>NC_053473.1:872419-2224813 GCF_015227805.2 Hirundo rustica | reverse complement strand
CGCAGAGGAGAGGGGAGAGGAGTAGAGCCGTGTCCTTTGGATACCCCTGTATCCTACACTGGAAAACATTCCTTTCTGAACTGCCTTTTTTGGTTTGGTTTTTTGTTGTTGTTGTTGTTTGGGGGGTTTTTTTTGGAAGGGCAGAAAGGCTTGGAGATTTGCTCCTTCTGGAGATATAAATCGGTTTTCCCCATGGAGCTCTCTTGCCCCTTCCACCAGTGCACACAGAGCCAAAAAAAAATACCCCCACAGCATCTGCCACCCCCGCCGTGCTCCATCCCCGGCTCATCCCCGTGCACGGGGCCGCTCCCCGAGCCCAGGCTCATCCTCCCCGAGTTCAGCTCTAGACATCTTGGAGCTGTTTAAATATTTACAGCAGACGGTGGTAAAAAAGATTGAGACATGAATTATTCACAGCTTCGCTTTTATCTTGGCAGGGGCCGTTGTGTTCGGCGGGGAGGGCTCCTCTGCCGAGGCCTGGGGGAGCCGGGTGGGCACAGCCAGGGCTTTTTCCCCGCTCCCGTGCCTCAGTGGGCCGGGACTGGTGCCGGGGAGGAGGCGCCGGGGCTCCGCTGATGCTCGGAGCGCGTCAGAGGAGTCCGGCGGTGGCAGGAGGCAAATCCCGCTCCGGGCGGGTCCCTGTGGCCATGAGGTGACTCTGTGTCCCACCGAGCTGCGGTGGCTTTGGGCATCCCCGGCACCAGGTGTGTTTGGAGCTCACCTGTGTGCCTGGAGCGTCCGGGATTCCTGCGCTGGGGAACGCGCTGCCAAACCCCTCCGTGCTCCCGCTCACTGCCGAGCGATTTCCCACAGGGAAGGCTCGCAGAAAGCAGCACACAACACCCTGCAAAGACACTTTTTCTGGGTCCCCGAGGGCTTCAATGACACCCCTGAGGCAGAAATAAGCCTTCCAAACCTCGGCTGCAAAAAAAAAGGGGGGGATGAAAATTCCTGCGCGCCCCTCTGTGCCCGGCAGCCTCTCCCCGGCGGGGCTGACTCCCACCCGCCTGCAGATGGATTCTGACACCGCTTCGGATCCCGGGAGGAGCAGGTGACATAAACCGGAGTTTCGGGAGGGGAGGAGCGGGGGTGCAAGCACGTCGGAAAAGAAAACCCGCAAGGAAAACGCGCGATCCCGGAGCTCGGGGCTCCAACCCGGGGGCATCTCGGATAAAGCTGAGGCCAGAGCGGTGTCACCGGAGCGCAGGAGCCGCGGGACTCGCAGGATCCCCCCCGTGCCTGGCTCCCGCTCCAGCCCCCTCCTCTCCCCCGGCTCCTGGCGCTCCCTGCGGGCAGCGGGAGGGGCGGAGCGCGGCTCTCGCGTTCGCTGCTCTGTTTTCCCTCCGAGAACAACATTAAACCGGGTTTTTCGAGTTCCTGCGCGCCCGCGGAGGCTGCAGATCCTGCGGGGAGCAGCACGAGGAGGAGTGGGCGGCCGGCAGGAGCTCGTCATGCGGCTGGGAGCTGCCCGTGCCAAGCTCCGGAGACGCTCGCCCGTTATTCATCCTAAAAATTCCCCTGGAAGTCATCCCCGCGCTAGGAGCCAGCCCGACCCCCCGGGATACCCCCGGGGTTGGAGCCCCCCGTGCCTCAGTTTCCCTGTGTCCGAAGCAGACACCTTCCAAAGCTCTGGGGGATTAGGTTTGTAGCTGATGGTGACACGGGATTTTTTAGCTTTTCCTGGGAGTTTCTTCCTGTTTCTTCCCCCTGGAGGAAATGAAAGTCTAGAGGATGGAACATTCCCGCATCCCAAATTCCGGGGATTCTTAGGGAGCAGCACAATTCCCATGCGTGGTGAGCACCATCAGCCTGAAAAATGAAGGAGTCCCTGGACTTCTGCAGACGGGAAAAGCTGAATTTCCCCGTTTGTGCATGAGTGGGCACATTCCACCTCTGGGGCTTCCCGAAGAGGCCATTCGGCTCTAATAATAATAAAAATAAAAGCGGAATGGTTCTGCGTAGTTAATCCCGCGGAGATATCCCAGCCAGGGCTGCGTGGTGCCGGTGGGGTGGGACGGAGGGATCGTTCCTGCGGAGCAGATGGGGAAATGAGGCGCCAGGAGCTCACTGGAGGAGGAGAGAAATTCCAAAGGTTGCCCCGAGGGTTTGCCCAGCCTCTCGATGAAGGACTGGCTATCTCTTCCCTGGGAAAGATCCATAATTATTTCCTTGCTCCCGGAGGAGAATTAGTCATTGCTGGCTAAAAAAAAAAAAACCACAACAAAACAACAACAACAACCAACTAACTAAACAAACAAACAAAAAACCCCACCAAACTCAACCAACCACAACCAACCAACCAAAAAAACCCCAAAAACCCCAAACCAAAAAATGCTCCAGCACCCCCATGGATAATCCAGCACCTCCATGGATGATCCAGCACTCCCATGGATGGCTCAGATTCTCCATGGATGATCCGACATCCCCATGGATAGTCCGGCCTCTCCATGGATGATCTGGCATCTCCATGGATGGCTCAGATTCTCCACGGATGATCCGATATCTCCATGGAAGATCCCACATCTCCATGGATAGTCCATCGTCTCCATGGATAATCCAGCATCTCCATGGATCATCCAGCCTCTCCATGGATGATCCAGCATCTCCATGGATGATCCAGCCTCTCCATGGATGATCCAGCATCTCCATGGATGATCCAGCCTCTCCATGGATCATCCAGCCTCTCCATGGATAATCCAGCATCTCCATGGATAATCCAGCATCTCCATGGATGATCCAGCATCTCCATGGATGATCCAGCCTCTCCATGGATGATCCAGCATCTCCATGGATGATCCAGCCTCTCCATGGATGATCCAGCCTCTCCATGGATGATCCAGCATCTCCATGGATGATCCAGCACTCCCATGGATGGCTCAGATTCTCCATGGATGATCCGACATCCCCATGGAAGATCCAACATCTCCATGGATAGTCCATCATCTCCATGGATCATCCAGCCTCTCCATGGATAGTCCATCATCTCCATGGATAATCCAGACTCTCCATGGATGATCCAGCCTCTCCATGGATGATCCAACATCTCCATGGATAATCCAGCCTCTCCATGGATCATCCAGCCTCTCCATGGATGATCCAACATCTCTATGGATGATCCAACATCTCCATGGATAATCCAGCATCTCCATGGATGATCCAGCCTCTCCATGGATGATCCAACATCTCCATGGATAATCCAGCATCTCCATGGATGATCCAGCCTCTCCATCATTCCTTTTCACCCTCCAAGCAAAGCCGTGGGGATGGATTTTCTTTTCTCCCGCAAATATATCCAAATCAGCCTTACTAGGTGGGAACTGAGCTCTGTAATGACATTCCACTGGGAAAACAAATCCCTGGGAGTGGTTTATGGACCGTGCTTTGAAATAATTCGAAATGTGGCCCCAGGACACCAGAAATGCGGCACGGGTGAGCTGGGTACTGCGCAGAGCCGGGGGGCTCAGGGAGCTCTATCATCTGACACGTGAATTCCATGATTTCACCATTGCAGAAACTGGGGATGGGGAATGGGAGGCGAGGATGCTGCAGCCCTGGATGTGGGGTCCAACTGTGACTCCAGCTCCATCACCTTTTCCTTCCTATTTCCCACCCAATTCCCAGATTTGCACCCAGATTTTTACCCCACCGGCAGGAAAAGCTGCTTGTTGGCATCAACGGGGAATCTGGAGCCTTCCAGGGCTCTGGGTTAGTTGGACACCTGAGGAACGAGGTGATAACCCGGTGAGCAGCTCCACCTGCCTGAGGTTGGGAGAGGACCTCTGGCAAAAGGGAAACCAGTTTGGGCTTCTGGTCTTACTGGGACAACCAGGAAAGCGCTGGGTGGAGCAGGCGAGAGCTGGGGGAGCCCAGGCCGAGCTTAGAGGGAGAATAGGCTGGGTTTAGGTGCTTAGACAGGAATAAAATCCGGGATGTGAGTGTCGGATGCGCGTGTCTCAGGCAGCGGTGCCGGCGATGTTGTGACAGCTCCTGTCTCATCGTCCTCCCCTGCGGGATCCCGGCGGGGGGAAGGAGGATTGTTGATGGCAGGGATGAGGAGAGGTGGGCTCCCGTGGGCGGGTTTGTTTTACACCAGGGAATTTGGCTGTCTCGTGTCGGGGTGCGCACCCTGGGACTGGGGGCGGTGCTGGAGGGAGCAGAGGAGGGCTGGGGGGGGCTGCGAGGGAAGTTTGGGGGTAGCAGGGAGAAGCCAGCCCCTCAGGAGACACCTGCAGCCGGGAAAAATGCCCAAATTTTTCTTTGTCCAAATGCTTGTTTTAAGATATTTTGCCCCCGGAAGGCTGTGGGGTGGAAATGTGACGGATCCATCGGTGTCCAAGAGCTCCTGAGGATTTATCCGTGTTCAAGTGCCACCTCTCCAGCCCGAGGAACCGTACAAAGGGGCTGAGTGAGTGGGGTTTTACCCAAAATTTGCCCAAAGAGGGTAAATTTTACAGTCCCCCCTTCCCTCCCTGCAGCGAGGGGCGGGTTCTGAACTCCACACCGGGGCTGAAAAAGGAGGGAAAAGCTGGAGGAGGGCGGAGGGGCTCCCTCGGTCGGGACTTTTCCCGTCGCTCTCGGAGCACGGGGAGGTCGGGGCTGACGGGGCGGGATGTGCCAGCTCCTCACCAGGATGCTCGGGGAGTCCTCTCGGCTTTCTCATGGCAAGAGCGGCGCTTTGGGAGAAGAAAGCGGCATTTTGGGAGAAGAAAGCAGCATTTTGGGAGAAGAAAGCGGCATTTTGGGAGAAGAAAACGGCATTTTGGGAGAAGAAAACGGCATTTTGGGAGAAGGCTGGGAAGGCTCGTCTCCGCTGAGACCCTCCCTGACCTGGATCTTTGCTCTTTGCATCCGGCACAGGAGGGAACGGCAGCGAGCCCCTCTGGGGGCCCCTCTGGAGCAGAACAGAGAGGGTTTGGAGCACCTGAGCAGTTTGAGGGGGAAGTGGGACCTGTCCAGTTCCTGCAGCATCCCAGCATCGGGGTCTGTCACCCCCTGGGCCCCTGCTCCAGAGGAGTGTGGTGGAGAAAACCCCGACATGGGACAATTCTGGCTTTGCATCCCGGGGTGAATCACTTTTAGAGGAACAAATTCAGATTTGAGGTTCAGCGCACGAGAGAGCAGTGAATCGGTGTCTTATTGCAGCCCCTGAGAGCTGGTGTCAAATCCCTGGGACGTTTTGAGCCTAGGCCCCTAAAAGTGGTGAATTTTGGCAGCAGAAGGGTATGTCCCTGTGTTTCCACCCTCGCCTTCCTCCCCGGAGCAGAGCAGCAGCAGCACCCTGGTGCATGGGTGGGGCCTGGCACGTTTCTGCTTTAATCCTCATTTTTTTTTAACCTCCAAGCAAGAAATTCCCCCTGCAGCCTGTGCCAGCCCCTCTGCCACAGGCAGCTCTCCTCTTTGGGGTGAATTTTGGGGTTAGGAAAACATGCTGAGATGCAGGGAACAGCTAGAATACCTGTCCCTGCGCAGCGACATGACATTTATCTACATATCAACACGAATGTAGGTGTTATAATTAATTTCACATTGGTATGTAGGTGTTTCCATTCTCTTTTTGCCCGTGTGCAGGAAGGGGAGCATTTCTGTCCATGCTCATTATTTATCCCTTCCCTAGAGAACGGTGACAGCGCTGAAGCAGCTCTCTCCTCGCTTTTCCAATCAGCCCAGTAACTCCTAATTTATCTGAGGTGAAAATTTTCCCCCGTAAGATGAATTCTCGACGTCCTCAGGTTCAATCCTTGCTGCAAGACCTCCCTGCTCCCTCGCAGCAGGCAGAGCCAAGCCCTGCTGCAGCTGATGTCCCCTCTGCATGCACATCTGGATGGGTTTTGTCACCGGACCCCTCAGAGATTCGAACAGCAAAGAGGGAACTGGAGCCTTCCAGCCCCTCCTGCTGCGGCCCTAAATAAAACACAGGCACCACTGTCCTCTTCTGGCCGGAGCTGTTATACCACAGCCAGGATCTCCGGGAGCCTTTTCTGGGGCAAATTCCCCGTGTTCCGTCCCTGCGGAGGGTGGGGTGGGGTGGCCCCATTTCCTCAGCAGCACCGCCCTGGGCTCGGGGCTGGCCGCAGACCCTGGGGACGCGGGGTGTCACCCCGGGCTGTCCCCAGCGCTGAGGAGCTGAAATCTTCAGCGCTGTGCGAACGCTCCTGCACGGAGCTGCTGTGTTTCCATCCCCCAGACAGCGGCACTGTTGGATTTCATTCCCAGTACTGCTCTGTGATCTTTTTTTTTTTTTCGTTTATGGTCCACTAAATCTTCTCCAGGAGGAGCACGAATTCCCCTGCAAGGTGAATTTAAGATTACTGACAGTAACTTTAATTTTCTTGGTCATTTTTTTTTTCAGAATCTCCCGTGGCCAACAAGACCCAGCGAGCACAGAGCAGACAGAGGCTGCTGCTTTGGAGACACCAGCAAACACTGAGATGTCACCAGGCTTCAGCTGCTGCAGGGACCTGATCTGGGGACTCAGCTGGAGAGCCCTGGGCGGGCAGAGCTGCTCCCTCGGGCTGGGGATGGGAAGAGGAGCAAAGGGAGCAGAGCTGCTCCTCCCTTGCCCTGTGGGACGGGGGTGTTTGGCAGCTCAGCCCTCCCGTGCCTCAGTTTCCCCACCTGTAACCCCGCTTTGGACAGGGTTTTGTGACGGTGAAGCGATGCCACGCTTGGCCCTGTGACTCCCCAGAGAAGGAATATCCTCTCGGGATGGGTGCTGGCTCAGCCTTGTGTCCTGCACCTCACAGGAGGGAATTTTCCCCTCAGTGCTGCTGATTCCAGCGAGGGCCCCACAGTCTCCTCCTCTCCTTCCTCCTGCCCGAGCCCAGCACGAGCCGGGAGAAGAAAGGACTCAGAGATCCCAATTTCCCCTTTTCCTCCTCACTCCTCCATCTTTCCCTGGTGTTCAGGGGCACCAAAGGGAAAACATTTAATTACCAACTTGCTGCAGCATTTTATTTTCCATCCGTGACTTTTTGCTGCCCCGATTATCTGAAAATAAACCATTTCCATCTCTTTTGCTTCAGCCCGGAGCGGCTGTGGCTGTTCCATCCCTGGGAGTGCCCAAGGCCAGGCTGGACAGGGCTTGGAGCAGCCTGGGACAGTGGAAGGTCCCTGCTCAGGGCAGGGGACTGGAGATGAGCTTCAAGGTCCCTCTCAACACAAATTATTTTGTGATTCCACATCCTTGAGCTGATAAAAATGGACAACAACCCCCCCTCCCATGGAGGAGAAGATTGTGGGGGTTTAACTGGGGCTGGAGCCGGACGCCGTGGTGCCATCCCCGGCGGATACCGGGTGGGAGACTGCTGTCCCCAGGGAGGGAGCAGCGCTGGGAGCAGACACGGGCTCTGGTCAGAGGCGCTCGGAGTTTCCTGTTACTGACACAGAATAGGGCGATTTTGGTGAGCAGGAGCTGCTGTGACGCGGGTTGGGGTTATCCAAACCCGCCCAGAAGGTGACGGGAGTGGAAAAGGAGCCTGCCCGGAGCTGGGGCAGCAGCGAGCCGGGCACGGAGCCGCGGTGATCGGTGACGGTGTTTGCTGCCAGCCTGGGGAGGGGGTGGCGACCGCATCGCCCAGCCGCAGCCCGGCACGGGGGTGGCACAGCCCGGCCCGTGAAATCAGAGCGGGCAGCGGAAGCGATGCTGGAAGATGAGAGGAGGGGGAGCGCTGGGGAAAGGGGGCTCGGGGCACAGGGATCGCCGTCCTCCGGTTAAAGAGCTGCGCCAGCGGCTGGGACGCTGCTCCTGGCTCTGCCCTGAGCTCTCCTCACCTCCTCGGTGCTTTGGGGACGCGGCCGTGCCCCAGAGCTGTCCGAAATCCAGGGGGAATGCGAGAGCTCGAACCAAACACTCGCACGGCCCCCGGCTTCCTCCGGCCCCGGTTCCGAGCACCGGCCGCGGAGGAGGACACCGGGGCAGGAGGGACGCGGGGCTGGGGAATGCCAGAGGGGAATCGCTGTCCCAGCTGAACCACGAGCAGCCCCAGCCTCCAGCAGCCCCGGCAGCTGCTGCGTTATCCCGACTGGAGGTGCACAGGCAGGGCATGAGCGGCGCCGGGGAGCGGGGACATCCCCAAACCTCCCGTAGCGAAGTTAATCCCAGCTTTCCCTTCTCCTGGTCTGGATTTTTGGGGGTGTCGGGAGACCGAAGTCCCGACACAGGGAGAATCCCCCTTTTTCTCCAGCTCCACGCCCTGTCCCAGCTTTTCCCGTCCCTCTCCTCCTGCCGGGGACCCGCTGGAGCGTGGCCGGCTCGGAGCTGCTGGCGCTCGGCCGCTCTCGCCACGGGCAGCTCGGGCCGGGCAGATGGCAGGCAGGGCACGGCACATCCTGCAGAAAGCCGCCGTGGGAAGCTTTTGTTTTGCTGCCTGGAGCTTCTCTTTCAGGTTTCCAGGGCATCAAGGGGTCTCTGGGAGCGGGAGAAGCCCCGCTGTGATGGGGGAAGGGTCCAACCTCCCCCAGAGAGGGCTCAGGGTGGTGCCCGGTCCTGCTCTGGCATCAGCCCGGGACAGGCTGGACTCGGCTTTCAAGCATTTGGTGATGGGTGAACACATTAAAAATCCTGCCGAGTACAAAAATAAAGAGAAGAAAGAACCAAGGGGGACAGCGAGCAGAGAGCAGGGGGGTGATGGGGGTGTCAGGGCGCAGCGAGGAGGGAGAAACCCAACCCAGGCGAGTGGGTGCATAATTCATTCCCCCGTTAGCAATTCATGAGCCGGCCCTTTGTATCAAGTCTCCCGACGTCCTTGTAACAACTTCAGGCCTTTCTGTGGAGCATCGCCCTCCGGGGGTGTTCCTGCGCCACTCTGCCATGCAAACATGATTCTTGATGTGTCCTGGGCCTTCGTTACCACCATTCAGCAGAACGAGTAATTAATGAGATTCCCATGGCTGCGGTGTAACAGGAACCCCTGGGAAATACCCAGGACCAAAGGGTGCCGGGCCTGCACAGCCCTGGCTGGTGCCTGAGGGATGAGGTCGGATTTTGGGGCTTTGAAGGATGAGCCTGGACTTTGGGGTTTCCTCCTGAGCTGGGTTAAAGCCGAGTGGCCAAGCTGTGGTTGGTCTCTTTCTCCAGGCAGCACTGACAGAACGAGGACACAATCTTAAGGTGCACCAAGGGAAATGTAGGCTGGATACAAGGAAAAAGTTTTCCACAGAAGTGGTGATAAAATATGGGAATGGGGTGTGCCCAGGGGGGTGGAGGAGTCACCATCCCTGGATGTGTTTAAAGCCTGGATGTGGCACTCGGTGCCATGGTTTATTTGAGGGCTTAGGGCTGGGTTGGACTCGATGATCTTGGAGGTCTCTTCCAACTTGGTGATTCTGTGATTCTGTGTTTCTGTGATTCTGTGATTTTGTCATTCTGTGACCTTTCCTCCCCCACCTGCTCTCCGTGATTTCTGTGGGATTAGGGTGTGATACTGAGCACCATAGTGCTGATCAGCTCAGTGTGGCGAGGAGAGGTGGGAGACTCGTCTGTGCTGCTCTGCAAACTCCCAGCCACGCTGCAGCCTCCAGCCTGGGCCTTCCTCCCGTCCCCTTCCCCCAGAGGAAGATGGGTTTAACACACCCCACGTCCTCTTGGGATAAAGCTCACCAGGACACCACACCAGAGCCTTGGAAGGAGCCGCCAGAGCAGCCAAAGCCTCCTACAGCTCCTTCCTGGTGCCCAGGGAATGAGGTGGGTCTTGGCTAAGAGGAAGATCCTTCTGCATCCTTGGGGTTTTTGTCACCTCTTCCCCAGCACTGCCTGGGGCTCCCTTTTCCTGTTCCCCACAGTTTGGGGTGCTCTGAGCTGAATGTGGGGTCCCTTTTCCTGCTCCCCACAGTGTGGGGTGCTCAGAACTGAATGTGGGGTCCCTTTTCCTGTTCCCCACAGTGTGGGGTGCTCTGAGCTGAATGTGGGGTCCCTTTTCCTGCTCCCCACAGTGTGGGGTGCTCAGAACTGAATGTGGGGTCCCTTTTCCTGTTCAGTGCTCAGTGTCTCCTGGAAATCCCCTGAAAAGCCCCCAGAACCTCCGTGGGACACAGAGAGGTCCCCAAAGTTTTGGCCTCACGGCCCTAAAGCATTGCACAGGGAAGAGGCTGAGGCCAGGACCTGACCCCAAATCCACGGAGCTCCCATGGAGGCAGGAGCGTGCCTTGGCAGGACGCAGGGCGTGGATTCCAGCCCACACCTGGGCAGGTAAGAGCTGCTGGACACTCGGCTGCCATTTGGTGTTAAAATGTAAATGTTCCTTCTTAAAACAGGCGCTGCTGCCACGGGGAACCCCTCAGTGCCGAGGGGATTCCCTCCTCCATGGGGGTCCCGCCCATGGAGCAGCGATGGGATAAGTCTGTTCCCAGGTACTGAAGGGGGCGATTCAGCTCCCCCAGAACCGAGCTCTGGGAGGTGCAAACCCTCCCTCGGGGGTGGCTGCTGGGGGTTTGGGGTGGTCTGGGGCCGCGGCTCCCCCGTGGGTGAAGCTGCAGCGGCGTTTGCAGCGCCGCGTTCCTCCCCGTGTTTCCTTTAAATCCAAGGGCAGCCAGGCAAGGTAGGGTTTCACCGGGGTGTAGGATTTCCGAATCTGAGTCTTTCCTGAGCCAAACTCTAATCCTTACCTGCGTGTCAGAGACGTGCAGGGACCTGCCATGTCCAGAGCCGCCGGGATCCTCCTCCTGCTCGAGGAAGGGCTGTAACCTCACCGGGCTGCAGGTGAGTGACGGTTTCTTGTGTTTTCTGTGCTTGTAGGCACGGTTGATGACAAAATGGAAATGCAGCCGAGCCCAACACCCAGCTGGGAAGGTTCCCATCTATATTAAGGCACTTATTTTACTTTATTGTCAGTAGGATGTGGAAGAATCACTCGGTGGAGAGGTTTCCATTTTATCTCCGGCTAAATTGGCGCTGGGTTTGTGGTTTTAGACCAACTTGTGCTGATGCGGGAGCTTTGGCTGCTCTTGGGTCTGTGCCCGACCCCGGACAGAGACACTCTGTGCTTTGAGCATTTGCAGCCTCTCTTTCTCTTCCAAGACTTAAATAAAGTGGTTCCTTTTGGCTGTGATCTTTTTAATGGGTTTGAACGTTTTGCAAGGCTTCCATTAGAAAATCCTCGGCAGCTGCAATCTGCTTTATGGGAAGGCGTGCGAGGAGCGGTGGAGACGTCGGAACACTCCCAGGAAATATTGGTTGCCTTCAGCCTGCTCCAATTAACCTGTGAGGACCTGGAGTGAAATAATTCATCAGGATTTCTGACAGGCTGAAATCCATGGCTGCCAAGGAATCACTTAAATCCCAAAACAGCGCTGGGAGCATCCGTTGCATCGGGATGAATTAAATTGGGAGGGGATGGGGTGCAGGACAGATGACGTCAGGTTCAGGCTGCAATAATAATAATAATAATAATAATAATAATAATAATAATAATAGTAAATGGGATGTCTCTTTTTAGGTTAGCTTGGGAATAAGAGGGACGTTTCAGGTGATCCCAAGGAGGGAATGTGGCAGGGTGTGGGGGAGATTAATGGGAATATTGGGCTGGAAGTGCTGCTGGTTCCATGGATTTGGTATGGGTTGTACTTAGTGGCGAGGAATAACAGGATTTTCTGAGCCTGGTTTAGGATGTCCTCCCTGGTCCTGTGGAGCCAGTCCTGGTGCTGGCTCAGTGCTCACCGCTTGCTCTGCCAACGCCTCCATCCTCCAAATACCAGTGGAACCATCCATGGAAAACCAGTCCCTGGGGTAGGGGATGGGTGGCAGAGCTCAGAGGGATCAGAGGCTTTCCTTGTGTTGGGTTCAGGTCCAGCCAAGCACAGCCCCAGAACTGCTCAGTAAGAGCAGATTCATGTTTGATGTGTGAGGAGTTTCACGGCCTCAGCAGGAGAGAGTCTCTAGAGACTGTAGAAATTCAACTCAAACAAAGCCTCAGCCCAATAAAGCCAAATTTTTAATGGGGGAAAAAAAAATGATTGCCTTGCTGTTTCCCAGAGAGATAGGACTGGGGTTCCTGGGCTGAGCCATCCCAGCCCCAAAATGATTTAAAACTGGTTTTTATAGCTAGGCTCTGTGTCTGATCCCCCATTGCATCCCAAGATGGAATTCGGCTCCTGGAGTGCAGCTGGGAGAGCTGTGGCCTTGGCCAGGGTGTGGAGTGGGGAGCAGGACAGCCCATCCCGGGCAGCTGGGAACCCCCGGGCTGCAGCTGTCTGTAAAGGTCGTGGGAAGGAGATCGGAGATCGGGAAATCGCTCCGAGGCAAAATCAGCTCCAGCTTTGTGAGAGGAGCCCGGGGCTGCCAGGGGAAGAGAGATCCACCGGGCTGCTTCTTGCCTCTTTTTTTTTTTTTTTTTTTTTTTTTTAGGTCTTTTTTCCACAGTTTGGGGGTGAGGGGGGATTTTCCAGACCCGATTTTCCAGACCTGATTTTCCAGATGTGATTTTCCAGAGTTCCTTTAATTTCCTTGCATTTTCTCTGGAGCGGCACCTTTGAGAGACCCCAGCTTTGCGCACCCCACTGCCTCTGGAAGGGCTCAGTGCAGGCTGATCTCGATATTTCCCTATCCCGGTTCAGCAGCACAGCATGGAAACCTGCCCCAATTACACGGGCAGGAATAAAGCTTGAGGGAAAACTCCACATCCCGAGATGCTGGCAGGAGGATTCAGGATGCGGATGACTTTTGGAGGTCAGTCAGGAAATGCCCTGGCTGGTGCTCCCCCATTCCTGTGCGTCCAATCCTTTCCCAGGGTGATGTTTTTGCCTTTGTTTGGGAAGTTTTGGGGAAGGGAAGGAAGGCAGAGCTCGCTGACGGGGCTGGGGGAAGGCATGGAAAGGGAAATTCTTGTGTTTTCATTAAATCCTGCTGGAAAAACAGGCGGGGGGGGGGGTTGGAACAGCAGCAGGGCTGCCTCAAGTGAGGGTGGTGGGTGATGCTCACGGCCCCGATGGACCATTGGGATAATGGAGGGGTTGTGGCCACACGCAGAGCTCTGCCCGGCGCCTGCTGAGAGCTGCTCCGGGCTCAGAGCACGGCTCGGCCGGGACCCAGAGCTGCCCATGAGGTGTGACCCCCCCACGGGGTCTCAGGGACCAACAACTCCCCCTGGCCATGGAGAAACAGGACGGGAAAAGCCCCGGGAGGCTCCCGGATCTCCAGCGGTTTGGGAGCAGAGGATTTTCCCGTGTACCAGAGAAAAACCAGCCCCAGGTGAAGAAGAGTCTGGACAAAGGGCCGGAGGGGCCCTGGATGCCTCCAGGTGCTGGTGCTCGGTGCGTGTCCGTGCTGGCACCGGCAGCACTGCTGGCTCCTGCTTTTCCAGCTTTTCTCTCCGTGGATGCAAAAGAACCGGGTCCCTGTGAGGGAACCGTGTCCTGGGCAGAGCATCCCAGTGAGCAGACCTGCTCGGAGGGGACAGACCTGGGCACCACCTCCTCCTCCTCTTCCTCTGCTCCACGCTGCTCCTTCCTCACCCTCACCGAGACAAGAAAAGGCCTCAGACACTTCTGAAGACATGAAAGAGGCGCGCCGGAGCCCCCGGATGCCGCTGCTGCAGCCGGGCAGGACCGGCGAGGGAGCAAAAACCCATTTCAGGCACAAGGAGAATGAGGGCAAGGAGTCCCACCGGGCTCACGTGGGTACCGGCATCGCCTTTCCGCAGGAGAGGCTGGAGCATCCCAGCGCTGCCCGCCAGAGGCGGAGGGGCAGCTCCGCCGGGCAGCCCCCGCACGATGGGAGCACGGGCACCCCGCACGCCGGAGGAGGATGAGGACGATGCCAAACCCGGGTTTGTTGCTCCCCTCTTGGGCTCGGCCGCCGTCGTGGCCGGGGGAAGTTTTGGGGGAAGAGGAGAGGAGAGTTTGGTGGGTGGGTTCGGGGCAGATGGGCACTGGTTTGGTTTATTTTTGGTGGGTATTTTTTTTGGGGTGATGGTGACCGGAGGGGAAGTTGAGTTTGTCCTTGGAGAAACGGGGAGGGTGAAGCGTTCCTGAGGGTGAGTGCTGCGAGGAGCCCCGGATTTACCAGGACTCAGAGGGTCTCACTGGCGTCATCTCAATCACTTTAAGCCTTAATTACTCATTGAGGGTCCAAATTCCCGTGTCCCCTCCTGGGGTAGCGTGGGGGTCTGGGCTGGGGGCTGCCCTGACCTCTGCAGTGCCTCCGGCTCAGCACATGAAGCCTCAAGCCTGGAGCGACGCCGGGACCCCAAACGTGCTTTCAGTGCTGCCCTTGCAGAAACGGGGATCAATGCAGGATCTGTCTGACCCCATTAGCGGCTTCCTATTGCTTTCCATTTATACCTCCTCTCCATTTTTGGCTCCGGCCGCCGACCTCCTCCAGGGTTTGCTGCCAGTGCAGGTTTTGAGGGGGGACAAAGTCATTTGTTCACGGCTAGGAGCAGGCTGAGGTTACAGCAGCGAGCTCTGGATGCCGGCTGGGGGCCGGCTCTGCCTCTATCCCGGCGCTGTGGGACAGGCTGGGAAAGTTTCCCATCGATTGGGGATCGGATTCTTTATCGTGTTACAGGGCAGTAAGCAGGAGGGGATGGCTGCCTGCCCCGGCCCCCGCCAGGCGCCCGGACGGAGCCGGGATACTCCGGAGGGAAGAGGTCACTCCACGCACCCCCTTTTTCACACCTCTGCCGCTTCAGGCTGATCAAAGCCCTTCCCAAGCGCTTTGTGTGCGTGTGTCCGTTCATCGGCCGCTCCCCAGGGTTTGTCCAACGCTTTGCAGCAGCAACTGCTCCGTGAATCCCAGCGGGACCATTCCCAAAGAGCGCGCTCAGCATCCCCAAAGAGCCACCGCAGCACCTCACGGGCAAAAATCCGTTAAAATCTTTTCCTGAATCAGGCTAAACGCCGGCTCGGAGCGCAGGGAAGATGAGGAGGGCTCAGCTGCAGCCAAGGCTGGCCCGGTCCCAGGCTGTCCCTGTCCCTGTCCCTCGGCTGAGCAGCCGGCACCACCGCGGGGCTGATTTCAGCCCATCTGGCTTTTCCTGCTACCTGTGCGGGGCTGTTTCAGCTCTCACGGCACACCCGGAGCGGGACCTCGCCGGCTCCCTCCGAGCAGAACTCGCCCTCGCTGGTTATTAAATTACATCCTGACCCGGTTAATCCATAGCTGATTAATTTTGGACTCCATGGTTGGCTATAAGAAAGGGTTCATCTGTCTCGTGGCGTGTACTGTATGTACTGAGCTCTCTGATAATCAGATTTTTTTAAAAAAAAAGATGTTTAAAAAAAAAAATCAGAAGGAGGTATGAAAAGTGGGGAGGGCTGGAGGGGTCGGGCCGGACACGTCTGTGCCTGCCATGGGGTCAGCAGGGATGGGTGCTCCATGCCAGCACCGGGAATCCAGCTGGGGATCTTCCTCATGTGCATCTTTTCCTGGAGAGCTCCTGCTTGGCTTTCTGGCCCATCCACAGCCCTGGGGAAACAGAGGCACGGGGATGGAATTAGCTCGCAGGAGCTGGCGGCTGCTTGGTCAGGTTCATAATTTGTTTCCTGGTGCAATTTCGTGGAATCCCAGGATGGTTTGGGTTGGAGAGGTTGATAAAGCTCATCCTGTCCCACCCCTGCCATGGGCACAGACACCTTCCCCTATCCCAGGCTGCTCCAAGCCCTGCCCAGCCTGGCCTTGGACGCTTCCAGGGATCCAGGGGCAGCCACAGCTGCTCTGGGCACCCTGTGCCAGGGTCTCACCACCCTCACAGGGAAGGATTTGTCCCAATTACCTCATCTAAACCTACTCTTTCAGTTTAAAGTCAATTTGTGTGTTTAAATGTAGAGGTTCATCCTGCCCCCCTACCCACCACCCCCCCACCTCCCCCTTGCCTCAGACAAACTTTAACCTCTGCTTTTAAAGGCAAAGAGGTTTCAGGTCTGGCTGCTCCAAAGCCCTGGGCTCTTCTGGAGCTGGAGGAACCCAGGGATTGCCCTGAGCCACGCTGTAATTTCAGTATTTTTTGGCCCCTTTTCCATTTCTCCACTATTCCCACAGTCAGGACTCGAAAGCAGAGGCAGCTTTTGCCAGACCCCGTCATTCCCTGGAAGATCTGAATGATTCTTTCCCATATTTTCATCATTCATAAACGACCAGCATCCCCCCCTCCTGCTTATTCCCTTACAGCTGCACACATTTGCTTGAAATCCAAAGAGTTCAATTTGCAAACGCCTCTCCCGAGGAGGAGGATGAGCCCCAGATTCTGGCAGGGTCTGCCCCTGCCTCTTGTTTTCCTTGCAGAGACGATTCCTGCCCTGCTCCATCGGTGCCAGATGCCCAGGGCACCTCACTAAGCCTCCAAGGACACTCCGTGCTGCAGTCAGAACTCGAATATTAATAACCCCAGCCCTAATCGAGGGCGTGGAAGGGTCTGGTTTTACATATTGCACCCCCCCAAAATCCAGCCCTCCTGATGCTGGGGGACTGCTGCTAATTGAGGGGCACCTCAATTAGCTGGGATGAGAAATAAGAAAAATTCCCTCGGTGGAGATGGCGCGGAGCCACCTGAGCTCCATCCCAGAGCCGCGGGGCTGGAATTACCGAACCCCAGGTAATTAGTGCTGCAGAGAGAGGGCAATTAGCCGAGGCTCATTAGTGCCCCGAGCTGCTCCGTGGCCCGAAGCCGGTGCCGGGCTCACGGCAGAGCCCGGCTCACGCAGGTTTCACAGGAATCTCTGTGGGGCGCCCTTTTGCTTGGGAATTCAGGAAAAAACAAACGAAGCGTCACTGCCTCGTTCCACTGCAGGACGGGACCTGCAGGACCCTTCCAGCCTCCTCCTCGTTCCCACTCTGCTCCTGCTCATCTCCTCATTCCCACCCTGCTCCTGCTCATCTCCTCATTCCCACCCTGCTCCTGCCCACTCTCCTCATTCCCATCCTGCTCATCTCTTCGTTCCCACCCTGCTCCTGCTCATCCTCCTTGTTCCCATCCTGCTCGTCTCCTCATTCCCATCCTGCTCCTGCCCACTCTCCTCATTCCCACCCTGCTCCTGCTCATCCTCCTCGTTCCCACCTTGCTCTTCCTCATCTCCTCATTCCCACCCTGCTCCTGCTCATCTCCTCATTCCCACCCTGCTCCTGCCCACCCTCCTTGTTCCCACCCTGCTCCTGCTCATCCCGTGTCAGATCAAAGGGGCAGGGGTGGGATGAGCTGCTCAGTCTCCTGCACTCTTTCCCACAGGGAAAGTTAAGCTCCCTGTCCAAACAATAATTCAGGGACCTGCTGCCAAAAAATTCCTGCTCTGCCAGCTAATCCCTCTCTGTTTTGGGACAGGCTCGGGGGTGTTTTATCTCCCCTCTGGTGTCAGAGCTGTGCGTGCAGAGCTGCTGAGCGGCGATCCCGTACCAGGACTTGCTGGATTCTGATCCATCGCGGGTGCAGGACACTCTCAGGGGCCGAATTTGTCTGTGGGATAAATCCCAGCGGAGCCGGCGATTCCAGCAGCGGGGGATTAGAGGGAAAGAAGTGCCGGAGGAGTGCCCGGGGCAGCCTGGCTGGAGGGGGCATTGAAATCCTTCGAGCCAAGAAGTTTAAAGTCACCTTGGCGGGATACAAAGGCAGAACTTCCCCGGGGGTGTCCGGGGTGCAGCCGGGCTCCCCAGAGATGAGGGAGTTGTGTAACTGTCCCGTCTCTCGGAGGCACCGCTGTTATTCCAGCCGTCTCCCCCGTACCCGCCTCCCCTGGACCACAAGGCTGCCTTCACTCCAGGGATATCCCCGTTATCAGTGGGGTTTTGCTGAAGCTCCTCAGCCCCAGCACAGCCCAGATCTGCTCCTCTGGATGCTTTTCATGCTCTGCATTTCCCTCAGCCACGCCCGCTCTTTGCCAGGGTGCAGGAAGTGACCCTGGTTGGTTCCAAATAGATTTTTGGAGGGAAAAAAAACCACCGGAACAGGTCAGATTTTGCCTACAGCCCCCATCACTCTATGGTCAAAGCTGAGTGTGGAGGGGAGATGGACACAAGCCGAATGGAGGTGCCAGGAATACAAATTAAATTATTTTTTGTTAATGGATGCCCTCACTGGGACGAGGGTGAATTTAAGGACTGTAGTCTGTAGGGGCAGAGAAATGGTGTATAAAATGATAAAACTGTCCTGAAGGACCGGATCAAAGGTCTGGGTAATCTCCTGTCCCCTTTCCATCGCAGAGGGCTGGAGATGTCTGTGAGATGCTCCAGGCTGGCTCCAAGCCGGGCTCTCCTCCGGGACAGGGAGGTTTAATGTGCTCATTAACGTCATGAGAGGAGAAATAGCTCAGAGGACAGAAAAGGATGCTGGAGGGAGGGAAATCGAGGTGACCGGGTCCCTCAAGAGCAAAGGAACGTCATCGAGGAGGAATTCAGGAATTCAGGCTGAAGCCTGCGGGTAGAAATGTGCCACCCCCTCCTCTGCCTTCCCCCATTGCCTGGGAGGGCGAGGAGGGCACGGGGGAGGAAGAGGAGGGTGGGAAGATAACCTGGCTGAAGGGAGAGGCAGGATCCAGCCCTGGGTGAGGCCAACAGGGCCGAAATCACTCTGGAGCACCCGAGGCCAGACGGCCGTGAGCAGCAGCAGGCTCCGGAACGGAAAGAAATTAAAAATGGGGAAAGAAAACAAAAATCCCGCTTATTTTAACGACTCGTGCCAACCTGCCCGGTCCCGTCCGCCCAGGCTGCTTCTTCCTTTATTAATTAATTCCTGGAGGTGACAGGCCGGGTGGCGCTGGGGTCGGAGCCAGCATCCAGCTGCGCCCAGGCGTGAGGAAGGGCCGCGTCCCTCCTCTCCCTCGTCCCCCACCGATGCCCTTTGCTGGGCTGTGCCAGCTGCACCCGCTGCCGCAACTGGTCCCAGTCACCCCGGGGCGGGGACGGAGATGTCCCACGTGGTGGTGGTGGTGGCACCGTGGCCGTCCCCTCCTGGAAAGGCGCCCGCTGTCCCCAGGGCCACAGGCGAGAGGTAGGTGGGCAGCGGGGGATGCTCCAACCCTCGGGCTTTCCCCTCCCCTCCTCTTTTGAAGGCCATTATTTTATTTTACTGCTAAAAGGCGCCCTTCCTCCTGCCGTGCTCCTCTCCCGGTGCCGGCGGCGTGCGGGTCCCTGTCCCCCCTCTCCGCCTCCCTCCCGGGGGACCAGCTCAGACCTCGCCACGTCACGGACAAGACTTGTCCCCGCTGGACCATCCGGAGCATTATTGGGGATTAAAGGTGGCATCCGCCAGAAGGACACGTCCTCCCCCGCCTCGCCCGCCGGCGGGTGGGGGCAGGAGGTGGGTGGCCGGGGGGCGTGGGGAGAGGGTGTCCCCAGCACGGCACCGGCTCCTTTCCCCATGGAGCCCCGGCTGATTTCTGGGCTCCCGGGGGGACGGCGGGGCCGAGGCTCCTGCCAAAGCCCGGCCCCTGCCAGTTCCCCGGGGCGCCAAAGAGAGGGGAGCCTCCCCAGTGACATTGCCCGCGTTGTCCCGAAGGCGCCTTTCAAGGGTATGGCTGGACTTTTTTTCTCTCATCTCCGCTTTCCCTGCACATCCCTATCCGTGTTTAATAACTCTCTTCCCAGATGCCGAGAGCGTTGGCGCTTCCATGCCCTGTCCAGGTAAGTCCCGGTGGGCTCCGGCGTGGTGGGAAGAAGCTCCTGGCTTCTCATCCCATTCGGGGATGGTGGGGAGGGGAGAGGACGGGGGAGAAGAGGTTCGACACCTCCAATCATCTGGAAAAACCTCGGAAATGGACTCGGCTCGCCACAGGAGCGTGAGGGTGCTCAGAGCAGGGGAGGAGTAGGGGACTGCAGGTGGGAAGATTTCACTGGATGTGGAGAGCCTGGTGGAAAGCACGGCCCCGAGTCCCTGGGATGTGCTGGGTAAAACACAACCTCTCCCTGGAAATGACCTTTCTCTTTCACCGTCGCTCTCCCTCGCGTGGGGGTTTTTTTGTTGTTGTTGTTGTTATTATTATGATTTTCCACGGGCAGGGATTTCCGCTGAAGGATATTAGTTAATCAGATTCTGAGAAGCAGATGTTGGGTGATTTAGGAGGAAAAAACGAGGCAACTTTCTAGTTCAAGCCTCGGAGCGTGGCGCAAAGCTTAGGGAGGATGTTTTGTGGCTTTGGGGTGCGCCGTTAATTTTGGCCTTAATTAAAAATGAGACAGATAAGGTGGTTTGGGGCCAGGTGGGGCACCTCCCTCCAGTGATGGGGTCAGACAGATCAGCATGCTCTGGGGCTTTAAGGTAAGGAAAGGAACCTCAGAGCCCTGCATCCCATGGGAAGCTGTTCCAAGGGCTTGAAATGGAGCTAAAAGCTCTTTTCCATGTCCCAGCAGGGAGAACGAGCCCAACGTTCCCCACCCAGCCCTGCCCGTGACATGTAAACTGTCCCGTCATAGCCCCGTGCCTCAGTTTCCCCAGGAGGGGTGACGCCGGGGGGGTCAGCTCCATGTTCACGGAGGCTCTGGGGCAAAGGCAGATTTCAGCACATCACAATTTCCCCTGTGACAAGAAATGAGATGTCCCCCCAAGCCGGGGCTGGGGACCCTCCTTGCCCAGAGTCAAGGCCTCCTAATGCTCCAAGGACTGAGATCACCTCACGGTGCTGCCTTGGGCTGCAATCTCCCCTTGTGGGTCCCTTCCAACCCGGCCTGTTCTGTGATTCTGGGGGTTTCACGGTCAGTTTTAGCTGCTCAGCTTTGTTCCACTGCCAAGAGAAGTTCCTGTACCTCTGGACCCCTCTGGGTCCTCCCCGTGGCTGGAGGTGCGGTGGGTCAGGTCGGCTCACCCTGCCACTGAACACTAAACTCTGATTCAAACTTTATTTTATTCTGATTTGAAAGTCAGCTTGGGATTTGTATTCAGAAAAAAACCCAAGAATGCAAGAAGGGAACGATGTGGGCTGCTCTTCCTCTTTCCTTTAATACTCATTTTCCCCTTGGAAGTGCTTCATCTGGGCCAGGTTTGTTGCAGTGTCCCTTTCCAGGCCTCCTGATGCTCCTGAAGCCGGGGTCATCCTCAGCTCTGGGTTGCTGCTCTGATGCCACGAATCATCCTGCCAGCACCAGCTACTCACAGAGCCACCCCATGGTCCAGCCTGGGCTGAATCCAGCCCCAAAGAGAGCAGCTGCACCTTGGGCACGTCCGAGCTGGACGCTGCTGGGGCTGGAGGACCCAGGTTTGGAGTCCTTGAGGGTCCCCAGCTTTGCCTGAGGTCACTCTGGGGACAAAACCACGCCGGTGCTGCTGCTCCAGGCATCGGTTCTGTCCCTTGCCCCAACGTGTGTCCAAGAGGGAAATTCGGGACAAACCCAGCCCGAAGCAGCTCTGTAGGCCTGGATTTCTAAGAATAGCCAAGCTTTGAAACCTGGTCTGTAAATAGCTTATGATAAATTATAGGATTTGTCCCCAAATCCAGAATCTCTTCCACTGAGGAGAGAGCGAGGTTGAGCCTTGTCTGGGATGTGGATGCTGGGTCCTGTGTCAAGTTCTGCTGTCAGGGCTGCAAAGCTGAGAGGAGGAGAGGGAGGATTTGTAACAATTCAAGACCTTAATGCCCATTTCTGCAACAGATTCGGGATTTTTGGCTTGTCCCGTCCCCTTTCCCAGCCGTGTGTCAGCAGGGATGGATCCTCTGCTTCTGGGGAGGGGAAACCTTCCGCGCCCCAAATTGCTCCAGTGAAAGAGGGAGCTCGAGGCGCCAGGAGCAGCTCAGACCCCACGGGGGACGGGTCCCTGCCCAGCACAGGGAAGCAAACCCTGTGCTGGGGACCATCCTCATCACAGGACCAGCCCTGGCGCCACTGCTGCTGCTGCTCCGTGGCCTAAATTGTGTTGCTATTCCTGGCAGTTGAGGGCATTTGGGTTTTTTGTCTCCCTCTCGCTGGAGCTGGCTGGGTAAGAAAGCCAGAGTGCCCTTGGTGAGCAGCAGTCACGCAGGGCAGCTCCACGTGTCCTCCTGTGGTGTCTCTTGTCTGGGAAATACATTTGGAGGGGAAATAAGTCAGGGCGCTGAATTTACTTGGGAAGTTCGTTTTGGGGAAAATCTCCACAGAACCTTTCTCTGTTAACACATAATTTCTCTTTGTGCTTCTCCCTGAGGCAGGACAGGTAATCTCCCATAACTTGGCCTGGTCCCCGGGCTCCTCTCTGACTCTGCTGAGCTCAGAATGATGTCGGTGTGTGGGGAGATGTGTGCCTGGGAATATTTGGGGATATGGTGACTGTTCCTGAGCACCTCACAGAGCTGGGCTGGGAAAGAATCCACCCCATGGCCTGAAAGGTGCTCTCCAGGTGATCCAAAGGCTTGGTCCTGAGCTTCTTCCTGGGGCTGGGAATATCAGGTCTGTTGTGGAGCTCTCTAGGATTGCTCTGGAGGATGTCACCCCATCGTCTGCCTGCCCCAAGGCAAAGGGTCCTGTTCCTGCCCCTCCTCCCAGATCAGAGGGGTTCTCCAAGGCTGGTGGACATTTCTTCTCCTGGCCTGTCTCCTCCTGGGCTGCAATCCCCAAATCCCAGTGTGGTTCCTGCTTTGGGAATTGTTTCCAAACAATGGTTGACCCACCTGCAACGTGCCCAGGACCTCCTGGGGTTTGACCCAATGCCTCTCCCCCCTGGATCAAGGGCTGCTCTTAACTTGGGACAGCCGTGTTTAAAACCTCCAAATCCTGCTCTGAGCTTTGGATCCGCACCTGGAAACGGATGAAACGACCCCTGGGGTCACTGGGGAGAGGCTGGGTGGGACTCCCGGATTCACCCCCACCCTCTGCTGCTGCCCGACCTTTCATCCTTGGGTTCTGTAGCTCTTTGGGGGAGGTTTAACAACGGCAAAGCCGTGCCGAGAGGGCGTGCAGGATCCAGAGAGGAACGACCAGCTGGAAGCCATCTTGCTAGTCAACGGCATTAACGCTCCGGTTAACGAACGGAACAGGTTCGTGTGGCCTCGGGTTTGTTTTAACCCTGCACACGCACGGTTCAGCTCTGTGTCCCTGTCCCTTGCAGATCCTCCTAGAGCGGGAGAGGCGCGGGCAGCCGGCGTCGGCCGCGGGGATTTCTGCTGCTGAGCTGATTAGCGTATGATGGACGTGGCCGGTTGGAAGGAGATGGAGGTGGCACTGGTCAGCTTTGACAACGCCGATCAGATCGTGGAGGATCCCTGCTATTCCAACGACCTCAGCCCCGCCGGGCAGTCGCGGAAAGGCCACCCCAGCTGCGCCAACCTCCTGTCCAACCTGCGGATCCTCATCAACAGCGAGAACGCCAACAATGAGACCATCTTCTCCAGGTTCTCCGCCGAGTTCAGCGACCACCTGGTGGGGGAGAGGGTGGGCATGGATGAGGGGGACCAGCGAGTCATCATCAACATCGCTGGGCTGAGGTTTGAGACGTGGCTCAAGACCCTCGACCAGTTCCCCGAGACCCTGCTCGGGGACCCGGAGAAGAGGATGCGGTACTTCGACTCCATGAGGAATGAATATTTCTTTGACAGGAACAGGCCCAGTTTTGATGGGATCCTGTACTATTACCAGTCCGGGGGGAAAATACGGCGCCCGGCCAACGTCCCCATCGATGTCTTTGCTGATGAAATCACCTTCTATGAGCTGGGTGATGAAGCCATGGACCAGTTCCGGGAGGATGAAGGGTTCATCAAGGATCCTGAGACCCTCTTACCAACCAATGACTTTCACAGGCAGTTCTGGCTGCTCTTCGAGTACCCTGAAAGCTCCAGTGCAGCCAGAGGCGTAGCTTTGGTCTCCGTCCTGGTCATTGTCATCTCCATCATCATCTTCTGCATGGAGACCCTGCCAGAGTTCCGGGAGGAGAGGGAGTTTAGGTCCACCCAGGAGCTTTCTAAGAACGTGACAGACACCTTGCTGGCCCACAGCACCTTCACGGACCCTTTCTTCGTCGTAGAGACCGCCTGCATCGTCTGGTTCTCCTTTGAGCTCTTTGTCCGCTTCATCGTGTGCCCCAGCAAGACCGAGTTCTTCAGGAACATCATGAACATCATCGACATCGTGTCCATCATCCCCTACTTCGTGACGCTCACCACCGAGCTGATCCAGCAGAGCGAACTCAACGGGCAGCAGAACATGTCCTTGGCCATTCTGCGGATCATCCGCCTCGTCAGGGTCTTCCGCATCTTCAAGCTCTCCCGGCACTCCAAGGGGCTGCAGATCCTGGGGCAGACCCTCAAGGCCAGCATGAGGGAGCTGGGCTTGCTCATCTTCTTCCTCTTCATCGGCGTCATCCTCTTCTCCAGCGCCGTTTACTTCGCGGAAGTCGATGAGCCGCAGTCCCATTTCTCCAGCATTCCCGACGGCTTCTGGTGGGCCGTGGTCACCATGACCACCGTGGGCTACGGGGACATGTGTCCCACCACGCTGGGCGGGAAGATCGTGGGCACCCTGTGCGCCATCGCGGGGGTGCTGACCATCGCGCTGCCCGTGCCCGTCATCGTCTCGAACTTCAACTATTTCTACCACCGCGAGACGGAGAACGAGGAGAAGCAGATGCTGCCCGGGGAGGTGGAGCGGCTGCTGGCCAGCGTGGCCACGGGCAACGGCAGCATGGAGTCACTCAATAAGACCAATGGGGGTTACCCTCGGGACAAGGCCAAAAAATGATGGTTGAGGGCCTGAGGGACTGGGCACGGTCAGGTGGGATTGGCTGGAAAACGTATCCAACATCTGCATGCTCTGATTTTTTTTTTTTTTTTTTAATTTTAATAATGTGCTGCTGCTTTTCTTTTCTTTTCTTTTTTCTTTTTTTTTTTTTTTTTTTTTTTTTCTAGACCTTTTTCAATCTCTGATTTCCTGTGGCTGTTCAAATAAATACCATCTTTCTTATCTCTCTGCCCTGCCCATCGGTCTGGTGTTTTTTATTTGATGCTCATCTGCTTGACATTTCTCTTCTCTGTCCCTGGTGTCAGAGTGGAATTCCCCACATACAGAGATTTCCCCGTTTACTGGAGAGGAAAAAGGGCAAAATGACATCAAATGCTTGGCTTGGTGACTGTCCAGGGACGAAGGTGGGTCCAGCTCCCTGCTTTGCTTAACCCATTCTAAATTGTTCCTCCCCACCCACCACTTCGGACAAATTCCCTGGCCTGCGACAGCCCTGACTGAAAAATAAGCTGGCAAAGAGAAATGAGAAGGGATATTTTTAGCTGGATGAGTTCCCTGGTCTGCCTGATTAATTAATTTTGGTGGCACAGCAGGGCGGGCAGCCACGGATGGACCCAGGGCAGCAGGTGGGGTTTAGGGGATGCTGACCAGGCGCTGCGGCACGGCCACACCAAAGGTCCAGGGCACTGCAGCTCAGAGCCCACCGGGGTTTCTGCTGGAAAACTGAGCTCTGAGAGAGGGAATGGGATTTCTCCTGCCACAAACGCTCGTTATCTGGTCTACAAACAACCCTGGGGACGAGCCGCTGCGACCTTGTCGCTTTTATCGTCACTTCTGGTGCTGCAAAGGGGGCACAGAGCGATGAGAGCCAACATTTCCCGACAGCTCCGCTCCCTGCTGTAACAAAGCGCTTCTGCTTTCCTAAAAATGCAAATTTCCAGCGGCGCTTTGGATGGGAGCAGCCAGCAACAGCTCATTTTGCCATTCTCTCCAACGCCAGCAGGTTTTCTGACAAAAACATTTTGTTCCCACTTCACTGCTTCACTCGACTTTTTTTTTTTTTTTTTTTTTTTTTTTGCCCTTCATTAAAATCCCGGCTTCTCGTGCAGTGTCTCATCTGCTGTGATGTCCCACACCTGCTGCACAGATGTCTCATCTCCTGACGGATCCCCAGGATCATTGCATTGCAGCGTGCCAGCATCCCTGGTTTGCAGTTTCATTCAGAAAGCAGCGCTGGAACGGGGATTAGATTTACTGCTCCTGCTCTGTCGGAAGATGTGGGTTTGGGTTTGCTGGGGTTTTTCCCTGCGGCAGAAATCCCACAGCCCTGGTGGGAGGGGGTGGTTATTTTGGTCTTAGGGGATTCTGTCTTTCTGCAATGAGATGTTTTGCGCCCCAGGAGATGGATCTGACACGTGACCTGTACAATTCCTTTTCCCTCTGGGACAAATCCCATTTATCACCTGCTCTCCCTGGTGGTTTTTCCCCATCCCTCCACCATCCTTTTCCCCTCCCTGGCAGCCCTCACACCATTATCTCAGACAGGAGAAACTGTCAGAGCTCTTTAATCTCCTTCCTGCTGCGTCCAAGTTCCGTCATCTGTGGGGGACGCTTGGAGAACGCACAGCTGGGCACAGCTGGAGGAGGCACAGCTGGGAACGGCACTCAAGCATTCCCAGCTCCTCTCTTTTCACCCCTCAATCCTCTCCAGCAGCTCTTTCACATCACTGTTTTTATTTCATAGCAGGTTCTTACCCCTTCTCTTCTAGAAAACTTGAATTTTCCCATTCTTTTGTATTTTTATTGCTCCCCTCCCCAAATTCTCTCCCAGCCTCTCTCATTGGAAGCACTTTTGGTGGTTTTTCCTTGGGAAATCACCATGAAAAACTCTGATGAGAAGGTTTGGGCTGGGAAATATTCAGCTGGAGCAGCCACGAGCACATTTCCACTCCTCCTGCAAACATGGACTGTAATGGTGCTGGGATGGGTGGATGGACGGACAGGCGGACAACCTGATTCTTATAAACTTGTAAACTTTATCCTCAAATAAAAGAATAAACGCTTCAAAAATCTGGTAAGCAGAGAATATTGTTGATTTGGACTCAACTTTTTTTGTTCCTGGCCTTGTGCTGCCCCATGGCAACACAGCTCCGGCTGGGAATTGCGTGTGGGAGTGCTGGGACGTGGGGCAATATAGAACCCCAGGGTGGTTTGGGCTGGAAGAGACCTCAGAGCTCATCTCATTCCACCCCTGCCGTGGGCAGGGACACCTTCCACTGTCCTGGTTTGCTCCAAGCCCTGTCCAGCCTGGCCTTGGGCACTGCCAGGGAAGGGGCAGCCACAGCTGCTCTGGAAAACAGATTACAGCTCTCCAGCCCCGTGAGATGAGACAGACTCTGCATTTTGGCTCACACCATCCCTTGTGGGGGGCCAGGTCTGAGGGGGATCCCTGACTGATGCCGTGGGAAGGGGGTCAGAGGCATTAAACCTCTCCAGACACACCAACCTATTTCCAGCTTGCCCAAAAGAGGAGGAAAACCAGGCTATGAATTCCCCATGTCAACACTGATGAAAACCTGCAAGAAACCTCATTTTCCTGTATAATTTGCAGCTTTGTCCTTTCCCAAACACAGGCCCAAAGCTCAAAGCTCAATGAAATCCACAAAAAGCCCTCAGTAACTGCCCTGCTCCAGAGTCCAGCTCTAATGAGCCAATCTGTCATGTCTTCTGCACAGAGGATGAATTCCCACTTCAAATTTTTTACTGCCTCAGGAAAAGCTAAAAGAAGGCAAGAACCCCCTTTGCTTCATCAGAAAGGTCCTGGCCATGTTTTATCCTTGGAGCAAGACAAAAGCTGCGGACAGGTGTGAAATATTCGCAGGTAGGAGCGACTCCCTCCTTTGAGCTGGAGCTCCCGAGAATCCCAGAACGGTTTGGGCTGGGAGGGACCTTAAAGCTCACCCAGTCCCACCCCCTGCCACGGGCAGGGACCTTCCACTACCCCAGGATGCTCCAAGCCCCGTCCAGCCCGGCCTGGGACACTTCCAGGACGGAGAACCCAGGTTTGGCACCGCAGCCACGAGATGGCATCCCAGGATCGGCATTTCCCTGGCACAGGCAGCCCCGGCTTGGTCCCCGCTCTCCACCGCGCGACTGGAGCTATTCCTCGGGTTATTCCTTTGTTGGAATGTGAGCACGGCTGCGGGAAGGGCTGCCCCGGCCAGGGGGATGCTCCCGTGGAGGAATGCCTTTCCCGGGAATTCTCAGCTCCGGTGCAGGAGGAGGATTTAGGAACTGCTCCCTTGTCACCCTGGTTTTTCTGAGTTTTTTAAAGCCCTTTGATTGTTCATAAAAATGGAGTCAGACCTTTTAGCTACTGTACAATATTAGGAGCAGTTTCTACCTTTTTCCCACACATGTAACATAAACAAATCCTTTGTTTTTCATTCCCTGTCCTTTGTTTGCATATTTCTAACCTGAAAACAATTGTAACTGACGGCTGGTCTGGCCAGTTGGCTGAGAGGTGAAAACTCCAAAAGCCAATCTTCAGCCAGACCCACAAATGTATAAAAAGTAAGAAATAAACAGGCAGAGGGCTCTCCACCTTGTTCTCCACCTTGGCTCAGCCTTTAGCTCTCTCTCGGAGGAACAACTCTGCCCTGTGAAATTTCTCGCCTACGTGCGATTGCTTTGCGTATCCCAGCCACGCTCCCCTGGTCCTGCTGCTCCTCCCGGTCTTGTCCGTCCTGGCAGAGCTGATCCCTGCAGGGCTGATCCTTGGGGTGATGGCTCCCACTGCATCTGCCTCGTTTCTTGTTGCTCGTAGTAATGAGAAAATTCCCGCAGTGGAGCTGAGGGCAAATCCCCTGTGCCCAAAAATCCGCGGCTGGGTCACTCCTGTGCTTGGGCACAGCCCCAGGGATGTGTGATCCCAGGGGGATGAGGGGGATAAATCGCACTCCCACCATCCCACATCACATCCTCCTCTACAGCCAGCTCAATTTTAACACAGTGCAAGGAGAGAATAATTAATTTCCAACCCCAAATCATCTGGATCTCTCCCTCCACGTCCCCGTTCCTGCTGGGCATGGAATCTCTGGGCCCCACCAGTGAGGGAGCCTCATTTAGCGATAAATAATGCTAGCAGTCGCTCGTCCCTCAGCACTGCAGAAATGAAGACACAGCAGGGAGCTGGATCTCTCTCCTGGCTTCCTGCTGAGCAATTCCACTGCAGCTGCTCCTGGGGAAAGCGGCAGCCTCCATTTCTGGCAGGGTTGGATATGGATGGAGGTAATTTCCTGCACGAAACGGAACCGTGCAGGTTCTGTGCTTCTGTAAGAGCCTCACCGTGGGAGGCACTGGGGGAAAGCCTTTTCCTGCTCTCTTGGGGGGTGCAAGGGAAATGTGCAGCTGAGCCACATCCTCCTGGGGCCTCCCGGCCCTGGGGTGGCTTTGGGCTGTCAGACACCGCGCAGGGAAAGTGGGAACAAACCCCGTGCCCAGGGATGGGGGGCTACCAGGACAGGAACCGGTGGGACACGGCTGTGGGTCTGTAGGGCTCTGCTCTGGATTGTGTCTGGGGTGGTGAATTCGGCCTCCCTGGGTGGAAATTTGGGGGTTCCAGAATCACCCACTCGTTGTAACCCCAGTAAAGGAGCCAACCCTGACTTCCACCCCTCAGCCCCGCAGCGCTCACAGCTCCCAAGGGCCCGGGGCAGAACTGCCATGACCAAATGGTCCTTGGCCACCACTGGTGCACGCCAGCTCCCCCTGACTCCTGCCATTCCACCAGAAATAAACCTGTAGCCTCCAGCTCAGAGCCACCAACGCTTTATTTGTGCCCAAAGCCGTGGCTGTGGTGGGGTGTGGACAAACCGCTGCTCCCATCCTGGTGGATCTAAACAGCCTTGGCCAGCCCAACGCGGTTGTTGGCCCGGTCGAAGATGCTGTAGTACACCCTGATGAAGACGTCTCCCAAGATCCAGAGGTCCCCAGAGGTGTCCTGGAAGCTGCTCATGCAAGACTCTTGGTCGTGCTGCATTTGAGCGTGAAAAGGCAAATGGGGAATGTGGGCTGGTGTCTCTGCTTGCATCGCTCTGGAGGCCCGTGGCCACCCCTGCCCTGTGTCCCACGGGAGTGGGAGAGGCCAAGGTGACCAGAGAGAGTAGAAGGAGCTTGAGGGAGGCTCCTGCAGCCAGGCCCAGCTGGTTCCCACCTACCTGCTCGGTGTAGGCCAGGGCAGACACCGGGTACTGCACCCCACCGATGACAAAGATGACATCGGGCATGGCAGGGATGGAGCTGCAGTTGACGCTGTGCTGCAGGGGGCAGAGGGAAGGGAAACACATTCAGGGGGTGAGGAGTGAGGGGAGACCTCACCGGGGCCTTCAACCTCCTCCTGAGGGGCAGCTCTGATCTCTGCTCACTGTGCTGTGACAGGCACAGGGAAGGGCTGGAGATGTGTCAGGGCTGGAGATCAGGAAAGGTTCTTCCCGCAGAGGTGCTGGGCACTGCCCGGGCTCCCCAGGGAATGGGCACGGCCCCGAGGCTCCCAGAGCTCCAGGAGCCTTTGGACAGCGCTCCAGGGATGCCCAGGGTGGGATTGTTGGGGTGTCTGTGCAGGGCAGGGGTTGCACCGGATGGTCCTGGTGGGTCCCTCCCAGCTCAGGACATTCTGTGGTTCTCCATCTCGCGGTTCTGTGCATGGCAGCGGCCTTGGCTGGGCTCCGCTGTGCCAGGAGCCTCCAGGGCGAGCTCTCACCTCTCCATAGGAGCCCTGCCCGGCCCCAACCGCGCTCTGGATGTTCCTGATGCCCGAGGGTGGCCCGGCCACGAGGGAGGTGCCGGTGTCGATGATGGCCTGGCAGCCCCCAGCGCACGCGACCTCCTGGCTGTTCACGATGACGCTGTGGGGAGAGACCAACCAGGGGCCATGGAATAACCAGATGGGCCTTAGGGATGGTTTTTACCTCCTTTTATGAGAGTTAAGGCTGGGTAACCCCGAGTGCTGCCTGTGAGCTTGCAGAGCCAGCTGGGAGTGCAGCCACCATTGCAGATGTGGGCACCGAGCACAACCCAGCAGCTGGGACCCACTGGAGCCCAGCAAAGAAGGTTTAAACTCATGATTTTGCTCTCCTCATCACCAGACACCCCCTAAATAACAGGAGAGGAACTAGGCCGTGCCCCAGGCACAAAGCATCTTCATTTTGGGTGCCAGTTACCAGAGCACTGCTGAGTTTGTCCCCCGATCCCTCTGCGCCCCTCAGCCCTGAGGTGTGGATGTCCGTGGAAGCCCCTGGTGGTGATGGGTCCGGGGTCTCTTTAGATTCAGTGCTTTGAGGTGAGCAGAGAGCAAGAGAGCTGGTTTGTCACCTGTCCATGGAGACCTGCCAGTAGCCCTGGTAGGAGACGGGGATCCAGTGGATGGGGCCGGTGAAATAGGAGCCGTCGATGCCCCCGAAGATGACCGCGCTCCCTGCTGCCTCGCTGGATGACGCAGGAGAGAAAAGCAAGGGCAGGTTGGTTTTGCCACGTGGTTCAATGCAGGGCCGTGTGTCCCGAGGGTGAGACTCCGACTCTGTCACGTCCCCGGCGCCGCGGCAGGGCCAGGCCTTTGGAGCCAGGCGCCATGGCAGAACCACACGCCTGGAAACCTTCCCAGCAGTCCGTTAGCCCTCTGGGGAGGCTGGTGGCCCCCAAGCCTTGCACAGACAGACACAGACACAACATCCCACGGCAGCAGCGACAAGGGAGGAGCCAGAGGCAGCAGCAAGCGCCGTGCACGGGCACATCCCCCCTCCCCAGCCCCGCGGGCCCGCACGGCTCACCGCGACAGGTAGACAGAGAAGAGGTTCTCCTGCAGCAAGCTCTGGTTCACCAGGTTATCAAAGACCGGCGTGATGCCATCAGCAGCCAGGTTTGGGTATCCCAAGCCCAGGATCCCGTCGAATTTGACGTCGACGAAGAACTGTCCGGGCTCGGCGGTGCTCAAGCCGAAGAGCTGGTTGGTGTCCACCAGAGAGGACACCTGGGGACAGCGGGGCGCCGTGAGGCCCGGAGCAGGCACTGGGATTCTGGGTCAGTCTGGTGGGGAAGGAGCAGGGCATCCCCTGCTGCAGGTGGAGCGGGAGCTTCAGACAATGGTTATTAAAGCAGCCCAGAAACCGAGGCACGAGGGGCCAAGAGAGCCCCTGGATTTCTGAACCCCTCCTCAGAGACAGGAGCCTGGGGGCTGCTGGAGCCGATCTTAGCCTGGGACTACCTGAGGTTTGAATCCTGCAGCCTCACCCCACAGCTTTTAACGATGGGAAATTGTAGACTTTTAATAAAAGATGAGATATTTAGTAAGAAAATAAACAGACAAAAGATAACAGGTGAAAGATCTCAATCGGAATTACCACACAGGATAAAATTAAAGAACTACAAGTAGATTGCAGCATAACACAAGCAGTGCACTGTAGCAAGGTGCCTGCATTAAAGCTGGAGATAGGAACAGGATTGATTTGGGGCTGAACGCAACCTGCCCCCCAAAACAATGATAATTGTTTGATTGTTTGAACAATGATAATGGGCACAGATTCCTTCACTTAACCCCTGAGGAGTAACTGTGAAGGCGCGTCCCCACTCACGGGAGGAGCTCCACACATTTCCAGGAAAACGTGCAGGAGATTTGTGCCTTGTGGAAGTTTGGTGTGGCTTTTAGAGCACGTCTGTCAGTCGTAAATGCGGCTTATTGTGCCGGATCTCACTTTAACAGCGGGATCTTCGTTGGCAGCTGGGAGATGCCAGCCCAGCGCTGATCCCACGGCGCCCGAATAACTCACTACAGGACAGCTTGTCCTGCTTGGTTAACAAAACCAGTCCAGCCTTAGGGGGGTGGGATGTTCTCGCACGGGGACACTCACGGTGACGGTGTCGGAGCCCACGATCCCCTCCATCTCTCCCGTGCCGTAGTGGATGGACAGACTCAGCCCCGTGCTCTTGTAGGTGGAGGACTGAGAGGGGTCAAACGTCCGGTGGGTTTCTAGGTAAGTGAAAAAACAAGGAATTAAACCTTTGGGCAAGGCCAAGCCTAAGGGAGGTGTGGGAGGAGGAGCCCTGCCGAATTGCTGTTTATTGTCCTGCCTTCAGGGATAATTCAGCTGTGGGCATTTGCTGTTCGTCCTTCCCCTCCTCCAGCAACCAGGGACCCACAGGCATTCCCGTCCCCGTTGGACAGATGGGGAAACTGAGGCAGTAAGCACATCACCCGAGGAATGCAGCTCTGGGCAGGCCCTACACCCCAAATATTCATCGCTCCAGCTCGTTGCGCAGGCGCCATGGACCCGGCTGGGTGAGCCCCTCTCCCCTGGCAATGTCACCCCATGTTCTGGGCTCGGTGGAGCCGTTACAAAGCCAGGACGTGCAGCTGGGCCTGGCTCCTACTCACGGCAGGCCGGGCTGGGGCAGGACACAGAGGGAACCCAGAGGTCGGAGGAGCCGGTGTCGAAGACCACGGTGAAGTCCTGCGGGGGGGTCCCGATGGAGATGGTCCCGTAGTATTCCACCTGCAGGACACCCAGGCCAGGGAGGGATTTTGAGGCATGAAACCAAACCTGGAGCTTCCCCAGGCTCAGTCCCCTTCTCCATGGAGACGTCCTGCTTCCAGCAGAGCTCCTGCAGGACATTTCTCTGTGCAGGGCCACCAGTGTGGTATGGGGTGAAGGATGTGAGCTGAAGGCTTTGGGATAAAGGATTTGGGTTTGATCTGTGCCCAGGAGAGAGGGATGGACATCCCACAAACCTTCCCAGGGCTGTGTCCCTGGGGATTAGAGCCCATACTCACATCGAGGGCGTTCACCAGGGGCTCAGTGGCCACCCTGGTTCCATTGGGAAAAGCATGCGGGAATTTGGTGCCGATGTCGTAGTGGTGATGCTGGAAGAACTGCTGCAGCAAATCCTTCTCCCTGAGGACATCTCTCAGCTTCTTCCCCCTTTCCAAGGGCAGCCTGGCACAGGCAACAAGGAAAAAGAAGAGTGAGATGGGATTTTGCTGCTGCAGCGAGCAGCGTTTGACACCTCCAATGTCCTGATCCAACAGCGGGGGCACAGGAAACTCCTCCAAAACCCTGAGTCAGAGTTTTCCCCAAAAACCCCAAAAGAACCCTAGAAGGCATCCCCTCCCCAGGCACACCCTCACTCTCTGCAGCCTCAGACCGCACCTCTGCTCCTCGGGCCATTAAAAGCCTCCAAATGCATTTCCCCTTCACTTTCCCTTGGCAGCGTGGGCGGTGACGCTGCTGTGACTCACCTGGTGACACCCTGGCAGAGGGCAGAGGCGGCACAGAGCAGCACAAGGAGCCACATCCCGCCAGGACAGCCAGGGCGAATTCCTGCTGGTTTATAAAGCCCCTGCCCACCCCACCTGCCGTGCCAGGAGCAGCCGGGACCAACGGGAGCTGCCCCCTCCCCTCCTTTGGGCACCCGGCCAAGGCAGGTGGCGCCCAGGGACCGAAGGACACAGCAAACATGAGCCACACGTCACCGGGCGGGGGGGAACTGTGCCCCTGTGCCACCCACGGTCCTCTCCTGGGGAGCCCGTGCCCCCCACTAGATCCCAAATCCAAACCCTCCATCCTTCAGGATGATCCTTCACCCTGACCGGGTGCTGCCTGGCTGTGAGCATGGAATCACAGAATTCCAGGATAATTTGTGTTGGAAGGAATTTTAAAGCTCATCCAGTCCCATCCCCTTGGACAGGGACCATGGGCAGGGACACCTTCCACTGTCCCAGGCTGCTCCAAGCCCTGTCCAGCCTGGCCTTGGACACTTCCAGGGATCCAGGGGCAGCCACAGCTTCTCTGGGCACTAGTGCCAGGGCCTGACCACAATTCCTGCCCAATATCCCACCTATCCCTGCCCTCTGGCACTGGGAGCCATTCCCTGTGTCCTGTCCCTCCATCCCTTGTTCTCTCCAGCTCTCCTGGAGCCCTTTTAGACCCTGGAAGGGGCTCCAAGGTCTTCTTGGAGCCTTCTCCTGTCCGTATGAGCATTCCCATCTCTCCCAGCCTGGCTCCAAAGCAGAGGAGCTCCAGCCCTGGGATCAACTCCATGGTCTCCTCTGGAATTTCTCCAGCAGCTCCAGGTCCTCCTGATGCTGCAGACCCAGAGCTGGAGCATCATTTCGGCTTTTCAGTCTGGCACCCGAGGCCGCTGCCGTGCTCACAGCGATGTCCCCCAGGCTGGCACGGGCGGGCCCGGGGGGATTTACTCAGCTTCCCCCGCTTATCTCAAACCCCGCCGGTGCCGGGGGGTGCAAACAGCCCAAGGTGACCCCGAGGCACGGGACCATCGCACGGCATTCCGGCATCGCGGCATCCCGGCGTTCCGGCCCCTCGGAGCCCGCAGCGACAGCGGCTCCCGGAGCCCGGCGCGGGGCAGGGAGGGGCACGGGGGATGCAGGACACGGGGGATGCGGGGCACGGGGGATGCGGGACACGGGGGATGCGGGACACGGGGGAAGAGGGACACGGGGGATGCGGGACACGGGGGAAGAGGGACACGGGGGATGTGGAGCACGGGGGATGCGGGACACGGGGGATGGGGGACACGGGGGATGCGGGGCACGGGGGATGCGGGACACGGGGGATGCGGGGCACGGGGGATGCGGGACACGGGGGATGCGGGGCAAGGGGGATGCGGGGCAAGGGGGATGCAGGGCACGGGGGATGCGGGACACGGGGGATGCGGGGCACGGGGGATGGGGGGCATGGGGGATGAGGGACACGGGGGATGCGGGACACGGGGGATGCGGGACACGGGGGATGCGGGACACGGGGGATGGGGGGCACAGGGGATGCGGGGCACGGGGGATGGAGGACACGGGGGATGGGGGACACGGGGGATGCGGGGCACGGGGGATGCGGGGCACGGGGGATGCGGGGCACGGGGGATGCGGGACACGGAGCCGGCACCCGCTGGAACCGCTCGGATTTAACAGCGCGTCCCCAGCTGCTCCACCCACCGCAGAACCCCGGGTTTGTAGGAGGCTGGGTTTCCTTGCGGAGGGGAGGGAGAAGACTGCGGATTTATTAATCTGCTTATTTATATATTAATTGTTTAATTTCCCGTGGGAATTGTCACTGTGGGCAAAGCCACTCCAGATTTGGGGACTGGGATGTCCCCTCCGCTGCAGGGACACAGAGGGTTTCCACAACGGGAGTGGCTCTTGCAGCGCAGGAGACTGGGAATTTATAAGGATTTATAATAATTTATAATGATTTATAACAATATATAATAGTTCATGATCATTTTTTCTGCTGAAATTTTCCCCGTGGTTTGTAGAGGGGTGGGAAGGGGCTGGGCCATGGCAGCCGAAAAGGCAAAGAGGCTCATCCTGGTTTGGAGCCAGGAAGGAGTTCAAGATGGATTTGAAATGTGGCAGACATCAGGGTGAATTGTAGGAACTGCCTTTGCAACGAAAATCTGCTCCAAGCCAAAAAGAGAGTAATAAAATAAATATAAATTATTGAAATAATAAATTCATTTAAGGAATGATATTTATATATAATGCATAAGTGATACTATAAATTATAAAAGCTAAAAATATCATTATATATTCTGTGTTTTAATATGATATAACTACATGAAACTCCTGAATTCCAGTGAAGAAGAGACTAAAGTAGAACAGAACAGAGAATTGCATATAATATAACTAGATTAGAATAGAATTACAATAAGATTAGAATGGGGAGATAGAATAGAATGATAAGAGAATTACAGACTAGAATAAAACACTGCTAGAGAGGAGAATAAATAGAATAGAATAGAATAGAATAGAACAGAATAGAGAACAGGATATTCCCCTGCTGTTTGGAAATGATCCATGTAACTATTTTAGGTGTGGAATATTCAGACCCTGGTGCATCACCAGGATGTGGCGAGTGTGGGTTTGTGACCCCTCGGCTGTGTCCTGGTCAGAGCCCAGCCTTGTCCTGATCCCATCCCAGCCATATTCCAATTCCAACCCAGTCGTGTCCTGCTCCCATCCATGCCCTGCTCCCATCCCATCCCATCCCATCCCATCCCATCCCATCCCATCCCATCCCATCCCATCGCATCCCATCGCATCCCATCGCATCCATGTCCAACTCCCATCCCATCCCATCCCATCCCATCCCATCCCATCCCATCCATGTCCAACTCCCATCCCATCCCATCCCATTCCATCCCCTCCCATTCCATCCCATCCCATCCCATCCCATCCCATCCCATCCCATCCCATCCCATCCCATCCCATCCCATCCCATCCCATCCCATCCATGCCCCACTCCCATCCCATCCCATCCCATCCCATCCCATCCCATCCCATCCCATCCCATCCCATCCCATCCCATCCCATCCCATCCCATCCCATCCCATCCCATCCCATCCACGCCCCGCTCCCTTCCCCGCCGTTTCCCGGCCTCTCCCTGTCTCTCTGGCTGGTGCAGCCGGGTCACCTTGGAGCAGGAGCAGGAGCAGGAGCAGGAGCAGGAGCAGGAGATCAAACGGAGCCGGGCACTCGCACGTGCGGGGCCCGAGGGGCTCCTGGCTCCGGGATCAAACAGCCCCGAGGCTCCCGGTCACAGCCCGTGTTGACTTTCCCCGTCGCTGCCCTGCCCGGCTTTCCCCCCCTCCGGAGCTTTGCCCCTCTAGGGAGAAGTTAAAAGGATATTTCTGAGGTTTAGATCCCCTGAATGCGCTTTTAAAGCAGCTCGGAAGTGGGGGTTTTGCTAAGCTGCAAGGAAAACCCAGCAGGGATGCAGGGAAGGGGAGCTTCTCCATCACCTTTATTGTGGACAGCTCCAAACCACAGTCAGAAATCTCTAATTAATCTCTATTTAATCGAGGGATTTCCCACTAAATTGTCACCTCCCATAGCTGAAAGCCACTGGGAGATTGGTAATTCCCACTCCTGGGGCCTGGGGATTCCCTCTAGAACAGGAAGAAGCTGCTGAGACGTTTTGTTTCTTCTTGTTGTGGTGGGGTCTGCTGGGAGGAAATAATTTGCAATATTTTCCACCAGAAAAGGTCCAAAAATTAAGCAAACTCCCCAAATTTAGAGCCCATTTCCAAGTTTGTGGAAGGCCAGAGGCAGCTGATAAAATAATGCAGCTTAATAAAGGAAAACCAAACCATAAAGTTATATATTTTTGGACAGTTTTATGAATTATTGTGGGGGTTTTCCTGAATTTTGCCCCCTCTCTATTGCCATGGGACCCCTTCCTGGGGGGGTTTGGGCAATCCATGGTGTTCCCAGTGCCACGTGTGGGTACCACAAACTCACCTGCCTGGGCATGCAACATCCCCATCCAGAGCAGGATTTCCTCTCACAAATAAAAAGCAAAAAAATCCTGATGGTTAAAAAAAACCAAAAAAACAAAAAAACAAGCAACGACCCAAATCAATTCAACCTGGTCTTTGCAGAGTTTTATTTTCACTAAATTTATGACATTTTTGAGGGGCTGAGGCAAGCACGGGGAGGTTTTTGTGAGCCTCAAACACCAAATCCCCACGGCTTCGGCGGTGATGGGAACGCAGTGCCTGCCACAGCCACACCCCCAGGGGGCTTCACAAACAGAAACTGGTGATTAGAGCACCAAAACTCCCTAAAAGCCCTCAAACCTCACTGGTTCCACTGCCCCAACTCCACAGGTTTTCCAGGAGCAGCTCTGCACACTCCCCAAATTAAGCTTTGTGATTAAGTCCTGCTTCTGCCTGAAAGGAAACCAATCAATATATTTTTGGTGGCTTTTTTTTTTTTTTTTTTTTTTTTTCCCTGTAAATCTTGATTTATTTCTTTATTTATTTTTAATTTCTTCTCTTCATTTCTCTTTCTTTACCGTGGCTGGGGGCTGCTGCAGGCAGCAGGAGAGAAGCTCAAGCGACACCCGAGCTTCCACAAGAGATTCCAAGAGCAGAACTGCAAACACACGTCCAAGATCACTTTTAGCACATTTAATCACATTTAATATCCCCTTCTCCTCTCAGGGCAAAGCTCCACAGCCTCACAGCGTGCCTGAACCTCAGATGCTGAGTCTGGAAAATGTTTTCCTGCATCCCAAAGAGCCACATCCGGCACAACACGGCTCCAGGCTCTTCCAAACACACCCCAATGCTCGGGAAAAGCCGTTCCTCGATTCCCCAGAGCTCCTTGGCATTGATTTGATTTCACTGGGGGCTGGATTGGGTCATCCATCAGCAGCTGGAGGAGCTGCTCCCAGGGAAGAAACACAGGGATAAGCCAGGAGTGGATGGTGTTGTCACTGAGACACACAAAGCAGTCACACGCAGACAAGAGATTTTCGCAGAGGTTCCTCTGATCCAGCTCCCAGCTGAAAGAGCGGAGAGAACAGACCCCTTTGTTTATTCTTTTACTTTTATACATTTGTGGGTCTAGCAGAAGATTGGCTTTTTGGGGTTTCCACCCCTCAGCCTCAGTGGCCAGACCAATTGTCAGTTACAATTGTTTTCAGGTTAGAAATATGCAAACAAAGGACAGAGAATGAAAAACAAAGGGTTTGTTTATATTACTTCTGTGGGAAAGGTAGAAAAACTGCTCTAATATTCTACAGTAACTAAAAGATCTGACTCCATTTATGAAAATCAAAAGGCTAATAAAGAAACTCAGAAAAACCAGGGTAACATGGTGTCACAGCGGGAATTCTCATCACAGAACGGATTCATCCAGCAGGAGCCGCAGAGGAGCTGAAGCAGCTCCGAGGACGTGGAAGGGCTGCGGAGGATTTGGGATAATTTGGGCCGAAGCTGAAGTTCTGGGTGTCGAATAAAATGCTCCAACTCCTCACAAAACGAAGCTCCTGCCCCTCTGATTTTTGTTTTCCCTTGTACACAATTGAAAAGCGTAAAAAAGATTAAAGTCATGTCTCCAGCAGCCCTGGAAGAAGACTGGAAGCTGGGTAACTGTAAAAGAAATCCTTTATTTCATCATTAAATCGGCCCCATGAAGGCAGTCCTGAGTCCGTAGCAGCACGCAGAAGCCTTCTCATAAAGTTTCTCCATCCTGAGCAGAAGCAGCAGCAAAGGCATCAGCTCCCTGTGTCCCATGAGCATTTTACCAGCAGCAGTCCAAGCAGAGCACAGCAGCAGCATCGGTGTTTTGGTGAGTCCTGTGTGCGTTCTCAGGTGTGAAAAGTGCGTATTATACGGCTCTACGCAAGATATTTACTGTATGTATTATGTTGTATTGATTGTTAATGTTGGATTAATATTTTGATGGTATGGTAAATGTAGTGATTTTAGTTAAAATGTAGTTTTTATGTACCATCCACAGGAAAAAGTAAATCTTTCAGAGAAAAAAAAGAATTTACTACTTCCTTATCAGAAGAGACCAACTCCTCCTGCCTCGCTCAGCCCTGAAGACGCCATAGACATTAAAGGAAAAAAGTGACACTGAGCAGAGAGAATTCTTCGTTTGAATGGAATTTATGCAGCATGTATGAAATGTATGAATATTCAACATTGCTTTTGCTATTGCTATTAATTACTATTATTGCTAATAAAGCGATTGCTTTTAAGAGATAATCCTTTGTTAACAGGGTCCTTCTCTGGAGCTTTTTGCTCGCGGAGGCACCCAGATGTCTGTTACTTTGTTTTTATTGTCTCGTATTGTCCTAACCCTAATTGTTCAAATTTTTTTTTACTCTAATTCTATTTTTATAACCATCTTATTTACTATTAAACTTTCAGAATTTTAGAACAAGTGATTGGCGTTTTTCACATCAGAGCGGTGCATTTATTCTAATTTTAGCCAGTCAGGCACAAACACAAACTCTCCACGGAAGTGTCGGACCTACCCCAAGCTAAAATTGACGTGCGTTACTTTTCGTAAATTCTTACACAAACTCTACATAAACAGCTCCGCCCGTTCTGGCTGAGAATGCGTGGCACCGTTTTCGTTATGTCTGGAGTTTATCTATCCTCGCAAAAGGCAGCGCCACTAAACTTTTAACTTCTCTTACTTCAAATCCTCCCTTCATTTAAAATTGAACTCGCGTTTCTACTTCTGTGTGGATTTGTGTCGGGAGAGCAGAAGCAGCGAGGGGTGAGCTCAGTGTCCATCCTCCCCGCAGGGACATCGCCCAGCTGAGCTCAGAAATCCCGTATTCCCAGAGTTTTTATCTCATCCTGACCGGGGACAGATTCCAACAGCTCGGCCTCTCCCAGCCCAGGCAGATGGAAAACTTTGGGGAATGGGGAAACTGAGGCACGGATGCCAACGCTGCCCCAGCTCAAAACCTCACCTGGAAGCCCCTGAAGAGGGGGATGGGGGCACTCTGAGCACGGAGCAGGTCCCGTTCTGCCCCCCAGGATGACCAGAGGGGCTCACGGCACCCCCAAACCCTTCTCTGGCGCTGGGATGGCGACACAAGGAGAACCTTTGGGATTGCCCCGAACACCCCTGGCTCCAGGCACCGAGCTCCCAGCACAAACCCATCACGGATGAGGAGCTGAAGGGAATTACAGCTCAAAAAAAAAAAAGCACGAGAAGCCACCAGAAAGTAAAATTTTTGTATTTGTGTCCCGTGTTGCTTCCTAGGAGTGGGGGAAACACCCCACAAACAAAGGCGGTTTCGGTCCAACCCATTCCCGTGGGCTGCGGTGCGGCAGGAATCCCCTGGAGGCTCGGGATTGGGGCTCTTTGTGCTCCCGGCTCGACCAAAGAGAAAGAAAAGTTAAAAAAAAAAAAAAAAAAAAAAAAAAAATTAAAAAAAAAAATTAAAAATCAAAATCCTGCTGCACTTCTCTTGGCCCATCGATAACATTTTAATTTCCCGAGCTGACAAGCCAAGATCCACGGCCAGGAGCAGCCGGGATCGGCTCGGCGGAGCCTCATTAGCGCCGCGAGCTCCGATCGATCCATCAATCAATCAATCAATCAATCAATCAATCAATCACTGCTGCTCCATAAATCCCCTCCCGCTGCCGCTTTTGGGGGGGTTCTCTATGGAAAACCTCTCTGAGTGTCACTTTAACACCTCTGTGCCCCATGGGGGTCCCGGTCGTGTCCCCGCATCCCAAACCTGCATCCCGGCCGTGCTCCCGCCGCGGGAGGATGCTCGGGCCGGGGAGGGGGCGCAGCAGCACCGCTAAAGCTCCGCTTGAATTTCCTGGGGCTCTGCAAACCCTGGGCAGCGCTGCCGGGAGGGAGGGGACGCAACTGAGCCACGCTCAGGAGGATAAAGCGGAGAAAACGCGGAAAAAAACCCAACAAACCAACTATCGCAACTGCGCCGCGTGCTCTGCGGGAGAACACACCCAGGGAGGGCTGATTTGGGGGTGCGGGGTCTCTGCGAGTCCCCCCAGAGCCGGGCACGGTGCCGGGTGAGGCGGCAGCGCCGCAGCGGGGTCCGGGAGGGTCCCGGCAGCCGCGGATTTGATTTGGGGGCGTCCCCGGGGCACCCCCCGGAACCGAGCGCGCTCCGAGCGCTTTTGGCCCTGCGGAGCCGCCGTCGCGGGGTCACGTGGGCGGTGCCGCTGCCCGGGGCGGGGCGGAAGCGGCGATGGAGGGGACGCTGGAACAGCACCTGGAGGAGACGTGAGGGGACCGGCGGGACCGGGAGGGACATGGGGGACACGAGAGGGGACCGGCGGGACCGGGAGGGACATGGGGGACACGAGAGGGGACCGGCGGGACCGGGAGGGACATGGGGGACACGAGAGGGGACCGGCGGGACCGGGAGGGACGTGGGGGACACGAGAGGGGACCGGCGGGACCGGGAGGGACGTGGGGGACACGAGAGGGGACCGGCGGGACCGGGAGGGACATGGGGGACACGAGAGGGGACCGGGGGGACCGGGAGGGACGTGGGGGACACGAGAGGGGACCGGCGGGACCGGGAGGGACATGGGGGACACGAGAGGGGACCGGGGGGACCGGGAGGGACATGGGGGACACGAGAGGGGACCGGGCGGACCGGGGGAGGCGGGGTGAGGGGAGCTGGGCCGGCCCGGGCCGGGGTCCCGGCTGTGACCGCCGCTGTCTCCCCCCAGCATGAAGAGCCCGGCCGTGGTGGGCGTGCTGTGCACCGACTCGCAGGGGCTCAACCTGGGCTGTGAGTGAGCGAGCGCCGCCGGGGGAGGGCACCGGGCCCTCTGTGGGCTCCTGGGCTGGGGGCCAGCGGGTCCTGCCCGGGGGGCGCCGGGCGCTGCCCATCTCCTGTACGGGCTTCTGAGGATGGGGGCACCGCGGGGACACCGGGCACTGCTCGGCCCCTTCAGGGGCTCCCAGGGGTGGGGGGCACCTGGCACTGCCCCACGGGGGTCCTCGGGTTGGGGTGCCCCAGGTCCTGTCCCTTCTCCTTCGAGGGCTCCCCGGGATGGGGGCACCAGACCGGGCCCTGCCCCGCTGCCCTGCCCCACCTTCGGGTGTCCCCAAGGGCCACCACCTGCCTGTGCCTCGCAGGAGAGCGGAGCCAGCTCTTCCTGACGCCTAAATCCAGGCTTTTTGGTGGATGGAGAGGAACCACGTGTGGAGACGCTGCGTCAGCCCCCGGGGAGGGAAATGTGCCGGGCAGGGCCTGGGGGAGCAACCGGGGCTCTCCCAGAGCGCTGCCCTGGCTCGGGGGGGTCCATCCACGGCGTCCCACCCCTGCAGGCAGAGGGACCCTGTCGGATGAGCACGCTGGCATCATCTCAGTGCTGGCCCAGCAGGCAGCCAAGCTCACCTCCGACCCCACCGACACGCCCGTGGTGTGCCTGGAGTCCGACAACGGGTGAGCTCCCAGTGCAGGTGCTGCTGCCTCCCGGCTCTGCCTTCCCTGGAGTCACATCCTGGAGCAGCTCCTCCTCTGCGGGGGGAGACACAGCCTTTGGATTCATGGATTATGGATTAACAAGGAGCCCCCATCCCGAGTCTGCAGGGTCTTCCTGCTGCAATCCAGTCCATGGGAATGGACCGAAACCGCCTTTGGTTGTGGGGTTTTCCCCCACTCCTAGGAAGCAACACAGGGATTTTAAGAGGAAGGAAATGTAAAAGGAGTGGGAAACCCTTCAGGGGGTGGTGGTTACTGCACCTTGGTCGCTCTTCCCCCTTGGGATCCCTGTGGATAACAAAGGCTGGGATCCCTGTGGATAAGGAAGGTTGGATCCCTGTTTATAACAAAGGCTGTCAGAGCCAGTGGGGCAGCAGGGGCATCTCCATTGCTGCTCATGGAGATGGAGATGGAGCAGGTCTGGGATGGGCCTGGGGCTGCTCAGTGATCCCCCTGCCCACTTCCCAGCCCCACCAGCTGCTCCTGTCCCAGCTCCCCTCCCTCAGCTCTTCCTCCTTGCTGTAGGAACATCATGATCCAGAAGCACGACAGCATCACCGTGGCAGTGCACAAGCTGCTGTCCTGAGCCCTGGGGGCTGGCGCTGCTCCCGGCCCCTGCTCCCTGCACTGCCACCCTCCCTTTGGAGCTCCACACCCTGGATGAAGGCTCTCCCTCCCCTCTCTGCAGCTCCTGGGCAGCTGCCCAGGTCTCCAGCTCACGTTTCAGCCCCTGTGCTGCTGAGGATGAGCCCTGGGCACAGCCCCAGGCGCTGTGATGGGCAGATCCTCCCCGCTGTACGTGGGGGGCTTCATTTGTTGGAGAAATCAATAAATGACCTGTAAAAACCCTTCCTTCCTTCTCTTTGCTCCGGCTGGGAGAGCAGGGTAACTTCTCCCACTCCCTTCATTAGCATTTCTCTGGAGAAACACTGGAATTGGTGGAATTTCCTCTCCTCCAAGAGAAAAGGTACAAATGCTTTCCGAGGAATTTCTCCTAGGAAACATTTCGAGTTAAACATTCTGTGGGAGTCACTTGCTCACTGTGCCTTGGGTTGAAGTTCAAACCTGCACGTGCTGGTCCTGCCAGGGCCCTGAGAGCTCTGAGGGGATCTTGGCAAGATCCTCACAAATCCAGGCCCCTCTCCCTCTTGCAGGTTTGAAACGCCGCAGGGAAACAATCCCACAAAAAGATGGGAGAAGCTGCTGCACCCCGAGGGCTCCTGGGTGCTGGGGAGGGAAAAGGAGCTGGGCGGCAGCTGCAGGAAGGGGAAGGGAAATTTCACAGCAGAGCATGAGGTAAAACTTGGGCTGGGTCAGGGTGAAATGTCATTGTCACTGCTCTGAGTTTACTCCTCAGAGCAGCTCCGCTGGGCAGTGACAGTCACGGGCTCAGGCAGGCTCCACACTCCCTTCCAGCTCGGTGTTCACCTGGAGCAGAGCCCTGATTTTGGCGTATCCAAGCTCTGGTGGCTCTGGGAGTCCTTCTCCATCCCATCAGGCTGGGAGCAGCTGGAGCTGGAGTTTCCCCCCGGGCATCCACGCAAGAGCTCTGAGTGCAGATGCTGCTGGGCCTGTGCCCCGTCCTTCAGGCCCTGAAACCACGCTGCAAATCTCATCCTGCTTAAACAGAGCGCAGTGTACACATGAAAAATCCTCCTGTGGGGAAAACTCCTCACAGGCTCCAGCAGAACGAAGCAGCTTTGTGCATTCTTTGCCAGAGAGCATCAGTGTCCCTCAGGGATCCCAGTTTTCTCCGGGAATGACTGGGGTGGCAGCCCAGCCGAGAGCAGGGCAGGAAGCGGCAGGGCTGTGTTTACCCGGGGTTTTGGGCAGGTTCACAGCGGAGCAGGGAGCCAAAGCCGATCCCGCTCCGATCCCAGCGCCGCCCCGGCTGTGTCCAGCTGGAAACACCAACTTCTGCAGCCTGTCCGCTCCCCGGTGATGCGCCGAGCGCCGCGCAGGACGGGCAGGGACGGGGCTCCGCTCCTCTGCAGCCCCCACTGCCGCCCCGGCTCTGCCCTGGCCAAATGCGGAGCTTCCCCGGAGTTGGAACTTCGCAGCTTCCCCCCTCCTTCTCCGTCCCAACAGGATTTGTGCTCCAAACGCCGCGGGTTTCCTGTTCCCAGCTGGGGAAGGGGAGGGACTCCCGGCCTCGGGGGGAGGAGGAGGAGGAGGAGGAGGATGGGCTCCGTCCCCCGGCGCTTGCCAGGCTCCGTGTCCTGCTCAGGACTGGCACCATCACCCCCACGGGACGGGAATGAAGGAGCGGACTCCGGGCTGCCGGGTCGGGAAGCGGGGAGTCAATCTCTGGAGCAAATGAAGAGACTCTGAAGAGATTCCCCTTTGCTCTCGACTGTCCTGCGGAGGATTTTCCAGCATGCAGCAGCAAGGCGGTAAGGAAAACTTCCAGGATCAACATCCCCAGGAGCTGTAGGGTCCAGCCTCGCCCTCGGGCAGGATCCTGCCTCTGCCACCGGCACGGGGTGGGTGAGAGGGTGGAAGGGAGAAAAGCTGAGCACGATGGAAGAGCTTCCCGGAGAGCTCCGAGGTGGATCCAGACCGTGACCCGCGGGCTCCTGGCACAACCCAAACTGCTACAGCAGCAGCAGGGCACTTGCCCACCCTGTGGTCACAGTGATTTGGTGGGAATGAGAAGGGGCACTGAACTGTGTGCAGACGGGGATGAGGTCAGGAAGGTTGGTGAAAGCATCACCCGGGTGAGCGGGGTGTGGTGCCGGCCCCAGCAGCAGCACACGGGGCTCCGCGGCAGCGCTGCCGGCAGGGCAGTGGCTCCTGAATGGAAACAGGAGCGTGGAAGGTGATAACGTGTCCTGACGTTCTCATCAGCAGGGGAGAGGAAGGAGGATGAAGAGCTGGAGGCTCCCGAGGCTCCGTCCGCTGGGAAGAGCCGAGGCAGAGGAGCAGCAGCCGCAGGGTGGGCGTGGGGAGTGGTGTTCCACTTCTTCCTGGTGAGCAGGGAATGATCCGAACCCTCCCCGAGCTGCGCAGGGGAAATCTCAGCCTCTCTCGGGACGGGACAGGCTGATGCCACCCGTCCCAGGGCACAATCCAGCCGTTCCCTGTGCAATGCCTCCGCCTCTGTGACGGACAAGAGGAGTCCCCTGCCAGGATAAGATGACTTTTCCCTGCTCAAACACATCACCACGGGGGGGTCAAACCCCAGAGGAGTGTCCTGTCCCTTCGGCAAGGGCACTGAGGTGGAGCCAGGGAGCAGCACCACTCTCGGGGACTCTCTGGGAGGACCAGACACCTCAACACCACTTAAAGCCACTAATTCTCTGTGCTCCAGGCTTTATCTTCCCCTCAGGGATAAATCAAGGAATTGTGAAGCCTGGAAAAGACCTTTAAGGTCACCGAGTCCAACTGTAAAGAAGGCACCATCCCCCAAGCTAGGAAACTCTCCTCACTTCAAATCCACCCCAATTAACTCGCTGCCAATCATTAACCACTTGCCACCAGGGAGACAACAGGAGTTAAAATTAAGGACACAAACTGTCTGTCCTTTGCCCCTGTGGCAGAAAAATCCCAGGAACCTGCCCCAGATAACGTCCATCCCTACTGTCCTCATCCCCTCCTCAGCTCCCAGTGATCCCCAAACCGATCCACTGCTGCAGCACTAAAAAATAAACTAAAAGGTAAAGGTGTCCTAGGAGAGTTTGAGCTCTAGAGTTGCCTTGTTCCTTTCCTTTGGAAAGCTTGCAGAGGGTTTTCTGAGGGTCTGAGCAGGGCCACGCCAGCGCACGCTGCTGGCATTCCCCAGCGCCGCTTCGGGTGTCGCAGGTGCTTTCTCCCACACCGCCACAAAAGAAGCAGAAGGAAAAGCTTTTCCCCCCTCCCGAACCCCTGTGGCACCTGACCTCCACCCCCTCTCGATTCAGGTCAACGTGCTCGTGATGGGGATGCTCAAGACCTTCGGGATTTTCTTTGTGGTTTTCCGAGAGGAGATGGGAGCGTCCTCGGAGCAGGTCGGCTGGATCGGCTCCATCATGTCCTCCCTGCGCTTCCTGGGAGGTGAGCTGGTGTCCCCAAGGGTTGGAGCAGTGCTGCAGCCTCGGCTCCCTCCGACCTGGGCACTCTGTGGATCCAGTTCCCATCCCAGACAGCTCCAGACTGGCGTGGGCAGCCACACGTGTCTGAGCAGGAATGTGCTCTGAACACCGGGCCGTTCACACGGGACAGTGGGAAGAAACTGGAAATTGGGAAGAAATCCTTTCGTGTGAGGGTGGGTTGGCCCTGGCACAGGGTGCCCAGAGGAGCGGTGGCTCCCCCTGGATCCCTGGAAGTGCTGGATGGGGGCTTGGAGCAACCTGGGATAGTGGAAGGTGTCCCTGCCATGGCAGGGGTGGCACTGGATGAGCTCTGAGGTCTCTTCCAACCCAGCCCATCCTGGGATCCCCTGAACCTCGCTCTAAGTTCATTGCACAGATCCAGAGCAAACAACGCTCTTGTCCCAGCTGTGGAATAATTTGTGCCTGCTGTGCTTGAAGAAGGAGCCTCAGGAGAGCTCCAAGTTTGAGCTTTGCTCCTCCCCTGCCCCATTCCCGAGCTCCCAGGGCACAAAGCCTCTCTCCTGAACATCAACCCATCCCCACCCCGTCACCCCCTGCCCCGAGGCTGCACATGGAGCGCTTCCCAGTGGTCCCAGTGAGGTCCCCAAGCCCTGCCAGAGCAGCTTTTGTCACTCCCAGGCTGAGCTGTGTCCCTCTCCCTTGCAGCCCCGCTGGTGGCCGTGGTGTGCCGGCGGCTGGGCGAGCGGCCAACCTCCCTCCTCGGGGCCGGGCTGGTGGCCGGGGGCTGCCTGCTCAGCACTCAGGCCACCAGCGTCCCCTTCCTCTGCTTCTCCATGGGATTCCTGCCGGGTGAGATGCCCTGATCAGCAGATCAGCTCCTTTAAACCTGGGGAAGGGTCTGGAGGGGGAGCGGCCAAGGGTTTGTTCAGCTGGAGGAGCCTGAGGTGATGAGGGGCAGGAGCCGGGGAAGCGTCAGGATCAGGGAAAAGTTCCTCCCCCAGAGGGTGCTGGGCACTGCCCAGGCTCCCCAGGACTGCCAGAGCTCCAGGAGCATTTGGAAAATGCTCTCAGGGATGCACAGGGTGGGATTGTTTTGGTGGGATTCCCGTGGGTCCCTTCCACCTCAGGATATTCCGTGATTCTGTGAACCTTCAGTGCCAAAGCATCCCCAGCTCCTTTCACACACTGTGTCAGCTCCCAAAGCTTCACGCTCAGAACAAAACACCAATTTCAGCATTCCACTCCCAACTAACCTTGATTATTTTCCTGCACCTACATAGACCCTGGCCCTTTTAAAATCCCTTACAAAAGAGCAGAGCCTCCAATCCCCCCAGACACCGAACCCCACCCACCAACCCTCGCTCTCCCCTGACTGTGAGCGCAGAAATCCCCTCCTTTCGGTCTGGGACCGCTGCAGAGGCAGGGACTGCGAGCTTGGGCTAGAGGGACACGGAATCCCGACACAGGAGTCCCTTTTTGGGGCAGGGATTTCTCATTTTCGCCCTTCCCCCAGGGATGGGGTTTGCCTGTCTGTACCAGGCGGCCGCGGTGATGACGGCCAAGCGCTGCCGGGCTCGTCTGGCCTTCTCCAACGCCCTGGCCCGCTCTGGGATGGGGCTGACATTCCTGATGGCTCCCTTCACTCAGCTCCTCATCGAGCTCTACGCCTGGCAAGGTGAGGCATCTCCTGCTCCTCTCAATTCCTCGGCTCTGGGAGGGTGCTGGGGGAGATCTGGGCAGGGCAAGAGGCTCTTTTTAAAAATTCAACACACCCAGGAACAAAAATTCAACACCTCTGCCTCTTCTAGGATAGTTTGGGGGCATCTTGTTAATAATTAAGCACTTAATCACTCATTAAAATCAGACTCAGAGCACAGACCTCGGAAATCAAAAGCAGAAATCCCTGCTTTGACTGTGGTGTTTCAACACCATCTTGACGGTCCATCGTGACTTTAAATGAGGAAAAGCAAAACAACCTCCCACATCCCAGAGGTAGCTGTGGATTTGTTCTGTGCATCACAGCAAAACGAACTTCCAGCTAGGAAAAACGGGAATAAAAATCCCCGTTTTGTTAGCTCCTCCATAAGGAGAAGGAAAACCCCCTTCTCATGGCAGAGCTTTTCTCCGTGGTCAGTGAAAACCTCACCGTGTTCTACAAAGGCCGTTTCCTGCTGCTCCTCCCTCTCCAATCCAAGAACAGAACACCTTTTGCCTTCCCTCAGGTACTCTCCTGATTTTTGGAGGCATCATGTTGAACCTGGTGCCTTCCAGCATGCTGCTGTGGCCCGTCAGCCCCCAACGGCCCCGGGGCTCTGCAGGGGCAAAGAAGGATCCAGAAACTCCTGGTGGACGTTTAGATGGAAGCACTCACAGGGAATTACAGCTTCACCGTGCACAGGAGGCTCCCGCCGCCGAGAGGCTGGTGATGCCCCGTGGCAGAGACGGCTCTGAGCCAGCAAATGCCTCGGGAATGCTGCAGAAACCCACCCTGGAGAGCTCCTCCCCAGAAACATCCTCCGAGGCCAGGAGAAGCCACAAACCCCTTGCAGCCGCCCCAAAGGAACCTTCTCAGCCTCTCCTGGACTTGTCCCCGCTGAAGGATCCCGTTTTCTTCGTTTTCACGTGGTCTTTCCTGTTCAGCCACTTGGCCTATTTCGTGCCCTTCTTCCACCTGGTGGCCAGAGCCAGGACGCTGGGCATGAGCAGCAGGGACGGCTCCTACCTCATCGCTGCAGCCGGTAGGCACGGGCACCCTGGCAGGGAAACACCCTGGGGACCTGACAGGAAACACCCTGGGGACCCTGACAGGGAAACACCCTGGGGACCTGACAGGGAAACACCACGGGCACCCTGGCAGGGAAACACCCTGGGGACCCTGACAGGGAAACACCCTGGGGACACTGACAGGGAAACACCCTGGGGACCCTGACAGGGAAACACCCTGGGGACACTGACAGGGAAACACCCTGGGGACCCTGACAGGGAAACACCACGGGCACCCTGACAGGGAAACACCCTGGGGACCCTGACAGGGAAACACCCTGGGGACCCTGACAGGGAAACACCCTGGGGACACTGACAGGAAACACCCTGGGGACCTGACAGGGAAACACCCTGGGGACCTGACAGGAAACACCCTGGGGACCCTGACAGGGAAACACCCTGGGCACCCTGACAGGAAAACACCCTGGGGACACTGACAGGAAACACCCTGGGGACCCTGACAGGAAACACCCTGGGGACACTGGCAGGGAAACACCCTGGGGACCCTGACAGGGAAACACCCTGGGCACCCTGAGAGGAAACACCACGGGGATCCTGACAGGAAACACCCTGGGGACCTGACAGGGAAACACCCTGGGGACCCTGACAGGGAAACACCCTGGGGACCCTGACAGGGAAACACCCTGGGCACCCTGAGAGGAAACACCCTGGGGATCCTGACAGGAAACACCCTGGGCACCCTGACAGGGAAACACCACGGGCACCCTGACAGGGAAACACCCTGGGGACACTGACAGGAAACACCCTGGGGACCCTGACAGGGAAACACCCTGGGGACACTGACAGGGAAACACCCTGGGGACACTGACAGGGAAACACCCTGGGCACCCTGACAGGGAAACACCCTGGGGATCCCGACAGGGAAACACCCTGGGGACACTGACAGGGAAACACCCTGGGCACCCTGACAGGAAACACCCTGGGGACACTGACAGGAAACACCCTGGGCACCCTGACAGGGAAACACCCTGGGGACCCTGACAGGGAAACACCCTGGGGACACTGACAGGAAACACCCTGGGCACCCTGACAGGGAAACACCCTGGGGACACTGACAGGAAACACCACGGGCACCCTGACAGGGAAACACCATGGGCACCCTGACAGGAAAACACCCTGGGGACCCTGACAGGGAAACACCCTGGGGACACTGACAGGGAAACACCCTGGGGATCCCGACAGGGAAACACCCTGGGGACACTGACAGGGAAACACCCCGGGTTGTGCCCAGAAATGTGTCCTGGCATGGATCCCCCTGGCAGAGGTTCAGCCCTCGCCCCTTTCTGGGAGGTCCTCCCAGTGCCAGCTCCACGGGATCATGTTGGGGTGATCCTGCTCCTAATGAACCCGAATTTCCAGTCACAAGATGCTCGGTGTCCTTCTGGAGCCTTCCCCAGCAGGATCCCTGCTGTGCTTAAACCCACAGGAATCCCGAGGTGCATCCCAAACCCTCTGGGGTTTGACCCAGGAGGGAGAAATTCAATACTGGGGAGAAAACTCCCCACATGAAGGTGGATCCAGGCATTTGGATTTGGCACATCCACCTCCAAGTGGGGATAAAACAAAGCACGCTCCCCCAAAAAACCAAACCCATGCCCGGTTATAAGCCGGGATTAACGCTAAAGCCGTGCTGGGATAAGAAAGTGGCTGCAGCCTCAGTCAGCAGCAAAGGTTTTATTGTACAAAAATACATTTTATTTCTGCGGTGCTGGGCAATATTCAGCAGTGAGGGGTTGTCCAGGCGTTAGGAGAGGTCAGGAATGAATGGGACATTTGGAATTAGGAGTGGGAGGGACACAGGGCTCAGTGGGACATGAGCTCACTCGAGAGCTCCTCGATCTTTGCTTCATAAAAATGCACCAAGAAATGTAAAATAACAGCTCTCGGAACCCAAACTCTCAAAACCCCAACAACTAAGAGGGTGCTGAGCCTCAAAAAGGCCCGGGGTTTCTGTGCTTTTTGGGTTTTTACAAAAATTAAAATGGCAGGTGCATTTTTCTTCTTAATATTCAGCTTTTTCTCTTTGGCAAGTTCCTTTTTCCTGATTTAGGGCATTTCAGAGGTGTCTGGGCTGCAGAGCTCTAAGCAAATTTTTCCAGAGCACTTCGGTGCCCTTGGGAAGAGCAGCACGAGGGAAAAGGGGAAAAAAAAAACCCCAATTCATGGATTTTGCAAGGGCCTAAAAACACCTGGAAGCTTTTGGCATTTTAGAATTTTGTGGTCACGTCCTCACAATGAGCAGGGAGATTGGGATGTGACACAGCCGGTAACAGAAATAAGCAATATTATAAAAATCGGTAAAAAATAATAAATATAATAATTTAAAACTGTATAAAGAAACATATCTAAAAAAAAAAAAAAAAAAAAAGTCTAAAAATAATAATAATATAAAAATACCAATAATTAACGCTATAAAATAAATATAAGAATAAATTATATAAGGGTATAAAAATAAATTATATTACGGTTAATATAAATAATCAAGTGTAACATTAATAATGTATAACCGTGCTATAAATACATGATAAAATATTGTAAAAATAGAACTATATTAGAATATAGAATACATAATATAGTATTATATAAATAGTAAATTATAAAAGTATAAAAATATTAATAAATATAGGAATATGAAGAGAAGTATAATTCAACTATATGAACTAGTTAATTATAGAAAATAATATAGATAATAGAGGAATATGATACTACATACTAGTTAATTATAGAAAATAAGAACTAGTTAATTATAGAAAATAAGAACTAGTTAATTATAGAAAATATGAACTAGTTAATTATAGAAAATAATACAGATAATATAAAAATATGATACTAGATATATTATGATTTTTAATAAACCATAATAGAAATAACAAAACAATATGAATAATATAAAACACTCTAAGTACCAATACGTATGCTACAAACAATATAAATAATCATATAAAAGACTATAAAACACAGCTAGATTTATAATCCCTGACACATTTATATGAAGTTAACAATATAAACATCTAGAGCTCAGAGAATTTCAGCCTCGCGCTCAGCCCGGCGTGCGCCGAGGCTCCGAGAGCTCCTGTTCCCTCAGGCATCACGGAGATGCTGAGCCAGCTGCTCTCGGGCTGGCTGGCCGACCACGACTGGACCAGGAAATACCACCTCCATGCCACCTACCTGCTCCTCAGCGGCGTCACCAACCTGCTGGGGCCGCTGGCCACCACCTTCCCTCTGCTCCTCGCCTACACCGTGGCCTTCGCCGCCTTCTGTGGAGGCTTCATGGCCCTGGTGCTGCCCGTGCTGGTGAGTCCCAGGTGGCCCAGAAATGCCTGGAACGCAGAGAGAGCTGCAGCAGGATCCTGCTGGAGGCCATGGAGGTGTTCCCAGGGCTGCAGCCAGGCTGGGAGAGCTGGGAATGCCCAGAAATGCCTGGAACACACAGAGAGCTGCAGCAGGATCCTGCTGGAGGCCATGGAGATGTTCCCAGGGCTGGAGCCAGGCTGGGAGAGCTGGGAATGCCCAGAAATGCCTGGAACGCAGAGAGAGCTGCAGCAGGATCCTGCTGGAGGCTGTGCAGATGTTCCCAGGGCTGCAGCCAGGCTGGGAGAGCTGGGAATGCCCAGAAATGCCTGGAACACACAGAGAGCTGCAGCAGGATCCTGCTGGAGGCCATGGAGATGTTCCCAGGGCTGCAGCCAGGCTGGGAGAGCTGGGAATGCCCAGAACCGCCTGGAACATGCAGAGAGAGCTGCAGCAGGATCCTGCTGGAGGCCATGGAGATGTCCCCAGGGCTGCAGCCAGGCTGGGAGAGCTGGGAATGCCCAGAAATGCCTGGAACACACGGAGAGCTGCAGCAGGATCCTGCTGGAGGCCATGGAGATGTTCCCAGGGCTGCAGCCAGGCCGGGAGAGCTGGGAATGCCCAGAAATGCCTGGAACGTGCAGAGAGCTGCAGCAGGATCCTGCTGGAGGCCATGGAGATGTTCCCAGGGCTGCAGCCAGGCTGGGAGAGCTGGGAATGCCCAGAACCGCCTGGAACACACAGAGAGCTGCAGCAGGATCCTGCTGGAGGCTGTGCAGATGTTCCCAGGGCTGCAGCCAGGCTGGGAGAGCTGGGAATGCTCAGCTCGGAAAGGAAAAGGCTCCAGGGAGAGCTCCGAACCCCTGGCAGGGGATCCAGGAGAGCTGGAGAGGGACAAGGGCTGGAGGGACAGGACACAGGGAATGGCTTCCCACTGCCAGAGGGCAGGGATGGGTGGGAGATTGGGATGGAATTGTTGCCTGGGAGGGTGGGGAGGCCCTGGCACAGGGTGCCCCTGGATCCCTGGCAGTGTCCAGGAGCAGCCTGGAATGCTGGAAGTGTCTCTGCCACAGCAGGGCTTTGAGGTCCCTTCCAACCCAAACCAGCCCAGGATTCCCTGATCCAGGCAGGGAGGCACCATTAGAATTTGGCATTTCTTTCTGGAAGGCGTTCAGAGTTTAAAACTCCTTCCTCAGAGTCTGGGCAGCCAGAGGGCAGAGAGAAGCATCTCCCATCCCAGTAATTTCCACACCCGCCTTAAGGAGGCGAACGGATTCCAGGCTGGATCAGACCTACAGGCGGAGGGCAAAGTCCTTCCAAAGCTGCAGCTGAAGAGGGAATTCCCCTCAAAAAAAAAAACCCCACCCCAAATCATCTCTTGTGCTTTAAAAAATAATAATTAAAAAAATCAATTAATCTCCTGCGCATTCCTCTGAAGCCAATCGCTAATTATCCATTTTGGTTTCCGAACAGGTGGATCTGGTGGGTGTGGAAAAGCTCCACAGCTACCTGGGGTTTGCTGCCTTCTTCGCAGGGATAGCAGCCATGGGAGGACCCCCTCTAGCAGGTAAGTGATGTCACATAAAACACAACACCCACCCCAGAAATCCAGGGAGAAAACACGCTGCTGCTTCGCTCTCCTACAGGGATCCATCCCAGGATGGGTTTTCTGTTCAAAGGGAGAGGAAAAAAAAAAAAAAAAAAATCAAAAAAATCCTATTTCAGAAATGGATTTTTAGAGGTGGGCAAAGTTTTGCTTGGGAATTTGCAAAATCCAACCAGCAGCTTGGAAAATGCTGCCTGGAATATTTAGAAGATGCTGCCTGGAATATTTAGAAAATGCAGTGAAGCCGCAGGTGCACAGCTTAGCCCTGACCACAGCAGGGTAACGAGCACTTCACCGCGGATTTTACTCCCAACGGTGTTAAAATAACACTGAACTTGGACAGGGGGGACTGGAGGGGAAGCAAGGAGAGGAAGGGAAAGCAAGGACAAGCTCAGCAACATTCCCACCAGGCAGAGGCACTGGAACATCAGGACAAGCCGCAGTAATCTCTTGTTTTGACAGAGATTACACAGCTCAGCCACCAGAGCTCTGGGCCCAGAGATAAGGAGCACGAAAAGCCTTTGCTCTTCTCCCCCTGCCAGGAAACCAAGGCAGCTGGGAGGATTTGGGAGATCTCAAGTGCTTAGAAATGAGTGTCCAGGCTCTCCTCAGGAGCAGGGGATTGTTCTCCTCCAGACAGCTTGGCCAGGACAAAGCTGTTCCTTTCCTGCAGCCCAACAGTCCAACTGTCCCCGGGCAGAGCCCCAGCGTGGGCAGCAGGGCAGGGGGACTGTGCCCCTGTGCCCTGCTCAGGTGAGAGCCCACCTGCAGAGCTGCTCCAGCCCTGGGGAACATCAGGAGAACCTGGAGCTGCTGGAGAGAGTCCAGAGGAGGCCAGGGAGATGCTCCAAGGGCTGGAGCCCCTCTGCTCTGGAGCCAGGCTGGGAGAGCTGGGAGTGTTCACCTGGGGAAGGGGAGGATCCAGGGAGAGCTCAGAGCCCCTGGCAGGGCCCAAAGGGGCTCCAGGAGAGCTGGAGAGGGGCTGGGGACAAGGGCTGGAAGGACAGGACACAGGGAATGGCTCCCAGTGCCAGAGGGCAGTGGGATATTGGGAAGGAATTGTTCCCTGGGAGGGTGGGGAGGCCCTGAGAGTGCCCAGAGAAGCTGTGGCTGCCCCTGGATCCTTGCAAGTGTCCAAGGTCAGGATGGACAGGGCTTGGAGCAGCCTGGCACAGTGGAAGTTGTCCCTGTCCATGGCAGGGGGTGAAATGGGAGGGAGCTTTAGGGTCCCTTCCAACCCAAACCATCATTTTTTGTTCCCTGCCCTCCAAATCAGCTGCCCCCAGCCTGCAGAGGCACCAGCTCGGAGCTGCCAAGGATCCTGTAAATTCCAGCTCCGTGCAAAGCTTCAGCAACGCTGCTCTTCCAGCAGCCCAGGAAAAGAATTTACATCCTTAATCAATACCCCTGGGCTGCTCCCGCTCTGCCCGTGGCTGCAATTTCAAGGAGCCAGAAGGTTTTACTGACGACGAGCTCCCCGCTGTCAGGGCGAAGCACAGCCTGGATCCCAGATCCCTGCTGCTGGCACCAGGGCACAGGCAGCACAAAGCCACCCCTCAGCCCCAGTGCATGCCCTGCACGGTGACACACAGCAGCAGCAGCAGCTAAACACCTGGGCTGGCTCTTACCCAGGCTCACGCTGCAGTTCAGTTTCCATCCACCCGCAATGTGGAGCTGCGCTAATGAGAAGCTTTTTTTTTGACTTTGTGCAGTGGGTTTGTAAAAGCAAGCAAGGCTTCCTGCAAAGAGCTTTCCAGAGAGATCAGGCTTAATGCAGGTGGGGTAAATAAAGGCCAAATAAAGCCAGGAAGCAAAACACTTCCTGATCCATCTCCTTACAGGCAGAGCGAGATGGAAACGATCCAGAGCTCAGGGTTGGGATCCAAGATAAATTCTGCAATTTTCTCTTCCAATGCAGTTTGAAGCGTGAAAACTGAGTGAGACCAGAAACTCCTGGTGAAGTGTCCAAAACCATCAGCTCCTTGCAGAATGCAGGATTTAAATGGGCCATGAAACCCCAGCATTTGGTGCTCTCACCTCCCCAAACCCTTGAGTTTAGAATTACAGTTTTATCAAACCCAAGCGCTTTTAAGCAGTGGAAATTATAATGATGATGGATAACGAGAACTGCAAAGGTTAAAACTGCCTAATTTGCATATTAGACCAAAGCCTAATGCAAGGAAAAGGTGACTTACCTACAAATCTGTTCAGCTGAAAGCCCCAAAATCCAGGGGCAGCTGGCAGGACCCACAGGGAAAGCTGGGATTCTCCTCCAGAGCTCCCATCCACTGGCACCTCTGGATGCTGAACAGAATAAACATTATTTTGGCAGCCACGAGCAAGCTGAGGAGGGAAGGGCACAGTTTATTTCCACAAGCAGCACAAATCACTGACTCAAAGTGCAAAGGAGCTGAACCAAAGCGCGTAATGCAAATTCCAGAAGAGATTCCGGCCCCCAGAGCGTCAACTCCACTCCCAAGAAATTTGGGTGGTGAAAGGATGGAGTCACCCAAAAGCGCTGCTGGCACATGCATTCAGAGGTGTTCTAAATTTCACCTTCACCTTCCCACTGAATTCTGCTCCTCAGGGCACCAGGGATAAATAAAACTTGTGATTAAAGATCAGCAGCACCATTCAAACAGCCTGACCCAGCTGGCAGCACCAGCAGGGCCGGGAATGTTTTGTTTGGATCACATTGGTGCCTGGGATTTACCAGCATTCCTTAGAAAACTGCTGCTTTGCTGGGGTTTGAACGCCACAAGCTCCTAGCTCAGCTTTCTGCAGCAGCAGTGATTGTTGTTTTGGAAAAGAATAGGGGAGCACAGAGACTGGAGTCGCTTCCAGAGGTTGGGGTGTGATGGAAGTTGATGGCTGTGCTGCCAGTGAGGCAATGCCGGTAAATCCCGCTGTGCCTAAATCCTGTTCAACACCAAAAAAAACCACCAGGAAATACAAAATTTCCAAAAAAAAAAAAAAAAACCCAAAAAAACCCCCAAATTATTTTATTTGTTAACATATTAGTAAAATATATTAATACGTTAACAAAACGTATTTTATGGGGAAAAAAAAAAAATTTAAACAAATATCCTGAAGGATATTTTAAGGAATGCAATAAATCAGAGCTCAGCTGGAGCGCTCTGTCCTGTTCCTCTCCCAAATAACTACGACAGCATCCCTTCTCCTCTCCAAATCCCAGAGACTTCCAGGCAGCAAACACAGAACCCCACCCCGGCAATGCAGCACTCCCCAAGAGCCTCAGGGTCATGGCAGAGGCCCCAGAGCAGCAGAGGGGCTGGATCCCCGAGGAACAAACACAGGCACTGCCCCCGAGGCAGCAGGGAGCCAAGAGAAACCAAAAGCAGCTTTTCCTCTGCTTTAGAAATGCTTCCTGCAGCCGTGGAAACGCTCAGCGGGGAAACGTCGCTGCGTCCCAAACCCCGGCACGGATCCCGGGTTTCACCGGCACCTTTCCCTCGCTGTGTCCGTGCCCAGGACCTCAGGGTCCATCCTGTCCCCTCCTGGCTTTAAGGATGCCAGCCTGGGCCAGACCTGCTGGTTGGGTACACCCCAGGAGCCCGTGGGTGTCTGCACCCCGTGGGTGTCTCCGGGGGAATCGTATCTCCAGGGCAGCAGCAGGTCTGGCTCAGCTGATCCCACCCATCCCCACACCACCTTCGGGACTGGATCGGGGTTTTTCTGTGCAGCAGCATCTCCCACCACCTTGCGGGTTTTCGATTCAAAGAGAGGAATTCTCCACCTTTCAAAGGGCTGCCCAGACCTGAGATGATTTGCCTCCAAACCCGACACTTGGAGGTCACTTTAAAAGGCGACCTTTGTCCTCCAGAGATTCCTGAGGCTCAGCGGAATTCAGCTTTTCCTTTTAAGTCCTCCCAGAGCCACTTTTATCAAGTTCACTTCCAGCTCCTGGCCTGGGGTGTCTCCTGTTAGACAAGGTCTGCTCACAAGAAGACAGGGCTGGAGCACACAGGGGGTTTGCAGCCCAGATGTTGCAAATACCAGCACGTGCAAATCATCCCCTCAATCCAACGGGATCTTCCAGCAGCCACTTATTTAAACAGGGGGAAAAAAATAAAACGGGGGTTAAATTCAGTCAAATTAAACACCGCGTCCGCCACGAGGATCAAAGTTGGCTCGGGGAAAAATGACCTGCATGTCATTTCCTTGCAGGAAATGCTGCCCAGGAAGAGTTAAAATAATTTAAGGAAAATATCTGAGCAATTCTTAGATGAGCACACGCGTCCTTTGCCTCCCGCCCACCTCCCCAAATGATTTTTTTTTTTTTCACTGAGAAAAATCCCTCAGCTTTAATAACAACCTTCTCTCCTGCAGGGTGGCTCTATGACTACACCCAGACCTACGTCTGCTCCTTCCTCTTTGCTGGAGCCTGTGCTCTTATCTCACCTATTTCCTTCTTCTTCGAGCCTTCAGCCCAAAAATGGAAGCTAAAAAAAGCCAGTTTGAACAAGAGCCCCAGGTCTGGCTGAAGTTTTAAAGGCTGGGCTGTGATGGCATCTATGCTGGGAAAGCCGCTGCCCATACTGGGAATTATCAACAGCAGCAACGCTGAAAACTGGAATTTTTGGATGCCAGATTCAGTTTGTGTACCTGGATGTTTCTCCTGATTAAATCCATCTGAGAAATGCGGTGTGTGAAGCGTTACCTGACGGGAGAAATGCAGCCCAGGCCTGGGTTTTGCTGTGCTTTGCTGCTGAGCTGGGTTTTTCTGCCTCTTGTTGAATCCGCAGCCTGTCCTTCCCCACTCACCTCGTGGGAGCAGCCAGGGAGCTGAGGCAGAGAGATTTCAGCTCCTGTTCTCACACAGACAGCCCTGGGGAGGGACAGCAGCTCAGGGTGGCACTTCCATCAGGATCAGGTGCTCCAGGAACCCCTCTCTCTGGGGGGAGGATGCTGCAGCGGGGCCATTCCACCTCCCAGCGCCGTTACTGCCACAGCACAGAGGACCTGGAGGGTTTTTTAATCAAAAAACCACTTTTGATTAAAGCCAGAGCCACGGCGCAGCCACGTCAGAGACCAAAGCCACCCCTCTCCCCAAGCATCCAGAGAGCCCCAGGGATTCCGTGCACACACAAAGGCAGCTCCAGGGCTGAGCCTGGAGTCAACCAGCACCCCACAGATTGAACTTGGATGGGGTAAGACACAACACAGGAGCTTTGACTTCCCCTCCAGCAGTGAAGGTGTGAATTTTTGCATTATCACCAGGCATTTGCAATTATTATGTCAGCCTGGATTGCGACTCGTTCCAGCCATTTTTACTTTTCCCTTTTTTTAATTATTAATTATCCTATTTTTTTCTTCTCACCCCTTTTATTCCTCATCCCTTTTTTGATATTGAGGCAGCCAGAGAGTTGTTTCCCCTGTAGAAACACTCCTTGAAACTGCGAAACGTGTTATTTCGAGCTCAAAATTAGATGGTCGATATTTAATAAAAAGCTACAGAATATTGTAACAGTTTCAAGGAGCTCCACCACTGTCACAGGTAAGAAAGTCCTTCCGTAGATGATGGGCCAAATCCAGCAGTTACACATTTAATTACACAGTGCCAAAGAAACTGTGCTGAAATGAGGGGAAAATTACAGGGAATGGGGAATAGCAGTGCTACAAAAAAAATCATTTTTCATACGCTGTTTCACAGCTTCTCCCAGGAATCTGCAGGCAGAAAATGCAGATTCAGGAATGGTCCCTTTACACTGTAACCATCATCCCTTTACAGCTTCAACCTCAGCATCCACCGCCCCCTGGTTCGGATGGAGCAGTTAACATCTGCACCCAGGACAGCATCCCGAGCATTTCTGGCTAAGATTATTATTTCTGAAGTGTTTAAGGCACTGGGAGCTGAAGGGGGTGAATGGGTGCCACATTCAGCCAGTCCTGCACTGAGGCCTCAGCCAAGGCCTGCTGCAGCAGGGACGAAGCTTTCAATTCAAAAACGCGGGTTTTCACCTCTTGAAACAATCAAGTTCCTCACTCTCACCAAATCAAACACTGCCGGCTGCTGTAACAGGAATTACGTGGCAGCCTTGGCTTCAGGTTTTCCAATCCTAAAGCTTTAAACCCCCATTTATTCTGCATCTCCCGAAGGGCAGCTGAGCTTTTGGGAGTGGGACCAAAGGGAGCCACAGCAGCAGCTCCTCACCCTGCTGCTCCCACTCCACACAATTCCAACACCTTTCCCTCTGCTCTGCTCTCTCCCTCTGCTCAACGCAAGCCCTGTGATATTTTCACCTCTTCTGCCACCACGAAACAACTTGGCAGGGTGTGGTGTGCACACCTCCCCTCCAAACCTCCAGGCTCTTAGGGAGAGTCCTGCCCTGTCTCTCCATCGGACCAATGGCACCGATTCCTCACCCTTATTTAGCAAAATGGGAGTGCTTGTCCCCGCTCTCTTCCATCTGCAGAGGAGCAAACAGCTCAGGAGCTCCCATTTCCCACATCCCAGCCCATGGATGGGCACCAGCAGCCTTCATCTGCCCCCAGAACAACCCTGCACGGGCCAAGCGCCTTTCTCCAGCCACAATTACCTCTTGTCTATCCAAAACTGCTGAGGAAATCGATGCCCGCAATGAGAGACTCCTGCCAGGAGCCCTGCACCATCCTGGGAGGGGAGTGAAGAGTCTTCAAACCTTTGTCTTCCCACGGAGCAGGCCCAGGGTAAGGGCTGCAGGTCACACACGTCTCTGCTCACACCTCGTGCTGGGGAGGCAAGCACAGAACAGCTGCTTCAGTTCCCCTGGCAGCTCGGAAAGCCAAAGGCGTTTTATTTACAACACGTGCAAGAGAGGAAGCAGCAGGGAGCAGGATGGGAGCATCTGCCCCAGGAAGGTTTTCCCCATCCCCCTGAAGTCATCCCGCAAATCGCCTCCTAAAGCTGTTTCAGCGCAGCGCAGGGCGCGACAGGGCGTGTGGAGAAACGCAGGAGCTGCTGGGACACTAACGAGGTTAAAAGCTGCAGGCTGAGGTGGACTAGAAAATCCATTCTGTCCCTACACCCTTCACGGAATCCCAGGATCTTTAAGGTTGGAAAAGCCCTCCTGGCTCGTCCAGTCCCCAGCCCAGAGCGCTCCAAACCTCCCTGGGCAGCCTCTGCCAAGGCCTGGCCCCACGCTTTCCATGGGGGAATTATTCCTGAAAATTTTTCCCTTACTCAAAGGGAAATTTCCCTTACTCCCTCGCTCATCTGCAGCAGTAGAGAAAATCAGCAGGAATAGCTAAAAACGATCCTCAGCATAAAAAATGCTTCATTTAAAGGCAATGCCCTCCCAGCTATCCATCCTGGTCCTGGGAAAGCAGCAGAGAACCGGATCCCTCCTGCCTTCCAACCCTCGTGTGCCTCACATCTCCACACTCTGCACTGGAAAGAAATCACCAACAACCTCCTGGATCTCTCCAAGAAGATCATTTCACTCACAATAAATCAAACCCCTCGGAAAAGCAATGCCAATCTCAGCGCCGTGCCCTGAGCCACCTGGGGAAACATTTTTCCTGCCCAAGCTCATCCTTTGCACATGGGATAATACGTCATGGCCAGCTGGATCTCGATGGGAAACAGCATTTGGAAGAATTTGACCAGAATTCGTTGGTTTAAAATCTTCTAAAATACAAGGTGCAGAGAAAGCAAACACCAAAACAATTCTCCAAAGATCCAGCGACCTGCAGGGAACCAGAGCTGGCTGGAAGGAATCTGAGTGAGCAAAGGAACCCAAGAATAAACCTCCAGTTTGCACTGTACCCCAACAAAGAGCTGGTGCAACACCTAAAATTATTGGTTTTTTTCCAAAAAACCAACAATTTCACTGAGATAATTCGTTTTCTGAGCACCGACAGACAGAGGAGTGATACTCCGAATCCTGATGAATTTTAGCACCATATGCTTAAGAAAGCAAGAAGAAAACATGGAAGTGGCTTCTCCAACAAGACATGGCAGGGAAGGCTCACCCCTGGGTTGTGCCATCCCAACAGCCGGGCTGCAGGGGTGCCATCCTTCCTGGGCAGGAAATCCCGGCCCATTGCCAGCCAGGGATTTACTCCCAGGTGTAAGCCTGAAGGAGGAGCCTGAGCAGCCTCCAGGACCTGCTCCCAGTGCCCTTGGCAGGATTGATGGATGGGGTGGGCACCTGCTGGGTCTCAAACCCGCTGCAAGCGATGCCAGGATCAAAAAGCTGCTAAGGCTCAGCTCGGGGTGATCAAAGAACTCGGTGCAATCAGAGATCACTGCAGCCCCATTCCCACTGGAATTGTTTGGTATTATTCATTTATACAGTCATTGTACATCCCTGAGCGTCCTGGCTACCCGCTGCAGGTTTCCCTTCCTTGCTCTGTGTTCTGGGTCATTGAAAGGAAGGACAGAGCTCCTGGAACGTGGATTTAGGCATTTGAAAGTACACAAAATAAACCCCTCCCTGCCCCGCAGCCTCCGTGGTCAGGATGTGCCCTTGATAAAAAAAAACCATAATCTACTAAAAACCACAGCTGTGACTTTCCCAGCACTCCTCAGATGCCAACAGATAAACCCAGGCACTGGACACAGAGGAAGTTGATCCTGACGTTTATCATATAATAAGGAACAATCTTTATCTGGCAGTGAAATCCCCTCCAAGGGCTGGGCCGGGATTATTTCGGTTGTTTCTCCCTCTGGGTTTGCTTGGAGAGCTGCCTGGGAATCCCACACCCCCTCAGGGGCTGAGCCCAGGCTGAGGGGCAAGAACTCAGGGTTTGACCCAATCCCTGGGATCCCCTTTGAGCCCTTCCAGGGGTGGTTTGAAGCCAAACCCACTGCCAAGCCGCTCCTCTGCAGCACTGCCCCGCTCCCAGCACACTCCCTAACCACAGGGGGGAAAATCTCCAGCGTTTCCCATTTGAAAGGGGAACAAGAGGCTTTCTCACAGCTGTGGCAGCACAAAACACAGCCCAAAGTGCCTCAGCTGCCACCACTGCCGAGCTCGCTGTGTTTTACCTTAAGCCACATGAAAAGAGCCAAAAGCAGTTTAAAATAGCTGGGTAAGGATACGACAACAGAGCATTCCAGCAACAGGAAACCTGGCTGCTCTTCCCTCGCCCTGTTTGGCACACACCCCGGGGCCCGGGCTGTTTGCTCGCCCTCGCACACGCCGATAACAGGAACACTTTTTTTTTTGGTGCTGCTTTCCCTCCCTGCAGCCGTGTTTACCATGCAGAGCGTTATGAGGCTGCAATTCAGCAGAGCCTGAATGAAAAAGTTTCACTTCGGAGGAGCTGAAAGCCTTCGTAAGAGGTGGGAGTTCTTTGGAAATAATGAAAGTCTTTAGAGGTACAGTAATGGTTTTCACTGAAGTCCGTGGGAATTTATCAGACTCTAATGAACAGAAATTAGAGCAGATGTTGAAAACCCAGAAGTTTTAGCTTTAGCTGAGATCCTCATGGGAAAACTTTCCAGCCTGCAGAAACCACAAAGAGGATGGGAGCTCTTGCTCATGGCCATGGACAATTCCGGAAGTAATTAATGGGTCAAAGTCTCTTTTCCAAAGCAGACTTTGCCTCTGAAGCCACCACCAAGCTTTGCAAAACTTTCCCCTACAGATATCCCTCACGTGGGCAAGATAAAGCCAGGATTGTGCTCTGGAAGAAAGAGGCAAAGGGCATCTTCACAACACCCCAGGGATGAGGAGAACACCAATAAACTGAGCTCCAGCCCCTCAAGCCTTTGGACAAGCTGGAAAGGAGTCAGAGGGATGGGATTTCTGTGACTGGGCTCTTCCAAAAGAGATGGGATTTCTGTGACTGGGCTCTTCCAAAAGAGATGGGATTTCTGGGACTGGGCTCTTCCAAAAGAGATGGGATTTCTGGGACTGGGCTCTTCCAAAAGAGATGGGATTTCTGGGACTGGGCTCTCCCAGCAGGGATGGGATTTCTGGGACTGAGCTCTCCCAGCAGGGATGGGATTTCTGGGACTGAGCTCTTCCAAAAGAGATGGGATTTCTGGGACTGGGCTCTCCCAGCAGGGATGGGATTTCTGGGACTGAGCTCTCCCAGCAGGGATGGGATTTCTGGGACTGAGCTCTTCCAAAAGAGATGGGATTTCTGGGACTGGGCTCTTCCAAAAGAGATGGGATTTCTGGGACTGGGCTCTCCCAGCAGGGATGGGATTTCTGGGACTGGGCTCTCCCAGCAGGGATGGGATTTCTGGGACTGAGCTCTCCCAGCAGGGATGGGATTTCTGGGACTGAGCTCTCCCAGCAGGGATGGGATTTCTGGGACTGAGCTCTTCCAAAAGAGATGGGATTTCTGGGACTGAGCTCTCCCAGCAGGGATGGGATTTCTGGGACTGAGCTCTTTCAGCAGGGATGGGATTTCTGGGACTGAGCTCTTTCAGCAGGGATGGGATTTCTGGGACTGAGCTCTTTCAGCAGGGATGGGATTTCTGGGACTGAGATCTCCCAGCAGGGATGGGATTTCTGGGACTGAGCTCTTTCAGCAGGGATGGGATTTCTGGGACTGAGCTCTCCCAGCAGGGATGGGATTTCTGGGACTGAGCTCTCCCAGCAGGGATGGGATTTCTGGGACTGAGCTCTCCCAGCAGGGATGGGATTTCTGGGACTGAGCTCTCCCAGCAGGGATGGGATTTCTGGGACTGAGCTCTTCCAAAAGAGATGGGATTTCTGGGACTGGGCTCTCCCAGCAGGGATGGGATTTCTGGGACTGAGCTCTTCCAAAAGAGATGGGATTTCTGGGACTGGGCTCTCCCAGCAGGGATGGGATTTCTGGGACTGAGCTCTCCCAGCAGGGATGGGATTTCTGGGACTGAGCTCTCCCAGCCTCGAGCTGCTGTTGGGGTGCAGCTCTGGGTGCCATGAGGAACAGCAAAGCTGCTCTCAGACACCTGAGAGCTCAGAACATGCTGTGCCTCAGAGCCAGAGGGGAAAGCTGGGCTGGCACAGGTGGAACATGAGGTCTTAGAATCACAGAACCCTGGAATGGTTTGGGTTGGAAGGAATCTTAAAGCTGATCTTGGTCCTCTCCCTACCATGGCAGGGACACCTCCCACTGTCCCAGGCTGCTCCAAGCTCCGTCCAGCCTGGCCTTGGACACTTCCAGGGATCCAGGGGCAGCCACAGCTGCTCTGGGCACCCTGTGCCAGGGCCTGCCCACCCTCACAGGGAAGGATTTCTTCCAATATCAACCCCAAATTTCCCCTTTTTCACATGAATCCACTCCCCTTTGTCCTGTCACTCCGGTTCCCGATGAAGAGTCCCTCCTGTATTCTTGTACAGTCTTGTCTTCACCCCCCCAAGAGGAGCAGCAGGAGAAACATCAACATCCTCTTTCCTCACCACGTGCTCCCCACAAACCTCAACGGCAGCAGCTCGGGTGGTTCAGGACCTCATCCTGCCCTGAACCTCTGCCCAGGTCAGAGCTGGAGCAACAACCAAAGCAATCCCTCGGCCAAGGGGGCTGCAAACACCTCCATGGCCCAAAGGACATCTCCTCTCCGTGGGCAAAGAGCTCAGCAACCACCCTGGGAGAGCTCCCTCACTCAAACCCTTCTGCAGCCCTCGTGTGCCCCCAGACACACATTTGTGTCCTCAGCCCCATCTAAGATGTGCAATTGTCCAGCCTGGAAATGCAGCACATGCATCTGAAAGGAAACACTGGCTGGAGGATGCAAGCGCTCGCCTGCAGAAACGCCAGGGAAAGCTGCCAGCTCGGGGCTGGGTCAAGCTGTGTGCATTGCTAAACCTTGGCCTGACCTATCACTGGATCTGGGGACAGGAAATACTGAGGAGAGCTAAAAATCTCCAGCCTGATCTTCAGATGCAATTGCAGAACTGCGTACGAAGGTCAAGGCAGGCAGATAAGGAGGTGAAACAGCAGTGACCCACAATTAATCTACAGCTCATGTGCTCGTCGTGGAGCCAACCACATCCCATCCCCACCCTGGGACAACACACACGAGCTCAAACCCAAGAGCCTGGGCACAGGAGCCGGGCTGGGAGGTCACAACTCCTTAATGCACAGCAACAGCAGCATGTTTGACAGCATCCACACCCCCAAACGAGCTCCAACGTTTAATTAACACATCCCTGGAGCGGGATACAGAGGGGGGAAAAAGAACAGTCAACCTTTGTGCCACCATCCTCTGCTCCTGCCACCTCCATCAGCACGTGGATGAACAGCAGGAAGCTCCTGTCAAAGCCACCACAGCACGTGCAGCTGAGCCGCTCCCTGAGAGCTCACTCTGCCTTAGGAGCTCAGCTCACCCAGTGCTCAAGGCAGCTCTAATTGCACTCAGGCACGGGGCTCCGAGCCAGGAACCGCAGGAGACACAACGGGAATCACAAAGACATCAGCCCAAGAGTTCTTCCAGTGCTCTGCCTGTTTGACCGAACCCTTTTCGGTCTTTGCCCCGGAGCCGGGGACGCGAGGCGGGAGCGTATCCTCCAAGAGCATTTGCCATTTCAGAGTAAACCAGCAGCGTGAGGCCGACACAAGCTCGTTATTGGCCGAGAGCAGAATCTGGGCCATCTGATGGTTTAAACTTATTAATTCAGCTGCAGCTGGTAAAAGCACAGTCCTAAAAAAATGTGTGAATTCAAATAACCGGCTCCCATCTAATCCGCTCGCCTCGCGCTCTGCTGCAGTGCAGTTAATTAAATGGTTCTCGTTATAAATCCACTTTCCCCAGAAGTCTCATTAGCCAAATTAATATGATGCATATAGAGCACTTAACCCTTCCAAGAGACTGCTTTTAACAACATCCTGGCTCTACCTGGCCACTGGAGCACCCCTCGAAGCCCTTCAGAAGGCTGAGGGACAGACCCAGCACCCGAAAAACAACTCGTTAGCACAAAGCGACCGCAGGAGAACCGTCCCACAGCACATCCCACCACACCTCCCAGTCCCTGCAATAAATGCATGATGAAAAGGAGACAGGGAACCATCTCCCAGTGAAACAGATTGAAATCTGACTCAGGGAGGCAGAACTCTGCTGGAACAGCCACGGACACTTCGAAGCACTTCCCTAAAAGAGGGATAGTGCCCCAGCGCTGACACAAACACCTGGATACCTGAGCAGGTGACCAGCTTGCCAAAAAGATCCCCTTTTTTGGGGTACACTGGCAGATCACCCATGTCCTGCCAGCATCGAGCCCCCGGCCCAGGCAGAGGGGCTGAAACACATCTCCCATTGCTGCCACCAGCCCCACACCTATTGCACAACACTTCAAAGGAGATTCAGAGGTTGTATCTCAACAGCACAAGGAACACATTGCAAAAAGTAGGAATTTTTAACTACAAATACCAACTTCTAGAAGAAAAGGCATCTCCTGAGTCTCCCCTCTCCAATACCTTTCCCTCATAACCAGCAATAGCTACAATTGCTCCCATTTACAACAAAAAGCTTCACTGAAATTATTACACCAGCATCCCACCAACACGGAAAAATTTGCCCAATCGTTGGCTTGGCTTTCCTTATCAACAAACACAAATTATAAACGCTACTCTGGGTTAAAGCAGCGTTAATTCAAGCAGTTCATGAAGTCAAAATAACAGCTCCAGCCTGCCAAGCTGAGAACACGTGCACGGCCCTGTTTCCTAACGGGACCCCCCAACAAACAGGGAAGCAAATCCAAGAGTGGGCTCCTCCGCTCCCATTCCCGAGGAATGACCGAAGGAAACACAGTTAGTAAGCATCAACAAACTGGAGAACTCAAGACAACAAAAGGCGAACAACAATCTTCTTTTACATTCCAAACTCAGTCCAACCTCTTTCCGGCCCCTTACCTGTCTCAGGGGTTTACACAGCGCTTTGCCCCGGGAACTGACACCTCGCAGAGCACAACGGCGGCGTCCGTCGGCCGAGAGGAATCTTGCAGCCAAGCAAAGATCCTGCCCGGCTGCAGGGGGTCATCCACGGAGGTCAGAGCACGCCAAGGCAAACAGGGCAAGCTGCCCTTCGAGGTGTCTCCACGGCACGTCACGAGGATTCTACCACGAGCACGAGGCGGGAGCTCCTGGAGCCGGCGACGCAGCGGCGGCGGCTTCCTCTCGACGGCCGCGGTCCTCAGGGCGGCAAACGCGGAGCTGCGCTCCCACACGGGAACATCCTTCCGAAGCTCAGGAGGAGCCCCCGGGACAGGAGAACTACGGCACACAACGTTTTTTTTCGGGCCGCCTCCGGCTTTTCCTCTCCCCATCTGTACTACAGCGGGAGTGAGTGGCGCGGAGCGCGCGGCGGGGCCGGGACGCGAGCAGGGCGCATGCACATCCGAGGCGTGTGGAACCACTGGCTTCAGAACCGGTCAAAATTAAGGCACTGAGACACCACGCAAAGGTTTAAAATTACCGCCTCCAGCTCTCAGGAACTCTTCATCCGTTCAGCACTAAAACCCACAACTGCTGAAAAGCCCCTGGAGATGGAGGAGCGCCTCGCGTGCGGCAGGAAAGGCTTTATTAACGGCATTTAAACACTTTTAAGGACTCATTTCTCTTTTTCTTTTTTTTTTGGCAATTTTTGGTGCAAAGGTTTTTACGTGCAAGATTCAAAGCAATCTCAAAACTCTTTTTTTTTTTTCTTCCAAATTAAAAAAAAAAAACACAAAAAACCCAAAAAAACAACAACAACAAAAAAAAAACCAAGAATCAAAACTAAAGGCAAACGTGTTGGGTGAACGAAATAAATCAAGAGAACTTAAAATTCAGGAACTCCAGCTCTTCCGACCAGCGAAGCCCCAGACTTGGCCACCGTTCCGAGGCGCAGGGCGGTCGCTCCCCCGCTTTCTTGCGTGCCAGCAGCAGCACCGCTGCCCCGTCCCGCTGAGGAGAAACGCAGCAAGCGACCCCTCCGTCACTGCAAACGCGGGGGGCCGCAGCAAGGCCATCAGATACAATTCTTCTGACTGGTACCACAGGTCGATCAACGCGAAAAGTGTCGGTGCTCTCTCTCCCTGCTTCTTGCTCAAGACCCACAACTATCAGCTCAATTGGGCAGCAGCAGCAGGAACCCCTCCGCTGCCGACACAGGGGCCAAAACGTTTGTCGTCAATTCACTTCCAGGCAGAAAAACCATTTTCCTCAAAAGAAACAATTTATTTAGAATGAAACAAAATCAGCTCAACTGTGAGCGCATGTTTGAGTGACAGCTACTTTCAAGCTGTGTGAGCCATAAAAAGGGTATTCCTTTACTTTTCCAGCAATCTTGTGTACACAGCACAAAGCAAAGAGGTCATTTTTTTTTTTTTTTTTCCACTTAAAACACGGGCATCGGCATCACAATAGCAGATACACAACTTTTTTTTTTTTTTTTTTTTAAAGCTGCCATTTTAGTAAAATGCACAAATACTAAACAGATAAGCTTTCTTCCACCAGGAGGCCCATGTAAATTCCACATAAGCCACAGCTTCTCTTCCCAAAGGTCCATTAGAGCTTGGTATCCCATGCGGTTGTCTTCTGCAGTCCACCAGATTTGCTTGCAGGAGGGGGAAAAAAAACGTTATTTCAATACAAATGTGTACACCAGCTTTGGGGTTTCCCCCTCCCTACATTATACAGATGAACATAAAGATCTACGAGGCCTTTCTGAATATTCTACCCGGACTTCAAAGAGCACCAATACCACCCACGGCCGTGAAACCTCGGAATGAAGTCGCCTTCTAGGGATAGATGCAAAACAAGTAGTGCAGGGCTTCTTTTGGACCAGGATTAAACTAGGCTTACAGTACTGATGATCACTCAGCTCGCAATAACACTTGATGGGGCACATTGAAATCATTAACCAGGAGAAAAACCAACCTAATTCTGGCTAATTCGGTTGATTTTCCTCACTGGGTATTTCCTGAAGGCAACTTATCAACAAAACCATGAAATGTAGTGTTACACAGCTCTTCTGCTCCCGTTTTGCTGCGCAGCTCTAACAGCAGACAATGCCAATGTTAAAAGGTCAAATCAAAGACACGCCCAAGATAATTTAAAATTGTTACTATTCAAGTCGTATCGCCTAGCCATCGTTTCCACACAATCAGAACCGCGGGAAGATGAATATTCAAACGAACCACTCTCTGCACCGCCCGCTCTGCTTTCAGCCTGATACAAAAACCACCTCATCGTTCAGTCGATCAATCATTGGAATATCTGTCCTTCGGTGCTTTTAAAAATAAACAGGGGGGCAAGGGGGAAAGAACCCCAAAAGCTCTAGAGCCACATGGCAATCATTTCCTCCCCTCGGGGTACACAGCACTCCCCAGGAGCGCTGCCCTCAACACTGTTTTGCTTAGAGCCAGGAACCACCATTTTCCAAGCCATTTTTCCCTGAGTCCTCAAGCGTTTTTGAACTTGGCTTCACAATTTTGATGCGCTCCTCCTTCCCGTCAATACCTCAGGCCTTTCACCTCAGTTATCATCAACCAGAGGGTTCCGAAACCCACGCAAGAAATTAAAACCCGCTCTTCACAAAACTCGGCTCTCCGCAGAGGCCGAGAAAATCGTCACCAAAATATTCCGTCTTTAACATCCTTGCAGGAAACAAAAGAGAGAGAGGGCAAGGTTTGTCTGCCTGGCAATAGTGGCCTTTTCTCTCTGCGAGGCTGACAAGGATGTGTTGGTATTTGCGCCCCTAAAACCTCTGGATTGAGGATAACCTCGGTGTTCCCGTGGCAGCAGCTCGGCGGGAGCAAACAAAGCCGCTGGCCGGAGGCCAAGGAAGTTGCGCAAAGTTTCCAATTGAAAGAAATAAAACAACAAACTAAAATCTCAAACAAAGCTACGAGTCATTTGAGGTTCTTTCCCCCCCAAGCATAAAGCACAAGGATGAAATGATTCAGGAAAAGGACATCCTTTTTCCAGGCTAATTCAACGCACTAACGAAACAGAAGAACCACCAGCTGCACACAAGGTCGGGAGGGAATACTGAGCTCTCGCCAGAGCAACGTAACGCCAGACACAAGGAGAGAGCCAACAGCTGCTACGTCTGGGTTGCTCTACACACAGTGGTATCACCCACGGGCTTCTAAACCTTCAGCCCTGGCCAAGCTGACTTCAGTGGACAGCTGTTCCCATGGGGAACTCCTCGGACCAAGGAGGAGAGCAGAGCCTGCCCCGCTGCGCCGGCCGGGACGGCAGCGCGGGAACTCAGCGCTGGCAAAAGAAAGCTGCCAAAGTGTTGCCACAAGAACCCTCGAAGGGTGTTAACATCCTTGCTTACAAAACAGAGCAGCGACCACAAATAAACCAGATCCAAAGAAGTGGGTGCTCCATTAAATAAGGAACCAGGAAACCTGGAGTCAAACACAGCTCAGCTGTTCCTTCTCGCCCTCCAGCACAGCACAATTTAACAGCCGGTGGCAGGTGGAACCACCGCGATTTTCCAAGGGAAAATGGAAGTGCACCTAGCGTGCTCTTCCCAAAAGGCTTCCCAAACCAAGCTGGCTTTGACAAGCTACGTTGACCCCAAGTTTTATGCGTTTTTAAGCAGGTGCCTGCTGCGGATCAGCGGAACAAACGCTGCTCTCCGTGACTTTAAATGTCCAAAGCAAACTTTAGTGCTTTTTCTCTTCCCGGTTTTGGGCAGATTTAAATTCCCAGCTGTTCAATCTGTTTCCTAGAAAACTCTTGCAAGCGATTTCTGTGAGATGAAATGAGAAAACTCCCTCTGAACGCAAGCAGCGCTTGCAGCATTGATCACGTGCTGACACACAACAGGCACCTGCTCCAATTAAAACATTCTTTGCAGTAAGTGGTGAACACGCTGTATCTGCTTAAACACAGTGATTTGCATTTTCGGTGTCATTCCCAAAAATTCTCGTTGTTAATAGTAAGCTGAACAGCTGAACTCTGCCATCTCTTACATTCACGTTGAATGAAGGACAACCCAGGAATTCTGGATTTTACCCTCAAATTTAAGAGCATTAAATGAGGCTTTCACCTTTTCATGCAGAAAGAAAAGCAGCTATAAAAACAAAATCTGTGTTTAAGAGATGCTGCCACATTGGAATTCTCAGTTCACCCATGATGTTTGGGATACTGGATCCACTCATTCTGGGCAGATAAAGGAATCAAAGCTCTCTTAAACCACAGCCATCTCTGCCAAGTGGTTCAGTAACAAAAAAAATTCCTATTTTTGTGACAGAAACTCAAGCAAGTTCAGTTACACCCTTAAAATACATTCAAGACATTTCCTCCTTCATCTCCCATTCGCATCCTATTCCACACTTTGAATTTGATTTTTGCTGTGCACGTTATAACAGAAATTAACTCATGCCTGTATCAATTATCCAAGGAATCTCTTGGAGCATGGACTGAGCGAGGCAGCATCGCTTCTCTGTTGCCCAAATCCCTGAAAACATGGCTAAGTGCAAGACTACATTCTGGGTTTAAGTGCAAGATTACAATTTTGGGGCCTGTAAAGAGACACAGTGAGATTTACACTTCAGTTTAGAAGCTGCTGCAACATCCTTTTGGTTGGTAAACAGAGTATCATGGAATTACATCCCATCAGGGTTTGAGAGCCCTTCTTCCCTCCTAAATGCCTGGATTACCAAAAGTGGCTGAGACAGCTGGAGAAAAGTGCCCAATGATTAGGGAAAAATAAGAAAAAATTAACTATGTTCTTTGGGAAAAAAAACCAAAACAACCTGCAAACTGTTTCATCCTTGAATCACAGTAACAAGAGCTCAAACCTCGGCATCTCAGAGTATTTTTAATATTCCTCCAGGATGCTAACACCACTTTACTCCAGGTGCCCATGACAAACCCCATGCAATGCCCGCTGCACGCTGTACCTGAAAAGTCCCTAGCAGACAGCAGTTCCTTGCTATTAACAAAGAGGTAAAATGTTAATGAGAACTTTTATGTAATTAAATTATCACAGAATGAAAAGCATCTCTGGAGAGAAGCACTTACTTGCTCAGTTTGCACTGTGGAACCAGACCCCACTGAACCTGCAACTGTTGGAAAACAAAACAAAAAAACAAAACCAAAGGGAAAAAAAAAAAAAGAAGGCAATAAAACCAAAACCTCACAATAGAACTCAAGTTCTCCTTAAAGCACCTCCTTGTTTCCTGCACACCAGAGTGAGCACAAGACATTCCTGGTTTGCAACAAAGTCCTCAGCTCTTCACCAAACCTCCTCACTGCTACAAACCCAAAGTGCAGATATGGGATACACTGGGAAATCAGGGAAATACACCTGGTAAAAAACCCAGTTTCAGTGCATGCACCTGGGGGGCTGGATGAAAAAAGGAATCCCTTTCCAAAAAGGAATTCAGTGTTCTGCTGCGTACCCGAGAGCAGCTGCTGCTCACCTGAAAAACGTCAACCTCGAGCCACGCGACTCAAAAACAGGGAAACCACTGCGGCTCCCGAGGGAAAGGATCCCATGGGCCAAAGGGCCGCTGGCCTGAGGCCAACATGGAATTTCAAGGGCTCAAAAGAGGAGCTGACACCAGTCTGTTATTAAAGTGTGGTTTCCCACTTCCACTGAGTGCTTCAAATCTGATCTGTTTGGTTCAGAGCTCTCTCGAGGACGAGCTCTTGGGACTTGCTTTAAAATACATGAAATGAAAAAAGGACATGAATCTAAATTAAGAAGACAGGAGTTTTTCTTTCCCCCTTCCCCCCCCCTCCCCCCCCCCAGTTTTTCTTATTTTTTTCTATTTTCTGTAAATCAAAGCAGGCTGAGCCTCCCTGCTGTCCCCACCGATAGGGAATTCTCAAAATATCCTATTCACGCTACTCCTAACCGACCTCTCTGGCTTCTACCTTTATAGAAAAATGTAGTAACAGAAAATCGGGCTGGGAAAATCACCTACAAACAAAGATCTATTTAAAATAACAACAGGGCTGGCTAAGGCTGTATCCCATAGCACCTGGCACACGCTGGAGGGGCTGCATGGAGGAGTAGGCAGGGTTGGGAACAGAACACGAGGGCCTTAGGACGCCCCACGGACAATGATCATGACCAGATAGTCGTCCTCTGATTTGGCCAATGCCTTGGCCGTGGAGTCCAGGAACTGCTGGGAGAAATCGCAGGGCGGAAAGGCGTGCAGGACCCCGCTGTTCTCCTTGTCTTTGTTCCCCCCCACAGGAAGGCTGATCACCCCAGCAGCCTGCTTTTGCTTTAGGTAGGACACCAGATTCCTGAGCGGCCTCTGCGTGGAGGTGGTGGCGGCCTCGGCGGCCCCGGCTGCGGAGCGGGCGTCCGAGGCGCCGGGCACGGCCAGAAGGATGGCGTATCCCTTGGGACCCGCCACCTTGATGCGCCGGTTGACCTCGTCCAACTTGGGCTGGTCCAGACGGAGGCGTTGGGTGATCTTGAGCTGAGCCACTTTCCCCCCAGTCGCTCCCTCCACGAGGAGGCTGCTGGCGACTCCGAGGTCCCCCTGGAGCAGGTGCATGTTGGACGGGAAGTTGCTGTTCTTCAGCAGGAGCATCCCCTGCCAAGCCAGGCACAGCTTGGGCGCTGCCCCGGCCTGCGCCGCTCCGTCCTGCTGCTGTTTCTGGGGAGGAGGTTTGAGCCGGGAGCCTCCGCCGCCTCCCTCCGCCGCCCGCTCGTCCTTTTTGGCCGGACTTTTGCACTCCTGGGCGGCGGCGGCGGCGCGATGCTTGCGCTCCCGCTCCGCCGAATTCTTGCGGTCTCGCTTTTCGTTCTGCCCCCGCTCCAGGCTGCCCCGGCGGGACTCCCGGATGGGGGAAGGTCGCTCCAAGAGGAGCAAGCGGGATGAGCGCTCTGGGTCGTTACCGTAACGCTCCCGGCCTCCGAGGAGATCGGGGCTGCGGTCCGGGGGAGAGGTTGTGGCCAAGCAGTGGCGCTTTCGGGAGGAAGAGGAGCGCTCGCTGTCGGGGGAACGGTCCAAGTGCCGGCCTCCATCCTCTGCCAGCCTCCGTTTCCTAGGCTGATCCCTACTGCTCCCGCCCAGCTCCCTCTCCCCGCGGTCCCGCTCCAAGGACCACCCATCCCGGCGGCGCTCCAGGCTTTCCAGCGGGTCATAGGCAGCTGCTCGATTACTCCGGTCCCGCACAGGGGGCGGCGGGGGCACCCACTCTGTCTCGGGATAAAGGTCTCTGTCACGGTCTCTATAGAGCAACGGTGGCGTCCTGTCCCGGGCCCCCCGGAGAGGGTCGGGGGGGGCTCCCCGGTGAGCCCCAAAAGCAGCCGCCTCCGCCACGAGCTCGTAATGAGCCGGGGGCGGCAAGGGCAGGGGCTGCAGGTAGGGCTGCTGGTACCGATGCTCCGTGTCGGCAAAGTCCACGCGGAGCCGGCGATCCGGCCCCCCCAGGGGGAAGCCCCGCATGTGGGTGCAGGCCGCCTGCGCCGCGTCCAGGCTCTCGTACTGGATATAGGCCCAGGAATCCCCTTTGCGGTAATCGATGGTGCGGATGGTGCCAAACCGATCAAACTCCCTGGCCAGGGCGGCCAAGGGCACCCAGGGCCCCAGGCCGCCCACCCAGAGCCGGGTGGTCGGGGTGGCCTTCCCGTACCCGATCTTGATGGGGTTGCGCAGCAGCACCTTCCCTGACATGGCCAACTTGGCCCTGTGCGCCATGTCCAGATTCTCGAACTTAAGAAACCCGTAGGTGCTGGTCTGCCCGCGCCCCGGCCTCTTGATGTCCACCTCGGTGATGACCCCGAAACGGTCAAACGCTCGCCGCAAGTCCGACTCGCTCACGGTGATGTCCAGGTTGCCCAGGAACAGCGTGCGGTTGGCTCTCTGGTCATCCTCGGGGCTGATCTCCTCCTCGCCGGCCGCTCCGGCGCCTCCTCCTCCTCCTCCTCCGCGGAATCCCCCGGCCGCCGCCACGCCGGCCACGCGCTCCAGCCCGTAGGCCGGCCGCACCCGCGCCTCGTAGAAGCCGCCGTAGTCCCGCTCCCTCTCCAGCTCCCTTGGCAGCGGCGGCGGCGGCGGGAGCCGGCCCAGGGCGAGCTGCTGCAGCCGGTAGTCGCGGTATCCCAAAGCTCCGCCGCCGCCCGCCGGGGACAGCGCCCGCTGAGCGGCCCCGGCCGGCGGGTGCCGCACGGCCGCCGCCACCGCGCCGACCGCCGCCGCGCCGTAGGGAGACTCTTTGTCCAGCAGCGCCGGGGAGCGGCTGCTGCGCCGGCGGCCACTGCCTCCGCCGACATAGACGGCCTCGATCTTGAGCGGGCGGTCGTAGAGCACGAGGCGGCCGCGGGCGTGCTTGGCGGCGCGCGCGTCCTCGGGCCGCCGGAAGTTGACGAAGGCCACGCGCTCGTCGGCGGCGCCCGCGCCGGGCGGCAGCCGGCTGATCTTGACGCTCACGTCGCCGAAGCGCTTGAACTCGTGGAAGAGCCCGTCCTCCACCGCCTCGTCGCTCAGCGCCGAGCCCAGCTCGCTGATCTTCAGCGTCTTGTACTCGCCGCCGCCCGGCTCCGACGAGGAGGACGAGGAGGAGGCGGCGGCGGCGGCCGCCCGCGATTCTCCGCCGCGGCTGCTGCTGCTCCGCGACGCCTCCGCGGTTTTACCGCTGTAACCGTGCCGGCCCCCGCCGCCCGCGGCCGCCGCCGAACCGGTCTCGTACTCGCGGCTGCCGGCGCGGCCGCCCTTGTCCGCGTGGGCGCCGCGCCGGCCGCTCCCGCTGTTGCTCTCGCTGGACGCCGCCGCCGCTTTCCCGCCGTTGGAGCCGCCGCCTCCGCCGGACGAGCCGCTCGGCTTCTTGCTGCCGCGCGAGGAGGAGGAGGAGGACGCCGAGTCCTCGCCGCCCCGGGAGCGCTTGGCCTTGGCGGGCGAGCGCTCCTTGCCCTTCATGGCGGCGGCGGCCGCGCTCCCGCCGGGCCTCCCCGACCGCCCCGCTCACGCACCCGCCGCCATCTTGGGAGCCGCGCCGGCAGCGCGCGCCGCCCCCCCCGCGCCCATTGGCTGCCCGGGATGGTACCCTCATCCATTGGCTGCCGTCGCGGGGAAGCTCCGCCCACGGCTGGGCGCTGCGCGTTCCTATTGGCTCGCCGCGCTGTCGGTCTGACGGTCGGCCCCGTGCTCCCGCGGGGGGGCGGGAATTGTCGCCGCCGCGCGCCTCCCTGTCCCCCTCGCTCATTGGACAGTTAGAAAGGGCGCCGTGATCTGATTGGACAAGGCCGCCTGTCAGTCGTGGTAGTTCAACCATGGGAGCATTTTAGCTGCCCATTGGACAGTGGACCGAACATACCTCAGCCTTTTGATTGGCTCTCCTACCTGCCAGCTACAAAAACCGTTCTCCGTCCCCGCCCCGCTCTTTGCCATTGGCTCTCGCTTAGATGTGGGTTCCCGTCGTGCCTTTCAAAATCTCGCGTGTTGCTCTTTCCCCGCCCCTTTCTTCATTGGTCACCAGTCAACCATCGCCCTACTCTGATTGGTTGATCCCTACGCCGCTCACGGAAGAGCGCGCACTGCCCCCCAGCTCCACTCCTGGTTCATCATTGGGCGAGAAAACGTCCCCAGGCGTCTGATTGGGTGCAGACAGACAGAGTGCTGATTGGTTAGTGAAAAAAATCAATCAGGTTTGTTCTGGCTCTGATTGGCCCTCGCGGAGAGGGGGGCGGTCCCTGGCAGAGCTCGCGGTGCGGCGGCGCCTGAGGGATCAGAGCGCGGCGGGCTGTGGTGCGGAGCGGAGCTGTGCTGTGCTGGTGTTTGCTATACCTCCCCTCAGCCCGCCAGCGCACCCACCGCGCTGGGCTGAAGCTACCGGGGGGGAGAGGAGGAAGCTGGGCTGCATTCAGCGCCTGCCTCACCCTCTCCCTGTTTCCTTGTGCGTGTCCGCATCAGGGAATGCAGAGAAACGCTCCCGGCGGCTGCGGGAGCTCCGCAGCTCTCTGGGGCTCCCCAGGGCCGGGCCCGCGCTCCTCAGCCGGGTTTGGAACCTTACATAGCTGCAGAGGCACTCTCGGAGCGCGGTCCCTCCTTGCTCGGGGCCACCAAAACCGCTTGAAGTATTTCCCATTTACAGCTTCACATCCCAGTGGTTATCCTGATACGTTCCTGCTTTCCCCAGCGGTCCCATGTTTCCTTGGGGAGTTGGAGCTCGGCGATAGGGAAGAGGTTTGGGTTCGGTCTGAGGTGAAGGAGCCTTCGCGGCCTCAGTGCCGGGGAATCCCCGCTCCCGTGGAGCAGGAACGCCTCTGATCCCTGTGTTCTGTGAGGGTCTTTCTCTAATCCCTGTATTTTCTGACGATCCCGCTGCCACCTGGGGGCTCTGGGCGCTTCCTCGTCTTTCTCCCACTCTGCTCTCCCTGTGGGAAATGTAGATGAGAAAAAGAAACATTCGAAGGGGGGAGAAGGCTGGGGCAGGGCAGGGTCCCACAACCCTGGTGGAGCTGCTGCCCCTGCATCCTATAATCCCATAAAGCATCACCCTAAACCCTAATTTCCCCCAATAAAACCATAATTTCAGCAGCCAAATTCCAATTTCACCCTCACCCCTCCAATTTCAGAACCAAACTCCAGCTGGATTCCCCCAACCTCCGATTTCGCACTCCAAACCCTCATTTCTCCACCCAAACCTGAAATTCATGCCGCAAATGTTAATTTCCCTCCCTAAGCTCCAGTTTCACCCCCAAGCCCTGGTATCACCCCCTCCTATTCCATCCTTCAACCCCCAATTTCATACTCAAACCACTCATTTCACCCCTTAAACTCTAATTTCATCCCACCATAACCTAATTTCACCCATCAAACTCTCATTTAATTCTTCCAAACCCTAATTCCAAAATCCCAAATCCCAATTTCTTTGCCAATCACGAAATTCACCGCAACAGATCCTGAATTTATGTCCTAAACCCCTATTTTCATCCCCCTAAGCAATAATTTTGTGCCAACAAACCCTAATTTCATCCCATAAACCCTGATTTCATCCCACAAACCCCAATGTGATCCCATCAAATTGTAGTTCCCCCCCCCCAAAATCCAATTTCACCCCCAATTACTATTAAACCCCACCAAACCCCTGCTGCATCCTCTCAAACCCTCCAAACTTTAATAACGCTCCACAAACCCCCAGTTTCACCCCCAAACCCCAATTTCGCCCTCCAAACACTTAGATTCACCTTCTAAACCCCAATTTCACCCCACCAAACCCCAGTGTGATCCCCCCAACCCCCAATTTCACCCTCCTAATCGCTATTTTCACTCCCTGGGGCTAACTGGAGAATTATCCAGCCGTTCTTCTTATTCTGCCATCTGAACGCTTCGAAATCCCGCAGTTCCTGGGGAGGAATTCCCTGGAGCTGCGTCGGGGTGGGGAGGACTCCGTGGAAACCCGCGATGCCCCAGCTCCTCTGGGCTGTGTTTGACAGTCCCAGGCTGAGCGGTTGGAAATCAGCGGAGCAGGAGGCAGAACGTTCCCTCCCGTCTCTCGTGTTACCCCGTGGAAATCCGATCGCTCCCAGGAGTTAATCCAGCGCAGGGAGGATGGGAGCTGATTGTTTTAGCAGCGCCCATTAGGTTGTGCCTGGCCCTGCCCTGTCGTCTTCTGGCACAGGGACAGAGGCTCCTGAAGCCGTGGGAGGGTTTCAGTGCTGGGGAAAGGGCTGATGGTGAAATCCTGCGAGGTTGGAAAAGCCGTCCAAGACCATCGAGTCCAACCTGTGCCTGATCTCCACCCTTGTCACCAGCACTGGGTGCCACCTCCAGGAGTTCCTTGGAGGCCTGAAGGGATGGAAAACCTCCCCAGGCAGCCCCTGCCAAGGCCTGAGCGCCCTTTCCATGGGGAAATTCCTGCTGCTGTCCACCCTGAGCCTCCCCTGGCCCAGCCTGAGGCTGTTCCCTCTCCTCCTGTCCCTGTTCTCAGAGCCCGACCCCCCCGGCTGTCCCCTTCTGTCAGGAGTTGTGCAGAGACACAAGGTTCCCCTGAGCCTCCTTTTCTCCAGGCTCAGCCCCTTTCCAGCTCCCTCAGCTCCTCCTGGGGCTCCAGCCCCTTCCCAGCTCCGTTCCCTTCCCTGGACACCTCCAGCCCCTCGATGTCCTTCTTGTCACGATGAACCCAACTCTGACCCCAGGACTGGAGGTGAGGCCTCAGCGTGCCAAGGACAGAGGGACAATCCCTGCCCTGGTTCTGCTGGACACCCTGTTCCTGATCCAAGCCATCTTTGGCCTTGCTGCCCCCCTGGGCACCCCTGGGCTCGTGTCCAGCCGCTGTCACCAGCACCCCCTGGTCCTTTCCCAGCTCTCCAGCCACTCTGCCCCTGGCCTGCAGCGTTCCGTGGGGGTGTTGTGACCCAAGGGCAGGACCCAGCACTTGGCCTTGTTGACCCTCACACCACTGGCCTCAGGCCATGGTCCCAGCCTGTCCAGATCCCTCTGCAGAACCTTCCTGCCCTCCAGGAGATCCACAGACCCACTCAACCGTTGTTTGGGAAAAGGGTGCCCTTGATCCCCTTATCCAGGTCACAGATAAAGAGATTTAACAGGACCAGCCCCAATTCAGAGGCATGGGGAACCCCCCTGGCGACTGGCTGAAAGTGGATGTTGAATCACAGGATCCGTGATTGGTTTGGAAAGGACTTTCAAACCCATCCAGTGCCACCCCCTGCCATGGGCAGGACACCTCCCACTGTCCCAGGCTGCTCCAAGCCCCATCCAACCCAGCCTTGGGCACTTCCAGGGATCCAGGGGCAGCCAGAGCTTCTCTGGGCCCCCTGTGCCAGGGCCTCCCCACCCTCACAGGGAACAATTCCTTCCCAATATCCCATCCATCCCTGCCCTCTGGCAGTGGAAAGCCATTCCCCTTGTCCTGTCCTACCAGGCTGTTGTCTCAAGTTCCTCTCCATCTCTCCTGGAGTCCCTTTAGTCCCTGGAAGGGGCTCTGAGGTCTCCCCAGAGCCTTCTCTTCTCCAGGCTGGGCATTCCCGGCTCTCCCAGCCTGGCTCTGTTGTGGAGGTGCTCCAGTTCTCTCAACAGCTTCATGGCCTCCTCTGGACTCACTCCAACAGTTCCACACCCTTCTGATGTTGGGGGCAGCAGAACTGGATGTGCCACGCTATCTCAGTACAGACCTTGGAGTGACTGGAATTGTGTTTGGAATACAGACTGATGTTCCAAACTGAGATTCTCCTGTAGGACAGCCTGAACCCAGCAGGGATTTCAGAGCCAGGCCTGAGGTGACATCGGGAAGCTGTGGAAGGCAGAGTTGGGTGGATGTGATCGGATGAAGGGACACAAAGATGTGCGCAGGTGGAGCCGTGGCTGATCTGTGGATCTGTCACACGGGTTTGTCCCAGCTGCTGCTCCTGGCTGGATCCAGCTGCTTCCTGTGGAGACTGCTCAAGGATAAAGCTCAAGCATTATGATTTCCCTCTGGGAAAGTTGTTGTTCTGTCAGGATGGTGGCATTTTACAGCAATATCTCCCTGCCAGAGCTGCTAGAAAAGGTTTTGGAGGCTGGGTTGGAGTTGACTGAGGAATGAGACCCAGCAGCCAGCATGTTTTAGGGAGCACAATATCCCAGTGTACAATAAGAAAGCATCGCTGCAGTCTGGATCAGATGCCCCCACACCCTGTGCAGCGATCCCTCCCCTCCAGGTTTTCTCCTGCATCTCCAATTGTGTCATCTGTAGGATTGTGGAACCCCAGGCTGGTTTGGGTTGGAGGGACCTTAAAGCTCATCTCCAACCTAGCCCAGGTTACTCAGAGGGGCTGAGGAATCACTCAGCGAGGTGAGAGAAAAGTGCACAGAAAACCACAATGTGCCACGTTTCAGCTTCATCTGAAAATTTTTTAGATACGTCTCATAAAACCTGGCACAGCTCTATGGCTGGAGAAGAAACGCATCACTTTAACAACAAGTGATAGAGACTTCTGTCTCCAAGGTCCTCTCCTCTTCCCAGTGGAGCCTGGGGTTGGGAGAGAAAGACAGGGATTAAAATTCCTCAGCAGATGAGTCACAGGGTAAAAGACACCTTGGGGGGGAGCACTGGGCCACATCACCACAGGAACGGGCCCTCCTGATAGACATTTAATCTGATTTCACTCCCAAACTGCTCCTTCCAAGGGGAGAATTCTCCTCCTGGATTTTTCCACCTCTGCAGCAGCTGCTGGTGATGTGGATCGCTGTGGACCTGTATGGATCTCTGTGGATCTGTATGGGTCTCTGTTTGACAGTGCCAGTGTGTTTTGGAGCAGGTTTGGCACTGGGAAAAGGCAGCACAGCATTGGGAAGGAGGTCTGGAGAGGATCACGTTTGTCAGGCCATGAAAAACGATCTGGCACAAGCAGGAATCTTCCCCTGGGCCCAGGCTGGAGAAGGAGCGCTGTGCTGTGCTCTGCCTGTGCTTAGATAAAAGTATATGAATAATTCAGGTGCCAGATGGCCCTTGAGCCCCTGGCCTAGATCTAAACATCTAATTACAGCTGCCGTCCCTGGGACTTGGGCATCCAGGTCCCTCTGCGGAGCTGGGCTCATCCCACAGGATACTTGGGTGTTGCAGGACCACAGAAATTGGCAGTTACCTGCAAAAAAAACGCCAGTACATTGTCTTGGGGTTTAACTGTGTGTTTTCCTTTCCAAACCCAGCTGGAGCAGATCGCAGAGGAGCAGGTGGGTCCGATGGCTGGGTCCCAGAGCTCCCACTCCAATCCCACTGATCCAGGCAGGCTTGCGAGCACCTCTGCTGGGGAAGCGTTTGCCTGTCTGCAGTTTCGCACTCAGACGAGCTGCCGAGATGCGCTCGTATCCCAGCTGGCTGTCGGAGACATGGAAATCCATTAGCTCCACTTAGGCGAGGCCACAGGAGCCCTCCCGGGAGCGGAGCTGCCACGCTCCGACCGGGAGCCGAGGCGAATTTCCCCCGGAATGGTGGCTGCCATCCCCGCAGCGGCCCGGACCTCGCCTTGGCCGGCAGAAACCGAGCTGCAGAGCATCCGCGCTGCGGGATGCCGGGGAGGTTTGGCAGCGAGCGGCCAGGCGGCACCTCGAGGAAAGACGGGAGGGAGCGGAATCCTGCCCGCAGCCGGGAGAGCCGCGCCCGGCGCTCGCTGGCCGGCGGCGTGTGATGGAGACAGCCCAGCACTCCTCACCCGCTGCTAAAGCCAGGCTCGTGTTGCCGTGAGCTCTGCTCAGCGCCGTCCCCGAGGGCTTTGGGGACGGGTTGGGGTCTCCAAGCAGCGACTTCCGTGGAGCATCCTCAGCGCCAGCAAGCCCCAGACACACCGCGGCTCGCCAGCCCCGTGCCCCGGGGATGCCGGGGTTCTGCCCGAAGAACAGGGAAGAGAGGGGCAGGGAAGAGGAGCAGGGCAGGGAAGAGAGGGGCAGGGAAGAGCGGGGCAGGGAAGAGAGGGGCAGGGAAGAGAGGGGCAGGGAAGAGGAGCAGGGCAGGGAACAGAGGGGCAGGGAAGAGAGGGGCAGGGAAGAGAGGGGCAGGGAAGAGAGGGGCAGGGAAGAGAGGGGCAGGGAAGAGAGGGGCAGGGAAGAGGAGCAGGGCAGGGAAGAGAGGGGCAGGGAAGAGAGGGGCAGGGAAGAGAGGGGCAGGGAAGAGAGGGGCAGGGAAGAGAGGGGCAGGGAACAGAGGGGCAGGGAAGAGGAGCAGGGCAGGGAAGAGGAGCAGGGCAGGGAAGAGAGAGGCAGGGAAGAGGAGCAGGGCAGGCAGCCCCTGCCCGTCCCGCTGCCGGCAGAGGGCAACGACAGCCCGTGAATTATCGGGTCTGATCCGGCCCCGCCGCCGCAGCCCAGCCCGAGACCCTCTGCCCTGGCTCCTCACCCCCCGCCGCTCCCTTTTCTTCTCCATTTCGTCTCTTTCCCTCCGCTGCGTGGGGAGGGCTCGAGTTTAATAAGTAATGAAGGAATTTATGGGGCCATTAGCACGGTAATTGTTCGCTTTCCACCTAATATTCAGAGATTAATGGAGAGGGAAGAATAAACCCCCGAAGTAGAGTGAGAATTAAGGCAGGATCAGGGATTGCATTGCAGGGCCACATCCTTCTCCAAAGCCCTGTGTCCTGAGGGGACCCGGTGCACGGACATGAACGCAGAATTCCAGAGCTTTGGGCGCCCAGGAGCCCCCCGTGCCCCTGGGCCCGTTTCCCTCCCGGGGACACGCAGGGCGGTGATGTCTGTACAGGGCGGAGCCGCCCGACTTTGGGTGCCCAGCTCTGATCCCCGGTGGCCGGGCCGTGCGGCTCCTCCCGCAGGGATGCAGCCCGAGGAAGCCAAGGGAGTGCTGGGCACACCCGCGGGCACAGCCACGGGCACAGCCACGGGCACAGCCATGGGCACACCTGGGCACACCCACGGGCACACCTGCACACACCCACGGGCACACCCACGGGCACACCCACGGGCACACCCACGGGCACACCCACACACAGCCACAGGCACAGCCACGGGCACAGCCACGGGCACACCCGTGCACACCCACTGACACACTTGGCACACCCACACACACCCATGGACACACCTTCTCACACCCACGGGCACACCCACGGGCACTCCAACTGGCACACCTGTGCACACCCACGGGCACACCTGGGCACACCCACGGGCACACCTGTGCACACCCACTGACACACCTGGGCACACCCACGGGCACACCTGGGCACACCCACTGACACACCTGGGCACAGCCACGGGCACACCTGTGCACACCCACTGACACACCTGGGCACAGCCACGGGCACACCTGTGCACACCCACTGACACACCTGGGCACACCCACGGGCACACCTGGGCACACCCACGTGCTTCAGGTGCTTTGGCTCGCCCCTGTCTCCGGTCCATCTGCCCCCTGCAAGCTGCCGCCTTTGCCTTCCAAGGCGCCCAGAGGAGCCCAAACTGGCATCCTGCTCCCTCCCAGAGCCTTCCTCCCAGCGGCCCGGCCCGGCTCCATGCCGCGCCGTGCCTCAGTCCGTCCCCGTGCCCGGGAGGAGCAGCGGGGCCCGGAAGGACCCGGCGGATCTGTGCCCCCGGCAGGCAGGCGCCTTTAAACGCTGCAGCCATCTCCGCGTCCCCGCACGGTGCCACGGCCGGGAGTGACGGACGAGCAGGGCAGACAGCAAACAGGTGGCAGCTCTGGAGGGGGGACATCGCATAACCGCAAGGGCCCAAAACCACCCAAACACCGGAGAATTCATCCCAGCCAGGGCTCTTGGCTTCGCCTTTGGCCAAGGATTCTCCTCGGACGGGGAGAAGGAGGGAAATGGGGGGAGACCCCCCCAGGCCTGCTCTGAGCTAGAACGCGTTTGCAGCACAAGTGGCGTTGCTCCGGGAGGGAGAGGCAGCGCTAAGGATGCTCTGAGGAGCCAGCCACACCAGCACCGAGACCTGCGCCCTTCCCCGTGTCCCAGCGGGGAGGAACAAGGACACAGCCTGCGGCGAAAGGCATTTTCCAACCATTTGCACAAGCAGCCGGGAAGGGAGGCGCTGGGCGGGAGCCTGCGGAGCGCCCGGCGCTCGCACAGAGAGGAAGGAGATGGCCCCAGGAGACAGCTCCATGTGCCAGCCGGCTCCGGGCACCTCACACCTCTCCTCCACACCTCTAGGGATCATCCCCATCTCCCCTCGTCTTCAGGGTGGTGTGTGTCACGTCTGGCAGCTCCTCCCTGTGACAGGCTCCAGCCGCGGGGGGAGTGGAGCGAGCCATGCCAAGCAGCACGTCCTCCCCTCTCCCTGTCCCTGTCCCTTCAGGGCCTTGCCTGCAGCCCTGGAGGAGAACAGACCGAATTTTCCTGACATCTTCCTTCCTCTCCAACACCTTCCCAAGCGCCAAAGGTGGTGTGCTGTCATACTTCCCCCCAGGGCACAGGTGAGAGCCCAGAGAAGGTGCCTGAGATCCCCCGGCTCTAGGACACGTGGTTACCACAAACCCCAGGATTTTTCCTGGCTATCTGCCCTTCCCATCCCCTGCAATGCACACACAGCCCACAACTGATTTCTCATCCCATTCACCTGCAATTTTCCATCTCCTCCTAACTGGCTCCAGTGCCTCAGTTTCCCCACGCTGGGGGGGTTCAGGGCGCAGTTTTTCCATACATGCCCCCACCAAGCCCCCAGCACATCCCATCTCAGGTGCTCCAGCGTGGATTCATCACATCTTTATGTCACCAGGGGAAAGGAGAAATGGCAATTAAAATAAATCCGAGGCCGGCAGCTCCATTTGTCATCTCGAGGGGAACAGTTCCAGCCCGGATGGGGAGGGGACTCGGGCAGGAGACAATCGATAAGGCCCACAGGTCTGTAAGGAGACACCCACCAACCTTCAGTCAGAGCCCCAAGGTCAAAACCTCGCCTGCCTTTGCCGTTGGAGCAGTGCTGGACCTGGGGAAGGAATGTGCGAGTTCAGTTCCCTCAAGATCTTGTGTTTCCAAGCCAACAGCTCTGGGCAAGGCTGTGCTGCTCAAGGAGACCCTTCTCCGGGTGTGAGGGGATCCTCCACCCTCTGGAGGAGCCGTGAATAATCCATGGTGCTGCCTGGTGGCACAGCTCCTGGGCAGACCTGGGTGCTGAGGGCTGCTCTTCACAGGGGGTTTCGGCCCAGGATGCTCCAAGGAACAAGGGAATCTTCTCATTTCCAAAGGACTGGGAGTTGGGAAACGCTTTGGGATCTCAATCCCAGCTGATGCTGATGCACACGGTCACTCCGGGCCACCCCGGTGATTCACACCCACCCACCTTCATCCCCGTGGTGGCTCCGTGTTCTCCATCCCAAGGCACCACACCTGCCGCTCCTGTCCCCTCATGGACGTTGCATTATGGATTTAATTCCATGTTTTTCCATCCCTCTGGGTGTTCCATCAGCGGTTCGCTCCCAGAAGGGCTGGGCTCAGGCCAGCACCTCCTGCTCTGCTCCTGGCCTCCACGGGGACAAGCAGCCAAGGCAGAGGCACCAGGAGCGGTCACTGCCAAAGGAGAGCCATGAAGGACCCCGTGGTGACACCACAAACCTGCCACAGGCAGAGCTGGGACCCCGTGGTGACACCACAAACCTGCCACAGGCAGGGCTGAGACCCCGTGGTGACACCACAAACCTGCCACAGGCAGAGCTGGGACCCCGTGGTGACACCACAAACCTGCCACAGACAGGGCTGGGACCCCGTGGTGACACCACAAACCTGCCACAGACAGGGCTGGGACCCCCTGGTGACACCACAAACCTGCCACAGGTGGAGCTGGGACCCTGTGGTGACACCACAAACCTGCCACAGGCAGAGCTGGGACCCCGTGGTGACACCACAAACCTGCCACAGGCAGGGCTGGGACCCTGTGGTGGCACCACAAACCTGCCACAGATGGGGCTGGGACCCCGTGGTGGCACCACAAACCTGTCACAGACAGGGCTGGGACCCCGTGGTGGCACCACAAACCTGCCACAGGCAGAGCTGGGACCCTGTGGTGACACCACAAACCTGCCACAGACAGGGCTGGGACCCCGTGGTGACACCACAAACCTGCCACAGGCAGAGCTGGGACCCCGTGGTGACACCACAAACCTGCCACAGGTGGAGCTGGGACCCCGTGGTGACACCACAAACCTGCCACAGGCAGGGCTGGGACCCCGTGGTGGCACCACAAACCTGCCACAGACGGGGTTGGGACCCCGTGGTGGCACCACAAACCTGCCACAGACAGGGCTGGGACCCCGTGGTGACACCACAAACCAGCCACAGACAGGGCTGGGACCCACGGGGTCTCCACAGGTTGGGTCCCACCCCGTCAGCAGGACTCCTGCTGGGAAATCCTGACGGGAAAGGATCTTGTTTGGAGACCCAAAGGGCTCAACATGTGGCTTTGTACGGTGTGGGGACAGTTCACAGGAACAACCCTGCAGCCTCCTCCTGCCCCAGGATCTCCCTCATCTCCATCCCACCCCCATTCCTGCTCCTTCCCCTCCAAGCTGTGATAAATCCTGTGGGTCTTTATCAAAAACCACTCTGTACCTTTGCTGCCTGGAACTCCTTCAGCCATGGACTATGAATTCTTGCTAAATATATATTTAAGGCAGTCGTGGGGATATTTTTAAATGACCCCTGAAGCTATTTCTGCTTAATTTCCCTCACTTTTTCTCCGTGTCTCTCCCTGATCTTCTCTTCCAGAGAGGACGAGAGCTCATTTTCGTCTCTCCTGTCTGGGAGATGGGGTGCCTGACTGGCTGAGGACAAAAAACAGCCCAAAAAGGAGCAGACAGGGCTGAGCAAGAATAGCAGCAGGGCTGGTCCAAGGTAGGGTTCAGCCCTCTCGGGCTTCAGGGCGCTGCTAATCACCAGCCAAGAGCTCCCAGGGTGGAATATTCCCCTCTGCAGCCTCGCCCAGGCCCCGATCAGGGCTTTCAGAACCTCTGTAACCTTAAATTAGATTAAACACGGGCAGGATGAGATCTACTCCCGGTCCTGATGCTCGGGAGCAGCCCCTGCTCAAAGGCCAAGGCTCATCGCAGCCTGCCGTGAGAAAACAGCGGGTCCGGCCACAGCCCCAAACCCGATTTATTTTGCACCTTGGGCCGAGCTGTTTCTCTGCTTTACATCTCAATTTTCTCATCTGACACCTGTGGAAAATCACCCTGTTCCTGGAGCTCGTAAGGGCCCCGCGGATGGGGGAGGTTATTTTCCGAGGCAGCCCTCGGGGGAAGGGCAGCGTGTGTGTGTTTGTATTTGTGTTTGTGTGTGTGTGTGTGTGTGTGTGCACACGTGGGTTTGTGTTTGTGTGTTTGTGTGTTTGTGTTTGTGTGTGTGTGTTTGTGTGTGTTTGTGTGTTTGTGTGTTTGTGTGTGTGTGTGTTTGTGTTTGTGTGTTTGTGTGTGTGTGTGTGTTTGTGTTTGTGTGTTTGTGTGTTTGTGTTTGTGTGTTTGTGTGTTTGTGTGTGTGTGTGTTTTGTGTGTTTGTGTTTGTGTGTTTGTGTGTTTGTGTGTGTGTGTGTTTGTGTGTTTGTGTTTGTGTGTTTGTGTGTTTGTGTGTTTGTGTGTGTGTGTGTTTGTGTTTGTGTGTGTGTGTGTTTGTGTGTTTGTGTGTTTGTGTGTTTGTGTGTTTGTGTTTGTGTGTTTGTGTGTGTGTGTGTTTGTGTTTGTGTGTTTGAGTTTGTGTGTTTTGTGTGTGTGTGTTTGTGTGTGTTTGTGTTTGTGTTTGTGTTTGTGTGTTTGTGTTTGTGTGTTTGTGTTTGTGTGTTTGTGTTTGTGTGTTTGTGTGTTTGTGTGTTTGTGTTTGTGTGTTTGTGTGTTTGTTTGTGTGTTTGTGTTTGTGTGTGTGTGTGTGTGTTTGTGTGTTTGTGTGTTTGTGTGTTTGTGTGTTTGTTTGTGTGTTTGTGTGTTTGTGTGTTTGTGTGTTTGTGTGTTTGTGTGTTTGTGCGTGTGTGTGTTTGTCTTTGTGTTTGTGTGTTTGTGTTTGTGTGTTTGTGTTTGTGTGTTTGTGTGTTTGTGTGTGTGTGCACACGTGGGTTTGTGCACTGAAACACTGCCGCGGGAGAAACACGAACCAGCGCAAGCCCCCCACCCAGGCTGGGCTGAGGAGAAACCCGTTCCTTGGTTTAACCCTTTCGTCTCCAGGCAGCCTCCCGCCCCCGCTGATGTCCTGCATTCCCCTCCCGCTCATCCATCCTCCCCGCAGGCGTGATTCGCCCTTCCAGCTCTGCCCCTCACCCTTTTCACAGGTGGTTGATTCCCAGCCCTGGGTCTCCTCCTGCCGCCGCAGCCTCCCCCTCGTGCTGACCCGCTCGCTTTGGGCATTTCCCGGGTGGCCGTGGGGATTTTGTCTGGCTCCTTCGGATGGGCTGAGCGGGAGGAAGCAGGATTGCGTCCCGGCTTCCAGCGGGGAAGGGGGAATGTTCCTTTGCTCCCGGCTTCTTCACCGTGGCTTCCCATCTCTACCAAATTCCCTTACCTGCAACTCACCTTCAGCCTTTTTTTGGCACTTCCCCGGCTGCTCAGGCATCTCCAAACCTTGTGAAGGGTTGACTCGATAGGATCCGGCAGAAAACGAAGATGAGAGCGCATCATAAACCAGAAAATGGGGATCCCACTGAGGGAATGGATCCCTGACAAGGCCCTGCCTCCCTGGGAGCTCCCCCAGCCCCTCTGCCCCCGGCAGGATTTTAGCTGTGCTGGAGAGCAGCCCCAAGGTTCCACGGGGGAGATTTATGCACCAGAGTCCAGCCTGGATTTCCGTGAACGCTCCTCCAAACTGTCCCAGGGGCAGGTGGATTAGCACAGGTACAGGAGCAACTCCCAGGGCCTGAAGATACTCAGAGCTTCTCTTTTTCTTCAAATCTCTCCAAAACGCTTTAAGAAACCCTGGCTGCTCTTTTTTTGATGTAAAATGACCCCGAAGCAGAGGCTGCCAACAATCAGGCTCTAATCACAGTAACCACCACTGACACCATTCCCAGCAAACCAAACTGGGCGAGCTGGTGCAGCCCCTTCCTCCCTGGGCTCTGCCTGGGTGCTCACTGGTTTAACCCTTGAGTAGATCCTCACACCTCAGCCAAATGCAGGCTGGAGCTGCTGGGAGGATTTGGAAAAAAAAATCTCCCAAATCCTGGCTGGGAGATGGGACAGAAGAGCAGAGGATGGGAGCCGTGGCTCGCTGTAAAACCTCTCGGTTTGAAAGTCCTGTTGCACATTCAGTCCTGGAGATTCCCCATCAACTCCTGGATCTGTGCTTCAGCACAAACCAGTCTGGGATGGATCCAGGAGCTTGGTCTGTCTGGAGCTCAGCAGCATCCGTGAGCTTCAGGCTGACAAATGGAGGTCCAGACGGGGTGAGGTGCCCCAAAATGCCCCTCAGAGGGTGAGCCTGACCCCAGGAGACGCCCAGGACTCGGAGAGGAGAGCCTACAGCTCCAGGAAACATTTTATCAGGTGAACGTCAGGTGTCACAGCCCGGACTCTGGATCTAACCCCTTCCTCCCCTGGCGGGGTCGGTCACTGGGACAGCCCCCACCGAGCCCTCGGAGAACCAGCCCGGCTGCCAGGAGCCCTGGGAGGGGGGAGTGCTTCCAGGTGCTCTTGGGGCAGGCCCAGGACACCCAGAGGCGCTGCAAGCCCGAGCTGGGCACGTGGCCCAGAGCAGAGCCAAGCCCCAGCTCCTGCCCTGCTCAGAGCAGTGAGGGTGGGAGGGATGGAGTGACAGAGAGGCCGAGAGGGGAAAACAGGCAAGTGGTCACTGTTTACAGCATCACTGGCCAGGCCACGCAGGGAGGGAGGGTCCTGCTCTGCTCGGCACCGGGGCAGCCTCACCTCCAGCCCCGGGGCACTTTTGGTGGCACAAGGTAAAAAAGATGTGAAGCCATTGGAGGGCATCCAGTGGGGCCACAGGATGGGGAGGGGTCTGGAGGGGCCTGATGAGGAGGGGCTGAGGGGGCTCGGTCTGTTCAGCCTGGAGAAGGAGATGAGGGAAGACCTCATCGGTGTCTTCAGCATCCTCCCGAGGGGCAGCAGAGGGAGAGAGGAGGTGTCTGCTCCCCGTGACAGGGACAGGAGCCAGGGAAGGGCTGGGGCTGGGCCAGGGGAGGCTCAGGCTGGATCTCAGGGAAAGGTTCTTCCCCCAGAGGGTGCTGGGCACTGCCCAGGCTCCCCAGGGAATGGGCACGGCCCCGAGGCTGCCAGAGCTCCAGGAGTGTTTGGACAATGCTTTCAAGGGTTTTGTGTTGTCCTGTGCAGGGCAGGGGTTGGACTCCATGATCCTTGTGGGTCCTTCCCACCCGGGATATTCTGTGTTTCTCCTCACTTTTATCCCAGGCAAAGCGGGTTCCTTTGTACGTCAGTGGGACCAGCGTGCCCAGAGCCACAGTGACCATTGCACAGCTGGACACAGCTGGACACAGCTGGGCACACAGACACCGCTGGGACACTGGAGGGGGCGAGCTCTCCCTTGGGCACTGGCATCCATCCCTTCCCTGGCTTCCCAGGGAAGTTTTTCCAGCACCCAGAGGCACCTGGGAGCCCCGAATGCCCCCTCCACCTCCTGTTGCTTTTTCTTCTCCCCCACTTCTTCCACTGCAGTTCTTCCCCCCAGAACTGACGGTCTCCCACCGCCTCCCTGGCAAACCGTGGCACCCCAGCCCCTCCCTCTCAGTGCTGCTGCTCCCACTGAGGGTGCTGGTGGCACGGGGTGCGTGACAGGGAGCAGTGTCCAACCTGGCACGGCCCTGGCACGGCCCTGGCACTGCCCTGGCACGGCCCTGGCATAGACCTGGCATAGACCTGGCACTGCCCTGGTACTGCCCTGGCACAGTCCTGGCACTGCCCTGGTACTGCCCTGGCATAGACCTGGCACAGTCCTGGCACAGTCCTGGCACTGCCCTGGCACGGTCCTGGCACGGTCCTGGCACTGCCCTGTGCAGAGATCTCACAGCTCATGGCAGTGATGGTGAGTCCGGTCTCAGAGAGGAGCTGGCAATGAGCACTGAAAGCCCCTGTGCTCCCCGGGCCAGCGGCTGGGTTTGGGGTGCTGGGTTTGGGGTGCTGGGTTTTGGGGGGCTGGGTTTGGGGTGCTGGGTTTTGGGGGCTGGGTTTGGGGTGTTGAGTTTGGGGTGTTGGGTTTGGGGTGTTGGGTTTGGGGTGCTGGGTTGTTGGGGCTGGATTTGGGGTGTTGGGTTTGGGTGCTGAGTTTGGGGTGTTGGGTTTGGGGTGTTGGGTTTGTGGGGCTGGGTTTGGGGTGCTGGGTTTGGGGTGCTGGGTTTGGGGTGTTGAGTTTGGGGTGCTGGGTTTCTGGTGCTGGGTTTGGGGGGCTGGGTTTGGGGTGCTGGGTTTTTGGTGTTGAGTTTGGGGTGCTGGGTTTGGGGTGTTGGGTTTGGGGTGCTGGGTTTGGGGTGCTGGCGCAGCATCGGGTACTGCACGGATGGAGAGGGGCAGCTGGGTGTGCTGCTAAGTGTGACACAGACAGAGAGAGCTGGGAATGTTCAGCCTGGAGAGGAGAAGATTTTGTGGAGACCTCAGAGCAAATTCTAGGGTCTGAAGGGGCAACAGGAAGCCTGGAGAGGGATCCCCCATCAGGAGCTGGAGTGACAGGACAGAGGAGAATGGGTTCAAACTGTCAGAGGACTGGAATTCATGGATATTGGGAAGGAATTCTTCCCTGTGAGGGTAGTGAGGCCTGGCACAGAAGCTGTGGCTGTCCCTGCATCCCTGGAAGTGTCCAAGGCCAGGCTGGACAGGGCTTGGAGCAGTCTGGGACAGTGGAAGTTGTCCCTGTCATGGCAGGGGTGGAACTGGATGGACTTTGAGGTCCTTTCCGACCCAAACCATTCCAGGTTTCTGTGACACTGGCACAGGTGAGCATCCAGCATGGCAGGGGCAGAGGGCGTTCAGTGAAGCTCAGCCAGGGCCGGCAGCCCACGCTCAAGGGATGTAGCTGGGACCTCCAGCAGGGTCTGGGTGAACCCCTGAGCTGCCCAAAGAGAAGAGGATCCCCCCAAACCATGGGTGCCCTCCCAGGGCAGGCAGGAAGCCAAACAACAGGGGGAATAGGCAGAAATGAAGGAAAATCCCACCCTGGGCTAATCTGGGTCCTGCTCCAGCCTCGGGCTGTCGTTCCCCACGGCTGCTCCAGCTCCTCTATCCTGGTAAAACTGCCTCCCCTCCCTTCTCCGAGCCCTAGCACCACGGCGAGAGCTCTGATCGCTCGATCTGGCGCTGCTGCCCGGCAAAGGACTCCCAAGGACACCAGACAGGGAAGGACACACCACGCTCAGCTTGATTAGACGGATTTGAGTCCAGCTCCGAACCCTCCCCCAAGGCCAGTGGAGCAGGGCTGTGATCGTCCCGGGTGACTGGCTCCAGTTGGCTTGGGATACTGAAGGGGAGATGACGCCCATCTCCATGGCACCCACATTTTCCTCGGGGCCAGGGGTGCAGCCCTCCAGCATTCCCCCTCCCCTCCGGCCGCTCTTCCCACAGGGAGAGAAGCAGCAGCCGAGATAATTTACCATTTAATGTGACCAGATGGTTTAATTTAAACCAAATCAGAGGGGAGAGAAGCCGTTCTGAACGTCTCCAGGTGTTCAGTCTGTGCTCCTGCCTCTCTCTTCCCCCCTGCACTGCCTTTCTCCAGCAGCAGGGAATGTCCTTCAGGACCTGCTGCAGGGCTGCATCCAGCCCCAAAGCTCCTCAGGTCCTGTCATCCTTTCTCCTCCCCAGGCACCACTTGCACAGTGGTGGAGGAGGAGGAAAAATATATCCAGGTGCAGCAAATATCCCCAGCCTCCCCCTGAGCCCTTTGCACAGAGCTTGGGTCTACAGAAGCCCGTGGGGTCATTTTGGGGGTCCTGTGGACTGGTGACAGGTACGGGTGTGGCTGGAGGTGGTGGCACTGTGCCCCAGGGGGGCAGGGACAGAGGTGACAGCGGTGGGGAGGGGCCAAGGCGGGCACAGGGAGCAGAAGGATGAAGAGCACAGGAGGGACCTGTGCTAAATCCATCCTGCTCCTGTCCTGCTCCCCGGGAGCATCCCAACAACGGCGGTGCGCACGGACCCCTTGCGGAACTGCCCTCCAAGCTGTGCTGCCCCCACCCTGTGCCCATCACTCTGCCAGGACTGCGGGAGGGTGGGAAGGTTGGTCAGGCTTGGAAGGGCCCTCTGGAGATCACCCAGTCCAACCCCTGACCAATCCAGGGTCGCCTGGAGGCAGGAACACCCGGGGGTTTGGAATGTCTCCAGAGAGAGGCTGCAGCACTCCCTGGGCAGTCTGTTCCCGCGCCCATCTCCAGCTCCTCCCCTGTCTCAGGGCTTCTCCTGGCTCTTGTCTCCCACCCAGAACCAAATCCCACCCTGCCTTTGGCCACGTGGGTCCCACTTTGTGCCCTTCAATCCCCTCACGCCGTGAGATCCTGCCCAGAGCGGAGCTTTCAGTGCTAAAATCAGCGTTCTCTTGGTCAGCAAGAGAACGGAGGAGGCCGATCTGAGCCCAGACCATCCCCGGGGCTCGGTGTGAAAGCGGAGGATGATCAGGGAAATGTATGATCGAGAGTTCAGCACTCTGAGCTCCCGTGTTTTCCTACCCAGGAATTACCCCAGCACGGCCCCCCCGTGCGCACAGGGAGAGCCAGGCAGCCAGCCCTGCTCCTGGCAGGCATCACCGGAGCCAACACAGCTCCTCGGGCTGCCAACCTCCACCATCCCCACCTGCACGAGCAAAACAACCCCGAGAGGCGGGGGAAACACCTCCACCAGCCGTGCCGACCCCCCTCATTTCCAGAACAAACACACCACGCTCTTCTCCGCCAAGAGAGGTTGATTTTCCTCTAATTACCCACATAACAAATCCGTCCTGGTTATGCAGAGCTTTCGTAACAGGTTGCATGGCCGTAGGTGATTGCTTTAAAAAGCTCCCCACCCATGGAGCCGCGCTCGCCGAGCCTGTTCCCTCCGCAGTAATAAATGCTAATAATAAGGCTCAGCACCACGCAGCATTTTATGGCCTGTCTAATGCAGGAAGTCAAAGTTACTGAACACAATGGGCTCTTCCAGCCACAAAAGCGAGCAGAATCCAAGGGGGGAAAGCCGAAGCGGCCTTTGGGGAGCGGCAGAGCGCGCCGGCAGCCTTGATTTGGGCTATCAAAGCTGAGTCTGGGAGTTCAGTGATGCGCCCGAGGCTGGGAAGCGCAGCGGTGGCAGGAGCCGGGGCTGGCTCCTCTCCCACGCGTGTCCCTGCCTCGGGCGCAGGGCTGGGTGGATGATTCCCGTCCCCTCGCAGCAATTTTCTCCCGCGTTGGGCTAATTACGCCCGCAGCGCAGCAGATCTCGCTGGTTCCCAGCCCGATGTGCTCGGCCGGGGGTCTCGGGGGCTCGGAGCAGCGCCGATCGCCAGCCAGGGTGTGCTGAGCCGAATCTCCATCAGGCCACGCAAAACCCATCCACCTGCATCCTCCACGGGGGAAATCTGCAGGGAGAAGCACGGAAAATGTTTCTCCCCGCGCCTCGGGAAGGGTCTGAACCCGTGGGGTGTTGAGGTGGGCAGGATGGCAGCTCCGGGGACGGCTGAAAACGTGGAGGGGAAAAGCAGCAGCGAAATATGGGGAGTAAAGGCTGAAGCTCACAAAGGATGGAGCTCACAGAGGAGGGGACTCGCTAGGAAAATTCTCCTTTTTCCTCCCTCCTGCTGAGGTTTTGAGGACGGGCACAAACCGTGACCACCAGAGACGCGAGCCCTTCCCTCGGCAGCAGCTCCCTGCCCGCTGTGGAAGTTGAGGATCCCCTGTTGCAGCTCCTTTAGGATCAGCTGGCAGCACCGAGGCTCTCCATCCCTCGGGAGCCATCCCGATTTACCCCTCGCCGCTGCCCGTCGCCCTGGGGGCGGTTCCGGCTCTGCGGCGCAGACAACGGGATTAGCATCGATCTGCCGAGAGCAGCATCCCGGGCACCCAGCGCCCTCCCTGCCCGGGGCTCTGCCCCTCGGCAGAGCGCTCCGCAGAGCGGCTTGGCCCCGCACTGCCCCCGAGCCGCCCATCGGAGCGGGTCTGGCACAAGCGGGCGGTGCACGCCCGGGAGCTGAGCCCCCCGAGCATCGCCCCCCGCCCGCCCGGTTGGTTTGGTTACAGCGGGTTTAGGACGCGGCCACAGCCACCAGCAGCTGCTTTCTAACACACGAGAGAGGGGAAAACACCCCTGGTTTACCCCCAAATGCCTCTCTGGCTCCGGTAACGTCTGGGCGGTTTCAGAGGGAAACGGGGAGAAAGGCTGAACATGAAAATACTAATTCCTGCTAATTCCTAGTAATTGCTACTGCATGCTGCATTTTGGGCTGGGGAGATCCCAGCAGCCCAAGGAGCTCCTGCATTTAAATTCCTTTTCCTCGGAGCTGGGTGCCCATTTTTTTGCCTGGGGGCTGCTGAGGAGGGGAAGGAGCAGCACGGCCAAGGCTGTGTTTGGAATCCTGGAATCCTGGAATCCTGGAATCCTGGAATCCTGGAATCCTGGAATCCTGGAATGGTTTTGGAGGGAAGGGACCTAAAGCCCATCTTGTCCCAACCCCCGTGCCATGGGCAGGGTCACTTTCCACTAGACCAGGTTGATCCAAGCCAGCAATTTCAAAGTGCTGAGGAACAGAAGCCCTTGAACATTTTTAATGATGGATCTTGCCGGTCGGCTCCACACTTTAAAGTCAGGCTCCCTTTGATTAGACAACGGACCCAGGGAGAAAGAAACGCTTCTCCTCCTCCTTATCTATCATCTACCCTCCTCCATACCCATCCTGCCCCAAAAGAGCTAAATTTAGAAGTGAAAGCCCAGGAATTCCCAGCCAGGGGCAGTAGGGTCTGCCCAAAATCGGAGTAGGAGCCCCACAACTGGGAAATTTTAATCCACGGTGTCCCCTGAGGGGTTTTAGCAGAGGGGGGGGCATCAAGGGGGTTCTCCACCATCTGTCCCCAACTTATCCCTGTCATTTTCTGGGATATGGGAGCTCTCATTCCGCTGCATGGAGCCAACACAACCCCCCCGTCACAGCCACAGCCAAGACCAGAGAGGAGAATTTCCCCCTTCCCTGCTCCTCCTTAATCTCCTCCAAAGCGCTGCTCCAGATGAGTCCTTTAAGAGCCCCAGCCTCTTAAAAGGCCATTTCTCCCCACAAATCCCAGCCCTGCCAAGCTCCTCAGCTCACGCTGGCTTCCAACATTCCCGACTGGCTCCAAGGACACTTAAACCAGTGACGGGAATGTGACGTCCTTCTCTGAGAGGGACAACACTGGGGAAGCACGAAGAGCCCCCAGCTGCAGCTGACTCCCAATTATTCTGCTCCGAAAGTGCTCCGTGGCATTTTTTGGAGCTGTTCACATCCCATTAAAAGTGTCCCGTTGAGCGGAGCTGGCTGGCAGGCAGCAGGGAGGGTGCACGCCTGGAGGGAACCGCAGCTCTCCCGTTATGGTAAGTTTTCCAAAACCCACTGGTTGTGTCCCTAAATAGTTTCCTTCCATGAACAGTGAGATGGTGTCAGCTGCCTTTTATAAACGAAGAGCAGAAAGCAAGGAAAGAGCTGCAAGTGGCAGCTACAAATGCAAAGCAGGGGCTGGAGGGGGTTGGGGTCCCCTGGAGAGGGGCCGGGGGGTTGCAGGGAAAGTGGAAATGCACCCGGAGGGAACAGTGCTGGGCTGACCCTGCAAGGAGCTGCTGCAGCCTGGCAGAGCTGCTGGGACACCAGTGACCTTCCCTGTGCTGCCAGGTTGGGAGGAGATGGTCTCTCTTCCAGCTGGAATCAGCCATCCATCCCTGGAAGTGTCCGAGGCCAGGCTGGACGGGGCTTGGAGCACCCTGGGATAGTGCAAGGTGTCTCTGCCATGGCAGGGGTGGAATGGGATGAGCTTTAAGGTCTCCTCCAACCCAAAGCGTTCCATGATCCACAGTGAAAGCTGTTCCTTGGACTTCTCCCCTCTTCCCCCGGCCACGTCTCCTGCACCCTCTGTGCTCGAGGGGGGACTCTGTGCTCTGCTGCAAAATGTTTCCTACCAGGGCTTAAACACATCAGGTTTATCATCTGTCTCTGGCCATCCCTGCTTCCCATCAGTGCTGGGAATCACAGAGCCATCTCTGGTGGAAAAAGCCTCTAAGAACCTTGAGTCCAGCCCCTGGATTGAGCTGCAAAAATCTTCCTTTCTCCAGGAAGAGCCACAGGCCCCCATGGAGAACTCAGCCAAGTGACTGAAATAGAGTCAGTGGAGTGCCACAGTTTGGGTTGGTTGATTGGTTGGTTGGTTGGGTTGGTTGGTGGGTTGGTTGGTTGGTTGGTTGGTGGGTTGGTTGGGTTGATTGGTGGGTTGGTTAGGTTGGTTGGTTGGTGGGTTGGTTGGGTTGGTTGGGTTGGTGGTTGGGTTGGTTGGTGGGTTGGTTGGTTGGTTGGGTTGGTGGGTTGGTTGGTTGGTTGGGTTGGTTTTTTTTTTTTTTGGGTTTGGTTGGTTGTTTGGTTGGGTTGGTTGGTTGGTTGGTTGTGTTTTGGTTGGTTGGTTGTTTGGTTGGTTGGTTGGGTTGGGTGAGTGGGGTGGTTGTGTTGGTTGGGTTGGTTGGTTGGTTGGTTGGTGGTGTTGGTTGGTTGGGTTGGTTGATTGTTGTGGTTGGTTGGTGGGTTGGTGTGTTGGTTTGTTGAGTGGGTGGGTTGGGTGGGTTGGGTGGGTTGGATGGGTGGGTTGGTTGATTGGGTTGGTTGGTTGGGTTGGTTGGGTTGGTTGATTGGGTTGGTTGGTTGGGTTGGTTGATTGGGTTGGTGGGTTGGTTGGGTTGGTTGGTTGGGTTGGTTGGGTTGGTTGGGTTGATTGGTGGGTTGGTTGGTGGGTTGGTTGGGTTGGTTGGTTGGTTGGGTTGATTGGTGGGTTGGTTGGGTTGGTTGGGTTGGTTGGTTGGGTTGGTTGGGTTGGTTGGGTTGGTTGGGTTGGTTGGTTGGGTTGGTTGGTTGGTTGGTTGGTTGTTTTCCTTGCAGGCTGTCCCACAAATACCCTTTTCTGGGAGCAGGAGGCAAAGCCAAGGACTCGCTCATGCTGGGAAAAAACCAAAGGCTGACAATGGGGCAGGGATAAGAGGGAATTTATTTGCATGTGTTTCATGCAGCCTCAGACACACAGGAAATAAACTTCCGGCTCCCACGGGGCTTCTGGCAGCGTTAAGAGAATGCCCCTGGCACGTGGCCCCTGGCCCAGGGACAAAGGGCCTCCCTGGGACACTGCTGCTGTGGTGACACTGCCGTGGTGATCCCACGGGATCGGATCACGCCCTGCATCCCAGAGCAATGTCTAGCAGCACACGGAGGAGGGCTGGCCCTTTCCTGACCTGTGCCAAACCTCGGCCAAATCAACCATCCAAGGGCTGAACCACAACCCTGCGGCACCAAAGCGCCTCTGGCAGCACCCCCTGACTCCACCGGGAACGACACCATTTCCACGAGTGCAAAAAGCAAGGAGTTGGACAGAAAAAAATGGCTTTTTTCCTCTTTTATTACCAAGAACAAGGAAAACTGCCCATTTTCTGAGCACTGCCTGAATAGGGACAAGTCTGCCTAAATTCTCTGTGAATGGAGATGAAATCCCATCGTGTCAGCTGCTTCCAATCCTGGAAAATAATCCATTGGAAAGAAACCGTTTCAGGCGTGCTGAGCGCAGGGCAGGGCTGGGGGAGCAGCTATTGGTGCCAGTGGAAATGGTTCTCAATTAAAAAAAGCCAATGACAACAGTTTTTAGATCAAAAGAAGCCTTTTCACAGGATGTTTTCTTTGCCTGGGCAGAAGTGTTAATCAATCAGGCTGAGAGGAGCTGCAGCAAAAATCATTTGGCTTGGTACGAGTCTGGGAGTTGGATTTGGCTCCGAGGACACGGGGTGTTAAACACCCATTGCTCTTCTAATGAAAACACCTCTGAGACAGCCAGGAAGCTTCTCCACAGATGGGATTTCAGGAGTTTTTTCCCCCAGGTAACGGACGGCAAAGCACAAGCTTTGCCTTGAAAATGGAGCGATTTGTTCAACCGCAGCTGCTCGCCGCTGGTTTGAAAAATCAAAACAATGAACTGCGCTGTGGACAACGCGGCCTCGACGTCCCTGATTGCGCCAGAGGCTTGGTGGCTCGTGTCTTTCCACCTCTCCGTGGATCCCAGGTGCCCTCAGAGCCATCTCTGGGACAGAGATCTCTCCAGGAGTCTGGAGCAGCTCATTCCCCCCAAGAGATGTCCATCCCTGCCCAGCAGTGGCACCATTTCCGTGTCACCCATGGACCGGCCCTGTGGATGCAGCATTCCTGTGCAGGGAGCACTGCTGGGGCTGACCAAGAGCTGGCCTCTGCTTTGTCCTCGAGCTCTTTGTGCTTTTCAGCCTCCCTTGGGGCAGCTACAAGTGGCTCCAGGTCGGGTTTTCAAGGTTTCCACATGCTGGATCACCACATGGGAAAATCCCACCACGGCAGGGGGAAAACCACCGGCAGGAACTGCTGTGGCTCCAGCTGGGACCTCAGCGGGCTCAAGGGTTGGCTGGTTTGGGAAAATCATCCCCAGGCAAGGCCCCAGAGCTGGAGCCGCACGAGCTGCTGGGTTCAGCTGACCCACGTCCTCATCCCCACCAGGGAGAGCCTGCAGGGGTGCCACCAGGTAAATCCCCAGGCCAGCCACGCTGTGGTCGTTGGGAAAACCAAAATCGTCTCATTGCTGGCTCCCTCTGGCCGAACGTCCCCCAGTGCCACCCTGGGAGCGCTGGGTTTTCTCCTGCTGACCCTCTTGGCCACCCAGCAGTGTCACTGCACCAGCTGGGGCGAGTCCTGACAGTTGCCAGAGGACACGAAGAGAAACGATCCTCACACTCAAGTCATCTAGAACAAAAGAAGGGAACTTTATTTAGATGACCTCGCTTATATAGATTCTGGACAATGACCAGGGATTGGAGAACAAGGTCACCACCTCTCCATCCCACTGGCCAGGCGAGAAGTCCACCAGTTGTCCCTCATCAGGGAGGAATGTGAAAAACAACCACTTTGTTTATGTTACAAGTGTGAGAAAACTCCACTACAGGAATGTAAACATCAGAATATGGCAACACCTGACCACGGAGCTGGGCACAGGCAGGAGAAGGTAGAGAGAAGTCCTGCAAGAATGAAGAGTTTTCTCTTTTTTCCCTCCAAATTTCCAAGGAAGACGCAGCAGCAGCAATGTGCCAAGGCAGAAAATAACAGAACCCAACGTTTCAGTCTCTTCTCCAGGGGAGAGTCTCATGGTTGATGTCTCTACGTGGGCCAACAAGCAAACCGAGACAAGACAGACCTGTGGTGTGCCCCTGGGCACCATCTCCATCCTCGTGTCCTCTGAGGGCGTTTCTGCTCCCGCACTTCGGGCCGGGGACAAACCCACCCCTGGAAAAACCCTTTTGGAGATGCCTCGAGGCAGGAGACGACACAGATCCCACACGGGTAAGAATCTTCTGACTGAACTCGTTCAGTTCCCGGAGATGGGGTGACAATTCCTGCTTCCACCATTCCAAACCCAACGCTGGCATCACGTTGCCCCTTTCCTCCAAAAAAGCAAAGCACCAAACCCGCAGGAAGCACACCCAGCCCCCCAAACCCACCTAAGGGCTGTGGGGAGCAGCACAGCCCACACCCGACCACCCTCACCAGCATTTCACACCCACGCCTCTGCTCCTGCCCCAACATCCCAGCAGGAAGGGGTTGGGATTTCCAGCCACCACCCTCCTCCTGGAGCCATCCCTTGGCCAGCCCCAGCTCTCTACCTGCTGCCTTTCCATTTTTTTTTTTTTTTTTTAAATTTTTTTATTATTATTATTATCATTATTTTTGCAAGGAAAACGGGTTGCCCTGGAGCTGTGTCTCCATGGAAACGCGGGTTTTTCAGACACTCAATGGAAAACGCTGGCACGGAGACGCTTGTGCAGGAATACTGATTCAGCCCCAGCGTCTGTAACACTGACTGCATTCTAATCCCGCTCCGCTACCCGGAGAGCTAAAAATACCCTGCGAGCTGTCGCCTCCTGAACTCGAGTAAACAGCTTAAAGCAACACGGTGCTGCTAGAGCACAAATTCCATGAATCAGCTAAAAAAAAAAAAAAATATATATATATATATATATATATATATATATATATATATGAGGGATGGGGGAGGTAACGGTGGGGCCTCAACCCTGGAGGAGCACCGCCTCGGTGGGGAAGAGCAAATCCTCGCTCCGGGGACAGAGGAGGAGCAACCGCGGGCAGCAGATGGGTCCTTGGGGCTTTGTCGCACGTCTCCAAGATGCCCTTTTCCCGGTGTCAAAGCAGGGAAACAAGGTTTGCCCCGGTGCCCAGGCGGCTGGGAGGAGCGCTGCGCTCTCTGCCTTGCCAGGCTCAACGCGTGGCGCTGACACGGGCTGGGCAGGAGCCAAGCGGCCCCAGCGAGGGGCTCGGGCACGGCCGAGGGATGGGGAGCCTCTGCTGCCACGCCGGCGCCGTGGTTTTCCTTCTCCCCGCTGTCATCTCGCCAAGAAAACGACGTTGAGGTCCAGCGCAAGGGGCCCGGGGCTGTGGGCAGTGCCAGCCCAAATAAAACCCAGCTCTCCCCTCCCAATTAGCTGGGACTGTCCTCGGCTGACTCCCAGAGCTGCTTTTTGCAGAATACACAAACACCTCCTTCATTTATGTTGGTTTTTTTTTTTAAAGACGTTCTCCCGGCGGCTCAGTGTTCCCCAGGAGAGAACACCCAGACGGGGAAACTGAGGCACGAGCCTGCTTGCTCAAGAGCTCGCTGTGAGCTGGGAGTGAATCCAGCTTTCCCAGATCTCCCCAGCTGCTCCAGGAGCTGGGATCGGGCTTTGCCCTGAACACCCCATCGAGGAAACTCTGCGACCCTGATTAGTGCTAATTAAAGGGCTCTCAAAAGCCCATGGCAAGGGCACGAACCCACACCCAAGTGGCTCTGTGGAGGCTCCAGCAGCTGGGTGGAGGCTTGGGATTGATTTTCCTAGGGAGCCTCTGCGTTTGTACATTTTTTTTTTTTCTTCCAGCTGTGGGGAAAACAGGCAACATTCCCAGGATGCTGCTCTAAACCTTCTTTTCCACCAGGATCTAGGGAAGCAGGGAAAATGCCAGCCCCAGCTCACAGTCAGACGATTTAGGGTGGGTGATAAATGGGGTTTTGCAGTGGAAAATTCCCCCCTGCCCTGCTCAGGGTTGGGAAAAGCCTGTTTCCCAATGGAAACCATTTCAGGGCTCAGCCATTCCCAGGCGCCTCTCCTAAAGCCTCTCCCCGGCTTATCTGGCTTTTCAACACATCTTACAGCGCTGCGGAGCAGGGATGAGAGGAAAAAGAACATCTTAGGTCAGGTTTTGTGGGCTCGAAAATCTCCCTCCAGCAGGGATGGGATTAAGGCCAGTGGCTCTGAGTAGCCAGAGCAGGAAAATAAATCCGTGCGAGGCACGGCCAAAACTGCAGGGCTCCTTCATTCCGTGATGATAAAGAACTCTGTTTGGGGCTTGAGTTATTTATTAGGCTGCGTCTCGTTAGAAGAGTGGGAACCGGGCACGCTGAGCACCGCCAGCCCCTCCCCTGCCCAGCGAACCGGGGAGTTCAGCGGCTGTGGATCCCCTGGGATCGGGGGATCAGCGGGATTGGTGTCCCCAAGCTCAGCACCTCTCCTGGGCAGAGCCGAGCTGGGGCAGAGCCCGGGAACATCGCTCGGGAGAAATCCTGAACCAGACTGGTGCCGGTGGGTTGAAGTGGGGTGACGCTCTGCTGGGAATTGGGGTGGTGGGAACAGTGTGGGAGGAGATGCTGGAGCTGCTGGGGCCAGGCCAGAGGAGGCCACGGAGATGTTCTGAGCCGCTCTGCTCTGGAGCCAGGCTGGAGAGATGGGAGTGCTCAGCGTGGAATGGCTCCAGGGAGAGCTCAGAGCCCCTGCCAGGGCCTGAAGGGGCTCCAGGAGAGCTGGAGAGGGGCTGGGGACAAAGGCTGGAGGGACAGGACACAGGGAATGGCTCCCAGCGCCAGAGGGCAGGGATGGATGGGATATTGGGAAGGAATTGTTCCCTGTGAGGGTGCTGAGGCCCTGGCACAGGGTGCCCAGAGAAGCTGTGGCTGCCCCTGGACCCCTGTAAGTGTCCAAGGCCAGGTTGGACAGGGCTTGGAGCAGCCTGGGACAGTGGGAGGTGTCCCTGCCCATGGCAGGGGTGGCACCGGATGGGCTTTAAGATCTCCCAATCCAAAGAATTCCATGATTCTGTTCCATGAATAAAGGTCCATAGGGAGAGGCTGGACTCAGGGGTCTCTGGGCTGGGGTCAGGGCTCCCCCTGATGCTGAGGTACATCCAGCACATGAGGCTGAGGCTCTGCAGGGGAAAAGGGTTTTAGAGGATGCCACCGATCCCAAACGGAACAGGGCAGCCCCTCTTATCCCACCCCTTGCCTTCACCATCCTCGCTCTGAGGCCGTGGGCAGTGACATCAACGGCACCAGAGGCTTGGGTGGGCTCAGGAGCTGCTCTGGGCTGGGCTCAGAACCCACCCAGTGCTCCCAGTTCCTCCCCCTGCAGCCCTCTGGCTCCCCGGGATGGGGCAAGCCCGGGCACCCTCAGCTGTGAGCTGGGATTAGAGCAGGAAACAACCTCCTCATCTTTCCAGGGGTGTGCAGCGGGAAGGAGGAGCCACACCTGGCCCCGGGGCACCTCCTGTCCAAAACCCCCCGCAGGGTCCCAGAGGTGAGAGCGGTGTGAGGCCAAGGCGGCCTCACCCCACACGGGACGCAGGGACGGGGCTGGTGGCGGTTTGAGAGGAGGGATCCAGGGATTCTCCTGCCCCTGACAGGGATGTGGGTGCTCCCCATCCCTTCCTGAAGCTCTGGAAACCCATCCTTGCCCAGAGCTGGCCGCTCCTGCTCACGGCTGGATGCTCAGCTCCCGCTGCCCTTCTCCCAGGCTTTGCTCCAGGCTTATCCCACATCCCACTGCTGCCTTCACCCGACCCTGCAGCAATCCCTCCTTATCCCCCATCAAATTCCCCATCTGAAAGGGACAACCAAACATCTCCACCCGGGAGCGGGGAAACCGAGGCACAGAGCAGCTGTGGAGAATCCCAACAGCCCCACACACAGCACCCATCCCTTCCCCTGAGGGTGGCCTGGCTCGGGGCAGAGCCGTTCTCACAGCGCAGATCCAGCTGAAAACTGCTCCTCAGTTTTCCTGCAGCTCCTTCCCCAGCCAGGTCCATGGCTGTTCCCTCCCAGCAGCACTTCCCAAGATTAAAAACCCTGCTCTCATCCCAAATTTAAAAACCCTGCTCCCATCCCAAATTTAAAAACCCTGCTCTCATCCCAAATTTAAAAACCCTGCTCTCATCTCAAATTTAAAAACCCTGCTCTCATCCCCTGGCATGGTGCCCCAGAGCTTTGCACTTGTTTTTATTGACGGCCCCATCTTTTGTTGGTTACAATTCCTTTAAGAGCACCTGATGGTGGATCCCATTCCCGAGCCAGGGATGCTGTCACTGCCCCTGCCCCCCCGGTTCGGGCCTTTCTGCCCGTGCCCCCTCTCAGCCTCGTGTCCCCCGTCCCCATGTGAATCCTCGGCCTCAAAACTAAAGGAAAGGAAACAAAAATGCTCGGGGATGACGGGGAGAAGGGTGATTTTTATTTGGGGAGAGAAAGGGACTGGTGTCAGGCTCTGTCCTCATCCCTTGTCTCCCTTCTCCCACTTGGCTGGATCTCCACCTCGAGGGATGGAGAGCCAAGGAACACGGGCCAGGAGCAGAGTCGTGCCAAAAGCGCCGGAATCCAAGTCTTGCGGCTCCAAACAAGCGGTGGCACCGACAGAATCCCTGCCAGCCCCGGGCTGGGATCGCCCACCAGCGAGGATCATCTGCTCTGTGGGGCTGTGGGAATGCCAGGAGCATCCCACTGCCCAGCGAGGGGGCGGATGTCTGCGTCCAGAAAATCCTGGTGGGGGCTGGAGGACATCGATAAACCGACCTTTCTGCTCCCCCCTGGGATTTCTGCTCCCTCCAGGAACTGTTCCCTTCCACACCCGATCCTCCCAGCAGGGTTTTGGCCCACCTGAGGTTCGGCCTCCCCCAAATCCGGCGTTCCCGTGTCTCCGTGGCGTGTTGGGAAGTCGGGGTGCCCACGGCCTTGCCCGGTGCCCAGCGCAGCCCCTGGAGCTCAGCAAACCCTGCACCCGCTGGAGCTCGGGCTGGGCTTCACCCCCCCTGCACCCCCACAGCCCCACGGGGTCCTGAGGACCTCACCTGGATCCCACCACCTTCGTGCAGCTCCAGAGGGGCCTGGCCATTCGTCACCCCCGTCAGATGTAGGCTGGGGCCCCAGGGTCAGGCCTGGAGGGGTTTTGCTCTCCCCCAAAGCAGGAGGAGGAAGGAGAGGGGCCCCTGGGGATCCGTGCACGCACATTCCATCCCGGAGTCACCGGGTTGTTCCTCCTGCCTCACTTTTTGCCCAGGGATCAGAGAGGAACAGGTTGCAGTTGGAATGGTGAAAGAGGCTTTGTCCAGGCTGGAGCAGGGACTCGCCCTGGTGCTGCGGATCATCTCCGGCTGTTCTGTCCCAACCACAGCGTGAGCACCCTGCCCCACACCCCTCCCAAAGGCCTGGGAGGTGTCCCCTCGAGGTCACCTGGGCACCCCGGGCAGGTCCTGAGCTGCGCTGACATGTTGGTCCCTGGCAGGACCCCGGGGGACGCAGGGCTCAGCACCCCCTGATCAGCAGCAGCCTGGCACCCAGCAGGGATCCCGCGATCGATCCACGCCCACGGCCACGGGCCCGGCACGGCTGGGAGCGCCGCGGGGCTCTGCTCTGCTCTGCTCTGCCCTGCTCTCCTCTGCTCTGCTCTCCTCTGCTCTGCTCTGCTCTGCTCTGCTCTCCTCCCCTCTCCTCTCCTCTCCTCTCCTCTCCTCTCCTCTCCTCTCCTCTCCTCTCCTCTCCTCTCCTCTCCTCTCCTCTCCTCTCCTCTCCTCTCCTCTCCTCTCCTCTCCTCTCCTCTCCTCTCCTCTCCTCTCCTCTCCTCTCCTCTCCTCTCCTCTCCTCATTTTGGGAATGTTTTCTTTCCAGTCTCACGGCTGTTCCCCAGTTCCCTCACTGGTTTTACCCATCCCAGCCTCTTCCCACACCGCCGCTCCCAAATAAAACTCAGGGAGGTCACAGAGGTGTCACAGGGTGTCACAGGGTGTCACAGGGGTGTCACAGAGGTGTCACAGAGTGTCACAGGGTGTCACAGGATGTCACAGAGGTGTCACAGGGTGTCACAGGGTGTCACAGGGATGATTCTCTCGTGGGCTCTGTTCCAAGCCATGCAGCAAAGAGCTCAGCCACCACAGGGAACCCCTGAACCCCAGGCTGGTTTGGGTGGACCTGGGTGGGAAGGGACCTTAAAGCCCATCCAGTGCCACCCCTTCCATGGCAGGGACACTTCCACTGCTCCAGGCTGCTCCCAGCCCTGTCCAGCCTGGCCTTGGGCACTGCCAGGGATCCAGGGGCAGCCACAGCTGCTCTGGGCACCCTGTGCCAGGACTTGCCCACCCTCACAGCGAAGAACTCCTTCCCACGATCAAACTTAAATTTCCCATTTTTGGCTTGAAGCCATTCCCCCTTTTCCTCCCGCTGCAGTTCCTGATGAACACTTCTCCTCTATCCGCCCTCTTCTATCCTGGAAGGGGCTCTGAGGTCTCCACACCACCTTCTCTTCTCCAGGCTGAACAGCCCCAACAATCCTGTCCCGTCTCCACGGGCGAGGTGCTCCAGTTCCTTTATCAGCTTCACGGCCTCCTCTGCACTCATTCCAACAGTTCCACGTCCTTTTAGTGCTGAGGGCACCAGAGCTGGACGCAGCATTCCAGATGGGATCCCATGAGAGCAGAGCAGGGAGCAAGGATCCCCTCCCTCAAGGTGATCCAGGCAACACCCAGGCGATGCCACGGCCAAGATCCCCGCTCCCGCTGCCAGGGACACGCGGGGTGGGGACAGGGCTCTGTGGGCCTTGGCTCAAGGGATCCCGTGAAGTGGACTGAGGTTCACGTGCGATGTTCCTGCCATCGATGGACTCTTTCAGGAGAAGAAGGACGCGAGTTTGCTGTTCCCACAAGGGCTCACCTGGTGTGGTGGAAGGGGGTAAAGAGGCTTTTCATTTTCCTTAAAGACTGTGGAAATATCACAGTAGTTGTGTGGGCATTTCTGAAAGTCCTGAGGAAACAGGAGCCCGAGGTTCTAGAAATGGAGTTGGTTTTCAGCTAGTGCTGGCTGTTACTTGCTGAAGAACCTGGCCACCCAAAAACCTCCTCAGACGGCAAAATCACGTCCCTGTGCGCGCGCTTTGGAAGGCTTTCTGAAGGCGTGAGGACAAGCAATGCATCTGCACCTCCAGCCCAGCAGGACGTGGTTAGCTCACCCGAGGAACTCTGGATTTGCAGGGGTTTCGGTGGAGTGCTTTGAGATAATAAAGGGGATTTGATTTCTGCGCCGCTTTCAAACAGGAAATAATTTTGTTGCTCGGCACCCTCGGTAATCTACATCCCACCGCGGTGCGCAGAGCACTGGGATCCTTCTTAGACTTTCCCTGCTGTTTTCCGTTTCCCAAGCCCTCAGGAAGATCTCCTTGCGCTGCCTGGGCACGCAGGGGGCAGGGAGGACACGGGGAGGCGGCGGGGTCCGGGAGCTGACCCGGCTCGTGGGTGTCTTTATTGGAACTCTACGCGTTGGACAGGCATGCGAACAGGACACACGGAGACACGGCGGGTATTGCCTTGGTCACAGAGATACGGAGCAGCGTGAGGAGGACCCTGACCCCTCCAGGCCAGCCGGGACCCCCACACCTCGGTCTCCTATTGCTCCCCATCCCCGGCCCCGCGCCCCGGCCGCCCCGCTCGTCCCCCCCGTGCCCGTGGGAGCAGCGCCCGTGGGAGGGGGCGATGGTGGCACCTGGGGAGGAGCCTTTGGCACCCGGGAGAAGGGTTCCCAGCGTGACGATGGAGGGGTCCGAGCACGGGCGGGGTGTCCTGGTGAGCAGCTGGATCTCCGGAGGTGGAGGGCGAGGTGCGGCCAGAAGCGTGGGCGAGGGGAGGGGGCAGCCCGGGGGCGCTGGGGCAGCGGGGCTGGCACCAGGAAGGGGAATGGGGCTGTCCCCAGCCTCCCTCCCGGCCCCGCTGCTCTGCGGCACCTCTCGGGGGGACCCAGCTGCCAAACCGCCCCCCGGGGATGGAGCTGGAGCTCTGGGGACAGAAAGCTCCTTGGGAAGAGCACCCCTCGGCCTTGGGGGAGCATCCCTGGAGGAATGCGTGTCCCAGCCTTGGGGGGAGCATCGCTGGGCTTTGGGGAGGGCATCCCTCAGCCCTGGGGAGAGCATCTCCCTCGGGAAGAGCATCCCTTGGCCCCGGGGAGAGCATCCCTCGGGATACACATCCCTGTCCCTGGGAGGAGGCGGCCCTTGGGGAGGGCATCCCGCGCCAGGGCGCTGCCTGCATCCAGCGGCGGCTCAGGAGAAGGTGACCACCTCACCCTGGGGGTAACTGGAAGCGAGGGTGTCCTGGCAGGAATCTGCAATTAAAGACACAAACATTAAACACGGCATTAGATATTTGTTTCCATGAGCTGGGCGGGGAGAAATAGGAGAGGGAGAGGGACACTGAGCTTCCAGGGGACCCCGACCTAGCAGGATGCAGAAAGCAGAGTAACCACGAAGTGAAGTGGCCTTTTCCAGATGGATAACATGCTGCTGGTGCATCTGTAAGCCTGGGAAAAAATGGTTTTAAAATGCCTCGGAATGGTGGCAGAGATGGAGACTTGGGAAATGATTCTCCAAGAGAAAGCACACATGGAATCGGGGTGATTTCGAGGGTATAAATGAAAAGCAGGGGTAAAACATCACCCTAACCACATTCCTCTCAACCCCGTCCTCCCAAACTTCCCAAGCCAACCCCAAGCCAGGTGTCCCAAAGCCGAGGCTGCTGCATTAATCCTCGGTGTTTTTTCCTCTCCCTCTCTCCCTCTCATTTGTTATCGTTGAATTAATTATCATTGATTGGAGCTCTGAGTCACCCCGCCGCCTCTCCCCATGTGCCAGGGCCCAGTTTCCAGGCGAGGAACCTGGGGCTGTCAGGCAGGGACACAGCGCCTGATCCGCCCCATGAGCCGTGGAATTTTGCTTTAAACCTCACCCCCACCTCCTGCTGATGGATTTGACCCGGCTGCCTCCCCTGCAGACCCAACACAGCTCCAAAACCTCCTCCTTTTCCCACAAAATAAAGGTCTCGTTCTCCACCGAGCATTGCCACGCAGCTCGGGTGAGCAATGCCCAGGCATGGAGGCTTTTCAAACCTCACATCCCATAAAACCCCCGGGGGTTAAAGGAGCTCTCCTCCCTGAGCTGGCAGGAGAGCTCCCCACCTCCAAAGAGGTTTGGGGACCCAACAACTTCCCCCTGCAGCAATCCGGGGACCAGCAGTGCCCACGCACGCAGCAGCTGCTGAAAAATATCCCAGCTCTCGCCTCAGTCACTCCTGCAAGCAGCTAAAAGCTCTTGGCAGGGCTCGTGTCCTGCTAGAAACATTCCCCATCAGGTCGATTGATTTACCAAGGGCACGACTTGGCTTTTAACTCCCATCTCCTCCTCCCCGTTCAAAGCCATTTTGTGTGTTAGCTCGAGACCTGCTGCCCGCGGCCTCCAGGGACCTGCCTTGGAAAGCAGCTTCCCAGCCTGGGAAAAAAAAAAAAAATTAGCGCCACTAAAAATAAATAACAACAGCCCGGATTTTTTTTTTTTTTTTTTTTTTGTCCCTCAGACAAAGGCACCATGAGAAAACAGCCCTCCTGCGTTGGCTTATCGGCACCAGCTCTGTCCCGCTCTCGCTCTCACGACCCCTCGGTGATGTGCAGCCCGTTCCTCAGGCCTGCTTTGGGGTGCAGATCTGCCACCCGCCTCCCATGGGTGCTGCCCTGGGCTAGGCAGGAGCCTTGGCACAGCCTGGCACCAAGTACCAGCTGCAGACACCCCCGAGGTTTGCTGTGCTGCTCCCAGAGCCATCGCCCCCGAATCTCCCCGCGTGGGGAGATCACCCAGCGCCACGAGCATCTCCTCACACAGCCTCAGGCGTTGCTGCTCCAGCTCCAGCTGTGCCAGCACAGTGCTTGGGTACGTCCAGACAGTGGCGGAGCAGCCTGAGGAGGATTTGGGGGTGCTGGGGGATGAGCAGCTCAACATTCCCCAGCCATGTGTGCTGCACCCGGACCTGCCCCAGGTGATCCCCGGTGTGGGCAGCAGGGAAGGGGGGATCCTGCCCCACCCGGGTGAGACCCCAGCTGCAGAGCTGCTCCAGCCTGGGCTCCAACATCCGGAGGGTGTGCAGCCCCTCTGCTCTGGAGCCAGGCTGGGAGAGCTGGGGGAGCTCACCTGGAGAGGAGAAGCTCCAGGGAGAGCTCAGAGCCCCTGGCAGGGCCCCAAGGGGCTCCAGGAGAGCTGCAGAGGGACTGGGGACAAGGGATGGAGGGACAGGACACAGGGAATGGCTTCCATGGCCAGAGGGCAGGGCTGGGTGGGAGACTGGGAAGGAATTCTCCCTGTGAGGGTGCCAGGCCCTGGCACAGGTGCCCAGAGCAGCTGTGGCTGCCCCATCCCTGACAGTTTCCAAGGCCAGGTTGGACACTGGGGCTTGGAGCAGCCTGGGGCAGTGGAATGTGTCCCTGCCATGGCAAGGGCTGGTTTGGGATGGAATTTAATGTCCTTTGCCCCCCAAACTCTTCCCTGACTCTGTGATCAGTTTTTCACAGCCGCCAGGACACGTTCCCTGCCTGGCCCACACAGGAGGAAGCGTGACCCTCTTCCCAGGAGTTCACAGAATCCTCTCTGCGCCTCCATTTACCTTTTCCGTGGGTAAAACCGTAAGGATCGGTTGCCCGGGCGGAGGTAAGGAAGTAACAGACTGGGAGCTGGGAGGCTCCTATTTATAAGCTCCACTGCATCCTATTTTGCATCTGCCTCTGCTCTCCCTGTTCCTCGTCAGCACGGGCAAGCCATGGGGTTGCTATTTATTTTCTGTTTTTCTTTATTGTCATCAAATAAGCAGCGAGGATTCTTCCTGGCAGTGCTGGGGAAGCCAGGAACAGGCTCCTTCTGGGTAGAGCAATTACTCTCTTGACATCTTCACCTCCCGCCCGGCTGCCTGACAGGCCTTTCTATTTTCTCAGCTCTCTCAGGCATCTCCCGAGAAACAGAGCAGTTGTTGCAACAATAAAAATTAATACTTTGCAAGCAACCCGGGATCGTGGTGCAGCCTCCGCGCAGTGCTGGACTCCGAGTTTTGCAGGAGGAAAAGAGAAGGAAGGAGCCGATGCTGGAGCAGGGAGCTGCTCCCAAATCTCCTGATCCAAAGGCTGCTCTGGTTTGGCTCCTTGCACGGGGGTGGGCGGGCACAGGGGTTCAATCCTTGTCCCAAGGTGCTGGTCCATGTCCCAAAGTGGGCAGACACAGGCAGAGGAATTTGATGACTCCAGCCCGGTGTCACTGAGCACTTCTGGAGAATTCCAGGCCAGGCTGGACAGAGCTTGGAGCAACCTGGTCCAGCAGAGGCTGTCCCTGCTCATGGCCCTTCCCACCCAAACCATTCCATGACCCCATGGCCTCTGGTCCCATTCCCTGCTGAGCATCACAGGGAATCACCCACGGCGGGGAGAGGGACAGGGGGCACTGAAACTCTGCGTGCTGCCACCCTGCCGAGCTGTCCACAGCCGAGGGACACGTTCCTGCACACACCCAGTGCTCATCCCTGTGCTCAATGCCATCCCCTGCCAGGAACGAGACCAGCACAGCCCCCCATCCCCAGGGAACAGCTCCATTCCCTGCTGACCCCATCCCCAGGGAACAGCTCCATTCCCTGCTGACCCCATCCCCAGGGAACATCTCCATTCCCTGCTGACCCCATCTCCAGGGAACAGCTCCATTCCCTGCTGACCGCATCTCCAGGGAACGGCTCCATTCCCTGCTGACCCCATCCTCAGGAACAGCTCCATTCCCTGCTGACCCCATCCCCAGGGAACATCTCCATTCCCTGCTGACCCCATCCCCAGGGAACGGCTCCATTCCCTGCTGACCCCATCCTCAGGGAACGGCTCCATTCCCTGCTGACCCCATCCCCAGGGAACAGCTCCATTCCCTGCTGACCCCATCCCCAGGGAACAGCTCCATTCCCTGCTGACCCCATCTCCAGGGAACATCTCCATTCCCTGCTGACCCCATCCCCAGGGAACAGCTCCATTCCCTGCTGACCCCATCCCCAGGGAACCCCTTTATTCCCTGCTGACCCCATCCCCAGGGAACGGCTCCATTCCCTGCTGACCCCATCCCCAGGGAACAGCTCCATTCCCTGCTGACCCCATCCCCAGGGAACAGCTCCATTCCCTGCTGACCCCATCCCCAGGGAACAGCTCCATTCCCTGCTGACCCCATCCCCAGGGAACAGCTCCATTCCCTGCTGACCCCATCTCCAGGGAACATCTCCATTCCCTGCTGACCCCATCCCCAGGGAACGGCTCCATTCCCTGCTGACCGCATCTCCAGGGAACGGCTCCATTCCCTGCTGACCCCATCCTCAGGAACAGCTCCATTCCCTGCTGCCATCTCCAGGGAACGGCTCCATTCCCTGCTGACCCCATCCCCAGGGAACAGCTCCATTCCCTGCTGACCCCATCCCCAGGGAACAGCTCCATTCCCTGCTGACCCCATCCCCAGGGAACAGCTCCATTCCCTGCTGACCCCATCCCCAGGGAACAGCTCCATTCCCTGCTGACCCCATCCTCAGGAACAGCTCCATTCCCTGCTGACCCCATCCCCAGGGAACGGCTCCATTCCCTGCTGACCCCATCCCCAGGGAACAGCTCCATTCCCTGCTGCCATCTCCAGGGAACGGCTCCATTCCCTGCTGACCCCATCCCCAGGGAACGGCTCCATTCCCTGCTGCCATCCCCAGGGAACAGCTCCATTCCCTGCTGACCCCATCCCCAGGGAACAGCTCCATTCCCTGCTGACCCCATCCCCAGGGAACGGCTCCATTCCCTGCTGCCATCCCCAGGGAACAGCTCCATTCCCTGCTGACCCCATCCCCAGGGAACGGCTCCATTCCCTGCTGACCCCATCCTCAGGGAATGGCTCCATTCCCTGCTGCCATGCCCCGATGGTCACTGCACACACCTTGGTGTTATTTTATTATTTTTTTAATGTCATTTTAGGGCTTGGGCAGGGGCAGTTGGACCCCTGTGGATTTATGCAGTTTCTCGGGAATAAATATAATTTGGCTTTCTCTCGGTGCCTTTTTCCTGGGCTGGAACGTGAGCTCCCACCAGACCCCTAAACACAGATAAGCCCTGCGAGGATATTCAGGGGAAGTATCGTATATTCGTGCTCTATTCTTATCCTATTCTTCAGGCAGCCAATTTTGGCCAGTGTTTGAGATAAAAACCTGGGCTCCAGAGATATTTAGAGGTCTGCTCTGATCCACCACAGCTCCTCTTCTAATCTTACCCGGGGATTAACCCTTGCTAACTCGCGCCCAAAAACCAACCCAGACCCCACCTAAAAATAACAACAAGCTGTTTTCTCCCTGCTGCATCCCCCAAATCCTGTTCAGAAGGAGGCGGGGAGGAAGAGGGAGAAGATGCGATGGGTTTTTCAGCAGTTCGGTGCCTCCCACTGAAATCCCTCCACCTCCCTTTTGGGGCTCGGTTGTTTCAGAGGAGCTTTTTGCACATTACTCATCCCTTCTCCCGGGTTGCATAACGCCCCAGCTAAAAATTGCATCCTGCCGGCTCCGTGGCAGCTCATGCCCAACCCTCCTTGCTCTGGTGGGGATGAGATTTTGGAGGGTCCACCAAAGGTTTTCCACCCTAAGAAACCGCTCTGGCTTCGGGGTGAGCTGCTCTGGGAGCCCGAGGGGGGAAAGGCAAGGGTGGGATGTCCTGGGATCTGTGGCTGCTCTGGGTTTAATGCTCTGCCTCCCAGAGACTCAAACCCCAAAGGTTGAGCACCTTGATCTGATTCTTCTGCAAGAGGCAGGGTTTTATACCTGGCTCATCCCCAAAGTCAGCGCACGACCTTGGATAAATCATTTATGATCCAGAGACCACTGGAGCCATGGAGGGTGACCTTCCCTCCAGCGGGGGCCGGGGATCTTCCAGCTCCTCCTGCTTCCAGAGGGAGGGGTGAGCCAGAGAAGCACCTGCATGGTGCTGATGCACCCGCCCCTTTGCCCAGCTCATGGAATTTTGGGTGATTCATGAACCTTCCCTGTTACCCCATCCACGACAGAAATCCAAGGAATGCAGCTGCACCCAGCACACAAACTCAGGTGAGGGATGGACCAGCACCACAGCCCAGTATGGCACATCCTGAGCAGAGGGTGGTGCAGCCCATCCCAATTTCTTCACAAATCCACAAAAATTCTGGCTCCAGCACCAGGTCTAAGCCGTGCTCAGCTCCTGTCATCCACCTCCACTGCCACACCACACCAGGCCATGTCTTCAGGCCACCAAGGCCCCTGCAACCAGCCCGTGCACACTTCCAGCCATTCCAGGCCAGCCGCAGCTTTTCCGCCCACTCTGGCCCAGGGCCCCACCACCCTCCCAGGGAACAAGTCCACCCCCACATCCCAACTCACTTTGCCTCCAAGCAGAGTCCAGACATTGCCCTTGCCAACAGGCTCTCCCAGCCACCACTGCCCCTGCTCTTCCAGCCTCTGGCCCACAAGCTGCAAGTTCATTTGCTCCCTGGGCCACCAGCCCAGCCCCAAGCCACGGCCGGGCCCTTGCCCGACACCTCGGCCGTCGCTGCAATGCTCGCAGCTCCGAGGTGGCTGCAGCTACAGGAGCCTTTGCACACCGCTCCCGAGGATGCCCAGCCTGCCACTCCTGGCCTGTCTGTGCAGGGCAGGGGCCTGCACTCCATCATCCTGCTGCCTCCCTCCCAGCTCAGCCTTGGTGTCTCCTCCAGGTGCTGCCAGAGCTCTTGGGGCTGGGCAAGGAGTGGCACAGCCCCACCCTTCCCCTCTCTGGGACATCACCGTGCTGGCAGCTCCAAGGTTCCCCTCTCTGGGACATCACCGTGCTGGCAGCTCCAACGTTCCCCTCTGTGACATCACCCTGCTGGCAGCTCCAAGGTTCCCCTCTCTGGGATACCACAGCTGGGGGCAGCTCCAAGGTTCCATGCCTTGGAACGTTCCATGCCTTGCCTCCTTCCTCCAAGGGAAACGCCCAGAGCCACACCCAGTCGTCAAACTGACCGGGCACTGAGCACCCCGGCCTGGGCTGGTGTGGAATCCTCTGCACACAGCTTGGGGAAGATCCTCCGGGCACCTCCACAGTGCCACAGGCAAGTGGCACATAGACCTACAGAGCTCTGCCCAGAGCTCTTTTCTGCTTCCCTTTGGCTCTTGCGCAGCTGGGACAGTGGAGGGAGGAAGGGAGAAAGGGAGGAAGGAAGAATAAACTCAGAGGGGGCTGGTTTGGATGTGCTGACTGCTCCTCCTGGCAACTCTTTCTTCACACCAAGGGAAACAGAGACACAGGAAACCTGGGGTGGAGCAGGAGGGTCCTGGCTGTGGGATCTGCCAAAATCCATCCCAGCTTCTTCCAGGTGCAGGGCCCATGGAATCATAGAATCCTTTAAGTTGGAGAAGACCTCCAAGGTCATCATCTCCAACCTGTGACCAGCCTTGCCCCACAGGCATCCTCCTCCTCACCATTCCCCGAACACCAGCTCCAGTCTGGCCACGACGGAGGGGAAGAGCCTGACCCCAGAAAAGCTCCTGGGGCTCTTTGCTTTTTAAACACACACAAATCTAAGAAAAGTCCCCGGGCTCCAGCCCTGACTTGCTGAGAGTGAGGAAAGAGGCCAAGGGAGCACTGAGGAGGATTCGAGACCGGGGCTGGACACCCCAAAGCAGCCAAGATCCAAACGCCACCAGGGAGGCTGAGCTGCACAGAACTGAAATGAGCCCGAGGCCAAGGACTGAAGGGTTTGTTCTCCTTTGGGAAGACACCTGAGATCATCCAAGATCATCTCAAAAACCAATACACGTGAGCAAGAACCAGCAGTGCAACAGGGAGTCTGACTCTCCAGCCTCATCCTCCCGGGGATGGGGAGAGCCTGGGTCAAACCCAGCTCCCACCCCATGGGAACGCTCTGCCCCACCACCTCACACCCTTCCCAAACAAGGATTCACCTCCCATCTATTCAGGCATCATTCTGCCTCAAATCCCCCTCTGCCCCTCTGTCAACACCAGCCTTCCCAGGGACCTTTGTTCCTCTTCCCACCGCTGCCCAGCTCTTCATGGGAGCATCCATGGCTATCGTCCCAGCCTCTGTGTGCTCCCTGCACCCTCTGCCAGCCCCTCCAGCCTCCACGGCATCCCAAGGCTGGTTTCCAAGGCCCTCAGGCCCGTCCCTGAGGCTGGAAGTAGAAGCAGACAAAATCTGAGAAAGAACCAGTAGGATTTAGGCAGAAAAAGGCACAAAACCAGAGGGGGACCACTGCTGGGCAGGGAATAGAGGTTTATTCATCTGTTGCCTCCAGAAACTTGAGGCTGGTTTTTAAAAAAAAAAAAAAAAAAAAAAAAAAACCAACAAAAAAACCCCAAAATAAAACCTAAAAATATATGAATTCAGCCATTTCCAGCACAATGAGATATAATTTTATGAGTCAACTTGTCCTCCTTGCGTTTCCGCCACCCTTTAGCCCAACGCGAACGGCCCACGGGAGGGAGGGCTCGACACCAGAGGGAATTGCAGGGTTTATTGAGGATGAATGAGGCTTCAAGGAGGGGAAAAGTACCCCCAACACCTACTCCGGGGGCTGTCGGCGGACATGGACACGAGGCGAGGTCGGCGGCGACGTTACGGGTCCTGCAGGCAGGGCAGGGCAGGGGCAGCTGGGGAGGGTGGAGATGTCCCAGCTGGGCACCGGCGGCGTGGTGGGGACGGGAGGGACACACGGAGGGGGCACAGCGAGGTCCTTCTAGAGGATGGAGGGGACGGGGGAGCAGGGGCGCTGCAGGGAGCAGGGGGAGCTGCAGCGGGACGCCAGCGGAGCCAGGCCCACCGCGGATCCTGCCACACCATCTATGCTGCTCAGGCTCCGGGATTTTCCATAGCCTCGGTGAAGAAAACAGACAGGTTAGAGCCGAGCAGCCTCCTGCCCAAGGCTCGGGAAGCTGAGAGCGCCGGGCCGAGCCCCACACCCCGAGACACCCCCTAAAGAGAAAAATAATAATTCAGGAAGGGCTTTCTGAGGACAGCCAGGCTCCCGTGGATGCTCCAGACCTTCCCACTCCCTTCGCGGAGCAGCGCCGGCCAAATCCAGGACTCGAGAGTCATCAATGAGGAGATCAAATTGCTCTGCTAGGGTGTCGGGTTTTGTTTCCCAAATTGCTCTGAATGAGGAATGAGTCTGGGGATTTTGTGGGCTGAAGCAGACGGGGAAAAGCGGCAGAACTCAAACAAATATGGGATTTGGAAGGAGTGATTCCCCCAGCTCTGGTTTTTACACCCCTGTAGCAGCAAGCTGCTGCTGACACCTCCCTGCATGGAAAGGAGCAGGTAGACGCACTCATGATTTTCCATCAGAAATCACATTAAAGAGCAGATATTTCTATTTCTTTAAGCACGGGGACCCTTCACACTCCCCCAAAGAGCCAGGAATTTCTCCAGCTTTTATTGCAAAAAGCAACAGCTGGAAGAAATACCCTCACGGGTCAAAAGCCACTTTTCTTGCTGGAAAGACACAAAGTCTTTGCACTGGAAATTGGATTTTTGGGTCCGCAGAGCACCGCTGTTAAGGATGAGTCTGTTCCCTGGATCTGATGCCAAAATATGGAAAATTAATGATGCTCCCAGCCTGATGAGCCCAATGCCCCTGCGCTTGGATCTTCCCTGAAAGCACCCAGGTGAGCAAACCCAGCCAAGCCTGAGCCCTCCCAAGGCACCAGCGAGTTCCAGGGAAAGCCAGACCATGGAAGCAGCGTGTGTGGGGGGTGGAGCGGAGGGAGGCAGCTCCTGACAGCAGAAAAACAAAGTGATGGATGGCCCCTTGGGCAGTGCCAGGCTTGGAATCCCGCCCTGTGTCCCGGCCCAGGAGTTCCTGGCACATCTTTGGGCCCTGCTTTGCCGCTCTGGGCTTGATCAGGGATCAAGGCTCGCACCAGAGCAGCCACAGCATCGCCCTCACACACCCCCTCAAGGGGGTGCTGAGACAGGAACACCCCCTGGGAAAGGAGCACCACCTCTGCAAATCTGGGCGTTGCCCCCTTTGGATGGTTTTTTCCCGAGCCCCGGTATCCAGCAGGGATTCTTCAACCCCTCCCCAGGTCTCAGCCCCCCAGGAGACGCAGCTCCCCAGGCTGTGAAGCAGAGGCAGGTCCAGGGGACAGAGGGACACCTGCCCAAACCTGTTGCTGGCTCCAGCAAAGCTTTCCCCGTCCCCACAGTGGAAGCAGGAACAGAAGCAGGCCTGAGGAGAAGAGCAATTTCCTTATTTACTTCTTGGCACGGATCCACGCAGCGAGCCGGGAGGGAAGCGAGCACAGCTCTGAGCTGGGGGGAGCTGGGAGTTTCCCACCCACAGCAGCTGATGCAAAGACCCCCCCTGCTCCCCACGACACCCCCAAAAATCTGCGCTGGGCTCATCCCTCCTTCCCCTTGCTCTTTTCCCCGGGTGTGCCCAGGCTCTTTGAAGAGCTCACGTTTCCGTGCCGCGCCGAGCTGCGCGTGGGAAGGAACCGTGCTGAGATCCAAGCGGTCCCTGAAAGCTTGGGGCAACCCTGGATCCCCAAGAATCCCCCAAACAGCAGCAGTTTGGCAGGAAACGTCACGGGATCGGGGTTTGCTGGGAGCTGCCAGCAGCGCAGGGCCCTGCTGCTGGGGTGCGTGGGGACGATCACTCCCAGCGCCGGGGAGAGAAGGTGCAAACGGGCACAAACAGGGTTAAAGTCGCACTGCTCGCTCTGATTAGGTCTCAAGCATCGCGTTCTGGGACAGAGCTTCATAAAGGTGTTTGATTTCCCCCTCTGCAATGGGACACCAGGGCAGACCTGCCCCAAGCCCAGCTCTTCATTCTCCCCATCGGTTTATCCCAGGCCACGCTTGCAGGAGCTCCTGGGAAGGAGCTCAAGACTCCGTCCCTCGAGGCTGCCGTGGTTTCCCACCACTCCCAGGGCCGGCTGCCGCCACAGAGTGAAGCCACAAGGCACAAGGGCGCTGCGCTCTGCTAATTGCCACAGCTGATAAACAGAGCTGCTGTCCCACTAACTCACCCCGGGGCTGCCCATGGTCGCTGGGATCGCTTTAGGGACGGGCTTGCTGCCGATAAAAGAGCACTGTGTGACCCCGGGGCTCCCCCGCGCCGTGGCACCGCCTGCTCCCCGCAGGAGCTCGGCTCTGGGCGCTCGCACAGGCTGGGAGCGGGGGGCAGATGGGACGGGGTGAAGCAGGGAGGCAGCAAAGCCCAGGAACGTCCCGTTGTTGGTGACACGGGCCTGGCCCGCAGCTGGTGTGGGGTCGTGTCCCCGTGCAAACCTGGGCTGGGCCTCGGCTCCCCCAGCCAGGCACATCCCAGGGATGCTCCCGTGAGCGTTCCCAGCTTGATCCCATCCCGCACCTCGGGTCATGGCCCTGCACCGACAGCAGGGAACAGAGTGGAAATCGGCTGCGCGATGCTCCATAGAGCCAAAACCTGCTGCTGTGCCACGTAAACGTGCTGATAAAGGAGGAGGGGTTTTCAGGGGACACGCAGGTGTGGCACAGGGGGACAAGGGTTGGTGGCCCAGTGCTGGGGGAAGGTTGGACTCGCAGAGTTCTTTTCCAACCCAAGCGATTCTGTGGCTCCATCCTAACCAGTCTCACTGGCTGGGCTCGTCCTGCGCCCATATCCCTCCATCCAAGCAGAGGACAGGGCTTTTGTGCCAAGGCAGCCCTGTGCCGAGGTGTCTGCGCCCAGCAGGTCAAATTTTTGGGAACAGGACCCCAGCGCTGAGGGGAGATGAAGGCTCTGAAGCCATCCCCGGCAGCCAGGGAGCAAAGCAATACCACTGGAAGCAGCCACGGGAACAAGAAACACATTCCACACAGGAACCCACAGCAATCCAGCTCCATCTGCTCCGGGCTCAGCTCCAAGGGCAGGAGCAGCTCTTCCCTCTGAGCTGCCCCAGCAAGACCAACCCCTGGAGTCGGGGTTAAACCACAGTGGATGCTGAGATCTGCCGCTCATTCCCAAACCAGCTCCCTCTCCTGATCTCCACAGCTTGTACAGACACCAGGACCTGTCCCGGGACCTGACAGATGGCCACCAGTGAGTCGGGCTCGGAACCAAGCTCATCTCAATTTGCAGAGCTGCCAATATCCCAGTACCAGAACAAACAGCCTCAGCAGGAGATAAATCAAAGACCAAGGGAAGAGGCACCTCTGCAGTTCCCAGCGGCTTTTGGCTGGAGGCTGCTTGGCCCCCTGGTCACCTCTGGTCACCCCTGGTCACCTCTGGTCACCTCTGGTTACCCCTGGTCACCTCTGGTCACCTCTGGTCACCTCTGGTCACCCCTGGTCACCCCTGGTCACCTCTGGTCACCTCTGGTCACCTCTGACCATACTGGAGCATTTCCCTAGGCCAGCCCTGACCTCCCAGCACAGCCTCCCAGCCCTCTGTCCCACAGCCCGAGCAGGACACGGGTACTGAGGTTCCCTCCTCCCAAAAGGTCCCAAGCATCTCTGGAGCCCCTCTGGAGGCTTTCTCCAGGTGCAACACCATTCCAGCCACATGGGGATGAGTGACCCGTGCACACCTTCTATGTTAAAGTGTAAAAGGCGCTCTGGAAGTTGCAGGGAGGACACCAGAACACCCCAAGAACCGTCACCACAGTGCCCTCTCAAAGAGCTGCTGCTGCCACCACGCAAGAAGAGAAATCTCCTGGTCTTTGGCAATCCAGTGATGGGATTTGGGAGTGAGTGAAAGCAGCTCTGGATCCTCAGCTCTTAGAGCTGCTCCACTTCTCCTGGCTTCAGTGGGGCCAGATTCAAATGCTTCAGCTGAAGCCTGACTTCAGCATTTTCTAAGGAGGAGGATCAGCCCTGGCTTTCATCCTTCTTCTCCCTCCCTTCCAGTTCAGCATTCCAGTCTGGAGCGGGACTAAACCTCTCTCCCCTCTTCACATTAACAGGCATTAAGAAAAGAGACCAACTTCACAGGAAAAGGCACTTCCAGGGAAGAAACATCAGATGTTTCGAGCAGATATTTGATGGTACCCCAAGGACGAGCAAAACTTTTCCTCTTTCTCCCCTTTCTGAGGCTGAGCAGCAATGCCAAAGGGAATCCTTGATTTCCCAGGAGGAAACAACCAATTCACTTCTGCCACTGATAAATGTGGTTGCACCAAGCACCTCCTTGTCCATTCTGAGCCATCCCAAACAGCTCCAGGAGTAACAAACCCTTGAGGCTCTCCAAAGCACCAAGGGGCCTTGGGGAGATGCAGGACATCATCCCTCCAGCATGATCAGCACATTGTCCCTTCTCCCTCCTGGGCCCAGCTCCCGGGCACCGTTCTCGGTACCAGGGAGGTAGAAGTAGGTCAGCTCTGCAGCTACAACACCCCACACCACCCTGGACACACAAAACACCGCACAACTGGAAAACCGAGCTCTGCCCTAAGGCTTGTCCCAGCACTCGAGGGTGCAGCTGGATTTTGGAGCGCTGGATTTACCCTCTCTGGGGCTGGAGTGCTGGGAGACGGGCAGGGGAGCAGAGAAGTCTGGGACCAGATTGAAGATTTTGTTTTGTCATGGGAAGAAGGCTTTTGTGTTTTCCTGACTCATCTCCCCCTCAGCTTCCCAAGGAAAACCTCAACACTTAGCACAGCTCCCGTTCCAAACCCAGAGGAGCCTTTCTGGCAGCCTGGAGCTGCTGGCACGGCAGCTCTTGACACGTCTCCCCACGCTCGAACCCACTGAAAGCCACCGGAGCAGAGAGGAAGGGAAAAGCCTCTGGATTTTTTCCCCTACTGAAAAGCTTTTGGTCGCCTTCAGTCACAACCTCACCGCGTCCCCAGGAGAGATGTCCCACTCACACCATCCAGAGATGAGTGGCTGAAACCCGGGGAGAAGGGCTGGGGGGCAGAGCCTGGAGCACTCTGTCCCCGGGGTGGGCAGTGCAACCAGCACGGGGTCACGGACCCCAAATGGGGACAACCGGGAAGGAGAAAACAAAACGTGGAGCCAGCACGGAAAGATGTGTTAGGCAGAGGTGAAGCAGATGGAGAGGCAGGAGGATTTGGGGAGCAGAGAACAGCCAGGCAGGTGGATGGAGATGGAACCTCTGTCTTGGATCGGCTCAACAAAACTCAGCCTCCACCTCTCCCTCCCCTCCCAGGTCCTGCTCACACCTCCGGCCGTACCTTTCTGGATGCCTCCGTCCGCTGCACAGGAGAAGTCCCCCGTGGCCAGCAGGAAGCACGTGGAGGATTTCTTGTTCTTGTCCCTGTCCCGGGTGCTGGAGCGCCGCATCGGCCGCTTCTCCTCGTCCGTCGGGGACAGCGGCTGCTCCTCGTCCGACAGCACCACGTTGGCCTCACCGTTCTGCTTGGAGTCTGCAAGGAGGTGGCAGAGACCCGTCAGCAGCTGACAGACCTGCAGGAGAAAGTGCTCAGGGCGGCTTGGAGGGGTTGGTCAGATCGTGTGAGGGAGAAGGAGAGCAGGCTGCAGGTGGCCCAGAGCAACACCCACCAGCTCCGGTGCTGATCCCAGCCTGGACACGCTCATTTAGAGCAGGACAAGGACAGATATAATTCCAAGCAGCTCTAGTCCTGCTGAGGGTTATAAAACCTGCATGAAGCCAAAGCCTGCGATGGAACACCCCAGGTTTTTGAGATCCACCCACCTAATTGGAGGGAATTAGCTCTCCAAAATTCACACTGCTGAGGAACGGGCTGCTCCGGGTAGTGGGAAGTGCTAATTTATGTCCCTGGCTCCCTGGTTCACCGGCTGAGAGGATGCTCTGCCACGTGAGGGCCTGGCCTGAGCTCCTGGCTCTCGCTGCTCCCTGCTGCCAGGGCTCCTGGGGCAGATGGGATTCGCAGGCTTGTGGAAAAAGGAGATTCATAAAGGAAAGGAGCTGTTTGGGGCACCCAGAGCTCCCCGTTTCCCCAGCAGGGCAAGGCCCATCCCTGTTAAACACACGTGGCCAGATGTGCAGTCGCCTCAGTGCTGGTGCAGGACACAACCCCACCGTGGTGCCTCCTGTTCCAGACACCCCGGAGGTGCCACTGGCAGCAAACCAAGACAGAGGGGGCAGAGCCGAGGGTGGGGCAGGGCTCACACAGACCCCCAAAGTTAGCCCAAGGGATGGTCCCCACAGCTGCCCAGGGCTGGGGCTGTGCCTTCTCCTCATCCCAAGGAAAGACTCCTGATCCCAAACTTCAGCTGAGTGCGTGAGGTGAAATAAAGAAATATGCAGAGGCTGGTTTTGCTCAGGACTTGGAGCAGCAGCGCAGGGATTCTACCAGCAGATGAATGAGGAGGTGGGGTCAGGCCCCAGGGAATGTCCATGGATTTATCATTCTTAGTGAACGTTAACCTAATTCATGGTGGGAGGAAGCGAAGGAAAAATCCGTGCCAAGGGCATGACCAGGCCAACATGGGAGTAGGGCGAGTGGCCTTACCTCTGTCACTGTGAGGGAGAGGTGGGTTCAGCAGGGACACCTCGAAAGCCACCAAGGTGACTTGGTCTGTGCCATCAGGACGGAAGGAGATGGCCTTTGGGAAAGCAGGAGGTGGCCTTTGGGAAGGCAGGAGGTGGCCTTTGGGAAAGCAGGAGATGGCCTTTGGGAAAGCAGGAGATGGCCTTTGGGAAAGCAGGAGATGGCCTTTGGGAAGGCAGGAGATGACCTTTGGGAAGGCAGGAGATGACATTTGGGAAGGCAGAAGATGGCCTTTGGGAAGGCGGGAGATGACCTTTGGTAGGACAGGAGGTGGCCTCTCCCCCCTGCCTGGGTGGGGGATTTGATCTGCAGCACCCTGTTCCACCAGCACGGCCCTCACACCCGAGGGTTCAGCCCTTTCCTCACCAACCCCGAGCTGGGGGCCACATCCTGCACCATCCCCAGGGACTCGGGCACACAGGGGAGCAAACGCGCTGCCTTGAGGGCTCCCCCTCCCTCGGCCCCACCTTTGGGGTCTCACCTGACCGTTTCCTCTCGGTCGCCCCCTCCTCTACTGCCAGCGGGCAGGTGTCGCTCTGGGTGCTGTTCCGGGGGGAGTTTTCCTCGGATTTGCCGTAGGTGGGGGAGTCCAGCGGGGCCGGACGGGGTATATGCTTTTTCTTCTTCTTTGGCAGCTTCTGCTTGGCCATGGCCAATGAATAGTACATCCCAAAGTTATTGACGATGACGGGCACGGGCATGGCGATGGTCAGCACCCCGGCCAGGGCGCACAGGGCGCCCACCACCATCCCCGACCAGGTCTTGGGGTACATGTCACCATAGCCCAGCGTCGTCATCGTGACCACGGCCCACCAGAACCCGATGGGGATGTTCTTAAAGTGAGTGTGGTCGCTGCCGGTGGGGTCGGACGTCTTGGCTCCGATCCGCTCGGCGTAGTAGATCATGGTGGCGAAAATCAAGACCCCCAAGGCGAGGAAGATGATGAGGAGCAGGAATTCGTTGGTGCTGGCCCGGAGCGTGTGGCCCAGCACCCGGAGACCCACAAAGTGCCGCGTCAGCTTGAAGATGCGCAGGATGCGGACGAAGCGCACCACGCGCAGGAAGCCCAGCACGTCCCGGGCGGCCTTGGAGGACAGGCCGCTGAGACCCACCTCCAGGTAGAAGGGCAGGATGGCCACGAAGTCAATGATGTTGAGCAGGTTTTTAATGAAGAGAAGCTTGTCTGGGCAGCAGATGATGCGGACCAGGAACTCGAGGGTGAACCACAGCACGCAGACCCCTTCGATGTAGGTGAGGATGGGCTCCGTCTCCACTTTGTGTGTCAGCAGCACCGTCGTGGTGTTGCCGACCACCAGGGTCTCCGTCACGTTGACGTCGATGTTGAAGGCCTCGTGTGTCTCCAGGCAGAAGGTCGTGATGGAGACCAGGATGAAGAAAAGCGAGGCGAAAGCGACCACCTGTGAAAGTAAAATCACACGGGCCGTGAGCTGAGGTGGGGCAGCCTCTTCTGTCTGGAGGAGGTCAAAGCACTCCAGTGCTGCCACGCACCGCCCCAAGACCGAGGCTGGAGGATGAGGAGGGATCCCTGGACCTCTCCCATGAGCTGACAGCAAACCTCTGTCCCTGGGGCCATCAGTCCAGGACCCTCCTCCAGGTGCTCCAGCCCGTACAGGAGAAGGTGTGCTGGGCTCCAGCTGCGCCTGGAGAGGTGCCAGGAACGGCAGTGGTGGGGGTGAGGGGGAACCGGGACAGTCTGGGACTGGAGCAATCTCCCAATGGGAGCAGACATGAAAAGGGAATTCTGCCAGGACAAATTCAAAGAGCTTTCCCCCGCATTCATCACAAACCGCCCCAGACGCCAGGTTCACACTGTTCACAGCCGTGAGCTTTGGGGTGTGGATGTGTCAGAGACATCCTCTCACCCCCCAAGGATCACTGGTGGGGCCGGTGCCCACAGAAGGTCTGGGAGGGCAGGACCAGGATGAGGAGAGGAGCAGGCAGAGCTCAGCCCCTGCGGATGCCTGGACCTGGTGACACCCAGATGTTCCCATTTCTCCACTCTGCCCAAGCAGGGCACCTCCTCCTCCTCCCTTCTCCTTGCCTGTGAGTGAGGAGGGGCCGGCAGCAGGCCCTGGAAGTCACAGGCTGTGTCCCAAAACGCCACCTCGTTGTGCTCCCGTCAATCCTGCCCAGCTCCCTCCCTTACCCATGGCGAGCCCACTCCCCGGAGTTTCTGTTTCCAAGAGCCACCTCCCTCCCCTCGCCAAAAGAATAAATCTTCAGAGCAGAAAAACTCTCGTTCTACCTTCCTCCAGCACAAAAGCAGGGTGGTTTGATCTCCCCGGGAGCGGGTCCTGCTGCAGCCCCTGTGCTGCACCTGCACCAAGCAGGATGTGACCTTTTGCTGTCAAACCACCCAAGCGGCTGCCCCTGGCAGAGCCGCACCGTGAGCCCGCTCCCGGCGACAGCCCGGATCCTCGGCTGGAGTGAATCAGCAGCAGAGACAGCCTGAGTCACGCTGGAGAAACACCCGGCCCCGAGTCCGGCCGTGCCGGCAGCCCCGAGGCTGCCAGGAGCGTCCCCGAGGGGCGTCCCCGAGGGCAGACACGTGTGGGTCCGTCACAGGGAGCGCCAGCCCTGCAGGAGTTTGGTGTGAAGTTTAAATCAGGCACTCAGTGATGGAGAAACCTCTGGAGGATGATCGTCCTGCCCCAGGGAGAGACACCTGCTCGGGGATGGAACCAGGTGCTCCTCACGCCTCAGCCAGAGCCCGTTGGGCCACGCGTGGGGATTCGGCTCTGAAGGCTGAGCGGTCGTGTGCAGTTTGGGAAATAAATCCAACAAAACTGAGATCCTAAAGCAAGGCCAGTTTAAGCAGACAAGTGTCTCTACACAGTGGTGGCACAGCCAAAATAATCCGCTTTTCAGCTGAGGGCTGAGTCACATTCCTGAGCTTCCCTGTATGGGGAATCTTGGGAAAACATGAAGAGTAAAAATTGAGACTTAAAGCAAAGTAGAAAGAAAAAAATTCACCCAGGAAGGGAGTGAGACCATGCAAACACTTGAGTAATGGAGCAGCCCTGCTGCTGGGTGTGAGGTGAGACCTGATTTAGCCCAAGGAGCAAAATTAGCCTTTAAAAATAGAAGAGCTGGGTTCACAGCGGGTGCCAACCATCGTGTCCCCCCCAGAGTGCCGCTCCAGTTCTGTGTCTGACCCAAGATGTCTCACCTCAGCTTCAGTCTCTGCTCCAAACTCAAGTTCTTTTCTGAAGAAGTCTTTGAAATAAAATAAAACCTGTGTATAAACCTGGTACTGCCAACACACACCAGAACTCCCACCAAACAAGTCCTCCAGAACCCGTTGATGTCCTACGCAACCTTGGCCTGCACTCAACAGCTTGAGATGGGTGATCCCAAAAAATCCCTGACCCTACAGGGTCCCACTAGCCTGGAAGTCCCCGTAAAAGTGAGATCAGGACTCTCCAAGTTGGGCAGCAAAGGGAAAAAGCAATGAGGAGCAGCACATAAGAAGAGCTTGGATGTAGAGGGAAAATCACAGCCAGGGCAGTTTCCCACGGGGAGGAAAAGTGTGAAGCTCCAGCTGGGAGAGCAGCTGCACCAGGGAGCAAATATTCCCTGAGGAGACTGGACTGAGGAGCCAGGGACCCCATGGCCATCGATGGTGCCCGGAAAAGAGGCTGAAACATGGGGGAGACTCCTCACCACGTGCTCGCACGGTCGCCAGCTCAGGAGGAGAAGTGCTGGAGGAAGGGAAAGATGGAAATAACAAGGAGTCAGGGCCCGAGGGGCTGCTCCGTGGAGAGGAGGAGCGAGGACCAGAGAAATTCAGCTCTTGAGACTCTTAGCCACGGCTGCCACACAGAGTTTTCATGGACAGCCTGGGAGTGCTGCTTCCCAAGGTCTGGCTCCAGCACACTGCCCAGCACCCCTTTGGCTCTGGCAAGAGAGGGGGAGAAACCCCAAAGTGGGGTATTAAAGAAATCCCGACCACCACAAACCCAGGGCAGCACCGGGAATGTTGTACCCACAGAGACGCTCAGGAATCCTGCAGCAGCCCAGTGCCGGACGGTGACTCCAGCCAGGAGCTGGGTGCACTCACTTGGGCTGGTTGCATTGCTCCGTGCCTCAGTTTCCCCCCGTAGCACAGCAGTTCTCATAAGCTATGGCAAAACTATACCGGCGTTTTTTCCTGTTGCCTGTGGAAGTTGATCGTTCCCATGGCACTGCTGAGCTGAACATTTATCTAGAGCAGCGAGGGGGAAGCAGGGGGATCCCAGCACAAACTGGTCCCGCTCCAGCCGCAGTCGGGCCTCAATCCCAACCATCTCTGCTCCCTCCAACACGTTCCTCCTGCTAAAGCCTCTCCAGGAGCAGCTCAGCACACAGGAAAAGCAGAACCAAATGACACCAGGGGGAAAAACATGAGCTGAATTATTGCGCTCGGGTTTATTTTTAATTTTGTTTAATTTTTTATTTGGAGCTTTACACCGCTCAGAGCATCTCTCCAAGGTGAAGAGCGCTCAGAGACGGGCAAAGGAGGAGGGGGCACCCTTTGAAAATGGGTCCAGCTCTCGCTGCCCGAGCATTCTCTGTGTGTGCGTGTGTGTGCGTTGCTCTAACATTTGCTGCAAAAACACCTCGCTGCCAAACTGACCCCTGCCCCGCGCGCCGCTCGTGGGTGTGAAATGCCTGCAGAATTTCTTACCATTGAAGGGGCTTTTTTACACCTCTGAATGCATCCAGAATTCATCTCGATCCCAGCTGCCTGCCTGCGTGTGTGCGGCAGGTTTATGAGCCGGGCGTGCCAGGGGCTGGGTGGCTCTCGGGGGGTCGGTGGGCAGCGCTTTGGGGGTGATCTACGAGCAGCTGGGAGAGGAGGCACGTGCTCGGGGTAACGCTGGGCTGGGAGCCCCAGATGTGCCTGGTTTTGGGGGACACGTCGGTGCCCGTGGGCAGGGACCGCCCGCGTGCCCAGGGAGGGTGGCAGGGCCTCTGGTGCACGGATGAGCTCACGTGTGCACACACACGGGGTCGCATGTGGTGAGGGGGCAGCAGGACCGTGCCTGGGGTCGCAGCGGTGCCTGATGGGCTCCGTGGGCTGTGGGGATGGCCCCGGGGGGGACAGCGGGCACGGGGTGCACGGGTTGTCCTTTGGGGCTGGGGTTCCTACACGTGGGGAGCATGAGCTGCTTGGGGACAAGCATGAGGACCCCGTTCGCTGCAGGAGCCTGACGTCCACCCCACACCTGCGCTGTTAAATGTGGCTTTTGGCATCGTGCAGCCAGGCCAGAGGAACCCAAACAAGCTATCCTAGAGCATCCTGAAACTCTGCCAGGAGCCAGCCCTGCCAAGGACAATCCCTCATCTCCGTGTGCCCAGGAGGTGCCCAGGGAGCACCTGAGGGCGAGGGGGGGCAGGGATTGTGCTTGCCCCCAGTTTCAGCCCGGCTCTCCCAGCTGCGCTGTGTTGGGAGGGGACTGGGGGACAATGGAAGCGGTGTCCTGTAGGGTGGGACGTGGCTCACGTGCCCCACAGGAGGCGGGGCACAGCTATGGGGGAACCTCATGTAACCCACCAGGAAAGTCGGTCTTGCCCTCGAGGATGGGGAGGTGAAGACCCAACCCCGGCACGGCCCCATCCCGGTCCCCGCCGGCGCGTCTCGGGAGCTTACCCTGGCCGCTTTGGACGAGTAGGGATCCTCAAAGAGCGCCCACATCTTGGGCTGCCAGTTCCGGCAGCAGCCGCCCCCTCCGGCAGCCCCCGCCGCCCCGGGGGGCCTGTCATCCATGCCCAGGCGCTGAAGGGCCATCTCCCTACCCCCTTCCTCTTCAGGCTCCTCTCCAGCAGCCCCTCCGCCCGGCTCGGGACTCTCGAAGATGTCCAGGGCCTCCTCGGCGTCGCGGTGCTGGCGGTAGGTCATCCAGCAGCACGGCTCCACGTCGGTCTCGTCGATGCCCCAGTAGGTCAGCTCCTCCTCGAAGAGCGGCCCGCAGATGTCCGCGGGGCAGTGCAGCTTCCCGGTGCGGTAGTAGTTGAGCACGTAGGAGAAGATCCCCGGGTGGCGGTCGAAGAAGAACTCGTTGCTTTTACCGTCAAAGTCAAAGTTGCTCTGGGCGTCGGGGTCGGCCAGCCAGGCCAGGCGCGTGCCCGGCAGAGTCCGCAGCGTGCTCTTGTAGGTCTCATGCCGGGTGCCGCCCACGTTGATGGTGATCTTGTCCGACTCTTCCCCTTTGCCCATCTCTTCCTTCAGGCATGTTTTGGAGGGTGGTTTGTTCCCAGACTTGCGTCCACGGTAGGAGGAGACACACACCGAGCTGATCATAGATTTTGGTGGATGGGAGATGCCCACAGCGCGCACCCTTCCTCCGGGCGAGGAGCCGGGCTTCGGCGAGGGTGGGAGAGGAGGACGGAGATGGGACTGGGGAGGGGAAAATAAGGGGAGGGGGGGGCGCTCAGGCTTGGCTCCGGCCTCGGGGGGGAGCAAGCTGGAGCCGCGCCGGACACCGCCGGCTGCCGGGGGACAGCAGGGGAGGCCGCGACCTCCACCCCCTCCAAAGCCACCCCCCCCCCAAATAAAACCGCCCCAAAGCGGGAGCCAGCCCAGCCCTGCCGGGCAGCAACAAGTGCGGGATGGAGGGGCCGGGAGCGGGCGAGGGGGGGTGCGGCAGGCGGGGGGGGATGCGGGCCCGGCCGGGAAGGATGCTGGGAAGGGACTGGGGATGCTGAGCACCGGCCGGCGGTGTGTCCCCCCCTGCCGGTACCTGCATGCGCCGGGCGCGGGGGGGGCCCCGCCGCCCGCCCTCCCGCTCCGGCTCCGCGCTCCCTCCGTCCCCCCCACCGGGCCGGGCTGGGAGGAGGCGGCGGCCGGGGGGCCTTCCCCGGTTCCCGGCGGAGAGAAGAGGGGGGGATGGATGCGCCCTCTCCGCCTCCCTTCCCGGGGGTCCCGGTTCACGCGTGGCCGGCCCGGGGGGGCCTGTTGCGCCCCGGCGGTGCCTCCCCGCGGGGCTCGGCGAGAGGGAGGCGGCGAGAGCGGCTGCGGGGCTCGGCCGTGCCTTTATAGGGCTGGGAGCGAGCGGTGGGGTTACGGGAACCGGCGCCGCCCCGCCCGGGGGCCCGGGGACCCCCCGCCCCAGCGCCCAGCCCCGCAGCCCGCCCCGGCGCCCCCCCCTCATCCCCGCATCCATCCCTCCCTCCATCCTTCCCATCCCTCCATCCATCCCTTCATCCCCTCCACCCCCGGCCCAACCCTCCGCCTACCCCCGGCTCCCCCGCAGCCCCCGGCACCGGCTCACCTCCCCGCGGGGCCCGACGTGCCGGTGAGGGTCTCGGGGGGTCGGTGTCAGCGAGGAGTGAACCCCGGACACCCCAGCTCCTCTTCGCGCCGGAGGGGAAATGCAGCCCAGAGCTGCCTGCGGATCTGGAGCCAGCTCTTGGCAGAGGCTCCCGCAGATCCCATCCCTCCCTGGCTCGCAATTCCTCGCTCACCGAGAGGTCAGGAGAGACCGACCCCGCGGCCGGTGGGGAGCTGGGAGGCTGCACTCAGACCTGACCCCCCTTCCCTCCCACCACCCTCCCCGAGCATCTCCCCGCCCTGTTTCTGCTCCTGCGTGTGAGATGCCCCTTTCCCGCAGCGGCTGCCGGGGCTCGGGGTACCAACCACGCCGACCCTTCCCCTAAGCCCCGCTCCCTGGGGGGCTCCGACCCCCCCCGGGATGCTGGCGGTGCTCAGCCGCTGCTCCTGGGGCTGGGGAGGAGGTGGAAGAGCCGCGGTGCCCCAGGGCCAGGGCTGTCCCCCAGGTGGGGACCCGCGGGACTCATCCTGCCAGCAGTGTTTACTGCTGCGCTGGCGCTGCTGCACTCAGGGGTGGGGGCTCTTTCGGGGTCATAGAAGGGCCCCAAGCCCAGCACAGGCTGTTATTGGGGTGTTCTCCTCCAGGAGGGTCAGCGCTTGGATCAGGGAGTTCTTGGTGCAGGGTGAGGGGATGTGGAGTGGGGGGTGCTGCCCCAGCACCCCTCTCTGCACCCTCCGGGGCCCTGTGGTGCATTGTCACCCCACCAGGGCCCCTCCTCGCCCCCTGCCCAGGTTTGTCCCCTCGGTGACGTGACCCCAAAATCCGGGGGGCCTTGGGGGAGGCTGGGGAAAACGCTCCACCCCCCCCAAAAAAAAAAAAAAAAATCCACGAAGAGCCACGCTGGAATCTTACCACCAAGAACGCCCTGCTCCAACTGTGACTGCAAGTGCACAGCTGCCAGGGCCGGATCCTGAGCGGCTGGAGGCCGGCGGAGCTCCACAGCCCAACCACCCAGAGCTGCACCAGCGGGAGAGCCTGGAGCCCGAGGGAAAAGCGTGCTGGAAAAATCGAGCCTTGCATCACCGGCCAGGCATCGCGGCTCAGCTCCTCATCGTCGTAATGCGAGTTTGGCCACGGAGGAAGGGATGCTGCGACCTGATGCTAATATTTTATCTGCCGACTTTCATCCCGCCAGGAAGAGCTCCGTGCACCCAAGCGCGGCCGTTCCTGGGGTGGGAGGAGGTGGCCAAGCAGACAAATGAGTTGTTTCTGGGGAAGGAAGAGATCTTTTAGCCGGCAACACCCGCCCAAAGCTGTCTGCTCTCTAAATATGCCTTCTGATTTTTAATGTCCATGGGGGGAAAAAAAAATAATAAAAAGGAAAAAAAAAAAAAAAAAGAAAAAAGAAAAGAGAGAGAGAGAGGGAAGGAGAGAAAATGGAAAGGGCTGGGTGAATAAGGGCCTCTGTGGAGCAAGAAGGAGTCACGTCTGCAGGGATGTCCTGCAAGGCCCAAGGCATCTCAGATATCATCCAGACAGAGGATGGAATGAGGGGCAGGACCTGGAAGATCTCCAGGAGGATCAGCTGTAGCCTGCAAAGCCTTGGGTGGGTCCTGAGGATGTGGCAAGGGGTCTCTGGGTCCCTCCCACCCACGGCCTCTTGCCCTGACCCAGCACAGCACCCTGAGCCTGGCCCATGGCCCAGCACATGGGGAACATCCCCAGAGGTGGGGAGAGAGCAGCACAGGGGGCTCAGGGGGCTGAGTGGTCCCACAGGGAGCTCGGGACACGCTGGGACCCCTCGAGGGCTCCGTCCATGGAAGGACAGAGGAGGAGGGCAGACTGCAGCAGCTGAGAGAGAGAGAATCCTGGTTTGGTGTAGAAATAGCCCAACCAACCTCTCCAGGTCCTTCCAGCCCAGAATCTCGTCAGTGAAAGAGGCCCTGTCCTCAGGAGCCCCTGGATGCTCCACACAAGGTCTCTGCCCTCGCGTTTTTGGTGGGACAGGTTCCTCTCTGATCTGTGCGTGGCGGCACCCACGGCACTGCCCTCCCCAGGGTGTGATCCCCAAGGAACCTTTCTGGACTCTCTCTTGGAGGTGGGTCTTCCCAAAAAAAGCTGCCCCAAGCCCTGGACAAGCTCTGTCTCTGCTCTCTGCCTCCGCCAGGTGAAATTTTAGCGACCATTACTCATTTTAGCAGCGCAGGTTGCACCGACAGAGTTTGCAGCCCCAGGAGCTCAGGCTGGAAGGGGAGCTCGCACATCCCCTGCTTCCCGGGTAGGGAACGCTCCCCGAATTCCTGGGGATCGGCCCGTGCTCTGTCACACAGTGCCACCTCGTGTCCTGCGCACCGCCCCGAGCCCCGGCACACGGCCGCGGGAGCGCGGCGGGGTCTGGGGAGAATCTGCCTCCATCCACGGCACCGCTGACGCAATTTCGCTCCATAAAAACAGCCTGGGAACGGGAGGGGGCCGGGCTGGAGTGGGGACAGCGGTGGGGATTGTCTGGCTCGGGAATGAGCGAGAGCGGTTCGTGAGGCGGTGCCGTGCCTCGGTTTCCCAGCCTTTGAGCGCCAGGATGGCCTTTTCCTTCCCGAGGTGCTCGGGGAACCGCAGCAGATGTTGCTGTAGCAGCTCCACCTCGCGTCCGAACGCACCTGGTGCCCGTAGCCTGTTTTGAGATGGGACACCCAAAACCCACCCCCACATCCGACAGCAGCATCCTTCACCTCCCACCAGGCTCTGAAACCTCTCCCTCACTGTCACAGGAAGTTCAGTATTTTTGGGGTGTTTAAAATAGAACGTATTTGGCTTTAATTCCACATTTGGCCCCATTTCGGCATCGTTTTTCCAGCCCCCGAGGGCCAGAATTGCCCATTCCAGTTTGTTTCCCTCACCTGTTTCCAGGAAGCCCCTGGCACGGGGATTTGCAGACCCTCTCTCAGCCCCAGGGAGCACAGGATGGGCTGGGTGCAGCAGGTTCAGCACAGCAGTGACACCACTCGTGTGTCCCACCCAGCACCTGGCACTACCCTGAGCCGGGATCTCCATCCCTGCTGGGCCAGAGCTGCCCTTCGTGTCCCGTTGTCCTGGTCACCATCCTGGGGAGGATTTCCCCCGGAGCTGGGCCCTGGCTGTCCTCTGTGCCACCTCCTGTCCCCTCCCTGGGCGCTGCTGCTCCTCCAGCCGTGCCAGACTCTTGCCCCAGACCTGCACCAACATCTCCAGATGGTTCCCAAAGGACTTTCCCTGCTCCCCCACGGCTGCCATGCGTGGGGACAGGTTCAGTTCCTGGCCACGGCAGTGTCCCCACGGCACCCCCGAGGTGGGGCTCTCATCTGGACCCAGCTCTCCCGGTTTCCTCCCTCCTTGCTCACGCTCCCTGGAGCAGCCCTGGAGAAGCCAAACAAGCTTCCAGAGGTGGGAGGGAAGGGAAGAGGCGGCTCCGCTCCCCGGCGAACCTGAGCTAACTGCCAGCGGTGATCTGGGATAGCTGGAAGCCCTCGGTCCGTCCCCAGGAGGGGTCTCCAGGCTGCCGGCAGCGCTGTTAGCAGGGCACGGTGCCGGTCCCTGTGCCCCGGAAACAGCGTGGACTGGTTAAACTGGCTAAACTGGCTAAAACCGTCACAATGCTCCTGCAGACAGCTCGCTCTGAGCAGGGCCCTCGCAGAGGACGCTGCTGCGCGGAGGAGGGATGAGGGGACACAGAAGGACAACAGCGGCACAGGACAGGGAAGGACAGACCCTGACACCCGCGGGCCCTTCGCTTTATGTCGCTGCCGCCCTAAACCTCAGAGAGACCCCAAAGCCCACCCAAGAAAGGGAAACAGAGGCACAGAAGAGACTCGGTGAAGGAGAGCTTTGGTAAGAAGAGACTTTTAATCAGACTCTGGTACAGCTCTTACAAGGTTTCTCCCGATGGCCGAGGAGCCCGGGCGGCGCAGCCCGGCCCCGCCCGGCACACGTGGGAACTACTGCGGCTACGAGGGGACACGGGACGCGTCACTACGAGGTCTGTGCTTTACCTGTACAGGAGGGCTTCGCCAGTGTTGTGCTTGTCCCAGGGGAAGGCTGTGCCATGTCCCTCCCGGCCACCAAGGCCCCCCCGGCCCCGCTCCTGCCGAGGGGACCCACGCTCGGGAAGGGTGGGGGCCATTGGAAGGCAGTGGGAGCTGCTTCTGGGAGGTGCCGGGGCTTAATGTGGCCTGGCAGGGTCTGGGCAGGAGCTGGGAGGTGAGGAAAGGGCTGTTTTGAGGGGACTGAGGGGAATGAGCCGTGGGACACCCTGAGGAACCAGCTCCGGTCATCCCCTCTGCTTTGCACCGGGGTCGAGGTCCCTGCAGCAGAGGCCGATGCTGGGGACAGAGCGCCCCAACTGCAGCCCTGCAGGCTGGACCTGCAGCTCCAGCACCACAGGGCGTGCCTCTCCAGCAAGCTCCCTCTTGCCCTCTCCAGACCCCCTGAACACCCTCCCCCCAGAGAGGGAACAGCGTTTGGACCCCTCCTGACCTACCCGGCCCCTCCTCGTCCCCCAGCCAGGGACACCACACTGCTCCGAGCAGCAGGGTCTGGGCTGGGAACCCTGCAAGGAGCTGATGTGGGGGGACAGGGACATCAGCAGTGGTTCCCCCCTCTTTGTCCCACTGCCTGAAGGAAAACTGAAAAGTGCCTGTGCTCACGACTAGCAGCTATTCCCTGTGCCTCTGTGCAGAAAAAGAGGGAAAGAAGTGATTCCTAGGGCTAAAAGCCACTGGGGGTCAGCCCGATCCACAGCCTGGGACCCCGAGAAGGTGTGTGGAGGGAGAACCTGCCCCGGCGAGCGGGAGAAACCCCCCCCAGGCAGGCTCCAAAAGTGAGCGAGTACAGCCAGAAGTGAATCCTAAAGCCACCCACGCACACGGACACGCGCACACCCCACGCACGGCATCTACGGACGAACACGCGCACGCTCCCACGGCGACAACACGGATCTCCTAAAACCTAACACACACACACACCCCATCCCCAACACCCCGTGTCTAACACCGAGCAAATGCCACGACAAGATACGGTATTTCCACAGAGAAAAGTAAAGGTGTCGTCACTCTTCCTCCTCCTCCTCCTCGCTGCTGGATCCCCGGGGCAGCTGCACGCCCCCGGGGCTGGGGGGAGAAGGGGACGTGCACCCACCACGCACGAGAAATAAAAAGGTAAAAAGATGCCCTGCTATAGAATGAGGATTGATCTGTACAGCACTGGGAATGAAAACAGGTCATGGGCCACTTCGGAGTACGATTTGTCATTTACCAGCATTTACAGTGACATTTACAGAATAAATATACAATAGAAATAGAGAATCTCTAGGTTATTATTCCATCTCCTCTCTCTGTATATATTTTATATATATATATAATATAGCTTCTTTGTTACCTTCTTATTGACTTTGCCTCCTATTGATGCTGCAAGAAGACGAGAGGGAAGCGAGTGCTTCCCTGGCTGGTTTGGGAACGGGGGTGGGAGGGACGGAGAGCCGGATCCTTCCCCCAGGGTTCCAGGAGCAGCGTGCCACGGGAGCACATGGGACTGAGCGTTCTGGCTGTGGGAGGTGTCCTGCTCCAATAACTCCATGGGAGCTACGGTGGGAACCCGGCCCCTGGGCTCGGGGGCGTCGGGCAGGCGACGCTGGGCAATGATTTGACTCATCCATCCTCTGCTCTGCTGGTCGGGTGAGGACGGACCCCACCAGAAATGGGAGGAGCATGTTGCCGAAAATGCCGCTGGATTTGGGTTTCTCCCTTCCAGAGATGATGCCATGGGGACACCTCTGTGTCCCTCACGCATGGGCAGAGGAAGGAGAAAGACATGGCAGGGGATGAGGAAGGGGGAACTGCTGGAGGAGCGTGGCTGATCCCGGCCCGCAGATCCGCTGCCTCTTGGAACCATCACTGAGCTGCTCGGGTTCAGTCCGCTCCTCCATCTCCCCCCAGAAAAACATAAACAAAGGGCTTGAGCTAACTGTCCGGGAAGAGTCTCCAGGTCACCAGCCAAGTCCATGGAGAAGACTGTGAATAAAGGATCACACCCACAAGAGATGTCACTGCGGGAACCTCCTGGCCCCAGGGATGCCGAAAGTCAGGGGGGTGGTGAACGGGCCAGCTGCTTTCTGCCTTCACCTCCAGCCAAAGGGAGAACCAAGGTGAAAGAAAAGCAATTGGCAGGAAAGCAGAAGGAACCAGCTCATGAACCAGCACCCACAAACGGGGCCTCAGAGCGGCCTGAAAGATCTTCATGCACAACCTAAGGCCAGCAGCACCCAGGATGAGGAGTTCCCCCAGGCTTTGGAGGCAACAGAGGGGAGAGAGGGTGCAAGGAGGCTGCTGCTTCCATGTCCCCAAGGGAAGGGGGGCGATGCCAGGTTATCCTTGGCAGAAGTGCTTGCTTACGTGTAGGATTCGGGGAAATGAATCCTACATGTAACCTCAGTCCCAGCGGGAGAGACCCCAAGCTAGAAGATCCCATCCTTTCCTAGACAGCCTGGGGAGAAACAGCATCAGGCCACATCAGTCTGATCCCCCAGAAACACGGATGGGCACAATAGAGACCCCTGGACTCTCACAAGGGCTCCCAGCCTGGACCAAGAGCTAGAGGAGACCTGGCACCCGGCACTGCCCCCCAAGAGCTGCGGCTCCTCGGACGCCTGTGGTCCCCAGGAGCTGGTCACCCCCTCCAAAGGCTGCTGAGCTCCTGTGGGGTGTGACAGGAGGCAAAGCCAAACCCCTGGAGAAATGAGGAGGCACATCCAGAGAGAGCCACTGCCCAGCTCACCTGGAAGTCAGGGGGTGGATTCCTGAGAGCTAAACCAGGAGTGTGGTAGGACTGGATGTCCCACAGCTCCTCTGCTTGTCCCTCTGGGACATGTAAAGAGAGGAGTGAGAGGAGATGGTCACCGTGCCAGGGATTTTGGTTCGGCAGAGCATCCCACACGTCAGGAGTAATTCCAGGAGAGTGCTCCTGACCCCCATCACGCTCCCACACAGGCCCACACCCCCAAACCACTGTCACCTCAGGGGTCCTCCTGCCACTCAGCACCATCACACCCACCCACGGAGCATCCCAGCCACCCCATCCCACGGCTGGGACCTCTCCGCGCCTCCAAACAACTCCCAGCCACCGTCCCTTTGCTGGTGGCAGCAAAGACCGCAGGGATGCACCCGTCTCACACACCCCAGCACCTCAGGTGGCCCCACGCTGCTCCCTGCCAACCCTGGTCAGGATTTGGGGGGTTACTTGGGTGTGTCCACAGCTATAAAAACCTACAGGAGATACAACAACAACAACAACGATGGTGACAACAACAGCACCTTTTTGTGCTATGAACATCGATGATTAATTGTGCTCGTTGGAATAAGGCCATGACTCCTCCCGGCTAAAGGACAACAGACGGGGAGGGAAGAGCGCTGGGTGGCAGGAGGAAGTGTGATCGGCTTCCCACCTGCCGCCAGGTCCTTGTTCCAACCATCAGCTGCTTAGAAAAGAGAGATTTCTTTGCTTCAGATCTGAGCCGCACGAGAACAGCTCTTGGAAAGGTATTGCAGCGTCTCTTACTCCTCCTCCCTTCCCCGGAGGTGAGCCCAGGGGTCCTGCCTTTCCACCGAGGGTTGTCAGAGGAGTCCTGCCCCTCCTGCAATCCCTTCTTCCCGATGTCGTCTCAGAAATGGCTGCTTTGCTTACGATTTTAAGAGGGGTTTCTTCTTCGTCTTCCTTATGAATTAATTTTCCTGTTGCCTGGACAGCCAGGATCCACTCCCCAGTGCCCTCCTCTCCCGGCGGGGGTGGTGGGCAGGCGACCGTCACAGTTCAGATTCAGGGGTGCTGGCCAGGAGGTACCCGCTCCCGTAGCGTCCGTTGGGGGCACTGCTCATTTCCAGGGGGGAGTTGCTCCCGGGGCCCAGGTAGGAGCGGTGCGTGGGCATGGGCGACGGGGTCTCGCTGGGCACCTTGCTCAGGATGAAGCGGGGTCTCATCGTTGTCTTCCAGGTTGGAGATGTCCTTCATCATCCGACCCTTCTTGTAGGTGACGGAGAGGGCGTTGGAGCCGTCCGACACGAGGTGGAACTGCCGGAGGATGAAGACCAGAGGCAGAGGGAGGGATGCCAGGATGATCAGGGAGATGAGGATGGCCATGGCCCAGGTTGGGTAGAGCAGGAACTTTTCGGCAGCCTGGAAGAGACAGATAAGAACGTCACGGAAACGTTGCAGCAGCGGTGATGCCCGGCAGGTACAACACCTCCAAAGTGCCAGACAGCTCCTGCTGCCTCCTGCCAGGCTCAGGGACGCCACATGGAGGTGGGCTCAGGTGGAGGGAGAGGATCCTGACACAGGATGCTGGGCACAGCACGGAGCCAGCCAAAGCCAACACGAACTGCAGCCCACGGGCAGAGCTGGCTGGAGATATCCGGGCAGGGTGAACAAACCTGACTGCTCCCAAGGGATGAGCAGGGCAGGAATGTCACCCAGCAGCGGAGGAAGGAGCAAGGAGCAGAGCTGGGATGGACAGAGTGCCCTGCAGCTCTGTGTGGGGAAGGCGAGGGGGGCTGTGCTCACCTCCTCTCTGATCCATGCGCTGTATCCCGGGGGGGCTGACTCCCAGCTGGATGATGCTGGCGGTCATGAGCACGGCCATGCAGATGGGAGACACGTACTTCCAGGTGTAGTAGTAGAACTGGTAGGGCCGGAAACCCAGCATTTCCGTCAGCTCCTGCATGAACCTGCCCAGGACAGACAGGGAATCGTGATATCCCCCACCTTCGAGTGAGAAACAGCCTCCCAGGAGCCCCGCTGGTGCTCAAGGCAGAGCCCGAAGAGGAACCCCGCTGACCATCTCAGCGTCCCACAAGCCTGAAAAACTTGTGGAAAACTCCTCAGGACAAGACCATCTGAGCGTTATCAGAGCTGCCTTTGCTCTGGACAAGAAGCACTGTGAGGAACAGCCTCCTCTTCCAGGAGGACCTGGAAACCTCAGGAAAAAAAAGGTCATGACATGTAACTGAGCATCACAACCTACAGGAGATACCCACGAGCAGGACCCACTCCTGGGGCTGCCTTACACCAGGGCAGGGCAGGAGATCAAAGTGAACCCAATTCCTCCCTCCATAACTGCCCTTGGAGCATTTTCTCCTGGAGAAAAAGCCGTACGGAAAAGAGGTGGAAGGAGGGGTTTTAGTCAGGAGTTACAGCACAATTATTCCTTTTGCTGTAGGAATTCCTTACTTCTTGGTGCCGTAAATCCAGGCCACAGCGATGTTCTCCAGGATGACCACGACGGTGAGCGGCAGCGTGGCCGAGTAATCATCAAACATGGTGACAAAGTAGTTCCCAGAACGCTGCACAAAGATCAGCCCCACTACGAAGGCGAAGATGCAGCAACCGACTGTGGGGAGCAAAAGGGCATGGTCAGTAGAGCCTCCTGAGGGACACCAGGACCTCCACAATGTTCACAACCTGCATGGGCCTGGTCAGCAGAGCCTCCTGAGGGACACCAGGACCTCCACAATGTTCACAACCTGCATGGGCATGGTCAGCAGAGCTCCCTGAGGGACACCGGGACCTCCACAATGTTCACAACCTGCATGGCCATGGTCAGCAGAGCTCCCTGAGGGACATTAGGACCTCCATAATGTTCACAACCTGCATGGCCATGGTCAGCAGAGCCCCCTGAGGGACACCAGGACCTCCACAATGTGCTCAACCTGCATGGGCATGGTCAGCAGAGCTCCCTGAGGGACACCAGGACCTCCATAATGTTCACAACCTGCATGGGCATGGTCAGCAGAGGTCCCTGAGGGACACCAGGATCTCCACAAGGTCCATTCCCTGCATGGCCATGGTCAGCAGAGCTCCCTGAGGGACACCAGGACCTCCACAATGTGCTCAACCTGCATGGGCATGGTCAGCAGAGCCTCCTGAGGGACACCAGGACCTCCACAATGTTCACAACCTGCATGGGCATGGTCAGCAGAGCTCCCTGAGGGACACCAGGACCTCCACAATGTTCACAACCTGCATGGGCATGGTCAGCAGAGCTCCCTGAGGGACACCAGGACCTCCACAAGGTCCATTCCCTGCATGGGCATGGTCAGCAGAGCTCCCTGAGGGACACCAGGATCTCCACAATGTTCACAACCTGCATGGGCATGGTCAGCAGAGCTCCCTGAGGGACATTAGGACCTCCATAATGTTCACAACCTGCATGGCCATGGTCAGCAGAGCCTCCTGAGGGACACCAAGACCTCCACAAGGTCCATTCCCTGCATGGCATGTCCCAGTTCACCCCTGCTATGTCCACTCTCTTCTGGAGTGACTCCCCACGGCAATGGGGACGCCCCGGCCCTTCCCAAGGAGGTCGCGGGAGAAGAGGCCTCACCTGTGAACACTTCCTTCCGCACCTTGAAGGTGTCGATGATGGGCGTGGTGATGCCTGACATGGTCCCGATCATGCTCCCCAAGCCCAGGTTGATCAGCATCAAGAAGAACATGACGGACCAGAAGGGCGAGGCCGGGAAGTGGGTCATGGCTTCCGTGAAGGCGATGAAGGCCAGGCCGGTCCCTTGCACCGACTGTCGAGGTGGGGAGAGGACCAAAAGGTGAGAAGACACTTGTCAGGGACACAGACTTCGAGCCCCTGAGGTCTCAGTGATGACAAGCTGTAGCTTTCATAGCTGCAGATTCTGTGCTGCCTCGGGGTGCGGCTCTGAGCCTCACATTAATTGTTAATGAGCTCTCTCCACAGAGCAGGGAGACAAAACAAATCCTTTTCCTGCTGCACACCAAGGACAACTTTCAGCCCAAAGGCACAAACAACGGTGGATGGAGGAGAGAAAACAAGGATGAGACCTCACAGCCTGGAGCTGGAATTGGACAATTGAACCCCAATATGCAAATGGACCAGAACTTACAAAAATGTAAGGTCTCGTAACTGGTCAGCCATTTTGTGACCATTCCTGGTCCACCCTGGGTGCAGCCCTGGTCAGGCCCTGTCCTGCCCAATAAATCCCTGCTTTATTCTCCAGCTCTGTCCAGGTCAGCCTTAGGCATCATCAGGTCTCCCTCACCAAATCCTCTTCAAGGAAAGAAATCCCAGTCTGCTACTGGAGATGAACCGGTGATGACCCTGCTAGACTTGTACTGGACAGAGCTTCTCCCAGCCCATGAGGACCCCTGCGTGCTGGGTAAAACCACGGGGACTTGGATTCCCCATCCCTGGAGGGTCTCTAAAAGTTGTTTTTCCAGATCCAGGTGCCCAGGATTGACACAGGGAGGGGCAGGGGGGCAGGTGACCCGCTGGTCCTACCGGGAGTGCCACCAGGTACCTTGTTGAGCTCATCCTCCAACAGGCAGGCATCCAGGCCCAGCTCCTTGAAGTGCCCCTCCTTCACCGTCATGATCACCCTGTACATCTCGTTGTAGTCCTTGGCAGTGAGGTGGGAGAAGTTCACGTGGGGTGGGATGAGGTCATGGCTCAGCACATTGGTGTTCAGGTAGCCCAAGATCTTCTCCGCATTCCTAAGGGAGAGCAGAACCTCTCAGGGGATGCAGGGCACCTGAGACACACTGGATTCACGCTCAATCTGCAGGTTAAGAGCCCGTCCTGGGGCTGGGTTTTAGGTTGGAGGAGCTGGATGTCCAATTCCCTCAGCTACAGTGGTACACCTCTGGAAATCCAGGCCTTGACCATCAGGAACTTGGGGCCACCAACCCCCGGGATGATGCAGCTCCAGAGCACTTTTCTGCCTCCAGACCCACCAGCAAAGACCTGCCCACCCCAAAGAGAGGAAAAGCAAATCTTACTCCACCACGCATTTCTCGTTCATGATGTTGGCCTTGAAGCCCAGCACAGCAAACACGACCAGGGTGGCCAGCACAGACGTGAAGAAGTTGATGAAGGAGACAAGGGTGGCATCGAAGTGGCAGTTGTTGTCCTGCTTGTTGTAGCTGGAGAAGGCAATGACCCCCCCCAAAACCCAGGCCCAAGGCGAAGAAAACCTGTGTGGCTGCTTCTCGCCACACCTGGGGGTCCAGCATCTTGTCCAGCTTGGAAGGGAGACACACAAAGAAGTTAGGTGTTACCCTGGTTTTTCTGAGTTTTTTATAGCCTTTTGATTTTCTTCAATGGAGTCAGATCTTTTTAGTTATTGTACAATATTAAGAGCTGTTTTCTACCTTTTCCCACAGATGTAACATAAACAAATCCTTTGTTTTTCATTCTCTGTCCTTTGTTTGCATATTTCTAACCTGAAAACAATTGTAACTGACAGCTGGTCCGGCCAGTTGGCTTGAGAGGTGAAAACTCTAAAAGCCAATCTTCTGCTAGACCCACAAATGTATAAAAAGTAAGAAATGAAACAAAGAGGCTCTCGCTCCGCCCTGTCTCGGTTTGAGCTGGATCGGAGGAACCTCTGCCCTGCGAAAATCTCTCGTCTGCGTGTGACTGCTTTGTGTGTCTCGGTGAGTTAGGTGGCCTGGTGGCCCCACGACCCATCCCAGAGCTACATCAGAAGGGCTGAGTTGGTTTTGGTCAGGGCTTTGGAAGGGTTTGGGCTGGTTTGGAAGGGCTTTGGTGCGGCAGTGGGAGGGAATGATCGCTAAGGGCCCTTCCACCCCAAACCACTCGGTGATTCCATGACCTGCCGCGGTCAGGCCTGGCGTCACCCAGCACTCACAGGCCCTCCTCCTCATTCACGCATGGGGAAACTGAGGCACGGAGGGGTCAGGACAAGGTTTGACCTGACCACGTCCCTGTCTGCTCCACCTGCCCCACAGGCCTAACTGGGGGTTCCATCTCTCCCTGGGCAGCTTCCCTGTCCGTGTCCCCCCAGCCCAGGGGGCCAGCACGTGCCCGGCCGTGGGTCTCCATCCTGCCCTGGCCATCTCCTGCTCCCAGAGCACCCGGAGCACTGAAATCCTGGCTGGGGGGTTGTTTCAACTCCTGATGCCCCCCAGCCACACCCCCCCCTCTCCTGGGAGCCAGAGCTGCAGCCTGGAGGCCTCCCAGCATCGTTCATCAAGGAACCATAATTAATGTCTTCTAACAGCCCCGCTGGCTGAGCTGATTCATCTACATCTCCGCTTAATTAATTAATTAGCTGGTTAATTAATAAGTGCATGCCACCAGCAGAGGTTTTGCTGCCAGCCAGCCTATCTCCATTAAATCTTTATATTTCTATATTCCCTTGGGCACCTCTGTGCCCCCCACCCTGGCATCTGGGAAGCAGAGGGTGGTGAGTTTGTTGGGCTCGTGGCCTGTCCTGAATTTCGGGAGCCACTCCACATCCTGATGATCTGCCAGGATCCCCAAGTTTGGGGCTGGCACTCTGATTTTTGGGGTGGGGAGGAAAATAAGGGGAATAACAAGAGAATAAGGGAAAACGGGGCGTGAGCAGCCAGGAGGGGAACCTGCTCGGAGTCTGCTGGGCTTGGAAGTTGTTGGAGTCCAGGGCATTCCTTTGGTTGCCCTGGAGGGTCAGGGACCTGGGCAGGGGGGTCTGGGACCCCAGCCCAGAGCCCAGAGCCCAGAGAGACACTGGATTTGATTTCAGTCTATAGGAGAGGCTTCTTGCACTGCAGGAAGCATTGCAGGCCACAAGAGTGTAAAAATAGTAGTTTAGTATATCACAGGGTGAAAAAACAGTGGGTTTGGGACTCTTGGCATTGAAGTGAATGGGGCAAGATGGAGAATTTAGGGCGTTGTCTCCTTCTTCTTCCTTCTTGTTCCCTCACTCCATTTCTGCAGTGACATGGGCACAAAGTAGTTAGTGAGGATTGGGTCAGAGTAAAGATGACCTTTTTAGTAATAGTGATAGACATTGTTAATAAATAGTAAATAAAGAATGCGTAGCAATTAGTATAAAAGATAAGGACAGCCCAGAGACAGGGGGAGTCACCAGATGTCCGAGCCGCGGCAAACATCTTTTGGACACTGAGAAAATTGTAAGATAAGAACTAATAAACAAAGCATGTAACCTTGAAGACTCCGTCTTTTCCTGCGTTTGGCACAGAGCTTTGCAGAGGGCCAGAACTCTAAAACCACCTGAATGCCGGGGAATTTAAACTCCTAAAAAGGAGCCCCCGACAACTGCCGTCCCTGAGATGGGACAGAAACAACTGGCGACCCAGATGGGACAGAAACAGGAAGTCTCACCTTGGGTGTGAACATGTGCATGATCCCATCCACGGCCCCACGCAGCAGAAGGCCCCGCACCAAGAAGCAAACGAGCACCAGGTACGGGAAGAGGGAGCTGAAGTACATCACCTGGAGCAAGAGGGATGAGCACAGCCTCAGCTCCTGGGCCCAGCCACTCTCCCACCCAACCTGCGGACAGGGACAAGGGAGCATTTCCCTCCCCAGGATGGGGTTGGCTCCCCAGGGATGAACTGTGGGACCCCTCAGGGCAGGTTGGAGAGGTGGCTGGACAGTGCCCAGGCAGAAAGGGACCTGGGGGTGCTGATGGACAGCAGCTGGACACGAGCCAGCAGCGTGCCCAGGTGGCCAAGAAGGCCAATGGCTCCTGGCCTGGATCAGGAATGGTGTGGCCAGCAGGAGCAGGCAGTGATTGTCCCCCTGTGCTCGGCACTGGTTGGGCAGCACCTCGAGCGCTGTGTCCGGTTCTGGAAGTTTAGGAAGGACATGGAGGGGTTGGAGCGTGTCCAGAGAAGGGCAACAAAGCTGGTGAGGGGTCTGGAACACCAGTCCTGTGAGGAGCGGCTGAGGGAGCTGGGGTTCTTCATCCTGGAGAAGAGGAAGCTCAGGGGAGCCCTCATCATTCTACAACTCCCTGACAGGAGGGTGCAGCCAGGTCAGGGTCAAGCTCTGCTCCCAGGGACAGGACAAGAGGAAACAGCCTCAAGCTGTGCTGGGGGAGGGGGGGGTTAGGCTGGGCATGAGGAAGAATTTCTTCACAGGACAAGTGACTGGGCATCGGAAGGGGCTGCCCAAGGAGGTGCTGGAGTCACTGTCCCTGGAGCTGTTTAAGGAAAGCCTGGATGCGGCACTCAGTGCCATGGTCTGGGTGACAGGGTGGTGTTAGGTGGGACTTGATGACCCCAAAGGCCTTTTCCAACCTAACTGGTTCTGTGACTCTGTGAAGTGCTGGAGCTCAGAGGGATTCTCTGTGCTGGAGTGGCTGAGCCCTGGCTGCACGTGTCAGTTGAACTAAACCTCTTCCCTACACCCTCTTTTGATCTTGTTCTGGATCCCTCAGCTGTGGAGCGGGTGTGAGTGTCCCAGGGGATGCAGCATTCCACAGAGCAGGGCAGGAGAGCATGGAACAGACACATTCCTGCTTCCAGGACGGAGCCCAGCCGGGCTCAGGTGGCCACCAACACCCACCTTCCCCGAGGACTGGATGCCTTTGATCATGGCCAAGCCAACGAGGCTCCAGGCCACCAGCAGACACAGGGTCATCTTCCAGTTGAGCCCCCCGCTCTCCGAGATGGAGTTGGAGATGTCCAGGGTCTCCCGGTACCAGAAGTAGGTGGTGGCTGAGCTCCTCTCACATTCGGTCTCCACAACTGCAACAGAGCAGAGGCAGCAGAGCGTGAGGGGCAGAGTCATCCACTGCCTCCTGGGTGGATCAAATGTCAAAGACCCGCTGGAGCCAGCCCGGGAAGGGAGATACCTCTGGAAACTGAGGCACAGAAACTAATGGGGCTCATTCTTAGCAGGGAAAAGAAGAGACAGGACATAAAACCACTGCCCGGTGAAAATGAGATGTTAAATATGGGGAGAGACATTTTCATTTGCTATAAAACCTCTCAGAGTGTCCCAAGTTGGTGCTCAGATGTTATTAAGCACCATTAGCTCCACCCGTGTCTCCATCAGGCAGCGGAGCAGCCCCTGTCTGACTCTCACTGCCTCCCTCCATGGCCCTGGGTCAGACCCTGGCCTCGAGCACTGAGGCAGCCTGAAAATCCCATCAGTGGAGATCTGAGATCCCCAAACTGGCATCAAACCCCATCAGTGTGGAGAGAGAGCACGGGAGACACTCCTCCAGCCCGAGGGGAAGCTCTCCACGTGGTCAGGGCAGCTGGGCCAGAGAGGATCCGGACAGGAGACACCTCTGCCTCCTGTTGGGGGTGATGATGTGTCCCAGAGTGTCCCACAGTGTCCCATGGTGTCCCACAGCCCCCTTTCCCTGGGAACTGCTCCCTCCCAGCCCAGCTCCCCGTCCCTCACCGGCCACCGAGCCGTTCCTCACGATGGGGCACTCGCTCCAGGGCAGGGGGTACTGGAAGGACTTGAAGAAGTAAAAGATGCTCCAGCCGATGATGACGTTGTAGTAGAGACCAACAAAAAAACAGACCTGGCGGGGAGGGAGGAGGAGGACATGGCAGCAAACCACGGGGCAGTGACACTGTCCCCAGAGCACGGGAGCGGAGGGAAGCGCGGCTGCCGGGATCAGGGGATGGACCCATTCCCAAACCAGCCCTGGAGCCACGAGCAGAGCTGCAAAAACACCCCTTGACCTCTTGAACCTCCCCACGGGGCTCCTCGAGGTTTGCCTCCTCCCACCCGCCCCGGGGTGGGGCTGGAGGGGCCCGGGGGGCACTCACGAGGCAGCTGGCGTAGCCGATGCCCCCCAGGCGGGGACAGATGTAATTCCAGACGCCGATGCTGCCCCGGCGGATCCGCTGCCCCACTGCCAGCTCCAGGAAGAAGAGGGGCAGCCCGATGATGATGAGCAGGACCAGGTATGGGACCAGGTAGGCACCTGGAAGGGGAGACGAAGGTGATTATAGATCTCCCTGCCCCGGTGCAGCCAAGGATGGATGGACATGGGAGGACACGCAGGGCAGAGCCGGGACAGCGTCCCGTGTTGCAATGCAGGATGTAACCTGCAGTGTGTATTCTATTGCCAGCTGTTAAAAATGCTTGGGGAGGGGTTTTTCTTTATCTCTTCCAGACCCATCCTCCCTGCAGGGATCTCTGCTGTTCATGGGCCATCCAGGCTCACTGCATGGCTGAGACAATTCCATCATCCATTGGGAGATGCTCCACCCAGGCGAGGAGCCCGGCATTCCCACCTGGATAAAACCTGGGACTCAGAACACCAGCACAACCTGTGTGCACGGGATTGCCAGAGGAAGATCAGACCCATCTCACCACCACTGGACCTTCAGAGGAAATCTACACCCTTCTACAGGATCATTGCTTTCAGAACCACATCTGTCACTGCAGGAGGACTTGGCTGGACTGCTCCCAACACCCTGAGCAGCAGGATGTCAGGCTGTGTTCTGACTCTGTCAGGGTTTGCTTTTTGGTTTCTTTGCTTTTTTGGTATGACAACATTTTTATTTTTAATATTCCTAGTGAAGAACTGTTATTCCTGTTCCCATATCTTTGCCTGAAAGCCCCTTAATTTCAGAATGATGATAATTCAGGGGGAGGGGGTTTACATCCTCCATTCCAAGGGAGGCTCCAACTCTCCCTGACAGACATCTGTCTTTCCAAACCAAAACAGACAGGCTCTGCCTGGTCCGTCAGTTCATTTGCAAACAGCCTCAAGTTGTACCAGGGGAGGTTTAGATTTTAGATTGGATATTAGGACAAATTTCTTCATGGAAAGGATGGTCAGGCACTGGCACAGGCTGTCCAGGGCAGCAGGGGAATCCCCATCCCTGCAAGGGTTTAAAAACTGTGCAGGTGTGCCACTTGGGGACATGGGCCAGTGGTGGCCTTGTGCTGGGTTAATGGTCGTACTCAGTGATCTCAAGAGGGTTTTTCCAACCTAAATGTTTCCATGATTTTGTGATCCGGGGATGCAGATCAGGGCTTGGCCAGAGGAGAAGCTGTGGAGAGGAGCAAACACATGTGTGGAAGGAAAGGGTGCAGCATCCCCTGCTGGTGTGGATGGTGTGGGAGAGAGCCCAGGGCCCCCAGGGACTCCCTGAATCCACACAGACAAATCTCCCTGTGCAAGGAGCCACGTCCAGGAGCTGACCCCAGGGGACACAGCCACATTCCTGGCCACCTTGGACACACAGGAGCCATCCTGACCCCCAGGCACAGCCAAGCCCCCTGTCCCGACACACCCCCTGCGCATCCCACGTTCCCAGCAGCAGCAGCAGCACCACGCCACAGCCCGAGGAGCAGGAACAACTCAGGTTAAACCCGGTTAATGTGTGTCTGGTTGTTGAGGCTGGACCGGAGCCGGTGGCTCCCGAAGCAGAACCTGTGACCGTAAAGGATGCGATGACTCACGCTGCAGCGCCCGCCTGAGGAACGACTCCAGCTCCTGCCAGGAGCTGAGGAATGGGCTCGGGAGAATGTGCCTGGCTCCTGCAGGGCAGCAGACGGTCCGAAGACAACCGAAATTCCTGCCTGGATTGACACCCAGTGACAGCCACCGCTCCAGGCGCCGGGCAGGACCTGGGGCAGGGGGTGCTGCTCCGAGCAGGGGCTCTGCACAGCAGATCAGCCCTGGCACGGCTGGGGATGGCGTGAAAAATGTGGGTAGGGAGAGAAATTGAGGTGCAGCAGCCCAGGGTGATGGGGAGGGCAAAAGGAGAGGCAAAGAGCAGAGCTGGAGCTCAGGGAAATTCAGGAAAGACCACGAGCATTCCATCTCTGCAACACTCTCCTGGCTATCTCAGCTGACAGATAGGTGGGCATGATGGACAGATTCAATGCAAATTTGTCCAGCACTGGAGATTTTCTTCCTGTGCTGCCTGGAAAGGTGCGCAGCAGCTCTCACTCATGCAGCACCAGGGCAGCGCTGCCAGCCCCTGCTGGCTCCCAGCACTCCCAGTCCTGGGAATTTGGCTCCAGCCCATCCTGCTACCGGCACGCCGCCGTTCTCCCCCGCAGACACCTGCCCGGGGAGCAGGAGGGAAAGCAGCAGCCGCCGCCATCGCATCCTGGAGCTGCTCAGAGCCACCAGGAAGGGTCTGTCCACCCCTCCCAAACTCCTGCCTCCGCTGGCCGGCAGCAGCCTCACGGCCTGGTGGGAATCCCAGCTGAGAGGGTCAGATGTGGCAGGAGGGAAAGGCAGAGAATCGGTGTCTGCCCCATGGGACAGACAGATGATGCCACTTGGGCAGGAGAAGAAGCACTGCAAAGCCCAGCAATCAGCTGCTCAAGCCAGCTCCCAGCTCCATGCCTCAGTTTCCCCATCCGTGGAACGGTGGCAATGGTTGGGACAGCTTGTAAAAGCCTTTTATTTTAAGTCCTGCTGTGGTCTGTCACAGCGAGGAGCTCCGAGGAGCAGCTGCTTGTCCCAGTCCCTGCCAGGCTCGGTGCCCTGGGATGCCCCACGGGATGGGTCAATGCCATGGTCCATCTCTGCTGCAGCAGCGCCAGGGCTGTGCTGCCTCCGTTCCCACCCCATTCCCCATCCCAAAACACTCCTTTAATGCTCCCCATGTACAGACTGCAAGTTCAGCCCCGGATTTGAGGAATACACCAGGAGGAATCCCAGCCTGGGAATTCCAGCTGTGCCCTGACAGCACCTGCACCTCTGGGGCCAAAGCCCCCCAAATACCCAGGACAGCAGAGAGCTCAGAGTAAGATGAGGATTTTTTTCATTGATTGCCCTAATTAAGGATTGCTGTGGTCATGGGGAAACTGAGGCACAGCTGGGTTAATCCTTGTAGAGAAGAAGGATGCTGCTTCTCCAACCTCTGGGCCTGAGCCGGGGCTAAATCTCATTTAACGGGGAAAACGTTCTTGGCACTCAGAGGCCAGCTGCGGACAGAGGGGCTGCACCGACCTCCCCCAGCCCCGAACTGGGGGCGAACGCGCCGCGCAGAGCCGTGCTGTGCCAAAACCGAGCCGAGCTGGAGCCGGGGCGGGGCCCTGGGAGGTGCTGGGATGCAGGAGGCAGGCACAGCCGGCTCCATCCCGGACGGGAAGGGAAGGGAAGGGAACAGGGGGTGAGCAGCCCCGGGAGGGGAGTGCTGACTGCACAGGTCTCTGATTGGCAGAATGACTCATCCCGACGATGACACGAGGTGTTTGAATTATTGACAGCGCTGCAGGTTCGGCAGGGCTGGGGCCACGGCAAAGGATGCAGCACCGGGAACACGGAGAGCTCAGGGGTCTCTGGGCTGGGCCTGGCCCCCTCCAACACGGCTGGGAAGGGGCTGGGTTTGGATTAATCAGGAACCCATTCTCTCAGCAGTGTCATGAAGGGTGGTGGGAAAGGCCTGGCCCCTCTGAGCTGCCCTTGGAAGCCCAAGGAGGAGGTGAGGAGTGGGATGAGAGGATGGGCTGGCTGGAAGGAGGATTTGGGAATGGGGTGGATCCACAAAATGTGGCTTCAAGGATACAGGGAAATGGAGGGACTCTGTCTTCCTTTTTCAGCCCTAATTTCTAAATTGCCCCAAGAGGAATCAGGGGATGCAGCCAGAAGTCCCAGCTCCCAGCCTGGGATTCACTGTGACTTTAGAGCAGGCAGGTGGACAACTTCTAGGAAGAGGCCATCCTGGCCATTTCCACATCTCAGCACAGCTTCTGGCAGCCCTTTCCCCCTTCAGAGCCCAAACAACACACTTTAGAGCCCAAATAACCCATTTCAGAGCCCAAACTACCCCTTTACCCTCCCAGGACCCACACCCCGACATGCAGCGAGGCAGGATTGGGGTCCCACACCCCCTCCTCCAAGACCCCATCCCTGCCCCATCTCTCACCTCCTCCATTCTTCTGGCAGAGGTAGGGGAAGCGCCAGACGTTGCCCAGCCCCACGGAGTAGCCGATCTGGGCCAGGATGTACTGCAGCTTGCTGTTCCACGCCGGCCGGTTCTCCGCGTCCAGGTCCTCGTCTCCCTCCTTCTGCTTGTCCCAGCCCTCGCCGGCGACGTTCAGGACGCTGCGTTTGTAGTCCACGGGCTCCTGGTGGGCCAGCAGGTCGGCCACCGACTCGGTGACATGCTCGCTGCTGTGCTCCCGCTGCGTCACCTTGCTGTTCTTCGGCATGGGCACGGCTCCGGGCGGCCGCGGCGCGAGGAGGGAGGAGGATGAAGGTCCCGCAGGGAACGGCGCGGTGTGAGAGCTACAGCTCGGGCCTCACCTCCTCTTCATCGGCGGGACCTGCGCGGGGAAGGGGTCAGCTGGGGTCAGTCGGTTTCTGTTTTGTCCGCGGGTGACGCGGTGGCACCAGCAGCGCCAGGTGAGAAGGGTGTCCCACGTCTCGGGGACCTTCGTCTGAGCCTGGAGGGGCTCCTGCTTCCAGGAGTGATGGGCCAGGAGCAACGTTCTGCTTGAGAATCGTGGAATGCCAGGATGGGTTGGGTGGGAAGGGACCTTAAAGCTCATCCAGCCCCACCCCTGCCATGGCAGGGACAGCTTCCATTGACCAGGCTGCTCCAAGCCCTGTCCAACCTGGCCTTGGACACCCCCTGGGATCCAGGGGCAGCCACAGCTGCTCTCATTCATGGAGAAGAGCCTCCTGTGTCTCAGAGAGAGGAATTTCCCTGGGCTCCAGGGGACAGTGAGAGGTGATGGAGCCGGTCACATCGCTGTGACATCTCTTCTCCCCTCAAACACCTCCAGCCCAGCAGCTGAGCCTCACAAGTCCTGACCCCAAATCCAGCCCTGGCAGAGGCTCTGCCCTCCCTGTCCTGCTCCTTCCCCTTCTGACCATCAGCACGACCCAGGCTTCGCTCCACGACAGCTTGGAAACGCTCAGGGGACAATGACAAATGCCCAGGCTCTCTCTTCATCCCAGGAAGTTATCAGGAGTGACTTAAAAGCCTTGGAGCCTGACACTAAATCTCCCCAGGCAGCTTTACAACAGATAATGGCTGCAAAAACAGCAGCAGCCAAGGCAAAGCCATCAACCCTGGCCCCTTCGCTTTCCCAGCCTTCAGCGCGGGCCTGGAGGAGCGATCCTGCACAGAAGCACCTCAGGAGGTGCCCAGGACCCAGCCCAGCCCTGCAGATTTCACCCCTGCCTCAAAAATCTTGGTGACATCGTGAAAACCAGCTCCACTGGGCTGGGGATCCCCAAACTGGGAAAGCACCACATCCCTCTTCTCCATACTGGGAGAACTGGGAGCAGATGGGACCTTTCCCTCCCCCAGACTGGAGCCTGCTGCTACTTCAGCTGGGGAGAAAACACAGAGCTCTGGCAACAAATCCTTCAGCATGGAAAAGTGACCCTGCTGAAGGACCCTTCCTTCCTGGCTGTCCTGTGCATCCCTGCCCCCGGGGGCACGGGGCTGGAGGCCGGGCCGCGGCAGAGCGATGGTGCGGTGCTCGCAGACCTGACCCCCCCCAGCCGCGCAGCACCGCCACCTCCTCCCGCCCTGGGGGCTTCTCCAGAGCCCTGCCCAGCTCTCCTTTCCTCGGAGCGCGTTTAATCCGATCCCGCCCACAATCCCAACCCGCATCCCAAGCACAGCATCCCAGCCCGGCAGCAAAGCACCGGGAGCAGGAAACCTCCCCCTCAGCCACCCTCACCCTGGTGTTTTCTCACCCCCGACGGAAGTTCCCCCTTTGCCAGGCCCTGCTCCTGCAAGGAAAAAAAAAAAAATCTATTTTCAACCGCCGGCTGCATCCGTTGCCAGGCAACCATCTCGGCTCCGCATCTTTCCCGGTTCCGGCTCCTCCGGAGAAGCCGCTTGAGTTATTTCTTCAAGGCCAGGCCAGCGATGTTTAATCTCCTAACGAGGGCTCATTCACACGAGCCGCTGGATCGCGGCAATCACCGACACGTGGCTGCCGGGGCTGGAGCGGCCGGGCCGGGACGGGCACAGGGCACCGGGATGGGCACAGGGGGCCGGGATGGGCACAGGGCACCGGGATGGGCACCGGGATGGGCACAGGGATGGGCACAGGGATGGGCACAGGGCACCGGGATGGGCACAGGGATGGGCACAGGGCACCGGGGTGGGAGCAGGGCACCGGGATGGGCACAGGGATGGGCACAGGGCACTGGGATGGGCACAGGGATGGGCACAGGGCACCGGGATGGGCACAGGGATGGTCACAGGGATGGGCACAGGGCACCGGGGTGGGAGCAGGGCACAGGGATGGGCACCGGGATGGGCACAGGAAAGGGCACAGGACACCGGGATGGGCACAGGGATGGTCACAGGGATGGGCACAGGGCACCGGGGTGGGAGCAGGGCACAGGGATGGGCACCGGGATGGACACAGGGCTCCGGGATGGACACAGGGCACCAGGATGGACACAGGGATGGGCACAGGGCACCGGGATGGGCACAGGAATGGGCACAGGGGGCCGGGATGGGTGCAGGACACCGGGATGGGCACAGGGATGGGCACAGGGATGGGCACAGGGTGCCGGGATGGACACAGGGCACCGGGGTGGGAGGAGGGCACCGGGATGGGCACAGGAATGGACACAGGGGGCAGGGATGAGTGCAGGGCACTGGGATGGGCACAGGGATGGGCACAGGGGGCCGGGATGGGCACAGGGATGAGCACAGGGGGCAGGGATGGTCGCAGGGCACCGGGATGAGCACAGGGGGCTGGGATGAGCACAGGGCACCGGGATGGGCAGAGGGATGAGCACAGGGGGCAGGGATGGGCACAGGGCACCGGGATGGGTGCAGGACACCGGGATGGGCGCAGGGATGAGCACAGGGGGCAGGGATGGGCACAGGGCGCCGGGATGGGCAGAATTCCCATCGGGGTTGGGTCAGGCTCTGCGTGGATTTGTGCACACCTCGGGTGCTCTGCTGCTCCCTGTCTGCTCGGCAGCTCCTTCAGAGGCAGGGCGACTCAGAGCTGCAGGAGGACTCGGCCCTGGGGCTAAAGTATCTCTTGGGATTAGGGAGAGAGCTGAGAAGATCCAGGATGTACCGACCGAGGCCCCGGAGTTCAGTGGCCCGCGGTGAGGGCACCCAAACAGCTCTCCTGGGACACCCCAACCTCTCAGAGGTGCCCAGCTCCAGGGCAGGCGGTGCTGAGCCAGGCCAGCCCCACGGAGTCAGGACAGAGCCCACAGCGTCCCTCTGGATCTCAGCCTCTTCCTCTCCTCAGTTTAGGTCCCCCCCAGGTTGTTCTGAGGAGCTGAGAGGCGCCAGGACACAGCTCCTGGAGGAGCAGGGTCCCTCCAGCACCTACAGAGCCCCAGAGGATCTCAGAGCCTTGGAGGACACTGCAGACAGCAACATTCCCAAAGGATTTGGGGAATCAGCAGGGCTGCTTTAGTGGCCTGGGGAAGGGCTCTCTAATCGTTGGCAGGAGGGTGAGGGACAGAGGTACAAGTCTTCCTGCCCGTGGGAGATGTGCCCAAACTACAGGATAGTCTCAAGCTGTGACAAGGGAGATATAGGCTGGATATTAGGAAAAAGTTTTTCACTGAAAGAGTGATAAAGCACTAGAATGACTTGCCTGGGGAGGTGGTGGAGTCACCATCCCTAGGAGCGTTTAAAAAAAGACTGGATGTGGCACTTGGTGTCATGGTCTAGTTGAGGTATTAGAGATGGGTTGGACTCGATGATCTTGAAGGTCTCTTCCAACCTAAATATTCTGTGATTCTGTAAACTAGAGGGGAAAACCACAGCAGAGATCCAAACCTCGATCCTGGGACGGCTCTGGCCCAATCCCCATGGCTGGTGTGGGGAGCTCCTGCTCCAATGGCTCAGCCCCAGCCTGGGCACGGCGCCTGGCAGAGACCCAGGCCTGAGGGAGAGAGGATCGTTCCCAGCAGCGAGGCCGTGAGCACGCCCGGCCTCGGCCGTGACCATCCCTGCCGGAGCTGGGAGATGAGCCCAGCCAGAACCTGCACCGAGCCACCAGCCCACACAGCCCAGGAGCACCATCCAGGGGAAGCGAGGTCACCAGGGCTCTGCCCGCTCCTTCCCCAGCCTTCTGCATCAGCCCCGAGGTCTGCGCCCTCAAATGAAAGAGCGCCGTCCAAATCCATCCCTAAAGGTATTTCCGCGCGTTTCGTTGGCTGGAAAGGGAGTATAATCAAAAATTCATCTGCCAAAAATAACAACCACCCTGTGAGAAAGACAAGGCAGATCAGCTGACAACCAGGAGCTTTCCGGGCTGGAAAGAGATAGAAGCCCCTTGTCACCGACAGATGGAGATTCAGCTTGTTTACTTAGTCCCCATGACCTTAATTTTCTTAAATGTGCATTTTTCCTCTCTCTTTAGAAGACAGATTAGGGTCTTTCAGAGCCCACAGCTCACTCGTGCTGCCAGGCCAGGGCTGCCTTTGCACCCCCGGCTTTGCCCAGGTGCAGCCACCTGGAGAGGGAACACGGCAGGACCAGGCTGTGCTGCGGTCAGGGCTGGTGTCTCTGGACTGGGGTTACGAGGGGAGACACTGGGGACAGCTCACCTCGTGCTGCTCCGTGTCCTTGAGCAGGGTTCCGCTTCCCTGCTCCCCGTCCTTCATGTTTAACTCCTCAGACAGCAGCCCCCCTTCCCTGAGCCCAGGGCTCTGCCTGCACAAAGGGACTGTCCCCATCCGTGTCCTCCTGTCCAGGTGACCCCAAACCCCTTTGGACTGGCGGGGAACCACCACTGCAGCGCACCCAAGGCACGTGGAACTGCTCTGCTGTGGGACAAACTTGGATTCCACCCAGCAGGGAGAGGGCAGGGATGGAGAAGCTCCTGCCTGGTGACACCCGGGGGGTTTAATCCCTGCTCAGAGGTTTCCATCAATCCCAAAAGCCGCCCCTGGGGGAAAGCTGCGATTTGGGATGAGTGAAGACCCCCCGCACCCCCCAGCCCTGAGGGGTCAGGGGAGGAGGGAGGCTCCGAGCCACGTGTCCTGTCTCAGCCCATCCTGGCCTTCTTGGGAAGGCAGCTGGGGAGCAATAAACGGGCTGGAAATGTGTCAGCAAAGCTTTCAGCTGGGCCTGGGAGCGCAGGGGACGGCAGGGAGGAGATGGGGATTTACAGCAGAACCCAAGGAGAGCAGCCACCGGCAGCAAACGTGTTCTGGGTCCAAATGATGGGGTGCAGGGGAATTTCTCCTCTCCGTGTCCAAATTCTACATTTTTTCCTTATTATTGGGTCCAGAAAGGAGAAACTGAGGCAGGAAAAGCCACAAGATGAGATTGGATGAATTAAAAATGAGCATTTCAACCCCTGGGGACTCTGCTGGTCCCTCCCTGCCCCACCATTAGCATTTCTCCCTCTTCAGCTTCCACACCAATCCCCCACAGCTCCTAAAGGAGAGGGGGATGATGTTCCTGGAGAAGCATCCAGCTCACCAGGCCCGGGAAGGTCCAGAGCCCCATCAAGGTCACAGGAGGGAGAGGAGGGGAGCATGAGGACAGAGGAACAGAGGGATTTCAGGAGGTGGAAATCTACTCTCAGCCTCGGAGGTCTGAGCATCAACGTGCAGCTCCTCATCCTCCCTGACGCTCGCAGGGCCGGGGAAATCTCGCACCCAGGGCCGGGCTGCAGGGCGCAGGCTGGAACAGGGAGGAGCAGGGACAGCTCCAAGGTCACAGCCCTGGGAGCAGAGGCACAGGGAAGGACCACGGATCCCTGCCGTCACCCCTCAGTGCTGCACTGCCAAGAGCCAAGGGAAGGAGACCTGGGTGCACGTCCCGCTCTGAGCCCAAGCCGTGAGAAAAGCAGCTCCAGGCCCCTCCTGCTGCTGCCTGCGGGCAGCAGAGCTGCGCTGGGATGGGGTTGGCCTGGCAGAGCTCGGCCTTTGGGAAGCATCCCGCTCGTCCAAGCCACAGGAAAACAAGGGCAGGGCCCTCCCGGCGGCATCCAAACTTCTCTTCAAAGCCCCAAGAAGAGATTTTTGCCCAAGGCGGAGTTTTTGCTGCTCTGACCGCCCCTGTCCTGCTCCGAGGATCTTCCCACAGCCGCACAAATCTCCCTTCTCCACCAGCCAGGCCGGTCCAAGACTCCTCCATCTTAAATCGCTCCATGCTGGGGTTTGCTCCTCCCGGCGCTGCCTCTGGCTCCGCAGGGAAGGGTTTTTACCATCTGGGCTCATCAGGGCTGCTCCCGCTCTCCCCTCGTTAGAACGAGCCCTGCTAATGAGCCCCCCGCGGAAAGGACGCGGGGCGACTCAGTGCCACCGGGCGAGGCGCGAACTTCGGGTGGGGTCATCGTGAGCAGGTGAGAGAGCACGGGGACACCTGAGAGAAGCTTCCCGACGCTGAGAGCAGCCGGGCGCTTCCCCAGCGGGGGCTGGAGCCGCTCCTGGTCCTTCCCGTGCAAAGCCCGTCCCGCTTTAGCATCGTGACACAGGAGAGCCGGTGAATCAGAGCTGCCCTCGCTTCTGCCTCACGCCCACCGCAGCGGCTTTCTCCAGGTGTTATAAATAACGCCCAATCCCTCGCCAGGAGGGCAGAGCCGGGGTTACACCAGCCAGGGGCTGCTCTGCCCAGCCCGGCGCCCGTCCCACCTCAGAGGGACGCGGCGGTGGCATTACAGTGCCTCCTGCCCCCAGGAGGTGCCAAGAAGCCTCAGGGAAGGGTCACGGGATGGACACGGGCGGAGGAGCAGCCCTGGCCCCGGGTTTGTCACGAAGCCGTCGATTCGTGGGCTCGGGGCTCCTCTGGTGTCTCGGGAACACGCACAGCTGCAATAACGTGACACCAGAGCAAAGCCAACCATCATATGATTCCTTCGGGGCCGGGGTTGATTCACCAGACGATCGTTTTCCACTTAGACCTCTGCCATCCATGGTAACTCACCCACTGCAGCCAAAGGGACGGACTGAACCCCAAACCCGCCGAGATTTATCCCAAAAAACAACAGACGGGCAGCGTCCGAGCCCCGCCGTGAGGGCGGCCGCTCCCTGTTGTGATTCAGGACGCTGCTGCCACGTTTGTAAACAAACAAATCCAAACCCAGCCCGGGGTAAAAGCCGGGCCTCTCCTCCCACGGCGACGGTTTCACCTGGATGTGCGCAGGTCAGCGCCCAATTTGGGGTCAATTCGACCCTCACCACTCCAGCTCTGCTGGAACTCCAGGTTCCCTGCTCTGTGCGAGTCTGAGGTCGCAGGAGTCACTCCAGATTTAAAGTGAACCCTTCTATTCCTACTGATTTCAGCAGAGCCGTCTCCAGCTCATCCCCGTGGACAGCTCAGACCCACATTTAATTTCCCTCGGAGCAGTCACACCCCCAGCCAGGTTCCTTGACCTAGTCCTGGCACCTCTGGAGAAATGTTCACAAGGAACTCTCTGCCCTGCCGAGAATAGCTCAGCTGCTGCGGTGCTCCAGGTTTTTTTCCTACCGAGACCAGAAATAGTTACATCAGCTCTTGATGGATTCAAACCTCAGGTGCTTCAGGCACAAGGCGTGATCCGAGAAGCAGGATTTCACCTTCTGGGTCCTCTACAAAGAGCTGGGAGCGGATTTCTCAGCTGGTTTGAACCCCACGTTCCCGAGGTGATGGAAATTTGGACCTGGCCAAGAGGCCAGCCCGAAAAACACACCTTTGGGTGTTTCCAGCAGTGCAATAAATGCCCCGAGGGGGCCAAGGGCTCCCCACATCCAATACTGGGAATTTCACAAAACCAGGACCCCAAGCCCCATTTTCTACCTCAAACCCAACCATCAGGGAGCAGCACAAAAATAAAAGAAGGGGGGAAAACCCCCTCCCACCACCACCACCACCACCACTCCAGGGGCCGGGACTGAAATATTCATTGCAGCCCAGCGCTTTCTCCTTTCCCAATGTTATTGTCAAGGTCAACCTGGAGGCTCCATTTCCAGCCATCCTCAAACGGGACGAGCTCCCGGCAGCAGGAGCCGGGCGGGAGCCCAGTGCTACCCCCGGCGGTCACCCCCCACCCCCGGAGCGCCTTAAGCCCTCTGCTGTCTCTAAATGTCCCCCCCAGCCCCGGATGCCACCACCCCGAGGGCCACGCCTGGCGCTCCAGGCCGGGCTGTCCCCTCCGTTATCCTCACCCCGGCCCTGAGCATCCTCCCCCCGCGGTGGGGAGGGGGCACCCAGCGCCCCGGAGGTGGGGAGACCCCCGGGGGCGAGACCCCGGAGCGGGGGTCGGGGGGGAGCATCCTTACCTCGGCGCTGCGGCGGCTCCCCGCGAGGATGAAACCGAGCCGATTCCGGGAGAAACTGCTCCCGGTCCCGGAGGAAAACGGCGCAAATTCCCGACAGAAATCACGCAGGTTCCCCCCGCTCCGGGGAGGGGCGGCGGCGGGGCCGGTCCGAGGCTGCCGGCGCTGCGGGGACCGGGCAAAAACGCGAGCGGCAGCGGCCGGGAACGGCGAGCGGAGCCCGGGGAAGGCGAGCAGAGCCCGGGGAAGGCGAGCAGAGCCCGGGGAAGGCGAGCAGAGCCCGGGAAAGGCGAGCAGAGCCCGGGAAAGCTCCGAGGTACCGGAGGCTCCGCTCAGGGTCCCCCCCCTTCGCCCCGCCGCCACCCGGTGGATGCGCGCTGGGCTCGCCCGGCCCCGCTCGCCTTCGCCGGAGGGAGGTAACTCCGCTCGGGCTCCCGGGAAATAAAGAAAGAAAGGGTAAATCGATTTAAAAAAAAAAAAAAAAAAAATTAAAAAAAAAAAAAAAAGAAATCAACGCGAAGGGACACGCAGCCCCTGACGCAGGCTTGAGTCACCAGGGCTGCGCGTCAAAGCTGGGGTGCCGGGCCACCCCCCCTGCTCCGAGGGAGGCTCTCGCCTTCAAATAAAAGTCCTGACACAAGCGGTGGGCTTGGTTTTGCTGCGGGGAAAATAAAACCCCTTTAAAATCCGCCCCCCAAGAGCGTTCCCAGGGGTGCCCCCCCCGCTGCTGCTTCCCCCGAGGGAGGGAGAGTTGGGGGGCTTGGTCAGCCCTGATTTATTAGCAGAGGCTTGTAGGATGGTGTGCACTGGAGGGACTTTGATGACCACCTCATCCCACCCCCTTCCACCATCCCAGGCTGCTCCCAGCCCTGTCCAGCCTGGCCCTGGGCACTGCCAGGGATCCAGGGGCAGCCACAGCTGTGCCAGGGCCTGCCCACCCTCCCAGAGGGGAATTTTTTCCTAAAATCTAATCTAAACCTACTGTATGTCATTATTTGAAAGAAGTGTTTCATATCTTTTTTTATTATTATTTGGTATTTCAGAGGATTTTCTTTGGCCGGGACCGCACAGGAGGGAGGCAGGAGGAGCGGCCAGGCCCCAGATCCTGCTCCCCTCACTCGGGTGTGAAGCCATACCCTGCCCCTTCAGCGTGAGGGTGCCCAGGGCTGGTCCTGAGCCCTGTGACACTCGGGGACCCCAGGGCCAGCACTGGGCTCAGGGGACAGACACCACATCCCTGCCACACCAGCTCCCTTCTGCCAGAGGAGCCCAGAGGCAGCGCTGACCGGGGTGGGCAGAGCGGGGCTGCCAGGCAGCTTTGAGGTATTTGAGATATTTAATGATTAGAGATATTTGCATTCAGTATAGAATGGTTTGGGTTGGGAGAGACCTCCAAGCCCATCTCCTTTCATCCCCACCATGGGGGACACTTTCCATTATCCCAGCTGGCTCCGAGCCCCAATGTCCAACCTGACCTTGGGCACTGCCAGGGATCCAGGGGCAGCCACAGCTGCTCTGGGCACTCTGTGCCAGGGCCTCAACACCCCCCAAGGGGAGGATTTTTTCCTGATATCTAACCAAAATTCCCTTTCTTTCTGTGAAACCTTTCCCCCTTGTCCTGTCACCCCAGTTTCTGAGGAATGGTCCTGCTCTGGCTCCTTTGAAGGCTCCCTCAGCTCCTGGAAAGCTGCTCTGGGGTCTCCACTTTTAATCCACCTTTAACAGATAAAATTCTTCAGCTTAAAGGACTCCCCTTTCCTTGCCAACAGGACAGGGGATACAGCAGCACGTTCAATCCGGACCAAGGCAGAAATGCCTTGCACAAACAGCTCGAGGGTGAGCAAACCCCAAATTCAGCTTTTTAGGCCAAATTTCCCCCAGCTTCTCAGGCTGCTCGGTGCGGGGAGCAGAGCCCAGGACACCTGGAGGCCTCAGCCTTCCCTCTCTCTTCAGGGCTGCCCTCAGAAGACCTCCAATCAGACTAATCAGGAAAAGCACAGGGCTGCTGGGTCGCCTCATTGCAGGGAAAAGAGAGGAAAAAATTTTCGGAGGAGTTCATTTGTGGTTCAGCACCCCATGGAAAAGTCTCCTTGTCCCGAGAACACACATTCAGCTCATCCAACCCCCAGCAGGAGAGCCTGGATGCCTTTTCCCCACCAGTACTTTTCTGCTGAGTGGGGATGCCGGTACCAATATCCAACGAAAAACCCCGAGAGGAGGAAAAACACGTTTGGAAGAGACAAACTCCAGAGGGTTCAACCCTCCAGCCTCGAAGCACGCTCGCTCAGCTGCTGGATTGCAGTGTTTATAGACATTCCTGGCCTTTGGAGCCGATTCCCTTTCCAGCCTATTAGGCACGGAACGATCAATCCTGGCAGGGCCTCGGGAGCGGGGCCAGCGCCGATGGCCGTAACTCTGCCTCTTCCCCGGCGAGGGAACGAGGCCACACTCCATTCCCTGTGCCTTTCCCAGCCTGGCTGTGGGGGAAACAGCTCAGCACTGGGAAGGGAATGAACCCACCACGCTCAGGACTTAAAAATCAAAACATCCTCCCGCTGCAAGAGCCACGGTGTCCGCGCGGCTGGCGGCAGGGTCTCCGCGTGATGCGGGGGGTGATGGATGATGCAAACCAGCCTGGAAGAGGTGGGATGTGGTCAGAGCCTGCCAGGGGCTGCTCTGGGCTGCGGTCACTCCTCGTGACCTCTCCAAAGACTGCGTTTGAAATGGCACAGCTCTCCCTGCGCGACAGCCCTTTGGCTCTGGGGAGGCAAGGGTGAGATTCCCGGGCTGGGAAAGGGAGACTTGGACAGGACAGACAGCTGTGGCTGCCCCTGGATCCCAGGAAGTGCCCAAGGTCAGGTTGGACAGAGCTTGGAGCAGCCTGGGACAGTGGAAGTTGTCCCTGCCATGGCAGGGGTGGGGCTGGATGGGATTGAAGCCACCCTTAAACCTTCATCCCTTCAACCCAAACCCCTCCGTGGTTCCCTGACTCCAGTTTCTGAGGATGGGGATTTCTGTTGCATCCAGGCACTGTCTCCAGGATGGGCCTGAGCCTGGAGGGCTGGGGAAGGGGGGCTGCAGATCCCCTGGGCTGCAAGTGCCAGCAGCAGCAAAGCCTGCACACCCAGATTAACTGAGAGAAGATCGTGTCACCCGATTAGGGGGCCTTAAGCAAAGAGAAATCAAGGATACTAATGAAGGAGGGGCTGAAGCAGCCACTCAGCTCCCTGCTCCTGCACATCTCAGCAGGGAGCAGGGATAACCCTGCTGGGGATGAGGAGGGCCGACTCAATGACACCTAGAGGTGTCATAAATCCTCCCCTGGGGATTTAAAATCTCCCTCCGGTTCGCCACACGTCACCAGAGTGTGCTGTTGGCTGGTAAACTGAGGCATGGAAACATCCCCAGGCGTATCACGGCTAAAACCAGGTGAGGCAGAGCTGGATTTGGGCTCTGCCACCAACATTTTCAGGACCAAAATTCCGGGTTAAGGCCCAGGCTGCCCCACTGCAGCGACCGGCGCAGGAGATGCCACGGGCTGACGCGGGAAGGTTACGGCTGCAATTTGGCTGAGGCTGATTCAGAGAGATTCAAGTGAAAAAATAAACCAGACCCTCTGCCCGGTACTTTTCCGCCACCAGCCTGAGCAGCAGGAACAGTCTGGATTAAAGCAGAGCATGAGTAATGTCTCTCCTGGAAGAGCAGTGCCCCGGAGAGCCGGCGAGGGGCTGATACCACGGTCCAAGGCAGACGCATTTCCATAAACGCTGGAGCAGCAGCCTATAAATAACTGCCTGAATTTACCGCTGCTCTCATGTGACCCCGGTCCCCGCATTTTCCGCTGCCATCTGTCACCATGGAAATGGCATCGCGGCGCCGCCCGCCATTCATTCACGGGGCTGCGCCAGGGGAGGGGGCCCGGCCCGGGGGAGGCTTTTGAGGGGATGAAAGTTGTGATTTCGGGAGGGAAAATGCGGGGGGGGGAGGTTTCGAGGGAGCGAGGATGGAGCGGTGCCTCCCGGGAGGGATGCGGCGTTTCCAAACACGCTGCAGCCGGGCAGAGCCCTGGGGAGGGAGGGAGGGAGGGACAGACAGACAAACCACGATGGACAGAAACCAGCTGCGAATGGACACCTTGAAGGAGCACAGGGATGGATGGATCTCACCCCGGGCGTGTCGGAGCACCAGGAGGGAGCTGCTCTTCCCGTCTCTGCCCCCAGCCCCTTCCTGTGCCTTTGGGAGGAGACAGCGCCTTTATAATCCACCTTAGTGCTCCTAAACACAGCTTTGTCCCCCAAAACCAAGCGGGAGCAGGGTGGGGATTAACAGGACAGCGAGTGCCGAGCGCCGGGACGCTCCGAAGATGATTTTCCACCTAAGCTGTCGAGCCGACCTACATTCAAGTGATAATAATTGCAGGGGATAAAGCCCTCTGGTTCCTAAATACGCGTTTCCCTGCAAAGCCAGGGCCTGCCGTGGCTCAGTCGGGGCCAGCGCTGCAAACAGGGAGGGAGAGGAGCAGAGCCGGGGAAAGGAGAGCCCAGCCTGACTCAGAGCAGAGGAATTTCTGGCTCTTAGGGAGCATTTTCCACCCAAGAATCCGAATCCCAGCTCTCTCTGCCAGGATGTTTCTCCCATCCCAAGAGACGTGCCCGAGAACGGGAGAGGCTGCAGCGTGGCTGGGATCCCAAGCAGGGCATTCCCCTTGGATTTGCCTTCCCCATCGCTGAGATGTCCCTTCCTTGGGGACAGCTGAGCCTGTGACCATGGAGCGCACGCAGACCTGGCGGCACTTCCGAGTGCTCCCAAACCTCCTGGGTCACTCAAGAGTGGGGTGACAACACCCCAGGGCAGCACATCCCCAAAAAAGGGGTGGATGTCAGACAGCCCCCGCTGGAAACATCGGGAATCACGGAGAAAATGACTTTTGAAAGCATCATTCCCCCTTTATCAGGGATTGTGATCAGCCCAGCCCAGTGCCCCTCCGTGCTCTCACCTGTTTGCATCCAGCGCTGGAAGGAGCAGGGATCGTCTATTTTTGGTCTAGGGATCACGTCTGAAAGACAAAAGGGTGGTGGGGAGGAGGCAGCAAGCCATGTCTGAGCACAAGAAAACCGCACTGGCTTCCCTCAGCCCCGGGGGACAGGCATGCAGGGAATAAAGGGGACTCTGCACAATAGAGGGAAAAATAATAAACCCCAGCCCGGGCAGAGGAATGAGAATCATGTCCCATGGCCCCTGGAAGGGCTCCAAGCAGTGGGACATGCTTTAAAGAGCTGCTGCTCCAGAGTTCTGGTCTTAATTTTCTTCACATGCCGAGCTGCCGGCGGGGCAGACGCGACCGAGGCAATGTTGTGCAACGGGGCGAGCTCAGGAGCACCAGGGCTGGGTGGCACCGTGCCAGCTCAGGCTGTCCCAGCATTTCCAGGTGGTTTGGGTGGCCTGGACGCATCTTTGGAAGGGATTTGGGTGATCTCAGAGAGTTTTTTTAAGGTTTTTCCCATAGCTTGGGCGGTGTCGCTCCCCACGCCAGATCTCCGGCGCTGCCCCTCGCGGCCTGCAGGGCCCATCTGAGCCAACTCCATTTTTCCTGGAGGGTTTTCAGTGGGACAGATCCCCCAAATCCCTCTCTCGCAGCTGGGTCCAGCCCTCTCTGCCCCACAGAGGGGCCTGAGCTGGGACCTGGGATGGCCTCAGTGCCCGGCCCCACTCTGGGGAGCTGCCGTGGCCCTTGGACATTTTGTCCTTGGGAATGAAAATGAAACCCTTTCAAAGGCTGCTCAGCCTCGGATCTCCTTGCACAGGCACTGCTGACGGTGCTGCTTATTCCTGGAGGAGTAAAGAGAGAGCTCAGCCTGACTTGGGGCCGGTTTCTCTGGGTGGGACTTGTGTCCCCTGCCCAGGACCCCTGCAGGGAGGGAGTTTGCTCTGCTTTTTTGTCTGCTGCTGCCCAAACCAGCACTTGCCTCGTCCCTGCAGTACTCACCCTGACCGTGCAAACCTGCCTGCTGGGCTCAACAGGGCTCAAAGTGCCAAAACCGGAGGATTTTCACCCCAACCTGCATCTTCTGCGTGGAAAAAGCCTGTCCTGGGCTCCCGAGCCAACCCTTCCGAGCTGCTCCTCATCCCTGTCCCTCTGTGCAGCTGACCCTCAGCAGCTTGGCACCCAGCTCGATTTTCTACCCAGCTAACGAGGAGCAGCCAAGCACCATCCAGCCAGTCGCCACCAGCAGCTGCTTCTGACAGAAATCACCCAAAAAACGCCGCAGGGCCGCGCCGCCACGGCCCCGGCTGCCCGCAGCAGATGGCAACCGGGCGGCCACCTGCAGCCCCCAGCCTGGCACAGCAGCTCCCTGGTCGTGGCAAGGGCTGGGGAGCAGCTTCAGCTGGAGGATGGATCCCGAGGCTCCCACGGGATTCGGGGGCCGGCAGCTCCCGTTTCCCCATGTGATTTTGCCCTGGGTGTATTTTAAGCGCTGCGGTTGATGTCACACCTCCTTCCCCGGGATGCTGCTGTCTCTAAGTTTCCAGGCAAAGCCGTTTTCCCAAATCTCCCTTTCAGCTTCCCCCCAGCAGGCAGGGAGCTTCCCTGGCCTGGATTTCTGCCGGTCCCTGCAGCCTCCCCACAGCCAGGTCACCCCTCACCAAGCAGAGCTGAGGAGCAGGGAGGCGATGTTACTGATCTCCCCGGAGAGAGCGAGGGAAATGTGGGCAAAATCGCAGGAGGGAGATGCCCAGCTCACCCAGCAATCAGGCTGGGGCAGGATTGGCCCATCAGCCCCACAGCGTGGGTGTGGGAGCAAGGCAGAGGGATGGATCCACGCAGGATCGTGGGTTCATCCTGCTCCCTGCTTCTCTGTGGAGCTCGGCACAGATGAAAATCAAACCTGTCCCATCCTCTCCAGCCCAGCTGCACTCCTGGGTCAAATGAAGGGCTGAATCCTGCCCAGAACCAGCACCTGAGACAAAGGCCCTGGGCAGGGGCAGAGCAGCACGGCCGCTGGGCTGGTTCTGGTGGCTGGGCAGGGCTGGGCAGCGCTGCAGCACGGCACAAACGGAGCTTGGAGCTCACACAGCTCATCCAAAAAACCCCCACCGTGTTCCCAGAGACCCTCACCTGGAGCTCGAGAAACCCCCACCCTGTTCCCAGAGACCCTCACCTGGAGCTCGAGAAACCCCCACCGTGTTCCCAGAGACCTTCACCCGAGGCTCCCAGCACCTCTGATCCCGCAGTCTGGGCTGAGCCATGGCCGATGGAGAGCAGCAGGGGCAATGATCCAGCCTGGTTTTCCCTCCCCACCCTGGGAATTCTCACCTGCGGCTCTGTCTCAGCTCCTCCCGCTGCATCTCAGAGCCAACACCGGGCACACAAGTGCTCTTTGTCCTTCCTCGGATGTCCCCAAAGCCCGGGGGTGCCGTAGGGATGCTCCCAAGGCACAAACCCACCCTTCGGTGCCCTGAGAGCACCTCTGGCCTGAAATAAGCCCAAAACATCTGGCCAAGGAGCTGTTTCCTTGCCCTGAACGCCGGGCACAGCCCAGGTTTTTCTGTTTGCGTCCTCTGGCTGTGGCCCAGCCAGGTGTTTGCACAGGCTGTCCTGTAAGAGATTGTCTCGGTCTGTGATCCAGCCCCCAGCCGAGCTGGACAGGCGCAGGGGGAAAGCCCAGGAGGGCTCAGGGCTGGGAGAGGTCACTGGGAGGACTAAAGCAGCTGATTAAAAAAAAATAAAATAAAATAAAAATCCCATAGCAGCAGTTCGGCTGGAAACAATCATCCACGTGAAGACAGGCGAGTTGGGATGAGCTGCTCTGCTCTCCCCTCCCTCCTCGGTGCCCCTCAACCCTCCGAGCTCCTCAACGAGCTTTAAAGGCAGAAAAGCCCCAAGGAATGTGAAACGCTGCTGGAGAGACGAGCCTGGATGCCATCCTCCTCCTCCTCCCCGCTGTGCTCCCTTCCAGCGGGCAGAGACGGCTCCCGACCGCGGCTGGCACAGCCAAGGCATCTCCCCGCGTTAGCCCCGGGCTGGTCCCTCTCTGCCACGCAGCGCACAGCCCCAGCCCGCTGCAACGGGACCGCGAGAGGGAATCAGGCTCGGGAGAGCTTTGGGGAGCGTTCCGGCCTGAGCAGCATCGGCTGGGATGAGCTCTGTGTGTCCTGCTCTGGGATCAGCTCTGTGTGTCCCGCTCTGGGATGAGCTCCGTGTGTCCTGCTCTGGGATGAGCTCCGTGTGTCCTGCTCTGGGATGAGCTCTGTGTGTCCCGCTCTGGGATGAGCTCTGTGTGTCCTGCTCTGGGATGAGCTCCGTGTGTCCCGCTCTGGGATGAGCTCTGTGTGTCCCATTCTCCTGGGATGAGCTCCGTGTGTCCTGCTCTGGGATGAGCTCTGTGTGTCCCATTCTCCTGGGATGAGCTCCGTGTGTCCTGCTCTGGGATGAGCTCCGTGTGTCCCATTCTCCTGGGATGAGCTCCGTGTGTCCCGTGCTGGGATGAGCTCTGTGTGCCCCATTCTCCTGGGATGAGCTCTGTGTGTCCCGCTCTGGGATGAGCTCCGTGTGTCCCATTCTCCTGGGATGAGCTCTGTGTGCCCCATTCCCCTGGGATGAGCTCCGTGTGTCCCATTCTCCTGGGATGAGCTCCGTGTGCCCCATTCTCCTGGGATGAGCTCCGTGTGTCCCATTCTCCTGGGATGAGCTCCGTGTGCCCTGCTCTGGGATGAGCTCCGTGTGTCCCATTCTCCTGGGATGAGCTCCGTGTGCCCCATTCTCCTGGGATGAGCTCTGTGTGCCCCATTCTCCTGGGATGAGCTCCGTGTGCCCCATTCTCCTGGGATGAGCTCCGTGTGCCCCATTCTCCTGGGATGAGCTCTGTGTGTCCCATTCTCCTGGGATGAGCTCTCTGTGTCCCACCGAGCCTCCTGCACCGAGGCAGCTTTGCAGGACGTCAGAACAGAGGGAATTTTCAGGCCGGGTGAGATTTCCTGCAGCTTTGCAGGGGGCTGAGAGAGGGGGATTTTCATCCCTGGCCGGGGGTGACAGCCGGAGGTGGCTCTGCTGAGGGGAGAGGCGCAGGGCTGGCTGCGGTTTGGGGTCCGGCTTGTACCTGCTCCATCCTCCCTTGCTTCTGCTCTCTCCTCCTTTCCCCCTTCCCAGAGCTGCCTGAGCTGGCTCCATGGAGATTCCTCGGCCGCGCCCTTCCCCTGGGGCTCCGGCACCACCTGGAGCCAAGGGAAGCTGGAGCCAGCGCTGAGATCGAGCAACACTTGCTGGGATCAGGGAAGGATTTCCTGAAGGGACTTTACTCCCTATCCAAGCGCCCTCAGAGCTTCAGGATCCCCGCTGGAGGGGGATCCACGCTCCCACCCCCTCCCAAGGGCATCCCCCAGCACGAGCACCTCAAACCCGGCCCTCCCGAGGCATCTCCCGGTGGAAACACCCGCCCAGCTCAGCCTTTCGTGGGAAAGGCTCCCGCCAGCCCCGGCCCGCATCCCTCCCCCGCAGCATCCCCGGCGCAGGGAGGAGCTGCCAGGACAGCAGCACGCTCCATTGTCCGCGCCGGCATCGGCGCTGCCACCCGGGAGCAGCTCCGGGCACCCAACGAAACTGGCAACGCCAAAGAGAGCCCGGAGGAGGCGAAGAGACAAACAAAGCGGAGAAATCGACCCCGCCGGAAAAAAAAAAAAAAAATAGAACAACAACAATGCGGCTTCCTAAGGCCGGGATGGTCCCCGCTGCAGGGCTCGGCCCGGCTCAGGGAGGGACCGCGGAGGAATGCGGCCACGCGGGGGTCCCCGGGCACGGGGGGCACGGGGGGGTGGTGTTTGGGAGAGGGGATTGCAGAGCCCCGGGCCTTTTCAGGGATTTGGGGCTCCGCTTTGGCTGCATCACCTGGAAATCGGAGCCCTGCGGCTGAGAGGAATCCAGGATCTGGGGAGGGGGCTGGGAGTCAAGGGAAGGGTTTGGGGATGCAAAATCCCTGATAAATCATCCCATCAGGCCGATTTTATGGATGTTTTAACCTTCCCTCCTCTTTGGTGCCCAGAATTTACAGCTCCTTCAAAAAAGGTGCTCAGGGCCGGAGCCAAGGACACAAAACACGTGGCAGCAGGTCCCGGCCTCCTCTGTGCCTCAGTTTCCCCTCGCAGGGAGCTCTCTCTCAGCAGCTGAAGCTTTGCCTTTGCAAATGAAAGGAAATTGGGGCTGGGGGTGCAGGAGAACGTGGGGGTCCTGCTTGCCTGGGAAGTCCTGGGGCGGGGGCATAAATCAGCAAAATAAATGAATTTTAAAAAAAAAAAAAGGAGTCGCGAGAGAGAAGGAGGAGAGGAAGAGCGAGGAGGCGGCGGCGGGGAGACAGACGGCACCGACCATCTGCTGCGGGCGCTTTTAATTGCTCGGGCTCGCTTCAGCTCCGCTGCCTCGGCTCCTGTGCGGGAGCTGCCGCTGAGGGGAAGCGGTCCCCAGCGCCCGCCGGGGCCCGGGGAGCGCTCGGGAACGGGGCAGGACGAGTCCCGGGCAGCTCGGGGCGATGGCAGAGCCGCGTCCGCAGCACCGAACCGCCCCCGGGGCCGGGGAATCTCCGGCAGAGCCCCGCTGGGGCACGGAGAGGAAAAGCTGCCTGGAGCAGCTGCAGGGGCTCCACATAAGCGAGCAGATGCCCGATCCCTCGCAGCTTTTTAAGGATGCCTCAGTTCGAGCGCTTGAGGTGCACCTGGGGCTGCTGAGCTCTGCTCCAGGATAGAAACACCTCTCTGCTCCCCGCCGCAGCTGATGGGGATCCAGCGGTGTGATAAACATTAACTATTTTTTGTTCACTGGAGATCAAATAACTCAAGATAACAGGAAGTTACTATGTCACTATCTAAGCTTATAGGCAAACAGACCCTTGCCCATTCCTTCTTTCCTTCTCTACTTGCTTAATCAGCTTTAAGTTTCAGGAATTCCAGCTTACAACTACAGCCTTCATCTCTGCGACCACCGAGGGACAGAAAGAGACCCTCCTAGCAACACGTCACACATACATCATCGGAGGAAAGAAGCAAGATAAAAGCAAGACTGAAAAACCTGCCAATTCACGGCAGTTGGTGGAGTGAGACTCCCCTGACGTCCAGCGCTGTATTTGCCTTTGCTTTGCCTGCTGTAATGTAATAAATTCCTATTGGAACTTTTCTTCGTGTTCATAGTCTATTACAGCGGCACCCCCAGCACCTCCCTCGTGCCCCCATTGCTGCCCTGGCACCTGTGACCCCCCCCCCCAAACCCTCACCCGGGGTCCCCATTCCTGCAGCATTGCTTTCCCCAAGCCCCGAAATCACCTTTGCAATGGGCAGGGGCAGGAATGAAAATCAAAATATGAAATAAAACAAAGCTTTGGGCGTCCCTCCTGAGTGTGAGATCTCCCACTGGGGTCCAGCGCCACGCCCTGCCAGGCTGCCCCCCTCGGGGCGGGTTTGGGGGTGCCCCCACCACGAGGGCTGCAGCCCCTGAGGCGTTTGTGTAGCCGTCGGTTCCTCAGCACGGGTGGAGGAGGAATAATTAAGAGCTAGGGTTAATTACTCACACCATGGAGCATCTGCTGTCCCAGGGGATGGTGTTGATTCAGAGCTGGGCACCACCAGCCCTTTAGGGGGTCCTCGGGCTCCCCAGAACCCCTCAACCCCTCCGGGGCTGGGCTGGAGCTGCCAGCCACCATCACGGATGTCATTAACCGGAGGCTGTTAATTGCTGCATGCAGCAGGGACGATCCCGGGAGGGAAATGCAGAGACAGTGCTGCACCCACGTGTCCCCACACACGGCAGGAAAAGCTGTGGGCCCCCGCTCCTGGCAGCTCCTGGCTCCCAGGGGGTGTGCAGGGCGTCCCGAGGGGGATTCCAGTGCTCCACACTGGGAACACTGGGAATGCTGAGCTGTGTGTGGTGTCCTGTCACAGGAGACACCGTGGGAAGGCTGAGCTGGAACTGAGACTGGGCAGAGCCGGAGAATAAAACAGGGATTTATTGAAAGGGCTTTAGGATCCACCTTGGGCAGGACAGGGCCTGGCCAGGGCTGCACCCAAGGTGGACCCAAAATGGGCACAAAGTGGATAAATGGTCACAAGACCTTACATTTTTATAAGTTTGGGTCCATTTGCATATTGGGGTTTAATTGTCCAATTCCAGCTCCAGGCTGTGAGGTCCCATCCTTCTTGTTCCTCCCTCCAGCCACCCTTGTTTGTGCTTTTGGGCTGAAAGCTGTCCTTGGTGTGCAGCAGGAACAGGATTTGTTTTGTGTGGCTGCTGTGTGCAGAGAGCTGAGTGACCCTGAGTGTGAGCTCAGAACTGCACCTGGGCACCACAGAACCCAAAACACATCAAAGCTCAAACCTAAGGCATCAGTATCCTGCAAAACTTCTGGGCTTGGGATTCAGAGGGGAAAGGCGGCCGTTCTCCACTCCGAGGTGTGAGCTGGCAGGAGGGACCTGGCTGGGGAGCCCAGGGGCTGGAACAAGCAGCAGAGCTGCACATCCCTCTGCAGAGTGCTTACAAACAGGAGCAGCGCTGCCAGCAGAACAAATGTGCCGTGCCTGGCCTTCAAATTCCCTCCCTGGGAAAGGCTGGTGCTGAATCCAAAGCTCCAGAGAGCTGCCCTCGCCCAGTGCTGGGTGCCAGGTGTGAGGAGCTGCTGCAGCCTCTGTTAGTGCTCAGTCTTTGAGCTGCTTGTTAATTACAGTGGGGAAAATTATCCCAATAAAGGCAGAATCTGGGGATGGACCTGTGGGCATCAGCAGAGGTGAGGGTCCAGAAGCAGTGAAGAGGATGTGGAGGTGAATAATTGTGCTGTGCTTGGGGTGAGCCAGCAGGTGCCTGCCGGGGGATAAAACAAAAACCTGCCTGAAGGATTCGCAGGCAAAACTGGGGAAATGCACCCACAGAGATCTCTGACCCAGCAGCTCGAAACAACCAACAGAAAGCACCAGCAGGAAAAAGCTGCGGGTGAAAGAAATCAGATCCTTAATCCTGGATCAAACCCTACTCCCAGCCTCATCCTTCCCCTTGGAACTTCACCCTCCTTTTTCCAGCACCCCAGGAAGATTTATCCAGCGTGGGTCACGAGGAGCAGGCTCAGGCTGGGACGCCCCTCCAGAGGCACAGCAGCTCCCGGCAGAGGTGTCTGCCCCGGCACGGGGAATCCTGCCGGGAGCGAGGCACACGCGGGGCTGGAACAGGCCGGTGCTCGCCAGGGTAAAACCCCAGCATCAGACATTTTCGCGTTAAAGGGGGATGAGAGTGACGGGGAAAGCGGAGGGCGCCTCCAGCTGACGCAGCTCGGGGCCGGTGCGGGACCTGGGGCAGAGCCAGCCCCGGACAGCGATCCGGCCCCACTCGTGATCGCCTCTCCCAATTACACAATTAGCGCGTGCAAAGGTAATTACAGTCCGGAGGTGTATCGGTATCACCCTCACGCCACTGCGGCGATTCCGTGGAAAACTGAGGAGTGAGACAGAGCGAAAAATAAATCACCTCCAAAAAAACCAGGGAGCGGGGCAGCGCTCCAGCCTCACACACCGCTGCACTGACAGCCGCGGTGGGAGCATTACCGGGAGAAATCGGGGATTCAGGCAGCCTCCAGCAATCGGGGATTGCGGTGGATGAGTTATGTTAATGCACACGAGTCCCTTGCCCGGCTCCTTCCTTTTCCTCCAGCGCAGGGCCGGGATTTGTGGCCTTTTCCTGCTTTATAACGGCCCGGAGGGAGGCATTAATGGGCAGCTGGAAGGAGAAATTGCAGGGCTGGGCAGCTGCTGGCAGTTTAGGATTGCAACGTGTTAATTATGTTAAAGGCATTAAATAAATTAACTGTGTTGATGAGGGAGGCAGGAGGGATGCTGTGGATGCCCGAGGTGCTGAAGGAAGCAGGACATCTACAGCCAAAGCTGCACGGACACCTCGATCCCCTCGGTTCCTTTGGAGAAAAACTCTGTTGTTAAGGTTCAACAGCTCGGTTTGGAGATGCTCAGGTCGTGTTTGGACACTCAGAGCTGGGACCGGGCTCTGTCTTTGCAAGGAAGGAATGAACCGCGACGGTGAAACCCCTTTTCCCGGGGAGGGCCCGTTCCGCTCCCCGCCCACGCCGGGAGGAGCAGGGACCCCCCCTCCGCCGCCCCTGTCCCGGGTCCCGCTGTCACTAGATGGCAGCGGAGCATCTCGGTGCGGCTCGGGCCGTCCGCAGCCTCGGGAGACCCCCGGAGCCTCCCGCAGCCCCGCGGCCGTCCGGAGGGATCCCGGGCGCGATCCCGGCGCGGTCGGAGCTCCAGGCATCGCCGTTGCCCCGCACACAGCCGGATCCGTGCCTGGGGTTTGATCCGGGCGGACAAAGCGAGGGTTTTGGCCGCTCAGCCGGGATTCCTCCTGCGGCAGGCTCCGTTCTGGACCCACGTGCCCTGCACACGTCTGGGCTCTGCCGGCAGCAGCACGGGCCAGACGCAGATCCCAAACTTCCCTCTCTGTGCCGGGGCTGCAAATATCCCTCCAGACCCCGTGCAGACCCCAGCGTCCCCTCGGCCGAGTGCAGGGGCAGTGCTCTCCAAGCTGTAAAGGAGAGAGGCAGGACAAACCCCGGAGTTCCTCTGGGATAAACCCCAGCTCTTTAACCCAGGCACAAGCACACGGCACCAACCCCTCCCAGGGCAGATAAACTGCCCTCGAGGACTGGCAGCAGAGCAGGGCATTCCAGCACTCCCAAACAATTCAGTAGGAAAATCAGTTTAGTTCAATCGTTGCAGCGGCTGGCACAGGGATGAACCCATCTAGAAACCAGCTCCATTAAATTACTGTAATTCCTGGGCGTGGATCAGCTCGGGATTTACAGAGCTCCAGGCGGGGCTCTGTCCACAGCAGAGTGGATTTTCAGAGGGCTCTGGTTTTCCTACCTCAGGACTTTCCCTCTTCCAGGACCAGCAGTCCTGGAGCTGAATCAATTCCTGCTTGGGAAAGAGACGGCAAAGCTTGGAGATGGTTTCACCCTGATGTGGTCTGGGATGTGAAACTCCTGGCTGGGGACACCCAAAAAGTGAGAAATCCACCCCAAATTCAGGTCTAGCTGGGAGGACAAAGTCACCAGGGCCAGCAGAGCAGGGGGATGACACAGCACAGGCAGAGAAAATAGGGGAACAAATAAACTGGAATTACCCCGCTCCTCGCTGGGCAGCGAGCGCTGCTGCGGGGCTGCTGTGATGAGAGACAGCCCCTCCAAATCCAGTAAAACCAATTTGCCACCAGTCCCCTCATCAAGCAAAACCCACAGCACCCATCACCTGCCCCGTCAGTGCCCCCAGACCAGCTTGGGGGAGATTTGGGGGTTCACTTCCTCCTTTTGGACAGGGCCAGGACAGACCCCGAATGAAGGGAGAAGAGAGATGGGAACAGCTCCCCAGGCAGCAGGCAGGATCCACGAGTCCCTGGGATTCAGCAACCACAGCAAAGCCTGAAAAAGGAGATGACAATTCACAATGGGCACCCCGTTATTTTCGGGGTGCTCCAGTGGGTGCTGGTGCCCCTGGAAGTTTTAACCCCCGGGATCCAGCAGTGCCAGCACAGATCAGGGGGATGAAGCCCAGGGCGATCCCCGTGAGCAGCGCTGAGGCCCCATCCACCCTCCAAAGGGATTTTTTTGCAATGGGAAGGAGGGAAAGGGGCGAGATCTGCTCATTCTCAGCCGGATTTCCACGGTCCCCCAGGACCCGTGTTCCCTGACACCGGGGCATCGGATTTCCATGGCTGAGGATCAGCCTCTTATCAGCGGGCTGCGCAGGAAATTGGGGCTGATGGGAGGCCCTGGGAGCCAGGACGGGGTTGGGAGGTTGGATCAGCAGCTGCCACAGAGCCCAGGTCCCTCTGAGGTCACCGACCTGGGCAGAACCTATCGGGGTGCACTCCAGGGGGAATTATGGGGGTTACCCCAGGGATTGCCTGTTTGGGGAGGGCACAGCACTCACCTCCTCCCTTCTGCCATCACCACACGTCCTGGGATGGGCACATGGAACAGGGCAGTGGGGAGAACATGAGCCTCTGCTGGGCTCTGGAGCCATGGCAGGGAGAAACCCTCATCCTCATCCTCATCCTCATCCTCATCCTCATCCTGCTCCAGGCTGCTATGACAGGATGCAGAAGGAAAGACGTTTGGAAGATCATCCAAGAAAAGAACCCCCAAAATCCCAGCCCCAGCCCTGTCACCCTCTGTTCTGCGCTGAGCACCAGGCAGCAGGAGCAGCAATTTTCCAGGATCCAGGGAGTGGCAGCGCCTCAGGACGGGGCTGAGCCCCTTCTGTTGTGGTCTCCCCAGCCCATCCAGCCCCTCCAGAGAGGAGCTCCCCACAGGATCTGTCTGCTCCATTTTTATGGGAACAGCACACAGGGGCTCTGCCTCCTGCATTCCCTCGGGGCCAGGAGGAGCCTGGGACAAAAGCCCCGTCCCAAAGCCAAGGGTTTGGTGAGGAGCAAAGAGCCCTGGGGATGGGCTCCCCGCGGGAGGAGGGGTCGCAGCACGTGGGGCCCCACCAAGGTGGGGATGTCCCAGCAGGAAGCACAGGCTGCTGACGGATCCCACAGCGGTGGGATCTCACGGCTCCTGCACCTGATTCCAGATGAATTTTGCTTCCTGCAGCAAACGCTCTCTGTCCCAAATCCCCCTTTTGGGCTGGAGGGAACCCTCACTCCTTCCCAGGAAAAACCTGACCAGCCGTGAGCTGTCGTGCCCTCGCCCAGAAGTGGACGTTTCCATGGGAAAAAGTGAACGGATGAACCCAGGGAATGGGCTGGGAGTCCGTGGATGCATCTCAGCCTCCGCAGGTCGCTGAATCCTGCTGCAGAGCCTCCACTGAATTAAAGGGTGAACGAAATCCCTGCGAGCTGGAGGGACACAGAGCCACCTCTGCGCCTTCCTCCTCAGGAAAGCGCTCCCAGGGGATGCTCTGCGGGGCAGGAGCCAGGGGATCCCTCCAAAATCCCCTCCTGAGCGTCCTCTCCCAGCACCGCGCTCCCGCCGGGCAGCACCTTGGAAAACCAAGACGCTGCAGCGACCTCCCCTCGCCCGCTGCCCATTAAACCTTCCTGGAGAAACCATCCCGTCCCCGTGGCCAGGCGCGGCTCCGCCGGGGCCGGGAGGATGGGATAACCCCGGGCAGCCCCCGGGACCGCGGGCACGGGGAGAGATGCTCCGCTGCCCTAACAGCCGTGACTCCTGGGGCGGCAGGAGAGGCGGAAAAGCCTCGCTGAGCTCATGCCCGGGGCGAGGTCGTTGGATTTGGTTCCCTCCCGTGGGCTGAGGGGAAGGGGCAGCGGGAGCCGCGCCTGGGACCCATTAAAGCTCATCCCAGCATCACACGCGGCCCCGGGAGCAGCGGGGACTCAGTTTCCTCTACCCCAAGCAATGTTCTCCCAAAAAAAAGAGGGCCAGGAGAAAACCCCGATCACGGGGGAGGATGGGGGCCGGGCAGAGATGCTGTTGGGAGGGAAGGAGGGTTGTTGGTGCAGGTCAGATCCTGCCCATGGGGTAATTCCGTCGGCCTGGGAGCAGATGTGCTGGGATCTCTGTTACCCAAATTAGCACCGTCAGACCCAAATACGGAGCTCCCTAAAGGTTAAAATTTCGTGTCTGTGCTCTGAGAACCTCCGCCTCAATGAAAACACCTCTTACAGAGCCCTCACCCCACAGGATCCCACAGGATCCCCCAGGACCCCAAAGCCAGGGTCGCAGCACTGGGGTTCCATCCCCAGCTCCCTCCACCACGTGGGTCCTGCTCCAGCTCCTCCCTCCAGCTCTTGGGTACTGCACGGCCGAGCTGGGGTGGGGATCCCCCACTGAAGATGCTCAGAAGGAGCAGCAACAAAAAAGACAATCACAAATCAACACTTTTCACCCAGAATGGCCCACTCTGCCCGTTTCCCACGAGGAATGTGGCACTCAGACCACAGTGTAATTTTTTTTCCCCCAGACCCACCTCTCTAAAACACTCATTTTCCCCCAAATTACCTGAGCTGATGACTTTCCAATAGGATTCACATCCCAGGATCTGGGTTCTCTGAGCGATCCCTCCAGGAGCATCCTCTCCCAGGCACAGGGTTGGCTGCTGAGCCCTCACCCCCAGATCCAGAAGGTTTTCACCCTGCTCCCATGCAGGAAGGGCTGGTCCTGGCTCTTTCTCCTTCCCCAATAACCCTGGGCACCGAGGTTTAATGGGAAAATGCTGTGGGCTGTTGGGGCAGCAGGAGGAAGGCGAGTCTTGCTCCAATTTGGCAGAGGTCGCCTCCACTTATTGCTCTGAGCTTTCCCTCCTGCTGCTCCCGAGGCTTTGAACCGGCTCCGATCCCATTAATGGGGTTAAGCAACAGCAGGGAGAGCACAGAGCCGGTAACAGAGGCAATGGAGGGAACCTGCTGGTGTTTAGGGCCCGATCCCGTGGGATTCGGGATTTCCATCACCTGCCACAGCCCCGTGGAGTTGTTCTTGATAAACCCCGGAAAAGATCAAGGCATGGGAAGGCAGCGGGACGCGTTTGGGGAAAGCTGCAGGGCGCACAGATCTCCTCCACCCCAGGGTCTCACACACAGCCCACGTCCACAGCGGGTGAGGGATGCGTGTTCCCAAGAGCCTTGATCCACTCGGCAGGGGCCGAACATCCCCCGGGACATGGGAACGCTGCCCAATTCCCCCGGAGCACGATCCCTTTGCCGAGCCACCGCACCTCCTGCGGTTGTGTTTCTGCCAATTAACTTGCTCAAAGCAATTAGGGAGCTCCAACACCTGCAGCCATCACTTTCCTATCACAGCATGACCCAGAGGGTGTGAGCAGGGAGCAGGGAATGCCCTGGAGCTGGACTGCGCCGCTTTGGGGTGGGGAAGAAAGTGAGGATGGAGCTTTGCTCCCACAGGCACGTCGTGTATCCGCTGAAATTACAGAATCGCGCGGCGGTTTGGGCTGGCAGGGACAGTAAAGATCCCCTGGCTCCACCCCCATGCCCTGGGTAGGGACACCGAGGGGTCTGTGTGTCCCCAGGCCTGTGACTGGCAGAGGTAAAGGCCTCTCGCTCTCAGAGAGGAGCAAAGGAGGTGCCAAAAGTCCCCGAAACGTTTGTACCCCACCAGTGGGTGTCTGGGGAGAGCACAGCAGCACAGAGGGAGAAGGGAAAGAAAAGGGAAGGCAGCACAAGACCAGCGCTCCAGAGAACTGCTCACCCACGGCACCTCTCACACATCACACGTGCTGGCCCCGCTCTCAGCAGGGTTAAACCCAGCCCATGCCCCTCAGGGCAGCTTCCTTTGGGTGCTTTAGAGGTCCTTTGGGGGTGAAATTCCTTAAAAGTTCAGCAGCACGGGGGTTTTGTTTCCTATCAAGGAGCCTTTGAGATGCGGAACAGCTTGGGCTCCTCGAGGGGGGATTTGTGGTTGAAAGGTCAAAGCTGTTTCTGGTTCCCCTTATCAGCCTTGGCCGAGCACGAAGGAAGCGAAGGAAACCTTTGGGTCGGGTCAGAGAGGTCACGCCGGGGACAGAGCACAGGGGCACCGGGATGCGGAGATGAGGCGCCGATGGCAGAAGGTGTGGAGAAACCCAGGAGGCAGGAATTCTGACTGTCCCTGCAGCCAGGGGAGGGGAAGGCGTCCCCCAGAGCCACCTGCCACGGGCATGGTGGACACAGCGCTCTGGGGACACCACGGCCCAGCGTGGAGTGGGGCACTGCAGTCACAGGGTTGTCCCCAGGGGTGCCCGCTGCTCTCTCTGGACCTGTCCAATGTCCCGCCCAGCACTGCTGGGTTGGGCTTGGCTCTTCCATTGACATGGAGGAGGAGGATCCCTGCTGGGTTTGGGGGCTCCTCCAGGGCTCTGCAGGAACACGGAGCTGGCTGGGCACGGTTCCCCCCCGAGAAGCCAGAAGCAGTGTTGGCTTTGCAGGACCAAGGCCTCCTGAGCTTGGCCGGTCCTGAGGGACAAGTTCTGCACACAGTGTGCAGCCCATGGGATTCCCTTGGCCTTAAACCCAAACAGCTCCGAGCAGAGGCATCCTCCGACCCAGCAAAGCTGAAACGCTTCTGGGCTCAGCTCTTGCCTAACCCTGTCTGGTTCACGGACTTTGTCCCTCTTTTTCCATCCATCCATTCATCCCCAAACACAGAACCGCGGTGTCCATCCATCCATCCATCCATCCACACATCCATCCATCCATCCACCTATCCACCCATCCATCCATCCATCCATCCATCCCTCCATCCCTCCATCCATCCCTCCTCCATCCATCCCTCCATCCACCCATCCATCCCTCCATCTCTCCATCCATCCATCCATCATCCCTCCATCCCTCCATCCATCCCTCCATCCACCCATCCATCCCTCCATCCCTCCATCGCCCTGAGCTGTTGGACACCTCAATCCCCCCTCTCCCTGCTCCCTCCTGCTCTTCCCTGGCGCTCACCCGCCTTGGCAGAGCCGGCCCATCCTCGCTGGGATCCAGGTGGAAGGCCTCAGTGGGGCCCAGGAGCCCCTGGCAGCGGCTCTGGTTCCTGCACGGCTCCCGTGGAGCTCTGGGCGCTGTCACCTCTCATTCATCCTGACAGGCACAGGCACCGCCGCCAGCCTGAGCCCTTGATGTCCTGATGTGGACAATCCTGTTATGGGAAAACAAGAGCTCCCGCGGATGTGCCTGGGGGAAAGCAGAGCGCTCTGCAAGGCTGGGAGGAGTGGAAGCACGTGGGAAGGGGGGAAACACTCCTGGGATGCTTAAGGGGGTTCCTCGGGGTCAACCTCCCCTTCCCTGCTTTCCTCCAGGTGTAAAGCCAGCCAAACATTCCCAATCCAGCCATAAACCAGCCAAGGGAGAGCTGGGGGGGTATTTGCAGCCCCTGACAGCCACGTGCCTCAGTTTCCCCTTGGGAAGAGGAGCCTTTTTTCCCCTGGTGTTGGCTCCGTGGTGGGACCGTGAGGATAAGGACATGTCCAGCACCCCGCACCAACCAGCCTGGAGCGATGGAGAATCCCGGTGCGCTCCATTCCACGTCTGGCTGGAAGCAGGAGCAGTGAGAAAACGCAGCTCTGCCCCTGCGGAGCCCCGGCACGGCTCCTTCCCCCGCCACCAGCCACCAAAAAAATCCCGATTACTTTCAGGTGTCGGCCGGTTAATAAAATCAATCTTCCCTCTAGGACAAAGGAGGTGTGCAGGGGGGGAATTTTTTTTTTTTTTTTCCTTTCCCAAAGGCTAAACACAAACCAGAAGGCAGCAGGCTGCAGAGCGCGGGCTGCACTGTCCTTTCGGGACACGCTTGGAGACACTCGGCTTTATTTCTTCCCTCTTGTTTCACCCCAAGGGAAAAAAAAATCTCCCTTAATTTTTAGGAGCTGCACGAATCCATGCCGGGAATCCCAAGGCGACGCCGTCCCACCGGCTTGGCCCTGGGGAGCTCCTCACGTCGCTCTGTTTGTTACAGGCTTTCCGGAGAAAACTTTTTCTTTCCGTGCAATAAATTTTCCACTTACATTTTTAAGGGAAGAAAATGTTTTCCGGTGCTTTTGCTGCCTCTCTGTCAGGAATGATTACTCCCAGATTTATTGGGATTTGCAAAGGAGGCAGCGATACCTGGGATCTTCGGGACTTGCCGGGATAATGATGCAGGCAGAGCTTGTCAGCCTCAGATCTGATTTATGGAGCAAGATTTCGCCCGTCCCGGTGCGTATAATTTACTGGGATCTGGAAGTGGCTCATTAGGGAATGGGATGAATAAATCCATCAATCCCCCGGGGAGGGGAAGGGCTTTGTCCCTCTCTGCTTGCGAATCTCAGGGGGAATTGGGGTTTTCCTTGGTGGATTGGGATCGGGGCCCTCTCCCACCGGGGCGATTCGGCATCCCCGGCGCCGGGGATCGGCTCCGGGGGAAAAGGAACGCTCGAGGTGTGAGAATATCCCCTGGGTGGGAATCAGGGGGTGCCGATCCCCGGCTCCACGGATCCCAAGCGAGCAGGGGAAGCCGGAGCCAGGCGCGTTTGCTCCCACGGAGCCGATTCCTGGAACGGCTCGGATTTATTCCTGATCCCTCCCGGCATCACAGCGTCCTTTCAGTCCTTTCACACGGCGTAGCCGGTGCTAAATTTCCTCCAGCCTTCCCAAATCATCACCCTCCTTTTGCTTTTTTTTTTCCCCCATTTCCACCATTTTCCAGCTGTTTCCCAGATAAACTCTGCCCAGGGTAATCGCATGGAAACCCGGGATAATGGAGCCCAGAGCAAGAGGCTCAGCCCAGCCCTGCATTAATGGTGGGAATAAATTAATTTACTAATTAACTCCCCTCAGGGAATAAATTCCTCCCCAGTCCCGGGAATTAATTCCCCCAAGCCAGGCTGTTGTACATCCTATAGGAAGCATAAATCCACGTAACACCCAAATTCCTCTGATTTACACCCATTTCTCCAGCTGCCGTGCTAATCCAGGGGCCAGATCCTGCTCCTGGTTCTGCAGAGCTTAAATCCAAAGTGATCCCACTCATTTAACACCAACATTTGAGACTTACAAATCTTAACAGGTTAAAATTGAACTCGAAAGGATTCAAATCCCACCACATCCCAGCAAAGCAAACAACGCAATAAATTCCCTTCAATCATAGATGGAATAAATTCCTTTTAATCCCTAGTTGTTTTCCTGATTTTCCAAGGTTTTTAGGAGTCAAAAGAAGCGGTTTGCTCCCAGTTCCACAGCTTTTCCTGGGATTAATGGCATAAAAACCCTTCCAGCCCAGCATCTCTCCCGAATCCCACCCACTGCCCGCTCGGCTCGCGGCCGCTTCCAGGCTTCACTTCCACCCTTTTATTTTTATATATATAATATATATTTTTGGAGCAGCTGGAAGCAAAACAAGCCTGGATTTGCCATCCTGAAATACTTCCCAAAGCAGCCTGGAAATTCCCCGCTGGGATGAAGCGCAAAATCTTTCCTTTTTAAAGCAAAAAATCCAGCACAGCATCGGGAATGCGATGGGAGAAGGGATCGGCGGAGTCCCCTCTGCGTCCCGGGGTAAAATCGAGTTTATGGACCCGGATTACCCAGGGGTGGAATTCTCTGAGCGCAAGGAGGGAGCCGGACCCTCTTTTAAAGCAGCCCGAGGGATTGAAACTCTTTTATTCCTGCAGCTCCTCGAAAAGCCACCACATTAATTTATAAAAACTTGGAATTTTATCCAGCAGAGGGGGAAAATAAAATAAAATAAAATAAAATTGTTTTTATACCGGTTCGAATCGGGGTAAAAATAACCTTAATTTTAATTGTCTTTTCTTTTATTTCCTCCTAATCTCTCCCCTTGAAATGCAAAGGAAAAGTCGTTAAAAAATCAAAGGAAAACTCCTTGAAATGCGGCGGAAAACGAAAGCGCCGAGCTCGGCGCTGCCGCCGGGTGAATCCCGTCGCTGCCGTTTTGTGTCGGCGGATTCGGTTCCTCGGTCGCTGCTGCCATCATTCATTCCCGGCACGCTTCGACACCAAACGCTGCTCCGGAGCCAGCGCCGGCACCAAAACGGCAACAGCGAGGTTTCGACAACACAGAAAACAACGGAGGAAAATTGCTAAAAAAATTGAGTTGTTACGAAATTCACTGTTTTCCTGGGAAAATTCCCTCCTTGCCAGCGCTGAGAGTGTCCATCTGTTATCCCTCCCTGCTGCAGCCACGTGCTTTGTACGTATAAACTGCACAAACATCGTGGATTTATACAAATTTAGGGATTTATGAAGTTATTTGCGCGTGATTTCCACATGCTCATCCTCATCTTCCTTTCATCCGGACGTGAAATTCCGTGATTTTAGTGTCCGTGTGCTGAAAGCATGAACTAAGGTGGGAATGCGCCGGTTTGGGGCAAAATTCTAATTATATTTACACAGAATTAACTTCTTAGGCAATATATACCAGAATAACTATAAATATGTATATTTATATAAATATGAATTAACGCTTAAATATTATTCCATATAAATATGCATGTATTAATATGGAATTGCAGAATTACAGAATCATGGAATGGTTTAAAGCTCATTTCACTCCCTCCCCTGCCATGGCAGGGACACCTTCCACTATCCCAGGCTGCTCCAAGCCCTGCCCAGCCTGGCCTTAAATGTTCAAATTATAAAATAAATATTAAAAACATATAAAATAAAAATATTTTATTATAACAATAATAATTTGCATTTTAAATTTAATGCAACATAAAATAGTATTTATAATAATATAGGGTGCGTACAATAATATGAAATCTACGTAGATCTAGATCAAATACGTGCTTTTATAGCTAACATTAATATATTGTATTAACGTGGTTTATAATATATAATTAATATCGAATTTATATTAAGATCCCACCTCTAACTCTGTTCACATGCCTGTAGAACACGTGTGTGACCCAGGGGCACGGTGATTCCACGTGGGTGGATTTTTGTGTTTGGACTTTTTCCGGGAGATCCGGAGCCAGGAGCATTCCCTGCATCGTCAGCCTCGGAAAACAGCAAATCCAGCCACGGCTCCCTGATCCCGACGGCCTCCAGCCCCTCACACAAAACAGGCTCGTGGCCAGCCAGGGATTTGATTTCTCTCTCTATAAAATATATAGAAAAATGGCTTTATTATTTCCCCGGGGGAATTGCGTCGTTTTTCCCGCCGCCAGTGTGCGCATTCCTGAACAAAATCCGAGGGGAGCCGGGGACGGAGCTCTGCGGCGAGCTGGACGTGAGGAACCGGGGGGTTTGGGGACATCTGGGAGGTGGGGAGGGATGAGCGGACGGACAAAGAGCGAGGATGAGAGCGCAGGGGTCGGGAAAACCGAACCTGAGGAAGGGCAGAGATTCCCTGCAGCGCCTGGGGCCGGGATGGGGGGGAGAGGGATGAGCCCAGACAAAGCCGAGGATCCACTGGCACCCCCGAGGGGTGGATCCCACCGGGACGGATCCCACCTGAGGGTGGATCACCCTGGATGGATCCACCAGGAATGGATCACCCTGGGGATGGATCCCGCTGGGATGGATCCACCCGGGGATGGATCCCACTGGGGATGGATCCCCCTGGGATGGATCTCCTTGGAGATGGATCCCCCTGGGGATGGATCCCACTGGGGATGGATCCCTTGGGGAGCAGAGGAAGCTCCTGGAGCAGTCCAGGCTTGGAACAAGAGCAGAAGAGCAGGAGCGTGGCCCTGTGGATCCTGGCTGAATCCCACAGCTCACTCAGGCAGGGGAAGGATCCCAGGGGCGTCCCAAATGCCCATCCCTTACAGGGCAGAGGGAATGGCCTTTGTTCCGCTGTTCCAGAGCCCTTTGCCCGCACATGGTGCTTCCCCAGGCTGAGAGGAAACAGGAATTTTTTGCCTGGGATTGAGAGGAGCAGCAGAGCTGGAGATCGTCCTCCAAGCTCGGCCAGGAAACACCCAGCAGAGCCGGGAATGCTGCAGGCAGCAGGGGCCCACGGTGCCTGATCACCCTTTGGACAGCTGTCCCCAGACTGTCCCTCCTGCCACCACCCTGCAGCTCCTGTGCCACAGCCGAGCTGAGCCAAGCCAAGCAGAGCCGAGCTGAGCCGAGCCGAGCCGCCTCCCTCTCTCCAGAGGAATCCATGATTTTCCTCCACAGGCTCCCAGGAACGGGCTTTCTTCTCAAATTGCCAAAAAACAATAAAACTCAAGTGGGTTGAGGAAAAGCTGGACCTGGATGTCAGCTGCTGGCCCTCACCTTCCTGCCCCTGAGGCTGGGAGGGGAAATGTGACCCTGGGGAAGGAGAAGCCCTTTCCCTGTGCACCAGGCACTGCTCCACCCCCGCCAGCATTCCCAAGGCTCCGGGTAACGCTGCGAAGTCTTGGCTGTGAAGGGATGTTCCTACAAAACCACAGAGCTCTGCAAACCCTCCCGGCCCCCTGCAGAGCTCTTCTGCGACGTCCCGCGGCCCCGGGGGAGGAGAGGCGGCTCCCTGCGATGGCCGGAGAGACGGGAAAGCAAACGGGATGCGAAGAGAAAGGGAAAAAAATCCTCCCAGCAAGCAAGAGACAAAGCAAAACCAGGTTTTTCCTACAGAGGATCCCATCAGAGTGCTCCTGCCACTCTTGGTGCCTCCCTGGGGAGGCTCGTTCGGTGGAAGATCCAATTAAAACCGGGCCACAAAAAGGTCGTTTCAATCCAAGGGTTGTTCCAGCAGCTCTTCCCCTTATGGAGAGGGAGTCGGACACTGTGATGGTGGGAAAAGTTTCTCCTTTGCCCAAAGTCAAGCTGATCCATGGAAAATGAACCCCAGAAAGTGTCAGTCCCACACTGGCACCACCCGCGGTGCCCCAGGACAGGGCAGCCTCTCCTCAGCCTCTCCCCTGATCCCAAAGCGCCCAAACTCCCAAAGCACACACATTCCCAAAGCCAGGAGAATGAGGCACGCTGCTCTGGCTCTGCACACAGGAAAGAGGGGGGCAGAGGGTTGGTGGCAGGTTCAGGAGATCCCGTGATCCTGGTCCTCATCCCTGCCCACTGGAACAACCAAATTCCTCAGCAGCTCCAGAAACCAACACAAACACCCCAAAACCTCACAAACCTCATGGTGCCTTCAGCTCCAAACACCCCAAATCCCACCTGCCCAAGACCCCTCCACTTGCCCAGGAGGGTCCCAGCAATCTCTCCAGCCTGGAAAACCAACATATCCTAAACCAGCCCACGGATCCCGGGGATAAACTCACCCCTCTGCTATCAAACTCCTTTAAACGCCAGCAGTAAAACCGGGAGAGCAACCTTAATGCTAATCAGCCTTTCCAGGAGTTATGTTATGTTGAATAATCTTTAATGACCTGTTGTGAGCCAGAGGCCTCCCAGCCCCTATTTACCCATAATTTACAGCATCCTGCGAGCTGCGGACAGTCGAACAGGGAAAATCCCGGCAGTTCCAGCTGCTGCAAAGGGAAAGGAGCAGGGAAGGTTGGGGGATTCATCGTGGCCATGAAAGGGGTGGGCAAGGAGGGGGCATTGCAAGCTCAGAGCCCTCTGTGCAGAGCCAGCCCCTCGCAGGATTCTGAAGGAATAATTCTGAGCCCGGGATCACAAGCCAGCGTTTTCTCACAAACGCCGTTTCCCTGAGCAGGGGCTGGAAAATCCCAGCCGTGATTTACACCACAGATCCGCCGTTCCCGCAGCTACAACGGTTTTTCCAATGACCAAACAACGCATCAATCAATCCTCAACCCCTGCCAAGACGCTGAGGTGACATATTTACATCACAAACCCTTTGAGATGAGATTTGCTTGTGATTCCAGATTTTCTCTGTGCCTGGGTAACCAAGTCCTGCCCCGGCACCACCCAATAAAAGCGATAATGTTATTTACAGTCGGTGTTATCCCCCTGTTCCGCTATCTGACATCACGCATCTCGGGTCTGCCGGGTTCCTCTCCACCTCTTTTTGCTGCTCACACGCAGCTCATCCCCTCCCTACAACCCCCACACCTGCAGGTTATTATTTTGTAGACCTGGAGCAAGGAGCAATGCCCAAGAATGAGCTCAAAGTGTTGTGCGCAGGGAAAAACTGCAAACGGAGGGGTAAAACTTCACCCCTCGTCCCCACTTAGTTCTCCAGGCTCCTCGTTTCGTTCCTTCTCCGAGCATTTGAATTCCAGATCTTTCCCCTCGTTTTGCACACAAACACCCCCAAAGCTGCATCCTCCCCCAGCCAAGGCAAACCTCCAGCCCTGGGGAGCAGAGGAGCAGAATGCGGGGAAAAAGGGGGAATAAAGGAGCCCAGGCCAGCTCTGATCCGCTCTGTTCCACACCAGCGCCGGATGCCAAAGCCACTCGGGGCTCTGGGATGAGAGGAACCAAACGCTGCGGTGTGGAGGCATCGAGAGGGACACGCGGGGAGCAGGGCAGGATCCCCTCGGTGCTGGGAGCACGGACACTGCGCCCTGCCGCAGGGACACCGTGGGATCCTGCATCCCCCGTCCCGGGGTCACCGTCACCCCCGACCCAACCTGTCCCAGGCCTCAGCCCCGGCTCTGGGGAGGGAAAGGCTCAGACGGACTCAGCCTGTGAAAGGGAAAATAAACCCAGAGAGCGGCCGGGAAATGGAAGTTTCTCCCCTGCCTGGTATTTCTTGCGGCTACCAGCAGTGGGGGATGAAGTTTGAAATCAAAGAAGTGCCCTGGGCGTTTCCTGTGGCTGGGAGACGCTGGGAGAGGGGAGCACGGCTCCCCCCGCGGCCCCCGCCTTGAGGATGAAGGGATCTGACCCACTCGGGAAAGTGTCCCCGGCGGGGGCAGGATTTGGGATTAGAGGGTTAACGGAGAGGCTGGGAGGACGCACGTGACTGGCTGTGGAGTGGGGGGGCGGGTGGGGGTGTGGGGGCTGGGGGGGCTGCGGGCCGATCCCTCCCTCCCCATCTCCCCCCCCCCCCCGTCCCCCTCCTCCCGGTCCCCCGCACAAAATCCGCTCCCCGGACCATCCCCGTCCCCTCCAACCTGAGCCATGGAGACACCGGGCTGCCCGGCCTTCCCCCCGCCTCGCCGGCTCGGGGGTCCCCCGGGGCTCCCCCGGCCTCCCACCGCCTTCGCCCTCGGCCCAGCGGGGCCCCAGCGGCGGCCGCCGCCGCTCAGCCCCCGCCCCGGCCGCTGCCCTCCGCTCCGGGCACAGCCACGGTACCTGGGGGTCTCCAGCCCGGGCCCCCCCGCCGTGGCCGTGCATGGGAAGCCCCCGTACCCGGCCGGGGCTGCAGGTACCGGGGGAGCGGCGGGTGGAGGGGGGAACCGCCGACCCCTCCCGGCCCCTTCTGCTTCTCTTCTCCCCTCTCTGCCCCGCGGCCTCGGGTTCTGCGGGGACCCCCGGCCCCGACGCCCCCAAGGGCGTCATTTCCCCGACGCGCTCTCCCCGGCTTCTCCGGGACGGCCGATGTCGCGATATGACCCCATCGGGGACCCCCGGGGCGTCCCCCGACGGGAACCGGAGCTGCCCAGTGTCGGCAGCTGGGGCTGTGTCGCGACAGACACCGGGGTGTCGGGGATGGTTCCCGTTCTCCAGAAACGAGACGGGAAGAGGGAGAAAAGGCGGCGGGAGAGACCCGGACCCGCTGCCGCGACGGCGGGGACCGGCCCGGGGTGGGGAACGGCGGCTCCCGGTTACCGGGGATGGAGCAGGGCCGGTCCCGGTCACCGGGGATGGAGTAGGGCCGGTTCCCGGTCACCGGGGATGGAGCAGGGCCGGTTCCCTTCACCGGGGATGGAGCAGGGCCGGTTCCCTTCACCGGGGATGGAGAAGGGCCGGTTCCCGGTCACCGGGGATGGAGAAGGGCCGGTTCCCGTCACCGGGGATGAAGCAGGGTCGGTCCCGGTTACCGGGGATGGAGCAGGGCCGGTCCCGGTCACCGGGGATGCAGAAGGGCCGGTTCCCGGTTACCAGGGATGGAGAAGGGCCGGTCCCGGTTACCGGGGATGGAGAAGGGCCGGTTCCCGGTCACCGGGGATGGAGCAGGATCGGTTCCCGGTTACCAGGGATGGAGAAGGGCCGCGCTCCCCGGAGCAGGCTGGAAAGTGGCGTCCGGCCGCCGACCCCGGTCCCCGGAGCACAGAGGGCAGGACCGGCGGCAGCAGCAGGACGGGCCCGGGGCTCGGGGATGTGGGGGAGGCCGGAGCGCGGGGCTGGCAGCGCTCTCCGCTCCCCGAGCTCCAGCGCTCCCGGTTCCCCGGGACTCCCGGGAGCCTCGCTCCGGGGCGATAACGCTCTCGTTCCCCGGTACGGATCCCGGCGCTCCCGCTTCTCCGGCTCTCCCCGGTACCGTGTCCGGAGCTCCAGAGCAGCCGGTTCCCCTTGGCCCGGGTGTCCCGGGGGCTCCGCACCCGTCTCCAGGCTCGGGCAGGACCCAGCTCATTCCCGGGGCTCTCCCGCCGTTCCTTTGCGCTCTCCCGGAGCTCCCACTTTCGCTTTAATATTACTGCCCCGCTGCTGCTTTAATATAAGAAGCAAAAGGCAGCGCCGCGGGGCGATGGGAACCAGGTGGGAGCCGGCAAAGCCGCCTCGGGCAACAGGTAGAAAAATCCCCGAGAAGCGCCGGGAGAATCCTTCAGGGAGCACCGGGAGGGGCCCCGCCGCGGCTCTTACCTGCTCCAGCTGCGGCGGGGCGATTCCGCCGTTCCACGGGTGTTTCCCCCTGTTCCTGGGAGTCCTTTCCGTGCCCCCATCCCTTCACTAATGATCCTTTCGAGTTCCTTCCCCTCCCCATTATCCCAGGGACTGTACAGCTGTTTCCCAGCTGCCGCCTTGCCCAGCGCCGCCAAATCTTTCGGGGGGTGTCAGTTTAGGAAGGAGTGGGAGAAAAATATTTTTTATCTTCCCTTTGTCCCCCTGTGCCGCTGTGTTTATTTAGCTACGTGCCTGTATCCCGCTCCTTCCTGCCTTTCCCTTCTTTCTGGGTATTTATTTATTTGTCTCCAACGCCAAAACCCGTGGGGCACTCGGAAATGCGCCACGTCGCCTTTGAAAAAAGGGGGGAAAAGCCCCCAATTCCATGCTTTGTGCAGCAGGATTATATTTCGGTAATTTTTTCCCCCCTTTAATTTGGGTTATATTTGGGTCTGCTCTTTGGTGAGATTTGGTTTCAAATCATCAAAACCCTCTGGCCCAGCAGCTGAGCCCTTTGGAGGCCAAAGCAGGGAGGAAACGGCAATTTGGCCTCATTCCTTTGCCCTTACCCATGACCAGACAGGTCGGTACTGAGACGGACGAGGAGCAATCGCCCCCCAAACCTCCCCCAAATTACAATTTCTCATTAATTCAAAGCAGCTGGATCTGGGCTTGGCGGCTCCATAGCCCCCAAATTGCCTTAATTAGAAAACAGCCCCAAATCAAAACCGAAAGGCCGGAAAAGGCCATGGGGGGGGCTGGTTTGGGGGGTGCAGAGCCCCGCAGGGATGGGGACCCCATTCCCCCTCGGTCGGGATGCGGTGGTGAACAGGCTGGGAGGGAGGGTCCATCCTAAAGGAGACGTTTCCCCTCCTCGCCGTGGGCCTGATCCTGCTCCGAGGGAGCCAGCGCTCCCCACCTGCAGAAACCCCGAATCTGGAGCTGGTGACTGGGGTGGGATCAGGGCAAACCCAGCGTTTTTAGGTTGTCCCTTCCCAGGTGACACCTCTGTGTCCCCTCAGCAGGCGGGGACCCCAAGGCACACCCCCCCCCCCCAAAATCTGCTAATTCCCCGCTCTGCTAATTTCTCCTTTCCCTGGCTCAGCCTATTGGGGTCCCAACAGCACCTGGAATTGTTTGGAGCTGCCAAGCTCTGTGTGTCCCCACGTGGGGACAAACAGCACTCCTGGGGGTACAGAGGTGCCCCCCAAAACGCCTGGCAGGGATTTTCCTCCTTGATCCCACTCCATCATCCACCCCAGCGATGCAGCAGCATCGAAGGGAAGCGGGGAACCCCCAGATTTCTAGCTCTGGTCCCAGAGGAGGGTGAGAAAAGGGAGCTCTTCTTCAGCAAGAAAAGCAGGCTGGTGATTTTTACTCCAAGTGTTTTCCCGGGAGCTGCAGCTCCAGGGAAGTGCGGGCTCAGGGGCACAGAGCTCCCCCTGAACTATCTGGGGTGTGGGGTCTGGATTCGGCCCAGAGCCGGGGGGGGGTGTGGGGTCCCCTGTGGCTCTGTTCTGGGCTCTGAGCCGGGCGGAGGCACCAGCCTGTGCAGGAAGGGAGTGGGAGGAGCGGGATGAGGAGAGTGGAGCAAAACTCTCTGCACACACCCCCGTGCCCACCTCCCCTGCGCCCTCCCCGTCCAGTCCCAGCATCCCAGGGGGACCCCGAGCACCCGCTGCTCCAGCCAGGCTTGCCCCTCCCTCCAGAAGCTTTTCCTGCACACAGCGAGCAGGGGTTTATCCCTCCCCAGGGATGAATTTTCCATGCTGTGTGTCCATGCTGAGCCCTTTCTGCTGCGACAGTACCTCGACATCCCCCGGGACGGGAAGGGATGTGATGGGATGGGATGGGAAGGGATGCCAGGGCCGTGGCATGAACAGTTCTGGGCTTCCTTGGCACTACTAACACCCCCTGGTGCTTCTCCCCACCAGGTGAGAAAGGCTGCAAAGGTGGGTTCCAGGCGATTCCTGCAGCCTGCAGGGTCCCCCCGAAAGGCCCGGAGGATTTGGGGTGCCCCCTGGCAGCGCCCCTGGGCAGCCTTCGGGACCACGGGATCCCCGAGCTCCCCGAGCCCCTGGGCAAGGGCAAGAAGCGCAGGAACAGGACGACGTTCAGCACGTTCCAGCTGGAGGAGCTGGAGAAGGTTTTCCAGAAGACGCACTATCCCGACGTCTACGCCCGGGAGCAGCTGGCGCTGCGCACAGACCTGACGGAAGCCAGGGTGCAGGTACGGGCACGGAGGGTGGGCATGGACGCCCTGGGGCTGCCAGGACGGGGGCTCCCCCATCTGCAGGGTGATGCTGAGATAGAAGCTGCTTTTCCCATGAAATACGCTAAATCCCAGATGGAAAATCTCAGGCCATGCCCTCTCTGCCGTGCTGTGGGTGTTGGCTGCCTCTGAACTCTCCACATTCCCCGCCCTGGACAAGCACTCAAAGAGTCAAAAATGTGGGAGGTCGGTGTCAACCCCCCACCTCAGAATGCCCTAATGGTGATCCCCCTGCGCATCCATCGTTCCCAGCCAGGTCCCCGGCTCAGGAGAGGGATCCCCGGGACCTGGGGTGACACATCCTGGGACGTGGGGCAGGGCCAGGTCGCGCTCGCACGCCGCCGCTCCCGGAGGTGTCTCCGTGCGGTTTGAGGCTCCGAGTGGGAAGGGGAAGCCGGAGGGTGCTCCCAGCAGGGAGGAAATGAAGCTGGAGGGTAAGGAAGTGAGCAGGGAGCACCCGCTGGGAGCTGCCACCCCCAGGAGTAGGAATGGGGCCGGGGCGCAGCAGGGGAAGCGTCCCCCGAGCCCGCACACGCCCAGTGCCCGCCCGAGCGTCCGAAGCCAGATTTGGGGCGGGCTGAGATGAAACCGCCAGCGGCCACGAGAGCCCCAAGCCGAGTATGCCGGCAGTGCATCCTCCTGCCCGGGAGGCGCTGCCGGAGTTGTCCCCGCCCCAGGGAGCGCCAGTCCCCACCGCAGCACGGAGGGGACGTGCGGATGGGACATCAGCACCCAAAAAGCCTCATTCTGCAGCAAAACCTGCGACACACAAGCAGCAGGGAGGGGGAAAGGATCACGCACGGAGCAGGACGGATCGGTTTTGGTGCGGGACGAGATATTCGCGCTGTTGGAAAAGGCCGGGGCTCCAACGCTGAGCGCAGAGCAGCTTCCTCTGCTCGGCTCCGGCGCTCCGGGGCACCGTGTGCGGCCCTTCTCCTGCTGGGGAGGAGTGCGCGCCTGGGCAGGGGGCTGCGGCGGGCAGGGGAAGGGTCCCCGCACCTCAGCCCCCTCCTCCATCCGCCAGGTTTGGTTCCAGAACCGCCGGGCCAAGTGGCGGAAACGGGAACGTTACGGGAAAATCCAGGAGGTGAGAGATGGCACGGGAGCTGCTCCCCTGGGACCCTCACCCTAACCCGGTCCCACCGCACCCGTGGGTGCCCCGCATCACCCGTTCCTGCCCCTTCTCCCCACGGCTGCACCCACCCTCGGGAAAAGCGCGGCCCGGGGTGGAAAGGAGGGAGGATCACGTTTTGCCACACGCAGAAGATGCTGTTCAATGTCCCACTCCATTTCCCTCTGGGGCAGGTTTTGGGGGTTCCTCCTGAAGACCCCCTCCTACATCTATCTGTGCTTCCTGCCTCCCTTTTCTGCAAAACTTCCTTTCCCCCCCCCTCCAATATCGAAAAGCATAAAAATAATTCAAAATTCAGCTGCACCCACCTCCCTGAAGCCAAACTCTCCGGGTGGGGGGGAAATCTTTCAACCAAGATTCAAACCCCCCCAAGGCCAGAAAACAGAGCAAAGGCATCGCTCCCCTGCACCCTGTGGGTGGGGGGGTTGGAAGGGAGGATGAGGAGGATCCAACAGGGGTGAGAGGGATCCTGGGTGGGATAAGAGGAATCCTGAAGGGAGGAGTGGGATTTCAGGCAGAATGGGGGGGAAATGAGCACAGCAGGATGTCCCCACGCTCATCTTGGGCTTTTTTTGTTGTTGTTGTTGTTGTTGTTATTTCAGCTGCAGAACAACCTGTGGCCGAGCCCTGGGAGCCCCCCGGGGCTGCTGCCCCCCGAGAGCATCCCATCCCCGTGCATGTCCCCGTACCCCCCCGCTGCCAGCAACGGCTTCGTGGGCATCCCCGCTTCCCCGGGCCCCCACCCCGGCATCAACAGCCTCTACTCCCTGCACGGGCTGCCCCCCCCCGGCCCTGGCCCCACACCCCTTCGAGCCGCCCCCCCAACACGACTACAAGGCGCCCACCCTGATGCCACTGAGGATGAAGAGCAAAGAGGGCGCCGGGAGCCTCCTGAATTGGGCCACATGATGCCCTCGGGGGATGGACACGGAGCCCTCGTCCCCCCCGGGTATCGCCCACCCCCGCGGCACCAGGGAGGGGGGGTCAGGGTGGGGGGGGGTCACCTTCGCCCCCTCTCTGCACACCCCATTTCCCACCACGATGCTGCTGCCCCTCCAGGCCCGCCGAGGGGGGCAAAGGGGGCTGTGGGGAGGAAAAAGAGGCGTCCCCGAACCCAGGCTGCCCCAGCGGGGCCGGCACCGGCAGCTCGGGAGCCCAGAAACGGCCGCCCAAAATACCTGAGCCGTCCCAGCGATGGAGATTCCCGGTGGTTTCCCCCCGCCCCGGGCACTGCCAGCCGCGGGTGAGGCTGAGGAGGGGACCGTGCCCCCGGGGGAGCAGCGGGGCAGAGGAGTTTTGGGGGAAATTCTCCCCTCCCCAGCTGAAATTTGGCCTCTTGCTCCCTGCCCAGTGCAACCAGCAATGGCAGAAATGGGGCTCTTCCCCTGCCAGTGCCATACTGGGAACACACTGGGACAGCTGCTGGTGCTCGGGGGTTACTGGGGACAGCGCCAAGGAGCTCCAAACCCCCCCCCGAGCTCCTTCTGCTCCCTCCTGGAGGGGAAACAAGGCCCTGGCACAGCTCCTGGAGCCCCCTGGCATGGGCAATAAAGCCATGAGGTGGGGGCTACCAGGATAAAGCATCCCGAATTAAAGGGATGCTCTGCTACCCCTCCGGGGGGTGTTTTAATCCCAGCAGCTGGGAACCCTCCAGCTGGGGTGTTGGGGGCACAACTGGTCCATTTTGGGGGAGCTTCCTGCATTTTGCAGGGTTCTGCATGTTACTGGGGGTACCTGCAAGGCCAGTCTTGGGGGAGGGGGGCACCTCATTGTATCCAACGCGGTTCATCTGCTCCGGGGGGTCCCAGGGGGGCTCCCCCGGTCCCCCCCAAGAGCCAGCGTGTCCTGTCCCCCCCCTCCACCCACTGTGACCTCCCCCACTGCAGGGAAACACCAAAAAATGAAGCCAGGACCAACGCTGCTCACCACAGCACCAGGAGATGCTGGCACACCCCAGGCACCCTCTCGGGCCAAACCCCGCCTTGCAAAATCTGCAATGCCCCAGCTCCCACCTCCTGAAGGGGGGACACCCCTGTGGGGCACCCGGATCCCCTCGGGGAGGCTCCAGACCTGCTGTTCCAGCCCCACCTGGGCCAAAGGCCAGGGTTTTCAGCCAAGCTTGGCAGCCTGGGCACAGCCTGGGCACAGCCTGGGCACAGTGCGTGCCCCCAGGAGGCAGCCCAGGGCTGCCAGCCCCACCCAGGACACCTCATACCCCCTCCCACCGGCGGGGACTTTGTTATTCATTTCTAAACAATAAACCACGTTCTTCATAGGTTAATGATGGCTCCAGCAGCCCTGCAAAGCCAGGGGGGCTGGGGATGGAGACCCAACAGGCTCCTCAGGCCTGTCCTGGTGCTGGGAGTGGGGTTTGGGGGCAGGATGGTGCTGGAGGCACCCAGGTGGGTGCCAGGGGTGGGTGCAGCCCTGGCAGGACCCCCGGGGCACATCCAGCCCCCCAGGAGGCACATCCAGCCCCTGGCTCCGTGCTGCCCACAGGAGGGTGAGGTCAGGGTGCAGCACTGGGATCCAGATGGACCCGGGGCTCCACGTCAGCCCTGGCTGAGGGGAAACAGGGCAGGGACTAAGGGCGTGTCACCATCGGTGCTGAGCCCACAGAACTTCTCTGATGTCTCGTAAGGCTCAGTCTGCTGCTTCCAGGCCTGGGGATTCACTCCTGGAGAAACAGGCTCAGAATCCCAGCAGGTGATGGGCTGGAATTGGGGCTGTCCCAGGCTCCCTCTGTCCGCAACCATCTCTGCAAATCTCTGCCTCAAATCAGGGGGAATCCCCCAGGATTTCATCCCCCAGGGCTGCTGCTGCCCCTCTGCCAGGGAAACTGAGGCCAGGCAACATGCAAGGCTGAGCTCTGGCAGGATTTGGTGACAGGATCCTCCACTGAGAGCAGGGACCAAAGAAAATCCCAGAAATCTGGTGTCAGAAATCCCAGGACGGAGCTGGGGGAGGGTTCAGTGAATGACACAGGCAAATGCCTGCAAGAACCTGCTCCCCTAAACCAACAGACCTGGGTGCAAGGTAAGACTAAACCTTCTGATGAGGGGTCAGGCACCCCTGGGGTTTGAGGGATGAGTGGGGACAAGGACACAGGATGAGGAACTCTCATCCGGGCAGGAGGGACAGGGACACGGACAGAGCCCAGCCACAGTCAGGGCACAGGTATCACCAAATATATATAATCTATGTACAGCTCCTGCACCCCTCGTGGGCTGAGGGGAGGCTGCCCCAGCCCCTCAAGCCCCCCCAGCCCCCCAGAGGGGCTGGGCAGGGCCAGCCTGGTGTCCCACCCAAGGACCCCACTCCCACACTGCCACCTGCTCCCCCTTCTTGGCTGGGGGGCACGAGAAGGGAGGTGCCTCTGAAAGCATGGCACGGGCTGGGCAGAGACCCCCCACCCAACAGGAAACCCCCTCAGCTTTGGGATGAGCTCTGGAAGGAGGCAGAGGGGCAGGATGCGGTCTCAGCGAGGACCCCCCATCTCCATCCTCTTCCCAAGCCCACCACAAGAGTGCAGCCACCCACAGACCCCCCCAAACCTCGCTCCCCTGCCCCGTGGCGGCAGGACAGCCTCGAGCTCTCCAGGAAACCCATCCTGCCTCCCCGTGTCCATCACTGCAGCAGCTCCTCCCAGGAGATGGGCCGGGAGAAGACCTCCCTCTCCAGCCACAGGTCGTAGTTGACCTGGAAATCCTCGGGCAGGTCCACGCGCTGGCCCAGCACGCTCTGCAGGCAGTTATCCACGGGCAGGAACTCGGGGTTGCCGTGGGCCCGGTCGTAGCGCCGCGAGTTGAAGCGCTCGATGCTGGCGCGCAGGGCACACTCCTCCGCCTGGAAATCCCAGGGACGGGCGTCCAGGTCTGGGAACAGGGATGAGACGGGTCAGAGAGGAGCTGGGGGCTCCTCAGCCAGCCCAAAGCCCTCGGTGGTGGGGTTTAACCGAGCCCCGTGCAGCGGCCTGCTCATTCCCACATCCACCAGAGCAGGGAAGAATGATGAGGGTAAAAGCCCTCGTGGGTTAGGATGAAGACAGCTTAATAAAGAAAGCAAAAGCTGTGCACACAAGAAAGAAAAAGACTTAATTCCCTGCTTCCCAAGAGCAGGCAGGTGTTCAGCACCTTCAGGAGAACAGGGCCCCATCCCAGGGAATGGTGACCTGGATGACAAACACCATCACTCCCAACATCCCCCAATTCCTCCTTCTTCCCCCTACTTTATATTCTGAGCATGATGTCCTAGGGTCTGGAATATCCTTTGGTTCCCTCTCCTCCCAACAGCCCACACACCCTCAGCCCCTCACACCTGGGCAAGGTCTTTGGAGGTACTTCCAAGAGAGCAGAGCCAGGAGCCACCAAGGCTCCAGCACCACCCCAGCATCCCCAGCACAGGCACAGCACCAGCACCGACCCACAACATCCCAACATCCCCACCCCATCAAGCACACAGAAACGGGCAAGATCCCGGGAGGGGACACAGGCCAGCTGACCCAAATCAGCCAAGGGAATATTCCAGACTCTGTGATGTCAGATCAGATACAAAAGCTAAGCAAAGGAGGAGAAACCATGGGGCATTTGCTATTTAAAACATATGCCCTCCAGAGCAGCCACTCCACGTGCTGGAGCCCGGAAGTGGCTGAACATCACGTGCTGATGGGAAGTAGAGAACAAACCTATTTTTTTCTGCTCTTGCTGTGATAAACTACCTTACCTCAACCTACAAGTCATTTCCCATCTGATTTTCTCTGCCCTGTCCAGCTGGAAAGGGAGTGACAGAGCAGCTTGGTGGGCACCTGGTTAAGCTCAACCAGCCAAGGTCCCCCAAGGTCAACCCAGCACACCTGCCCAAGGTGGCACAGGGCGAGCTCAGGGCACAGAGCCTGGAGCAGGAGGGCTGGGAATGCCGGGAATGCCGGGATGTACCATTGCCGTAGGCCCAGTCGTCGTTGAGGCGGTGCCGCACTTTCTGGTAGATGGCTGACATGGTTTTCATGTTGCTCTTCCTCCACTGCCGGCCCAGGTACTTGGTCTGCACCTTGAGCAGCTTGAGCACGTAGAGCTGCATCATGGCCTGCTTCACCTTCAGAGCCCGCTTCAGGATCGGCGCCGACTTGAACACCACCAGCATCTGCCAGAACATCCCCAGACCCCAGCTGGGACGGATTCCCGTGCCAATCCCTCCTCCATTCCCCTGCTCGCTCCTCACTCCCCACCCACAGCTGGGCTGTCCCAGGTTATCCCCGGTGCGGGTGCCTGGCCCTGCTGAGCTCCAGGACATTCCCAGCCCTCACCATGGTGCGGGAATGCTTCCACTTGGTCAGCTTGTTCAGGATGCGCAGGAGGTTTATGCAGGAGAAGAGGTTCCGCCAGCAGAACTGGTTGTTGTCTCCAGCTTCCTGTGGGGAAGGAGATGCAGGGTCAGGCAAGGGATTGGAGCAGGGATGGGGAGAGGCTGTGGTGATCTGAGGAGTCATGTGCATGTGGGCAGGAAATCATCCAATCATGGAATTGTTAAGATTGGAAAAGCCCTCTGAGATCATCAAGTCCAACTGTTCCCCCAGCAGTGCCAAGGCCACCAGTAATCCCTGTCCCCAAGTGCCACATCCACACCCACACATTTTTTGATCACTTCCAGGGACGGTGACTCCAACACTGCCCAGGCCAGCCTGTACCAGTGCCTGACCATCCTTTTCACAAAGAATTTTTCTCCAATATCCAACCTGAACTTCCCCTGGCACAGCTTGAAGCCATTTTCTCTTGTCCTTTTCTCCCTGGGACCAGAACCTGAACCCTCAGCTGCCCCCTCCTGTCAGGAGTTGTGCAGAGCCAGGTCCCCCCTGAGCCTCCTTTTCTCCAGGCTGAGCCCCTGCAGCTCCTTCAGCCACTTCTGGTGTTCCAGCCCCTTCCCCAGCTCCATTCCATTCTCTGGACACGCTCCACTCCAGCAGACACCTGCCATCCCCATCCTCCTCCCCAAAATCCCAGCGGAACCAGGGGCTGAGCACAGGAGAGCTGAGGGTGCCAGGGCTGGGTGCTGAGCCCTGCATCCCAAAGTGCCCTGGGAAGCGCCCCAGGTGCCAGGACTGTCACAGCAGGACTCACCAGGCTCTCTGCCGTCAGCTCCGGCAGCTCGTGCACAACACAGTAGGGATAGTCCAGCACGGAGATGCTGCAGGAAGGAGAGGGGTGCTGGTGCTGTTCCCCCAGATCCCCCCAGCCTGGGGGCAATGCAGCCCCCACTCCCCACCCACTGCAGATGGGCTGTGGTGGGAACTCTGCAGGTCTGCCTGAGCCACTGCCAGGGAGGGACTGCAGCGGGGCCAAAGGAACAGGGACCCCTCCCCACATCCCCCAGAAACGCAGGTGGGCAGCATTCTCCCTCACCTGTTCTTGGCAGTGATGTAGGACATGATGTTCTGGTTGAAGAACTTGAGGATGAGTGGGATGCAGTTGGCAAAGACGAGGTGCTGGGCCATGTACTCAAACTGGGGAGGAGAAATGTGGGTGAACAGGGACCCACTCGGGCTCCTGCCGTGCCCAAAGACCCGTGGGCACGGCTGGACCCCGGCCCAGCTCACCTGGTAGATGTGGTTGAGCTTGAAGTGTTTGAGCAGGAGGAGCAGCACGGCAGAGATGGCCTTGACAATGATCTCCTTGTGCCGATTGACATCCACGCCCAGCTTCATGCTCTGCAGCACGGTGGTCCTGGGGACACAGGGACTGCATCAGCAGGAATTCCTCACAGGTTGTCCAGGAAAGCTGTGGCTGCCTCATCCCTGGAAGCATCCAAGCCCAGCCTGGGACAGTGGAAGGTGTCCCTGCCAATGGCGGGCGCTGGAACTGGGTGAGCTTTAATGTCCCTTCCAACTCAAATTGTTCTGTGGTTCTATGACACATTTGCAGTGGTCACCCTTCCTGCTCCGCTCATCCCTTCCCACCCAGAACATTCCATGATCCCACAGTCCTCGGGCTGGGGCGGGGTCTGCCCCTCCCAGTTCCTGCAGGGTGCAATCCAGGGTACAGCAGGGTGACATCCCCAAGGAGCCCCAGCCCACAGCAGGTCAGACCCACAGCTCCCTCCTTCCCTTCCCACCCCCAGCCTGCTCCTCTGCTCCTCGGCCACTCACGGCATCTCCTCGGGCAGGACATCTGCCAGGATGTTGATGGAGTCTGTCTTGGCTTTGGAGGTGGGGGCTGCAGCCAGGAGGATCTTCAGAAGAGCAATCTGGGAAGAAGGGAGAGATGGAGGGGGAATGGGAGCTGCAGGGGACTGGCCACACACCTTTGCCTCACTGCAGGAGGGAGGAACAGAGCAGGGCAGGGGTGAAAACTTGGGATGCAGCACTGGAAAGGGACTGATCCAGGGGATCCCAGTGCTCACCATGTACTGGGGCAGGCTGGGCAGCAGCCCCTGGTACAGGATCTCAGCAGGGACTTGCTCCACTTCCTCTTCCCCCTGGTGCCAGGAGAGACCAGAAAACCTCAATCCAGGAGCTGCCACCAGCACCTTGGACCATGAACCCAAGTGCAGGATACCCCCAAAACCCTCTGCCCCAGAGAAAGCCCTCCACAGAAAAAACAAACCCCTCAGCCCTGCCATAAAACCGGGCAGAACCAAGTGCCCCCAGCTCCCAGCCCAGGATCTCCACCCCACCCCAACCACACACTCACTCCGGAGAGCGGGGAGCGCAGGAACTCTTCCTCCATGTGCACCTGCACCTCAGCAATGGATGTGTACTTGTGCTGCAGGGGGACAGAGCAGGGTCACCACGGCCCCCCAGCCCCAGCCTGCTCCCACCATCCTGCTCCAGCCCTCCCAGATCCCTGTCCCAGGGAGCACCTCTGCAGATGTGCAGGGTGGGAGCTGCTGGGCTCAGGTGTGGGACAAGGCCAGCAGGAAGGGGATGAGGACATGAAGAAAGCGATAAAACCCCTTAACAAAGGGATAAAACCCCTTAACAAAGGGATAAAACCCCTAACAAAGGGATAAAATCCCCTAAGAAAGGGATAAAACCCCCTAAGGAAGGGATGGAGCCCCCGAAGGAAGGGGCTCAGACAACCTGGGAGTCCAGGATGAGGTGAAAGCTTAAGGCTGCTCTCCCCTCACTGGGCAGAGGAAGGGGAAAATGGTCAGGAAAATCCACCCTGAGCTGTGATGGGAGCAGGGAGATGGGCAAGGGGCACCCATCGAGCAGCAGCGGCTGGAGGAATTCCTTAACTCACCAGCTTCAGGGTGCGGATGCTCTCATGGATGGGCCTGGGCAAGCCCACCACGGTGTTGGTGTCACTGGAAGAGGGAAAGAGCCAGGCTGGGAGCAGGGCTGAGCACCCAGGGGTGGGGCAGGGACCACCCAGGGATGAAGCCACGCACCAGCCAGCCAAGGCCTTCCCTGCTGCCACGTAGAGACAAAAGCAGCCCCCAAACTGGCCTTCCCCACAGGCCCCCCATGATGGCAGCTGTGGGCTGGCTCTGCACCCACCTGCCCAGCGTGTAGCCGATGAATTTGCTGCGGCTGGATTCCAGGAACATCTCAATGTCCTTCTCCCTGCAGCAAAGACAGAAGGGAAGAGTCACATCTTTCTGCACATCTGGAAGATGCCCAGCCAGACACGGGGAAAGGCACAGCCCAGGCACAGGGAAAAGCCTTGTGGTCAGGTAAAGGGTGCACAGCCAACCCCACAAGCAAACAGCCATCAAAGTGACCACCCCCTCCCAAACACCTTCCCTACATCCCTGCTGAGATTCCCAATATCCAACAGCCTCTGTTTCCCTGACCCTGCTCCAGCTCTCCAACCAGGGAGCCCCCCGGACTCACCGGACCTTGGGGGCCCAGGGCAGCCCTTTGGGGCAGGTGATGCGGTCGCTGGGGGGGTGCTGGGTAGGGGGGGGCATCACTTCATCCCGTTCCAGGGGGAAGGTCTCTCCCTCCAGGCTGTTGTCATCATCATTCTCCTCCTCCTCCTCGCGGGAATCGTCAGCTTTGTACGGATCCCGCTCGTTGAAGGCATCGAGGTTATCCTGTTTAATGAGGGCCTGGAGCGGGGAGAGAGGGCAGGGAATATCCCAAAAACAAGGCCAGACCCTGGCAGTGCCCTCCCAAACGGCCCTGTCCCCACCTTGTGCTCCCTCCGGCCGCGTTTCTGCTGCTGCTCGATGAGGTCGGAGGCGGAGGCGGGCGGGGAGGCCGCCCGCATGTTGCGGATCACCTGGATGCTGTCCTCGGGCAGCGGCGGCAGCCCCAGCATCTCCCTCTTCTCTGCCTTCATGCTCTGCAGCTCCTCAAACCCTCCCAGGGTGCACTGCAGGGAACACCACAGCATGCTGAGCATCCCAGGGGCACCTACACCCGCCCGTGCCAAACCCAGTGTGCAGGATCACACAATCAGTCAGGCTGGAAAAGCTCTCTGAGATCACCCAGTCCAACTGCTCCCCCAGCACTGCCGAGGCCACCACTAATCCATGTCCCCAGGTGCCACACCCACGTGTCCTTTAAATCCCCCTGGGGATGGGGACTCCAACACTGTCCTGGGCAGCCTGTGCCAATGCCTGACCACTCTTTCCATGAAAAAGAAAAATCCCAATATCCAAGCTAAACCTCCCCTGGCACAGCTTGATGTCATTTGCTCTTGTCCTGTCCCTGTTTCCTGGGAGCAGAGCCTGACCCCCACCGGGCTGTCCCCTCCTGTCAGGGAGTTGTGCAGAGCCAGAAGTCCCCCCTGAACCTCCTCTTCTCCAGGCTCAGCCCCTTTCCCAGCTCCCTCAGACACTTCAGACCCTTCCTCAGCAATGTTCCACTCCATGAATATGCTCCAGCCCCTCAAAGTCTCTTTCCCTGAGGGGCCCAAATCCCTCCCCAGGGTTTCAAGCAGGAGCTGCCTGCCCTGTGCTGCTCTTGTCATTGAGAGAGGCAGGAGGGACAGGAGGATGTCCAGGCATCCACAAATGCAGTGTTCAGAGCTTTCCTTCCCCCAGCCAGGGACCTTGCTTTGGGTCTATCCTAAGTATCCAGCTCCAGACACCAATATCCAACGCTTTGCTATGGAGGAAAACCTGGGACTGGGTTTAAAGGAAAACTGAACACCGGAACAAGAGGATGGAGCAATTACAGCCAACTCTGAGGGCAGAATTCCCTCCCCTGCCATGTATCAAAGCACACATCCCACATCCCACAGCCTCTCCTTACCAGCACAGTTTTCCAGAGTAGAAGCAGCACCTTCTTCATGGGGAAGTGCGGAGCGTGGCCACTGCAGAATTTGGTCACCATCCCAAAGAGCATGACAGAGAAGGGTTCGTTGTTGTACAGGGGGGCTCCTGGAACCACAGAGCACCATTAGCCAGGAATTCCTCATCCCTGGCCTCACCCCAGCCACCAGCATCACCAGCTCTGCACCCTCCTCCCCATCAGCTCCAAGATCCTCACCTAACCCCAGACAGCTCCCTCTCCCCTTCCAAGGCCTCCTAAACTCTGTAATTTCTTGCCTCTGTGTTGAGAGGAAACAACAGCTCCAGTATTCGTTTTTTTCCCAGGGAGAGAGCACCCAGCAGCAGAAAGGGCTGCATGGCTTCCTCTGCTCACCTCCCTCTGCCCCACAAGTTGAGCAGAAACCAACCCAGCGCCGCCAGTCGCTATTATCCGACTCCTCGAGCCAAATCCCGAGTGACTGTCTCCAGCCCTGGCAGTTCCACCCCAGCTCTGGCCCTCACCCAGCTCTGCTCGGAAGGTTTGCCTCATGCTCTTCCACTCGGGCTTGTCCCCCTCGGCCTCCTGGCGCACGGTCTCCACAATCAGGTACATGATGTTCAGCAGCACCCTGCAAAAACCAGGGCAGCTGAATCCCGGCAACTGGGATCAGTTACGGAAGCACTGTCAGCACCCAGGGCTCAGGGAGAAGCTGGAGCACCCCAGAGTTCATGTACCTGCTCCACACCAGCACACAGGCACTGGGGGGAAAAGCCTCTACAAGTCCAAACAAGGAAAAAAATCTGCTTTCTCGAATTTTACCCTTTCATATCCCCAATCTGGCCCATCGCTGCTGTGCAGGCTGAGCACAACAGATACCCATGGAAACTCTCAGAGCTGGGACAGCTCTGGGACCCCTTCCAGTGGCTGTCTCAGCCTCCCAAAGCTCCCAGAAAACCCTGGTCCCCCTCCTGGTCCCTCCATACCTGAGGTCGGTGCTGTCAGCCAGGGAAATGGCCGGTTTCCTCACGGCACTGGAACAGGCGGCGCTGTTGCTGCGGAGGGAGAACAGCTCAGAGGGAATTTGGGGGAATTCAAACTCTGCTACGGGCACTCCACGTGCCAGCTCCAAACCCCGCGACAGACACTGCTCCATGAACTCCCTGCTCCCAGCACAGCTGCAGGAGGAGGAGCAGAGCTGCCTGTTTGCTGCCAGGCAGTTTGGTTCATTGGGAATTTCAGGAGGAATCAGGGATAACCCCACATGACACGTCCACCCAGGACAACGGGAGTCACTCTGTGAGCTCCAGGAGAAATCAGGGATAACCCTATATTACACATCTGCCTAAGACAACAGGAGACACTCTGGTGAGCTCCAGGATAAATCAGGGATAACCCTACATGACAGATCCACCCAGGACAACGGGAGTCACTCTGTGAGCTCCAGGAGGAATCAGGGATAACCCTACATGACACATCCACCCAGGACAACAGGAGTCACTCTGGTGAGCTCCAGGAGAAATCAGGGATAACCCTATATTACATTACACATCTGCCTAGGACAACAGGAGACACTCTGGTGAGCTCCAGGAGAAATCAGGGATAACCCTACATGACACATCCACCCAGGACAACAGGAGTCACTCTGGTGAGCTTCAGGAGAAATCAGGGATAACTCTACATGACACATCCACTCAGGACAACAGGAGTCACTCTGTGAGCTCCAGGAGAAATCAGGGATAACCCTACATGACACGTCCACCCAGGACAACAGGAGTCACTCTGTGAGCTCCAGGAGAAATCAGGGATAACCCTACATGACACGTCCACCCAGGACAACAGGAGTCACTCTGTGAGCTCCAGAATGAATCAGAGATAACCCTACATGACACATCCACCCAGGACAACAGGAGTCACTCTGTGAGCTCCAGGAGGAATCAGGGATAACCCTACATGACACATCCACCCAGGACAACAGGAGTCACTCTGTGAGCTCCAGGAGAAATCAGGGATAACCTTACATGACAGATCCACCCAGGACAACAGGAGTCACTCTGTGAGCTCCAGGAGGAATCAGGGATAACCCTATATTACACATCTGCCTAGGACAACAGGAGTCACTCTGTGAGCTCCAGGAGAAATCAGGGATAACCCTACATGACACATCCACCCAGGACAACGGGAGTCACTCTGTGAGCTCCAGAAGCACCCCTGCAGTGTTTCCCTGCAGTACTCACTCAATCTCCATGTTCAGCAGCTCCACCAAGGCGTTGAACGTTCCCACTTCCAGCAGCAGGAAGATGTTGTACCTCATCCAGGCCTGCACCTCGGCCTCGGAGCTGCACTCCCCGAAGGTGCCTGCGAAGAGAGCCTGCTGACCCCAGCCCACGGGCGCTCCCACGGCACCCCACGTGGAAACACCCCTCGGACAGAGGGGGGAACTGGCAGGCACAGGATGGAGCTGCCCCCTCTGGGTAACGCGTTCCGGGCCTGGGACCTGGGCTAAGACAGGGAAATCAGACAAATCTTGGGCCAAACTGCTCTAAACTATCTGGTCCCATGAGATTCAGCTTCGTTCCAGACATCCCAGGTGGAATGAAAACCCCAAGGAACGAAAATTCTTCAAAATATTACATATTAAAATAATTGGTAATTATTGTATTATATTAATACTATATATTCATTATATTATATATTACATGCAATTATATATAACATATTGTGTATAATATAGATTATATTATATTAATAATATATGCCATAAAATTAATATAAAATACATATAGAATATATGATGTGTATTGTTTATAAACATATACACAATGTATTATATGTAAGACACAGCATGTAATAGATGTAATATACAATATACAGTATATTACATATAATATGTATTGCAGACTATATTGTATTAAGTATTACTTGTAGTACACATATTATAATGAAATAATTTTATGTATATGCTACACATATGAGATTTTATTGTACCATGTCTCACCTATATAGTATATACATTAAAATACTACCTATAGTATATGTATTGTAATTATATATTTTGAGATATATATATATATTATATTATCTTGTACTATGTCTCCTATATATATCAAAATATGTAGTTATAGTATGTATACTACATGTAATATGTAGTACAATGTAATCTACAATACATATATTATATAATATATACTTTATATAATACAAAACTATATATTACATATTGTATATTATATAGAAGATATGTGAATATGTTATAACTTTATGAACATAAAGGAGTTCTATATTATTTAAATATACGCTATATAGAAAATGTAGTTAATGGACACAACATAACAAATAATTGTTTCTCTCTATATATAGATATACAGATAATTGTATATCTAATTGTATAACTGTACAATTGTATATTGTACGATACATATATACTTATATAGATTGATGCTATCACAATATAACCTATTTTATGGACTTAGTAGTGGAGCAAACAAGGGGCAGATGCACAATATCACAATATAACTATCTATCACTATAAAACCCTCCTTGCAATTATCTGTCACTATAAAATTAAATACCACAATGTAATCCATTACTATACTGTACAACACATGTAATATATGCTTATATGGATTAACTATATCACAATACAACCCGTTTTACGGACTGAGCAAACAAAGGGCAGAGGCACAACAATATAACTGTCACTATAACTATCACTATAAAATTAACTATCACAATATAATCCATTACTATGCTGTACAATATATATAATATACAGATTAACGATATCACAATATAACCCATTTTATGGGCTTAGCAGTGGGGCACACGAGGGGCAGAGACACAGTATCACAATATAACTACCACAATAACTATCTATCGCTATAAAACTACCTATCCCAATATAACCCATTACTATATTGTACAATATATATAACATATACATTAACTATATCACAACACAACCCATTTTACAGACTGAGCAGTGGGGCACACGAGGGGCAGAAGCACAATATCACAATACAACTATCTATCACTATAACTATCACTATATAACTATCACTGTAGCTACCTCCATAAAATTAACTATCCCAATATAAGCCACTACCATATTGTACAATATATATAACATAAATATCAACTGTATCACAATATAACCCATTTTACGGACTGAGCAGCGGGGCACACGAGGGGCAGGGACACAATACCATAGTATAACTATCACTATATGTATCACTATATAACTGCCACTATAACTATCTATTGCTATAAAACTACCTATCCCAATATAACCCATTACTATACTGTACAATATATATAACACATACACATTAACTGTACCACAACATAACCCATTTTACAGACTGAGCAGCGGGGCACGCGAGGGGCAGGGACACAATATCATAGTATAACTATCTCTGTATGTATCACTATAACTATCTATCACTATAAAATTACCTATCCCAATATAAGCCACTGCTATATTTTACAACATATACAACATAAATATTAACTGTATCACAACATAACCCATTTTACGGACTGAGCAGCGGGGCACATGAGGAGGGGCAGAGGCACAATATCACAATATAACTATCACTATATGTATCACTATAACTATCTATCACTATAAAATTAACTATCCCAATACAACCCATTACTATACTGTACAATATATATCACTTATACACATTAACTATACCACAACATAACCCATTTTATGGACTGAGCAGCGGGGCACATGAGGGGCAGAGGCACAATATCACAATATAACTATCACTATAACTATCACTGGAACAATCTATCATTATAAAATTAACTATCCCAATATAACCCATTACTATATTGTACAATATCTATAACACATATATATTAAGTGTATCACAACATAACCCATTTTACGGACTGAGCAGCAGGGCACACGAGGGGCAGGGACACAATACCATAGTATAACTATCACTATATGTATCACCATAACTATCTATCACTATAAAATTACCTATCCCAATACAACCCATTACTATACTGTACAATACATATAACACATACACATTAACTATACCACAACATAACCCATTTTACGGACTGAGCAGCGGGGCACATGAGGGGCAGAGGCACAATATCACAATATAACTATCACTATAACTATCCCAATATAACCCATTACTATACTGTACAATATATATAACACATATATATTAAGCATATCACAACATAACCCATTTTACGGACTGAGCAGTGGTGCACACGAGGGGCAGAGGCACAATATGACAATATAACTAAGAATACGTATCGCTATATAACTACCACTATAAATATCTATCGCTATAAAACTACCTATCCCAATATAACCCATGACTATACTGTACAATATATATAACACATATATATTAAGTATATCACAACATAACCCATTTTACGGACTGAGCAGCGGGGCACACGAGGAGGGGCAGAGACACAATATCACAATATAACTATCACTATCACTATATAACCCATTACTATACTGTACAATATATATAACACATATATATTAACTATATCACACCATAACCCATTTTACGGACTGAGCAGTGGTGCACACGAGGGGCAGAGGCACAATATCACAATATACCTGTCACTATAACTATCACTATATAACTATCACTGGAACTATCTATCACTATAAAATTAACTGTCCCAATACAACCCATTACTATACTGTACAATATATATAACTTATACACATTAACTACACCACAACACAACCCATTTTACGGACCGAGCAGCGGGGCACGCGAGGGAGGGGCAGAGGCACAACACACCAATCCATCACCATAACTATCGACCACCATAAAACTGACTCTGCCCGTGTAACCCGCACAGGAGGGGCAGCGGCCGCTGTCACCTTGTGCCACGTAGAGGATGGCGCGCGCCACGCGCAGCCTCTTCTCGCGCGCCGTCACCTCCAGCCCGTCCAGCAGGCGCATGGCGTGGGTGCGGTGCTGCGTCCGCTCCAGCTCCGGCCACTTCTTGTCCCGCACTGCAAACCAAGGCAGGGCTTTGGGCACGGCCACGCTGCCCCGAGGGAGCGGGCGCGGCCGGGGGAAGGGCTCCCGGGAGGTGTGTGACGGCTCAGGGACGTCTGAGCAGCCCGGCAGGTGATTAGGTCAGTCGTGGCACCGTGGAATATCCCGAAAGGATCACTGAGGCCAGCTCCTGGCCCTGCACAGGACAGCCCAAAATCTCGCCGGGTTGTCCAAACACTCCTGGAGCTCTGGGAGCCTCGGGGCCGTGCCCATTCCCTGGGGAGCCTGGGCAGTGCCCAGCACCCTCTGGGGGAAGAACCTTTCCCTGAGATCCAGCCTGAGCCTCCCCTGGCACAGCTCCAGCCTTTCCTTGGGTCCTGTCCCTGCTCACAGGGAGCAGAGATCAGAGCTGCCCCTCCAGAGCAGCTGCAGACCCCAGTGAGCCCTGGCATCAGGCCCCTCTTCTCCAGGAAGAGAAATCCCTGTCCCTCCCCAGGGCGAGAAGAATCCAGAAAAAGGCTCTTACTGTGGATCCTGAAGTCCTCCTCAAAGCATTTTCGGTTGAGCAGGAACTCTGGCCCCTCCGTGTAGCTGTACAGCTCTGCCAAAAGAGGAGAAGCTCCAAAAACCTGCACCGAGCTGCAACTCAGCCCTGGGAACTGCTGTTTTAGCCAAAATATCAAAATGTAATAAAACCCCATCCAGTGTAATGCCAAAAATATTAATTACACATATCCTGTCCCTTTTAACATCAATACAGCATTTAAATATAATAATAAAGCCATACTGGAATTGACAGAGTTCCCTTAATTCAACCAGGAGAGGAAATCACGGCTGATTAATTGATCCCACAGAAGAATTCCTTACCCGACAGCTCTGCTGTCCATTTATCCGTGTCTGCATACTCAAACTCCAGGTCTGGCGACTCCGAATAGCCCTGAAAACACGGGGGAAAATCAGTTCCATTACAGCACACCACAGGAAAACCACAATCCCTGAAAACACTCACAATTCACCTCATCCTCCTGCAAATCCAGGGCTGGTTTTCCTGGTTTAGGGACCAAAAACATTCCTGCAGCAGCACAAATGTTACCGAGGCAACTCCAGCCCACCTCCTGCGCCTCCATCGGCTGGGCTGGGCCACGTGGAGCCGCTGCAGCACCCCCAAAGCACAGGGGAGCCCCCAAAGCACAACAAACACGACAGGAGACAGGGAGAGGGTTCTGTGAGATCAGGGAGCTCTCAGAGCTCACCCATTCCGCACAAAATTGGGAAAATTTGGGCTACGCTGCTGTGTCATCCTAGCAGATGGAATTAGTGAGGATGAAACAACTCCAAACAGCTCTGGAGAGGCTGCAAAACCATCCAGGAGAACCTTCAGAGCACAAAATATCAGCTCCCTTTACACAAGTCATGAACATCGACCCACAGGCACCCAGCCCTGAGTGGGGCAGACACACAGCAAGTCCCTCACAAATTTCAGGATGCTGAGCACGGGGCAAATCCACACCAGTACTCTCCTGAATTATTAGGCTCACACTCCTGAGTACGGAGAGGATCCAGAATAGAATCTTCATCCATCCCTAAGTGAGGGGTAAACCCATACAAGAACCATCCCAAAATTTGGGGCACCCACTCCTGAATGAGGCACAGACCCAGAGCAGAATTCTCCCCAGTTATGGGGCTCTCACTCCTGAGTGAGGGGCAGATCCACACCAGAACTCTCCTGAACTCTGGAGCTCCCACACGTGACCAAGGGACAGATCCACATCAGAACTCTCCCAAATTTGGGGGCACCCACTTCTGAGGGGCAGAGTGAGGGGCAGGCCTTGAGCAGAATTTTGGGGCACACACTCCTGAGCACAGAGCAGAACCCTCTCGGGATACCCATCCCTGAGCGAGGAGCAGAGCCACAGCAGAATGATCCCATATTTTGGGGCACACATTCCTAAAGAAGGGGCACACTCAGAAACAAACCCACATAAATTTTGGGGCACCCCCCACAAACGAGCTGCAAATCCACAGCAAAACTCTCCTAAATTTGGGGGCTCCCACTCCTGACAGAGGGACAAATCCACATCAGAACAATCCCTAATTCCAGGAGTCTCAGAGAGGGGTAGCTCCAACCTCCTGCCTTGTGCTGGCTCTGCTCTTCTGGGAGCACCCCCAGCACCACAGGTGCCCCAAGATTCCCCCTCACATCCCTCCCCTGGCATTCCAGGGACCTTTCTGAGGATCCCCTGGGTTAGAACAGCTCTGGGGCCATCCCAGGAATGAAACGCTCTGGAAAAACCCAGTGATACCTCTGTTCCGTACAATCCTCCTGACCCCCAAGGCTCAGGGTGACCCCAGGGTGTCCCTGGGGTGGGGGTTGGTCACCCCTTGCTGGATCCACCCCTGGTCCGAGCACGGCAGCGGGACCCGACACCCCACCCCGGGCCGGTACCGACCGGTAACACCGAGGAAAGCCCCGGGTGGGCTGTGAGACCCCCGGGCCAGCCCTGTCACTCCCGTTTGGGACGGGCGGACCGAGCCACCCTCGCGCCCCGGCCCGGTCACAGCGGCCCGGACCTGGGGAAGGGATGGATGAAGAGGAAACCGGCACCGACCGAGCCCAGGCAGGATCCGGGCAGTCCCAGTTCCGAGCAGGCCGGGCAGGGAGAGGCCCCTCGGCTCCACAGCCCGGGCCCGCTGCGTCAGGGAGCCGGTACCGAGGGAGCGGCCCTGGGACCAGTACTGGGGCACCGGAGCCAGCGGACGGGCTGGTCCCGGGCCGGTCCCGGGGAAGGCGGTGCCCAAGCAGGGCTGGAAGGGCCGGACACCGGCCCCCCCGGGCACCGGCACTACGGGCACTGGCACCCCTGGACACGGCACCCACAGGGATCCACGAGCACCGGCACCACCGGGCACCGGCACCGACCGGACACCGGCACCGCCCCTGGGCACCGGCACCCATGGGCAGGCCCTGGCCGAGGCCCGGCGCGGCCCGCCCCGCCCGGGAAGGCCGCCCCGCTCCCGGCGGCGCTGACCTCGGAGTCCTTGCGCGGCGGCCGGGCCAAGTCGCGGCCCCTCCCGGGCGCGGCGGCCCCACCGCGGCCCTTGTTGTTCCCCGGGACCGGGACAGGGCCCGGCCCGGGGCCGCCACTCGGCTCCATGTCGGCCGCTCCGCCGCGCCGAGCTCTCGCGAGGACTCACCCCCTCCTCTCGCGGGAGCGGCAGGGAGAGCCGGGGCAGCGCCGCCGCCATGTTGGGAGTGGCACCCGGGGGAGCGCCGGTGTCTCCCGTGGGTGCGATGCAGCTCCGCCCGCCGGTCCCGCCGCTCCGCCGTGGCGGCCGCGTCACGGCCGGCGCTGCCCGCCCCCGGTGGCCACGGACGGCGCGACACACGGCCTGTCGGCGGGCTCCGCCCCCGCGCGGCCATCTTGGGTGCGGCGCGACCCCGGGCGCGGCCATGCTGGGTGCGGCACTTCCGCCCTCACCCGGGGGTGGGCCCGGGCGCTGGTGGCCGCCATGTTGAGAGTGGCAGCAACAGGCAGAGCCCACAGTGAAGAGCCTGGAGCAAAGGAATCCCCCGGTGAAGGGGCTGGGCGGGCTCAGACCCCAAAGAGCGGGGACCTGATGGGGCTCGGAGGGGAGTCGGACCCCGACAGACCAACCTGACAGGGTTTAAACCCCAAGCTAAGGTGTCCTATTGGGCTTAAAAGAGGGTGAGACCCCAAAATCCAGAGTCGTAGCAATGCTCAGAGAGTTCTGGCGGGACTCAATCCCCACCCCGAGGTGGCCAAAGGGAGATTCCAGCCCTGCCCTTGGGCTCGGAAACAACTCAAGGTCCCCAAATAAACCACCCACAACCAAAAGCAGTTCCTTTTTCCTAATAGTTTAATTAGACTTTAATGATTTATTGCTCAACTGCAAGGATTAATATTGCATTCATTAAAAATCATTCATATACAAAATAAACCTCTCGCTCCCGGCCCAACGCTGCCGCTGCCATCGCCCCTGGGCTCCCCCAACATGGCTTATCCAGACACGGAGCCCTTGCGCCGAGATTCCACCCGGGATGGGTGGGAACGGGGGGCCGGGACCCCCGGATGCGGGGGGCTCACAGGGAAGGGGGGATGCTCCCGCTCCTCCCCACAAACACCCATCCCAGCTCGCTAAGCCGTCCCCAGGGAGGTCTGGGGGATGGTGGAGGGGACGCAGGTGATCCCCGGGATCGGTGGCGGAGCGAGGCAGGTGATCCCCAAAAATCTATGGAGCGACCGTCCAGGAGGAGAGCAGGCAGGGTGGGAGAGAGGAACAGTCAGAGGACAGCGGGGAGGGGATGACAGGGGGATGAGCTCAGCAGCTCCCCAATCTCCTGGCCCCCCGAAGAGCTTTGCACCCCCAGACCTGCAAATTCCCTGGGAATGACCCCTGCGGGTGGATGGATCCCTGCAAAGGGGGGAAGGAGCAGCTCCATGAGCTGGGAGGTGCCAGCTGCTCCTTCCCCTCCCTTGGGTGGAGAAAGGAACAGGAGATCTGGGAAGGATAAAAAAAGCCAAGAGGAACCTCAGCGGGTTGGAAGGAGCTTCCAAGCTGGGAAAGGGAAACATTGGCTGGGAGGGCACGGAGGAGGCGATGGGAGCAGCTGGGACACGTGGAGAGAGGGCGAGGAAACAGCAACAGGGGGCAGAAGGGCCAGGCTGGGGTATGGGGAAGGCTCATCTCTGCATCCAGCTCAAAAAAAAAAATAGTGAAACACCCCCAAAACCCAGCCCAGACACCCTCAACACCACCCGGCACTTCCCAGTGGGAGATGGGAAGGCGGTCACGTCCTTTAAAGAGTGCTTCCTCTTTAAAACATCTCTGTAAGGATATCAGAAAGGAAAAGAGGAAGGAAAAAAAAAAAAAGAAAAAACAAATGGAAAAAAAATGTTTAAAACTCAATTAAGGTGCAGTTTGGCTAAAAAAAGCAAAAAAACCAACAAATTAAAAAAAAAAAAAACAACCAACCTAAGAGAGATGAGGATAATGCTGGGAAAGCGACCCCCATCCAGATTCAGATTAGCACCCTGAAACACTGAACTCCCCTGGACCCTGGTGGCCAGCAAACCCAGGCCAGTGGCCACCAAACCTGGGCCACCTCGGCGCAGGGACCTGGGCTGGGCTTGGGCACAGTCACCCCCTTTGCCAGGTGTCCTGCAGGCCACTCTGCTCCCAGGAAGCACCCGGAGCAGGGATCTAGCAGCTAAAACTGGGCTCTTTAAGGCAATTTAGAAGTTGCAGATAATCCACACAAAGAAATAGAAGATAAAGTAGAAGAGCATCTCCGGATCCGCAGGGAGCCCGGCTGAGACCGACGTGGGCTGGAAAGGTGGGAAAAAATACAAAATCAAAGCCAAAAGAAACCATTGCTGCAGGAATGAAGTGCCCTTGGCACAGCAGGAAAGGGAAAGCCCCTCCTGGAGCCAGGGCTGGGAATCAGCGGCTTCAGCCACATGAAAGCAAGAAGCAAATCCCAGATTGTCTGGCAAGATCAGACAGGGATGAGATCATGGAAAAGGGGGAGAAAATAAAACCTAGCCTTAAAATCACAGATAAAATGTAAAAACATGTTCTGGTGGTGGGGGAAAAAAAAAAAAAAAAGTAAACCAAAATAAAAATGATTTTTAAAAATAATCTCTCAAATGTTGCCTTGTGTGGTCTGGTCCTTCATGGAAATGGTCCCGTCAGTATCTAGGAGAGAAGGAAGGGACAGTGAGGGACATGGAAGGTGCTGCTGAGCCAGAGCAAGGGGATCCACACTGGGCTGGCAGGGACCTGGAAGCTTCTCTCATTCCACAGGAGGGACACCTTCCACTGTCCCAGGCTGCTCCAAGCCCTGTCCAGCCTGGCCTTGGACAATTCCAGGGATCCAGGGGCAGCCACAGCTTCTCTGGGCACCCTGTGCCAGGGCCTGACCACCCTCACAGGGAACAATTCCTTCCCAATATCCCATCCATCCCTGCCCTCTGGCGCTGGGAGCCATTCCCTGTGTCCTGTCACTCCAGGCCATTGTCCCAAGTCCCTGTCCAGTTCTCCTGGAGCCCCTCTAGGCACTGGAAGGGGCTCTGAGCTGTCTTGGAGCCTTCCAGCTCTGCCAGAGGGGCTCCAGCCCTCAAAGCATCTCCGTGGCCTCCTTTGGACACGCTCCAGCAGCTCCACATCCTTCTGCTGTTGGAGACCCTGGAGCTCGAGGCAGAACTCCAAACCAACGGGGAGCTGGGAGCTCCTGCCCCAGCAGTTCTCACCTGTAGTAGTTGGGTTTGAAAGGCCCGTTTTTGTTGAGTCCCAGGTATTTGGCCTGATCGTCCGTCAGCTCCGTCAGGTGGGCGTCGAACGATGGCAGGTGCAGACTGGCCACGTACTCATCTGGGAATGGGAACAGGGAAAAGGGGATCAGGGAAAATGGGATCCCTCACCACAGCCTGGGGAGGAGATGATTGGAAGGTCAGGCTGGGCAGCACCCCAGATTCACCATCACCCAAAGCAGAGCTGAACCTAAGCCTGGGCTGGATGTGCCCCTAAAGGCCCAAGGAGGGCATGGAAATCCTAGAGAAGGGAGGCTGCAGGATGTGGGATGCTTCCCGTGCTGCAGAACACTAGGGAAAATAAATCAAACAGCCCCCACATCACCGCCTCTGGTGGCTTCCCTGAACTCACTGTCCCTCTGGAAGCGTTTCCCAGCCCAGGTTTGAGTTCTCCTGACACTGCTGGCACACGGATTCCCCAGGGAAAAGTCAGTTCCTTCACTCACCCATCTTCTTCGGCAGCAGGTAAACGTCCTGCTTGTACCGGCCCTCGGGAGCGTTGTAGAGCTCAATCAGAGCCAGAGCCTGCGGAGAGCACAGGGATAAGCTGGGAACAGACAGGAACAGCCACCAGCTTGGGCAGCACAAAGCTCCCAAAGGCAGAGGAGGATCTGAGAGCTGGAGAGACAGTGCAGCCGTTTCCAACATGCCTTGAGGGAAAGGCTCCCACCCGGGTCCAGCCCTGTCTGGGAGTCCATAATCCCACTGGAGGGATCAGAGAGCCAGGATCAGATACCACCCAGCTTGTTTGCAGCATCTGGGCTCAACACCCCAGCAAAAAACAAGAGGATGGTTTAGGGTTAGCAGCTCTTCTCTTAAACCCCCCAGCTGCTGCAGCACGTGGAAATGGAGGGGCTGCCCTAAGAAACTGGCAGCATCCAAAAACCAGGGTCATTCCTTCAGGACAGATGAAACAGCATCCCCCAAGTGCTGGCTTCCACAGCTGGGAACCAAATCCAAAACACAGGCCTGCTCCCTGTCCACTTGGGCTGACAGGAGTGACGATACGGGAATTCCTCACTGTCAGTGTGGCTGTCCTTCCCCATGAGCACCAGTGCCACCAGACCCTTCTGTGCTCCCAGTGCCACCAGACCCTTCTGTGCTCCCAGTGCCACCAGACCCTTCTGTGCTCCCAGTGCCACCAGACTCTTCTGTGCTCCCAGTGCCATCAGTCCCCTGGGTGTTCCCAGTACCACCAGTCCCCTCAGTGTTCCCAGTGCCATCAGACCCTCCTGTGTTCCCAGTGCCACCAGCCCCCTCCATGTTCCCAGCCCAAAGCCTTGCTTTGAGGTAAGCTCAAACCTGTGCTAGGTGGGCTTAAACCTGTGCTGGGGAAGGTTAAACCCATGCTAGGGGGTCTCTAACCTGTCTTAGGAGGGCTCTAACCTGTCTGGGGGAAGCTTAAACCTCTCTTCCAGCCCAGCAGGATCTGTGCCATGAAACCACTCTTTTAAAAGCCCTCCCAAAACTTGCTGTACCCAAAACACTGGGTCCACGCCAGCAATAACTCCAGCCCAGACAAAATGGTATTTCTGGCAGTGGTGCCACCTCAAGGACCAATTCCAGCGTGTTCCCAGCTCCTTCCAAACCATCCCCACCCCGAGGCTCGTGCAGGGCCCCACCCATGTACGGACCTGCGTGGTGGCTGTGATGGAGAGAACGAAGGTGGGAACTGTGGAGCAGCTCAGGTTGAGCAGACGGCCCTGGGAGAAAGCAGGAGGAGTCAGCACAGAGCTGGACATGCTCCCAAATCCAAACCAAACTGAGTTTCCAGGTGGGATTCACCTCCACCCCCTCCCTGCACAGGGGACCAGGGGCACAGAGAACCGGAGCACAGCGACAGGGGCATTTCAAGTCTGCTCCAGTTTCCACCTTAACCCCTCATTTCAAGGCAGGGGAATGTTATGGACCTTAGAAAAGCCTGTCCCTCCTCCTGCCAGAACTGCTCCTGTGGGAAGAGGAACCACCCAGCACGTGGGAAACCCTGCACAGATGGGGTTTGCCTGAGTGGGATGAATCCCAGCTCAGAAGAACGGAGCCAGATGTCACCTCTGTGGCTGCATGTGGGATATGACACACCCGCCCTCAAGAAAAGGAAATAAAAAATAAATAAAACAAATTTAAAAAAACCCCTTTTTTTCAGCCCTGAAGCTCCTCCCAGCACTTTTCCACCTGGCTAAATCTGTGATTTCCTGATGGAGGCCCAAAGCACCACGGCCCAGCTCTCAACACACCTCAGCCAGCAGCACCACCCGCTTCCCGTCCGGCCAGATGACATGGTCCACTTGGGAACGGACCCGCTCCCAGGTCAGCTCCGGCGTCCGCAGGCTGGTCTGGAAGAGGAGGAGGGAGAGGCTGGAGCGAGGGCAGGAGGCGGCAGGCGGGCACGGCGCGGGGGCCGGCACTCACCACGTCAATCTCGGTGTTGGAGTGGCCCATGTTGCACACGATGCAGCTGTTCTTCATCCGGTCCAGGTGCTCCCTGGTCACCACGTTCTTGTTCCCTGCAGGCACAGAGGGCACAGCTGATCCCACAGCACTGGGAACACAAAACCCTCTGGTTTCTCCTTCCCTGGACTCGAGTCAGAGGAGCTCAGCTTGGGGCAATGTCAGATGAATTTCTCTGGGAGAGAAATTGAGCCCTTCTGGCTGTGACAGCACAGAACACGTGGGACAAGTGCTGTCATGGAATATCCTGAGCTGGAAGGGATCCACAAGGGTCATCGAGTCCAGCTCCTGGACCCTGCACAGCACACTCCCAACAATCCCACCCTGGGCCTGAGAGCATTGTCCAAACATCCCTTAAGCTCTGGCAGGACTGGGACAGTGACCATTCCCTGGGGAGCCTGTTCAGTGCCCAAATCTTTGATCTTTGCTCCCATGAATTAACCGGGCTCTAGGAGATCCCAAAATACCCTGAGAACATGTGGCCAAGATGTCCCTCTGCTCTGGGATTGTGGTCAAACAGCAAATCAGGGGGAAAAGCTCCTGGCAGAGCCCAGCTACTGTGGAAAATTAGGAGCACACAGCAATGAAATGTCCTCCATTCCCAGCTCCCTTGAGACCCCACTTGGGAATGATGCTCCTCAGCCTGCTCCAACCTTGTCTATCCCTACCTGTGCAGGTGATGACGACATCCACCTGACGGATTACCTCACTCAGCTTCACCACCCGAAATCCATCCATGCTGGCAAAAAAAAGGGAGTAGGGACCATGATGAGGAGGAGAAGCTTGTTCCTTCTCTGCCCCAGGCCATGAGGGATCTCAGCAGCTCCAAACTGCTCTGGCAGCAGCCCAGGCTCTCCTCTTCCCCTCCAGGGATACTGGTCCCTCAAGGGAGGGCTGTGCAACAGTTTGCATGTCCAACCCAGTCTTGGAAATGTTGGATGAGCCAGGAATGCATGGCACAGAGGTTTGAGCAGCCTCCCCAAACCAGCCAGTGAACCTTCTGCCTGGTACCCCATCCCTGAAAGCTGCCCAAGCCCTTCCCCATCACACCCCAACAAGGTGCACGCTCTCCAAAATGAGCCACACATCCTCCTGGCTTCACTCCAGTCTCTGACAGGCTTTGGAAGAGCAGGCAGACAGACGCTCCCACACAGATGGGAGCACCTTACCAGGCTTGGAGAGCGCAGATGGGGTCGATCTCCGTGACGTACACGATGGCTCCCAGGGCTTTGAGGGCAGCACAGCATCCCTTCCCGACCTGCCGAGGCGAAAGGATCACAGTGAGGCAGCACAGACACACCGGTGCTACAGCCCTGCCCTAAAGAGCACAAACCCATCCCAGGCTGGAAGATCCTCATCCCAGCCACCTGCCCAATGCCAGGGGCAGCTCAGGATGTACCTGCTGAGTGGCACAACTGCCACAAGCCCAGCTCCCCCTCCAAGGCCACCAGCTTCCCACTGGGAGAGGGGAGGATTAGAGACAGGATACTGCGAAGGAATTCTTCCCTGTGGGAGTGGTGAGGCCCTGGCACAAGTTGTACAGAGCAGCTGTGGCTGCCCCATCTGGAAACGTCCACAGCAGGAGCTTTCCCAACCCAATGCTCTCACAGCTTGTGCAGCCCCAGCACTGCAGGAGCCTTTCTCCAAGCAGGGATTAAAGACAGCCTAGAGGAGCACACACTGTCCCCTTGTCTTTAAGCTACAGGATCCTGCACTCCTCAGGGGGCAGATCCTCCACCCCATGCAGCCCACATCAGCACAGGGAGCACAGGGTTCCTGCAACAGCATCTCAGACTCGCTCCCTCTCCTCAGTGGAAAATTAAAACAAAGTCCAGCTCTCCACATCACCAACCCACACCAACACCTGGCTCCGCTGCATCGACTTCACTCAGCCCCATTTTGTGATCAGCAAGGTGCTGGACCAAAAACATTTCCAGAGAGACCCTCACTTATCACCCAGATCCAACCTCGGGTCTACTGAGCACATGCAGGCAGGACCAGCTGGGACTCAACTCACATCCAAAGGGGAAACCATTCGGGATAAACAGGCTGGGAGAGCTAAGGGTGCTCAGCCTAGAGGAGAGAAGGCTACATACAGCAAGACCTTAGAGTCCCTTCCAGAGCCGTAAGGGCTCCTGGAGAGCTGAAGAGAGACTGTGGACAAGGGATGGAGTGACAGGACAAAGGGGAATGGCTTCCACTGCCAGAGGATGGGGTTAGATGGGGGAGTGGGAAGGGATTCTTCCCTGTGAGGATGGTGAGGCACTGGAATGGACTTCACAGAAAAGGTGTGGCTTCCCAGCCCTGGAAGTGTTCAAGCTTGGATGGGGCTCGGAGCAACCTCCTCTAGTGGAAGGTGTCCCTGTCCATGGCAGGGGGTGGAACTGGATGAGCTTGAAGGTCCCTTCCAACCCAAATACGTTGGAAAACTGGGATTCTCTGACTTTCCTGTTGTGAAGGAGTCCAGTAAAGCTTGGGACAGACCCTGGAGACAACAACGCCCAGCACAACTCCTGCCTGGAGAATCAGGCACCCGCCCAGAGCGCTCAGTGAGAGCCAGGACAGTTTCTTGGTCAAGCAAAGCTGGGCTCCACTGCTGCCTAAATTAATTAGGGAGCAAATTCCTGCTGGGAAGAGCCTTTGCAGCTCCTGCCAGTCCCTGCCCAGTGCTGGAAGATAAACACCCACATGGACGCGCACAGATGGAGGGAAGGTGGCAGCTCCCAGCTCCAGCTCTTCCAGGGTAGAATCAGTTATAAGTTCATTATAGAATTTCCCTCTGCCAGAGTGTTATTCCCAGGGAGAAGCTGCCTGCCCCGCCCAGTGACAGCCAGGCTGGACGCTGAACCTGGGCCAGGGACAGCAGATGGGAGTACCCGTGGGTAGTTATAATTCAGGCCAGTGCTCCCAGCAACTGTCAGCTCTGCAGCCCAGTTCATTTGCAGCAAACTGGGAAATCTGATTCTTGATCTCCATCCTCCCAGCAGATTCCAGCAAGATTTCCCTGGTTATCGCTCACCAGGTTGGATCTACTCCTTAGAGCAAGGGTGAGTGGCCTCTGCACAGGGAATTGCAGGACGCTGAGCTTGGGGGAGGCCAGCACAGCTCACAGAACTCACCTCCCCATAACCACAAACCACCACTTGCTTCCCTCCAAACATCACATCCGTGGTCCTCTTCAGGCTGGGGGACAGAGAGAGACCCGTGTTGGGATCAGTCAAGCCCACACCCAGGTCAAAGCAGCAGAGGCTGACCTCTGCTTAAGAGCAGCCGGAGCCAAACCCACCCGTGTGGAAACGCCAGTGGGGAGAAGAGCTGGACTCACCCATCCAGGATGGATTCCCGGCAGCAGTACAGGTTATCAAACTTCTGCTTGGTGACGGAGTCATTCACGTTCATGGCTGGGACACAGAGCTTCCCAGCCTTGGAGAGCTGGTACAGCCTGGGAGAGGGCAGAGGCAGGTCAGAGCAGACAGCAGCAACTCCCTGAGATCGGTGGATGTGCCCAAAGCTCCCACCTGTGCACACCGGTCACGCTCTCCTCCACAATCCCTCGGATCTTCTTGAACACGCTGGGGTATTTCTTATAAACCCAATGGGTCAGGTCCCCACCATCATCCAGGATCTAGGCAAGAAAGAACAGGGAGCAGTCAAGCCTCCCACTGGGAAATGCACTGGTTGAGGACAGAATGGGGAAAATGATTTGGAGAAGCATCTGCAGGCACTGCTGGAGGGGCTGTTCAGGCAGAGGCCTGGGGGCCAGGACTCCCGGGTTCCCCATGGTGCCTGCAACTCGGGGTCTCCTCCAAAACACTGAGATTCCTTACCCCTGTGTGGAGCTGCTGGATCCTAACAGGATTTCCTGCCTCTGCTATTGCTCTGCAGCCTGGAAAGGTGACCGCAGGCAGCACTAACTAACTAGGCTGAGCTCAGGCTGCCACAACTTTCATGCCCTGAAAGCAAACGGGAGAGGAGAGGCTGTGGGAGGTGTCATGGCCCACAGACACACCACTGGTGACCACAGACCACGCACCAGGGGGGGACATCGGCTTTGACAAGGGAAAGGTCCCCACTATGAGCTCAGCTTTGGGAGGGAGAGGGCAGATGCCATCTGTGCCAATGGAGGAGTGGCTGGGGCAGCTCCTGCAGGGAGAAACGGGTCCCATCACTTGGCTTGTGGCAACTCCACCAGGAGCTGTGCCCTTGCCATTGGGATGTGCCAGCTCAGGACATCGTGTCTGCAGCTCCTGACATTCCCATGCCTGTTCCCAGCTCGTCTCCAGCTGCCATTCTCCAGGAGTCCCCCTTTAATGGGGGTCAGAGGCCCTTTCGAGGCTGGCAGGCTCCCAGGAACAGCGCCAGGGTGGAAGGGAGGAAGAGGAAGGGCTGGAGAAGGCTCCTCACCATGTTGGCCTGCCAGCCATCGACGTTAACACAGCGGTCAATGCACCACCAGAAATCATCCTCTGACTCCCCTTTCCAGGCAAACACAGCAACACCTGAAAGAACCGGAGCATCCTTGGAGAATGCAGGGCTCGGCAGAGCTCTCTCCTGCTTGGCCAACTCCACAAACACACGGACACAAGGGCCAAGGGGCCATGAGAGATCACATCACAGCCCACAAAGGATCAGACCTGTCCAGCCCTCCCTAGAAGATATTCCCCAAAAATATTAATTCCCTAAAACAGAAATAGGGAAAAAAAAAAAAAACAAACAAAACAAAACAAAGAAATAATAATAAATAAATAAGAAGAAAGCAATACTAACAATAAACAGTATAAAAATAAATAAAATAAACTAAAATATGGTTAAATATAAAATTTAAATAAATTTTATGGTTTTATCATTTTATATTTATTCCTATTTCTTTTATTCGTTTACGTTTTATATCTATTTTAGTTATATTCTATATAAAACATATTTATAAGCATTTTATATCTACACATGTATCAATACGCTTATATTGTATATTTTATGTTAATGTGCATATCTTTATACATACCTAGTAGAAAAGAGTTCTAAATATAAACTACAATTTTATAATATAAAAATTTATATTATTATATATACAATTTATATTGCCATTTACATTATTATATGTTAAATGGTTTAGTTTATATTATTATATATCATGTATGGCACATTGCATATTACATTAAATAATTAAAAATCGATAAACACAAACCGAAATATCTACAGATAAAATATGAAGTTCCCTAGAAGAGATTTCCCCCGGGATCGTGCCGGGGAGGCAGCAGGGGCTGCGGGGCTCGGGCCCGGCCGCGCTCAGCACTCACCGGCCTCTGCCAGCGCCGCCGCCACCTCGTTCTGCGTGGAGTAGATGTTGCAGGCAGACCAGCGGCACTGCGCCCCCAGGGCACACAGCGTCTCGATCAGCACCTGCGGGACAGCGTGGGCTGGTCAGGGGTGTCCGGGGTCTGGGGTGTCCCAGAGGGTCAGGGATGTCCGGGGTCAGGGCTAACCCAGGGGTCAGGGCTAACCCAGGGGTCAGGGGTGTCCCAGGGTCAGGGCTAACCCAGGGGTCAGGGGTGTCCTGGGGTCAGGGGTGTCCCAGAGGGTCAGGGGTGTCCCAGAGGGTCAGGGGTGTCCCAGAGGGTCAGGGATAACCCGGGGGTCAGGGATGTCCCAGAGGGTCAGGGGTGTCCCAGAGGGTCAGGGATAACCCGGGGGTCAGGGATGTCCCAGAGGGTCAGGGGTGTCCCAGAGGGTCAGGGATGTCCTGGGGTCAGGGATGTCCCAGAGGGTCAGGGATGTCCTGGGGTCAGGGGTGTCCCAGAGGGTCAGGGATGTCCCAGAGGGTCAGGGATGTCCCAGAGGGTCAGGGATAACCCGGGGGTCAGGGATAACCCGGGGGTCAGGGCTAACCCGGGGGTCAGGGATGTCCCAGAGGGTCAGGGATGTCCCAGAGGGTCAGGGATGTCCCAGAGGGTCAGGGATGTCCTGGGGTCAGGGATGTCCTGGGGTCAGGGATGTCCCAGAGGGTCAGGGATGTCCTGGGGTCAGGGATGTCCTGGGGTCAGGGATGTCCCAGAGGGTCAGGGATGTCCCAGAGGGTCAGGGATGCCCCTGCACAAGGGCAGGCCTCAGGCAGGAGCGATGGGCACAGGAACCAAATCTTGCCCCGGGGAAACGCCACCAACACAAACTTTCCAAATGCCACCAACACAAACTTTCCAAAACGCTTCCAGACCCTACTGAACTCCCACACTGAAGAGATAAAGAACTTTCTTCCCCAGGGAAAAGCTGATGCCCCACCCCAGCCCCCCCAAAAAGCAGCCACTCACCGCAGTCTGTGCTGTGATGTGGGTACAGCCCACGATTTTAGCTCCAGCCAAAGGCTTCTCCCCCTGGGCTCGTTTCCTGAGCGAAATCAGAGCAGACATGTCTGCAAAAGGAAGAGGGGTTTTAATGCTGGTTCAGTCCATGGGGTCACCTCTCTGCTGCAGTCCTCCCCTTTCAGGGCTTCCCAGGATACCTCCATCCCCAAAATTTCTGCTGTAGCTGTTACACAGGCAAGGAGAAAACTTCTGATCCCTGGCCTGGCAGGTCTGTGCAAAACGGGACCAAAACACCAGTGTCATTTGTCACTTGACCGAGGGACAAGGAGAGAGGGAAGGAGGGGTCTGGCACTGGCACTGCCTGGGGAAGGCTCCTAAGGACAGTCCCCAGCCCTGTGGCAGCAGGTGAAGCACCTGAACTTGAAACCAGAGCTGCCACAAACCAGAAGAGCTGCTCTAAATGTGCCTGCATTATCTTCCCCTTCTAAAAGGAAAGGAGAGTTACCCAACCACCCCACTGGAAATGGTCATTCAGCTTCCTACCACCCCCACAGGAACGCGGTGGGATTTTCAGCTTTCGTGTCTCTGAAGGTCTTACAAAACCCTCGTCCATCCAAAGCCAACAAAACATTAAACCCTGCAAGAGCTCTGCTCCTGCTAGAAAAGGGAAGTGGCACAGCATCAATGATTGCTAGCACCTCTTGCTCTTCCCTAACTGATCCAAGGCTGCAGCAGGAGTGGGAATCGCCACTCCTCAGCTCCTGGTCTCCAGAAGCTGCCCCAAGCCCCAGAAGCCCCACACTCCCCTCCGTACCTTGCTCAGCGATCTCAATCTCCCGGCGCCCAAACTCGGCCTGTTTGATGTTCTTCACGCAGAAATTGCTGCTGCCCTTGGAGTTGGTTTGCTGTTTCTCTCGTGGGGACACCTCATCATCAGAGCTGTCTGTGTACGAGGCAGCTAAACCAAAGGAGGAATCAGTGTTATGCCAGGCCTCATGAATCCAGAAACCCTTCAGGTTTCTGCTCTGTTCCCCTTTCCAGCCTTCACCCATGGCTCAAACTACCAATCTCCTAAGGAAAGACAACACCCTGAAGGAATTTTGCTCTCTTTCTCCCTGAAACAACCCAGAGGTAACAGGATTATCAACTGGCAATCAATGCCTGAGCTTTGGGAATGCCTGGAGTCATTCCCTCAGCATCCAAGTACAAACAGCAGCACAAATCCTGCCACAGGGTGTGAGCAGCACATTCACTGCAGCACCCACGCTGGGTTTGTGAGAGGAACACACGAGGACAAGGAGCTGGCACCTACCAGAGCTGTAGCTGTCGGTGGAAGACTGGGAGATGGAGCGGGACAGGGACCGGCGGCCCGTCTTGGTCGGGAATTTGGTGAACTCCTGCATGTCATCTGCAAACTGGATTTGCTGGGAGCAAAGGGAAGAAGTGCTGAATCAGGAGGTGATCCTTAGGGCATCATCCCCAAGCTACATGGACGCACAGATCCCTTCACTCCACAAAAATTAACATCACCAAATACAAGGCTACAGATGCCAAAAATTAAATCCCTTCCTCTACCTGAACAACTGCCACCAGGTTTTTGTCACCCTGCAGGTTTGACACAACACCTGAAGATAAAAAGAGCACCCTGAAACATCCCCTTTAACCCATACCCAGCTCCCTACGGCTCCTTTGGGAATCACACTCCTTGTACAACCCACATCCGATGTGGAGGCAGAGCCCCTGCTCCCCCAGCCCCTGCCCCAACAGATCCCAGCAGATTTCTGCCCAAAAATGCAGCAGTAAGAAAGCTGGGGTGGTCCCAGCAGATCCCTGATGCTTCCAGGCTCTTCCCCAGGAGCAGAGCATCCCACAGGTTAAAACACCACACATCCTTCCAAAACTGACACTAAAAGCACAGGAAAAACCCTCAGCAAGAGAGAACATTTCAACAAAAAGAAGTTGACATTGCATTGGCTTTCAGCCTCCTCTGCAGGACAAGATGTTTCCGTTGGAAGAGAACCCCCAAAACAGCTACTTCTCTTGGCCAGAGGCAGCTCAAGGCTCCAGCACCTTCCACCAGATCATTAAATTCAACAGTGTTGGGCCAAAAAGAGAGGAAAAATAACCCAAAACCGCTCAGTTGCTGCACTCACCCCGAGTGAGCAGCCAGCAAAGGCTTTATTGCTGCTCCTGCCAGGGAAAGGCGAGATGAAAGGGAATTAGGGAAAGCACCAGCAAATCCAGCCTGCAGCCCCTCCCTGCTGCCATGCAGGAGACCCTGACAAAGAACCCCAGCATGGCCCCTGTGCTCAGATCACGTCGCTGCAGGATTTAATTTTGCCATTTAACAGGGATGAGACGTCATGGCAGGGAGTGGGATTAACAAAGCAGTCCTGAGACCCAGGAGACCTCAAGAGGAGTCCTGGAGAAATCAAGATGATGGAGCAGCCCCAAGGAGGGGTTTCTGTGCCATAGCCAGCCCAAAAGGTCCCTGATAGCTTTGATGCAGGAAACAGCCTTTGGAGGGGAGAAGAATGAAACTATTTCGTTGAAATGATCGATTCCAGAAAGGAGGAATCTGCACAAGCTGCAGCTGGGGTGGCTGCAGCACCAGTACAGCTTTCTGGGCTGGAAAAAGCAACAATCCCACAGAATCCCAGCAGATGGGCCCAAACCAGCATGGTATTCCACTCAGGAAAGGACAAGGGGGCATGAAAGCCACGGCTGACTCCAAGGGTGGCCAGGAGGGATGATGTGGGACTCCAGCATCCCTTCCAAGAACTGACTGGCACGGATCTGATCCATCACCACACCCAGCCAAACATCCCAAGCATTCCTGTGGGTGCCGCTGCTGCAAGGTTTCCAGTCAGCTCCTCCATCCTGGACCCAGCACAGCCCAGTATCTGCTCCCTCAACCAGACCTCCCAGCAGACTCCAGCTGGATTCTGATTCTGCTCATCAATATCTTAGTTTGTATTAGTGGAAGGAATAGGAATATACATGGAGATAGAAGGTTTGGTTCGGCAATTGTTTGGGGTCATTTGGTGCAGAGGGAGGATTTGGAGGGCATCACAACCTCCATCCCCACGGGAGAGCAGAGGGAGGATGTGGAGGGCAGGATCCAGAGGGCACCACAACCTCCACCCCCACGGGAGAGCAGAGGGAGGATGTGGAGGGCAGGATCCAGAGGGCACCACAACCTTCATCCCCACAGGAGAGCAGAGGGAGGATGTGGAGGGCAGGATCCAGAGGGCACCACAACCTCCATCCCCACAGGAGAGCAGAGGGAGGATGTGGAGGAGACCACAACCCTCACCCCCATGGGAAATCAGAGGGAGGACCTGGAGGACACTGAAACCTCCATCCCAGGGAAGAGCAGAGGGAGGATCCAGAGGCCACCACAACCCCCATGCCCACAGGAAAGCTGGTTCCAGGGATAAGAAGGGCAGAAGCACTTCCAGGCAGGTACCAACATTGTGCTCCGGGTGTGTGGCAGGAGCTGGCAGGTTTCCCAACAAGGAATGATGTTACTGGAATTTGTTCAAGGTCTATTGCTTGGATCAATCTTCCCCACACAGCCTGGGACTGGCTTGTGCTAATTCCGTGCTGGTGTATTGCTCACAGGCACTTCCAAGGAAGAAAATATATCAGCAATTTCAGGACACAAGATTTCCATGCCTTCACATCAAGCTCTTCCTCTGGCAGCTCATCAAACCAGAGGGTATAAAAAACATTCCATAGAAAACAGCTGCTGGCATTAGATCAGCTTAAAGCGTTAGCTGAGGAATTTTCTGTATCTCAGGGAAAGGTTTCCAGGGAAGAGGTGACCCAGGAGGGAAAAAACATAAGACTCGATGCTCCAGCCCAGGGTGCAGGTCTGTCCTGGCTTGCAGCCTCCAGGATGTGTGAGCTCCAGGACAGGGCAATTCCCTTCAGGCAAATGCTCCCTGGATGGAGCAAAGCTCCTTTGGGATGCAGTGGAAAAGAGAGGATGGGACAGAGGGATGCTGCACTGCCCAGTCCCACAACATCCCACACCACAACCCACCCCCCTTCGGGCTCCAGCTGTGAGTGCTGAGCCAGCTCTGAGGCACAACCCCAGCCTCCAAGAGAAACAGCAGCTCTAGAAACACGGGAAGAAGGGCGCTGAATCCAAGGGGAGAGAAAAAGCAAGTGCTAAACAAACCAAGTGCTGAATTACCCCCAGTAATCCCTACCGTGGCTTTACCAGGGCTCAGCTGAACTCCCCAGCTTAGCAAAATCTGCCCTGGCTAAAATTATCATCAAACGCCGCCAACAGCACCCGAATCCAAGGAACCATCCGAACATGCAACCCCCGTGAGCCCGGGAAATTACCGCTGTGTCCGGCAGCGCGAGGCGGGAGCCGAGGGAGGTCGGACAAGGCACTGGAGCAGAGGTGCGTGACCAGTGCCCTCCACGTGCCAGGCGCTCGAGCTGCATTAAGGAGACAGAGAAAATCTCCTAATCCCTGTGCCTGTCATGGGAATTGGAATGAACGGCATTCCCGGCCGGGGGCTGCGGGTCAGCGCCGTGGCTGAGCGGGATGGGGGCAGCCCAGCTCCCAGGGCCACGGGCACCAATCGCATCCCAAACTTCGTCCTGCTGGAAGCCGCTTTTCCAACCGGGTGGAGCATAAGGGTTTAAGAGCAAGGAAAATATTTTTTCATCCCAAAAATCCGTGATCGAGGAGGGAAAACAAGACAGCACCCATTTCCCTGCACAGGAATGAAGCCAGGGGTTTTCAGCATCGTTGCACTGGAAAAGGAGGAGATGGGGCTGGAGACCTAAGGCGCCAAATGAGCAGCTCCTCACTTGGAACAGCAGGGATCCGGGGATATGATCTGCAGGAAAACAGCAGGATCCACCATCTTCTGCCAAGTTCGTCCAGAGCATCGCCGGGCACTGCCTGCTCCTGGTGACACCAGGCAAGCCAGGAGGGCATTTCCTCCCTTTGGGTAATCCACTGCCACTGTGCCCGTTCCCAGACAGATCTGACATTCCCCAACAGCAGCCACTCCCGTTCAGCTCGAACCACCCTTTCCAGGGCTAGCGCTGGAGCTGAGGGAGCACTGTCCACCCTATTCGGCCGCACTGCCCAGAGCATCCCAAAGCACCAGGAAGCTGGAAGACCAGCCTGAACAAGTTTCTCTCCAGGTTACAAGGATAAATCCAGTGAGAACACTGGCGGGGCAGAGCCAAACCCAGCAGCTCAAGTGTCTTCAGCACACACAGCCTCATTTGTTTAATTATTGCGACACAAGGAGGGCAAACAGATTGCAGGTCTGGATTGGTACCATCTCACCAAACTGGCAGCTCATGACTGCAGGGTGTGCCATCCTCCACGGCTGATCCCAAGCATTCTCCAGTGGTCAGCCAGGAGAGCAGTTTTTGGAGCTGACAGAGTCAGAAAATTCCACTCCCTGTCTCCAGGGAGTTGTAAATGGGGGCTGGATTTACCCCAGGCACAGATGAGCCCAGCATGTCCCCCTCACACAGGATAATCCCAGTTTTCATTTTAACACTTCTTCCATTCCCAGAACAGCTCCAGAGAGGTCGCTTAAGCTCCTTTGTTGTGCTACACATCCCTGCTTGCATCCCATGCAGCCTCAGGGAAGAGCGGGAGCAGGTTGTGGAAGGAACAGAGATTTTGGAAAGCATCCACCAACTCACAGCTGACATGGCTCATCAATGCACATGCTCCACAGGGGAAAGAACACGGGCTGGGAAGCAGCTCCAGGCTCTATTCCTAGCACCCCCAGGTTTGCTTCAGCAATCCTTTTTTTACCATTATTATTTATTATTAGGGACAACGTGAGCATTAGGCACACACGCAGCCATGGGAGAAGCGTCCTCCCAGCCACTTCTGTCCTGGATAAGTGGAGGGGGGACAGGAGCAGGCTCCACACATCACCCAAGATAAGCACGAAGCAATGAACCATCTAAAACGCTCCAGACTCCCGAGTCTGACATCCATGGATGTGAGGACACAGCACAGTTTCCCAGGGAGGAACAGCAAAATGGGAGGAGAGCACATTCCTACAGCCACACAACCACCTCTAAAGCAGAAGAGTCTCTGTAACGCACTTCTGTCCTCCCAGGAAAAAGCCTGGAAGGATCCAGAGTCCTGGGACCTTTCCTTTGGCTGCAGAAAACCAGCAGCAGGGATCAGGACTATTCAGTATGGCCCGTTCCCCTTATTTAATGTGTTCCCCCAAACAAAAACTCCCTGACAGAGGCTGGGAGGGCACTGCTGGATGCCTGCGCTGCCAAGGCAGCCCTGACATGATCTGTCTTTTCAGTTCATCATTTCGTTGTTGTTCCTGGAAATTCAGCCAGACAAGGAATGTTTTACAGCTCAAACCAGCATCGTCCTCCTCACCAGCCCCTGCTCCCACACGAGACAGGAGCAGGGCTGGGTTTTGCCCACCTGGAGATGGGCACCTTCAGGTTTCAGTCTCCAAGGATTCCTTATCTGCAGAAGGACAGAGAGCTGCTGGGTTTTGCTGAGGGGAAGCTGGGTTGGGCATTTCTAAAGGACGAGTTGTTTTAATCCACTGATTTGCAAAAGCGACTCATGGCAGCATCCAGGGACGGCAGAGGCAGCCCAGGGCATGAGGCCCTTCAGCTTCAGCAGCAGAGGGGAAAAAAGTCAGATAACCAGTGTTCTTCATTCCAGGTCAAAAAGAAGAGAGGAGCAGCTTTGCTTGAGCCACCACCTCAGGGAAGGGATAGAACTCTTCCATGCTGTTTTCACAGCCACACAGATCCCAGACAAGATCCCGAGCTTCCTGACCAGAGAAAAGAGCTATTGCTGAGACCTGAGACCATCTCAAACCCGCTTGCTGCAGGTTCCCAGTGCTCCCAGCGTGTGTCCCTGTGCTGGCCCCTGGAGCTGGCCCCACTCCCACTGTGGCCATGCCAGGGTGCTGGGTTTGTTTAGAGGACTTGGCTGCTCTGTCCTCAGGGCCCCTCTGCTCCGCTTCCAGGCTGGAAGAGCCAGCCCCTGTTCCCACAGGACAGTGTCTAGACATGAGGGGACACACAGGGGGACACAGCTCCTGCTCCACAATCCAACAGGACACGGATTTTTGCAGTGGGAATCAGCAAGACAGACAGGGATGGTTTTAGGGTTCTTTTTGTGTGAGGTTACCCAGCCCGGAAGGGTATTTCTGATCACAGCACTCCTTAAGGATGGAAGGAAAGGAAAAACAAGGTACTCAGAAAAGAGGGATGGGACATCAGGACCAGCAAGACTCCCACCCTGACAACTCACCATCCTCATCCCCAAACCACTGGGGAGGGGAGGGTTTGGTTCTGTGGCTCAAACCATCCCATTTTCCCACCTCCAAGCTCTGGTCATGCATGCCAGCACAAACTTGGATGGCAAAGGGCTGCACAAATTGACATGAGACTACGGCCAAGTCCATGGAAGAACCACCAGCTTCCAACTTCAAATCCTCCCAGCAGCAAATGAATCCCCAGCCAGAGCCCATGGCCAGGTGAAGGTGGGGGATTTTCCCCAGCAGTGCCCATCCCCATCCCCAGGGATGCTGCAGGAGAGCTGCTCAGCAAGCATCTCCTGGTCCTGCACAGCCAGAGCACCAAGGGCTCTGTGAGAGCTGGAAGTGGAACAACCCTCAGGAAAAAGGACCTGCTTCTGCTCCAGGTGTGGCCTTTGCAAGAGGAGAACCTTCTCCTGGTGGTTCCCCAAACTTTTAGAAGGAACCCCAAGTGCTCCATTCAGACATCGCAGCCGGAAGAGCTTCCCGAGGGTGCTGCTCTGTGGATGGAAGCACAGCCGTGTGGAATTTGGTGCTCCTGGATCTGTACCTCTCACTCCCAGAGGGCTCACAGGGCAGGCTGTTCTCCCTAGAGGCACAGACCTGCCTGGCACTCTCCCTGCCAACTCCCCGAGCAGGAATCCCAGCCAAATCTCTGCCTGGAAACCTTTACACCATTCCCAGTAAAGAAATAAAAGGGCACTGAGGTTGTGGCAAAGCAAACCAGCCAAGCCCTGATCCCAACCTCCATCCTCCACTGCCAGGGAAAGGCTGGTTGGGTAAACCACCGAGGAAAAAAAACAAAACCAAACAAACCAAGTTTCTCTGAGTCCAAGAGGAGAATTAAGAATTTCCACATGAATCCCAAAACTTGACAGAGAAAAAAAAAAAAAAACACCAGGAAAGAATGAGATCTCTTCCAAAGGTTAACAGGCTGGAAATCACCACAAGATTCCAGTCATGATGGGAATCACTGTAAATGCCAGTTAAAGGAAAAATAAACAGGAGGAGGGATTCAATAAAAGAAATGTGATTTTTGAGTGTTAAAGAGTAACTGAGGATAAATCCTGCCTCATAAACACCTGGAGGTCAAAGGTGTGCTCCAGCAGGAGCAGAGGGAAAACTCCCCACCAGCAGATAAGGAGACACCTAGTCCTTGGCCTGCAGGAAACGAGGCAAAGTCTTGGGCCCTCCTCTCTGATGGAGCGGGATATCTCCTGAAACACAGAGGGATATCTCCTTCCTGACAGGAACAGCAAAAGTCCAATGTCTGGGATCCTTAAGGGCAGTGAACTCCAGCCATGTCTCCACATGGGCCAGGTTAACCCCATAATCCCCATGAACCAGAAAACAGCAACTGATCTAAAGCCATCCCGGATTTCTCACCTCAGGATTCATCCCCAGTGCCCACCCAGCCTATGGCCCAGCACGAGTTTGGGCTGTAGGAAAATCAGCATTAATTGGAGTTACCACACTGCAAGAACTGCACGGGCAAGACAAGGTCATGTCCTTGCAAGGACAAGGGGAATGGCTTCCCACTGCCAGAGGGCAGGGATGGATGGGATACTGGGAAAGAATCCTCCCCTGTCAGGGTGGGCAGGCCCTGGCACAGGGTGCCCACAGCAGCTGTGGCTGCCCCTGGATCCGTGGCAGTGCCCAAGGCCAGGTTAGAGGAGGACTGGGAGCCACGGCAGAGGGAGGAACTGGGTGAGCTTTAAGGACCCTTCCAACCCCAACCATTCCCCTATTCCAGGACTGTGGGTGAAATCACTCCCAGCAGCTTATGGGGCGATCCAAGGACTGCCGGCCTCCAACGGGCCAGCTGGCAGAGCTGGAAGCCCATGGAAATGTGTTTGTGTGTCAGAGCTGAAAGGGAATCAGCTTTAATTAGCATCAATTTTTAAACTAATTAGAAAATGCCTCTCCAAGCACAGTTGTATGAGACCAAGGGAACACTTGGAAGCACTGTCAAACGGCTCGTTCAGAAACACCTCATGGTCTGAAGGGAGGGTTCACCACAAAAAACCCAACCAAAGAGAGAAGCCCAAACTTCTGCTCCATAATCCTATAGCAGCCCCTGTGTTTTGGGGGAGGAATCACTCCCCTTGGCACTCTGGGCGCCCCACCGGCCTCCTCTTCTCACCCCAGACTGCCTTGGAGAATCACAGCATCCCAAGACTTCTACCTGTCCTTCAAAAATCCAAACCAGCAAATCCCACTGAGGAGAGGCTCCAGCTACTCTCAGGTACCCTTAGCTGATCCTCCATCCCTGTGTCACGGCTTTAAGGGAAAACACCCCGCAGGATCAGCATGGAAACAGAAGCAGCCTGTTCTGGAAAACCGGAAATCCATCCGCCCCCTGCCCTGACTCCCAAAGCCTCTCACAGTGCTACTTCCACTAGAGCTGCCCATCCCTCTTTTACTAATAGACTACTTTCAACCCTGGGAATTACTTGGATTTTGACACATGTGGTGAGAGGCAAAGCAGGAGAAACTTTAGGCTTCAGCATGGGCTTCTCCCTGCTCAGGAGTCTGAGGGATCACCACCAGGATGGACAAACATCACCCTCCTGGATACTGATTCATGTCAGAGCAAGGGCAACCTTTTCCTGCTAGCAGGGCTGATTCCATGAAGCCCCTTTCTTTTAAAGGAGGCAGGAGGGATGAAAGCGATTTCCTCATGGAGATGGGACGCTCACTGAATATTTGGAGAAGGGGTTAGTTAATGTAGGAGACACTGTGCTGCCTGCAAGGTGCTGAAAGCTCCAAGGTCAACAGGGATCAGCCAGATGTTCTCGCTCCAAAACATGCCCAGGTTGGATGCAAAACTCTCCCCACAGTGCAGGAATGTGTGAAATCTGGGGCTCCCTGTTGGGAGGCAAAAGGAGGAGAGGCAGAAAACAGCAGACACAGAACCTCACCCTCATCTGGAAGGAGGATACTAAAACATGAATTTCAGGAAGGCAAAGCCCCAAGGAGCCTCCTTTTCCAGGCTGCCCATTTCTCCTCACTGCAAAAGGCCAGACGGAGTGATCCCCTCCACCCACAGCACATAGATAAACCAGGCTCCAGCAGCCCCCACCCAAATCCTGGCTCCTGAACGCAGGCAGCTCCTCAGGCAGGCAGGAACAGGTGCTGCCAGCCAGCTCCAGGTCTGTGGGGGCAGCCAAGGGGAAGCTGCACCCAACTCCGAGGGCTGCGGGAGCCTCACCCGAATTACAATGGAGCCTGTTCAAGGAGCTGGAACATCATGTCCTCGGCCACCTCAGTCCTTTGGCTGTCACCAACCTGAAGTAAACAGATTCTGCAGCAGCAATAAGCTCGTTACCAAGGCCACCGTATTGATCCCAAAGTGTAATTAAAATTCACAGTTCAAGCAGCCCAACTCAACGGGGCAACGGGGGCAGCTCCGAAAGGCAGGACTGGCCTCAGCTTCCACATCCCGCTTTCCCAGAGGCACAGAAGCCATGGGGGGAGATCAGCTGCCAAAAAAACAGCCCGAATTCTTCCCTGTGACACTGGGGAGGACTTGGCACAGGGGGCCCAGAGATGCTGTGGCTGCCCCATCCCTGGAAGTGTCCAAGGCCAGGTTGGACAGGGCTTGGAGCACCCTGGGATAGTGGAAGGTGTCCCTGCCCACGGCAGGGAGTGGAACTGGGTGATCTTTAAGGTCCCTTCCAACCAAACCATTTCCAAACTAGAGCAGCTTTTTCTTTGGACCTTCGGGGCATCAACCAAGGTGTCCCAGAGCACCCATTCCCAAGGGTTAACCATGCCAGGGAAGCCTGCTGGGATGATGTGGGCAGAGAGGGATGGTGCAGAGTGGATTCCAGCACTGCCCAGGGTGCCCAAGCCCTTGGAATTATCCAGTTCCCTGGGAGGGGGCTCCACACAACCTGCTGAGGTGGCACCATGATGCTCCTCCTTGGTGGGGCTCCCTGACCCTTCTCCCAGCCCCTTACAGATCCAATCCCTGCTTTCACTGAGTCTTGCTCTGGGAGAAGTTCTGGCACAAAGTCCTTTGCACTGTGGGCTCTCAGGGCCACCAGCAGGTCCCAGGACAGTCACCTGAAATGTCACCACCGTGTGCTGAGTGAAGGTGAGCCAGAGGGCCCAGATAAGCAGCTCTGATCAAAGGGCTCAGCAGGAAACATAACGAGCCCTCTGCAAATGCGATCGTCACACGCAGGAAACTCCAGGTGATAAAACACAGCCAGGCACAATCAAATCCCTCAGACTCAGTGCTGAAGTCTCACACATTTCCTGCTCCAAAATCTGGGATGAGGCACTCACCATCTCCTCAGAGGAACAACACAGACAGGATCCTCACTTGCAAAGGACTAACTCCGACCTGACCTTGAAAACCCAATTTCCAGAGCAAAATACCCCAGCCTCAACATCTAGCAGGGAGCACAGGAACCCACTCCAACATTTGCACAGGCTGGAAAGCACGGAGAAAACTGTTCCCAAAGAAAGTATTGTGGTAGGCTGATCCCCAGAAGATAACCCGGCATTCTGGAGAAGGTCAAAACAAAACACTGTGCTCCTGCCTCCAGCACTCTTCCCACGCTCCAGACGTGGCTGCTCACGTGCGAAGGGGGCTCCCAGGATGGGTGGTCTCCACCCCCACACCATCAAAAGATGACAAGAGGGGCTTCTGAAGACTGGAAAGGATGAATATCCAACTCTTCTCGCATCTCCAAAGGATTGACATAAGAGTGGAAACCCAGCCTCTTTCAGGGATAAAGGAGGAAAAGGGGTAAGCAAAAGCCACAGGCTCTGGCACATCATTCTGAAGACAGTTTGTGCCCATCAAACCCCCAAAATCTCCTTTCTTCCCTCTCTCTGGTTCAATAATTCAATAAAGGGTCTTCTGACTTTGCCCAGTGCCAGGGCACTGGGACAAGCCTCCCCTCTGGACATCAGGGACACCCTCCAAAACACCAAAACAACGGGATGGTCCCAAGAGCAACTTGGAAAAAGATCAGGAATCCATCATTTAACACAGCACCAGGAGTGAAGCGGCTGTCCCCCAAGCCCCAGTAATTCATCTCCACTCCAAACCCCCCCTGTGCTTTTCTTCCCCCTTTATTAGGGTCTCCCTGCACCACAGGGAAGGTCAGACTCATCTCAGGACATCCATACAGAGGATGATGAGCTGTTCAACTCATCCCAGCCCACCTCCTTATGAGAAGGAAAAACTGCCGTGACAGAGCAAGGAACCAAAGAAGTGAAGATCAGGGCAAAGGAACGAGGAGAGCCAGGTGCGCAGTGCCTGCAGAACAGCGGGACAGGAGACGGTAGCCATGGCCCCAGACAGGCTCACAAAGGCACAGAGGATTTATGAGCAGCCGCTCTAAGGAATTAAATTAAAGGGACAGGAAAAACGAATGGCTACAGGAGCTCTGTCAGGAGAAACAAGGGCAGCCTCGTCCCCCTGACAGCCCGAAGGACAAGGCAGTGTATTAGCACCTGGCCTGGCAGAGCTGCAGGGACCTGGGATAAGTCAGGACAGCAAAGTGGGGCAGGAACAGGTCTTTGGGAACAGGCTGTGCAGGGCAGGGATGCAGCCAGCTGCAGCAAGGTCAGCGGTCCGCAGGCCACTGCAGACAGCAATAGCAGGAATGATGATCTAGAGAGGACGCCCGGCCCCCCCCAGGGGCCAGCAGCTCCCCACAGGCTCCATCCCCCTCTCCCCAGCTTTTCCCTGCTCCATCTCTGCCACCCCCACACCAGCAGCACCCGGCTCGCTGCCACTGCAAAGCTGCAGCGCCGTGCATTAGCATTCCTTGCCACAGCCTGCGCGGGATCCCACCGGAGCCGGCATCCGCAGGGGCACAGCACCGCCCCAGCGCACCCACACCCGCCCCAGGGGCACGGAGCCGCCCCCCAGCTCACCTCCCCAGAACCAAACCGGCGGCTTCAGCCCATCTCAGAGCCCAGGAACACTGCAGGAGAAGGATCTGGCCGCGGTGTCCATCCGTGTGCCAGCACCCAGGCGTGGAGGAGCCCAGCAGACAGTGATGCCAGCAGGACAAGGACACGGCGGGGTGAGGTGACAGACGGGGACAGCACGTGCCAAGCCCCCTGCCCTGCCGCAAGCACGGCGCTGCTCGCCCTGTCCTTCCCACTCAGGGCACCCCCAGCTCGGCTCGCCTGGGAGTTTAAGGCTCCACCGACTGGCTGACGTGGATTGGGAAAGCGCCTGCTGCCAAGGGCACCTGCAGTCTCCAGGGAGGCAGGAGAGCAGATGCCCAGACGCAGCAGTGATGGCACACAAGGATCTGGAGGAGCACAACCTGCCCTTGAGCTCTCCCATCCATGTTCACTAAACCTGGGCAAGCCACCAGCCTCAGCATTCCCAAGCTTCCCCAGCAACACCACAGCAGTGGCTGGAGAAGGTGCAAAACTCAGCATCGCTCACCTCTGCACAACGCTCCTGGCCAAAGAACCACCTTGCTCAGACCAAACTGGGGTCATTATGCTGACAGACAAATCCCCACGAACTGCAGTGAAAAGGGAGCTCTGGGAGAGACAGGAAATTCCAGCTCTTGGGGGAAAGCATCCCCATTCCTCCTTTCACCTCCACTGAATCAGCTCCTACTGCAGCCTGGGGCTGATCTTATTTAATCTCTTAATCTCTTACCTCCTGCTGGTTTCACTTTTTCACCTTAAACAAGTCCCTGACAAGAGAAACCAGCAATGCCAGGGGCTGACTCCCAGCTCCAGGTGACCCCAACAAGGAGGCACCAACTCCTCAACTTCCAGTTGCTTCCAAAATGCTCCTGCAGGTCCTGGGCTGGATGCTGGTGGCTCACACTGGCACTTTCCCCAAGCTCCAGCACAAGTTAAGGCTCCTCTGAAAAGCCATTCACAGAGAGAGACGGAGCATGCACCGAGCCTGGCCACGTTCCCACCCTCCCCATCTCCAAACTCCTCACACAAACTGCATCAGCAAAGTTCAAGGAGCCCAAAAACCCAGCAGGGACATGCTTCAGCAGCACAGCATGATCCTGCCCACCTCCATGCTGACAAGTCATTTCTCTCCACCATGTCTGCTGGCTTCTGACCATGCCAGGAGCTCCAGGGCAGCCGGCACAAAAGTCACTTCGACTTGCAGGGAATCAGAAGGGCGTTTTAATGGCTTAATTGCAATCTTGTTCTGAGGCATCAGAGCTGGGGGCACTCAACAGCTTATCTCAGAAGAGCAATTCTCCCTTCTTTGGTCTTTCATCCTCCTGCCAAGGCCTCTGCCATTCCCCAGCACTATTTGCAGGAACTAGCCAGGCAAGGAAAACAGGAGCCTGGAGCAATTTGTTCCCTGAGCTCAGCTCAGCGAGCTCCCATCTCTGATGTTATCAGCCTCAAATGTCGTGCGTCGCTCTGGGCACCTTCAATATCCTCACCCAGCCAGGAAGGGCTGCAGCAGCCACTGAGTCCAACCAAGGCTCCTCAAGCTGCACAACCAGCCATGTCTGCAGCAGAAAATTCTGGGGATACAACATCTCGTCCCTCTGAGAGGCTGGCAAACTTGCCTCTACGGATGCTCAACGGATTTCTTTTTACCACAGGTATTTTGGTTCCATGGGACGCTCTGGAATTAGCAGTCTGCTGTCCCCTTGGAGCAGTCGGCTGCAGCCTGGTGCTGTTCGCTCTGACAGAGATGATGGTTATGAAAAGGTAAAAACAATCCCTGAGTTAGAGCTGTGCTGAGCCACTGCTGGAAGAGGCAGATACCAGCCCCACATTCCTCTGCTCCTTCCTCCAGGCTATGTCCACAGCCCAGACAAACAGGGCCAAGTGTCCAATCCCGCTCCCTGGGAGAGAAGACGCCTCAAATCCAGCTGACCTCCGCCAAGGGTCAGACGCTCCCCAATCCCACCCATGGCCAGAGCAGGCAGGAGAGATTCCCCCAGAGAATGAGGACGTTCCCATTCTCTGTGACTGCTCTGCCTTTGCATCCACCGCTTCCAGGCGGCTGCAGCCCCAAGAGGAACACAATGTTCAGCTGCACAGATCTGTGCACTGCTTGGAACATGGATCAGCCTCCCTGACAGGACTGAAATTTCAGTACTGAGCCCAGAGCACGGGGCCAGTTCCCCTGGTCACTGGTGTGCTGCACCCTGCTACAGTGGCAAGACCAGCGCTCACCCACCTTTGGTGCCATGTGAGCACCCCACACGGTTGTGGGAGCAGCACTGGAAGATCTCAGAGCTCCTCTGAGGCCTTCAAGGATGGAGGGGTACTGAGTGACTCGGCAGCCTGTTCCCGAGCCCAAATGTGCTCCCACCCACATGTCCAACAGAACTCCTGTCCCCAAAATACTCAACACTCTGAAATCTCTCGGCCACCCTTCTGAGTGACTCACAGCTGGATTCCAGGTTGTTGTTTCTGGCTCTTCCCATGTAACAGGTCCCCCCTGCTTTGCCCCCACCACAAAGGCTTGTCACCCCACAGTCCCACACAAGAGCCCCACCCTACCTGTCCCCTTCCTGGGGTCACCCTGTCCCCCTGAGCTCCTATGCCACAGCCAAGGCACCTACTCTGGCCCCAGCCCCCAGAACCTGCCCTGCACCTACCGGTCCTCCCCTCATCTCCATGCGGGCCAGGGCTGTACCCCGGTACAGACCCCTCTCTCCCCAGTATCCAAGCCCTTCCCTCCCACCCCAAACCGGGCCAGCAGCCCCCTGGCTCATCCTGCCACCCCAGGCTGGCCCAGGCCCCTCGCCGGTACCCATCTCCCTTCCCAGCTACCAGTAACAAGCCCCGCTTCCCCGTTACCGCCGAACTGGATCAGTCCCAGCTTTCCCAGAACAAATCCCCACCTGTGGGGCTGCTCTTCCCAGAGCCGGGTCACGGTGTTCCCCCTCCACACCGAGGGCTTCTCCCCCAAGCCGAGGGCTGCTCCCCGCCCCGAACCGAGGCTGCATCCCCCACTCCAACCGGGGCTGGTGCGCCCGACCAGGGGCTACTCCCGCCCCCAGACCGGGGGCAACCGGGAGCTGCTCCCCCTGAACCACGGGCTGCTCGCCCCACAGCCGGAAGGATTCCCTCTGTGCCCCCGCAGAACACTGCTCCTGCCCCGCCACCGGGGGCTGCTCCCCCGAACCAGGATCTGATGCCCCGCACCGAGCGGGTCCCCCGCCGGCCCCGCTACCTTCTTGGGGGCCTTGGTGACGGTGGCCATGAAGGAATATTTCTCGGCGTCCTCCACCTCCTTGGCCTGCTTCTCCTCGCCGCCGGCGGGCTCCGGCACCGACATCCTGATGCGGCGGGGAACGCGGGGCGGGCCGCGGCCGCCGGCGGGACCAAACGGGACACGGTCCGGCGGTGCGGACAGGGGTGAACACTCCGGGCGGGTTCGGGCTCGGCTCGGCCCCGCCGGTCCCTCACGCTCGCTGCGGTGCCGCCGGCGCGCTGGATGCGGCGGGTCTGCGGCCGCCGCGCCAGGGGCGGGGCGTCGTGACGTCACTGCGTCGTGACGTCACCGCGCACCCGCCGGGCAGCTGAGGCCGAGCGGCGCCAGCGGGGAGAGCGCGCGAGGGGCGGGGCGCCCCCTGGCGGACCAGGAGGGGAGGGCGCTGAGGGGGCGGGAACGGGGGCGTGGCCAGGTGAAGGGGCGTGGTTATAATTTTGGGGCGTGGTCACAATTTGGGGGCGTGGTCACCATTTGGGGCGTGGTCAGGACCCTCCGCGCGCGCCAAATCCCAATTACCTAAAATCATCCTAAATTATCCAAATTTTATATAATTTTATATTTATCCTTTATAATATTATATATTATTATATGTAATAATGTAAGGTTAAATAAATTTATATTAATTCCATATATGCATTATATGTAAATATTAAAACTCATTAAATTGATTACTTAGACTAAATTAAATAATTATAGATTTATTTTTTACATTAAATAGCTACCATATACTTTAAATATTAATCATATATAAATGTGTAAGATAAGCATGTTGAATACATTTACATTTATAAGTTACTATAAAACTATAAAATGTATATAAATTAATTTTATTCATATATATTATATGCATAAATTTATATGGTAAATAAATAATTCTATATATTTAATGCATAAGTTACATAAATTTTTATATAGTTTTTCTAAATAAATATAGAAACTGAATAAGTTACATAAAATTAATTAATTGATTAATTAATTGGAAAATGAATTAAATAAATGGAACTAAAGAATGGAGGTTTTCAGGGTAAAAAAATACTTCCCTTTTTTCAGAGGGAAGAAGTAAAACAGGAAAAAAACCACTATTAATCCGTAAAACAGTTTAAATAAAACACAGGTACAAACTAAATCAGTGAAAAAAATAAAACATCAAGGAAGTGGAGAAATCACGGAGAGAATCGAATGAGGCGGGACGGCAGCAGCGATGGGGTGGGGCAGCCCCACGGTGGGCAGGGGGAGTGGGCGCTGGGTGTCTGTCCGGCCCTGGGTGTCTGTCCGGCCCTGGGTGTGTGCCCAGCCCCGGGTGTGTGTCCAGTCCTAGGTGTGTGTCCGGCCCTGGGTGTGTGTCCAGTCCTAGGTGTGTGTCCAGCCCCGGGTGTCTGTCCGGCCCCGGGTGTCTGTCTGGCCCCGGGTGTCTGTCCAGTCCTAGGTGTGTGTCCAGCCCCGGGTGTGTGTCCAGCCCTGGGTGTGTGTCCAGCCCTGGGTGTGTGTCCAGCCCTGGGTGTGTGTCCGGCCCTGGGTGTCTGTCCAGCCCCGGGTGTCTGTCCGGCCCCGGGTGTGTGTCCGGCCCTGGGTGTGTGTCCAGCCCTGGGTGTGTGTCCAGCCCCAGGTGTCTGTCCGGCCCCGGGTGTCTGTCCGGCCCTGGGTGTGTGTCCAGCCCCGGGTGTCTGTCCAGCCCTGGGTGTGTGTCCAGCCCCGGGTGTCTGTCCAGCCCCGGGTGTCTGTCCGGCCCTGGGTGTGTGTCCAGCCCCGGGTGTCTGTCCAGCCCTGGGTGTCTGTCCAGCCCTGGGTGTCTGTCCGGGCCCGGGTGTGTGTCCAGCCCCAGGTGTGTGTCCAGCCCCGGGTGTCTGTCCAGCCCCGGGTGTGTGTCCAGCCCCGGGTGTGTGTCCAGCCCCAGGTGTCTGTCCGGCCATGGGTGTGTGTCCGGCCGTGTATGTGTGGGTCTCCAGCAGGGGTGTGTCTTGTTCCAGATGTGTGGATGTCCAGCTCTGGACAGGTCTCCAGCCACGAGCTGTCTGGGTGGACAGCCCCAGATAGTGTGTCTGACCCCACCTGGGTGTGCTTCTGCTCCCAGAATTGTGGGTGTCCAGCCCTGGGTGTGTGTCCATCTCCAGTTGTGTGTGTGTCCATCTCCAGCTGTGTGCCCAGTCCCAGATGTGTGTGTGCCCATCTCCAGATGTGTGTCTGTTCCCAGATGTGTGTGTGTCCCTCTCCAGATGTGTGTGTGTCCATCTCCAGTTATGTGTCTGGTCCCAGGTGTGTGTGTGTCCATCTCCAGCTGTGTGTCCATCTCCAGATGTGTGTGTGTCCATCTCCAGATGTGTGTGTGCCCAGTCCCAGATGTGCGGGTGTCCATCTCCAGTTGTGTGACTGGTCCCAGATGTGTGTGTGTGTCCATCTCCAGCTGTGTGTCCATCTCCAGAAGTGTGTGTGTCCATCTCCAGATGTGTGTGTGTCCATCTCCGGGGGTGTCTGCCCGCCCTGGGTGCCAGCTCCGGGCAGGCTCGGCCGTGCTGGAGCCCAGCCCGGGCCCAGTGCCAGCTCGGGCTCAGGGCAGTGCCCTCCCGGCCCTCATTAGTGATTAACGAGCCGAGCGGAGCCGCCGGCTCACCGCTCACCCGCCCACATCCCCAGCCCAGCGTGGGGGTGCTGAGCACGTTTTGGGGGTGCTGAGCACTTTTTGGGGGTGCTGAGCCTGGCCAGGGCTTCCTCCCCCACTGCTCCTCCGCACCCTCCTGCAGTGGGGGCTGCATTCCAGACAGGGACACGACCAAGCTGTCCCCAGGGTCAGGGACACCGAGGGGCCCCATCCGCACCACAGGCTCCACAGAGTCCCCACACGGGCTCTCGGGACCATTCCAGGACAGGCACAAAGGCGGGGCTCTCACCCAGGACCACCCCGATCCCGACCCCATCCCCAAACACCCCACAGGCAGCCGGGAGGGGTCTGAGCCCCGTCTCGCCTTCACTTTTCCCGGGGCCCTTCCCTTAAAATACAAGCTGGGAAAACATCGGTGTGTGGGTTAAAACCCCAGGGAAAAGCGCAGATAACGGGTTTTAACCAAAATCACTTTGTCTGGCCACAAAACGTCCTCTGGCCACCTAAATCCCGCGGCAGTTCCTTGGCCAAAACCCTGTCCTGGACCCGCCGTGCCCCAGGAACCGCAGCCTCGGGGCCCTTCCGCTGCTTCTGCCCCGTCAGCAGCTCTGCGGTGCCCGCGGCTGCGCTGGGGAGGGTTCCCAGGCTTGGCAGAGCTCTCTGGGGGCTCTCGGGAGGGGTCTCAGGACGTCTGGTGCTGTCTCCGAGTGCTTGGGAGGTTTTGGGGCAACAGGATGAGCCTGAGATGTCCCAGCCCTGCCAGTGCCACGAGCACCAGGGATGTGGGGACTCGCGGGAGCCCGGCGTGGGCACTGGTGACCGTAGTCTGTGCCACTCCATGCCAGCCCAGCCGGGCTTCAGCTCCCGGGGAGCCTCTTGCTGATGCTTTCCCCTCCCACCATCCATCCTTTCTCCCAGATCCCCTGTTCTCAACCCATCAAAGCAGCTTTTTGCAGCACAAACACCCGTTCGGGACCCCAGGAGGGACCCCAGGGTGCCACCGCCCTCTGTGCCCCACACAATCCTGGGTTGGGGGGCTCTTTTTTACCCTCAGTGCTGAGGGACAGGGATGCAGCTCCGTGTCCTTCCAAGCTGTGGGATTCCTGCTGGTTTTGCCCCCTCAGTTTGCAGGAGCCGGGGGTGGAGGATGTCCGGGACAGGGAATCACATCCCTGCTGCCACACAGGCCAGGGACAGGGTGGGGGAAAGGCCACCAGCTGGGAACATGAGGAGCAGAGAGACCCTCCTGGCCCAAACCCGAGGGCAGGGAGACAGAGTTTGCATTTCCAGGTGTTTTTACAGCACACAGAGCAGCCAGAAAAAGTCAGGGGTGAGGGACAGTGGGGTGTAGGCACAGAGGGGGTGCCCGGGGTGCTCCCAGTTCTGCCATAGCTTCGAGCTGCCAACATTCAGCTCCAGTCACCCTCTCCTGTGCAGCTGTGGAGCTGCTTGGAGCATCCTGGAGCATCCTGGCGCAGGGCAGGGACTCGCTGCCCTCAGCACCCCCAAACCCGGGCATGGTGCCCACTCCTAAGAGCAGCGTCCGGCCTCAAATACCCCCCAAATGTGACCATAATGATCGCGGCACGGAGCCAGCAGGATATATATAGGTCCCACTTCCCCGGGAAGGGGATGTGGACCTGGGAAACCCCCGGCTGCTGCTGGGGAGAGGAAGGGCTGGGCTGAGTCAGCTCCCCTCGAGGAATCCTGTTTGTCAGCAAACAAGGCAGCAGCTCAGCCCCGGCACTGGCAAAACGCTCCCGCATCCCCTCCTGCCCTTGGCACCCCCTTGGGCGAGCGAAGGGGCGCTCACCCGGCACACCCCATCGGCTGGCAGGGACCCAGGGGGCTGCGGGAGCCCCCTGGCATCCCCCCGGAGACGCTGGATGGGTGCAGGGGGAGCGGGATGTGGGGCTCCTCTGCTCCTGGAAAGAAGGAAGGGGAGCGGGGGGGTTGGAGGGAAGGAAATGCCTCTTCCAGCGCTGTCACTCTAGGCAAAGTGCTCCAGGAAATTTTGCCTCAAGTGTGTTTGCTGTTAAGCAGCTGCTTCCCAAGAGTTCACACAGATTTTAGGGGGGGCCCCAGCATCAGGGCCGGTGCCTGGGGTTCTCAGCGATGCTGGCAGGAGCTGGGGGCAGGAAGGGAGGATGCATCCCTCTGCCCTCATTCCAGTGGCCACAAACTCCCACAGGAATCCACAGGGAAGCAGGTCAGGGTAACACCACCAGGAGTCAGCCCCCAGCCACCTCCCTCAGGGACCCCAGCGCTGGGACAGGGGAGTCACAAGCACCCCAGATTTACACCAAGCTACAGCTCTCTGTTTATTAATAATATTAAATATACAGGTTGTTTTCCATTATTTTCTTTAAATAGACTTTTAAATGCCTTTGTATAAAATATTTCAGGATTTCATTGTATTAAAAAAAACCCCAAACAAACAACCCACCCCAAAACCAACAAAAAACCCCCAACCAACCAACAACAACAACAACAAAAAGGCAAAATGAATCCAACATGGGTAAAGGCAAGTTTTCTCCCCCAGGAGCAGCTCCTCCACAGTGTAAACTGGTGACTTACACCACCAGGAGTTTGGCCCCAGACTTACTGCTGCATCAGGGCTTTTATCCTGATTTACACCAGTCCCTCGCCCAGGAACCCCCTCCTTCTGCCAGTCATAAATACACACACATATTTTTATATATATATATATATATATATAAACCCCAAATTAATAGTGAAGCTTTTTTAAAAAACACTTGTGTTTGTCCATACTTTCATCCTTCATATAAAAATATTACTTGAAACTCCCAGAGCAGCGCGGGCCACGCTTGATCCGGGGCTGGAAGGAGCCGTTGGATTTTGGGGCATCTCCAGGGCCGGTGCGTCCCAAACCGGGCTCTTCCCAAAGCCTGGGAGTGGGGCTGTGCCAAGAAGCCCCAGGGTGCCCAGCTGGGACAGTTCCAGCTCTTACAGCCACGTGGATCCCATCCTTCCCAGCCCCATTCCCTTCTCCAAAGCGCAGTCACCAAAGAAATGGAATCCCAGCGAGGCCAGCTCGCGGCGGGGACCCTGCCAGGGGCACGCAGCCCCCCCAGAACGCTTGTGCAGGATAAAGACTTTCATCCACTCCATTCAAAAAAAAACCCAAAAAACAAGAAACCCTAAGAACAGGAGGATGGGGAGGGACTGGGACGGTGCCAAGGGTCACCCCAAAGCCAGCCCCACGCAGGGACACGGGCACGGGTGGGTTTTAAATATTCACAGTGTGAGGGTTTGAGTTGCGAGTCAGGGCTGCGTGCCTCAGGACCGGCCCTCCCGGAATTCAGGACGCTCCAGTTGAAGCCTCAGGAACGGCAGGGCGAAGGGGGCGACGGGAGCTGCGCCAAACCCAGGCTGCTGGGACGGGAGAAGAGCCAGAGGATTTGAGGAGCCGATGCCCTCCGTCTCCATCCAGCGCCGGCCGCGTTCCAGCGGGGATCCGTCGTCCCGCGTCTCCATCGTCCCGCTCAGCGCCGCAGCGGCCGCCGCTGCCGTCCCGGCACAGCCGCGGTCACGGTCCCAACGCCTTCCAGCCCTTCACTCCCTGGTGCCCGGGGGTCCCAGTCAGGGCACGTCCCCCCATCCTTTTGTCCCTGCCAGGGAGTTTTTTTGCCGTCTCTGGCCACCGGCGCGGGGCAAGGGAAGAGGGAGTGTCAGCATCACGGTAGGATCGTGGCAAGGCTGGCGCGTGCCAAGCCTCCTTCCATCCGGATCCGTCCCCCGAGCAGCTTCACATCCTGCCTGGGGCCCTGGGAAAAGGAGGAGAGAGATGAGCAGGAGCTGGGGCTCTGCCAGGGAGGGCAGCGTGGGGAGAAGCACACGAAAACCACAGGAAAAAATACTATGTATATTAAGAAAGTGCCAGTAATGGATTAACGAGCTGCGAAACCACATGCTGGCAGCGCTGGGGCGCAGACCTGCTCCTGTCCGTGTCTTCCCACCCAGAACTTCCCTGCCCGTGGCCGAGGTCAGCACCAATGGGGACAGTCCAGGGACACAATATTGTCCTGACAGCTTGGACCAGAGCCCTTCAAGGTCCCACCCAACCCCTGATCACCTCAGAGGTCCTGAGTCTCCAGCTCTGAACATTCCCTTGCTCCCTGCAGCGCCCTGTGACAGAAAGACGGGGGGTTTAGAGCAGGGCTGCCCAGGGTGGGGTCCCCCAGGTTCCCCAAGCAGGATGCTGTCACACCCACCTCCTCTCCGGCTCCTCGGGGTCGCAGCCTCCGTCTTCCAGCGGCCGCTCCAGGACCTGCGTGGAGGGAGGGAAATGGGGACATGAGCCCTGGGGAAGGGGAGGAGGCTGCAGCGGCGGGGTGGAAAATCTCCCAAATTACATCCTCCCACCACGCCCAGCACCACCAACTGTCCCCCAGTCTCAAAATTATGGGGAAAACAGGGCTCAACCCACGCTGGCCAAGAGACTAGTGGGGAAACTGAAGCAGGAGAGAATCTTGGTGCCCGGGGAGGAGACGAGGCGAGGGTCTTACCCTGGATTTATACTTGTAGAAGAGCAGGCCTCCCGTGGCCAGCAGGACAGCCACCACACTGGCCACCGTAATGTAGATGAGGGGCTCCTGGCGGCCCTCCCTGACGGGCGGCTCCTTCCTGCGCTGCTCTGCGCCCAGAACAAAGCCAGAGTCAAAGCTGGGCCCGGCCCCGCCGCCATCCTCGGGGTCCCGCAGCCGGCTCAGCCCCCAGCCCCACGCCCTCGCCCTGTCCCCGGGGCTGCCCGGGGCTCGCAGCTCTGGGGCCATCCTGGAGAAGCGGAGCTGCGTCACGGGCTCCGCCGCCGCCGCGGGACGGATCCTGGCTCCGCCGCCCGTCGAGCCGGCGCTGGGCGATGCTGTCCGAGGGGCGATCCCGAGCCCGCCAGGCTGATCCGGGAGGATGGAGCCTCCCCACTGCTGGCCTGGATCCTGCGGCAGGTGGCCGGTGCCCCACTCCACCAGCTCTCCGTCCCCACGGAGGACGGGGACGTCACCCAGGGCCAGGCTCAGCGTCCCGGCCGGATCCTTGAGGGCTTCGGCGCTGCCGGCTGGAGCCGTCCGCTTCATCCCGGGGGCCAAGGCCAGCGCTGGGTCACCTACCCCGGCACCCAGGACCTCCTCGGTCCCTGAGCCCCCGTCCGTGCTACTGGGGGGCTGAGATGGGGCCTCTAAGTCAGCGAGGGTGGCATGGAGGAGGCTGGAAGGGACCCGGGTGCTAGCGGGTGCCACGTCCCTGCCAGCGGCAGCAGAGAGGGAGGGCTGGGTGGCAGAAGGGAGGGCAGGGGACAGGCAATTGCAGTCAGGATCTGTCCCCACACCTGAAAGAAGGAGAGAGAAGAGACAGCCGTGGGGTCACCAGCCTCCAAGAGGGGCGCAGCCAGCAGATCTGAGGTCGGGGGCACTCACCGTCCCCGTCCCTCCCCGCAGCCCCGGGCAAGCGGGTCCAACAGCCCCTCAAAAAACGGGAGGGCAAGGAACAGGCAGGGAACAGGCGGGAGCAGGCAGGGCAGCACGAGGGTGACAAGCGGCGGGCGGGATGAAGCAAACCCGAGTCTCCGGGTCCCCTGAGCCGATGGCAGCGGGTTATTCACAACTTGCAGGAGCCAGCCAGCCGCGTTTAACGTCCCCCAGGGCACAAGGACATGGCACAGCTCCGACACGAGGACGACAGCGACACATCTCCTCCACGCAAGCACAGCACGGGCGCTCGCGGCAGCGCGGACGGCAGCACAGGGCTCTTCCACCCCGGCAGCAACACTCTCCCTGAAGGCTTGGCCAGGGGAAACTGAGGCACGAGGCAGCTGGAGTGACACAGCCAAGGTCATGCAGCGTGTTGGCGGCACAGCAGTCCCTCCGTTTCTCCGTGCTGTGCTCCACCCAGCGCTGGAGCTTTGAGACAGAGGCGAGCCCGATGCCTCCTTGGTCCCCTCAGCATCTCTCCCTTGCCTTGCTTCCAGCAGGATTTAGCACAAATCCCACCTACAAACGGCAGGCAGCCCCTTCTGCCCTGACACTGATGCAGAGCTCGCCGACAAAGGGAAGGGACAAGGTGGACACGCACCACACCACAGACACAGGACTCTCCAGGTGCTCCATGCAGGCGAGCCCAAGCCCCCCAGACTGGCACAGGTTTACTGGGCAGAGGCCAAGCCTTGGCATCTCACCTGGTGAGGATCCGGCCTTCCTGGGCCCCGGGCAGGCCCTGCGGTAGACTCGGCTGCAATCCTTCTCAAAAGTCTCCTGGTTCTGCAGCAGGCGTTTGATGTCTTGGAAGAAATCCTTCACCAGCACCAGCATCTCGTAGGGGGAGGTGGTGAACTCCTTGAAGCACATCTGTGAGAGCTGTAGGAAGCGCCAGGCTCAGCAGCAGCTCCATGGCTGACCCAGTGTCACCCCCACAGAGCTCCCAAGGCAGGATTTGCTGGCTCCTCATGGCTCCGGGTCCATGCACACCCCACCTCTGCCCCTCTCCACAGCCCTGCCCACGCACCCACCCTGGGATGTTCTGGACATCCCATCTCTCCCCAGGATGTTCTGGATATCCCATCTCACCCCAGGATGTTCTGGACATCCCATCTTATTCCAGGATGTTCTGGACATCCCATCTCTCCCCAGGATGTTCTGGACATCCCATCTCTCCCCAGGATGTTCTGGATATCCCATTCCTCCCCAGGATGCCCTGGACATCCCATCTCACCCCAGGATGTTCTGGACATCCCATCTCACCCCAGGATGCCCTGGACATCCCATCTCACCCCAGGATGTTCTGGACATCCCATCTCACCCCAGGATGTTCTGGACATCCCATCTCACCCCAGGATGTTCTGGACATCCCATCTCACCCCAGGATGTTCTGGACATCCCATTCCTCCCCAGGATGCTCTGGACATCCCATCTCACCCCAGGATGCTCTGGACATCCCATCTCACCCCAGGATGTTCTGGATATCCCATCTCACCCCAGGATGCTCTGGACATCCCATCTCAGCCCAGGATGAGGACCCAGGCCCAAAGCCCCGCAAGGCTGGGGACACTGTACCGTTCTCTCCTCATCATCCTCCTCCCTGATGCAGGGATCCACATTCTCATCGATGCTGTTGTACATCCTGCGCACCGTCTGCATCTTCCGGGCGTTGGACGAGTTCTCCTTGAACTCCGTTCGCTCCAGGATCCTGCCCATCAGGGGGAAGGCGGCTTTCACGTAGCAGACGGAGTCGTTCTGCAAGGGTACAGACCCGCCAAAAAGTGACAGCGGTTACTGGATGGGCATCCCACTCTGCCTGGGAGAAACTGAGGCACAAAGTGCCTTTCTACAATCCCATAGGATGCCCGGACTGGGATTTGGAAGGCACCTGGCCAAGCAGGATGGGTCCCTCCTGGGCTGTCTCCCGCAAAGGGAGACGAGAGGGGAGATTTGGGATCTGGGGACCTCCCACCATGCACCAGCCAGCCCTGCTCCCTGCTGTCCCCTGCAAGAACCCACTCACCAACTGCATCTTGTCAATGAACTTGAAGGAGACTCTGCCCGGGTGCTGCATCTGGGTGTCAGCCTGGAAGGATGAAGCAGGATGTCACCCCAGATCCCCAGGGGACAGCACTGGGGCTGAGCAGCCCCAGATATGCCATGCTCTGGGCACAAAGGGGTGCCTGAGACCCCCAGATCCACAGGATTTGCTCCCATTCCTGCTTCATCCCATCCCGTACTCCTCCTCCTCACACAGGCACATCCCCAAGGTCGATGCAGTGGCAGGAATGAGCTCAGGATTCCTGCTCCCATCAGGATGTTGTACTCCCCGAGTCACAGACCTGCTCCTGCCTTTCCCTGCCTGCTCCCACCCCGCCTCTCTTCCTCCTCCTCCTCCTCCTCCTCTTCCTGCCAGCGCCACAGCAGGGCCCAGCCCTGCTTAATTCTCCTCGGGTCTCCCCCGCACCACTCTCTCCTCTAAATCCAGGCTGCAAAAGAGCATCCTGCCCTGCAGGGGTGGCCGTGACACCAGGGTCACACGTTCCCCGGGATCGCACGGCGCCGGGGTCTCAGTGCTGCCGGCCGCCCGAGCCACGACCCTTCCCAAGGGCGCTGAAAACCCACCCGAACCCAGCGCTGTCCCTTCCGGCTGGCATCCCAGGCTGGGAGGGCGAGGGCTGGCAGAATTACCGGCCGGCGATTCTGCTCCTAGCCTGGGATGCCGTCCCGGAAACAATCGCTCCATTATCCTGCAGGCGCTGGAGCGAGGGCCAGCTCCTCCATCAGCGAGGAGAGGGCTACAATCCCCGGCAGGAAAACCACATCTCCCATTCAAACCCGCTCCATCCCCTCTCTCCCACAGCCGCGGACCCAATTTTAATCCCCGGGCGGAGAGCGAAGGCTCCGGGGATGTGGTGCCGGGCAGAGGAAGCCGAGCTCGCCCAGAGCGGCTCCCGGCCCCGCGGCTCGGGGGTTAAAGAGGAAGAGGTGAAGCGAGCCCGGACACGGCGGTTACACCAGAGCTGCAGCGAAGCTCTCGGGGACTCGGCGGCGCCGCTCCCGTCTCTCGCCCGCACACCCCTCTTGCTGCAGGCAGAATTTAATCTGCGACAACCCTGCAAATCCCTGCGTGCCCCCGATTCCCGCTTCTCCCCTGAACATCCGCGTGATTCCCCGCTCGGAGGTGAGCCAAGGGCCACGGAGAGGGAGATACGGCCCCGGCAGCTGTATCCGATGGGGCCGGGGCGGCCGCGCTCCGGGGCGGCTGCCAGCGCCCAGCGCTGCCCGCCACGGGCCACACGGGATGACGGCCCCGTCGCCCAGCCCGCTCGGCTCCGTCGCCCGGCCGGGCCCCCCTCGCTGCCTGCCACCCACCCACAGCCCCGTTGCCAGCCCAGCTTCCAGGCAAGCAGCTGGACTCAGGAATGCAGTCGGATTCCTCCGCTTAACCCCTGCGCAGCCGCCACGGCCCGCAGCGCCGGCCCCTCCTCCGCTTCCCCAGCGCCCCCGCGCCCGTCCAGCCTCGCTCCCGTCCCCTTCCCGGCCTCGCTCCTGCTTCCGTCTTCTCTCCTTCTTCCTGTCGTCGCTTTTCCACGGCCACCCTTGGTAAAGGCGCAACATCTGTCACCCCCCCGGTGCCCACTTGTCCCTTGTGCCCACGGATGCTCAGCTCCTGGGTACCATCACTTCACTAGGGCAGCTGAAAATCGCCCCGTTTCCTTATTTCAGCGCTAAATAAGGGCTGGAACTGCCCATCCAGCGAGCCGGCCCCAAACGAGCCCCCACGGCAGCGCAGAGCCCCGGGCGGGCACTCACCAGCTCCTCCAGCTCGGCCAGGTGCCTCTCGGTGATGATCTGCTGGCAGTAGCTGTTCTGCTCCGTCTCATGGATGCGGAGCAGGAGCAGGAGGAGGAGGGACGACAGCAGGGAGCAGCGGAGCAGGCACACCTGAGCACGACACAGGAGAAGTTTGAAGCAGGGATAACCCGAGCACACGCCAAGCCCCCTGCCCCTCTCCACCACCCCGCAGCGTGACCACCTCTGTGGTAGCCGAGGTTTGGCCACGCTCCAGCGGGATAATCCCACTGTGGTCGTCCAAGCCCGTGCCTATCCCCATCCTGCTATTTTTAGGAGCACCGGGTCAGCAGGGAATTTCCCAAGGCCCGGTGACACAAGCCTGGATGTGGCCCTTGGCCACCTCCACATTCCCGATCCAGCCTCTCTCCCCTCTTCCACACCATTTCTCCGTCTCTCCTGCAAATCTCCTCCTCCGCCCTGGCTCTCCAGAGCCCATCTGACACACTGACCCACCCATCCCCAGAAATCCTCTTCCCACCCTCCAGACCCCCCCAGCTGCACCCGCCGGGCTCTTTCCATGCAGCAGCTCTGGCCTCGTCCCAAATTTCCCTCCCAATCCCCCTGCAAAGAAGCGGGGAGGCCCCGATTCGTGGCGGGACCCCGGTGAGAAACGGGGCTTCTCGCAGAGCCAAGACTCCCGAGGTGGGGGTGGAGGGGACCCCCGGGTGGGTGTGCACCCCCGCGTCCCGGGGCACCGGCAGGGAGAGGGTGCCCGGGTGATGGGTGGGGGGGAATTTCCCTTGGATGATGTCCAGGAATCCTCCCCTCTTGTGAAACTCCAAGATGCCGCCCGGGCCACCGCCGAGATGTGGCCACGGCTGAACGGAGCCTCACCCCGCCGGGAACGGGCTGGGGACGGGGCTGAAGCCGGGAACGGGGCTGGGGACGGGGAGCGGGACGGGGCTTCACCCCGCGGGTCCGGGGCTGGAGCCGAGGACCGAGGCGGGGTCGGAGCCTCATCGCGCAGGTCCGGGAATGGAGCCGGGGCTGCAGCATCCCCCCGCCGGGGACGGGGCTGCGGCCGGGGACCGGCCGGGGCTGAAGCCGGGGCCTCCCCGCGCCGGGTCCGGGAACGGTGACGGGGGCCGGAGCCGGGAACCGCGGCTGGCACCGCCAACCGAGGCGGGGCCGGAACATCCCCCGCCGGGAGCCGGGACCTCCCGGGGAGGGGACCCACCACGGGGGCACGGGGACAACCGGGGCTGCCGCTCCCGCGGGGACCCCGCACAGGTGGCAGCGGGCGCCGGGGCGAGAGGGGGGGGTCTCCGCGGCAGTGGGTAGCGAGAAGGACCGCCGTACCTTGGCTCCGAGGTGGGGCATGGGGGCTGCCGTGGGGCCGGGGCCGGGCGGAGCGGGCGAGACGGCAGCAGCGGCGGGGCCGAGCGGGGCCGGGCTGAGCCGCCGCCGCGGCCGCGCTCCCCTTTATAGCGCCGCGGCAGCATGTGGTTTATGAGAAAGCGCTGGCGGGCGGCCAGGCCCCGCGGGGCCCGGGCCGGGCCGGCACCGGGAGGGCACCGAGCGGCACCGGTGGGTCCCATGTGCGCCGCTCGGGTCCGATCGGAACCGCTCGGCTCGGGCTGGAACCGCTCGGGTCCGATCGGAACCGCTCGGCTCGGGCTGGAACCGCTCGGGTCCCATCGGAACCGCTCGGCTCGGGCTGGAACCGCTCGGGTCCGATCGGAACCGCTCGGGTTTGCTGGAATGGGACCAGCTCGGCCCCGCTCGGCCCGGGACGCTCTGTGTGAGCCCCCATTATCACACGCACACGCGTGTGCGCTCACTCTTGGGCACACACACACACACACACACACGTGTGTCTGCGTAGGTGTGCACGCGCCAGGGACACACACCACCCCTGCGTGCCCGTGGTCACCCCGGGCACTGGTAGCCATGGGCACACACACACAGCCCTGAGCGTGGCACGCGTGTGTGCATGCATGATCTCTGCTGGGCGCACATGCACACACAGATGTGCACAGATGTGCACACACCAGGGACCCCTCGGAACATGCACATGTGCACACACACCCCGTGTTTGTGCATGGACACCCCTCAGAGTGTGTCCGTGTGTGTGCACACACACAGCTCTGGGCCTTGCACATGCGTGTGTTTGCTCACCCCTGGGCACACACAGATGTGCACATACCACGGACACCCCTCAGAACATGCAGGGATGGATGCAGCAGCGCGGGTGTGCACGGACAGATCCATGGGCATTGATCAGCCCACGTGTGCACGGGCAGATCCATCCGCACGGATGGAGCCACACGTGAACGAGCAGATGCATTCGTAGGGATATGCACGGACAGATGTCTGCATACATGTGCACGATAGATCTGCACGGACACGGACATGGACAGATCGGTGTGCACGGATGGACCCACATGGGCATAGACAGATCCGAGTGCATGGATGGACCCACATTTGTATGGACAGGTCCCTGTGTATCTGGGTCCATGTGTGCATGGATGGATCCACGTGTGCATGGATGGATCCACGTGTGCATGGATGGGTTCACGTGTGCATGGATGGGTTCATGTGAGCATGGATGGGTTCACGTGTGCATGGATGGATCCACGTGTGCATGGATAGGTCCATGTGTGCCTGGATGGATCCATTTGTGCATGCATGGGTCCATTTGTGCATGCATGGGTCCGTGTGTGCCTGGATGGATCCGTGTGTGCACGGATGGATCCACACATGCACGAGCAGATCATTTGCACAGGTGTGCAGAAGGGATCCGTGAGTGCACGGATAGATCCATGCACAGGGATCCCTGAGGGGCCGGGGCCAGCAGAGCCGTGCAACAAGCCCCATTCCCAGCTTTGGGATTTTCCTGCCTGTCTCTTTTCCAGGCGACTGGAAGTGATTAGTGGCCACGAGGTGATCCATGGCAGTGCCAAGCACTCGGAAACTGAAAGCAAACTGCTCCACAAGCACAGCGGCATGCGGCTGCAACAGGGGACGGTGGCAATGGGGCCACGTGTGGGTGACAGCCACCACATCCGAGCTTCGAGGGACCGGCGGGGTCCGTTCCCCAGGCCGGAAACGCTGCTGGGGTTGCAGAAGCCGCTGAGGGATTTTCTTGGAGCTGAGAGCTCATCCCAGTAGTGGAGGGCTGGGAGCAGTGATCTGGTGGAGGAGTTGGGAACCAGCTGGAGTTGGGGACAGCAGTGACAGCCCCAGGATTGTGTCAGATTTGCACCGGCTCATGGGTGCCACAGGTCTCGTCACCCTCAGCGTCCCTTAGCAACAGCAGCAGATAAACATCTGAGGGTGCTGAGGGTGACGGGGCCAGGGAGGGAGGGCGCTGGCTTAGAAACCAGCCATCCTCCCAGAATAACCCCTTTCTCCCCAAAACGCTCACACGTTATCTGCATTTCTCATCACAAGCTTTTCCGGGGGCCTCACGGCCCCCACGGAGGGAGGACCCCAGGGTGGACACCGAGGGCCGCGGCGGGTGACGCCAGCGCCGGCGGTGACTCACGGGGACCCCGTGGCAGCGCGTGAGCCCCTCTGACACCGGCTGAGACCATGGGCTGCTCATCTCTCGCACACTCATCCCCTCTGCTCTAAAGGGACCGGAAAAAGTGTCATCTGCTGGGTCATGGGACGAGCTATGGGACAGCGGGACGGGGGGACAGAAGGAGAGCGGGACGGAGGGACAGCAGGACGGAGGGACGGGTTAATATTAATCTGCCTCACGCATGACAGAGGGCGAGAGCAGCATCCGCCTCTTTTTTTTTTGGCAGGGAAGTGGCTTTTGCCCCTCCTCCCTTCCCAAACCTGCCGAAATCCCTGAGTCACGGGGCAGAAATGGGGCTGTGGTGGGTGACAGAGGTGACAGCAGCTCCGTGCCCACACCGCAGCCGGAAAAATTGAGGGAGGCAAAATTTAGGGTGGTTGTCCCTCTCCCAGTTGCAAACTGGGACCGATGGCATTGTCACCACGCTGGTGCCGTGCAGGAGTGGCCCCTCTACCCCACAGCCACTGTCGGCCAAGGGGGAAGAGTGGGATGAGGCTGTGGGGCTTCCTGGGAATCCCGGGGGTCCCCACATCTGCTGGTCCCAACGCTGAGGATGCAGAGCTGGAGGTAGGCAGTGCAGGATGGTCCCTGCTCCAAAGGGCCTGGAGCAGACAGCAGCACCACCCCACGCAGCCCATGTCCCCCACGGCCACAGTTAGAGCATCCCTGGAGCTCAATTCTCTCGCAATTCAGCAATTGCCTCTCTTCCCACCCTCCCAAGGGAGTGAGAGCACGTCCCGACCAATCCCTCATTTTGGGAGGCTTTTTCCAGCCAGCAAGCCCCAAAGCAGGGATAAAACCTGTAGCATATCCAATCTCCCCAGCTGCATCCTCGGGCTGCCTCTCTGGAGAAAGTTATTTCCAGCAGGAAAGTGTTGCAAGGTCTTAATCAGTTCCTTCCCGGTGATTCACCGTAGGGCCACGATGCTCTCCCACACTCTCCTGGGTGCTGCAGCTGAGCCAGGACCCTGCCAGCACCATCCGAGCTGCAGCGATGTGTGCCCAGGCTGGAAATCCCCGTGGGAATGTCCCGAGCCAGTTCCTTCAGGAGTGGAGGAATGTGGGTTGGAAGGCACTTCCCCCTAGCCCGCCGCCGGCGGGGGGGATTCAGGATGTCGTGACGAGGCTGGAGCCTTCATCCCACAGCAAATCCCTCCACCCCACAGCTTCCTCTCCTCCATCCGTGTCGTGGCGCTTGCTCCGCGCCGGGACGCTCTGGAACATCCGACGCGGCTCCAATGGTGGGGGAAGCTCAGGGTTCCCCCGGCAGCAGCCCCCTCTCCGCAGGGTCAGCACCCACGGGAGCAGGGCGCTGGCCGGATCCAGGCACGGGGAATGCAGCCAGGCTGGGAGCGAGGGAACCGCAGGGTCAGCCTGTGTCCGGCGCCTGCCGAGAAAGTCCCTTCCCAGAGCTGTCATAACCCGGGGTCCGGCCGGCCTCAACCACAGCGGCTCTCGGGAGAGCTCCCCGCGCCCCCGGCGCGTGCTCGGGGGTCCTTGGGCACGGGGGACGCCCAGCCCCGGCATCGGGGGGTGCCCACGCCAGGGGGGTGCCAGGTGGTGAGGAGGGACCAAAGATGGTGACAGCCCCACGTGGGTCACCCGGCGTGTCCCCAGCCCTCGTGGCTGCGGCTGAGTCATGGCAGGCTCCAGCTCCGCTCCTCCCTCCACCGAGGAATGCGGCCGGAGACGGAGCCAAAAGCCTTCGCGGGCAGCTGCCCACCGGCACCCAGAGCCTGGGGGACACAGGGGAGAGGGGCAGGAGGTGCCACCAGCAGCGGTTTCAGGGTGGCAACAGGACGATGCCCAACCTGCAGCAATGTCCTTGTGCTCGTGCTCCGAGGGACGCCCCAGCACCCCCGGGACACCCCGAGGGAAGGTGCTGGGGACCACAGCTCGCAGTGTGCCCCGTTCCCGCTTGGCATCACCCAGAGCTCACGGCGTGGCTGCAGCCCTGGCACCCTCAGCCCAGCCTGGCTGGAGCAAAGAGGGTCCTGACCCGTGGCAGGGGTGTCCAGGGGGCAGCTTGGGAAACAGCTTGGGAATGCCCCAGGAAGCCAGGCCTCAGCGCCACCCGGGGGGCTCCTGTCTGTCACCATGGCCAGGAACAAGGTGACATCCAAACGTGCCAAACCCTTACTGGGATGCCCCAGCCCTCAGGACCGTGTGATGGACAGAGTCAGCACTGTCCCTGATGTGTCCCAGGGACTAAATCCCACTTTCACCCCCCCAGACTGGGAATGTGATCCCCACACGTCCGGCTGCAGGCTCATGGGGTGACAGCCCTGTGGCACCCACCGACATGGGGCTGGGGTGGGAGCCTGGAGCCATCCGACCCGGCCGTGGAGCGGCTGCGGGGCGTCGCAGGGAGAGTCCGGAGCCAGAACAGAGGAGCTGTTTGTGCTCCCGCCGGGGCCGGTTGTTTATCGGCAGCCGGAGCTGTTTACATCAGCCACTGGCCCCGATGTCCGCCGCGGACACCCAGACGTGGGCCAGCCCCGGCTGCACCCCGCGGTCCCCAGGTGCCGGCGGGGCTTTGCTGGGAAGGAGGGGAAGCAGCGCTGAGGGCTGAGGCTGAGTCACGGCCTTATCTTGCTCCACACCCGACGGGCAGGATCCGAGCTCCTCTCCCTGCTTGCACTCATCCTTGAAATCTGGAGGACCCCGAGCCCTAAGGGACATCCCTGCCAGCCAAAGGGACATCGGGGAACAAGGGCTGTTCTCGCAGGGCGTGGTGGGGCTTGTGCCCATCATCTTCCTCACTGTGGATGGAGCGGGACAAAGACGGACAGACAGACAGAGGACAGGGCAGAGCCCCAGCCGTGTGTTATCTCCATCAGCCCATTCCCGGGTCCCTGAAGGGCGGCTGGGGGCTAAAGGGGACAGGGGGGGACAGCAGCGCCTTGCTTGTCGGGGAAGGAGCCCTCGCCTCCCAAAAGGAAGCAGCTCCTGCCAGGAATTCCAGGCGTTACTCAGCTCGAGGCCATAGATCAGCTGTTTGGCTGCTTGGAGGCTGTTTTTCATTAGCAGCAGCGGTTTTAGCACCGTGGAGCTGCCTCCTCCCTCCTGCCAGCAGCTCCAGCGTGGCCTGGGGGAGCTGAAGCCCCACCTGGCAGGTGGGATGTGATGGCAGCTCGGGGATGCCAGGAGTGAGTTATCCCTGATAAACCTTGGCCCTGGGAGCTGTCGGTGCCTCACCTGAATCCAGCCCTTTGCCGTGGCAGGGATGAAGTTCAGGCAGGTTTTTGGAGGGATGGTGATTCTGAGGAAGCTGGCTGTGGCTCCACACCTGGGCTCGTCCCTTTCCCATGAGAGGGATGAAGTTAAGGTTGGTTTTTGGAGGAATGGAACTCGTAAGGGAGCCGCCAGTGGCTCCATACCTGGATCCATCCCTTTCCCAACACAGGGATGAAGTTCAGCCTGGTTTCTGGAGAGATGGAGCTCCCGGGGGAGCTGCCAGTGCCCCAGGACACACACGCTGCTCTCTCGGCTGTGCTGGCAGCCCTGGCTGGGGCCAAGGGGTTCATTTTGGGCTGAAAACAGGAGATTTTGTATTGGCAAAGGCTCTTGTGGGGAGGGCGGTGAAAAGGGGGTGAAGAGGTGTTTGGGGGCTCACAAAGCTCTCTCCAGCCTCGCTCTTCCCAGCTAAACGCTGCACTTGGGAAGGGTCTGGAACCCTCTCAGGCTTACTAAAAACACCTTTTCAGCTCTGGAAAGCCGAATAAATGTGACACAAATATCGACTCCAACCCGCTGCTTCCAGGCAGCCCAGGTATCACGGGAAGGGACAGAGCAGGATGGAGCACAGACGGAGCTGTGCCTGCAAATCCCGGTGCAAATCCAGCAGCCGCATCCCGCTCCCGCTGCTCCCGCTGCTCCCACGCTCCCAGCCAGCGCCGATGCTAAATCTGGCCTTTCCCATCTCCGTCACAGCTGGACAAGGAGCTCCTGTCTCCATCTTGGTGGCCTCATCTTCACTCCCAGGGGACATTCCCCATCCTCTTCCCCCCGCTCATCACAATTCCATCCCATGCCAGAACGGAGCTGAGCAGCTCGCAGGGATGGGGTGAAATGGCTCCAGCTGCTTGCAGGTGATGGGAGACTGGAATTTTGGCGTGCTTGCTCCTTTCACCAAGAGGAGGAGTGGTCCTTGCAGCAGGTGAGCAGCATCCCTGCTCATCCAGGGATCAAGAACCCCGTCCAGCTCTGGGCCTGCAGAGGGGTGGCTTGAGGATTGCCAAAAAGTTCTGCTCGTGCAAAACTGGTAAGAAAAGGGGTCCCACAGCAGTTTGGGGGAGCTGCAGCTGGGTTTAGGGAAGTGGATGTCTCGGGATAACCAGGATTGCCCCGCTCCTGGCATGATGTCTCCAGTTTTATCTTTGCTGTATTTCAGGTTCTGTGCTGCCCAGGGTGCAGCTCTGAGCTCACACTCAGGGTCACTCAGCTCTCTGCACACAGCAGCAACACAAAACAAATCCTTTTCCTGATGGACACCAAGGACAACTTTCAGCCCAAAAGCACAAACAAGGGTGGCTGGAGGGAGGAACAAGAAGGATGGGACCTCACAGCCTGGAGCTGGAATTGGACAATTGAACCCCAATGTGCAAATGGACCAAAACTTATAAAAATGTAAGATCTCGTGACCGTTTGTCCATTTTGTGCCCATTTTGGGTCCACCTTGGGTGCAGCCCTGGCCAGGCCCTGTCCTGCCCAAGGTGTATCCTGGAGGCCTTTCAATAAACCCCTGCTTTATTCTCTGGCTCTGCCCAGTCTCAGTTCCAGCTCAGCCTTCCCAAGGCATCAGCCCGATAGCAGCGCATGTGCCCGGAGGTCGCTCCTGCACCTACGCCAAGAGCATTGGATCATCCCCGGGACAGCACAAACAACCTTCAGCCACCACCAGAAAAACACAGGCTGATGCATCTTGGCATGCACTGCTGCGCCTCCGCCCATCATCCCGCCCTGCAGCCCTGCAGCCCCCGCGAGCGCCGGCAGAACGGCTCCTCCGGCCCCTCGGGATGCTCGGAGCGCCGTGCCATCCCAGCGGGGAGGGAAGGGTGCCCAGAGAGGCTGAAGAGGACAAAAACATGATAAAAAAGTGGCTCCAGAGAGTGGGTAATGCTCAGGACCTGGATCCCGAGTATGGAGCATCTTCCACGTGCTGGCAGGGGGAGGATGCAGGACTGGGGCCGGGTGCTGAGGGCATCCAAGCCACGGAGAGTCAGCAGCTCCCTGAACTATTCCTCACACCCAGAGGAATGTAATGAATCAAGGATCCCCGAGGATCTTGGAAAAGTTCAAATTCAGGGCCTGAGATGAGCCAGACGAGTTCCAGCTCAACGAGGAGAGCGTGAGGCAGAGCCATGCCAGCCCAAACCCATTTCCAGCCGTGGGGAAGGGGCTGCACAGCGCTCCCCCGCCCAGCGCTGCTGCAGGGTGGATCTGCTGCTGCCACTCCCACCTCAGCGTTTGTAATTAAGGATAATCCATCAGAATTTCATCCCATGGCTGCTGCTGCCACATCTGGAAGCTGGTGTGGGCTGCTCCTAGCTGTGCGGTGTTTCCAAGGAACCGCAGGGATTTTCCATCCTCTTTCGATTAGCGTCTGGTTCCCGCCCCAGAGCCCCAGGCAGGGCCAGCAGCCCCACACTCAGCCAGGGGCTTGGGGCCTGAGAGGTCCCCGAGCAGCGCTGGGCTTTTAAAATTCATGGTGTCCCCGTGGCTGGGCTGTGCCACCCCCTGGGGACAGCTCAGCTCGGCAATGGGGACCTGGCTCCTGCCAGCAAGCGATGCTGCTTCCCCAAAAACAGCCCCAGGACGGCGCTCGGCCGTGGGAATCACCCCGTGCCCTCTGAGGCTGTGCCACACACCGGGGCTGATGGCTGCCCCACAGCCTCTCCCCGAGGGCTGGGGAGCCCCTGCGTGTCCCTGTCACCCCTTCCTCGTGGTCACCCCACTGCGGGGAGGACGCCATCACCCAGCGGGTGGGATAAAACCCCCGGGAGCCCCGGACACCTGACAGGTCCCTTCTGCTGCCCCCGTGTCCCCAGGCCCTGCCCATCCCCTGCTCCGGCAGCGGCTGCTCCGCCACATCTGGGGCTGATTTTCAGAGCAAAGGAGACTGAAACCGCGCCGGGAGCGGGGCAGCGGCCCGAGGGCTGCCTCAGGATGTGGTGGCTCGACCGAGAGGAAAGTGGGGCTGGAGGGGCAGCGGGGCCCCGAAACTCCCCCCCTGCGCTGGCCAGAACCGGCCGTGGCCCTGGGGACGGGATTACGCCGAGCCGGAGGCATGTCCTGCGGCGAGCCCAGCGCTCCATGACCTCACCACCACGTGCCTGCGACGAGGAAGGAAAAGAGGAAACTCTACTCTTTTTCAAGAATAACTTTTTGCCCGAGCTTTTCCTGGGGGTGAGAGTGTGACCCATAGCCAGCGCCACTCACCCTTTCCACAGGGGCAGCACTCTGGAGTGACGGCCGAGCATCCCAGCCCACACACATCCCAGGGTGCGGGGATGGACACAAAGAGCTGCAATCCACCTCCCCGAACGCCCCTGTGCCTTGTCACAGCAGCACAGCCGGCCTTGTCACGGTAGGGGTTGTCACCCATGGGTGCTGCTCCCCCCACCCATTGCACATCCTGGGTGCCTGTGGAGAACTTGAGCCCTTTCCTGGGAAACTCGGGCAGAGGAAGTTGTGCCCAGGCTCATAAACACATCAAAACTGTCTGCGGTTTCCACATGGGTCACACCCTCCTCCTCCCACCCCTGTGCCATGTCCCAAGGGGTCAGAGCCGTTGGTTGGATCCCCATCTCTCCCCAGGGCTGGAGCCACCAGGGTGCAGGGAGGGAAATGGGAATTAAAAATAATGAAAATATTTAGAAGGGCACAGGCCTGGAATGGAGCCGCCCTGCGGATGCAGCCCAGCTCCAACCCCAGGGCTGGATCCCACCCTCCAACCCCAGGATGCCAAATTTCCAGCAGAGACCTCTTGGTTATCCCAAGCAGATGGAATAGCTGTGAAAAAGCAGGGCATGAGCTGGGATCCGCTCCCTGGGAGAAGCCCAAACCACTCAGAGCTGCTGGTTCCTGCTGCCCAGTACCAGCTCTCCCAGCCAGGACATGCCAGCGTGGTTTGGCCTCACGTCAGCCCTTCCCTGGCAGCCCTTCCGTGCCACCTGATCCCAAAGCAGCACCTTCGCTTTGGCATGAGGGAAAACAAGCCAGATCCCAGGGAAGCAGGAGACATTGGCAGCAGGGTCACCCCCAGGATCCAGACTGAAAAAAGAACAAATTTAATCCATACCCAGGAGCCGGGGAATGAGCTGATTTGTCCTTCATGCGCAGGGAATGAGCAGGGCCTGGGCTCATTGCAATAGAGAGATGGATCACAGCTGGGATTTGGGTCAGGACTGGGGTAAGAACCCAACAGCTTCACACTTCCAAAACCCTTCTGCTGAGCCAAGGGGACAATCCTGTCCTGGCTGCTACCAGGACTGACTCTTGGCAGCTGGATCCTCTCAGCTCCCGGGATCCCAGGGTGCCCGGGTGGCTGATTTCCTTGGAGAGGGAAAGGCAGATCCAGCGGGATGAATCTGTGGCTTTCCCCAGGAAGGGGCTGGATTTGGAGGTGTCCAGGTGGGTGTTTCACCTGCAGCAGTCACAGCCCACCCTCACAGCCCCGGGATGCTGCTTTGGGGTTGTTTTCATCACACATTCCAGCTGGGTCAGGAATGTTCGGCTGAAGGAAGGACGTGGGAACTGCCAGGGGTCTTGGGACCTTCTGGCCTCCCACGGTGAGGGGAGACCCATGGAACCTCCCCAGGGAGGAGCAGCCCCAGCCCCAAAGCGCCTTTGTTAATGGGGCACCCTCACTAATGGGACACCCCCATCTCATTAATGGGGCATCCACATTCAAAAGGTGTGCCCTCCTCGGGGTGCCCTCATCTTTAAGGCACCCCCATTAAAGGGACACCCTTGTTTTTAGGGGCGTCCCACCTCCGTGACACCCTCATTAACAGGGCACCCTCATTAACGGGACAGCACCATTAATTGGGGACCTTCACTTCTGGGGTTCCCTGGTTTTCAGTGTCCTAATTAACGGGGGAACCCTCATCTCTGGGGCACCCTCATTAACGGGGCCACCACGTTAATTGTGGAGCCTCCCTTTTGGGGTGCCCCCTTGACTCCAAGGCACCCCCATTAATGGGGCACCCCCATTTTGGGGCACCCCTATTAACCAGGCACCCTTATTAACAGGGCAGCCCAATTGTGTGACACCTTCCAGGACATCCCTCCCTGTTTTGGCAGCCCCAGGAGTGCTGCATCCCCCCAGAGCATCCCGTGGGAATGGGGTTGGGTACCCCAAATGCAGACAGAGGGTGTAAGAGGGGTGGGGGGCACCCATCACCTCTCTGACCCCCCTTCAGTGAGCTCCAGGCCTGGCTCTGTGCTTGCAGAGCCAGAAACCAGCTGTGGTTTGGAAAAGAAGAGGAAAAATTGAGTTCTACTCCTCTGTAGGAACGAAACTGGGGGGGAAGGAGAAGCGGCTCTGGGTCCTGGAGCTGTTGGTGGACTTTCCTCCCTGGGGGAGGATTTTATTCAGCTGATACAAATTATATCTGGGGCTTTTATGATTCTGGTTTCCTCCCGGCAACGGGTGGAGATGAGTCAGAAATCCAAAATAAAGATAAATAAGTTTAAAAATAAAGGGAAGCAAAGGCACAACTCCCACCCCACTTGTAAATAAATGCTGGAGCTGCTGGATGGAGCTGCAGAGGCCGGAGCCAGAGCAGGAACCCCGAGCTCTGGGTGGTGTTCAGGGCAGGTCCTGAGGGGTTTTGGGGTGCTGGCACCGCGGGCCCAAGGCTCGGCGGTGCAGGGATGCATTCCCTGCTGCATTCCCTGCAGGCCGTGCATCAGGCACGGCGTGTGGCTCCTCCAGGGGAATACCCTGCCTGGATTAGGGTTAATAATCCAGGAGTTTGGACCCTGGAGCAGGGTTTTGGCGGGGTGCTGGGTTTACTCGGGCTGGAAAGGAGCCGGCTTCTCCCGGGATTCGGCGGGGTTTAACCCCTCCGTGCCCCCTGGCCGTGCCCATCCCGGGGTGCCTGCTCCCTATTCCCGCTCGGCTCACTGCACCCGGACACTTCCCCGGCCCAGAATCGGGCGGTCCCGGCAGGGATCAGGGGACGGCCAGCGCGGCTTGGCCAGACACCCTGCTCCTCATCCTCACACAAACGCCACGGTCCCCGGCAGGGCTGTGCTGAGGGATCCTGGATCCCTCGCCAGCATCTGGGCAGCGCCTCTCCCTTAATTCCTAATTAAGGGATTCATTAAAACACCTCCCGGCCGGGGGGTGACGGCGCGGGGGCCGTGCGCCACCGCCAGTGACTCTCCTCACAGCCCCAAAATTCCCACCACGGCCGTCGGCGCTGGATTTTGGCAGGAGGAGCCGCTTACTCAATCTGGAAGTGAGCCGGCTCTTCCCAGGGCAGAGCCCTCAGCCCTCCAGCCAGCCAGGCTCAGGCTCCAACCCATCATTCCACTCCAATCCATTGCTCCACTCCAATCCATCGCTCCACTCCAGTCCATCGTTCTGCTCCAATCCAATCCATCGCTCTGTTCCAAACCATCGTTCCACTCCAATCCATTGTTCCACTCCAATCCATCATTCCTCTCCAATCCATCATTCCAGCTCCAAGCCATCGTTCTGCTCCAATCTGTTGTTCCAGTTCCAATCCATCGTTCCAGCCCCAATCCATTGTTCTGCTCCAATCCATAGTTCCAGCTCCAATCCATCACTCTAGCTCCAGTCCATCGTTCTGCTCCAATCCATGGTTCCAGCTCCAATCCATCGTTCTGCTCCAATCCATCCCTCCAGCCCCAATCCATCGTTCTGCTCCAATTCATCCCTCCAGCTCCAATCCATCCCTCCAGCCCCAATCCCTCCCTCCAGCCCCAATCCCTCCCTCCAGCCCCAACCCCTCTCTCCAGCCCCAATCCATCCCTCCAGGCCCAATCCATCCCTCCAGGCCCAATCCATCCCTCCAGGCCCAATCCCTCTCTCCAGCCCCAATCCATCCCTCCAGCCCCAATCCATCGTTCTGCTCCAATCCATCCCTCCAGGCCCAATCCCTCCCTCCAGGCCCAATCCCTCCCTCCAGCACCCATCCATCATTCCAGCCCAAATCCCTCCCTCCAGCCCCAATCCATCCCTCCAGCCCCAATCCCTCGCTCCAGCCCCAATCCCTCCCTCCAGCCCCAATCCCTCTTCCCAGAGTCTTTTCCCTCCCCGGGTGGGTGCTGCTGGTCCTGGGCACCCCGGGACCTGTGATCCCCAATTCCAGTGCTGGAGCCGGCTGGATCCCGGTCCTCCCCAGAGCAATGGGATGCTGCTGGAGAACTGAAAAAAGAGGGGGGGAAAAAAATCAGCAAAATTACAAAAGAAAAGAAAACAGCTCTAAGGGTGACGGCAGTGATGGTGCCGCAGGGAGCATCCATACAGGATGGGGTCAGGATGCCATGGGAAGGGATCTCCTCTCCCTCTGCCCCATGGACCTGGCTCCCTGTAGTTCCACCACCCTGGAAGCTAGAATCAGGTTGCAATTTATTTTATTATTCTATTCTATCCTATCTATTCTATTCTATTCCACTCTAAGTTTTTTATCCATTTCATTTTGTTTATTTTATTTATTTTATTGAATTTAATTTCTTTATGTTATTTATTTTATTTATCTAATTTATTTTTTAATTCAGTGTACTTAATTTTATCATCTTTCTTCTCTTCATTTCCTTCATTTCCTATTATTTAATTTCACTTAAATGGCAGCAATTGCTCGATTTCAGCATGTAGATGTAGAAAATTTCCTTTTTAAGGGCTGGGGTCTCTCCGAGCCCTGCCCATCGCGGCTGCTGCCCTCAGCCCTTCACGGAGGGGCCCCAGGAGAATCCTGCACCTGCAGGGGCTGAATCCCGATCCCAGTCCCACCTGCAGTGCCAGACCCCGGCGTGGCTCAGGGACCCTCTGCTCTCTGCTGGCCCAGCCTTGGCCAAGGCGTCTCCACCCAGAGCAGCCGGAGCGTTGAGGAAGAGGAGGCACCGGCGTGGGTCCCGTTTTCCCCCAGGAGCACCCTCATCCTGCCGAGGAAACAGCAAGGATCCCCCTGGGAAGCTGCTGGGAGCATCTCAGGAGGCATCAGCCACATCCCAGCTCCATGGACCTTGGCTTTCCTTCTTCCCTGTCCCTCAAAGGCACTTTGAGACTGAGCCAGGGCTGGGGGATGCCCAGGTGACAAATTCCTCCCCAGGGGTTTCCTCTGGCTCCTCCTGACCAGGGAACGGGCAGAGTTGTTTCTCAAACTGTGGAGGCCCAGGGGTTTATCCCCAAGGCAGCAGTGCCTCCACCCTGGAGGGGCCGAGGAAAACGGGGAGAGATCCCCTTTGAGATCATGGCAAGGAAAACCTCTCTCCCCTGGGCCTTTGCAGACACATGTTAATATTTCTTGGGTTTTGTTGTTCCCTTGGTTTGTTAAGTTTATGTCACCCTGATGCCGTGTATGCACCCATGCTAGAACATTCCTCCTGCCCTTGAGCCCCATTGGGTTAAAAGTGCTGCAGGGTTCCATCCCTGGAACCCCATTAGTTCCCTCAGTTTATATTTAATTTTATAGTGCACCCTGACCTCAGACCTGCCCCATTAGTCTCATTTATAACCCTGTGCCCTTGGCCTCCTCCTCCTCACTCTCACCCCCGGATTTTACTTGAGGTTTTTGTGTCCCTGAACCTCAACTCCTGGTCCCTGGACGCCTTGGCTATTCCTGCCTGTGTTCCTGAAGAAACAGCTCTGGGGTTTTCAGACAGAAGCCCCTCCCTTCTCTCAGCTGTGGGATATTTTGCAGCGGCGCCGGGGGCTCAGAGACGCCCTGGCTCTCCAGGGCCAGGCACCGCTCTCAGGCTGCTACATCAATCCATCCATGGATCACCTGGGTTTGCTCTTCCTTTGCCTTTGCCACATCTACTGCTGCCACAGACACCCGGCATCTTCCAAACCAGGATGAAAAGCGGCAGGATTTGGGTTGGATTCAGGCTGGAGATGCTGCCTGGGGCTGGCAAACCATGGACAGAGTGAGTGTCCCTGACTCCAGAGGCTGGATACTCTTCTTCAAAATTTCACATTTTGGACCAATTTTAGGACCTGATCAACCTATTCCTGGACAGAGGGAGGTCCTGGATATTCACATCGTCCAAGGGCACAGCCCTCCCGATGTCCAGCAGGAGCTGCACTGGCTGGAATAGGATGAGTTCCTCCTCCTGTTCAGCTTCCCATGGGAGCCAAGCAACAGGAGAGGCCAAACGCTTCCTGCTCCTAATATTTATCAATGGAATTATATTTTCTGGAAGGAAACAGTTGGTTTTGGGGGTGAAAAAATCCAGTTTGTGTCCCAGCCAGCCTGGACCATGTTGGAAGCAATGCTGGGGGACCTGGACCCCAGTCCTGTGACTTCTGCGGGGTGTCCAGGGGCAAGGGGGAGAGATGTCAGCTGACGGCAGGAGCAGCAGTTGGAGTTTTGCTAAAACCCCTCACCCCGCTCCAAACGGCTCCCAAAGGCTCTCCTGGGAGCTCCGTGCCTTTCCTCCACGCCGCCCCGGGGGAGGAAGGACGCACGGACGGTTCCGTGGGAGGAGGATCCCACCTACGCAGCTCCTGCCGTGGGCTCCCCGCACCCCGCGGAGGGCAGCTGCTCCCCCTTTCACAACTTCCTCCAGAGTGCAACACCCCCGACCCGTGCTGGGCGTCACGTTCCGCACCCATCCCCGCCCCAGGGACCTCGGGGGGGTTCCCGACCGTCTCGGTTTGGAGGACAGGTATCTGCTAGGGAGAGGCGGGGCCTCTCTAGGAATGGGGAATTCCAATCCCTTCCCTCCGAGTTATTGTAATTTAGAGGATTAATGGGGCTTTTCAGGCAGAGCTATGGGGAAAGGAATAACAGTTCTTCACTAGTAAATATAACAGGACAAACAAACAACAAAAACTACGGCATTAATAATAAACAGAACCGGGAACCGGCCATCCACTCCCATGCCCAGAGCAAAAAAAAAAATCACCCCCAGCTCCCTCAGCTCCTTTTCCCTCCCCCAAAACTCTCGTTATTTTCCCCCACGTCTTTTCTGTTGGTCAAGCACCATCCGAGCACCAGCGCTTTGTCTCTTAGCAACTCATGGGGGAAATTCTTTAAGACAAAAAGGAACAAACCTAACTCCCAACACCGACCCCATCCCATGGCCCACGGGGTGTCCGGGAATGCTGACTCAGCAGCACATTCCCACGGGAAGGGAACGCGCCCATCCCACCCCACCACTGCACCCCTCCTCCCTGGAAAGGTGCCGTGGGAATGGGGTTTTCTTCCCTGGAAAAACTATCCCTGGCACCCTTGAGCCCATTCTGCTGCTCCCCATCATGGCCACAAGCTCAGCGTCCTTGGGTTCACCTGTGGGAACGATGGGTTTGGGTTTATGTTTAGGTTTGGGTTTGGATTTGGGTTTACGTTTATGTTTAGGTTTAGGTTTGGGTTCCTGCCCAGCTCCAGGTGCTCCATCCACCCAGGAAACTCACCTTGTTTTCTTCCAAGGAAGAGCTGGGATTCCTGAGTTTTGCTCAGCACCTTTTGCTGCCATTCCAAGATCACTCAGATCCCAGGATGGGGGATTTGGGGCTCATCCCTAAATTTGGGGCATTTAGGGGTGGAGGAACATTCCAAGGCCCAGATCCCACTACTAGAGAGGCGCTGCTCTGGCAGAGCGTGTCAGGAATCGTTTGGATTAGGTTTGCTGCTGCATGTGGAAGCCATGAGGAGGAGGGAAGGGCTGGGAAGCAGGATGGAGAGGTAAAGAAGACACCAGCTCTTCCATGAGGGAATTCATCCCAATGCCAAAATCGGAGGGGAAAAAGCCAATTCCCACCTTTCCTTGCTTCCCTCACTTGGATCCCAGGGCATCAGGGACCCATTCCCAGTGCTGGAGGGGAACATGGAATAACCGTGGAGGTGTGACCTCCCTGACCTCCCTCCCTGCCCTCTCCCAGACCACGCTTACCCCACATCCAGCCTTCCCCTGGCACCCGGGGTGTGGGAAATGTGGGAAACACCTCCAAACCCTCGGGATTCTCAGGGGCTTGGCCACCCCTGAGCAGGATTTAACCTGCTCATTTGCATGCCCTCATCACCTCTAATTAAATCCATGTGGTGCCACTGTCCTGTCAGCACCCCCTATCCCTGGAAATCCCCGGGTTGTGCTGCCAGATGACAGAGGGTGGGAAAAAACCAGGATGGGTCCCACACACAGGAGTGGCCATGGGCACACTGCTTTTTCCCGCTTCACGCTAAAAATAAGAAGGTTGTTGCAGGTTTGTGGCCAAAGCCATGGGGCTGTGAAGGAAAACCAGCTCTTTTTGTGGCCACAGGGCTCCTGGCCTGTCCCTGGCCTGGGATCAAAGTCAAGATCACCCAGGTGACAGGTCCCTAACGCTCTGCAGCACGTGCATCTCCCTCGCTGAAATCCAAAATATTTCTATTTTAGCCTCCTCAGGGCTCAGGTCAGACTGTGGACACCCCTGGCTGAGCCAGACATGGGCACGTCACCCCCAGAGCCCCCCAGATGTCACCCCCTCACCACCTCCATCTCCACTGGAAATGGGAGAGGGAAAACAAACCAGCCCCAGGGATGTCACCAGGGGGCTGGGGAAGTGGACAGGTGAAAAAAGCTCCACGGATTTTGTCTTGCTCCTCTGAAGAGACGGGATCAGCACGCTGGAAAACCAGGAGGAGGCAGAGCAGTGTGGGCCAGGACGCGCCACAGCTACAGAGCCAAGAGCACCAGGCTCAGGACTGGCACTTCAGGGGATGCTCTTGGGGTGGCTCCAGGGATATTCCCCGGGAAGGGAGGGGGTTGGGGGCAGCACTGAAACGGGACCCTCAGGAATGGAAGGGGAAACGACACCCAGTGACGCCCAGTGACACCCAGTGACACCCAGCACAAAGGGACCCGCAGGGCATTGTGCCAGGCCGACCCAGGGACACACCAAGGCCGATGTGGAGGCAGGGTGACAGTGAAGTGTCACCCAGCACCCCTCTGCCCTTCCCTGTGTCACCCCCGGACAGCGCGTGAGCCCGGCAGCTGCGACAGTTGCCGCTGTCACCGCCCGTCACTGTCCCCACCGAGGACACCCCGCGGAGGGCAGGACCTGCGGCTTTGTGCATCTCTGGGAGGTGCAGCCCTGGGGCTGCGCTTTGTGTCACCACACCCGTGTCACCACACCCGTGTCACCACACCCGTGTCGCGACGCCACGCCGCTGGTCCGAGCCGGGGAGTCCGATCCCACACCGTTCCCCGGGCCCTGAGGGGTTAAACGTCCCCAGCCATCCCCAAAATGACGAAGGGACGCTGGTGCCCAGCAATTAGGTGACAGATCCGGGTACACCGCAGCCCGGGCTGGTGACGCGAGGACGGATCCAGGCTGGCGGGCGGTTTGTGCCTGGCTGGCACCCAGCCCCCGGAGCCGCGGCTGCTTCCCGGCCCCGCGGCCTCATGGCACCTGGCCGGGAGCGATGTGTCACCGGGAATTCCAGGCACCCGTGGCTCTGTGGTCCCCCTCTGCCCGGTGACCCCACGAAATGCCCCAGCCCCGTGTTGTCTCCGGTGGGGTGTCCCCGCTGGGGACAGGATGATGTCCCCACAGCTGTCCCCGTGCCGGGTGTGTTGCGCCCTCCCCAGGAGCAGAAATGGGGATGCGGATTGAGGCCGTTTCCCTCCCCGAAGCGGCTGCGCTTTGGGGTCAGTTCTCAGATTTAGCTCATTTTGATGCTGGGGGTTTCAAAACCTGAAATAGGAAAAGATTTCGGTGTCTCCAGGAGACTCTGGAGACTCTGGAGGCTCCGAGCCCCGTCCTGGCTCTTCCCAAGGGGTTGGTGTCCCCTGGGGAATTCCCGAGCCTGGGGAAGGGCGAGGGGGACACAGCCGGGTTGAGGATGTCCGGGGAATTGTGGCCTCCGGCGGGGAATTGAGGAGAAAAACAACAAAAAGGGGGGTTTGTAGTGTATCTGCAGCCGGTGCCGTTCCCAGTTTACCCAGTGGGGTGACTGGGAGGAGCTGGGACGGGGCGGGGCGAGCGCTCCGGCCCCGCCGGGGGTGGGGACGGAGGGGCCGCGGTCCTGGGCGCTGCTGGGGGGTTCGCAGCGGTAAATCGGGAGGGGGAGACTGGACTTTAGAGGAGATGTAACCCGAAATCTCCCGCGGGGATCACAGGCGGTCCCTCGTGTCACCCCGACCCGAGGAGCGTCACCCGAATGTCCCCAGCGCCAGGGACTCCGCTGGTGCCAGAGGCGCTAGCAGGGCGTGGGACCCTGCACAGCTGGGTCTCCACATCTGGGGGATGAACACATCTGGGGGGTGCGCACATCTGGGGGATGCACACCTTGGGGGATGCACACATCTGGGGGATGCACACCTCGGGGGGGTCGCACACCTCGGGGGGTCACACATCTGGGGATGCACACATCTGGGGGATGCACACATCTGGGGATGCACACCTCGGGGAGGGTCACACGTCTGGGGATGCACACATCTGGGGGATCCACACCTCGGGGGGTCACACATCTGGGGGAGCTACACGAGCCTCACACACCTGAGGCTCCCACCCGGGGATGGCGGCGGCACCGCCGAGGGGGGCTGCACATCTGGGCCGCTCGCGCATCTGGCGCTCCCCCCACGCGGGGTCACACATCTGGGGGGTGACACGGGAACGTGCTTCCCCCTGGCGGCCGCAGGTGGGAACTGCACCCCGCCCCGCCCCGAATGGGGAAACTGAGGCACGACCCCGGCGCCCCGTCCCCGCCCCCTTTGGGGGGGAACTCGCGGCTCCCCAAAGCCGGCTCCCCGCTCTTCTGCCGTGCGTGTCTGCCGCCGGTCCCCGAACACTCCCAGAGGGGGCCGCCTGCTCCGTGTGACGCCTGGGGGATGCAGGACGCCAGGGCCCCTCCGTGCTGGGCTCGGTTTGGTCCACAAACCTGGGGGAACAAAGGAGAGAGAAGGCCAGGCTGGATGTGACAGCCCGAGGGACTGGGGAGCACCGATGGGACTCTCGGGGACGCGGGGGACACGGCCCAGCTGATCCACCACACCTCAAGTTGCGCCGGAGAAGCCAAAAGGCTTCAGATGACCCCAAAGCCCACAGCTGTGTGCCGGGAGAAGGGGTTCAGGGGGTCACTCCAGTCCCACGGACACCACCCCGGCCACCAGTGTCCCCCAGCCAGGCTGACCCACGGCTCTGGGGATGACGGCTCCCTGCATCCATCCTTCACCCGAATCCTGGGGCCTCGCCCCGGCCCCGGCCCCTTCCTCAGCACAAACCGCGCTGCGAGGGTTTTCCTGGCAGTGACAGCTCTGGGGTGAGCCGCGGGCGAGGGCACAGAGTCCTGCGAGTGACAGGGGCGGGTCCTGCCAGGCGGGATGTCAGCGGCACCCAGCCCCGGGCTGGGGGACCCTGGGGTGGGGGCGCCCCGGGTGCGCTCCCCGCTGGCTGCCCCGGGGCCAGCACGGCCTCCCTCGGGCTGGGGGGCCCGGGGCCGCTGCAGAGGTGGTGGCTGTGCCAGGTGCTTTTGTCCCCCCCGTCCCTCCCCGCTTTAATGAGAGGGCAAAGAGCAGGAGGGTGCGGTGCCGGTGACGAGCCCGTGTCCCCTGCCCGTGTCACCCTCCGCAGCCACAGCCCGAGCGGCGGAGCCAGCGATCGAGGTGAGCGGGGATTCCCCGGGGCAGCGACCCCATCTCGGGACGTGGGGGTTCGGCTCCGGCCGCCGGGTGACCCCTCGGGGCCGGGCTGGAGCAGGGGGACTGCGGCTGCAGGGTCGGGGGGGTCCCGGTGGCCCCCAGGGCCGCGGCACCGGTGGGGGAGGGGTGGCACGTCCCTCAGGGGCTTGGGGACACACTGGAGGTGACACAGGGACCGTGCTCAGGACCCCACGGCAGGATCGAGACGCTCTTGCCGCTCCCCGGCAGGATGGGAGACCCGTTCGGCCGCTGGAGCAGCGGCCCCGCACGGTGAGCGGGCGGGGGGCGGGCGGGGCGCCGCAGCGGGACCCCCGGAGGGTGCGGGGCGTCTCAAGGTCCCTCTGCTCCCCCCAGGAGTGAATATGACGACAGGACCCCCCTCGGACGTTCCAACAGCTTCGCCCGCCTCACCGGGAAAAGCATCTACAGTGAGTGAGGGCTGCCCCCCAAAAACCCCTCCGATCCCCCCCCCCCCCGCCGCGCCCAGCTTGTCGCTGTCACCTCACCCTGCGTGCGCCCTCAGACCAGCGCAAGGACTACGGGCAGACGCTGCTCAAGCTCCAGAACGATTTCCAGCACCACGTTGAGGTAGGAGCCCCCTCAAACGGCGCCGCGCCCCCCAGGCTGGCCGGGGGACCCCCGTGACACCCAGGGGCGCCGCGTTCCCCGCAGCACCTGCTCACGATGCACCTGGAGCGGGAGCTCCGCAGCGCCGAGGATTGTCTGTGGCGGCTGAGGGAGCTGGAGGAGCAGGGGCGCATCTGGGGGCAGGATGTCATCCTGGAGCTCAGGGACCAGGAGCTGGTGCTGAGCGATGTGGAGAGCAAGGTACCCCCCGGCCGGGGCACCCCCAAAACCTGGCACCCTCTGGCCGTGGAACCCTTCGGCGATGTGCCCCCACAAAGCCTGGTACCCCTCGAATCCTGGGATCCCCCGAGCAAGGCAGCCCCAAAGCCCAGCACTCCTCAACCAGGGCACCCCTTGAACCTCGGTACCCCCAGGTCAGGGTATTCCCTGAATCCCGGGATCCCCTGGCTATGGGAACCCCCCAGATCCCGGTCCCCTTGGTCCAGGTATCCCCAAACCCCAGCACACCCCAGTGCCCCCCACCCTGGCAGCTCCCGCACCCCCAGTGTGGGCACCCCCCGGTCTGGCACCCACAACCCTGCCCCACCCCAGCCTCAGCCCCCCAAACTCTGCTATCCCCCCACAAAACCTCACAACCCCGCTTTAACCCTTTCCCAGCCGTTGGGGTGAGCGCTCCGTTTTCCCCCCGTTCCAGGAGGAGCTGGAGGCTTTCCCGCTGGGCAGTGTGCAGGGATGCTCCGCGGGGCTGGACAACACGGTGCTGGCCGTCAGCGTCCAGGAGAGGAACCCGCCGAGGACCAGCGTGCTGCTCTTCCAGTGCGAGCGGCTGGGGGTGAGCCCGGAGCGGGCAGAACTGGGGGGCAGCCCCCCGGAACGGAGGGCTGATGGCAGGGGGTCCGTGCCAGGCAGAGACGCTGAGGAGCAGCTTGGAGAAGGTGTTGAGGCAGAGGAAGGAGGAGCGGAGCAATGACTACGGGCACAGGTATGGGGGGTAAGTGGCTCTGCGGCCCCTCCCTGGAGACAGCCGGACCGGGCCCCCAAGTGTCGCTCCCCAAAGTGGCGGTGAGTCTGGCCACGGTCTCCTCGGGGTCCCACAGCGCCGCAGTGTCCCCCAGAGAGCCCCTCCCTGCCTGTGGGCACAGACCCGCTCCTGAGGGCTCGGGGGGGGGGCCCTTATCCCCAGCTCCCCCATCCCACCCCACCCCCACGATACAACCCCCTTCCCACCCCTCCTCCTCCATCCCTGGGCCCGACCCCCCGCCCATCCACGGGCTCAGATCCCCCTCCCCACTCCCTGTTCCTCATCCCCGTGGGCACAGTGAGTTCCCCGCCCTATTTCCCATCACTGGGCCTACACCCCCCCCTCACCCCGCACTCACGGCCCCCCACACCCCACCCTGGGCACCATCCCCACGCACACAAACCCATCTCCCCCCCGCACCGCCCCCCCTGCTCGGCTCACCCTCACCCTCCCCTCCCGTCCCCCCTGCCCCGGAGCAGCCCGGACGCGCCGCCGAGCCCGGCCCCCCCGTACGCGGCCCCGGAGCACCGGGCAGAGCCCTTCGAGCCCCCCCGGCGTGGGCTGCGCTCCTCGGACTACCGCGAGTCTCGGGCGGGACCGCACCGTGCCTCAGTTTCCCCCGGAGCAGGGCGCGGCGCTGCGGACCCAGACGCCGCCCCGCAGATGCCGCGGGCACGACCCCACGGCCAGGCTGTGTCCGAGGTGGACCGAGATGTGGTAAGTGCCAAGCCGGGCGACCCCCGGTGACGGGGACCCCCGCGGCTCCCACACCGCGCCCCCTGCACCCACAGGAGGTTCTCAACCACGTCCTGGGGGAGCTGGAGCTCTTCGTGGGCCACCTGAAGAGGGCCCTGAGCTCGGCCAGCGCGAAGAAGAAGCAAAAGAAGCCAGGTGGGAAGGGAGGGGGGGTCCCCGGGGGGGCCGCTGGGGGTTCTGGCGTGGCCAGCGCGGTGCCAGCCCCCCCCCCCTCTGCCCCCCAGCGCTGCCCCCCAAGGACGCGTACACGGATTTCTTCCAGAAGCTGAAATACGCCCTCAACCTCACGGTGGGTCCCGATGGGATGGATGGGGGCGGCTGGGGGGATGTGGGGAGGGGGGAAAAATGGGAATGGGGGGGTGTGGGGATGGGGGGGGTGTGGGGATGTGTGGGGCTGTGTGGGCTGAGGGAGCTGTGGGTGAATTCAGGGGCTCCGTGGGGCTGGAGGGGCCGTATGGGGACAAGGCTCTGTGTAGGGATGAGAGGTGTGGGTGCGCTGGGGGGCTCCGTGGGGCTGGGGGGGCTGTGTGAGGATGGGGGGGCTCTGAAGGGACACCCTTTCCCCACAGGGACGGACCCACCGGTACATGACGGACCCCGATCCCCTCGAGCTGCTGCGCCTCATCTTCTCAGCCCTGTCCTTCGTGAGTGCCCCCGGAGCGGTCCCACCCCGCAAAAGGCGAGAGACGGGCGGGGATCGCCCCTCGCTCCCCCCATCCTGGGGAGCACTTTGGGGGTGCTGCTCCAGCCCCGTCCCCTCCAGGTGCTGGCCCACAGCCCCAGCCCCGGCCTGGCCGCGTCCGTGGAGAGTCCGCTGCTGGTGCCGGAGGCGCTGGAATTCCTCGAGGAGAACCTGAGCGATGACGACTACGGCGTCTGGAAGAGCCTCGGCACCGCCTGGAACAAGTCCAGGTGGGGTCCAACCCTCCGAGACCGAGAAAAGGGGGTCTGCATTTGAGGGGGGGGTCACGGCACCCACCCCGGTGCTCTCCCCGGTGGTTGTAGGGCCGAGTACCCCAACGGCGCCCTGGTGCCCGCCTACATCCCGGTGTTTTCTGACGGGTGGCTGCCCCCCGCGATGGAGCAGGAACGCCACGGGGGCCTCCAGGACGCCCCACCGCCTGCCTCAGTTTCCCCAACTCGCCTGCGACACCCTCCCCGGTCCCTGCCCCCCGCACAGCCGCCGGCCGCCGGCTGGAGGGACAATCCCAGCCGAGGGTAAGCGTCCCCCGTTCCCTACGGACGCGGAGGGTCGCGGCCCCCGAGTGGGAACTGATCGACCCCCTCAGCCCTTCCAGATCGCCCCTCCCTGCCCAGGGGCTGGTCCGAGCCCTCTACGACTTCCAGGCCAGGAATTCGCAGGAGCTGAGCGTCAGGAAGGGGGACACGCTGCAGGTAGGAACAGGGGGGGTCCCCCCATGGGTGCTCGTGGGGAGGACGCCGTTGGGACCCCGGGGCGCACCCTGACCCCAACCCGTGTCACCTCCCGCAGGTCTTGGACCAGCAGAGGAAGTGGTGGCTGGTGCAGGACGAGTGGGGGGACAGGGGGCACGTCCCTGGCAACATCCTGGAGCCCCTCCCGGAGCCGGGGTACAGCCCCAGGCAGGTGGGTGTCCCCTCCCCATCCCTTCCCGGCCCCCCCTCACCAGGAGGGGGCTACCCCGGTGTCCCCTCCCTCTGTCCCCCGCTGCAGGACAGCCCCCCCACCCTGCAAGCCGACTCCTCGCCGGCGGAGGTGACAGCCTGGCTGACGGACAAGGGCTTCTCGCGGATGTAGGTGGTCCCTTGAGCCCCCTCCCCGCAAAACCCGCGCGGGTCCATGTGGGGGTGGCGGCACGCCCGGCTCACCCCCGCCCGCCCCCCCGCAGCACGGTGCGCACTTTGGGGGTGCTGCGGGGCCACGAGCTGCTGCAGATGAGCCCGGCCGAGCTGCGAGGGGTCTGCCCCGAGGAGTGGCGGAGGGTCCTCTTCAAGCTGTCCCCCATCCGGACATCCCTGGGGGTGAGGGACTCCCACCGCCGTGTGCCCCCACCCCACCTCGGGACCCTCGGCCCCACGGTCCCCCGCCATCCCCGGGGCTGGGGGTCCCTCATGCCCGCTCCCCATCCCCACACACCCCTCTCTCATCGCCCTCTGCAGATCGGGCCCAGGGACTGAGCCCACGCCGATGTCCTCAGTGTCCCCGCCCCGGGGAACCTCGGGGCGAAGCCACCCCCACATCCCGCCTGGCCCCCCAGGACCGAGAACCGCTCCGTGAAATTAGAGAACGTCCCCCCCTCCCAAAGCCACCAGTGTCACGGGGCCTCGGGCACCCGCCCCCCGGCACTGGGGGGCTCCTGGGGACCCCCGCCCAAAGGAAGCCGGGGGGCAGGCACCCCCCTCAGGCGCCGTGAAATGACTTTGCACCCCCAAAATGTAAAGCGATGGATGTGGACAATAAAAGCTGAGAGCAGCGGGGTGTGCAGAGGCTGGGAGAGGGACGGGGGAGCGGGGACAGGGACAGGGACGGGGACGGGGCAGGGAGGGGGCACATCGCTGCTCCCCACCTTCGCGAGGGGCCCCAGGGCACAGGGCTGTCCCCAGCCCACCCCGCTCAGCACCCTGGGTGGGTGGCACGGCACCAAGGCTCCCTCCCCCCAGGCTTTGTCAGGGCTGCCTCATTAAAGCTCATTAGGAATGTGCTAATGAGGAGCGGGGCTCCTTTCCCAGGGCAACGAGGGAGGGGGCAAACCAAAGCAGCAGGGTGGGGACCGGGCCCCGTGGGGCAGGGACCCCCCCTCACCCACACCCACCAACCCCCAGCCGTGGGTGGGGGCCACCTCAGGGCCCCCCAGCACCGGGAGGCTCGTGGGGGGCTCAGGGTGCCAAATCTAGAAAGCATTTTATTGTCTGGGGGGGGCACGTGGGGATTGGTGCCATGCCAGTGGTACCGACCCCCAGGCATGGAGGGTGCTGGGGGGCTGGGTCAGGGTCCCCCCACCCTCTGAGCCCCGTGCTGAGCTCCTACAACTTCTTGTTGCCCCACTTGGCCATCTTGTTGTTGATGGGCATCTTCTGGAAACGGCTGGACTTCAGGTAGGCAGCCACCTTCTCCAGAGCCTGGGGACACACACGGAGCGTCAGGGAGGCCCCCAGCGCGGCAGCCCCACCCAGGGGTGGCCTCGGGGTGCCCCCGCTCACCCCAAAGCGGTCCATGAAGTCCTTGAGGTTCTTGAAGGGCTCCAGGCACTTGGGCTCAAAGATGCGGTTCTGATCCAGCACGTCGAACATCAGGAAGTCTACGAAGGTCAGCTGGGGACGTGGGGGGACACAGTGAGGACAAACGCCCTCCCCCCTGCCCCCTCAGCCCCCTGGGCAGTCCTGGCAGTACCTTCTCCCCCACAAACCACTTCCTGTCCCCCAAGAAGTTGGAGAAGAGCTTCAGCTTCCCCGGGAGCTGCTCCAGGTAGCCCGGCTTGAGCTTCTCCTGAGGGAGGAAGGAAGGGGTGAGCATGGGCAGCCCCGGCCTGCCACCCTGGGGAGCACCCTCCCAAAATGGGCACGGGGTCCCCAGCGCTGGCACGGGGTCCCCCAGCCTGCAGGACACTCACAAAGTCGGGGTTGTAGCAAACCATGACAAGGCTCATGCGGAAATCCATGATCTGGTTCTCCAGCATGTCCACACGCAGGATCTCCTCCTCTGTCTCACCACCTGCACAGCCTGCTGTCAGTGCTGGGAGCCCAAACGCGCCCTGACCCGGCCCTGCTGCCCCAAACCCTCCCTGACCCAGCCCTGCTGCCCCAAACCCTCCCTGACCCGGCCCTGCTGCCCCAAACCCGCCCTGACCCGGCCCTGCTGCCCCAAACCCTCCCTGACCCGGCCCTGCTGCCCCAAACCCTCCCTGACCCGGCCCTGCTGCCCCAAACCCTCCCTGACCCAGCTCTGCTGCTGGCTGTGGATCCATTTAACTTCAGCTCCAACCCCACGCTCACCCCTACTCCAACCCAACAGAGCCCCGATTCAATTCCAACCCTATTCCAATCCCAACCCTGCTCCAATTCCAGCTCCCAGCCCAACCCTGAGACTAACCCCACTCCAACCTCAATCCAATTCCAACCCTACTGCAACTCCAACTTAACCCAACTCTAATCCCAATCCTGCTCCAACCCCAACCCCAATCCAACCCCAACCCCAGTCCAACCCCAACCCCAATCCAACCCCAACCCAACTCCAATCTAATCCCAATCCTGCTCCAATCCCAACTTCAATCCAACCCCAACCCCAAGCCCACTCTCACCCCGCTCCTGCTCCGCCCCCAGCCCCACTCACACATGTTGTGCTTGCGGGCGATGTAGCGCAGGATGGCGTTGCTCTGCGTCAGCTTGGTGGGGCCATCGATGAAATACGGGAGCTGGGGGGACAGAGGGACACTGGGACATGGGGACATGGAGACAGAGGGACATGGGGACAGAGGGACAGAGGGACACGGGGACAGGGGGACAGAGGGACATGGGGACAGAGGGACATGGGGACAGAGGGACACTGGGACATGGGGACACTGGGACATGGGGACACTGGGACAGAGGGACACTGGGACAGAGGGACATGGGGACAGAGGGACAGGGGGACAGAGGGACATGGGGACAGGGGGACACGGGGACACGGGGACAGAGGGACATGGGGACAGAGGGACACTGGGACATGGGGACATGGGGACACTGGGACACGGGGACACCCCCGCTCACAGCCCCCCAGCTCCACAACACCTACGTTGGGGAAGTCAAGCCCCAGCTTCTCCTTCTCGTTGGTCCATTGGCTCTTATCGTAGTCGGGAGCTGGAAGGGAAGCGAAGGGGGAGCTGGTGCTGTCGTGTCCTCCCCCAAAGCCAGGGAGGGGGAGTGGGGACCCCCCGAGCCCCCCTCACCTTCCCCACAGCTGTACAGCTTGTCCTCGTAGGGCGTCTCCGTGTGCTCCAGGAGCAGGCGGATGGCGTGGGCGAGCTGGGGAGTGGGGTCAGTGAGACACCCCAAAAACGTCCCCCGCACAGGAGCCTGGAACTGGCTCACACGTGGGGAAACTGAGGCACGGGGGAGGGCAAACTGCACCCCCTTCCCAGGACCCCCAGTCAGCACCCCCTGCACAGGGAGACCCCTCCCAAAAAACCAACGCTCTCCCACCCCCAAGCGCAGCAGGACCCTCACAGCCACCCCACAAGATCATGGAGACCTCCAAGAGTTCCCCCAAAAGACCTGAGGGTCCCCACAGGCCCCCCAAGAGACCAGAGGGACCCCCAGAGCTCCTGCCAGGGTTAGCAAGACAGCCCAAAAGCCAGAGGGACCCCACGGCCCCAGCGCAGCCCCCCCAGGATGGCCCCCCGCAGCACCCCAAGACTAAGGGTCCACCGCAGCCACCTCCCCCCAAAACCAGAGGCATTCCCAAAACGTGCCCAAGAGACACAGGAGACCCCTGGAGACCCCCCCCAAACTCCCCAAAGACAGGGGGAACCCCGGAAGGTGCCCCAGGGCCGTCCCACAAGCCCAAAGGCACCTCCCGCAGTCCCCCACAAGATCAGTGGGACCCCCGACGACCCCTCGCTGCCCCCTAAAAGTTCAGGGGGATCCCCACAGCCCCCCCAAGACGAAAGGGAGCCCCAGAGACCCCAGCAAAGCGCAGCGGAGCCGCCACAGCCCCACCCCCAAAACCAGAAACGCCCGCGCGTCACGCAGAAAGGACCCCAAAAACCCCCGAACACACCCCGAGAGACCAAAGGGACCCCCGGAGACCCTCCAAGAGAGCGGGGGGAGCCCCGAACACCCCCGAAAAAGAGTAAGGGGACCCCCCCCCATGCCCCCCAGGAGAGCCCGAGGTCCACGCAGCCACTCCCCAAGGGGGTGGCGGGTCCCCAAGAGGGGTGGCGAGCCCCCAAGGTCCCCAAGGGGGGGTGGTGGGACCCCAAAAGGGGGGGGGCGGATCCCCGCAGCCCCTCCCCGCGGGACTGGCGGGTCCCCCCAGGGGCGGCGGGTCCCCAGGAAGGTGGCGGGTCCCCAGGAGGGTGGCGGGTCCCCAGGGGGGTGGCGGGTCCCCCCACTCACCCCGCGGATGTCCCAGTACCCCAACACCGCCATAGCGCGCGCGATCTCCGCCCCGCCCCCCGCGCGTGACACCGCGCCAGGGGCTTGGGGGGGCGGGGCTTAAAGGGGCCGCGGCTCCGGGGGTCCCTCTGATCCTGGGGGTCCCTCTGATCCCGGGGGTCCCCCCTTAACAGAGGGGTCTGTATCACCCCCGGCCCCTTATCCTGGGGGTTTGTGGGATCCCCCCAAACTCCGCGGGCTTCCCCGTGTCCCGGGAGTTCTGCGGCCCCCCCGGCCCCATGGGAACCCCCAGACTCCTTGGGGTCCCGCTTATCCCGCGGTGTCTGCGGCCACCCCTGGTTCTATGGGGGTCCCCCGTAACAGCGGGCTCTGTGACCCCCGCGGCTTCGTGACCCCCCCCCAGATTCCAGGGGATCCTGCTCATCCCGGGGGTTCTGTGACACGCCCCATCCATCCCCACGGGAACACTTTATTCTGGGGGCACTGCCACCCCACAAACTCCACGGGGTCCCCCCTTACCCTGGGGATGCAGGGGGGAATGGCTTCCCCCATCCCAGGATCCAGGAGGGTCCAACACCCCCCCTCCAGGGGTTACCCCACAAATGAGGGGTTCCCACACCTCCCACCGCAGCCCCCCGCAGCTCAGCGCACCCCACACAGCGGCTGGACGGGGGGGGAGCCCCCCACGGTTTATTGGGGAATTCGGGGGGTGACTGGGGGGGGTCAGGCCCTCACTCCTTGGTGTTGCTCCACTTGGCCGTGTGCCAGAAAATCGGGGTTTTCATGAAGCGCCCCGAGCGCATGTAGGCAGAGACCTTGTCCAGGGCCTGGGGAAACACGGAGACAGCAGAGCCTCAGGGGGGACACCGGGGTGCTGGGGACAGGGACACCGGGGTGCTGGGGACAGGGACACCGGGGTGCTGGGGACAGGGATGGGGACACCAGGGTGCTGAGGACAGGGACTGGGACACTGAGGTGTCTGGGATGAGCACAGGGACACTGGGATGTCGGGGACAGGGACACCAGGGTGCTGGGGACAGGGATGGGGACACCGGGGTGCTGGGGACAGGGACGCTGAGGTGTTGGGGACAGGGATGGGGACACCGGGGTGCTGGGGACAGGGATGGGGACACTGGGGTGTCTGGGATGAGCACAGGGACACTGGGATGTCGGGGACAGGGACACCGGGGTGTTGGGAACACCAGGGGGTCAGGGATAGGGACAGAGATGGACCCTGAGGTGTCAGGAATTGGGACAGGGACACCGGGATGTCATGGATGGGGACACCGGGGTGTCAGGGACAGGGACTGGGACACTGGGGGGTCAGGAACAGGGTCATAGGGGTGACAGGAACGGGGATGGAGACAGAAACATTGGGGATTTAAGGATGAGCTTGGGATGGGACAAGGACACAGCCACTGAGGTGTCAGGGATGGAGATGGGGCTGGGGACAGCGGGGTGTCGGGATGGAGATGGGGCTGGGGACAGCGGGGTGTCGGGATGGAGATGGGGCTGGGGACAGCGGGGTGTCAGGATGGAGATGGGGCTGGGGACAGCGGGGTGTCGGGATGGAGATGGGGCTGGGGACAGCGGGGTGTCGGGATGGAGATGGGGCTGGGGACAGCGGGGTGTCGGGATGGAGATGGGGCTGGGGACAGCGGGGTGTCAGGATGGAGATGGGGCTGGGGACAGCGGGGTGTCGGGATGGAGATGGGGCTGGGGAGAGCGGGGTGTCGGGATGGAGATGGGGCTGGGTGTCCCCGCTCACCTCGAAGCGCTGCAGGAACTGCGCCAGGTTCCCCTTCAGCTCCGGACACTCGGGCACGAACATGCGCTGCTGGTCCAGCACGTCGTAGGCCAGGAAGTCCACGAAGGTGAGCTGGGGAGGGGCAGGGGGGGGTCAGCCCCCACCGGGACTCCCCAAAGCCCCCCAGCATCCCCCACCTACCTTCTGCCCTGCAAACCAGGGCCGGGAGCCCAGGAACCGCGACAGCTCCTGCAGCTTCTTGGGCAGCTGCTCCAGGTACGCCGGCTTCAGCTTCTCCTGCACGGCGGGGTGGGGGGCACAGTTCAGGGGGGGCTGCTCCCCGCCGGCACCCCAGAACCCAGGGGCATCACCCCTGACTGCGGCCAGGCAAGGGATGCCCCTGTCCCACGTTGTGGGGACACCCCCGGGGTCTGGGGGGGATCCGTCCCCCCGGGGGGGCACTCACAAAGTCAGGGTTGTAGCAGAGCCGGGCGAAGTTCATCCTCAGATCCATGAGCTGGTTTTCCAGCAGGTCCACGCGCTGCTTCTCCTCCTCCGTCTCACCACCTGAGGGGCGGGGAGGTGTCAGCCCACCCCCCACAAAACTCCGGGGACCCCCCCCACGGCGCCGGGACCCCCCCCACACTCACACATGTTGTGCTTGCGGGCGATGTAGCGCAGGATGGCGTTGCTCTGCGTCAGCTTGGTGGTGCCGTCGATGAGGTAGGGCAGCTGGGGGGGGGACAGAGGGGGGGAGTCAGCCCCGGCGACCCCCACACCGCCCCCCCCACACCCTCCCCATCACCTACGTTGGGGAAGTCGAGCCCCAGCTTCTCCTTCTCGTTGGTCCAGTCGCTCGTGTCATAGTCGGGGGCTGAGGTGGAGGGGCAGAGAGATTGGGGAGGGGGCTCCCCCAGCCCCTCTGCCCCACTCGTGGCACCCACAGCAGTGGGGGGATGGCGGTGTCCCCCCTCTGCCCCTCCCGGGACACCGGGGACAGATAAGGGAGAGCGTTGCCCCTGCGAGGGGTCAAGGTCTTTTTAGCGGGCGGGGTGCGGAGGGGACAAAGGTGACACCCCCGAGGTGGCGGCAGGGAGGGGGGGCGGCGGGACACGCTGCGAACTGGGGGCGTTCCCCCCGCTGCTGACACAGCAGGAACCAGGGGCAGGGGGCAGGGGCGGAGGGGTTGGGGGGGGTTTGGGGGGTCCCAGCCCGCTCGCCCCCCGCTCACCTGGGCCACAGCGGTACCGACGCTCCTGGTAGGGGGTCTCCGTGTACTCCAGCAGCAGGCGGATGGCGTGGGCCAGCTGGGGGGCACAGCGCCCGCTTTTAGCACCCCAGAGCCCCCCCCGGACCTGTCCCCCCCACCCCGGGACCCCCAGCACCCCCACATCGCTCTGGGACCTGCAGCGCCCCCAGACCCGTGCCCAGCTGTCACCCCTCGCTCCCACTCACCCCACGGATGTCCCAGTAGCCCAGAGTGACCACCATGGCGACACGCGGCTGCGGCTCTGCGCGAACGCGGACCGGGGCGGACCGGGGCGGACTGGGGCGGACTGGGACGGGACCCTCCCCTGTCCCCTCCCCTTGGCGTCAGCGGGCGCAGGCAGGGTGCCAGGGCATCCCGCCAGCGCGGGCGCTGCCAGCGCCGCTCGGGATCCCTCCCCTGCCCCTCCCACATCACCCTGGGGACCCCCAAACCCAAGGCATGAGGGGACACCCAAACCCCTCCCGTGCCTCAGTTTCCCTCTGGAGCTGCGCTCCCTCTCTCCCCCCTCACTTCAATTTCAGCGTTTTACTTAAATACTTTTATTTTTCATGCTTGGTTAGGTGTTTGTTTCGTTTGGTTTTTTTTCCAAAACTTTTTTGTTTGTTGTTTTTACAGTCGCCATTAGGTTTTCCCGGGAATGCCCGCTCCAGATGCAGATGAGCAGGACTGGGATGGGGGACTGCAGGGATAGAGGGGGAAATGCCCCACCGGGATGGGAGAAGCCTGGTCCAGCCCGATCTGGGCCAGAAATAAACATCTCCTGGGAGTGCTGGGGACAGGAACACGTCACCTGGTCCCCTTTTCCCTTCATCCCTGAGGTGGTGCGGATGAAACACTCCCCATCCCACCCCCTGCCTTCCTCCCTGTGGCGATGAGGATGGAGCATCCCCCACCAGGCACCATCCCCCATCCTCTGGGCCACTGTCACCAGAGACCTCAGGCCTGGGTTCCTTTGGTTGTCCCCACGGGGTGGAAGAGCGGGCTGAGAGGGCGCCAGGGATAGAGTCAGGACCCGGGAGGGGCTGGCCTGGGACTCCCACACCAGCACCCAGCACCCCCGACTTGTCACAGCATCCTCAGCTTGGGAGGCAAATCCAGGATGCCCGGGCTGTGCCCTCCCCCGTGTCACCTCCTCGCGCCATCAAGCCCAGCAGGGCCCAAGCCAGCAAGGAGACACCAGTTAAAAACAACAGAAAAAGACAAAAAAAAAAATAAACCACCCATAAAACGACCGAAAAACAAGATGAAACGGAGAGGACCCAACAAACTCCATCCCCTGCGGCGGCACAGCAGCAGGAGCGGCCCCGTCCCAGGGCAGGAGGCAGCAGGTGGGGGATGGCGGCGGGGCCCTGGAGGGCTCAGGGAGGGTCTGGGCGGTCACTGGGTGCCCAGGGAGATGGTGACAACATCCTCCTCCTGGATGGGCTCCAGCTCGGCGCTCTGCACCGCCTGCGTGATGAGCGTCAGCTCCTGGCACAGCGTCTCGAAGCGGTAGCTGACGCGGATGTCGGGAACGTTGGTGCGGCGGATGTCGTTCCCCTCCGGACCCTCCTTCAGGTAGTTGGGACCCAGCCAGTAGCTCTTCACCTGGGGGAGTTGGGAGAGGCTCCCGTGGCTGCTGGCACTCCCGAGGGCTGCCAGTGCCCAGGGAGGGGAGTGGGGAATGGGAAGGGACACGCGGGAATGAGGGAACTGGGAGCGGGAATTGGGGACGGGAGCGGGCAGATGTGGGCATTGGGGGAAGGGGGGAATGGAGGCAGAGGGGAATTGGGAAAGGGTTAGGGCAAATGGGGGAACAGGAATTGGGAAATGGGGGCCAATGGGAATTCGCAACAGGCAAATTGCAGAACTGGGAATGAGGGAGGGGCCGCACCTTGTGGGAGAAGCCGCTCATGAGGACGCTGTTCCGGGCCAGCTCACACATGTCGCAGGAGCTGAGCTTCCACACCTGGGTGGCGATGCTGTACTCCTCCATCAGCGGCTCCTGGGGACAGGCACCCCTCAGCTCCCGCCACAGACCCTCAGGCAGGACGGGGCCCCACCTCCTCCCATCCCCTCCACACCATCAGCACCCTCCAGAGTCCAGCCGTGCTGCCAGGGGCCCCATCTCACCACCAATCCCATCCACCACCAATCCCATCCACCACCGACCCCATCGCATCACCAATATCATCCACCACCAATCCCATCCTATCACCAACCCCACCCCATCACCAATCCCATCACCGACCCCATCGCACCACCAATCCCATCCACCACCGACCCCATCCACCACCAATCCCATCCACCACCGACCCCATCCACCACCGAGCCCATCACCAATCCCATCCATCACCAATCCCATCCTATCACCACCCCCACCCCATCACCAATCCCATCAACCGACCCATCCACCATCAATCCCATCCACCACCAATCCCATCCACCACCGACCCCATCGCACCACCAATCCCACCACCAACCCCATCCATCACCAATCCCATCCCATCACCAATCCCATCCCATCACCAATCCCATCCCATCACACAATCCCATCCCATCACCAATCCCATCCACCACCAATCCCATCCACCACCAATCCCATCACCAATCCCATCCATTCACCAATTCCCATCCCATCACCAATCCCATCCCATCACCAATCCATCCATCACCAATCCCATCCACCACCAATCCCATCACCAATCCCATCCATCACCAATCCCATCCCATCACCAATCCCATCCATCACCAATCCCACCACCAATCCCATCACCAATCCCATCCACCACCAATCCCATCACCAATCCCATCACCAATCCCATCACCAACCCCATCCATCACCAATCCCATCACCAATCCCATCCATCACCAACCCCACCCCATCACCCAGCCCATGCCCACCCCACAGCCGTTCTCAGGGGGTCCCTGGCTGGTGCCCCCCAAGTGCCCACCTTGGTGAAGTGGAACTGGAGAGGATCATCGGTGGAGAGGGAGACCATGAGCCCCCGCGAGAGGTACTCGGGCAGGGGGTTGCGGTGGTAGCTCAGGAAGAGGCTGTTGTTGCTCAGCGGGGACATGGCAATGCCAATCTGTGCCAGGTAGTACAGGTACTGCAGCACAGGGGCCTGTGGGGCACAGCAGGGTCAGGGGGGGCTCCCACCACACCCCCCCCGCCCCCCCCTCCGGGCACCCCCCTCCCCGCTCACCTTGCGCAACAACAACCCGTGGGAGATGTTCTCTGAGACCATGAACCCCGACACCAGGTGGTGGATGGGACCGGCCTCGCCGCAGTGCGGGCGCAGGACGAAGGTGTGGAAGCCCCTCTTCCTGCAAGGGGCGTTGGAGCGTCACCACCCCCTCCGAGCTCCCCAGAGCCCCCCGAGGGGCGCAGGTCCCAGGCCAGGGCTGTCCTTACCGCCGCAGGTGGTTGAGCACCGTCATGTTGGCGTACATGTAGTACAGGTAGTAGGAGTAGGGCGGGTTGTCCTCCTCCACCCAGTTGCCCGGCAAAGGGCTATCCAGGTTGAAGATGTGGTGCTCCGGTTTGGATTCATCATCCACGCTGTCAAAGCCGTCCACCTGCAGGAGGGACAGCCCCAGGGTGGGACGTGACCCCTCGCTCCAGCTGGGTTTGGGTGTCCCCAGGAGCAGGACGCAGCACTCACGTGCTCCAGGAAGAGGTGCAGCTCTGGGTGCTGGGCAGGGTGGATCGTGGCCTCGTAGAGCGGCAGGAAGATATTCTCCAGCATCTCCTGGAAGTTGGCCAACTGCTTCTTGGTGCGGTAGATGTCACTGCAGGGAACGGACCCCGCTCAGAGCCGGCTTTGCCCGCTCCCCACCACACCCCAGCCAGCCCTGGGCTGCCCTGGGTCTCCCCAGCCCAACGGAGGGCTCCCGGCCCCGCTTTACTCACAAGAGCCGGGGCACTTGCACGAGCCAGCGGACGTTGTTGGAGTGGACGCGGTGGCTGACGGCCCAGCGGGCCAGCTTGTCCCACTCATCCCGGGAGCGGCCGTAGATCGAGAGACGCAGCTCCGCGTTCTGGTACTTGCTCTCCTCCAGGTCTGCCATCACCTCCTGGTGGGAAGGGACAAGTGACAACCGTCACCGCTCGGCCACCGGGAAGGGGACACGGGTTGCAGTGCCGCCACGAGGAGGGGAGGTGGCCCACCTTGATGATGTGGGCAAAGTACTTCCCCGAGACGCGGTTGTCCGTCTTGATGAAGATCTCCCGCAGGATGGACTCCCCGATGGGGTTGTACTTGGCATTGAACTTGTCGAAGCGGTGGAAGGTGTTGCGGTCCTGGACGTGGGACAGGCGTGACCTGATCAACCTCATCACCCACCCCACCCCCATCCACAGCCCCCCAGCGACCCCCTGCGCCCTGGGAAAACCCCCTGGAGAAGATCCCGCGCCCCAGCCAAGGATGGGCTGGGGGCTCCGCTCATCCCCGGGCTTTGGGAGCCTGCCATACCGCATGGACATCCAGCGTGTCCACGCTCAGGTCGTAGGCTGTGAGGTTCATCGTCTCAAACACCTCCTTGAGCGTCTGCTCCTTCCCCTTCTCCACGTGGACAATTTCATCCAGGTGCTTCTTCATTGCCCGCTTGATGAAGCGCAGGAGATGCTTCTGGTTCATGCAGGACGAGGCGTGGATGTGGGTGTCCACCTGCACCAGTGAGGTGATGCTCAGCTCTGAGACCCTCCAAGAGCTCCCCAGTCAAGCCAGGACCCTCCCAGGACCCGGGACTAGCTCAGGATCCGCAGGTACCTTGCGGATGTTGTAGAAGTCGCGGTGAGGCACCTTCTTCTGGGCTGCCAACTCCTTCATCTCGTTCAGCAGCACGTGCATCTGGAACTTGTTGCTCAGGTATTGCAGTCGGCGGTAGCAGAAGGATTTGCTGCCCAAAACAGGGAAGGGGGGCTCAGTCTGGGGGCGAGGAAGCAGAAGGTCCAGCCCCAAAAGACTGATGCCCCCACAGATATGGGAACGCAGACTCTTGGACACAGGTGAGGGTGGACGTGGGAGCTGCACCAGCACCACGTGCCAGTCACTGCCATGTCCTTGGGGCTGTCCCTGGGGTTCTGTCACACCCCCATCGTGGGATCCCCCCCAGAGCAGGACCCTCCCGTGGGACCCTTCCCCTTACATGGGCCCATTGATGATCAAAGCCATGAGGAAATTCATGTCAGCGATGAACTCCTGCAGGTCGGGGTATGGCAGGTCCAGCTCCGTGCTCCTGCGGGGGGACACGTGGAGGTCACACTGCCCCCCCCCAAAAAAACTCATCACCCCAAGGAGTAGGACCCTCCCCGTCACAAAATTCACTTGTCAGTGATGTCCTGCTTGGTGTAGACATGCACCACACCATCCACCATCTTCAACCCGAAGCCCAGGTCTGCCGGCATCTTCTGGGGGTCCCACATCTCATAGGGGTGCTGCTCAGCAAACGGGGGGTGCACGGGGGCATCTGCAGCCAGGAGACACCAACATCACCCCACAAGCTCCTCCAGCACCCCAGCCCAGCACTGAGAGCCCCCCACACCACGCTCACCAGCAGCCACCGGGGTCTCCGGCACCTCCTCGTAGCCGTGGGTCTCCAGAGGCTTCTCGGAGAGCTCCTGCAGGTAGCGGGCCGTGGTCTTGCAGAAGCTCTGCAGCGACAGCCCCATGTACTTCTCCCGCACAAACAGCGCCTTCACCACGCTCTTGGCCGCGTCCAGCAGGTCGGTGAAGGGCACCTGGAGAGAGGACACCAAACAAAAAGCACCCCCCAAGCTGGGGTTGGCAGCCTGGAGGCCCTTGCCTGCGTTCCAGGGGGCTCAGGGGGAGGCTCACCCCACATTTCTCCTCCCCAGAGATGGTCACCCGCTGGAATTCTCGCTCCAGCAGCGCCTCCCGCTCCTTGGGGACATAGTCCACCAGGCTGTCGTTCTGCTCCTTGAAGAGCCTGTGGGGACAGACGTGGCCGGTGGGACAATGACGGGAGTGCCCCATTCCCACGTACTCCAACAGCAGTGTGAGCCCCACCCCAGGGACTGTGTCCAGCCCTGGAGAGTGGCAGGACGGTGACGCTGTCCCCAGGGACGCCACCACCAGCCTGTGGCAGCTGTGCCACCCGTGTCCTCTTTGGTGGTGCCACTGTCCCTCTTCCCAAAACACATCCCCCAGCCTTGATGAATAAAAAGCGGGAGGAAGGAAGCGGGGGGCACAAAGAACAAAAAAAAAAACTCACGACAGAGACAACTCCCAAGCGGAGACAGGAGGGAGGGGGACACACAGCGTCAGATCCCCCATCCAGGGGAAGCCAGGGCCAGGACAGGGGTCCTGTGCCAGCAGCAGAGCTGGGACCCCCAGCTCACCCCAACCCCCCTCCCCAGGTGCAGTGACTCCTTCGGTGGCAGCGAGAGCGGCTGGGAGGGACCTCTCGGCTCCGTGCTTGCGTGTGCTGGGTCAGAGCGGGGCCAGGCGGGTCCCGATCCCCCCCGAGGCCCCGGCCGGTGACACCGAGCCGGACACTCACTGTAAGTCCGCAGCACTGTCAATTTTCAGGAAGTCCTGTTTGGCTCTGAGCAAAATGTCGGGCTCAAGTCTGGGGACAAGGAGGCGGCGGTGGAGGGGGGGGACAGCCGGGGGGGACGAGGGGGAGAGAAATGGGGGGGGGGGGGGGGGGGCCGGGGAGAGAAAACACCCCGTTAATGCCGAAACAACAGAAACCAGACAGAAACCAGCCAAAAACTCACTGCAAAGGGGACACCAAGTGCGACACCCACGGGAGAGGGGACACAGAGCTGGCACAGAGACAGCCTCTTGGGGTGGGGAGGTGGCCTGGCCCCATGAGGGGCTCCCTTCCAGCGATTTGGGGGGATACGGGGGCACCTCCCAGGCTTACTTGACATCCTGGCTGATCTGGCGCTCCAGGCGCTGGCGCCGCTCCTCCAGCTGCTCGATGGGGCTCTCCTCTGGGAACTCGTACGGAGCCGTCCGCATCTCATTCTCGGCCAGCGAGCGGCAAAACAGCTCCTGCCCAGAGCAGCCCTGGCGTGAGCTGTGCCCAGAGCTGCCCTGCCATGAGCTGGGCACAGCCTCACCCTGCCGTGAGCTGGGCACAGAGCTGCCCTGTCATGAGCTGGGTACACCCTCAGCCCTGCCATCAGCTGGGTACACCCTCAGCCCTGCTGTGAGCTGGGTACACCCTCAGCCCTGCCGTGAGCTGTGCCCAGAGCTGCCCTGCCATCAGCTGGGTACACCCTCAGCCCTGCTGTGAGCTGGGTACACCCTCAGCCCTGCCATGGGTTCTGCCCTCAACCCCTGGGTTAGGAGAGAAAGGCTCACAAGGATTCCCACACTCAAAGCTAAAGAAGTGGGAAGGAGGAAGGGTTTGGGGAAGGATAGGAGTGGGAGGGATGGAGGGGAGACCCCCCCCCCCCACTCCCCCAACATACACTCACCGCCCAAGACCTGCCGAACTTGGTGCCCCAGACCCACCTCAGCGATCTCCTTGTATTTGCCATCCATGGAAGTGCGCAGATCCACCGGGAAATGCTTCAGGCAATGGGGGGTCCCGGGCAGGGACCAGGCTGACTGCAGGGGTCGGGCCCCTGGGCCCCCCCGCAGCTCTGCAGGGAGCAGGACAACATCAGCTGGGGGGGGTCTGGAACCCCAGCCGGGCAGGAAGGGGTTAATCAGCCCCCCCCCCACACCTCCCCCTCCCCGGCATGGAACTGGGATGCTCCTCCCAATGGGGGTGATGGGGAAACTGAGGCAGCTCAAGGGCAAGAGGGACCCCCCCTCTAATCCCCCTGGGGCACTGGGGGGCTGCTGGCTCCAGTGGGGGCTGTAAGAAGCCAGCAGTGGATGAGGGGCTCAGGGCTGGGCTGCAGGACCCCCATGGAATGGGGGGCACAACAATGGGGCCCACTCCCCACAGCAGCGCTGCCTCCCTGCCCCATCCCATCCTTTCCATCACAGGGACGAATCCCAGGGCTGGGACCGAGGGGAGGCGACACCGGCCCCCTCCAAACACACCCCACTGCCCCAGAGCACCCCCTGCTCCCGTCAGCGCTGGGGACAGGGGGCTGGGACGCGCCCAGGGGCAGCCCCCAGCGCCAGCACCCTCCTCTGCAGCCCCCAACCCACCACAGACGCGGCGGGGGGGCACTGGAAATCAGGAACTACTGGTTAAACTGGTCCACCAGTAAGAGCCCCGGCACCCAGCACAGCCTGGGGGGGACGGTCCAGGTCTCCTGACCCCCAGCAGGAGCCTCCAGCCCATTTGCTCCCTGCATCACCCCAGTGGGGATGGGGGGGCTGTGCTGGTGTCACCCAGGGCAGGGACGGCACCAGGGATGGCACCAGGGATGGCACTGGTGTCACTGGGATGTGCTGGTGGTGCCTCATCCTTGTGCCACTCACACGTGTGACAGGTGGCAGCCCCGGTGACACCCCGAGACCCTCCCGACACGGGTGCCAGACAGGTTACGGCCCCAAGGTGCCACCTCGCCCACCCTGTGCCACCCACCCAGGACAGATGTGGGTCAGGTGCGGGTCCCCAGAGTCGGGAGCAGCCGCGGTGACACCCCTTGACCTCCCCCAGCAGTACCAGCCAGGTGACAAGCCCGAAGTGCCACCATCACCCCGCGTCACCGCCACCACCCCGCGTCACCGCCACCATTTGCCATCCACTCAGAACACACGTGAGCCGCCCACGTGTGGGAACACCCCCAGTGACACCCTGAGTCCCTCTCTCGACAGCGCCAGCCACAAAGTGCCACCTTGCCCACCCCGTGCCAGCAGCCCCCACCAGCACCCCGAGGCGCTCCCCCGTCCCCTCCAAACCCCCCCCGCATCCCCCAGCGCTCCCCCTCCTTCCTCCTCCTCCTCCTCCTCCTCTTCCTCCGCTCTCACTGCGCCACCGAGGCGCTGGCGGGAGGGGACACACGGGACCCCCAAAGCCGCTGCCACCCCTCCCTGTGCCGGGACGTGGCGGTGGGCGTCCACCCCCCCCAAAACAAAACCCCTCTAAGCAGCAACGCGGCATCTCCCCCCCAAACTGCTCCCCCCAAACTGCTTCCCCCCCCCCCGCAGCATCGCGTCCCCCCCGCGCCGGGTGTGACCTGGGTGTCCCCGCGGGCTGGGGGGCTGCGGGGTGTTTGTGGGGGGGTCTCACCTGCGGGGCTGGGGTTCTGCAGGCTACCCCGCTTCTTGAAGGGACACTTGGCCGGGGGGACAGAGGACATGGCGGCTCCGGGGGGGGCCGGGGAGGGGCGGCGGGGTTGATGCTGATGGTGCTGATGGTGATGATGGTGACGATGGTGATGGGGGCGGGGGCTGCTGGGGGGCTCCCGGGGGACTCTTACGGCGGCGGGGCCGCAGCGGCCGCTCCCTCCCCTGGTTGATGATTGATGCAGGAACCCGGGAATGGACCAAAGTCCCCGGCGGGGCCCGGCCGGAAACAGGGACGAGGAAGAGGATGGGGCGGGCGGAGGATGTGGCGAGGAGGAGGAGGAGGAGGAAGGAGGCGGCTGCGGCGCTGGAGGGTGGGGAGGGGGCAAGACCCGGGATGGGGCTGTGAGCTACGGGGGTGCGGGGCCGAGACACCCCCGGGACAGGGGTGCCCCCCTCACGGACAGCCCTGCGCCCCCCCGGACTAACGTGACACCCCCCGGAGCAGCGCCGTGTACCCGTGTGGGGTCAGCCGGGACCCCCGGACAGCCGTGACACCCCCGGGATGGACGTGTGTCCCCCCAGGCTCTGTACCTCTGTGGGAACACCCGGGACCCCCGGGACAGCCCGAAGCCCCTCCTCGGGGACAGCCCTGATGTCCCCTCCCCCCCCCAAACAGGCATCGTAACCCGCGAGAGATGGGATTGGACCCCCCCAAAGTACAGCGTTGTTTCCAAAATAGGGTACCCCCCCCCCCCGAGGGGGACATAATGTACCCCCAATATGGGCATTGCCCCCCCCCCGAACAGGCACTACCCCCCAAAAACACAGGGTGTCGTTCTTCCCCATCCGGACTGGCCCCGTCCCAGCGGGAATCCGTGTGCCCCCCCAAGGGGCAGCGTCACCCCCAGGATGGGCATCCCCCAACACAGACCGTCACCCCCCCGGTCAACACCCCAAAGGCACCGAGTACCCCCGAAATCAGCGCATACACCCCGAAATGGGGCATCACCTCCTCCACGATGATGACACCCCCCCCCCCCCCCCAGATATGGCATCGCACCCCAAAAGAAGGACTCCCACTGTCACCAGCACTGCCCCGGCTCAGGGTTTGTCCCGAGCCCCCCCAGGAATGTCCCCAAGCCCCCCCAGCCAAAGTGGGGGCCCCCCCAGAAGCAGAACCCGGCTGCGGGGGTGCCGGGGGTGCCACCTTTGCCCTTGCCTGGCTCCCCGCGTGTCCCTACCTGGGCCGGGGTGGCTCCGGGTGGCTGTCGGGCCGTGTCCCCTCCGAGCGCCCCGAGTGTCCCCTGAGCCGCCACCGGCGCGGGGGGGTATTTTTAGCCGCCGTTAGAGCGGAGGGAATGTCACCCACCCCCTCGCTGTGCCCCCCACCCCTTGTCGAGGGGCCGAAGGGACAGCGAGGTGACACCACCCACCGCTGTGCCAGGCTGGGAGGGCGCAACAGCCGCGGGGGACAATGGGGACCCCCAGCCTGAGTCATGTCCCCTGCCCGGCACTGTCCGCACAACGCGGGGGGGGGGGGGGCGGTGCACGGTATTTTAATTGGACCCCCTTCATTAGCGCCGAGTTCATTAGAGGCTCAGAAAGGGCTTTGTGTCCGCGGGGACAGCGGGAACAGAGTGTCCCCAAGCAACGGCGCTGGCGGGGAATGTGCGTCCTGCGGGACGTGGGGACACGCGTGCGGGGACACGGAGCCCCCAGCGGCCCTGTGAAGTGCAGGGATTTAGGGCACCTTAAACCCGAACATCGCGGACCTGCAGGACTTTCGGGGGTCCCAAAGCCCAGCCCGGGGCGGGGGGCTCCCCCGGCGGTGCCCACCTGAAGGCAGCCTCGTAGGGAAAGGGGGATGCGCCCACCCGAGCCCAGGGTTTGGGAGGGTCTGCTGCGCGGGGGGATGGGCTGGGAGGGGGCGCTGAGCCCGGGAGGAGGAGGAGGAGGAGGAGAAGGTTGAGCCACGATCCCATTAAAGAGCTTAGGCAGAGGGAGGGCAGCACGCAGCGGGGCAGGATTAGGGGGCCTCGTTACCCACCCCCGAGGGTAATGAGCTCCCTTTTCCCTGCAGGAGGAATCCCCCAGTGTCACTGTCCCCTGCCATCGCCCCTCTGCCACCACCCTGGACCCCTGTCACCACCCAGTGCCCTGCCACCGCTCTGGAGCACCCAGGGGCAGGGGACACACACACAACCAGGGGCTGAACCCATCCTCAGTGCCCCCCAAAAGCGGGATCACAGCCCACTGACAAGAGGGAGCCCCAATTCCCAAAACGATCCCCAATTCCCGAGTCACCTCAGGGGACCGGTCCCCACGGGCAGGGGTTGTCACGCTGATGCTCCCCCTTATGTAAAGCCCCCTGCTCACCTCCCTGAGATGCTCCATCTTTTTCTTTTTTTTCTCCCTGAGCCCTAATCTTTGCCATCTTGGGCTAATTGGATTTCCCGGGTCACATGGCAAGATAAAAAGTCCCCAAATCCCACGGTCAAAAAAAAACAGGTTATCCATGGGGAATTAAGGGAGAGAGCGGGGGGCAGCCAGCAGCGAGGACCCACCAAAGAGAGCTGCCAGCTTTTGGGGCACCCCAGCATCAGCGTGTGGGGTACCCGGCTCACCTTTTTTGGAATTTCTTGTTCACTCCTAGTGCTCACCTCGTCCCCGAGGTGTGCGTGTTATCTCCTTGAAGAGCTGGAAAAGCCTGGGGACCTAGAGGAGCTTGTGGAGTTATTGGAGGAGGAGAAGGAAGCCATGGGGAGCGGGGCCAGTGCCGAGGACAAGGAGATGGCCAAGAGGTCCAAGGAGCTGGAGAAGAAGCTCCAGGAGGATGCGGATAAGGAGGCCAAGACGGTCAAGTTGCTGCTGCTTGGTGAGCCTGGAGGGGATGTCCCCTGATGTCCCTGTGCTTCCACTCGCTTGAGGCTGAGGGGATGTGGGGATGGGGAAGGGGACAGGGAATCCAGGGCTCCTTGGGCTCCTCCTGCCCTGTCCCTGGTACCCCTCAGACAAGCTGCCATCGGCCTGGAGAGGATGTCCCGCCACCGGAATGTCCCCAGGGTTATTCCTGGGAAGGGCTGGAGGTGCCATCGGCTCTTGGGGGTGGCAGGCACGAAGGGGACAGGGGGGTTCAGGGGAAGGGACCGAGACTCTGGGTCCCACCGAGGGTGCGCCACATCTCAGGGGGTCAGCGAGAGCCTGGGGAGCTCCTGCAACCCCAAAACCTGCTGGTGCGTGCCAGGGAGTGCCAGGGAGGAGGAGATGGTTCCTTGAGGGTCCCGCCACACCCCATAGGGCAAGGGGGTGACCCTGTGGGGCAGGGGGGTGACTCTGTGGGGCAGGGGCCAGCAGTGGGGCCTTATCCAGGTGGGGGGGGCTGGGGTCAAGGCGATTAACACCCTAATTCTAAGCAGCTTCCTGTGCTGCCCTAAGCTGCTTAGGGCCCCAAAGGCACGGCCGGGCACTGCCCACGGTGGGCGGGAGGTGTGGGACCTGGGGGACCTGCGCCCAGGAGGTTCCCACCGCTCTGGGGGTCCCCGAGCTGTGGTCCCACACAGGCTGCAAGGGGTGACAGGAGTGTGGGGATGATGGCAGTGATGGGAAGAGGCCAGGCTGGGTGTCCAGGCAGGGGATGGGTGGGGGACAGTGGCTTGGGTCCTGATGGGGTGCCCATCACTGGCATCAGGCCCTGATGGGCACTGAGATGTCCCTCCCACCCTTTTCCAGGGGCTGGAGAGTCAGGGAAGAGCACCATCGTGAAGCAGATGAAGTGAGTATGGCCTGAGCCAGGCTGGGGAGGGGGAGGCCACCAGGATTAGCCACCAGCTCTTGGACATGGGGTGGCTGGACCCCCAGTGACCCCCCCATGTCACCTGGTGGTGCCCAGTGTGGGGTGGTGATCCCACCCCAGAGGGGATGTCCTGGCTTGGGGCTGAGGCCACTGTGCCTGCCAGGATCATCCACCAGGACGGGTACACGGAGGAGGAGTGTATGGAGTTCAAGTCCATCATCTACGGGAACATCCTCCAGTCCATCCTGGCCATCATCCGCGCCATGTCTACGCTGGGCATCGACTACGCCGAGGCCTCTTGCGCGGTCAGTCAGGGTGGGGTCCCTGTGCCCCGAACCCCCCGACAGGGGACCAGGGCAGCACCCGGAACCAGGGTCCACAGCGGCCCCATGTTGTCCCCCCAGTCCTGAGGGCGCTTTGGGGGGACAGGAGCCACAGGAGGGTTGGTGACAAAGGTCCCTCTCGCAGGATGAAGGCCGGGTGCTCTTCAACCTGGCTGACTCCATCGAGGAGGGCACGATGCCCCCCGAGCTGGTCACCTGCATCAAGAAGCTGTGGAAGGATGCGGGGGTCCAGGCGTGTTTTGACCGCGCCGCCGAGTATCAGCTCAACGACTCAGCCGCGTAGTGAGTGGGGACGTGGTGGGCGCAACAGGGACTGGCCTGGGGACCCCCTGGCAGCTCATGGCCGCTTCCAACCCAGCCTGGCAAAATCCATCTCCTCCCCGCTCCTGGGAATACCCTGAGCCTGCCAGTCTTCATCCCACCGGTGTCATCCTCCATCCCACCAGTACCATTCCCCAATCCCACCAGTACTGTTCTCCATCCCACCAGCGTCATCCTCCACCCCCCCACTGCCATCCTCCATTCCATCAGCGCTGTCCTACATTCTCCATCACAGCAGCACCATCCTCCATCCCACCAGTGCCATCCCCATCCCAAAAGTGACGCTGATCTGCAGCCCCACCACCCTTGATGTCCCTCAGCTCCCCCATGGATGTCACTGCCCTGGAGTCCCAGTGTTTGGCAGAGCTCAGCCCCACAACCACCCCGAAAACCCCAAGGGAATGGGGAGACACGGGCAGCCTCTTGGCATCAGGTCACATCCCTTCCTGTCCCCCCAGTTACCTGAACCAGCTGGACAGGATCACGGCCCCCAACTACCTCCCCAACGAGCAGGACGTGCTGCGATCCCGAGTGAAGACCACAGGGATCATCGAGACCAAGTTCTCTGTCAAAGACCTGAATTTCAGGTGGGTGGGAGCCTCCCCCACCTCCATGACCACTCCTCCATGATTCCCCCGGCTCTGATGGCGGGGAGGGATTTTGGGATTCTCCTGACACTTGAGGGACCACCACGAGCAGTGATTCCTGTCCCCCGAGGATGTGGCACTGAGCCGTCACATGGGGGGTGCCAGGACCAGGTGTGTGTGTCCCTCATCCTTGTCCTCTCCCCAGGATGTTCGACGTGGGAGGGCAGCGCTCAGAGCGGAAGAAGTGGATCCACTGCTTCGAGGGGGTGACCTGCATCATCTTCTGCGGGGCCCTGAGCGCCTACGACATGGTGCTGGTGGAGGACGACGAAGTGGTGGGTCGGGGTCCTGGAGGCACTGGGAGCCAAGGGGGAGAGGAACAGGGAGCTCCGAGGGGGCTCTGAGGAGGGAGGAACAACGCTGCACTGTCAGATGCTCTGGGTGATCCAGGAAAGGTGTGGGAGATGCAGGATGGAGCTGGTTCCCACCCAGTTGCACCCAGTGAAGGTGTTGGCATTTCCTCTGGGGCATGAATCCATGGGTCTGCCTACGAGGAAACCCCCAAGTGTTCCCGTGCAGATCCTCAGAGCCGCCGGAGAAGAGCCACACAGCCAGTCAAGCTAAGCCAAAGGGAAGGGCAAGAAGAGCCAGCAACTCACTGGGAAGAAGGAAAATCTGGTCCTGAGGCACCTCATGCCTCGCTGTGCCCTCCGCGGGGAGCAGAGGGGGTGAGGAGGAGTAGCTCCCACCCTCCCAGTGTGGGGGCACAAGGACGTGATCCAATGTGTGCCCAGTGAGGGACGCACAGGCAGAGCTCTGGGAAAGCAGCTCGGAGGGCACAGATCCAGAGAGGAGGAACATGGGAACTCCATAATGGGTTTTTCTTTGAAGAAACGAGGGGTGAAGACGAGAAGAGCAGGAGTGGCTTCTTCCCTGGCATCTCCTCCAGGTCCCATGGCTGCTCCTTGGGAAACAAACACCTTCTCCTGAAGCTGGATCAGGGTCGGGATCCGCCACCCCAGGCCCTGCCATGGCCCGGCAGGAGCTCGCAGCCTTTTCTCAGCCACGTGCAGGAGAGCATCCTTCCCGTGGGAGAGGCTGGAATGCTCACCCAGCGCAGCACAGGGCAGGATTTGGGCAGAGCCGGTGCTCTGCATACAGAAAAACTGCTGTGATGGGAAGCTGGATGAGGGAAAACCATCCCTGGAGAACCCACCCGCTGCCCACAAAGATGGAGGATCCCCCTTATATCAAGCAAAACCCCCTCATTGGACTTGGCTCTGCCTAGATGGGTCCTCATCCCCTCAGGATGACCCAGCAGCAAACTAAGAACTCAACATCTGCTCTAAAACCGGAGCTTTCCTTTTCCCAGCTCCTTCCTGAAGCTGTGGGTAATGGCCAGAAGCCGCGGTTCGACACGAGCATCCCCCTGATGACAGGAATGGTGCTCACTGAGCACCTTCCTCACAGTGAAATCACCATAATCCTTCATTTCTGACAATCCCAGGAGGGACTGGAACCACTCCGTACCCTGAGCATCACCTGGATTTATCCATGATTTTGGGTGGGCGGGAGGGACTGGGCAGGCAGCAGGACCAGCTGCTGCTGCAGCTAACAGGGAAAAGCTCTTTTCTTGGGAATGGAGGGGGGTTTGGGGCTGGGCTGCAGTGGCCCAAAAGGGCGTCAATCCGTGACAATCCGCTTCCCTGCAGAACCGCATGCATGAATCCCTGCACCTATTCAACAGTATATGCAACCACAAGTTCTTTGCCGCCACCTCCATCATCCTCTTCCTCAACAAGAAGGACCTTTTTGAGGAAAAGATCAAGAAAGTCCATCTCAGCATCTGCTTCCCGGAGTACGACGGTGAGTCCGGACCCTTCCCGGCCTTACCCCTCCTCCTCAAGACCCCCCCAAACCAGGGGCTGTGTGCTCCCAGCAAAGACACGGGAACTCAGTTTTGGGATATGCTGGATAGGGCTGGGGAAGGGGAGATGAGGATGATGAGAACTGCCTCTATCTCAAAAACAGGCTGGGGAAGGGGAGAGGGAGGATGAGAATTGGCTCTATCCAAAAAAAAAAAAAAAAAAAGGCTGGGGAAGGGGATGAGGGTGAGGAGGATCAGAGCTAGTTTTAACCAAAAAAAAGGCTGGGAAGGGGATCAGGATGGGCAGAACCAGCTCCATCCTGCTCTGTGGGGTGGTGACTCAAATTCTGGGAGGCTGGAGCTGAGGAGAGGACGGAGGTGGTCTCAGGAAGGCGTTTGGGAGAACAGAAATGGGGTAAAAAGGAGTTTTGTGGAACGCATGGTCAGCACTCCACCCTGTTCCTCCGACACCTGCCCCCATGGAGCAGCTTGGCAGCATTCCCTCACTCTGCAGGTCCAAACACATTTGAGGATGCAGGGAACTACATCAAGACCCAGTTCCTGGATCTCAACATGAGGAAGGACGTGAAGGAGATCTACAGCCACATGACCTGTGCCACAGACACGCAGAACGTCAAGTTCGTCTTCGACGCCGTCACAGACGTGATCATCAAAGAGAACCTCAAGGACTGCGGGCTCTTCTGAGCACCAGCAGGTACGGGAGAGAGGCTGGAGCCAGAAGATAGGGACAGGAGAGGGGAGGAGGGTGGTCAGAGCCAGCTCCATCCCAAAAAGGGCTGGGGAAGGAGAGGAGGATAAAGATGACCAGAGCTGGATCCCTCCGAAAAAAAGGGCTGGGAATGATCAGAGCTGGCTCCATCTCAGAAAAGTCTGGGGAAGGAGAGGGACATGAGGAAGAGCAGAGCCAGTTCCATTCCAGAAAAAGGGTTGGGGAAGGGGTAAGGCTGATCAGAGTTGGCTCCATTGCAGAAAAAGCTCCGGAATGGGAGAAAAAGGGCTGGGGATAGGGTAGGGTATAAAAATGATCAAACCTGGATCCCTCCCATAAAAGGATGGGAAAGGAGGACAGGGATGAGAAAGAGCAGAGCTGGCTCCATCCCCAAAAAAAGGCTGGGGAAGAAGAAAAAGGATGATCAGAACCAGCTCCATCCCCAAAAAAAAAAAAAGAGCTGGGGATGAGGATGAGGATGAACAGAGCTGGCTCCATCCCCCAAAAAGGGGCCAGGAGGGGAATAAGGATGATCAGAGCTGGCTCCACCCTGCTTTATGGGATGTAGGTCCCCCTGGTTTCGCCATCAAGCCCTGGAAATCCTAGGAGTAGGGGAGGGGAGGATGGACTGGGAGCACTGGGGGGGGTCTGGGGTCCCATTAGCCCAGGGACGTGGTCACATCCCTGTGCTGAGCTCCCATGGGATTCAGTCCCATCCCACAGCAGGGTGGGCTCAGACAGTTCCCACCCTTGCATCAGGAGTGATGAAAACATTCCCAAATCCTCTACTTGAGCTAAAGGGAATGATTTGATTTCTCTCCTGTTGCAATTCCACCTGCCCAGCCTCAGCGGATGGGAATATCCCAAGGCACACTCTGCTGCTCCCAGCCTTTTAGCTCATCCTAAAACGTTAATTAGGGTTTATCACCCTAATTAGGGCTTATCATCCTAATTCTTGCACTAATACTGAGCAGCAGCAGGAATTCCATCCTCTCTGCCTCCTTTCCAAGCAGCTCCCAGCCACTGGCTCTGGCACTTTGCTTTTCAGGGAACCTCTGGCGCTTCTCTTATCCTTGAATATTAACAAAAAAGCAGGAAAAAGCTAAAAAAATGAAACCAACCAAAAAACCCTCAAGAAGGTTCCCTGCAGGCAGGAGGCACCAGAAGGTGACACTTGGGAAAGGGTGAGGGATGTTCCATCCTCATCACCACAGGGATGAAGGTATAGGGATGAGGTCACACATGTTCCCGAACCCCACCTGAGTTTTTCCCTTGTTTCCATAGAATTGCTCCTCCAAGCCCTTCCCTGGGTGTGTTTAACTCTCTGTTTTCTCTCCCTCCCTCCCAGAAGAAGAAATCACTCCCATCTCACCGTTCTGCTGAGCAGAGCCAAAGGAAGAACCAACCCCCACCACACGTCACTCGCTCCCACTTTTTCTATGACCTGCCCAAATCCGCCTCCTTCCAAACCCAAACTAGGAAGGGGCTGAAGCTCAACTTCCTGCTCCCTTTCATGGCCATTTCCTCTTTTTTTCCCAAGAAAGAACCCCTGTTCTCAGTGTTTTACAGGAGGTTTGACACCGGAGAGCACAGCCAGGAATAGGAATATTGAGGGAATTTGGGAGGTAGGACAGACATTGCCCCCTTTGCCCGTCCCTCTGCAGCCCATTCCTGCCCTTGGATGGAAGCTGGATTAATCCAGGATGGAATTTCTGGGGAAGGGGGAGGCTGCGTTACCTCCGAGTCACTCCTGGGAACCAACCTCAGCCCTTGGGCAGGACGAATCAGGGGTTTGTGGGGTTGTTTTGGGCCCTAAATGGAGGGAATTTCTCAGGCAGGAGGGGCTGGGGAAGGGAATCCCAACTCCAGCCCAGGAATGGGCTGGATAAAGAGGAAATGGTTATTTGAAAGATTTTCGTTCTGCTACTTAGAGCTGCATTTGCTCTGTCTGTTTGTAAATAATCCATAGATGAGCCCTGGATCCATCCTCTCCCTGATTCCTGCAGAGATCTCCCATCCAGCTTCATTTAACTGTAGGAAAACACAATAAAGGAATACGCATGATGTGGATGTTCTTCTTTTCTCCCACTTCCATTTCGCTCTATTCCTGTGTCCCAGAGCTTGGATCAAGGGATATTTCACCTGCTTTGCCTCCATTCTGGGGGTGTATGGATCTCTGGATCTCACCTGGATCACCCCATGGCCACTGCTGGGCTCCTGGGGGGTGGGATAGGGGTCACCATCCCAAAAAAACTTTGTGGCCGGTGCCCCTGGATGAGATTGAAACTCCTGGATGAGTTTAAAGGATGAGTTATCCCATGGAAGATGACTGGAAGGGAACTGTCAAGCAGACACAGCTCCAGACAGCTTGAAAAAGATTCCAGAACAGGGAATCTCCCTCAGGGCTCCCCCTGCCAGCATGCAGGAGCCTCCCTGAGGAATTTATCCTGGATTTTTAAGCAAGTGTTCTCAGAACACCTCCATCCCGCAGAAGTGCCCAGAGCAGAATTCCCATGGGGGTCCGAGCAGCCAGTGAGATCTGGGCTAGAAGTAAGCAGTAATTATCCATCTGCCAATCACCCCATGCACAGTGGGATTCCTGGCATGTTCCAATTGTGCCAGCATGACTCAAGTCTGTGGGAGCAGCACAGCACCAACAGTGGTGAGTGATAAAGCACGAGGAACCTCCCTGCCCAGATGATTCCACCCAATTCCCATCAAAGCTCCTCCTTTCCTTCTCCAGCAAAGCACAAAAAGCTGGGAACACTCCTGGAAAAAGGAAGAATAAAGTGGAGAAAAGGCTACAGTCTTTACTCACCATTTTAATACTGCCAACAAGTCTAACAGATCCAACTGTACACATGACAAACTGGGAGGAGTCTGGATGCAATCATGGATCAGCAAAGGAATGTAGGACTGGTTAGGGATGGCACTAGAGGGAAACAGGGATTTGGCACCACACAGACAAAGTAAAGGCATGCTCAGGACAGGGCTGGGCAGGGAGGGCCATGGGAAAGGCAGCACAGAATAATCCACCGTTTTCATCCCAAAAAATGCACAGGAATCAGTGGTTCGAGAGCTGGGCAGCAGCGGTGTTCCCCCAGCTCGGGCTCAGCTCCTCTCCCCACCGAGCTGAGCACAAATCCCTTCCCATACTGGCATAAAACCGGGCTCAAACCTCCAAGAGAACCTAAACCCTCCTTCTGCTGCAGGAGCCTTTCCCAAAGCCTGGGGGGAGCAGGACGGTAACAAATCACACATGGAAAAAAAGCCGAAGCTCTAAGGATCCCTTAGTAGCTGCAGAAATATTAAATCCTGGCCATAGCAAGTGTTAAAAACAAGGAATTCCTGCTAAGAGGAATATTTTCTGCAGGATCTGCTCACATGTGCATAGTTAAGTGATTTTTTTTTCTTTTTTTGTTGCTTTTTTTAATTATTATTATTTTTAAAACAAAGTTTGCAAATAAAGAAATAAAGTTTAGTAAAGTTATAGTTTTCTCGATGGAAAAAAAAAAAAAAATAACCTTAAAAACAGACTAGTGGTGGCTTGTTAACCAAAGGAAGAGAGAAAGCTACATATCCAAGGTCTGGAATCCAGCTGGAATCCACCGCACATCCCGGAGTTCACGCCGTCCAACGATGCCAGGAGGATCTACTCCCACTACGTGGCTTCACTGCGCCCTAATTCCACATCCCACAGCAATAAAAGGTCCCTAAGACAGAAGATTGTGCTAAAGAATTCCAGGATTCCGCATGTTCTCTGCTCCTGGGTCACGCTCGTCGCTGTCCCCACGAGGCAGCAGGAGGCTGGGGCTCACCAGGCAGAAACACTGGGAAGGAAACCAGGGATGTAGAAGGGAGCAGAGAGAGCAGTTCCCAGCGGGACACCCGGAGCTGGATTTACCTCTCAGTAGAGCCCGCATTCCTTGAGGTTGTTTTTGATGATGACGTCGGTGACGGCGTCGAAGACGAACTGGACGTTCTTGGTGTCGGTGGCGCAGGTGAAGTGGGTGTAGATCTCCTTGGTGTCCTTCCTCCGGTTCAGATCCTCGAACTGGCACTGGATGTAGGCGGCTGCCTCCTCGTACGTGTTAGAGCCTGGAAAGCAGAAGATCCCTGGCTTTGCCCATCGGCTCACGGGAGATTTTAAGTCCGTATTAAGCTGCTTGCAACCATCTGCCTTATCCAGCCACAAATCCAAATCCACCATTAACTCCTTCTGGGAGACCTGAAGTCTATTCCCTGGGCAGTGACCTCGGACATGGGATCCAGGGATTGCTGTGTGCCGGGTCAGCCACGCTCCACGAAGAGTAACAAATCGTGGGAGTCGTGGGCGGGAAGGGACCTTCAATCCCACCTCGTTCCACCCCCTGCCAGGAATGGGGACACCTTGCACTGCACCAGGTTGCTCCAAGCCCTGTCCAGCCTGGCCTCGAGCACTTCCAGTGACAGGGAATCAATCAACAGCTTCTCTGGAGATCACAGAAATCAAGAGGTTTGAAGAGATTTCAAGGAATTTTTTTAAACACATAAATGCCTCGAGCAGTGCCCAGGTAAAACCTTCCACCTGTGTGGAACCACAGCACTGATGAGTTCTGGAACAATCCGTGCCAAACGCACACACTCCAGGGTGGACAGGAGCCAGGGCAAGACGTGGTTAAGTTCCACAGCCTCTAAAATTGAATTTAAATTGTTCCAGTAAGGTGTGAAAACAGAGAAGTGACCTTGATTTGTTTATTCCAGGGAAGGACAAAGATTGCTTCCCAACCACAGCTCCTCCAAGAAAACGAGCTACCAGCCAAGTGAACAGGCCGGAGACGCTGTGCAGGAAACACAGGGAAGGAACTGGGGGAAAAGTTTGTAACCGATTTTGGGTTGTGCAAGGCTCTGACTCACTCATTCCTGCCCCAGTGACACAGATGATGCCACCATCCCAGTGATCCCAGCATACCTGTGTACTCTGGGTAGCAGATCGTTAGCGGGCTCTTCTTAATCTTCTCCTCAAACAGGTCTTTCTTGTTCAGGAAGAGGATGATGGAGGTGTCTGTGAACCATTTGTTGTTACAGATGCTGTCAAAGAGTTTCATACTCTCATGCATCCGGTTCTGGAAAAGGAAATCCAACGGGAGAGACGTTAGGGAAGGGCGGGATGGGGGAGAGAGGCTCTGCTGCACAGACCAGGCCCAAAATTGGGGTGTCACCGCCACATCCTCACTGCCATTGCCCCAGGAGGAGCACAGGGGGACGGGTCACCTCCTCCTGTTCCTTCCTGGAGTGACTCACCATGAGAACAGCTGCAGGCACCTCCCAGCAACCAGGAAGGTGGAAAAGCTCACGGATGGGTTGTATTTATCACTTTGTGGGGCAAGATTCCACTGGCTGATCCAGGGAGTGCTTGTCCTTGCAGCTCTCAGACAATTTAACAGGAGGAGTGTGCCAGGAACATTCCAGCCTGGTGCAGGATGGAGCTAGGATGCTCCCAGCTCCCCCCCATAAACCCCACATCACGCACCATCTCCTCGTCCTCAGCCAACACCAGGTCGTAGTCACTCAGGGCCACACAGAAAATGATGGCTGTCACTCCCTCGAAGCAGTGGATCCACTTCTTCCGCTCGGAGCGCTGCCCTCCCACGTCGAACATCCTGGGAGAGGCAGGAGGAGAGGCTCAGGAGCTGTGCACACCGCTCCTGCCCGGCCCCCAGGGCGCTCCCGAGGGTGGGCGAGGCTGAGCAGTGGGCTGGGAACACGCAGGGTTTCGGGAGCTTCTCTTGGGAGAGGGGGTTTTAAAATTCCCCGCTTGGGAGAGGGGATTTTAAATCAGAATTCTTCTATTTTCTTTCAAGCCAGGGTGGATAGAGCTTGCAGCAATCTGGGCTAGTGGAAGGGGTCCCTGGATGAGATTTAATATCCCTTCCAAGCCAAACCATTCCATGGTTCTGGTTTTCAGCAGGAAGAACTGGAAGATATCATCCAGAGCTCTGCTGATTTTGTTCTCTCTCCTATTTCCTTAGCAACAACCCATTTGCTTGACTGGACTCCAAACACGTCCTCACAGCACCTCCAGGGAAATGGATTATTGGGAACACACTACCTGCAAGCTCCTGCTGGGACCCAGGAGGAAATTAAAGGGGTTAAGAAATCATTTCATGTATTAAAAAATAATCTTGAGGTACTGGAGGTTAAAGGCTGAGCAGTTGCTTATGGAATTTCTGTATAAATTGAATTAGTTTCTAATTAAATAGAAATTTGTGTCCCAGGTAGTTCCAGCCCCCTGCTCATCTAAATATTTTGATGAGAGCCTAGGATTGGGATTTAATTAAATCAAGTTAATATCTGAGTTATTAAGTCATAGATATTGATTTGTTCCCAGAGCAGACAAGGAGCTGTCCAGAGGGAGATTTAATGATCCCAAACTAACTCCCATCTTCTGTTTAACCCTCGGGTCTGGAAGGAAAGATGGAAATGCTTGTGAGAACCCAGGATATTTACATGGCTTGAATCATTTGCCATTAGCACAGAGAGATCCATGAAGGAAGAGCATCCCTGACAACTCAGCTCATCCCAATTCCTGCCATTGCGGCTTCCCCATCCCATTATTAATGTCTGAGATGGAATATCACGGCAGAGCTGGCAGCACCAGGGTTTCTGATGGATTAATGCTTCCCTTTGCGGAGCAAATCCCTCTGGGACAGCACCTCGTGTGTCTGGGGCCCTGCACAGGATCGATGGCTCTGGGCGGGATCGGGAAGGAGGCTGGAGATGATTAAAGGAACACACTGGAGATGCTAACCCTGATCCATCACCATGGGAAGATGAATTATTCCCTGGGTGGACCAGAAGCTGCATAAATAAATCGATGATGCCGAGTATTTTGGCATTATTGTTAAAAATGTTCTTAAATTGCACAGTTCGGAAGCCAAAATGCTGCTCTCCCAAAAACTGTGTGAGTTTCCTTCTCCAGAGGAGGCCATGGAGATCCTCCAAGGGCTGGAGCCCCTCTGCTCCGGAGCCAGGAGAGCTGGGAAGGAGAAGGCTCCAGAGAGACCTGAGAGACCTTTCCAGTGCCTAAAGAGGCTCCAGGAGAGCTGGAGAAGGACTTGGGACAAGGGTCTGGAGGGACAGAACAAGCTGAATGGCTTCCCAGTGCCAGAGGGCAGGGATGGATGGGATATTGGGAAGAAATCCTTCCCTGGGAGGGTGGCAAGCCCCTGGTACAGGGGGCCCAGATAAGCTGTAGCTGCCCCTGGATCCCTGGAAGTGTCCAAGGCCAGGCTGGACAGGGCTTGGGGCAACCTGGGACAGTGGAATGTGTGGAATGGAATGTGTGAAGTGGACAGTGGAATGGCAGAGGTGGCACTGAATGGGATTTAAGATCCCATCCAATCCAAACCAGTCTGGGATCCTGTTAAAACCCTTGGATTTTAGAAGCACCACTTGGATTTTGCTGCAACTCCATCGAAGTGTTTCACATCCCATTTATAAATAAGGCAACAGATGCTTTTTAGGAATGTGAGCAGGAAAGGCTCCAAACCATCGGCACAGACAGAGGGAAGGGGGCTGAGCCACAGGCACGGCACTGTCCTACACCCCTGCTCTGGCAGGGAATGCCGTGGGGCTCCAGCTGCCTGTCAGGAGCACACGTGGGGGCTGAAGCAAGGAATTCCTAAGCAGCAGGAAGGGGAGCTACAGGGATCCAAGGTGAGGAACGAGGGATGCGGCCTCAGCGTACGGAGGCGGCGGGAGCCGCTCTGAGGTTAGAGGAAGCTCGTTAGTGACATGTAAAGGGACACTGCCAGGAGCAGGCTGGATCCACAGCCTGGCAGGGACTGGGTCAGCAGAGGGGACAGGAAAGTCCCAGCCCCTGCAGCGCCAGGCGCAGGCTGGCAATTCCCAGAGGAACACATGGAGCACACCATGCATCCCCGAGCCACAGCCTGGCTGCGGACACGGCTCGGTTCCTCTGCTCCGAGGAAAGGGTTAAACTCAAACTCAAACTCCAGTCAGTGTCCTTTTAGTATTATTTTTGGGATTGGATCCTGGAAACGAGCAGTCAGTACCTGTGTCTGCGATTCCAACATAAAAGCAGCTGAAAAGAACAGAAGGCAAATCAGAGTCAAACCGGTCTCTCCAGTGAGCGATGCCAGCGGAGAGGGATAACGGAGGAGGGAAGGAGGACAGTTAAACCAGGAGCAAGTGTGGGATGTGCCCCAGTGCAGGGCACGGGCACAGCCCTCCACTCACTTGAAATACAGGTCCTTGAAGGTGAAGTGAGTCTCCACGATTCCGGTAGTTTTCACTCTGGTCCGCAGCACATCCTGCTGAGTCGGAATGTAGGTCGGCTGGGATATTCTATCCAAGTCATTTAGGTAACTAAACCAGAAGAGACAACACAAGAGGCTTTTTTTAGTCGGCTGCCTCACCATGAATCTTTTATAAACTGCAGAACAAAGCGCAGAATTTATTTATCTCCCTCACAGAGCACAGCGCTCGAAGCAAACAACCCCCTTGGGCTGTTTTGAGGGATGTTTCGGGGGTTTGGGGATTTTAACCCCTCTCTGGATGACCTTGGAGGTGGTGCTGGGGAGGGTCGGGAGGGAATGCAGAGCCGTGCCAGGGCTGGATCTCCCAGGGCAATCCGCAGTCAAGGTCTCTCGCTTCAAAGCACAAGGCAATAAATCCAACGGTTTGCTGTTAAAGGGCAGGGATGCGTCAAAGGAGCCGGGAGGGAGGGATGAAGCCTTAAAAACCATCCCAAACCAGGCAGATCCAGTCACCTCCTTCCCCAAGAAGCTGACACAGCACCCTCTGAGGATACAGCCCTGGTAGAAGCCACATCCTTACAGAGATTTTCCCATCAAGACCTCAACTAATTCCAGCCCCAGCACATTCCTTTTGGAGTTCAGCTCTCAGGCACACCGGCAGGAGGTACAGATGATTCCCAGCGGGATCAGAAATCCCACTGCAGCCAGCAACACCTCTGAGCTCGTCTTCCCTCCAGGCTCAGCCTCCTGCTTTCACAGAGATGACACAGATCCCACAGCTCCGCTGGGATGGCACAGGCTGTGCTCTTTCTCGGGAGCAGGTTTGAATCACCCCAGCCCTGTGTCACTGGGAGGGCTCTGATGGGTGTAATAAACCCTCCCAAATCACACGTTATTATCACAGATCCATTGTCAGCCTGGAATTGCTTCTCCCCGCGTGCCTGGAAGCTGTGCTAGGAACCCCAGCAACACATCCCTGCTCCAAGAGCTCCAGCATCCCCCTGGCCAGGACCTGCAGAGCCCTGCCCTGTTTCCAAACCCCAGAGCCCAGTGATCTGCCAGGACCTGCCCAGTGCCATGGGGCTTTTCCCACAGAGCTGGGATCTGAGAGTGGATTTAGTCCAGGAGGAGCCATTCCTCTCATCCCTCTCTCGACTCCAGAAGGATGGCAGGTTTGTGAGCTGCTCTGTGACCAGGGCTGGGCCTGGCTTTAGTTTCAGTTTAGTACAACATGATTTGGAAGGTATTTACCTTCCTCAGCTCTACCAAGGGATATTTCTGCTGAGGCAGGGACATGCCCAGATTTTTTTCTCCTCTCTCTTCCCTTACCAGTGTAAATTTAGCTGAGACACAACGCATCAAAAACCAATGGGGAATGCTAAGAACTGACCCAGCAGCTCCTCAAAGCCTGGCTTTGATACAGGTCACACCTGAATTGTTTGGGCTGGAAAGTCCTTCAAGATAGAGTCCCACTCTTATTCCGGCACTGCCAAGCCCAAGCTGAAGCTGTAAAGCACCTGCTCCCAACAGCCAGTCGCAAGTTTGAGCACTGAAATTGGTAAAATTCCTAATTAAGGCTTTGGGAACAGCCAGGGAGGAGGGAATGGAGCTGGCAAACTCCCAGCAAACAAACCCAATCAGGAAATAAGGCATATCAGGTTCAGTGGTGCTGCCTGAAACAATAAACTTTGCCAGGCTAATTCCAGAGAAACCCAAAGGGCAAATCCCATGGAAATATAAATGTCTGGAAAACCCAGCAAAGGGGATTTCTGGGAAACCCTGCAAGTCCTGCCAAGTGTGCACAGAGGAAGCAGCAGTGCCCTCCCAAAAATCCAGGCTGCAGAGCCCAGCTAGTGCCACTTGTATTTCAGATTGAGTGGAGCTTGAAAAAGATACCCCCAAAAGCTGGAAAAGCCCAGAGAGGAGGGGAATGATGAAAGATGAGGGGAAAAAAGGAGGAGAAGGAAAAATCCCACATAGAAATAATCTAGGTTTTATCCAGCACCATGTCAGGGAATTTAGGGCAAGAACTGGCATTTGGGAACATGAGGAGATGTGCAGGACTAGAGAAAGGTTGATCAGGAACTGTGCTAATTGCCTGTGAGACTTCAGATAATTACCTACAGCTTCCACAGGCTGGGATCTGCCTGAAATCCAGGAAAAGTATCAAAACTAGGAATGAAAACACTTTAAAGCATTATGGTGTTTGGTGACATTTCCAAGTATCTTGAAAATCTGGAGACATGTGAAATTGAAATATCCTTCACATTCATCCTGCTGCACCCCAAATAGGGATTTAGAGGGGATGCTGGGAAGGAATTCCTCCCTGTGAGGGTGTGAAGCCCTGGAATGGAATGCCCAGAGAAGCTGTGGCTGTCCCTGGATCCCTGGAAGTGTCCAAGGCCAGGCTGGACAAGGCTTGGAGCAGCCTGGGACAGTGGAAGGTGTCTCTGCCATGGCAGGGGTGGAATGAGGTGAACTTTAAGGTCCCTTAACCCTGGGATTCCATGATTCTGGAGCCCCTCTGCTCTGGAGCCACGCTGAGAGAGCTGGGAATGTTCAGCCTGGAGAGAAAGCTCCAGAGATGGAGAGCTCAGAGCCCCTTCCAGCACCTAAAGGAGCTCCAGGAGAGCTGGAGAGGGACTGGGGACAAGGGATAGAGGGACAGGACAAGGGGAATGGCTTTCCACTGCCAGAAGGCAGGGATGGATGGGATATTGGGAAGGAATTGTTCCCTGTGAGGGTGGGCAGGCCCTGGCACAGGGTGCCCAGAGAAGCTGTGGCTGCCCCTGGATCCCTGGAAGTGTCCAAGGCCAGGCTGGACAGGGCTTGGAGCAGCTTGGGATAGTGGAATGTGTCCCTGTCCATGGAATCAGATGGGTTTAAGTTCCCTTCCCCAGTCATGCACAGAGGTCCCAAATGCTTCTCCACGGCACTGGCTGGAGGCAGGAGCTGGGAGCCACAGAGCCATTGCTCACATCAGAGGGAAAGACAAATGGCAAGTTGCAAGAAGGCAAGTTAAACAAATTAAAGTTTGCAATATTCCACAGAACCCAGGGTGGTTCCAGGGGGTGTTATCAGATGGTGCTGGGAAAGGCACTGAGAATTTCCACATGAACAGCCTGGACCAGGAGCTACTCAAGCGTTCTTTAAAAAAATAAAAAAGAACAAAACACAGAAAACGCTACGACTCCAGGAGAGATTGTTTGGATTAGTGTTATCCTCCACCTCCTCTCCTTCCATACCATCTCCAGCCTGCCAGGGCAGTGCTCTGACAGGCAGGATCTCTGCCTGCACAAGGGAAAAGTGCCCAGTGATGCAGGAAACAGCAGGAAGGGGAGCTTTTGGAACAATCCCGTGCTGAAATGCTCGGCTCTCTGCCACAGCACCCTCGCTCTTGATGCCACCTGATTTTCACAAGCAGTTACTTGTCTGTTCCTCTCTTCCTCCACTCCACGTGTGTCAGCCTCAGAAACTGATGTGGAGCCAGAACAGGTTTGGAAACACAGGACAAAACTGGATTTCAGCTGGAAAACCAGCAAATGGGGCACAGATTTAACGGCTGCTCACAATGAGGTTTCAGTGCTGCCTGCAGGAGATAACAAAAGGAACGGGGAAGTGAAATTCCCAAGAGAAGCAGGACAAGGCCTGCATCATCCCACCATAAAAAGGGGTGCAGGACATCCATCCTTGGTGGTCAGGCACTTGAACAGCTCCCCAGGGAATGGTCACAGCCCCAAGGCTGGCAGAGCTCAAGGAGCGTTTGGACAGTGCTCTGATACATGGAAAAAACATGGAAAAATCCCACACAGGGGGGGATTTTGAGATGTCCTGTGCAAGGCCAGGAGTTGGACTTGATGATCCTTGTGGGTCCCTTCCAGCTTAGGATATTCCATGATTCTAAGCATGGACAAGGGAATTAACTGGGGAACACCAGAGATAAGGCAGCTCAGGAGCCATGTGTGGAGGGAGAGGAAAACCCTGGGAATTCTCCAAGTCCGGTGGAAGAACCAGAAGGACTTTAACAGCACAAATTTACCATGAAGAAATGAACCCACTGATGTTTCCCAACCGTGGAGTTGCCGAGCTGCAGATGCATCATAACGTTGGTTTGGTGCAACTTCCTGTGGTTTTGGGACAGGAAGTTGAATTTTCCGGGGCACATCTCAGGAAATGCCTGGGTGGCTCATCCCAGGTGTAACATTCCCATCCCAGGCTGTTCCCACTGCAGCAGCCAGACCTGCACCTGGACACGGGTGGGTGGCAAACATCCAGGAACAAGAAGAACCCTTCAAAATCCCACCCCTGGAAGGCAGCTGGGTCAAGCAGGTACCTACAAAGGCAGGGTAACACCCTCTTTTCCCAATCTGCTCCATTTCTCCAGCTGCCTTCATCTTCCTCCTCTTCCAAAGCCATCCAGACACACACCAAGGTTCCTCCTTCAGCTCCATTCCTGCTCTCTGCCCAAGTCCTTAAGCTTTCCTCCTCTTCTTCACATCTTTCCATTAAACCATTCCTTCCTTTCCCCCCCTCCTCATCAATCTCCTTCCTCCCTTGGAACCCAAATTTCTTCCTTTCCTGCTGCAAAGGCATGTACAAACCCAAGAAAACTCCTTTCAGCCCTTCCCTTGATCCAAACCCCTGCCAAGGTGCTGCAAATTAAGAAGGATTCTGCCTTGTTTTCAATCTCAAAAATGCTCTGAACCGCGAAACCCTGCGGGCTGTGAGCTGTGGTACAGCTAAAACTTCTCCACAAAGCTCTTCCCAACTCATTCTTCCAAGAGTGAAAGCTTAAACTGAGGTGAGTTTTCAGTTGGAAATGCTGAAAATCACCTTCCACAGTGCCAAATGTTTGTTGTAGAGAGACCAAGAATGTCAGTTAAAAAAAGAAAAAGAGGAAAAAAACAACAACTGTTTTGCTCATCAAAGGAACAGTTTCCCCTTCCTGCACTAACCTGCCCCTGGAAAAAGATGAGGCATTTCATCAAAAATTCCATTAGCAGCCTGTTTATCTACTCAGAACCTTCCAGTTATTCAGCAGCGGTGTTGATTTTTGGACCAGGACAAGAAGATTTTAAAATCAGAACAGTTTAGAGGCATCATTGCCTATGAGGTGCCAGGCACAGGGACAGGAGGAAAGGGAAAGCTGTAAGGAGAAAACTGAGAATATTGACCTGCAGGGTGAGGGGATCCCATTTTGGAAACTGCTGAACGTCAGGAAAGTGGCAGTTGAAATTTTAGGAGTGTTGCTCCCCTTTGCAGGAACAATGGAGGTGACACAGCCAGGCACCTGCCACTTCAACAGAATCCCAGAATCTCTGAGCTTGGGAAAAACCTCCAGGATCCAACCACTGACCTTGTCCCCAGCCCAGAACAGTTGTTCCATGAACACCTGCAGGATGGGGACTCCACCACCTCACTTGGGCATGGCCTGAGCACCCTTTCTACAAAGAGATTCCTGTTGCTGTCCACCCTGAGCCTCCCCTGGCCCATCTTGAAGCCGTTCCCTCTGCTCCTGTCCCTGTTCCATGGGAGCAGAGCCCGACCCCCCCGGCTGTCCCCGCCTGTCAGGAGTTGTGCAGAGACACAAGGTTCCCCTGAGCCTCCTTTTCTCCAGGCTCAGCCCCTTTCCAGCTCCCTCAGCCTCTCCTGGGGCTCCAGCCCCTTCCCCAGCTCTGTTCCCTTCCCTGGACACCTCCAGCCCCTCGATGTCCTTCTTGTCACGATGAACCCAACTCTGACCCCAGGATTGGAGGTGAGGCCTCAGCAGTGCCGAGGACAGAGGGACAATCCCTGCCCCGGTTCTGCTGGACACCCTGTTCCTGATCCACTGCAGGTGTCTTTGGCCTCTTGGCCCCCTGGGCACACCTGGGCTCGTGTTCACCTTAGCACAAGATGCCAAGTTTCTTCCATGAAACCAGCAAATTTGTCAAAAATCATGTTTTTCAAAATTAGACAAAATGCCTCACTGTAAGGATGGGGAGGCTCTGGCACAGGCTGCCCAGGGGAGCCGTGGCTGCCCCACCCCTGGAAGTGTTTAGAGCCAGATTAGATGGGGCTTGAAGCAACCTGGGATAGTGGAAGGTGTCTGGGCCCATGGCAGGGGGTGGAATGAGATGTCGAAGGTCCCTTCCAACCCAAACCTCTCCAGGATTAAATTCACCAAGGCACAAAACAAGGAATGTGAGGTTTTCCCCAATGCTCCATAGAGAAGACAAACAGCACTCCATCCCCAGTGCCACCAGTCAGACCAGTGCAGACAGGACCTTCCCACCCAGTCCCACCCCAGCCCCTCCCAGACCATTGTGGGAGCTGGGAAGAGCCCAGGAGCTGGTGCTGGTTCCTTACTAGGATGCAGAATCGTTCAGCTGGTATTCCCTGGATCTGCTGAAGCAGGCCTGCACTCCAGGGTCTCTCCAGAGCCGTTTGATGACTCCAGCCAGCTCAGCCGTCATCATTCCCTCCTCCGCGCTCCCAGCCAGCACGAACAGCTGCCGGGCATCGTCCTGCGGGACAGAACACAGCTTTGGGATGTCCATCCACAGAGACCTTCCCCACCAACAGCAAGCTTCAACATCTCGGCGTTAATTCATCACTGCTCTGCTTAATCACAGCCCAGTCCATCCGGTTTTCTCCCAAAAGTCACGGAGCTGTTTACCTCCGGCAGGCAGAAAGGGAATTTTTGGGGAAGAGGCTCCAGGTTGTGGGGTGAGATGCTCTGATCAAAGAAGGCCACAGTATTTCCGTAGGGATCACAGCTCCAAAGGCACCATTCCCTTCAAAACCACGGGATTTCAGTAACTCGGTGCAATGTTTCAGAGAAAGGGTGGGAAAGCTGATGTGCTACTACAGAGCAAGGAACTGAACTAGAGGTTTTACTTGGAAAACCTCTGTTGGTGTGGCACAGCGCAGGGAAAAGGGAAAAAAAGTGAGGTCTGAGAGATGATGGGACCAAAGCATTGAGGATTTGCCTTTTGCTGCTAAAGCTGTGAAGGAGACTGATTCCTTAATAAAACATTTCATCAGGAGACGGAATGGACTGGTCAGGATCTGAGCATGAAAAATCCCCCTCAGAAGCCAGAGCAGGACTGTGCCCCTCTCCAGGCTATCCAGTGGTTTGGGACAGGGAACCCCACACTGCCCTGTAGCCCCTCTGCTTCTATTCCTGATCCCTGATCAGACCTGTGAGAAACCTTCCACTATCCCAGCATTCTCCTCCTAACACCGGCTCCTCTGCCCTGAGCCCCAAACCCCGCATGTGCCAAGCCCAGAGTGCTGATCCCAAACCCACTTTATCGGGGTCTTAACAGCCAAATGCAGAGGGACCCCAGTTGTGGAGCTCTCTAGGTCACTCCATGCTTTGATGCATTTGGCCTTTTCCTGGGAAAGCAAGGCAAGGTTTTTGCCCTTTGGGATGCTGAAAATTCATGGCATTCAGCTCTTGTGAAGCCACCTCAGCATGGGCAGGTAACTGAGAAAGGACCTGGATTCAGCATCTTCCCTGTTCCAGCTCCAACTCGGCTTCAACAAGCACCAAGAAAGGTGGGAGAGAATTCAGGGAGGATTTGAAGCAGCAGCTGAACAGCCTGGATGAACATGTAAATGAAGATGTGCCCTTTGGCCAGGACTTGGAATCATAAATCCAAAATAAATACCATAAATTCAAACTATCCAGGGCTGGATCAACTGCAGCATGAGGCAGAACAGTCACGGTGCAGCCCTGTGCTGACACAGTTCCTTTCTCCTGCACGTTTCCAGGAGTCCTTAGCTCCCACTCTGTGCCTTTCCCACCACAAGGATCAAGGCTTCCTGACTTCCAGCTCAAAATGCTGGAGATAAATGCAAGAAACAGCTAGGGAATGAGCAGAGACTAGAGAGGAGGGGAAAAGCAGGGCCTCAAACATCCTAAAATTTCAAACACAGAATTCCCAAAAATTCAAATAATTTAGAAAGATTTGGGGATTTTTTTTTTTTCCTTGAGCATTCAAACTACTAAAGGTTCTTACCCAAAACCTCAGTAAAATATTGTTTTGCACTGACAATACACTGAAGTTACGACAGTTTTTTTGCTATTTTATCTTGTAACGTATTCTGCCCGGACTGAAACACCAGGATTCATTAACACGGTTCAGGCTAAGGAAATAAATGCAATACTCACTGCTCTGGCAACTTCCCCAAAGTCTATCTTTAGCCTCCCCATGGCTCTGATGATGGCGATGATGGATTGGATGGTGTTGCTGTACACAACCACTTTATACTGTTTGCATTCCTCCTCTGAGTAGCCATCTTCATGGATAATCCTGGAAGGAAACCAGCTGATTACTCCCAAGCCAAACCAGAAAGGCAGCACACATTTTTTTTTATCCCATCTCACACAAAAACGTAAGTTCCAGCCTGCACTCACTTCATCTGCTTCACAATGGTGCTTTTCCCAGACTCTCCAGCACCTGAAAAGCACAAAAAACATCCAGTTATCCATATGAAACTGAAAGGAAAAGCAGGATGTGCTTTTTCCAGCTCCCACAGAGAAGCTGATGGGGTCTGGAGTAGGATATTCCTCGTGCATTGCTGCTGGTAGTGTTAGTAGTTCCACTGTACTGTCCTGGCACATTCTTCCCGGATTTTATTTACACGTGCCAACAGTCACCGTGAGTTCATTGGCTAAAAAACCCTGGAATTTCTCGATTTCCAGAGGGCAGCCAACTGGGAGACAAGCCTGAAGGACTGGGATGAGTATTTATCCAACAGAGCAGCTCCCATCCCTCACTCCAGGCCAAGACAGCCAAAGTGCATCAGCATCACCAGATGCTGCCACCGTTACTGGGCTGGGCAGGAAAGGCCTTGAACAAGCAGGTGGGAAGTGACTCTGGCACGGGCTGATTTCCAGGTGAATCTCAGAGCTGCAGGCACGTCTGCATCCCAACAGCCTTCCTTCAAGGAATGCCAAGAATACCTGGCTTCCAAAGCTCTGCAGAGCTGGGAGGGGTCAGTTATCCCTGGGGTGGGTCAGTTATCCCTTCAAACAGGGTCAGGTATTCCTGACTGTAAAAAACCAGCAAGTTCCCTGTTTTTCCTATTTATTTTTTTTTTTGTCCCAGATCCCAGAGCATTCCCAAACCAAATCCCTCCTGCATGGCTCAGGGCAGCGGACACCTGGGATTCCAAACCATCAGTTATCCTGGTTTATGGAGCTTAGCAGAGCTGCCCCACATGCCTGTCCCAGCCAGGAGGACACCAAAGGCAGGCACGGTGTTCCTAAGTCAGCAGAACTCCAGGACTTCACCTGGTGTGGCAGCAGGAGCTCAGCTCAGCTGGCTCTGCCACTGCCTGAGGGCTCCTCGGCCTCAAAGACTCCCCGAGCTGCAGAGCTGGGCTGCCTGTAGGCAAGGAATGATGTTGGACCTGCTTGGATTTGGATAGATGACTCGGGTGAGCCTGGAGGGAATAAAACACCCGTAGAATTCCAGAATGGTTTGGGTTGGGAGAGTCCTTAAATCCCATCCTGTTCCACCCCTCTCTACAGGCAGGGAGACATTCACTATCCCAGGCTGCTCCAAGCTCTGTCCAACCTGGCGTTGAATGCATCCAGGGATGGCACAGCCACAGCTTCTCTGGGCACCCTGTGCCAGGCCTTCCCCATCCTCATAGGGAAGAATTCCTTCCCAATATCCCATCCATCCCTGCCCTTTGGCAGTGGAAGCCATCCCCCTTTGTCCTGTCACCCCAGGCCTTTGTTCAAAGTTGCTCCCCTGCTCTCCTGAAGCCCCTTTAGATTTCAGGTCTCCCTGGATCCTTCCCTTCTCCAGGGTGAACATTCCCAGCTCTCCCAGAGCAGCTCAGTGTTTGTGGTCAGGTGTGAAAACATCTACACTCTGTGGACTCAGCACTTCCACCCTGGGAGGATACAAATCCTTTTTATTTCCCACATCCACCCTCCACATTCCCAGGATCCAAGTGCTGCGATTTCAAATCTCCCCTGTCCCCAAACCCAGACTGAGAAGGCACTTTTGCCATGACCTCTCTGTTTTTGCCTTCTCAGCATAGTGTTTACTGTTGTTTCCTCCTCAGATTATCCCAAAATAATCTCCTGCAGCAGCCAAGCCGTTCTGCCTGTCACCAACCTCATCAGATCCAACCTTGCAACAGCACTGATTCCAACCAGATTCCTTTAACCCCTTCCCTCCCCGCCTCAATCCTAAACACTGCCTGGTAGAGCAGGAATTCCCTTCTCCAAGGTTACTCACACCTTACTTTAGAGGAAGAAAGTAGGAATCCACATCCTCCAAACTGTCTCCTCACCAGCACACGACCCCAAACTGGCTCCTCAGCCATGGCCAAGCAGTGACCTGTTATTCCTAAAGAAGTTTTTCCTGTTGTTCCAGGTTCTCTCTTTCAGGCAGGAGCCACCCAGACAAGGTACCTCATTAACACTCACTGAAAAACATCTCCCCTCCAGCTCCAGCTCTGGAATGGAAGGTGGAGCTCCTGCTGGGATGGCCCAGGAGATGGGCAACGCCAGGGGAGAAAGGGATTAACACTGCCCTTGTCTAGTCTGGCACACAGGAACAGCTTCCCACTGACAAAAGGAGGATTAGATGGGATATTGGGAAGAAATTTTGTGAGGGTGGTGAGAGCCTGGCACAGGTTTCCCCGGGAAGCTGTGCCTTCCCCATCCCTGGAAGCAGCCAGGTTTAATGGAAGGTGTCTCTGCCCATGGCAGGGAGTGAGATGAGCTTTAAGGTCCCTTCCCACCTAAACAATCCTGGATTCCATGAATCTGGAGCCCCTCCAGTCTGGAGCCAGGCTGGAGAAGTGAAGGCTCTGGAGAGACCTCAGAGCCCCTTCCAGGGCCTGAAGTGGCTCCAGGAGAGCTGGAGAGGGACTTTGGACAAGGACTTGGAAGGACAAGATGAGGGGGGATGGCTTCCCACTGCCAGAGGGCAGGGAGAGGTGGGATGTTGGGAAGGAATTCTTCCCTGTGAGGGTGGGAGGCCCTGGCACAGGGAGCCCAGAGCAGCTGTGGCTGCCCCTGGAAGTATCCAAGGCCAGGTTGGACAGGGCTTGGAGCAGCCTGGGATAGTGGAAGGGCCCCTGACATGGCAGGGGGGTTGAATGCAATGCCTGGAAGGTTCCCTCACTCCAATCCAGCCCATCATTCCCATTTTACTCTTCTTTTCTGGACCTAATTTCAACATTTCTAGGTCTCACTTCTGTCCTTTGATGCTCCTCTAAACACCTGCAGATGTTCACACCGGACAAGCTGCTATTCCCCTTTTTCCAACCCACTGGAAAGGGTTTGCCTGAAGGGATCCATATTGGACCAACTCAGCAGCTTTTATCCTGCACCCTTCATTCCCAGCTCTGGGGACTTCCATGTGAGCTGTTCATACCCAGTGTGGCTGAGTCCTTCAGTAGGGGAATAACAAATGGGAATTTAAATGCTACTAAAACACTGCTTCAGCCTACAGCAAACTGATGCTACACACTAGAAATTCACATCAGGAGTGGATAGAGTTACACTGGAATTCTTACAGACTCCTCAGGCAAAGCCTCCAACTCTGGGATCTTAGGCAGGGACTAGATGGGGAGCCAGGAAGACCTCAGAGATCCAGAGATGTGAGAATGGATTCAAACCCATGGAAATCAGGGTGTTCCTGGGACATTTCTGCCAAAGGAGAAGCAAACCTTTCTCTTCTGCTCCCATGAGCACAGCCAGACAGGGACCACGTTCTGCCACAAGAAACCAGGGCTGAGCTCAGCGTGAATGTCAAAACCCTTTGGAAAAACTGCTTCAGAAGCTTTAACTTCTCTTTTCCCAAAATAGCAGTGAGGAACTTCTTCATACCACCCTGGACACAAAGAGCAGCTCATCTGTTACAGAGATTGTGCTACTCCATGGACACATTGAGCAAGAATTCCACAATGTCCCTGTCCTCAATGTATCCTTCCACAAGCCTTCAACTATTCCCTCTGGAAAGCAGATGGAGCCAGGAGGCATCACAGCTTCTGAAAGCCCTCACCCCCCACCCAGTAACACACCAGACCACACCAGTGACATCCCATTAACGCCCCATTAACATCCCAATAACATCCCAGTAACACCACAAGTTCTTAGGGAAAAGCTCAGCACCTAAGTGCTGGAATTCCATCTCCAAGGGGTGCCAATCCCTGCACATGTTCCTACAGCCAGATCTCTTCTCCCTCGGGAGCAGGAGGAAACTGGAGCAGCTTTCCAGCTGTATCAGGCTGCAAAGGGAAAGCAAAGGATACACGGGGGGAAATTATCATCCAACCACTTCCTCCAAGAAAGCCAGAGGATTTCCTGGAGCAGCAGATGGGAAGTCAAGCAACTTGGCATGGCCACGTGCTGGAGATTACAGGGAAGAGAGCAACAAAACACAGGTTGAACTGGCAATTTCAAGGGAGGAATTCCCAGTTGTGTTTCCACACAACTGTAATTTTTTGCTTTAAAAAAATCTCCAAGGAGGTAGGTCAGACTCCCTACATCTTCCAGACACAAGCATCCAGTTTCCTGCTCCAGAAGGTCCTAAAAATTCTGTTTTCAGTGCTTTTTTTCCCTGAAGTTATATCAAAACTGCACTAAACTCTACTTCAGGAAAGGAATTCCACACACATAATTAAGGGGAAAAGCCCTGGAACATCTGCAAGTTTCTGAAGAGAAACCAGGTCACTGCTGAAACAAATCCTTCCAGGGATAGAACAGGGGTGCACCTGGAAAATGCATTAAAACACAAGTGTGGAAAATAAAACTGAAGGGCCTGGCATAGGCACGTGGCTTGGACCTCCAGCAACAGCCAGTTCAGAAACTGTGCAGGGACATGGCAGGAACTCCACCAGCCCATTCCTGAAGTGCTGCAGCCCTTGGTGAGCTCCCAAATCCAGGGGTATTTCTCAGTAGTTCCAACATTCCCTGATAAACAGCTTGGGAATAACCCCAGGAGATCACTTGAAGCTCCAGGGGTGAGTTACAGACCTGGGAATGTGACAGGACGCTCCACATGAGGAGCAGGCTGGAAGCAATGCTGAATCTGTGGTTATAGCTCCCAAATCCCAAATGGAACCAGCTCCCCCCAGACAGGCTGAAAGGGGCCCAAGGAACAGCATGACCAAGCTGGGATGAGACCAAGTCCAAAAATATCTAATGGCTTGAGATCCACTGGAAGCGTGGAGCAGGAGCTGCTCAGATCACCCTAAACCTCAATGGGTATCTCACTAATAAACACATTCCCTTCATTTAACACTCATCCCACCCCACAAGGAACACGAACATCTCCTCTTACCCACTAATGCCCTCCTTAGCTTTCCACGGCACAGCATTTCTGAATTGTATTCCATGAGCAATTATCTCCCCACCAGCCTCCAGCAACACATGGACCTGTGCAGCCACAGCTGGGGAATGCTGAGCTATCAAATCCTCATCCTCCTCACCACCTCCCTCCTTCCATCCTATCCCAACATCCTGACCTTCCTAGCGCTGCCAACCCTGATAACATAGATCCCATCTTCCCTTGTTGAGGTTTTTTATTTCCATGGACACCTAGAAAACTCCTGGATACCACAGAATCACATGCAGCAGGAGAACTGCACTGGGAATCAGGAGAAAGGGAAAACCACTGGAGAAAGGAGCAGTAGTGTTGTACCACCAGGCTTGAGAGAAACAGCTGTTGTTGGAAAAGTCAGCAGGAACCAGGAGAGATCAGGCTGACACCTCTAGTTCCGCAAGAAGGACGGGAAAAACAATATCTTCAAATAAAACAGGGCACATGGGCTGACTACAGCCTCAGTGCAGAGGGAACAGCAGCCAATGGCGCAGGATAAACCACTCGAGGCTGTCACCGCCTCTGGAGGAAAGAAAAGTGAAGGCTTGGCTAAGGAATGGCTTACTGAAAACACAAACATGAACCCTGGGATCACGTCAGCGACATTCCAAGCCCTGCTGGGCCTGCTGGAGCACATGGATTGAAGCTGACGTGGCTTTTCCCACCAAAAGGTGCCCGGGAGATGCACAGAGCAGCAGCAGCCCCGATGGAAGATTTACAGTCACAGAGGGAATCCTGGAATGATTTGCGTTGGAAAGGACCTTAAATCCCATCTCATTCCACCCCCTGCCATGGGGGCACCTTCCACTGTCCCAGGCTGCTCCAAGCCGCATCCAACCTGGCCTTGGACACTTCCAGGGATGGGGCAGCCACAGCTGCTCTGGGCCCCCTGTGCCAGGGAAGAATTCCTTCCCAATATCCCATCTAACCCTGCTCTCTGGCAATGGGAAGCCATTCCCTCTCATCCTGGCACTCCAGGCCCTTGTCCAAAGTCCCTCTCCAGATCCTCTGGAGTCCCTTTAGGCACTGGAAGGGGCTCTGAGCCCCACCTGGAGCCTTCTCCTCTCCAGGCTGAGCATTCCCAGCTCTCCCAGACTGGCTCCAGAACAGAGGGGTTTTTCTTTTTGCCTTGAAACTATTGGAGCCTCAACCCTGTTTTAATTAAACAATAACTTCAAAGCTTAGAAACATCCCATGACCACTCAGAAGGTTGAAATATCTCCAGGAATCCTGCACCATTCCTGGAAAACATCAGGCTGGAGGAACCTGTGCCTCTCCCCTACACCTAGATCTGAGTGACCACTGACAGTTCTGAGAAATTCCTTAAGGAGCTGCTGAAATAGCCACAAACCAGCAGCAGACACCCCTCTGCTGCACCCCTGGAAGTGTCCATGGCCAGGTTGGATGGGGCTTGGAACAACCTGGGATACTGGAAGGTGCCTCTGCCCATGGCAGGGAATGGAACGGGATAAGCTTTAAAATCCCTTCCAGCCCAAATCATCCTGGGATTCTGTGACCCTGCACAGAGCTCAGATCTGAATTTGCTTTCCCAGCTCTTTGATCTCCCCCAGGAGTGTTTTGAAGGAATTATGGCTGTTGTCGAGCAGCGTGCCTGGAGACCCCCACGGAGAGGCCTTGTGTGGCTCTTGGCTGAACATCAAACCATCATCTCCAGCCTCCTGGGCAGCCCCTGATCCCCACAGCTCCTCATCCACACACGGGATTACAGAATCATGGAATGGGTTAGGTGGGGCTGTAAAGCTCTTCCTGTTCCACCCCCTGCCATGGGCAGGGACACCTTCCACTATCCCAGGTTGCTCCAAGCCCCGTCCAACCTGGCCTGGAACACTTCCAGGGGTGGAGACCTCAGAGCCCCTTCCAGAGCCTAAATGGGCTCCAGGAGAGCTGGAGAGGGACTTTGGACAAGGGTTGGAGGGACAGGACAATGGGAAATGGCTTCCCACTGCCAGAAAGCAGAGTTAGATGGGATATTGGGAAGGAATCCTACCCTGTGAGGGTGCTGAGGCCCTGGCACAGGGTGCCCAGAGAAGCTGTGGCTGCCCCATCCCTGTGAGTGTCCAAGGCCAGGTTGGACAGAGCTTGGAGCAGCCTGGAACAGTGGAACTGTCCCTGCCCATAGAATGGGATGAGCCTCAATGTCCCTTTCAACTCAATCCATTTCAGGATTTCATGATAAATGGATGTGCTTGGAGATATGGGATAAAAAGGCCAAGTCTGCTGTCTCTGGATCCAAGTCTGGGTGGCGACAGCAGAGAAAGAGCCAAGCAAACGGGAGATGGATGATAAAGCAACAGATAACTTGGAAAGAGAGGGAACAGTGGGAAGACCTGGGCTTGGAAAAGATATTCTTAGTGTTCCTGATTATCAAGCATCATCTTGTGCTGGGCCCATTTTTAAAAGTCAAACATCCTCTGAATTTCCTGCAGGGACAACAATCCTGAGCTGTTCCAAACATGCAGCCGAGCTCTCCCTGCCTGGCAGCTCCTGCTGAGGGATAAGCTCATTCCCCAAACACCGGGAGCTTGCAGGGGATGGAGACCCCAAACCACCGAGCTCCAGGAGGCCAGCCTTGTGTCCCGGCATTGTCAGTGTTTGTTTCTAAAGCTGACCCAGGCAGCACCACCCCGGTAACCAGAGAAGGTTAAAGGAGGCACTGAAGTGACCAAACACCAACTGCGAAAACATGAAACAAGAGCCAGGCATCGGATCCCCAGGAACAAAGGAGACAGCACAGGGATCACCACAAAGAGCGTGCTGGAAAAACAATCAGCATCTGTCCCTCATTTCAACTCCAAACCCCATTTAAGTCACGAAAAGACCATTTTTCAATCCCCCTTCTGCAGGGAACAAGTGCCTGCTGCATCCCAGGAGGTGTGGACACAGCTCTGCTCATGCCAAACTTCCAAAAGATTAGATCCATGATCTAATTAAAAAATTCCACTTTACAGCTCCCTCTCTCTTCTGAGAAAAGTTATTTCAATGCCCTGCCTCAGAATTTAATGAAACTTGAACCATATCCAGGGGGCTCTTGGAGCATAGATGGAATCACAATTCCTCGACCAAGCTGTCTGCTGGAAATCGTCCATCCCCAAATCCCAGTGCCGGGCACGGACGCTCACCGTGTGTCCTGACACAAGCACGTGATGTACACATGACACAGGGGGCGGAAGAATTCCCATCCCACAGCTGGAAAATGGCACTGTGCAGAAAAGAGGGCATCTGACCCTGGTGGAACAAAACCGCTTTTACAGGAGGTTAAATAAGTCATGGCTGATTCCTGAAAAACTCAAGGGGCTCAGGCACTCTGGAGGTAAGGAGCATTTTGCCTGCCCTGCATCTGGTTTTGGTGGGAAAAGGGCAGAACAGAAAAACAAGGGGAAGGTACACAGAGACCCAATGGAAAGGGGGGAGAACATGGGTGGAAGCTGCAGCTCCCATACCTGAGGACAGGGAAATTCCAGCCTCCAGTGCAGCTGTGGAAAGACCTCCACGGAACTCAAAGCCCTGAGAAGAGCTGCGTCTCCAAAGAGATCTGACCTGCTAGCACATGAATTAGAATCATGGAATTGTTAAGGTTGGAAAAGCCCTCTGAGATCGAGTCACACCATATCCCAGCACTGCCATGTCCACCCCTAATCCATGTCCCAGCTGTCTTATCCACAAGTTCTTCGAGCGCTTCCAGGGATGGAGATTCCACCGCTGCCCTGGGCAGCCTGTGCTGGGGCCAGACCTTTGCCATGAAGAAATTTTCCCTGATATCCAACCTAAACCTTCCCTGGTGCAATCTGGCCCGAGCCAGGTCCTTGTGAACCGTGTGAGGAGAATCCTCCCATGGTCACCAGGAACTGCCAGCAGACCCAGATACCTTCAAGATCAGAGAAACAACAGCTCCCTGCAGCTTCCCCAGCAGGATTCCTACGGCAGATCCCACAAGGAAGGACACTTGGAGAAGCAGCCACTGCTGGGACAACATCTGGAGACCAACACCCCATCACAGAGCTTCGTATCACCATTCCAAGGGCATCCAGTAGCTCCAGAGCTGAGCAGCAGCCAGGTCCAACCCCCAGATGAATCCTTGGGAACAGGGATCCAAGACACATCTGCTGTGCTCTGAGAAAAGCCACTTCAATTAACAACATCATTAACTGTAGCGCCAGCTCTGCCTGGATTTCCATTCCCAGAAAACACTTTCCTACTTTAAACCAAAATACAACAGTGCTGAGGAAGCTTTGGGGAATTCAGGAAAGAAAAAAGGTTGGAAAAATCAGTTTCGGGAAAAAGCCGAGGGCTCCTGGAGTAGTGGAGGGGGGTGAATTTTGCAAATTAAGGTTATTTTAAAACAAACTTATGCTTTTAATTGTTTTTGCATTAATTAGCAGCACCCCTCCAATATAACTACACAGCACCCCCAAACTCAGGGAAGCTGTCCAGGCTGGATAAAGGGTGCTTTGGGCAAAACCAGTCCAACATTGATGCACCCACAGAGCCACAAAACCCCCACTCACACAGGAATTTGGGAACAGGACAGCGCTGGAATCCAGCTTTACCACCTGGGGTCACACAGACCCAGAACAACATGCCAGACCTTTGGAAAGGCACTGCAGGCAGAGTGAAGGACCTGGGTTAGCTCCTACCCAACCAGGAAGAGCTCCAGCACCTTCCTCCATTTGGCTGGAAAAATCTGCCAGGTTTTCCCATCTGCAGAACCCCATGTGTGCCTGTCGAGAAGCCTTTTCCTGGGGGCAAATGGGAGGAGAAAAATGGGAGTGAGGGCTCCTGGGCTGTTCCCAGCTTGTTCCCAGCCATTCCCAGCCTCTCAGGAGCTTCAGCTGCTGTTCCAGAGAGTGAATCCAGTGTTGCCGTCACTCCAACCATGCCGGTGCCAATGCCAGCAGAGCTGCTGGTGGCATTCCAACATGGAACAATAATTACATCCCACAGGGTTGTGACAACCAGGGTCAGTGATTATTCAATACTCAGTTTTCATTTGTTTTCATAAAATATCCCCAGAACTTAGAATTGCTCAACAAACTTTGGAGTTGTGAAAGGGAAACACAACAGAGGGACTTGAAATCCCTGAGGAGAAGCTGCCAGGGACAGCTCCAGGATTAACTTTATCCCAGCAATCTTGCATTATCCAGGTGCTGGGCCCACTTTCTCCAGCATCCGAACCCTCTCTCAGGTGGAAGGTGCTGAAAAAGTCAAACCAAAGCTCCCAGAAGAAGAGAGAACAACTGGAATTCTCTCTCCTTCCTCCCCTGCTCAAGAGAAGATAATGGTTATGGATAGAGAGGAAAACACACCCAAACACTGATTTGGGGTTTATGATTTCTCCCAAATCTCATGATTTTTGGGATATTTGACTTCCTTTCTTCTCCTCAGATCTTCCAATTTTGGCTGTATTTTACTTCCTATTTCTCCTCAAATCTCCCAATTTTCAGTGTCTTTACCTCCCTCTCTCTCTTATCTTCCTAAACCTCCTGATTTCAGGTTTACTTCCTCTCCTCTCCCACATATCTCCTGATTTTCATGTGTATTTGATTCCTCTTCTACATCTCCTGATTTGGGCTGTGTTTCACTTCTCCTCTCCCAAATTTCACTGTATTTGCCTTTTTCTCCCTCTTCTCTTCCAACCCTCCAGATTGTGGGTCCGTCCCTGCCTCCCCAGCCTCCTCACACCCCAGCTGGGAAGGATCCAGCTCCCTCTCCTCAGGCACAGCCCTTTCCTTGCTCATCACAGCTCTGCAGATCTCAAACTGGGGCAGCTCTTCTAATGGAGCTGGGAAGGATGTGCGGACTCCAAACTTCAGGAAAAATCCATTCTTTTTTGACCAGCCCTCTCTGAGAGGGGCAGAAACCACTCAGAGAATGACACAAGACCCCGCAGATCCAGAGAGTTTTATGTGGGATAAAAACCCCTTCCTCAAACAATGGGAAAATCCTTATGGACTTTTCCATCGGCTTCTAGTGCCTCATTGAAAGGGTGCTCCCACTGCAGATAACTTCTCCTGGGAATCCCCTGCTCTGCTTTACCTGCACATCAAGAAGGATGTGTGTGGGAGGATTCCAGCATTCCCTGGTATTCCCAGGAATCACCACACTCAGTCTTAAAACCAGGAAATACCCAAGAGAGATTTGCCAGCGACAACCAGGTGCAAACCTGACCTGGGATCAGGTAGATCCAGAGGCAGGTCCAGATCAACATTCCAATTACTGCTAAAAAGCTCCTCACCTGCAGACACACCAGGAAATGCAGGAATTTTCCTGCCATCCAAAGCCAACAGTGACCCCAAATCAGCTGCTGCTGTGTTCTAAAGCCTCACCTGGTTTTTAACGCATTCCAACTGATGACTGTATGATTTTTGGGATACACCCCCATTCCATGCTTGCTGATAAAATCAACCTCAGCCTCAAAGCCTTCGGTGCATTGGAAAAAATGTCATACAAAAATATGAGGAAAGAATTACTCCATTCCAGGCAATGTGCAAGTGTTGCTTATTAACACCAAAACAAACACCTGGAGAACAAAGGATTCTCCTGACACACAGCCAAGAGCTTTTCCACGGACACACCAAGTACAAAGCTCTGAGCAGCTCCTGCAGGGAGCGAAGAAAACTGGCTAAATGGGAAAGAAAAAGGATTCCTGGAGCAGGATGGTTCCTTCACACATCCTGCTCTAACAGGACCCACTCAGCGCTGCTGTTCAGATCCTCACAGACTCCATCTGTCTCCTCCGAGACAGAAAAATCAGGATAACCAAAAATACATACCCAGACCTTGAAAAGAGGGACTAGCATGAGCAGATGGTTCACCAGCCCCGAGTGGTGCTAAATGTGAGGATTTGAAATGAATTCCAGAGTCCTACACTGCTTTGGGTTAGAAGCTCATCCCAGTCCATGTGCAGCAACATCTTCCACTGTCCCAGGTTGCTCCAAGCCCCATCCAACCCAGCCTTGGACATTTCCAGGAATGGGGCAGTCACAGCTGCTCTGGGCACCTGTGCCAGGGCCTCCCCACCCTCACAAGGAGGGATTTCTCTCCAGTCTCCAATTTCTCCCCAGCATCTCATCTCGGTCTGCTCCCCCAGCCTGCAGGAAGGGCACTTTGTGCCTCCTCTGAACTCCCATCATCACTTCCAAGAACTCCAAAACACAGTTTAAACACAGCAAAACTCTGCTAAAGGGAATCTCCCACCCATCCTAAAGGAAATCCTCCACCCAGCTCTTCCCAGATCCTGAGAAAAAGCCAAAAAATTGACACCTCCTGTTCCCATGCACTTAATCCTCCCAGGATCTCCCACCTCCGTTGGTCCCAAACGCACGGACACCCGGAGCCGTTCTGCCCCCACTCCCCGACTGGGAATTTAATCCCAGCCTCAGCATTCCCTCCCTTCCCTGCGCGGACCCACGGGATGAGCCGTGCCTCTCCCAGCCTTGGCCCAATCCCACCCGGGAGGGACCGCCCTCCCCCCGAGCAGCCTGCAGGGAGCACGGGGAAATTCCATCGGACACGCAGGAGACATTCCATCGGGAAAAGCCCACGGGCCGCATCCCAGCCCCCCGCAAGGATGGGATAAGCTATGCCCTCTCCCCAGGAAGGGGACCAGGGGACCCCCAGGACCCTCCTCAGTGCCCGGGGATCCCTGGGGACCATCATCAGCCCCCCCAGGGATCCCTCGGGAACTTCCTCAACCCCCATCAGGGATCCCTCGGGAACCACCTCGGCTCCCATCAGGGATCTCTCGGGAACCTCCTCAGCCCCCCCCAGGGATCCCTCGGGAACTTCATCAACCCCTCCAGGGATCCCTCGGGAGCCACCTCAGCTCCCATCAGAGATCTCTCGGGACTTTTTCAGCCCCCATCAGGGATCCCTCGGGAACCACCTCAGCCCCCATCACGGATCCCTCGGGACGTCTTCAGCTCCCCCAGGGACCCCCACTGCTCCATTCCCAAACTCCTTCCTGAGGGCGGAGGCCCCCCGTTGCCCTCCCCAAATCCCTCCGGAGACCAGAAAGCCCCATTCCGCTCTGCCCCCCCGGCCCCTCCTCACCGAGCAGCAGCAGCTTCACCTCCTTGGCCGCCTTCTCGCCGTCTTCCCGCAGGTTGCGGTCGATCATTTTACTCCTCTCCACCGCCGCCTTATCCTCGGCGCTCAGCGTGCACCCCATGGCGGCGGCGGGGGCGGCCGGGCGGCCGGGGACGGGGTGGCCGGGACCGGGACCGGGATCGGGGCCGGGATCGGGATCAGGATCCGGGCCGCAGCTGCCTCGGCCCGGGCGGCTCCTGAGGCGGCGCCGGATTTCCGGTTCTGCGCCGCAGGGCACGCCGGGAAATGAAGTCCCGCGGGCTGAGAGTGAGAGTACTTCCGCCCCGGTGGAGCGGGGCATGACGGGAGGAAGCATCACTTTCCGCCACGTTAGAGCAGAGTATTATGGGGGGGGAAAAGCGCTTTACTTCCGCCTCGGTAGAGCGAGACATGATGGGAAATACTCTGCTTCCTGCTCTGTTTGGCAGGCATGATGGGAGTTGTAGTTCTCGAGGGGGTCGGTAGAGTCCGTGGGGACCCCAGCCCTCCAACCCCCGCCTGCCCTCCCCAGCCCGCCCTCATGAAGGGCGTCCAGGCTCCGCACCCCCAGAGGGCCGGGCCTCGGCTCCGCGGCTGCGGGGCGGGCTCGGGGGACTGGGAGCTGGTCTCCGGGCCTGAGGAAGGGTTGGACTCAGGGCCATGGGGGAATGGAGGGGAACCCCCTCCGCAGAAAGCCCCCCCCTCCCCGGCTGTAGAGGAGCCACCCCTCCTAGAGAGACCCCAAACACGAGCCCCCCACTCTTATCCCTGGCCCATCACTGGGCTTGTGCGCCCCAGCTGCTGCCCCCCAATTGTGGTGGTCCCACGGGACCCCCGATCAGTGGCGGCCGTGCTGACTCCCAACTGCATCAACCCAACGAAGGTCGTAGGACCTCCCCCAGTCACCTGCGATGGCAGCAATGAGGACCCTCACACACCCCGATGAGAGTGGTGGGACCCCCAATCCCCCACAGCAATAAGGACCCCACACACATCAGCAAGAGTCATAGGACCCTCAGTCCCCCACTGTGATCACAGAGACCCCCCCAAACCCCAAAGAATGCTGTGGGACCCCTAATCCCCCACAGCAGTGAGAACCATTCCCATTCCATCAAGTACCATGGGACCCCCAACTCTCCATGGCTGCAGCAAGGAGCCCCCACCCCATCACCCCATTGCGTGTTGTGGGACCCCCAATTCCCTGTGGCTGCAGTGAGGACCCCCCACCCTCCATGGCAACGTGGTACCCCCAGCCCAATAAGCACTGTGGGACCTCCAACCCCCCCATGGCGGTCACAAAGCCCCCCGTCAACGAGTCACTATGAGCATCTCTCCCCTCGCAGCCGCATTTACCCCGACACCCCCAAACGCTACAGCCCCGCTTTGGCAGAGCCCGCCACGGGCATGAACGCCCCGCTCCCTCCACCCCACTCCATCCCCTCGGCCGCCTCCTCCTCGATCTGCCCCGGGATGCGGAAATCCACGGGGGGCAGGTTCCTCTCGGAGCTGGGGGGATCTGGTGGGCGCCCGGTGCTCTGGAGGAACTGTAGAAAGTTCTCCTCGATGGAGCCCTCACGGCTCGGCAGCCTCAGGTCCTCCTCGGGGGGCTGCTTGAAGAAGCAGGTGAGGAGCCGGCCGAGCTCCCCGCGGATCTGACGGTTGAGGCAGCCGTAGAAGAAGGGGTTGGAGGTGAAGCAGCAGAACCCCAGCCAGGTGACCACAGTCTCAGCCGCCGGCCCGGCCAAGGGCCGAGTGCTCAGCGCCGTGTACAGCTGGAAGGAGAAGTAGGGCAACCAGCAGAAGAGGAACTGGCCGCCCACGGCCAGCAGCACGACAGCCGCCTTGCCCCCGCCAAACATCCTCTGCGGGGTGGTCCGTGGAGCCCCCGAGGTGGTGACCATGGTGGAGCGGCTGCTGAGGGACACCGAGCGCCGGCGCGGCGTCTCCATCCAGGTGGGCGGCGGGCCGTGGTGCATGGCCGCCACCCGCGCCACCTTGAACATGCCGCAGTAAACCACGACGATGATGAGGAGGGGCAGGACGAAGTAGAAGGCGGCGAAGAAGACCACGAAGACCTTGCAGGACGGCCCACGGCTCCACTGCAAGGAGCAGCCGTGAGCGCCGGGCGCCGGCGGGCGGTCGGGGGACAACCAGCCCAGCACGGGCACCAGCGAGGTGGCCACGGCCTTGAGCCACACGCCGGCCAGCACCCCGGCCACCAGCCCCGCGGTCATCCGCACCTCGTAGCGCAGCGGGTGCACCACGTAGTAGTAGCGCTCCACGTTGACGGTGGAGATGGAGAGGATGCACATGGAGGTGAGGCACACGCTGAGGAACAGGTACACGCGGCACACGGCCTCGCCCAGCCCTGGGCTCTCGAACACGGCCGAGCCCGACAGCATCTCCAGCGGCATCAGCGTGAGGGCGGCCAGGAAATCCACCAGGCACAGGTGGAACACAAAGACGAACTTGCGCAGCGCCGGCGTCTTGGCGATGACCGTCATGACGGCGGCGTTGCCCACGATGGCCGTGACGTCCAGCAGCACCATGAAGAACAGCCCCACAGACTTGGAGGCCACGTCCTTGGGCTTGGCCTCGGCTGTGCTGTTGGGGGGCCGGGACCCCCCTCTAGAGCCATTCCAGCCCCACGGCGAGGGCAGGAAGGGCTCCATCCTGTGCCGCCGGCCTGGCGGCGGGGACGGCGCAGCCGGGCATCGCCGGAGGGTCACATCCTCGGTGGTCCGGGGGTGGGGGGGGCCGCCGTGGCACTCAGAGCACCCAAAGGTGCCCCCCAGCCCCACTCATGTCCCCGCTGCTCAGTGAGGGGGTACCTGGGGGAGGTGGAGCTGTCACTGGAGGGGGCAGGACCCTGGAGGACCCCTGAGTGCTGAGCAGGACCCCCAGCTGCAGCCCCCCCCAGCACCTGGGGTGAAGGTGGAGCTGTCATGGGGGGAAGACCCTGAGGGGAACCCTGAGAGCCCGGGGGTGCTCACAGGTGACCTCTGACAGCCATGGTGGGGGCACAGCTGTGCTGGGGGGAATGTGGGGTTGTCATGGGGGGACACAACCCTGGGGGTCCCCTGAGAGCTGAGCTGGACCCCCACCTGCATCCCGCAGGTACCTGGGGGCACGTGGAGCTGTCAGAAGACGGGGAAGACTCTGAGGGAACCCCTGAGAGCCGTGGTGGCATCACAGCCGAGCCTTGAGAGACACAGGGTGGGTCTCAGCCCAGCTGTGACCCCCATGCACAGCCCCCAGGCACCTGGGGGAAGGTAGAGCTGCCAAAGGGGACAAGGAGCTCTGGGGGACCCCTGAGACCCCCGGGAGGGTTCAGCACAGCTGTGACCCCCCACACATATCCCCATCACCCCCTATCCATCTCCACAACCCCCTACATCAAATCCCTTCCTCAACCAAAAGCCTTGTTCCCCCCAAAAACCAGCAGTTCTGGGGTAACCCCCCCCCCCAAATCCCAACGTTTCAACCCAAACCACCCCAGTGGAGCCCTCTGCCCAGAGTGTGGGCACCACAAGGGGGGGCCGGGATGGGTGGGGAGTCCTGAGAATGAGGGGAGGGCCCAGCACCCCCAAGTCCTGAGTTCACCCCTTGCGCTTGGAGGCCTTGTGTGACCCCCACCCCCCGAGCTCACACCCCCTCCATGGGGATATGGGGGGAATGTGGGGGTTACCCCGGACCCCTCCGGGTGTTCCTCACGGGGGTGGGGGTCCCCAGCCCTGCACCCCGAGGGAGGGATGCTGACGGAATGGGGGTGCAGCCGCGGGTCCCCCCTCCCTTTCTCACTGCCCATTCCCCTCGCCCAGAGCCCCGGAGCGATGTCACGGGTTGGGGACCCCCCCCTTTCCCAACCCGCGGGGGAGTCTCCCCCACCTCCCCAGTATCTCCCCACCTCCCCAGGCCGCCGCCCCGGCGGGGCTGCTCGGCCGCGGCACCTACCCTGGGGGTGTGCATGGAGCCGGCCTGAGGGTCCCCGGTCCGGCCGGGGGAGGGGTCGGGGCTGGGGGGTGTCCCCGGGGTGGCGGGGGATGCTCGGGGCTGGAGCCACTGCGGCGAGGGTAGCTCCGCACCGCCCGGCTGCTGGGTCCTAGCGCCGCCCGCCTCGCCTCGGTACCCCGGGAACGGCCCCTGGAGCCCCGCAACGGGGGGGTCGCCGCCGCCCGAAGCCTGGCTTTGCCCCCGCGGTGGAGAACGGAGGGTGGGAGAACGGGGGGTGCTGCCCCGCGTATTGCTTCGTGCCTCAGTTTCCTCAGCTGCTTCCCAAAAGCGATGGGGAGGGCGTGGGGCTGTCGCTGTGGGGGTGAAGCCCCCCGGGGAAGGGAAAGGGGGCTCGGGGGTGCAGCGCGGAGCTGCTCCCGGGGGGGATGGGGTGCAGATTCGCAGCGGGGGGCGCAGGGTGGGGGTGGGGATGTGGAGGGATCCGGGGAGGGGAGCGCTCAGAGGGGCCGCAGAGCCCCCCCAGCTCTGCCCACCCCCTTTCCCGTGCTCCCAGTTCAGCAGTGGAGCAAATGGGATGGGCTCAGGGTCCCCCCTCCCCAAACGCCTCGTGCCTCAGCTTTCCCAGGACACGGCCATGCCCTTCCAGGAAGGGGTGCCCGTCTTTTCCATCCCTCCAAAATCCTGCTCGGGCTGCGAACTTTCCCCCAGGGGTGCCCGGGTGGGACGCGTGGCCAGCGGATCCCAGTGCCCGGGCTGGGGGCTGACAAGTGATCCGTGGGTGACGTGTGTCCCCGCGCGTCACGTGCCCATTGCCAGGCTACGGGCTCCCAAAAATAAATCCACCCAAACCAGATTAGAAACGCCCGACCTCGGGTGAACCACCCACGACATTCCGGGGGCCGCGGGCGGCTCCCGGCGGGACCCCGGGCACCGGGAACCCCGGGAATAGCGGCATTCCCGGTGAGCAGGAACACGGCGGATCCACGCGGGTCCATCCTGCCCGGGCTCCGGCCCCTGCGGCAGACGGAGAGTGCGGGAGCGAGTCCTGGGGGGACGCACGGAACCCCCCTTTTTGTGGGAAGCCGTGTGGGCACCCTCCACTTGTGTGGGGCACCTGAGGGCACCCTGCCATGGCAGACACCCCGCTCTGGTACCCCTGGTATCCCTGACGCTGCTGGCACCCCTCACCCCAGTTCCCGAGCACCCCGCTATCCCAGCCCTTGGCGTCTCAGTACCCATTATCTTGGCACCTCAACACCCCAGACCCCAAGTACCCCCCTATCCCAGCACCTTTGGGACCCCACCACCTGAACATCCCTTCATCCAAGCACTTAATACCTTGGCACCCCAGTACCCCAGCGTCCTGGCACTCCAGGATATCAGCACCATGGCATCCTAAGGCTACTGACACCCCAGCATCCTGCTACCCCAGCACCCCAGTCCCCAAGCAAACCGTTATCCCAGGACCCTGGCACCCCAGAAGTCCAACACCCCAGTGCCCCAGGACAGTGGTACCCCACTGCCTCAGTGTCCTGGCACCGAGTACCCTGACCCGCAAACACCTCCACATTCTGGCACCCCAGCACCCCAATGCTCCAGGCTATCCATCCTCTGGCACCCCTGCACCCCAGTCCCTGGCACCACAGCACCCAAACACCCTGGGATACTCATCCCTCAGCACACCAACTCCTCAGTAGCCAAATCCTTCAGTACCTTGGCACCCCAGCACCCAATGTCGTGAAACCCCAGCACCAAGACACCTCAGTACCCCAACACCTCGCGATACCAGTGTCCCGGTACCCCACCCCTGGCAACCCTGGCACCCCTGTCCTCTCTGCAGAACCCCTGCTGGACACGCGGATTAAGCACGTTCACATGTGTGTGTGTGTTTGCACACCTGGGTACACGCTTGTGTCATGCAGGGGGGGTCACACACATCTGGCAGATACATCTGTGTGTGCACACACGTGTGAGGGAGGACACACATGTCCCTGGGCTGTGCTCACACACATGTGTGTGCATGCCTGTGTGTGTGTGTGCTCACACACGTGTGCTCCTGTGTTATCACGTGCACCCAGGACCAATCCTGCTGTCCCCTGGGACACCCAGGGCCCCCCAAGGACACCCAAAGCACCGCCAGGGTGTGGGTGGGGCTGGGTGTTGGGAGGGGTTCTGGGCAGTGGGTTCTGGGCAGGGATTAACTCCAGGATTAAAACTGGGAAAATAAGGACGATCCAAGGACAAAATTCCCTGTCTGATCGGGGCAGGGGTGGGGGGGGGGGCACCCAGCTGAGGGGGGAAGTTAGGGTGAAGGGAACAGGGTGAGGGGCACCCTGAGGACATCCTGTTCTGTGTTCCAGGGGTTCCTTTTAATCCCTGCCCCCCTTCGCCATAAAAAGCTGCATCATCACAGCATGGTTTGTTCCAGCTCTTTTCCCTCTAATTTTGGACCCAAAATCCGGCACGAATGTTTGGATCTAAAAATACTACCGGGAAGCAGAGCCACTAGTGGGGGTGCGGGGCTCCCTGCTGGCTGGGGCTGTGACAGCCAGGAGTGCCCCTCGGGGGGCAGGGGAGTCCCCTCCGTCCCCGGGGGACTGGGTGGGGCTGTGGGATGGGGTCAGGGCTTCAGGGTGGAATGGGGAGTGCGGGGCTGTGCCAGGAGAGGGGATGAGAGTGGGATGGGGCTGGGAGTGGAGGTGGAGCTGGGGCTGGCATGGGATGGCATGGGGATGGGATGGGGATAGGCTGGGGATGAGGGTGGGCTGAGATGGGATGGAGGGGTTGGGGAAGGGAGGAATGGGGATGAGAACCAGGAAGGCATTGGATTGGATGGGAGGAAATGGAGATGGGGCTGAGGACAGAGATGGGATGGGAATGATGGGGATGAGAATAGGGATGGGATGGGGATGATGGGGATGAGAACAGAAGACAGGGATGAGAATGAGGATGGGAATGGGAATGGGAATGGGAGATGGGGATGAAGACAGGGATGGAAGAGGCATGATGGGGATAGAGGACAGAAATGAGAATGAGGATGGGGATAGGGGAGAGATAAGTCTGAGGATAGAGGAGAGGGATAGGGACGGGGATGGGATTGGGATGATGGAGAAGGGGACAGGTATAGGGATGAGGATAGGCATACAGGATAGTGATGGGAATAAAGACGGGCATGAGGATGGGGTGGGGAAGAAGCTGGGGAGGGAGAGGGGGATGAGGATAAGGATGGGATCGGGACAGGAACGAGGATGTGGAGGGGGATGGAGAGGGGACTGGGGACGGGCCGGGACAGGGATGAGGATGGGGTCGGACATAGGGCTGGGGAGGGAAATGAGCACGGGGTCAGACACGGGCTCCGACACGGGGCCCGGGTGGGAGATGGTGCCGGTGCCGGGGTGGGAGATGGTGTCTGTGCCGGGGTGGGAGATGGTGCCGGTGCCGGTGTCAGATGATGCCGGTGCCGGTGCCGGGGTGGGAGGTGGTGCCGGTGCCGGTGCCGGGGTGGGAGGTGGTGCCGGTGCCGGGGTGGGAGGTGGTGCCGGTGCCGGTGCCGGGGTGGGAGGTGGTGCCGGTGCCGGGGTGGGAGGTGGTGCCGGCGCCGGTGCCGGGGTGGGAGGTGGTGCCGGTGCCGGTGTCAGATGATGCCGGTGCCGGGGTGGGAGGTGGTGCCGGCGCCGGTGTCAGATGGTGCCGGTGCCGGTGCCGGGGTGGGAGGTGGTGCCGGCGCCGGTGTCAGATGGTGCCGGTGCCGGTGCCGGGGTGGGAGGTGGTGCCGGTGCCGGTGTCAGATGGTGCCGGTGCCGGTGTCAGATGATGCCGGGGCCGGGCCGGGGTGGGAGGTGGTGCCGGTGCCGGTGTCAGGTGATGCCGGGGCCGGGCCGGGCCGGGCGGCGCTCGGCGGGTTAAGCCGCGCGCTGCCGCCATTGGCGGAGCGCGGAGCGGCCGCAGCCAATGGGGACGGGCCGTGCGCGCCGCGCCTGCCCCAGACCCCGTCCCGAGGCGGATCGGGGCGGTTCGGCTACGTTCGGGCCGGGTCGGAACCGTTCGGCTACGTTCGGGCCGGGCTCGGCTCCGCTCGGCTCAGCTCGGAGAGCATCGGGAAGGTTCGGCTGCGTTCGGGCCTGGCTCGGCTCTACTCGGCTAAGCTCGGGGAAATTCGGGAAGGTTCGTCCCGGCCCGGTTCGGCCTGGCTTGGTTCGGCGCGGCCCGCTCGGCTTCCTTCGGCTTCTCTCGGCTCAGCTCGTCTCGGTTCGGCTTCTCTCGGCTCGGTTCGGCTCCACGGGAATTCTCTCGGTTCGGCTGCTCTTGACTTTGTTCGGTTCGGTTCGGTTCGGTTCGTCTGGGCTCGGCCCTGCCCGGTCGCCGCCGCACCGGGCCCGGTAACGCTCCGACCCCATCCCCGGCCCAGGCCCGAGCCCAGCCCCGGTAACGCCCCGGGAGGAAGGGGGGGAGGCAGCGAGCGAGCATCCTCCGCCGTCCTCCGCCGCTCCGTCCGCAGCACGGCCGGGACGGGGGGGCGGGGGATCCTGGCCGCGGGGAGCAGGCAGGAGCCCCGGGCCAGACGTGCCCCGGGCGGGCCGTGACAGCGGGGACATGTCGTGACAGCGGAGACAGAGCCACCCCGCCCCATGACCTGGGTGGGCAGTGACCCATGGACACCCTGTGACACCAGGGGACTGAACCCCCGCAGGCCGTGACACTGAGGGACCGCCGGGCACAAAGCCAACCCATGTCGTGACACCGGGGCACCGCGGCTAGCCCAGGCGGTGACACTGGGTGCACACCGCGGCACTTGGTGACGGCGACAGCCCCCTCAAGGCTCTGACACCAGGTGAGCAGCCAGATGGGCATGTGCTGTGGCGCCGGGTGAGCAGTGAGCCTGCAGCATGCCGTGCCACCTTGTGACTGAAGCCATCCTGGACTGCTGACACGGTGTGAGCCCTGAGCCTGGCACATGCTGTGACACCGGGTGACCAAAGCCGCGTCGGACTGTGACACCGAGTGACCAAGCCACTTCGCACCGTGGCACCCGGTGAGCCCTCAGCCTGGTGCCTGCCGTGACACCGTGTGACTGAAAGCCACCCTGGACCGCAGCGCTGGGTGCGCCCTGAGCCCTGCACCTGCTGTGACGCTGTGACGCTGTGACTGAAGCCACCCTGCGTTGTGACACCGGGTGACCAAGCCACTCCTCATCGTGACGCCATGTGACCGAAGCCTCCCTACCACTCTCCACGCTGCGTGTCTCCGTCATGCCGCCGTCCCGTCCCCCGTGCGTGGCCGTGCGTGTCCCCGTGGGGCCGCTGTCCCTGCTGCTGGCGCTGTCCCTGCTGTCCCCCTGGGGCTCTGCGGGAGGGAGCTGCCCCCAGCGCTGCGTCTGCGCCTCCAACCTGCTGAGCTGCTCGCAGGCCAACCTGAGCGCGGTGCCGGCGCCGCTGCCGCGCTTCACCGCCGTGCTGGACTTGAGCCACAACAACGTGACGCGGCTGCGCGCCGACTGGGCGCCGGCGCGGCTGCCGCACCTGCACGCGCTGCTGCTGAGCCACAACGGGCTGGCCTTCGTGTCCACCGAGGCCTTCACCCACGTGCCGCGCCTGCGCCACCTCGACCTGTCCTCCAACCGCCTGCGGACGCTGGACGAGAACCTGTTCAGCGACCTGGGCGAGCTGGAGGTGCTGCTGCTGTACAACAACGAGATCAGCACGGTGGATCGCACGGCCTTCGAGAACCTGGGCCGGCTGCGCAAGCTCTACCTGGGGCAGAACCGCATCGCCCGCTTCCCGCTGGAGCTGCTCCGGGAGGGCAGCCGGCTGCCGCAGCTGGCGCTGCTGGACCTGTCGGCCAACCGGCTGCGGGCCGTGCCCGCGGGAGAGCTGCAGGCGCTGCCCGCCTGGCTGCGCGACCGCCTCTACCTGCACAACAACCCCCTGGCCTGCGACTGCCTGCTCTTCCAGCTGCTGGACCGCGGCCGCCGCCGCCACCTGAGCGCCGTGGAGGATTTCCAGGACGAGCTGCGCTGCTTCCTGCCCGGAGCCAGCTCTCTCACCAAGATCCTGGACCTGGCGGGCAAGCAGCCTCTCAACTGCAGCAAGGCACGGGAGGCCGTGCTGGAGGCGCACCTCGGGGACACCGTGACGCTGGGCTGTGACAGCCGGTGGCAGGGCGTGCGCAGCCGGCACTGGGTGACGCCGGGCGGGGAGCGGGTGCTGGGGGACGGGGCCAACGGCAGCGTGGTCCTGCTGGCCAACGGCAGCCTTCAGCTGCGGGCGCTGCGCCCCGAGGACGGCGGCACTTACTCCTGCTGGGTGGCCGGGCCCCTCCTCAACGAGACCCTCTACGTGGAGCTGCTGGTGCACAACTTCACCCTGCACGGCCCCCACGACACCCTGAACACGGCCTACACCACTCTGGTGGGCTGCATCCTGAGCGTGGTGCTGGTGCTCATCTACCTGTACCTCACCCCGTGCCGCTGCTGCTGCTGCCGCGGCACCGAGAAGCCGCCGGCGCCGCGCGACGACAGCATCAACTCCTCGGTGCTGAGCGCCACCCCGAACCACGCCGGGGGCACCGGGGAGCCCTGCGGGTCCCACCTCGCCTCCGGTGCCGGCGCGGGGCAGAACGGCAGGTTCAAGGGTGGGGGGAGCCCCCCGCTGCCCGCCCGGCAGGGTCCCAAGGCGCAGAGGAAGGTGTCGGATCCAGACTCGGTGAGTTCCGTCTTCTCCGACACGCCCATCGTGGTGTGAGGGCGCCGTCCCCAGGGACGCCCCATGTCGGCCGCTGCGAGCTGTCCCTGGGCAGGAGGGATGGACAGACCCCCACTGCCGTGTCCCCAGCTTGGGGGGGTCACACCATCACACCCCAGGACTGAGCATTGCTGCTGGCCCCCGCCAAGGTCACTGACGCCATGGGACAGTGAGGGACAAAGATGTGACCACGCTTTGGGGACAGTCCCCCACCGTGACCTGTCCCTGGGCAGCAGAGGGACAGGTGGCTGAACCCCCACCACCATGGCCCCAGCTTTTGGGGATCCCATCATCGTCCCCCAGGACTGAGCATCGTCCCACACCCCCACTGTGATCACAGAGGGACCGTGAGGGACAATGTGTGAGGGGTCACACCATGGGGACAGTCCCCTGGGACACCCAGCGTTCCTACTGCTGCTGTGACCTGTTCCCCATGGACATGCCATGGGCAGAAGGGGTGGCTGGACCCCTACTGCCATGTCCCCAACTTGGGGGGCAACACCATTGCCCCCCAGGACGGAGCATCGCTGCTGGCCCCCACCAAGGTCACTGTGTAACCGCAGGGGACAAGGATGTCAAAGGACACACCGTGGGGCAGTCCCCATGTAGCCTGTCACCGGACAGGAAGGGTGGCCAGACCCCCACCGCCATGTCCCAGCTTTTTGGGGGTCCCACCATCACCCCCAGGACTGAGCATCATCCCTGGCCCCTGCTGAGATCATCGGGGGACTGCGAGGGACAAGGGTGTGAGGGGACACACCATGGGGAGTCCCCAGGGACATCCTGCATCCCCACTGCCACTGTGAGCTGTCCCCAGGCAGGAGGGGTGGGGGGACCCCCATCACTGTGTCCCCAGCTTTTGGGGGTCCCAGCATCACCCCTCAGGAGTGAGCACCGGACTGCAGTGGACAAGGACGTGACGCCGTGGGGACAATCTGCTGCTGTCACCTGTCCCTGGGCAGGAGGGACGATCAGACTCCCACCACGGCGTCCCTCATTTTCGGGGGTCCCACCATTGCCCCTCAGGACTGAGCATCGCTGCTGGGCCCTGCCAGGGTCACTGTGAGTCTCTGTGAGGATGACATGGCCACCAGCTGCCGGGCATCATCCCTGCCAGGCACTGCAGGACCGAGGGACAGTGCCAGTGGCAGCCGTGAGCCCCCAGGAGCGGCAGCACCAGGCAGAGCCCCCCCTCCCTGCAGCCCCAGCCCCCCATTCCCCGGCCCCCCTTGGCATGTGCATGGCCAAGCATGAGTGCCCCAGGGAGCATGTGCCACCCCCAGGGGGACACCGGGGGTGTGCCGACCCCCTGGGGAACCCCCAACCCCCTCCTGACCCCACTGCAACCCACAGCTGCAAACAGAGCCCCTCCTGCACGGGGGGTGCGACCCGGGGGCTCCGGCACCCCAAAAGGCCGGTGTCCCCTCACGTCCCCACGCCAGCCCAGCCTGTGTCACCTGTGCCCCACCCCTGCACTGGGCAATGCCCACTGATGCCTTGGCCAAAATAAACGTGTTTCCCTCGTGCCTGTGCAACCTGCACCCGGGTTTGGGGGACTCCAAGGGGTGTCCCCAAGATGGGACCCCTTGCCGGGGTGGGTTGGGGACAGGGTGACACTGCTGGGTGACACCCTGGGGTGGGGGGTGAGGCTGACTCGGGGTCCTGCTGCCCTCCCTGGCCCCCATCTGGGGTGCAGGGGTGAGGTGGGGGAGGCGCCCAGGTCACCCCAGTGACCCATCCCATCGCTCTGACCCCGACCCCGTGCTGGGAGGGGGGTTCTGGGCAGCCCCCCTGCAGCCAGCCCCTCCTGTGATCCCCCAGCACCCAAAGGACCCCATTGACACCCCTAGCACCTCAGTGACCCTTATGGTCCCCCGCCTGTCTCCCCAGCACCCCAAAGACCCCCTGTGGCCTCCAGGACGTCCCCTTTAACCCCCCCTGCACCATCATAACCCTCCATGGGCCCCAGAACCTCCCCGCTGTACTGAGGCCCCCCAAGCAATTCACTGATCTCCCCAGCCCCTTAATGACCCCACTGCCCCCCCCAGTCCCCAAAAACCCTCTATGGTCCCCTGTATCCTCCCAGCACCCCAATGAACCCCACTCGCCCTTATGGCCACCCTCGAGCACCCCAAAACCCTCCTGTGGTCCCCAGTGTGCCCCCATGCAGTGACTTCCCTGAGCCTCCCCGTCACCCCACACCCCCCAGCCAACCGCCAGCATCTCAGTGACCCCACTGACAAACTCCCAGCCCCACAAAGACCCTTATGGGGCCCTGCCCACCCTGCAGCACCCACAGCAGCCCAAAGACCCCTTAGAGTCCCCAGTAAGCCCCCCAGTAACCCCAGAGACCCTTATGACCCCCTGCCCAGTCCCAAAGACCCCCTTTGCTCCCCAGTCACCCTCCACAGCACCCCCGAGCCCCCCAGTCCCCCACTGCCCCCTCAACACTCTTAAAGTGACCCCCTCCCAGCCCCCCAATAATTCCCCACGGTCCCCAACATCCCCCTGCCCCACTGAGCCCCCCATCCCCCAAACCCACGGACCCCCAGCACGCCCTTTCCCTCACCTCTCACTACACAACTCCTTTCTTTTTTACCTCTTTGTTGTGTTTTTTTTTTTTCCTTTTTTTTTTTTTTTTTACAAAAAGAACAAAAACAGCAACAACCGTTTCTTATAAATATCCGCGACCGACGGGGCCCCGGGAGGTCCGGGTGGGTCCCCAGTGCCGCCCCCCCCCTGTCCCGGGGCTGGTTTAGCAGCAAGAGAACAGAACTGAGAGTTTTGAGGTATTTTCTGGAAGTTTGGGATTTTCCTTCGTGGTTTCCTTGGGATTTTTTTGTTTGTTTGTTTGTTTGTTTCCTCTCCCTTCATCGGTTTTCTGGCGTTTCCCGGTGGGGAGGACACAGGGGGGGCCCCCGTGACCCCTCTGTTAATGGGCTTTGGACTGCAGGGGGGAGAGGGGGCGAGTCAGCCCTAGGGGGGGGGACACTGGGGACTCTCCACAGGGTCAGGGGAGCCCCGCGGTGTCCCCAGGGTTGGGGGGTCCTCAGGGTGTCCCCCCCCAGGACAAGGTGTCCCCCCAGGACAGGGTGTCCCCTGGTGCCAGAGCAGGATGTCCCCGTGCTTTTTCCCCCCCAGGACAGGATGTTCCCGTGCTTTTCCCCCTCTGGACCATGGTGTCCCCCCCAGGACAGGGTGTCCCCCCCCAGGACAGGGTGTCCCCCCCAGGACAAGGTGTCCCCCCCCAGGACAGGGTGTCCCCCCCCAGGACAGGGTGTCCCCCCCAGGACAGGCTCTCTCTCAGGACACACCGCCCCAATCCCAGTGTTCCACCCCACCTCCTGCTGCTCCCACTCACCCCGAGGGGGGTCCCCCCTCTTCAGCACCCCCCCACCCCCCCCAGCCCTACCTTCAGGGCGCTCCTCTTCTCCTCGAAACCCGGGGGCGTCCCCGGCTTCTTCCTGCGGATGGAGCCCCCCGAGGCGGAGGTCCCGGAGCCGGGAGGGGCCGGGGGGCCGGGCAGGGGGGGCGCGGCTTTGGGCTTCAGGGGTCGGCAATAGGTGGCCGCGTTCTTGCGCTTCTTCACCTCATCCTCGGAGAGCCCCCGCGGCGCCGGGAGCCCCCCCAGGCCGTGCAGCGGCGACGTTTGGGGCTCCAGGGCGGCGGGCGGGGCGCGGCAGGGCTGGGCGGGGGGCACCCGTCGCACCCGCGGGGTCCCGTTGAGCACGGCGATGGAGGGCGAAGCCGGCGGGGTGAGTTTCGTCTTGCCGGGGGGAGCCAAGCCCTGATTTTTGCCCTTGACGCTGTCCCCCAAACAGGTCCGTTTGTAAGGGGGGCCGCCGGCCGCCAGCGGGGGCTGCCAGGGCCGGGGGTCCGCGTCCGTCCCGCCCGACGCCTCCCGCGCCCGGGGGGATTTGCTGGCCTTGCTGGGGGGCAGTTTGCTGAAGGAGGGCGAGGGGGTGTTGGCGGGGAGGGGAGAGGTGATGGCCTGCGTGCCCCCTCCCCCGCACTCGGGCTGGCTGCAGGCGGCCGCCGCGGGGGGAGAGCCCACGGTGTAGGTGAGGCTGGTGGGGAGCCGGCAGCCCCCCGCCGCCGAGAGGGGCCGCAGGGGCGGGGAAGGGGCTGCAGGGCCGTAAAGGGGGGCAGCGGGGCTGGGGGGGGCTGCGGGGAGGTGAAGAGGGGGGACGACGGCCGGAGGGATCTTCCTGTGGGAAGGGAGGGGGAGGGTGAGATGGGGACCGCTCCGAAACTCCGGCTCCCGAATGCATCCCCCCACGGTTCAGCGGGGGAGAGGTGAGATGGGACCCCTCCAAAGCCCCATTCCCACCCCTCCAACCCCGCCCCGTCCTCCCCAAGTCGGGTGAGGAAAGGTGAGATGGGAGCCGCCACAAATCCGCACTCCCAGCCTCACATCCCCACCTTGTCCTCCCGAGTTTGGAGGGGAAGGGGTGAAAGAGGACAGCCAAAAATCCCCATTACACCCCTGCACTGTTCCACCCCAACTGAGGTGAGGAGGGGGTGAACACCAACCCCCCGCCCCAAAATCTCTGCTCTCGGTCCCGCATCCCCATCTTGTCCTTCCGAGTTTGGGTGAGGAGGGGGTGAATTGTGATCACTCAAATCCCCACTCCCATCTTTGCCCCCCAAAATCCTTCCTGATTCAGGTAGGGAGGGGGTCCCAAATCCCCGCTCCCATCCCTCCATCCCACCTTATCCTCATCAGTCTGGACCAGAACGGGGTGAAACGAGACCCCCTCATTTCCCACTCGCATCCCTTCATCCTCACCTCACCCCGCTCACTCTGAAAGGGCACGGGGTGCAACAAGACCCCCCCAAATCCCCACTCCCTTCCTCCCCCCAATCCCAACGCCATGCCGGGACCCCGCGGAGCACAAACCCTCGCTGCGTCCGGGTGGCTTTGTCCCGTGTCCCACCCCCAGCACGCCGGGACGCGCTCACCTCCACCTGTGCGCGCTGAGGTGCCGCTGCAGCATGGAGCCCAGCGCGGCGCAGAACCGGTCCAGCCGTCGGTCGAACACGTAACAGCCCGGGGTGACCAGGCGGCTCCCGAAGGTGCAGAACTGGGGGGGCACCGCGCCAGGGTCACTGCAGCACCCCCCCCGAGCCCCCGCCCGCCTCAACCCCCCGCCCGGCACGGAGCCCGGAAAAGGAAACGTGGATGGGATTGCTGGTGGAGTTGGGGGTCCCTGCCCCACGCTGGGGTCCCCTCACTCACCGCCTGAGGCCGTGGTGGGCGCACCGGGGCCCGGGGGGGCTCCTCGGCCCCCTCTTCCTCGCTCTCCTCGCTGGACACGCGGCTGCCCCCCTTGGGCAGGGGGAGGGGGAAGCCGCCCGTGCTCCCCTCCCCAGAGGTGGCCGGAGCATCCTCAGGGTCACTGTCAGAGGAAAGTCGGGCCCTGCACCGGAGAGGAAGTTTTGGGGTGCTCGACACTGGGGGGGTCACTGTGAGACCATATCCCCTCCCCATACCCCCACTCCTAATCCTTACAATGTGCCCCCCAATTCAGGTGGGGGAAGGTGAGATGAGACCCCCACAATTCTGCGCTCACATTCCTGCTGCCCTGCCACAGCCCCCAGCGCAGGTGGGGAAAGGTGAGATGGGACCCCCCAAAACCCAACTCCCAGCCTCATCTTCCCCTAATTCGGGTGAGAAGGGGATGAGACAGGACCCCCCAAATCCCTGCTCCCATCCACATCCCCCCAAATACAGCTGCTGAGATGGGACCCCACAAATCCCTGCTCCAAACCCCATCTCCCCCTCCCAGTTCAGGTGGGGAGGGGGTGAGATGGACCCCCCCAAATCCCTGCTCCTGTTCCTGCCCTTTCAATGCATCCCCCCCAATTCAGGTGGGGAAAGGTGAGAGGAGACCCCCCCCAAATCCATGGGGCACTCACCTGGGGGGGTGCAAGCAGTGGGACAGCCTGGCTCGGCAGGGAGGGGTAGTGGGGGGCTGCAGCAGTGAGGGGGTGTCCTGTAGGGCAGGGTGCAGTGGCTCCTTCTCAGGGGGGCTCCTGTCTTTCGGGGGTTCCCCTCGGCGGGTGCTGGCCTTGAGCTCGGCCACCAGCACATCGAAATCCTTGGCCCGACCCTGCACCTCCCGGCGCTGGTGAACCGAGTGGATCTGGGCGACAGCAGGGAGGGGCTCAGGACCCCCCAAAACACCCGGGGTGGGATATTGGGGTGTCCCCTCCCCATTTTCCACTACCTTGCAGGTCAGCAGGCGGGTGCAGAGCTTGTTGGTGTCGGGGTTCCGCACCCCACACTGCCGGTTCAGGTCACACTCCTTACCTGGGGGGACAGGGAGGCAGCGGGTGCTGGGGGGGCACCCCAACACCCCCCACCGGGGCTGGGCGTGGAGCACCCACTCCTCTGAGCAGCTCTGAGCGGGGGACACAGCCCTGAGAAGTTTTGAGGGGTGGGAGGGGGTCACCATGTGCTGCTCCCTCCCCTTTTTGCCCCTCTGCAGGGTGAGCTCCCCCCTTTTTCTGCCCCTTCCCTGGGGTGACCCCCCCCCCCCCATTTTCACCTGGGTCCTGCTAACGGCATTGCTGTCACCTGGGAGTGTCTGTGGGCACAGCAGCAACTGGGAATTTTGGGGGCAGGGGTGACTCCCATATTTTGGGGAATATGTGTTCAACACCCATCTTTTGGGGTGACATATGTCCAAAGCCCATACTTGGGGGGGGCACACACAATTGAGACACATATTTCGGGGTGATGCACGTTTGACCCTCATATTTGGGGGAGATGTGTTATACCTGCATATTTTGGGAGGAACAACACATTTGGCCCCTGTATTTTGGAGGGATACATGTCCAACCCCCATATTTTGGGGTGACATATGTCCAACCCCCATATTTTTGGGGGGACATGTGTTCAACCCCCACATTTTCAGAAGATACACATTTGACCCCGTATTTTGGGGCGACACATGTTTTACCCACATATTTTGGGGGGAACATGTGTTTAACCCCCATATCTTGAGGGGACCATGCATTTCACACCCATATTCTGGGGTGACACATTTGACCCCCATACTTTGGAGAGATACACATCCAAACCCCATATTTTTGGGGGGACATAGATTCAGCCCCTCTATTCTGGGAGACACGTATTCCCATATTTTCCACAACCCTCATATTTTGGTGGGATTGCACATCTCACCCCCATATTTTTGGGGGCCACATATCCAATTCTCATGGTTTTTTGTGGGGAACACAGGTTCAACCCATATATTGTGGGGGGGACACGCTTTCTACCTCTGTATTTTTATGGGGGCCACGCGTTTGACCCTCATTTTTGGAGGAACACATGCGAATTTGGGGATCCATCCTCAGCTCCCGCTCCTGCTGGGGCCATTCCTTGGGAGCAGTCAAGTGGGCGCCCTAAACCTGCAGGATGAGCGGAACTGGGGGGAAGGCAGGGACCCCCCAACCCGCCAGAGGAGCTGGGGGAGCCACTCCCCCGGTACCTACCCCACTGCTAGACCTGGGCACCGCAATTCCGGCACCCGCTGGGATCATCCGCCCCCCCCACCATGGCCGGCAAGGAAAGGGGGGACTCACGCGCCAGCTTCCTGTGGGACCTGGGGGGCGGTTTGGGGGCCCCCACATCCTTCTCCCCCGGAGCGGGGATGCTCTCCGGCATGGCCGAATCCCCCCCGACCCCGGCCGGCACCGGGGGCTCTTTGGGCACCGCGGCAGCCGCGGCTTTCCCCAGGGATTCCTTGGAGTTGGTGGGGACGGCTTTGGGGGGCACCTTGATCCCGTGCCCGTCCGGTTTGGGAATGCTGGGAATCTTCTCCAGGTTCACCACGGGCACGAACAAGCTGTGGAGAAGAAATTCGGGGGAGGAGGAGGCGCGGGATCAAAGCGATCCCGCGAGAGAGCGTCGGTGTCGCCCGTCCCGGCGCTCACCAGAGGTTGTTATCCTTGTCCGTGTGCTCAGGGAGGGGCTGGGCTCTCCCGCGGGCACCGGGATGCTTCTCCTGCAGGGCTTTGGCGGCTCCGGGGGTCCTGCCGGGCACCGGCTGCCCGTTGACGGCGACGTGGCACGCGGTGGCACGGGCGTAGAGCTTGCTGAGTGGGCCGTGCCGGCGTTCTGCCAGGAGGGACGGGATGGGGTGGGGTGGGATGGGATGGGATGGGATGGGATGGAATAAGCTCACTGTCAGCCCACACCAGAGCTGTGAGCCCCTTCCCTGCCCGCAGGCTGCACCCCCACAGCCAGCCCCGCTGGCATTCCCGGTGCTGTTCCCAGCACCACGGGGTGGAATAGGCATTCCCGGGATTGCCTGGCTCACCACAGTGCTTCTGGAAGGCCTGGGGTTTCACCACCTGGCTGCAGTGGTTGCACACCACCAGGTAGAACTCGTCGTGCGCAGGGCAGTGCCCGAAGATGTCCATGTCTGTGGGGGAGAGCTCAGTAAGCTGGCACACACCTGGTGCTGCTAGAAGCACTGCAGACAACGATCCCAGCTTGATGGCTCACACAGCCCTGAAATGCTGCGTTTCACCCCAGAGAGGAGCTCACCTTCCTTAATCAGGGTCATGGTGTCCAGTTTCTTGCTGCCACTCTTCCCATTCTCCTCCAGCTCTGACCCTGATCCTGCCAGAGACAAAATCCTGTCAGTGGCTGGCACAGGGATGCGCCCGGTGCTCCCACAGAGGGATGGTCCTGGCATTCCTGCTCCTGGAACAATTAAACCAGAGAGACAGATCCATCCCGTGAGTGGTGTCACCCCGTGGTGTGTCACCATCTCCAGGGTCCCCATCCTGACAGCCCAGTGCCAGCAGGATGCTCCTGGTGACATCCCAGTACGTGATGTGACGCTCCTGGGAAAATCCTGTCCGGGGATGTGACACCCCTGGGACATATTTGCCCTGGGATAGAACATCCCCGAGGACACCCTGGTGCTGGGATGGGACACCCCTGGGGCCAGCCCCATCCTGGATGGGATGTAGCATCCCTGAGGACACCCCAGCCCTGGCACATGACACCCCTGGGAACATCCTGCTCCCAGGATGTGACACCCTTGGGACACCCTGATTCCCACACAGTCGCTCCACTGGCTGTGCCTGGCTGGTGTCCTGGGCTCTGTTCTGTGGCCACTGAGCCAGTGGCAATGGTCCTGGGCAATGACCTGGCCAGCTGTGCCAAACTGGGTGCCCAGTCCATCCCCAGTCCTATCAGGCCACGCCACGCTGGGCACCCAGTGCCATCCAGCTGTGCCGTACTGGGTAACCAGTCCTGCCTGCCTGGCCATGCCATGCCGGGCACCCAGTGCCATCCAGCTGTGCCGTACTGGGCACCCAGACCCATTCAGATGCACCATGACTGGTGCTGAGAGCCCACTGGGACACTGCCAAGCTTCCAGTAAGGAGCACCTGGCTCCCAGTGTGCCCTGCCCCGTTCCCAGTGCAGGATATCCCAGTGCCCAGGGGCTCCCAGTACCTCCTGCCTGCTCTGGGGTAATGGTGGCAACAAATTCCCAGCCCAGGCTCCCCAGTTACTGCTCTGCTCCCACCAGTGTCCACTGCACCTGGGATACCTGGAATCCAGGATGGGGCACCCCATAACAGGGTTCCCAATGGGGTGCCTGGTGCTGGGTGCCCAGTTCCTGGGGCAGAGATGCTGCTGCCCCGCTCCAGAATCCCAGAGTGGCTGCCTAGTGCCCAGTTCCCAGTGCAAGCACAAGGTGCTCAGTTCCAGGTGCCCAGTTCCTGGTGCCCAGTGTCCAGTGCAAGATTCCTAGTGTTTGGCTCCTGGTACTGGGCAACTTTTGTAGGATGCCCCATTCCCAGTCTCCAGTGCTGGATGTCCAGTACAGGATGCTCTGTTCCCAGTTCCTGGTACTGGGTGCCACGTCTGGCTGTGCAGTGCCAGGTTCCCAGTCCCAATTCCTGGTGCCAGATGTCTGTGCTGCACGCCACATTCCCAGTGCAGGAAGTGCCCAATTCTCAGTACTGGGTGCCAGTATAAGGTTCCCAGTGCCCAGTTCCTGGTGCCAGGCACCCATTGCAGGATGTCAATTCCCATTGTCCGGTGCCCAGGGCTGGGTGCCCCATTCCTGTTTCTGCATGTTCCGGTGCAGGATGCCACATTCCCAGTGTGTGGTCACCAGTGCTGGGTGCCCAATTCCCAGTACTGGGTGCCAGGTCTGCATGCCCAGTGCCAGATTCCAGGTGCCCACACAAGGTGCCCCATTCCCAGTACCAGGATCCCAGTGCAGGGTGCTCAGTTCCCAGTACAGGTTCCCAGTGCAGGGTGCCCCTTTCCCAGTGTCTGGTTCCCAGTGCAGGGTGCCCCATTCCCAGTACAGGTTCCCAGTGCAGGGTGCCCCATTCCCAGTACAGGTTCCCAGTGCAGGGTGCCCCTTTCCCAGTGTCTGGTTCCCAGTGCAGGGTGCCCCATTCCCAGTACAGGTTCCCAGTGCAGGGTGCCCCATTCCCAGTATCTGGTTCCCAGTGCAGAGTGCCCAGTTCCCAGTACAGGTTCCCAGGGCAGGGTGCCCCATTCCCAGTACAGGTTCCCAGTGCAGGGTGCCCCTTTCCCAGTGTCTGGTTCCCAGTGCAGGGTGCCCCATTCCCAGTACAGGTTCCCAGTGCAGAGTGCCCAGTTCCCAGTACAGGTTCCCAGTGCAGGGTGCCCCATTCCCAGTACAGGTTCCCAGTGCAGGGTGCCCCTTTCCCAGTGTCTGGTTCCCAGTGCAGGGTGCCCCTTTCCCAGTACAGGTTCCCAGTGCAGAGTGCCCAGTTCCCAGTACAGGTTACCAGTGCAGGGTGCCAGATCTTGCTGCCCCACTCCCAGTACCAGATTCCCAGTACAGGGTGCCCCATTCCCAGTGTCTGGTGCCTGGCACAGGGTGCCCCATTCCCAGTACCAGATTCCCAGTGCAGGGTGCCCCGTTCCCAGTGTCTGGTTCCCGGCGCAGGGTGCCAGGTCTGGCTGCCCTGTTCCCAGTGCCAGGTGCTAGTACAGGATGCTTCACTCCAGGTGTCCAGTTCCCAGTGCCAGGGAACATCCTAGGACATGCCAGGACAACCTGCTCCGGGCACCCGGCACCAGAAGCCGGGCACTGGGAACCCTGCACCGGGCATCCAGACCCGGCACTCCGCTGCGCGCCCAGGTCCCGGTGCCGGATGCCGGGTCTGGATGCCCGGTGCAGGGTTCCCAGCGCCGTTTCCCAGTGCCCAGCTCAGGATGCCGCGTTCCCGGTGCCCCGTTCCCGGAGCAGAACGAGCCGTTCTCGCTGCCCGGCGCAGAACCCGCTTCTCGGTTCCCAGCGCCCGGCGGAGGATGCTCCGTTCCCGGTTCCCAGCGCAGGACGCCCCGTTCCCAGCGCCCGGCGCAGGATGCCCCGCTGCCGGGACTCCCCTCTCCCGGCGCCGCTGCCCGCCCGCCGCGCGGCGGCGCTCGGACCGGGGGTCGGCGGGCGCGGCCCCGGTCGCGAAGCCCACCCCCGCCGCCGCCGCCCTCACCGCTGTCGGCGGGCGGCCCGGCCCGCTCCAGCCAGGCGCTCCAGCTCTGCCCCGCGAACTCGTCCAGGCCGGGCACCGGCCGCCGCTCCGCCGCCATCGCCGCCGCCGCCGCCGCGGCACCGCCGCCCCCCCCCCCGCGCCGCCCCCGCCCCGCGCATGCGCCGCGCGCCCCGCCCGCCCCGCGGCACCACGGGCTCGGTAGTCCCGGGGCGACCCCCGCCGGCCCGACCCGAGCCCGGAGCCCGCCCCGCCGTGGGGCACCCGGTACCGCCGCGCCGAGCTGCGGGCACCCGCTGGCCCCCGCTGGCCCGCGGGGCTCAAGTGACCTCTACTCCAGGCTGGAGGCTCCTGTTATCCCTGCACGGGGATGGGGGTAGCCGGTATCCCTATAACAGGTTAGGGGCACTCGGTATCCCTGTACTCGGCTGGGCTTCCCTGTTATCCCCATGCCGGACCCAGAACCCCAGTTATTCCCAAAACCGGCTGGGGTCTGGTATAGTTATTTCTAACCTGGGCTGTGAGCCCAGGGTATTGCCATACAAGGATGGGGTTCCAGGTTATTCCTGTACGGGGCTGGGGACCCCTGTTACAACTATACCAGCGCAGGATCCCCCATTATCCTTCTTCTGGTCTGGGGTTCCCTGTTACCCCTATATGCAGCTGGGAGTCCCCGCCATTATTCCCATACCAGGCTGGGGTCCCAGGTGATCCCTAGACTGGAGTGGCACTCCCAATATTATCCCAATACTGGACTGGAGTTCCTGATTATCCTTTTACTGCTCTGGGGTCCCCTGTTACGTGTCTGAGACCCTCCATTAGCCCAGCACTGATCTGTGGTCCGCAGTTAACCCCATACCAGAGATGGGGACCGGTTTATCCCTGTATGGACCGGGACGTGTGCGCACCTCCGCACCGAGGCAGACACCAGGAGCCCCAATCCAGAGCTGGTACCCAGGACTTTATGAGCCCCATACAGACATGGACCCCTCGGGGTGACACACAGAGCCCCCGACAACAAGCGGGACCCCCGGGGTTCCGTGTCCCCTTCAGCATCCGAACCCCCGGCGGCTCCGAGCCCGGGCACAGCCACACCCCGTCCCCGGGCTGGCGGCCGGCGCGAGGTCCCGGGGGCCGGGCGGGGTCCCCGGGCTGGCTCGGTCCCCGGGGGTCACTGCTTGTCGATGGCGCCTTGCTCGGCCGCGCCGTCGCGGGGCTCGGGCGGCCGCAGCCACGGCGTCTCCCGCAGCACGAACCAGCAGTTCCCGGCCCACAGCAGGAAGTTGAGGAACCCGAAGAGCTGCAGGAGAGGAAAGGGGAGAGGGGAGATGACAGGGAAGAAGGGAGAGGGTCCCACAAGGCATCCTTGAGGGAGCATAGCACCAGCAGCCCACACACCGGCACCCCGTGAGCTCCAACAGCCCCATGTACAACACACATTGTACGTGCCCCATGCACCCCTCACACCCCATATGTTCCCTACACTCCATGTACAATGTACACCGTGTGTACCCTATACACCCCATACACCCCATACACTTCACACATTCCCTATACTCCATGTTCCCTGTACATCGTGTGTGCCCTATGCACCCCACACACCCCATACACCCCATACACCCCATGTTCCCTGTACATCGTGTGTGCCCTGTGCACCCCACACACCCCATACACCCCATACACCCTGTACATTACCTACACCCCATGTACCCTGTACATCGCGTGTGCCCTATGCACCCCACACACCCCATACACCCCATAATTCCCGTACACCCCATGCACCCCACTGCGCTCCAAGCACCCCATGTACCCCACGTTATCCATGTGTAACCCACGTCCTGTGCCCCACACACCCCATACCCCCATGTGCCCCATGTGCTCCATGCACCTCAGGTACATCATGCACCCCATGTGCCCCACAACTGTGCACCCCATGGACCCTGTGTGCCCATGTGCCTCATGTACACCGTGCTACCCACGTCAGATGCTCCTCATGCACCCCACTACACCCCATGAGCCCTATAAACCTCACACCCCACACGCCCTATGCCCCCATGCACATCATGTACCCCACACATCCCAAACACCAACACCAGGGACTGCATCACCACCACCCACCCCATCAGGAATCCCTGATGGCTGGGGGCGTGCAGGGTGGATCCCACATCCCGTGGGGTCGAGGCTGTGGAAAGTTTTCACCCACATTTCCAGGAGCGTGCCCCTATTTTTCATCGGTGTGTCCACATTCCCACTGCCCTCTCCTGGCTGAGCTCAGGAACCCGGCGCACGTGTGCACAAACAAGGACACGAGTGTGTGAGCGTGCACCTGTGTGCAGCTGCATGTGTGCACGTGTGCGCGCCGTGCGTGCGGGGTGCGCTCACACCTCCACATGCGCTGTCCCGTGAACACACGTGTGCACTGCTGGGCCTTCACACGCACAGGTTTGCAGCCTGGGGGTTGCATGTGCACACATGTGCTGCTCAGCCCTGCTTGAACCCCTTAAACCATGCTCCCAATGGAAAAATTACATGTATTTGGCCATGTGTGCACACGTGTGCTGCTCAGCCCTGCTTGAACTCCTTAAACCATGCTCCCAATGGAAAAATTACATGTATTTGGCCATGTGTGCACACGTGTGCTGCTCAGCTCTGCTTGAACCCCCTAAACCGTGCTCCCAATGGAAAAATTACATGTATTTGGCCATGTGTGCACACGTGTGCTGCTCAGCTCTGCTTGAACCCCTTGAACTGGGCTCCCAATGGAAAAATTACATGTATTTGGCCATGTGTGCACACGTGTGCTGCTCAGCCCTGCTTGAACCCCTTGAACTGGGCTCCCAATGGAAAAATTACATGTATTTGGCCATGTGTACACACGTGTGCTGCTCAGCCCTGCTTGAACCCCTTGAACTGGGCTCCCAATGGAAAAATTACATGTATTTGGCCATGTGTGCACACGTGTGCTGCTCAGCTCTGCTTGAACCCCTTGAACTGGGCTCCCAATGGAAAAATTACATGTATTTGGCCATGTGTGCACATGTGTGCTGCTCAGCCCTGCTTGAACCCCTTGAACTGGGCTCCCAATGGAAAAATTACATGTATTTGGCCATGTGTGCACATGTGTGCTGCTCAGCTCTGCTTGAACCCCCTAAACCGTGCTCCCAATGGAAAGATTACACCTATTTGGCCACGTGTGCCCCTGTGTGTGCCCGTGCTGCCCTCACCACCGAGATGTTGGCCAGCCCCATGGCCGGCGTGGTGCCGGCGTTGCAGACCACCCCATCGCCCTGGCAGACCCCCATGGCAGCGATGAGGGCGGAGGGGCGCGTGGCCGCCTTCACGTCGCTCAGCCCCTTGCCCCACGCCGCCGCCGCCACCAGCCAGAAGAAGGCAAAGCAGACGGTGACGCAGAAATCCTGCCAGGATGAGAGACCGGGATCAGCTGCCACGCTGGCACGGCGCTGGGCTCTCGTGTCCCGAGGGATGAGCCTGCCTTACTGTGAAGGGGAGCTTCGTGTTTTCGGTGTACAGGGAATGGAAGCGGAGGTAGAGCACCAGAGCCGCCATGGAGTAGAGGAAGGAGAAGACCCCCAGGGTCACGAAAAACTCGGCGGGAGCGGAGAAATCACCAACGAGGTACAGGGTGCGGGCTTCTGATTCCTCCTCACAATTCGGCATCCCAAAGGGAATCTGGTATAACCTGGGATAGAGGCAGGGGGGTGTCAGGGGGCTGGGAATGGGGAGGATGGTGGGGGTAGGTGGTACAACCACACTGGGTCGGTCCCCTGGGAATGGAGATGATGACAGGGATGGCTCGAATTACCGGGCTGGGGCAGTCCCCCTGGAATGGAGGGATGGATGGAAAAAGTGCTGGGGTGGTCCCCTGGGATGGAGGGCACAGATCCACTGCTGTAACCTGGATTCTCATCCAGGGTCTAGTGCTCTGGCATGGGGCCGGTGGCAGAGGAAAGGGGTTAGAACCGTGACTCTCATCTGGCCCAATTCCATCTCTGCCTTCCCAGATAAATCAGGATTCCCGTGGTCTTCCCTGAGTACTGAGAATTCTCCTCCTTCCCCACCCCGGTCTTCTGTGATTAACAAGAATCCCCCGGATGGTGTCAGGCACTGAAGCCAGGGGATGCCCCATGGTGTCAGGCTGTGGATGGTCCCCAGCTGAACACGGCACCGCAGAGACCATGGCTGTGGTCCCATGGAGGTCCTGCCAGCAGGAAGGGAGTCTAACCCCAGCCCAACACCCCCAGCTTGTCTGGGGGCAGTCCTGGGGGTGTCAGGGCTCAGCACCCCCTCACCTGAAGGGGTACCCGAACTGGATGCTGATGGCTGTCATCCCTCCGCTGTCACATTTCACTGTGGCTCCGGTCTCGCCGCTGAAGGAGCCGCAGGAGCCGAAGGCGAAGATGGCAAAGAGCTACAGGAGAGGGCAATGGGTCCGGGGGGGTTGAGGCCCTGGGGGGACCCCTTTCATCCTTGGGGGGCGGGTTGCATCCCCTGCTACTGAGTAACGGGCAAGCTGCCACCCCCCAGCTGCTGGCCTCCGGTGCCTCCCTCCAACACTGGAATTCTACTGGCACTGGGATTTGAGGATGGGGGTTGGGACATCAAGGCCAAACCCACCCTGACCCTTGATTTTGGGCAGGGTACCGAGTGCCAGAGTGGGTTTCCAGACAGCTGGGAGCATCCCCATGGTGGGACCCCCGGAGCCGTCCCCTCCCCAGGAGCCAGCACTGCCCTCCCTTGCCGCTGGAGTCACACTGCCCTCATCTCCTGGATGAGGGTGCTGGGAAAACACCATTCCCAAAGTGCAAGTCCTCCTGGCCGAGCTCCCAGCTTCCCGGGCGAAATGGGCAATCTAACCCAGCAGGCCTGAGGCCGCAGGGATGGGCAGCCCCATGTGTGGCACGCAGGGTTTAAGCAGGAGTGTCGGTGGATCCTCCAGGGATTTTCTCCTCCTTTTTGTTTTTGGGCTGTCTTTGCAAGTGGGGTCTGATGCCATATGGTGGCCTCAATGGCAGCGGGAGCCCAGAGCCCCCTTGGGTGGGATTATGCAAAGCAAAGAGCTATAGCATGGCAGGAAAGCCCCTCAATCTGCTCCTCCTGGTGGGAGATGCCCAAAGAGGGCTGAGTCCCCCCCATACCTCAGTTTCCTCCAGGAGCCCCCCGGCCTTGGCAAGGCTGAGCTGCAGAAATGCCACCCTGAAATCCAATCTCCCAGGGAGCCATTCATGGCATGGCCGGGACGGGACAGAGCCACGGGTGCTTGGCTCCCCCCCTGTCCCCAGGGTCCCCCTTCCTGGGGCCCACTGACCCTCAGTCCCTCTCCCCACCCACCCACCCAGTGCCCCCTGAGCCCGTGGGAACGGCGGGACCCTGACACCCCGATGTCACCGTCCCCTTTGGCACGGCTGGGCAGAGCCACCTGCTCAAGGTCACCGGGGAGGGGCTGGTGGCCTGAAGCAGGCGTCCGTGTGGCCCCGCTCCCCTCCTCCCCCGGAGCCCCCAAAACGAGGTCTCCACTCCTGCTGCTGATGGGGTGCAGGAAGCTCTGGAGGGGCAGGGAGGGGTCTGGGATTCCTTCATTCTGGGGGGGGGTGCTTCAGGAAAGCAGTGGAACACCCCAAATCTGGGGGACCCAGGTCCTCGGGGGGGCAGCACCCAGCAGTGCTGGGGAAGGGGCTGTGACGGGGCGTCCAGGGTAGGGGACACACCGGGGGTCACTCACCCATTCCAGCACCTTGATGAAGCCCAGGGGCTCCTGGAGGCGGCCCCAGCGCAGCCCACGAAGGACACGGTCCTGCAGGAGACAGCGCCGGGAGTCAGGGAGCACCGGGACGGCACCGGGACGGCACCGGGGAACCAGAGCGCCTGCCCCGGGAGAGCGGGGGGCTACTGGGAGACGGGGGGCTGCACCGTGGGCTACCCAGGGTTGCCACAACGGGATTGCCCCGGACAGGGGGCTGCAACGGGCTGGGGGTTATCTCGGTGGAGACGGGTTTCTCCGGGAAACCGGGGAGACTGCACCGGGGGCTGCCCCGGGGAATCGGAGCGGCCGCACCGGGGGACCGGGGAGCTGCCCCGGGGAAACGGGGGGACTGCAACGGGATTGCCCCGGGCAGGGGGCTGCCCTGGGGGTCCGGGGAACGGCATCGGCCACGGCACCAGAACACCGGAGGGGTGCGCCGCGACACCGGGACGCTGCACCGGAGGTCGCACCGGCGGCTGCAGCGGGACACTGTGGGCTTCTCCGGAGTCGGCACTGGAACACCATGGACTCCTCCGGGGATCGGCTCCGGGACACCGGGGGGAACACCGGGAGTTGCCCTGGGAAACTGTGCCGGGACACCAAGGGGCTGCACCCGGAGCCTGCCGCCGTCACCGGGAGGGGAACGCACCGGAGCCCTACCTGGAGCCGGGGCGCTTTATCACCGGCCGCGGGGGCGCCGGGCTCTGACATGGCCGGGCCGGGGGCGGTCGGTGCTGCCTCCGCCGCCCGCTGGGACGGCTCCGCTGGCGGAGCCGCCACCGGGCACCCCACCGCCCCCGGGGCGGGCAGCACCGCCCCGCCCCCGGCAGCGCCCCTGGGCCGGCCCCGGGCCCCCCGGGACAGCCCCCCGCCCCGGTCCGCCCCCAGGCCCTCCGGCCAGCGCGGGATGGGCAGCGCCCCCCGGGGGGGGTCGGTCCGTCCGTCGGCTCCTCCGATCCCCCGGTAGTCGGGAGCGCTGGAACAAGCCGGGAAGCCCCCCGCTAACGGGGCCGACAAGGAGGCTGCCGGCGCCGCACCGTGTACTGGGCGTTGGGGTGCCGGTATGTCCCCGGGGGCCCCAGGGGCACACACCCTCTCCCGGTATCTCCTCCCGCTATTCCCTTCCCGGCACCTCGTCCCGGAGTCCCTTCCCGAGACCGCCTCCAGTAGCTTCTTCCCGGTGCCCCCTTCTCGGTATCCCACCCCTGGTACCGCCTCCCCGATTCCCTTTCCCGGTACCCCTTTCCCGGTACCCCTTTCCCGGTGCTCCCTTCCCGAGCCCCCATTCCTGGGAGCCTCTCTCAGCCCCGCGCCGTGCCCGCCCGCAGGCCCCGCCCCCTGGTGCCCTGGCACCGCCCCTGGCACCGCCGCCACGCCCCTCTGAGCACCGCCCATCCCGCCCTGGCCCCGCCCCGCCGCTCAGACCGCGCCTCTCCGGAGCCGTGACCACGCCCCCGATGCGCTGGACACGCCTCTCGCGCTTTGGCCACGCCCAAACCCGCCCCGCTCCTCCCGTCTGCGCTGGTCCCGCCTTCCCCGCTCTCCCATTGGTGGAGCCGCAGCGCCGCTGTCCAATGGGCGGGCGGCGCGGGCGGAAGTGCTGCTCGGGGCCGGAAGCGGCGTTGTAGCCCCCGGTGAGGCCGCCGCGCTCCCGGTGCCCCTGGAACCCCCGAGCCCCCCCGGCACCTCCGGAGTCCCCGGGATCCCCCGGAATCACCCGGCCCCGCCGTCGCCATGTTCCTCACGCGCTCCGAGTACGACCGGTGAGTGCCCGCCCGCGCCTGCGGCTGAGTCACGGGCCTGCGCCCGGCGCGGCCCGACCGGTCCAGGGCGCTCTGACCGGCGCCTCCCGCACCGGGATCGCACCGGGAGCTGCCAGGAGCTCGCAGCGCTGCTGGGCCCTGCCACGGGACCGGGGGCTGCGGGGTTGGGACGGACCCGAGGGCGAGGGGAGCTCGTGAGCCCCTGGTTGGTGTGTGTGGATGGGATATGGGATATGGGATGGGATACGCAGGGAAAGGAGCGTGTCCAGTGGGGAGCAACGGAGCTGGGGAAGGGTCTGGAGCCCCAGGAGAGGCTGAGGGAGCTGGGAAAGGGCTGAGCCTGGAGAAGAGGGGGCTCAGGGGGAACCTTGTGGCTCTGCACAACTCCCTGACAGGAGGGGACAGCTGGGGGGGTCAGGCTATGAGAACAGGGAACAGGGACAGGAGGAGAGGGAACGGCCTCAAACTGGGCCACACATGTTTCATTTGGATATTGGGATTTTTTTTCCGGGAAAGGGCTATCCAGCCCTGACACAGGCTGCCTAAGGCAGTGGTGGAGTCCTCATCCCTCAAAAACCACGTGGATGTGGCACTTGGGGACAGGGGTTGGGGCAGCCTTGGCAGTGCTGGGGGAAAGTTTGGACTCCATGATCTCAAAGGACTATTCCAACCTCAGGGATTCTATGATTCCATGGTAAAACAAGACTTTTGTGGCTCCTGGTGCAGCCTTTGGATTCCAAAGGCTTCCAGCGCCCACAGTGTGCTGGGACATCCCACCTGCTTCTCCCCTGTCCCTTCACTGCCGGCTTTCCTTGTGTTCCCATCCATGAACATCCAGAGTCCAGACCCTGTGGGTGTCCTGTGCCGAAGGGGACACGTCCCTGCTGCATTACCTGTGCCCAGGTGGCTCCACCCTTGAGCAAGGACTTGGCTTCCGTTGGTTTCCTGCCCTTCTCACCCTGTGTGTGTTGTCCTTGCAGGGGTGTGAACACGTTCTCTCCAGAGGGGAGGCTCTTCCAGGTGGAATATGCCATCGAGGCCATAAAGGTACTTCTGAAATTTCCAAACTGTGACATCTGGGGCTCCTTCAGACCCCGGGTATGGATTGCCTAGGACTAATCCAGGCTGTGTCTGTTTCCTCCAGCCAAACATCCCACAGTGCTGATCTTTTATGGGTCATTAAGAACCAAAACCCATCGATTTTCCCTGAAGTTCAGCGGAATGTTCCCTCCCCTGTCCTAAATAATAATCACCAAGTGATTTATGCCCAACCAAAATGCAATCCAAAGCTCTTTATCCCCAGATCAAACCTAAGACACTTCTTGGGTGGATTTAAATGTGAAAGTTCTTATGAGCAAACTCACCTTTGCAGGGTCAAACGGCTTTTGGGGATTAAAGATCCTTAATCGTTAAATGTCCTTAATCGAGAAATTTTCCTGCTTATTATATTGATAGAATGTAGGTGTTGATTGGTAATAAGTTTAAATGTGGAAGAACCAGGTCAAATGATGAAGGGGAAAAAAGCTCTGAGGTATTTGGATTGAGGAGAAGGGTCCTGACTTCATCCTCCCTGTGTTGCTTATCTCCTTGGAGCACTAAAAAGAGGAATAAAATAATAATGTATCAGAAAAAAAGTAATAAAATTATGATGGACTTGGGAATTAAAGCTCCAGGGAGGATGTTGGCGACAATACTCGATGAATTAAAATAGATCTCCTGCAGCAGGGACATCTCCTGCCACACCTGTGGCTGTAGGTGCAGCCTTCCAGGGAATCCTGGGGTTAAAATGAAACCCTGAGGGTGGATGCTGGGAGTGAGCGTTCCACACTGCAGCTGAGACAGTTCTGCCAGGAAATTCCGTGGTGTGGGAAAGCTCTGAGTGCTGGGAGCGAGGTGGGGTCCAGGCAGGGGCTGGTGGGATCAAGGTAATTGTTGGTGGGATCAAGGCTGGATCAAGTGTAGGAGTTGGTGGGATTAAAGCGGGGTTAAGGTAGGACCAGTGTGGGGATTGGTGGGATTAAATAGGATCAATGTAAGGGCTGGTGGGATCAAGGCAGGGGCTGGTAAGATCCAGGAAAGCATTGGCAGGATCAGGGTGGGATCAAGGCAGGAGCTGGTGGGATCAAAGCGGGATCAGGGCAGGGATTTGTGGGGTCAAGGTGAGAGCTGGTGTGATTGAGGTGGGATCCAGGCAGGAGCTGCTGGGATCAAGTCAGGATCCAGGTGAGGGCTGCCAGGAGCCCCTGAGATCAGTCCCTGTGCCTGTGGCCCTGGTGACAGTGACGTGTCCTGCAGTCAGGGGTGGAACTTGCTGCCCGGGACTCTGGGGAGAGCAGGAGCTTATGGAAAACCAAGTGCCCAAGCCAGAGCTGCAGCGGGATGCAGCAGTACTGATGTGGGAAATTCTCTCACCCTTTAAACTTTTTTTCCCTCTGGCAGAGGAGAATTCCCAGGGCCTTTTACACTCACCAGGCTCCACAAACTGCTATTGCTTGAGGGATGAGGGATGTGCAGCAGCTCCACTGGGGTCTCATGGGAATCACATGGATTTCACCTTCCCCATTTCCTGCTTCAGGGAATAAGCTTTAAAATCCCACCATGCGAAGCCAGAGTGGGTTTGTGCGTGGGTGATGCAATTGAATTCAAACCAACACACCTGCAAATAAGTCAGGACTAGCATTGATATTTGTGTGAGCTGGAGCCTGTGTTGGTGTTTTGCAGCTTGGCTCCACAGCCATCGGGATCCAGACCTCAGAGGGAGTTTGCCTGGCTGTGGAGAAGAGGATCACATCTCCCCTCATGGAGCCCAGCAGCATTGAGAAGATTGTGGAGATCGACTCCCACATTGGTATGGAGGGGGGATTCAGCCCTGGGGGATCAGATCTGGGAGCACCCCTAAAATTGTGAATTATTTATGATAAGAGTCCGTCCCCTGGGAACTTGGGAAGTTGCGTTTTTTGGGATGAGCTCTCCCTGCAGGCAGTTCTGCCTGGAGCAGGAACACTCATCCTTCCCTGTGCACACCAGCTCCTGGTCACTGCTTTTCCACGCTCCAGGCCAGCAGAACTTAGCTCCAGGAAGCAGAAAAGCAGGTGAAGCACTGCCCTCTGCCTCAGTGACCTCCCTCATGAAAGCTCATCCCAAATTTAGCTCTGGGAGGGCAGGGAATTATGGTTGGCTTGAGGCTGGGACCAGTTTCTCCAGGATCACTGATGCCACCCTGGAGCCACCGACTCCCTGAGTGGTCCACAGTGGGCTCATGACCAAATATGTCACCCTGAAAGGCAGGGAACTTCCAAAATTCCCCTGTTGCTGCAGCATGGACAGGGAAAGAGCTCCAAGAGTCCAATTTCCTCCTCCCAGGAGCTCCCTCTTCCCAGAGCAGAATCTGTTCTGGGGGCTCCTGCATCTGCTGCATCTGGGGCAGCCAGGGTCCCTTCCCAGCAGATTGTTCTGGGGCAAATCTGTTTCAATCCCACGGAATCCTCCAGGCTGGAAAAGCCCTCTGAGATCATCGAGTCCAACCATTCCAAGGCCACCCCTGATCCATGTCCCAAAGTGCCACATTCACACTTTTTGAACCCTTCCAGGGGTGGGGACTCCACCGCTGTTCACAGGGCAGCCTGAGCCCAGTGTCTGATCATGCAATCCATGAAAAAAATTTATGTAATGTCTGCCCTGAGCCTCCCCTGGCCCAGCCTGAGGCTGTTCCCTCTCCTCCTGTCCCTGTTCTCAGAGCCCGACCCCCCCGGCTGTCCCCTCCTGTCAGGAGATGTGCAGAGCCACAAGGTTCCCCCTGAGCCTCCTTTTCTCCAGGCTCAGCCCCTTTCCAGCTCCCTCAGCATCTCCTGGTGCTCCAGACCCTTCCCCAGCTCTGTTCCCTTCCCTGGACACCTCCAGCCCCTCCATGTCCTTCTTGTCACGATGAACCCAACTCTGACCCCAGGATTGGAGGTGAGGCCTCAGCAGTGCCCAGCACAGCGGGACAAATCTCTTCCCCACCTTCCCACTCAGGGACCAGCTTCTCCCTGCAGCTCTTTGTGTTCTGGGAATTCAGGGGGAAAACATCCCAAATAATGGGTGGAGTGACTCCTGTTTCCTCTTTCCCATTCCAGGGTGTGCCATGAGTGGCCTCATAGCTGATGCAAAGACTTTAATTGACAAGGCCAGAGTGGAGACTCAGGTAAGATCTGACATCCCTGTTCTTAAATTAGCAGCACAAATCCCAGGAACCCCTTCAAAGTCCTGGAAAAGGGAAGGTGATTCCATCAAAACAGCTGGTGGGAAGTTGGAAGCTTGTTGGAAGCACAGGGGCTGTCTGACTGTTCCGGAAAAATACTGGATATATTTGTTTTATTTTTATCCTCTTGAATTTCCTGGGTGCCTCAGGTGCAAAGGTACCAGGTACAAACCTGTGCTGCTGCAAAGGGTTTTCCTGGGTTTTTCTCCTGCATGTCAGCACTTTTTCACCCTCTGGAGAGCTGAATAACACACAACTTCCAAAGCAGATATCGGGATAAAGCCCTTCAGCCTTGCATTTCCCTGTTGGCGTCCCAAGCCTTGGTATCCAATTTTCTGTGGATTTTTGTACATCCCACTCTGCCCTGAGAGAGCTGGGAGAACTGGCTGTGCCCTGAGTTCCGCAGGGAAGTTACCCTTGTGTGCACACAGGGTCTCACTCCCCCTCAGCCGTGCAGGGGTGTCGTATTTTGGGAACCCGGGGATCATGGGAATCTTTATTTGGATTTTCCTGCAGAATCACTGGTTCACCTACAACGAGACGATGACGGTGGAGAGCGTGACACAGGCTGTGTCTAACCTGGCCCTGCAGTTTGGGGAGGAAGATGCTGACCCAGGAGCCATGGTGGGAGCTGGGGGGGATCGGGGGGTGCTGGGGAACCCCCCCCTTTCCTTCCCCTTGTCTGAGCCATTCCCGCCTTTCTCCCGCAGTCCCGCCCGTTCGGCGTCGCTCTGCTCTTCGGAGGGGTGGATGAGAAGGGACCCCAGCTGTGAGTTCTGCTCTCTTAATCCAGGGGAAAGACCAAACCTCCGCTGCAAAATTCCCAGGCTGTTTTAACAGCTCGGTTCTGGGACTTTCCTGAAGCCAAACCCTTGGGGTTTATCCCATTATATCCCTGATATGTTTGTTAATCCTGTTAAACCCTCTCCAGAGCCCCACCTGCCTGGAAAAAACATCATATCTTCCCAAAACCTTTGTGTTTTCCTATTAAAAATGTGGTTTCCTGGGGAGGAGGGAAGCGTTAAAGCTCTTCTGGTCCTGGGTGTATTCTTACCTTTCCCTAAAGGACCGGCAGAGCCACGGTAACATAATCCATGTGACATTCCTTGGGGAGGTGTTGGAGCAGCTGTAACCTGAACTCAGGGCTCCAAATGGCCCCGCTGGGAAGTGGGAAAGGCTTGGCAGAGCCAGATCAGTCAGGTCTGCCTTCCAGCAGGGAAAACTTGCTGGATTTATTAAAAGAAAAATTAGGATAAGATGGGAAATCCAAAGGAAAATGGTTCTCTGAGGAAAGAGGGCAGTGTTGGTGTGGAAGCTGCCAGCCCAGGAGCTCCTGGGGGTGAATCCCAGCTCCAGCTGTGCAGGGAGCTCTGGGGGGCTGGTGAGGGAGTTTTTGGGGTACCCCAGGGTGATGTGGGGTGCAGGTAGTCACCCCCTGTCCCCGCAGGTTCCACATGGATCCCTCGGGAACGTTCGTGCAGTGCGATGCCAGAGCCATCGGCTCCGCCTCAGAGGGAGCCCAGAGCTCCCTGCAGGAGGTTTACCACAAGGTAAGGGCTGCATTTGGGGTTGGGGTCACATCTCGTGGGTCTGGGGCGCTTCAGCACCTACCAGCATCCCCCAATCCCCTCCCCCAGGGAGGATTTAGGACCGGGCCGAGCTGCTCAGGGCAGGGTGACTCCGTAGCAGTGCATCCTGTGAGTAGGTGCTGAGGATCTCCAGGAGCAGAGCTGCTCCCAGCAGCCACTCTCTGCCTGTGAGATAACAGAGGCCACGTCAGGAAGTTCTCTATAAATAAAAACTGAGCTCCAAGCGCTGCTCTCAGCATCAGGCTCCGTGGGGATACAGCTGGAAACATCCTGAGCTCACACCAGCACCTTCACCTCCCCAGGGAAGGGAGCAGCTTTTGTGCTGGAAGTTCTGGTCATGTTTGATATTAAACTGGATTTTTTTTTTTTCCCCCCAGTGAGGAGGGAGTTGCCCATTTTGGGTGGTAAGAAACAAAACCCTAATGAAAAGCACAATTAGTGGTGGTGGCTGGAAAGACTCATTTGTTCACTAGAATTCTCCAAATTACCCAAATTCTGGGCTTCCTGGATTGCCAACGCTTTTTCAAGTACGAAGTCGGTGAAACAGCTGTGCTGCACATCCCTCTGGCTCTAGGGATGCACGGGATTTATTGGATTAAATGCAGCACAGAGGCCTCTGCCTAGAGGGAATCTGGCTTTTTGAGAGGAAATTGGAGGAGAGAAACAGCTCCTCCTGTCCCAATCCCATCAGATTTGTGTGCCCAAATGAACCATTTTTAAATCTCAGATAGGCAGGATTTCGCTGTCCCCGTGGAATCCCTGCCCTGCCTGCTCCAATCTCCCAGAGATGCTGCAGATCCCTTGATAAGCTGCTCCCTTGGCTGCCTGGCTCAAGGGATTTGGGAAAGGGGAGGGAGAGGGGCCACATCCTGAGCCTGCAGCATCTAATCCATGAGCCATTTGTTTTCCAGTCCATGACGCTAAAGGAAGCCATCAAATCTTCCCTGGTCATCCTGAAACAGGTCATGGAGGAGAAACTAAATGCCACCAACATCGAGGTGAGTCAGGATTGCCCCTGGAGCAAGGAATGGAGCAGCTCATGGCTTCCTGAGCCAACTGCTGCAGATGTTCCTGCCCTTTTCATCATCCCCTGTGGGGCATTTGGGAAAAGTTGAAGCTTTTCCCTTCCAGAGCCTGTTTTTGTGGCTAATCTGTGATGAGCAGGAGGGATTCTCTGACCTTCTCCAGTCAGCAGAACCCGACATACCACCCAGACTGCTCGTTCTTCCCCTGCATCTAGCCATTCTTTTTTGCCTTGCTGCCTGTAATATTAGAAGGAATGAAAATTACCCAGCTCCTGGGCTGCTATATTAGTCCTGGGGCAGCGCCAAAAATCCCTTGGACAGTGGGAGCAGCAAGGATCCTCCAGGAATGGCTGTGCCCCTGGAACCCCGGGGGCAGCCACATTTGGGGGATGCTGGGCCCCCCAAACCTGCTCCATTGGCTCCTTTTTGGGTGGAAAAGGTCCAAACCCTCTGCACTGGCTGGGGTAACTGGGAGATGAGAAGTCAGGCTGGTGTCTAGAGTTTGCTTCTATTTCGGGTGGGTTATGAGACACCAGACCTTTCCAAAGTGTGGCATTCCAGCTCCTGAGCTGCTCTCTCCTCCCATTCCTTTCATCTGAGTGCTGGGAAAGCTTTTCCCAAAGAGCCCCAAGCTATTCACCCCATTTTTGGATTAAATATTGCTGCACCCATTCCTGGTGGGATTAACCGACTTCCTTTGGAGGGGAAAGCCAACAGCACACGAAAACTTGGATACCCTGTCCCAAAATCACGCCATGGAGCTGGGATCTCCTTCCCAGGTGCTCTTCCAGCCCTTAGCCATACGTTTTTTCCTGGTACAGTGCAGGCAGAGGAATGTGTACAGTATCCTGATGTCATGTCCCTGTTTAACAGGGCTTAACTGTGCCTGGCACGGGCCTGGAGTGGGGAGGAATGGTGTTGGGGGGAAGGAGGGCAGGAATGTGCTGAGGATTAAAAGGTTTCTATTGACTCAGGTCACCCCCTGGCTGAAAATCTGCCACCTGAAGAGCTCTTTGCTTCCTAGAAGTATGTGCCTCTCCCATTCCTTGGCTCCAGCCATGCTGCTGTGGCATTTTCCATCTAGGAACAAAGAGGGAAAGAGTGGCTGTGGAAGAGTTAAATCCACTGATGGCAAAAGTCAGGAGCCTGAAAGAAGGTCATGATTTTAGGTTGATGGCTTCCCTGTGAAGCCTGTCAGGGAGTGGTGGAGCGAAGGTTTGATAGGGAGAAGGTGAGGGACAGGTTTGAGGAGGTGTGGAAAAGCAAAGGAGTTGGTGTCTTTGCTGGTTTGGGGTGTTCATAAAGGGTTTTTTCGGTATTTAGAGCTGGTTTTGAGTCTTGCTGAGTCTGGTTGGGCCCAGGATCAGTCCAGTCCCTGCACAGGTGGTTTGGTGCCCAGAGCAGCTGTGGCTGCCCCTGGATCTCTGGCAGTGCCCAAGGCCAGGCTGGACAGGGCTTGGAGCAGCCTGGAGCAGTGGAAGTGTCCCTGCCATGGCAGGGTGGGACAGGATGGGCTTTGAGATTGCTTCCAACCCAAACCACTCCATCTGAGGGGCCTAAAGTGGCATCTCCAAGTGTCTCTGCCTTGTCTGAGAGCTCTGGGTGAGGCCTGGGCTGGCAGCAGCTCTCAGGCTGAGCGCTGGGACCTTTCCCCTTGGACAAACACCTCATGGTACCTCCCTGCCCCCGGATCAGCTCCTTCCCCCGGAGCTGGTGAAGGGGGGTTTGTGAGAAGTCACCTCAGAAGAGCTCTGGGATCTCTGGGATGCTCCAGAGCTTCCCTCCAGCTTTTATTGGTTGCATCCATACCCTTTGATCCCTGGAGATCAAACCATGTGCCCAGTGCCTGTGAGTTCAGGAGCATCCCAGCCTGCTCCTGCCCCATCCCAGCCTGTTACAGGATCCCCCAGCTCTCTCTGGAGCCTTGGCATTTCCCCTGACACAGCTGTGCCTGGTTTGGGCTCCCACCCCTGAGCCAGGTGTGAATATTTCTGCTCACGTTTCTCTTCCAGGCTTGTCATTCCTTGGTGCTGCCTCTGGAATGTTTCAGCTGTCTGCCCTGACACTGTGTTCTCCCTGTCCCTGTTTTCCTTATTGATCTCTGCCTCAGTTTCCCTGAGCCAGCTCTGTGTCCCCTCAGCTCCCAGACAGGCCAGGATTCGTCCCCTTGGTTCCTTGGGGAGAAGAATCATTTGGAGAGGCAGGAATTCTCTCCTGGGAGCTTTTGATGGCTTTTCCCCCATCAAGTGGGAGCAGAGCCTGCCTGTTCCCACTAAAGTTCCCTGCTGCTGCTCCTCTGAGGAGACTGAGTCAATTCAAAGCTATTTGTGCAGCAGGCAGCTATTTTAGGGAGTCATGGAGCGTGTTCCAGGCTGGAATGATCCTGCTGCTCTGGCAGATCAGAAGGAACAGCTGCTCCCTGCTTTCCTCAGCCACATTTAACCCCTTGTTCCTTCTCTTCCAGCTTGCCACGGTGGAGCCTGGGATGAAATTCCACATGTACACGAAAGAGGAGCTTGAGGAGGTCATCAAGGATATTTGAAAAAGGAGGAGAGACCCCCCAAAAGCTCAAGCCCCTGCCCTGACCAAAGGAACTGGTCCAGTTCACCCAGCTCCTGGGACTTCCCTCCCCACAGCACCTCCATCTGCTGCTCCGGCCAACTCCAGAGGTTTTTTACGGTTTCTGGACAGAACTGAGCTTTGCCCCAGGAGGGAATGAAATAAATCCTTTTGTTACTCTCACTGGGCTCCTCAGCAGGGGGGGAAAGGTGGGAATGCAGGGATTTGGAGCTAAAACTGGGGGTGGATCAGGACAGCAGCTGTGCCAAGGGCACTGCCAGGTCTGCAGCAGCAAAGCTCCCTCTCGTGGTGCTGGCCATGGGGAAATCCAGCGGTCAGTCCACACTTCCTTTTAAAAAATGGGAGGTTTTAATCTGTTCAGTGCACTCCTCCTTCCTTCTCCAGTGTTTTTTATCTGTAAAAGAGTCCCTGGAGCTCCATCTTCTCTGCCAAGAAATCTACAATCAGCCTGTGGGGTTCCTTCTGTAGGGCTTGAAAAAAAATCCATAGAAACTGATAGATCAGAGTCCACCAAGCAGAAACGGGGCTGGGACAGCCCCTCAGCACTAAAATCCTGCAGCTACTGCTGAGTTTTGACAGTTAAACCCTATTTTTCACCAGAAAATTCCTTCTTGTCCCACTTCGATTTTTGTTCTCCAGCAGAAATCTCTGTCCTCAAAATAGTGTCAGGGAACCAAAGATGGGTCTGATAAGGGAATAAATTCAGATTAAAAGAGTATTTTCCTATAAAATCATGGTTGTGGGGAAAGCCAGCTCTGCCTCAGTCCTGGCAGCTGGCTCTGGGCTGCCCTTGGAAGAGCAGAGGCCTGGAAATCAAATTCCAGGATAAAATGACAATTTAAAATTACAGTTTCGGGATAAATTTAGCTATCACCCCGAACCAAGCAGCGTTGGCTGGTGTGGAAGAGCTGGATATAGCTGGGCCAGGGGTTGCCCTGGGAAATAGGGACATTTTCCCCAACCTGATGCTGGAAATGTTTCACCAGTTGGCAAAGCCAAATCTCCCCCTACCTCCAGCCTCTGTCATTCCCAGAAGGACGAATGCCTTTCCCTGCTGGTTTTCCCCTCTCTTGCCACTGCCAGGTGCATTCAGGAAGGGAAACAAGGTCTTGAAAATCAGTGCTTGGATGACCTCAGTTTCAGCATAGCCCTGGAATTCCTGTGGTCTCCTCTTCCAGAGCTGTTTAAAGGGAACAAATGGATCAGCAGGAGCTGCCCGAGGCCCTGGTGGGAGCTGGATCCAACCGCCGGCCCTGCGGGTACAATCACATTATTGCTTGATGGACTTTCCTCTTTGGGAAGCCGTTCCTCGGAGCCTGGCTCTGGCTCGGGTTTGGGGTGCCGTGTCACTCCTCATCCCACAGGCGCTTGGGGCGGCTCCGGAGCGGGCCCGGGGCCATCCCGAACGGCAGGCCGGGCATGAGGGCGGAACCGGGCCTGGGCCCTTCATCACCCGGGGCTCCGCTCCCCGGGGCGCTCCGGCCTCAGCGCTCCGCGTGGCTTCGGTGTCCCGGGAACGCGAACCCCGCTGCTTCCCACGGGGGCGCCTGTGCCCTGCCCGGTGCCCCGTGCGGCCCTGGGGACACAGCGCTGTCCCGTCCCCGGCCAGCCGCGGCTGACCCGGCACCTCCGGGCACCGCCGGGCACCGCCAGGCACCCCCGGGCACCGCCGGGCACCGCCGCCTCACTGTGGCTTCGGCCAATCAAAAAATCGCTCCGCCGCTCCCCGCCAATCACAGGCTGTCGCTGGGTAGATTAGAGAGCGGTGTTGGAGGGGGCGGGTTTACGCGCGTCGTGCAAGCACTGCCAGCCAGTCACAGGAGGAGATGGGCGGTGATTGACAAAGGAAAGAACCAATCAGAGCTGGAAATGTCCCATTGGGAGGAGGAGGCGTGGCCGCATTCTGAGCGACAGCTGCTCCAGCCAATCGCCACCGCCCAGGGCGGGCCCGCGGGCCACGCCCCTGACAGCCCGACAGCGTTAGGCGGATGGACAGCGGGACAGAGCGACAGACGGACGGACAGAAAGCGCGATAGACAGATCGACAGATAGATCCTCGCCAAAAGGTGGAGGCGGGCGGGAGGGCGGACGGACAGAAAGACATCCCTCCTTGCAAACCCTGGGACGGACAGACAGACAGATACCCCTCCCTGCATCCCCCGGACTGGACACACAGACATCACCTCTGCATCTCCCGGGTTGGACACACTGACAGACAGACATCTCCTCTGCATCCCTTGGGATGGACACACAGACATCTCCTCTGCATCCCCCGGGATGGACACACAGACATCCCCTCTGCATCCCCTGGGATGGACACACAGACAGACAGACATCTCCTCTGCATCCCTTGGGATGGACACACAGACAGACAGACATCTCCTCTGCATCCCCTGGGATGGACACACAGACATCCCCTCTGCATCCCCCGGGATGGACACACAGACATCTCCTCTGCATCCCCCGGGATGGACACACTGACAGACAGACATCTCCTCTGCATCCCCCAGGATGGACACACAGACATCACCTCTGCATCTCCCGGGTTGGACACACTGACAGACAGACATCTCCTCTGCATCCCCTGAGATGGACACACAGACATCTCCTCTGCATCCCCTGGGATGGACACACAGACAGACAGACATCTCCTCTGCATCCCTTGGGATGGACACACAGACACACAGACATCCCCTCTGCATGCCCTGGGATGGACACACAGATACACAGACATCACCTCTGCATCTCCCGGGTTGGACACACAGACAGACAGACATCTCCTCTGCATCCCCCAGGATGGATACACAGCCCGCCAGACATCTCCTCTGCATCCCCCAGGATGGATGGACAGACAGACTTCTCTGGCATCGCTCTCCTAAAAGCATAAATAAATAAGACAACTCACAGGCAGCACTGTCTCCCAGGCAGGCGCGGAGTCCCCGGGCCCTTCTGATTCACTTGGAGTCACAGAATATCCTGAACCGGGAGGGATCCACGAGCATCATCGAGTTCAGCTGCTCCACTCTGGGGGGCTCCTGCAGGTGACTCCCCCTGCCCAAGTTGGGGTTCAGGGGCTTTATGAGGCACCCAGGCATGGTCTGTACAGGAAAAGTGAAAGCTTCAGACAAGCCCTGCCTCGGCCTCAAACTTTGGCAACAGTTAAGTTGATCCACAAGATCTAATGAAGGCAAATCGGATTTATAAAAATGAAGAGTTTATTTTATAGGCTGCAAAGGAAAGAAAGTTGCTGCTTGACTGTGGTGCAGGTCCAAGTTTCCACATGTAAGGAGCAGGGTCCAAGCAAGCTTGGCACAGTTATCTGTGTGAGAAGCAGCTTTTTTAGACTACAAGGGGGAACCTTTTTAGACTACAAGGGTGACAGAATGTGATGGTTCTTAGAGCTGAGAAGGAAGGTGCCTGGCACTGGGGTGTTTTGACTGGAGCAGCGCCTCAGTGGTGGCACAGAGCTCTGTGTGAGAAACACACCAACATTTTGGGTCTGAGAGAGTGAAAAGGGTGTGATGGTTGAGAATGAGCCTGCAGAGCTCCGTGGCTGAGTGACTGCCTCTCGATTCCTGTCTGAATCCAAGTTCTCAATGACAGCACAGAAGTCAGTGAAAGTTTCCAGTGCTGGCACAATTCCTGCTCAAGCTCTACACAGAAACAATTCCGTTCAGCTTTAGACTCCAAAATTCAGATTATGGTCGATGTAGCTGACAGGGAGCGAGTGGGGAGTTTGATGTGGTTTACATGTGGCAGGGGGAGGTGCAGCCCAGCACTGCCTTTTTCTTCTAGAGCCTTTTTTATGGCAGCAGCTGCTGGATGTTCAAAAGGGAGCTGTGAGAGTGGAAAAATGCGATGGTACCTATGTAAAAAGGAAGATGCAAAGCCAAAGTGTGTTGTGGGGCAGTTTAAGGGATGCCAGGAGGAAGGGATAATCCAGGAGCTCCCTCTGTCCTGACACTTGACTTCTCTGTGAGATACAGCTGGTTGAACTCTCTGGCATTGTGTGTGAAAGTGATTGACCTGTGAAAACCAGTGTGCACAGGGAAAATCATCAAATGCTTTCTGTCCTGGCACACCTCTCAGTCTGACCTGCAGCTGGCAACGCTTTGGTTTAGTGATGGACTCTGAGATATTGACGTTGACAAAAACTGAAGCTTTATGGAGCTGAGAAAGCAAGTGAAGAGCAGTACTGGCCGTTTGTTCCAAAACTTTTTGTATGGGAGCAGCTGCTGGATGTTTTGGAGGTGTTTGGTACCTGTGAGAATGAAAGACTGGGATGATCTCTAAAGACAGATCTCCAGGGGAAGCGCACGCCTCCAGCAGTCATGAGTTACATATGGAGCCAGCCAAGAGAGTTCTCAGCTGACAGTGTTTGTGAACGAGTTTTTTGCTGGACCATTGCAATTTTGTCCCTGAATGTGACAGTACAAATAGCTGAGAAAGATGGAGCGTGTGTCAGTCTTGTGCGGTTGAAAAGCTGCAAGGAGAACAAGGGGTAATCCAGCGACTGTTATCCCTTGACCGTGGTGTGAATTAGGGATTTCAAAAGGGAGCTGAAGTTTCTTCTAAGCTGCGTGTGGAATCCTCTCCTTCCAGCCTTGCATAGAGGCTTTCAAGATCCACTGCTAAGAAAAGAGTTCCTACAACAGAGGAGATGGTGCTGGGCATCACTTTTCCTCTGCAGCGTTAAACTGCACGACTCACCTTGGTGTGTGTTGTGCTTTTTAATTCAGCTGCGGGTTTCACGTTCACTTCGAAGGACATCAACAGCACCACGCAAACCGGAGCTTTCTTTTCAAACGAAATCTACTACATTTACATACAAATACAACATAACGTACCACAAACTAAATGTATCACATTCCTTCACTCTGGCAGAGCCCAGCTTCGAGCATTAACACATCCAGCAATTCTCACAGAAAACCAAACCAAAACAAAGTAAACATTGGCCTTCACCTTCCCCTTGCGCCTTACAAATTGTGGCGCACACAGGTCTGTGTGCTCAGCTCCAGTTACAAACCTAAGAACATCCAGCCACCGGTCCCACAGAAAAGGTTCGAGAAGAGAGAGGCCGTGCTGGAATTCCCTTTTCTTTTGCAGCCTATAAACTGCACAGCCGACAATTAAACCATTTGTCTTCCTTCCCACCTATATGCACCATCACATTCTGGCTCCGAGAGCCAGGATCCACAGCGGAGCTCTTCCCAAACTGCTCCCACACCCACGGGGCCAGGAGAGCGCTCGGCTTTTCCCTGGGCACCGTCAGCTCTCAGCAAAACCACACGATGCCGCTGCCGACTCGCCAAAGAACGAAACGCGCCCAGCCCGGCTCGAAACCCCCGAGGGCAGAGCCAGGCTGAAAATGTCCCTGCTCCCGAATCAACTCTGTCAGGACAGAATTATTTTGTTGTTCTTCCCCTTCCAAGTGCAAACCGTTTCTTTGCACCACATTCAAACGGCAACACAAGCTTATTTCCGCCAATAATTTTTTTCATTCTTGCAGAGTGACGCTACAAACTTGAAGACATTAGTCCAAAACCTAGCTCACAAAGGTGCCAGCTGGGAAAGCTCTTGCTGCCCACAATTTCAGCTGCATCCATCAAACTGCTGCTGTCTGCACTTGCCTTCTCAGCTTTACCATCATAAGCCTTCAGTCTCACAGGATCCTGGCCTCACTGACCTGTTTTACCTTGTCCCAACCCTGTCTTGCCTTGCAAACACACCCCAGGCCTGGCCTGGCCTTCCCTTCCCTTCCCATCACTGGACTTTTCCTTTCTCTGCTCTGCCTTGCCCATAATTTCGGGCCTTCTCTTGCCAACCCCTCAATTGCCTTGTCATTCCTGCCAAACCTTGCTTTTCCTTGCCGTTCCTCTCCATCCCTCACCTTGTCTCTCCCTGTCTGCCCGTGTCATGCTTGTACTGCCATTTGTACCCGTCCCCTGTCTCTTCCCAGACCTTTCCTTATCTTTTGTTCCTCTCCTTTGGCCTTGCCTTTCCCATCCCTCTCTTGCCTCTCCTTGCTCCTCCTCCTGCTGTGTCACTGCTTTGCGCTGCCTTGTCCTTAATTACTTCATTTGCCTTGCCTAGCCCTACCTCTCTTTGCATGCCCCAACCTTGCAGTGCCTTCCCCGTCCCTTCCCCACCTCACCTTTCTCTTCCCACCCCTCCCTTCAGTGGTGTTGCATACCCACCCCTCACCTTGGCTTCCTTTCCTCTCTTTTCTGGCCATGTCCTGTCCTTTGGCCTGCCTTCCTCGCACACCACTCCCTTTTCTCTCCATCCCTTTCCTTGCCCTGCCTTGAACTGGCCACAGCTCCCTTGCTGTGCTTTGCCTTTCACTGCCCCCCGCTCCATTACCTTCCCTTGCTCTGCTCTGCCTGGCATTGCCTGGCTTTGCATCACCTTGCACAGCCATCCCCTCCTTTGCCTTCCCTCACCTGTCCCACCCCAGCCCTGATTTCCATCACCTGTCCCACCCCAGCCCTGATTTCCCTCACCTGTCCCACCCCAGCCCTGATTTCCATCACCTGTCCCACCCCAACCTCGATTTCCCTCACCTGTCCCACCCCAGCCCTGACTTCCCTCACCTGTCCCAGCCCAGCCCTGATTTCCCTCACCTGTCCCACCCCAGCCCTGATTTCCCTTGCCTTACTGACTCCTCTGTGTCCTACCCTGTTACCCTGGTTTCTCTGAGTTTCTTTATTAGCCTTTTGATTTTCATAAATGGAGTTAGATCTTTTAGTTACTGTAGAATATTAGAGCAGTTTTTCTATGTTTCCCACAGAAGTAATATAAGCAAATCCTTTGTTTTTCCTTCTTTGTCCTTTGTTTGCATATTTATAACCTGAAAACAATTGTAACTGACAATTCCTCTGGCCACTGAGGCTGAGGGGTGGAAACCCCAAAAAGCCAATCTTCTGCTAGACCCAGAAATGTATAAAAGTAAAAGAATAAACAAAGGGGTCTGTTCTCTCCGCCCTTTCAGCTGGGAGCTGGATCAGAAGAACCTCTGCAGAAATCTCTTGTCTGCGTGTGACTGCTTTGTGTTTCATGGTGACACTTCCCTGTCCCTTCATTGCCTGGCATTGCCTTGCTCACCCATCCTTGACCCTTTCCTCCAGGCTTTGCCTTCCCTGCCCCTCTCATTGCCTTGCCTGTCCCTCTCAAGCCTTGACTTTCAATCCCACCCCTTGACTTTCCAAGCCTGCCTAGCCCTCCCTTCCCTTTGCCTCTCATACACATCCCCTGCCTTGACCTTCCTCCTCCTCTCTTCCCAGGCTTTGCCATGCCTTTCCCTTTGATTTCCCTTGTCCTTCCTACCCTTCCCTTTGATTTCCCTTGTCCTTCCTCCCCTCCCCTTTGATTTCCCTTGTCCTTCCTCCCCTCCCCTTTGATTTCCCTTGTCCTTCCTACCCTTCCCTTCCCTTCCCTTGTCCTTCCTACCCTTCCCTTTGATTTCCCTTGTCCTTCCTCCCCTTCCCTTTGATTTCCCTTGTCCTTCCTACCCTTCCCTTTGATTTCCCTTGTCCTTCCTCCCCTTCCCTTTGATTTCCCTTGTCCTTCCTACCCTTCCCTTTGATTTCCCTTGTCCTTCCTACCCTTCCCTTTGATTTCCCTTGTCCTTCCTCCCCTTCCCTTTGATTTCCCTTGTCCTTCCTCCCCTTCCCTTTGATTTCCCTTGTCCTTCCTCCCCTTCCCTTTGATTTCCCTTGTCCTTCCTCCCCTTCCCTTTGATTTCCCTTGTCCTTCCTACCCTTCCCTTTGATTTCCCTTGTCCTTCCTACCCTCCCCTTTGATTTCCCTTGTCCTTCCTACCCTTCCCTTCCCTTGCCTTTTACACCCATTCCCTGCCTTGACCTTCCTTCCCTTTCTTACCTGCCCTCGCCTTGCCTCGCTCTCCCTGTCCCTGCCTGGCCCCCCATCACTGCATTCACCCTCCCGTGCCCAGCCTTGCCCACCACTTTGGGGCTTTCTCTTCCTAACACTCCATCTGCTATCACCTCAAGGGATTGCCTTCCCCACCCCTCCCTCGACTCGCCCAGAACTGCCTGCACCTGCAGGGAAGGCAAGGCTGGGAAAAATGGGGCATAAACTTTAGAGAATTAAGGATTTTAGAGGGGTTAGGATTTTAGTTAGAGAGAAGCTTTGCTGAAGTTAACTAAAGTAGATAGGTAGGCTTTGCTGAAATGAAAAGTTAGTGATTAACTAAGAGAACCCGGGTTTGGGGTCACTCTTCCATGTTAGAATAACTGATTACTTGTCAACTTTATGTTTGGTTAGCTGTGTTTATAATGAAAAATATAGAAACTGATGAATAGTTTTTAGGAACATAAGACAATTGTAGGCCTCCTCTGCCCAAAAACCCATTGAACAGTCACAAAGACAGGAAATAGGAGTCCTACCAAGGGTTCATTTATCACATTTGCATTGAAATTGTAGGAAGGTCAGAACGAGGAAGACTTCTTTACTTCCTCATTTTGGGGACCCCCCCCCCCCCCCCCCCCCCATGAAAAGGACCACCGACCCATTTCAAAGAACAAACTGTGCACGCTTAATAGCTTTTTAGCTAATTACCATACGAAGCAGGGAATGGGATGTACCGGGGTTATGAATACGCATTTGTGTTTTGGGTATTCAATGCTTTTGCAAATAAAAGGGCTCTGTGATCACCTGTAAACTGCAGCGTGTATTCGGGAGCTGGGGCGTTGTAATAAACATACATTTTCTAACTTTAAACTGTCAGAGAGTTTTTGTCCCTCGCTTGTAATAAACATACACTTTCTAACTTTAAACTGTCAGAGAGTTTTTGTCCCTCGCGGTTGGGTATCGATACCAGATCAGTACCCGTATTTTCTTGAGCTAGTCACTACTGAGAGCAAGGCAAAGTCAGGTTCCTCAGAGCGCCTTTCCTTGGGAAGCACCGGGCACAGTGCCAGGGCTGGTGCAGCTCTGTTGAGGTACCAGGGGCAGGTGAACCCCAGTGTGATAAACGCCAATCACTTGTTTTAAAATTTTTAAAAGTTTAATAGTAAATAAGATGGTTATAAAAATAGAATTAGAGTAAAAAAATTGAACAGTTTTAGAGTTAGGACAATACAAGACAATAAAAACAAAGTTACAGACGTCTGGGTGCCTCTCCCGAGCCACAAGCTCTGAAGAAGGACCCCTGTTAACAAAAAATTATCTCTTAAAAGCAATAGCCTGTTGAATATTCATACGATTTATACATAATGCATAAATTCCATTCTAACTAAGAATTGTCTCTGGTTAGTATCACTTTTTTCCTTTAATCTCTATGGCATCCACCAGGCTGAGAAAAGCAGGAGGAGCTGGTCTCTTCTGATAAGAAAGTAGTAAATTCTTTCTTCTTTGAAAGATTTATATTTTCCTGTGGTTGGTACATAAAAACTACATTTTAACTACAAAACTACATTTACCATACTCTCAAAATATTAATACCACATTAACAATTAGCACAACATAACACATATAGTAAATATCTTGCGTAGAGCCATATAATATGCACTTTTCACACCCAGCAAGGTTTTTCTGATGGGGCACCTTCTGCCTAGGAGCAATCGCTGCGTGTCCTCGGTACTCGGTGGTATTTCAGTTGGTAAGCTCCTGAGTGACAACGGCAATACTTTTCCATGGAAAGGAAATCCTCAGGTAATCCTGAGGATTTCAGGTGCAGATAAGAAGCTGCCTGGTGGAGGCCAAGGGCAGCTTTCTGTCCTGGCACGTTTGGTGTGGAAGCACTCCCTCCATTTGTACAGTTACGGAGTTGGTGTCCGTCTTTGGAAGGTGGTCTCCTGAAAGGGTCAATTTGGCACGTGGTTTCCACTTCTCAGAGGTGGTCTCCTGAAATTCTGGCTGTGTCATTTTTCTGGATAAGGTAAGCAGCTATACTCAGTCTCGGTGTGCAGCTGATGTAGTACCCAGGGCAGGGAATGCCCAGGAGCAGAGTTCTGGCACCTTTGAATGGGGTCAGTTCCTGGATTTTCTATTTGGTAGGAGTGAAGCCTCTTTCTTTTGAGATGGGCTCACAGTTCCTCTCTTTGTGTGGTGCAATTCAACGGCTGCAGTTGAAGTTGTTAGCAGCAACATCTTTCTCAACCGGCACTTTTGTGAGCTGTGTTTTTGCCCAGTGTTTTCAAATTTGAAACCGGTTTCTATGAGAGTTGAAAACATTTACTAGCACAAAGGAACCTTTGTTGCCGTTTGAGTGTGGTGCAAATAAGAGTTTATACCTGGAAGGGGAAGAACAGCAAAATAATTCTGTCCTGACAGAGTTGATTCGGGAGCAGGGACATTTTCAGCCTGGCTCTGCCCTCGGGGGTTTCGAGCCGGGCTGGGCGCGTTTCGCTCTTTCGCGAGTCGGCAGCGGCATCGTGTGGTTTTGCTGAGAGCTGACGGTGCCCAGGGAAAAGCCGAGCGCTTTCCTGGCCCCGTGGGTGTGGGAGCAGTTTGGGAAGAGCTCCGCTGTGGATCCTGGCTCTCGGAGCGAGAATGTGATGGTGCATATAGGTGGGAAGGAAGACAAATGGTTTAATTGTCGGCTGTGCAGTTTATAGGCTGCAAAAGAAAAGTCCCACACGGCCTCTTTCTTTCAGAACCTTTTCTGTGGGACATGCTCAACATGTAGTTCACATCCTTTGAATCACAATCCTGGATACATGCAACTTTCCCCCAAGCTCTGTGTACCATCTGCTCTGTCACTCTTGTAGATCCCAAACCCCTTCAAAACCTCCAGCACCTGCTCTCATACAGAACAGTCCTAGAACAAACCCCAGTGTTTATGTTCATCTTCCCCCTGCAGTCTGCAAACCAGACTGGACACACTAGTGATTCACACCCCCTCAATCATATAGAGCATCACATTCTCTCGAGGTGGCTGAGTCCATCACTAAAGAGAAGCATCTCCAGCTGCAGTTTGGACTGAGAGGTGTGCCAAGACAGCATTCAGTGGCCTTCCCTCTTCCCTGTGATATTCTCAACACAATCACATTCACACACCTTCAGTGCTGCAGCTATATCTTACAGAAAAGTGAGATACAGGACAGAAACTGTTCCTAAATTACCCCCTTCTAGCAGCATTTAAACTGCTCGCAGCGTGCTGGGGCTGTGCAGCTTCCTTCTCACATGTATGTGCCACGGCATTTTTCCACTCTCACAGCTCCCTTTCAAACACCCAGCAGCTGCTGCCATAAAAAAGGCTCTAGAAGAAAAAGGCAGTGCTGGGCTGCACCTTCCCCTTTCTGCATGAAAGCCACATCAAACTCACCGGTGCACTCTGCAGCTTTCCCTGTCCACTACATCTGACCATAATGTTCTCTAGGTCCTGGAGTCCAAAGCTAAATGGAATTGTTTCCACATAGGGCACGGACAGGAAAATGTTCTAGCCCAGGTAGCTTTTGCTGGCTTTTCCCCATTACCACTGATACCTTGGGTTTGGAAGAGAGGCAGTCACGCTCCCCTTGCAGCCTGCACGCTCATCCACAGTGATCTGCAGGTTCATTCTCAGCCCTGTGTAAGGTTTCCCTTTCCCTGAGTGTGATATCAACAGAACACTGTGCCAGCACTAAGGTCTGCAGCTCACAGCTTCTGTCAACACAGCACTTCCCTCCTCAGCTCTAAGCACCACCACATTCTATCAGTCTTGAGTCTGAATCTAACAGCAAAATTTTCCGACTACATCTCACACGGATAACTGTGCCAGGACAAGGAGCTTGCTCGGAGCTTGCCCCTTGTGTGTGGAAACTTGTATTTGCACCACAGTCAAGTGAAGTTCTCCTTCCTTTACAACCCACAGGGCGCCATCAGACCGCTGTGCTCTGCACATTCCTTCTCAGCTGTGAGTGTCATCATGGATTTTACTGCTCACAATGACCAAACATCCGGATATACCTCTCACACAGAAAAATGTGCCAGAACAAAAACATTTTCTTCCCATTGCCCAGATTGTAGTGGCTTCTTGAAGGGCTTCGAGGTTAAAGAACTAATTCAGGAACTGCTTCTCTCCTGGCACATGTGGTTGAAACGCTGCCGAAACAAAGGCACACCTAGCAAGTGCTTCTGTTCTGGCACGTATCTTTGTACAAAAGCACACTGACAAATTTAGAACTGCGTGATCTTAGCTGAAATCGAGCAGAAAATTGCAGAGCAGCAGAGTGAGAACGCAGTTCACACGATGCAGTAGGGAAAGGGATCTCCCCTTGTGCTATGAATGCAACTGTAAGAGGCATGGTCTGAGCAAGCTTCTTGTCTTGGTGCATTTATCCGTGTGAGATGTGCTATAAATGCATGTTACATTATTGGCTTTTTGCAAATATTAAGATGAATACTATATGTATAATGTTAGAATAACTTTGCTGTATAAATATAGCTTTTATTTCTGCTATTAACAAAGTTTAGAAATAGAAGTGAGGTAGCTAACATATAGTTATGCTTGTAATTAAACTATGTGCTTAGTTAAAATAACACCCAATGAACATATGATGAAGACTTTGCTACTACCATATTAATTATTAGCACCTGCTGTCTGTAAAAAATACAGATTAAAACCCAAACTAAAAGTAATAATAATAAAAGACCAAAACCACAGCTAAGAAACACTCATGCTTTAAAAAAGCGGACTCAAAAAAGAGCCATACAAAATAGTTCCTAAAATATATAAATTAGCTTATAAAAAAGTATAAATATGCATAAGTCTATAAATATACAAGCTAATGTAATAAAAAAGTATTTTAAAAGTATCTCCAAAAATAATAAGTGTGCTCTTAGCTACTCTTAGCTAAATGCCAAACACCCAACCGTTTAACCCTTTACTTTATCTCTGTCTCCTGTTATCTTTTTATTAAACCTTTTAAATTTTACCAAGAAAATTAACCTCGTTTTTCACAGATGTAACTGAAAACTTTTCAGTTTAGAGTCGGGCTAACAAGAGAGGCGGAAGGTGATGGTAGAACCGATAAGGAATGTGCACAGCACAGGTGTGCTCCACCCAAGTGTTGCGTTGTGCTCTGTGTTATTTATTTTCATACTGTACTTTATGCTATTTATTTTCATTGTAATAGTTTGTTCTGCACTCCCCTGTTCTCCTAAGGAATGTTATGTTCTAAGGTTTGTCCCTGCCCCTCTTCCCTGTCAATCCTCCCATATTTCTCCCAGTCCCCTCCTACGGGCCCTGCCTGTCATTGCATTGTTCCTCCAGCTTCTAGAGAGTTCGGGTGAGGACATGGAGTGACAGGGCAGGAGCCAAGGAAGTTCCTCCCTTTATGTTCTCACTGGTTTCTTTAAATATCCCTCCAACCTTGTCCCTCACTGGATGTTGGTTTGTCTCCTCCCTTAGTTCCCTCCCCTATATTTAATCCTGGAGCTCGTCACCCCTGCGGCTCAGCTGGAGCAGCTTCTCTGAGGTTTGGATGTCCCCGGGTGGGACTGAATAAACACCTTGGACTTTGCCCTCCAACTGAGCCCAACTCCTTCCTCCACCATCGGTGTGGTCCCTCCCGTGATAAGGGGAAAACCCCCTTAGCTGCTCCTCTGGTTCCCAAACTCCAGAGGCGTGTTCCCCGACTGATCACAGTGTTGAGCTAGCTTGGGTGGAAGGAGCAGCTGCTCTGAGAAGGACACTGTGACACCCAAGCAGTGAGCTGGACACTGTGACACCCAAGCAGTGAGCTGGACACTGTGACACCCAGGCATTGAGCTGGACACTGTGACACCCAAGCAGTGAGCTGGACACTGACACCCAGTGAGCTGGACACTGACACCCAAGCAGTGAGCTGGGCACTGACACCCAAGCAGTGAGCTGGGCACTGACGCCCAGTGAGCTGGGCACTGACACCCAGTGAGCTGGGCACTGACACCCAGTGAGCTGGGCACTGACACCCAATGAGCTGGGCACTGACATCCAAACAGTGAGCTGGGCACTGACACCCAGTGAGCTGGACACTGACACCCAGGCATTGAGCTGGGCACTGTGACACCCAAGCAGTGAGCTGGGCACTGCAACACCCAGGCAGTGAGCTGGACACTGACACCCAGTGAGCTGGGCACTGACACCCAATGAGCTGGGCACTGACACCCAAACAGTGAGCTGGGCACTGACACCCAGTGAGCTGGACACTGACACCCAAGCAGTGAGCTGAACACTGTGTCACCCAAACAGTGAGCTGGGCACTGACACCCAAGCAGTGAGCTGGACACTGACACCCAAACAGTGAGCTGGACACTGTGACACCCAAGCAGTGAGCTGGGCACTGACACCCAGGCATTGAGCTGGACACTGTGACACCCAAGCAGTGAGCTGGACACTGACACCCAGTGAGCTGGACACTGACACCCAAACAGTGAGCTGGGCACTGACACCCAGTGAGCTGGACACTGACACCCAGTGAGCTGGGCACTGACACCCAAGCACTGAGCTGGACACTGATACCCAAGCACTGAGCTGGACACTGACACCCAGGCAGTGAGCTGGACACTGTGACACCCAAGCAGTGAGCTGGACACTGACACCCAAGCAGTGAGCTGGATTGCTGCTGTGCCAGCACATTGTGCTGTGTGGGCACGTGGACACTGGGGACTCTAGGGTGAGAAAAAGGTGATGCTTTGTCAGGCTGAGAAAAGACCTGTGGTGCACCGTGGTTGTGTGCACAGGCTGCAAGAGGAGCGTTGCTGCTGTCTGAGGCTCCCACTCGATCCGTGATCCAAGGAATGAGAGGTTTGTGTGTACAAACAAACTGTGGGTCTGCTGGTGGATGAAGGTAGATAGTGAGCTAGATAAATTCCATAGGAGCTCCAATGACTGACACAAGGAAAAGAAAAAAAAAAGGGGGGGGGGCAGGATACACATTAGAAGGGGGTCTGGATTAGGTGATTTGGGAAGTCTGTACCTCTCAAATATCCAATGGGAAAAGAGATGAATACGCTGCCAGGAAATCAGGATAAAAAGGAGGCTTCGTCCTCTAACAATTTGAGAGACCCCGTGGGAAATGCCCATGAGCTCTCCTTTTTTCTGAATAGAGTAACAGAACTCCTCTGTCCCCTCTTTGGACATAAACCTCTGGTGTTTGTGGATTCATTTTCCTGACAATAACAGGTTCAAACCACAGCAGCAGAGGCAAAGAAGAGAGATGCACTAAAAGCCCACCCTGTATGAGAAATTAGCTCTCCTGTGTGTCTGTCCCTTTTGAATTCTTAGTTGTACGAGGATAAGCAGCTCTCTTATGAATTTTCACTGAAGAAAGCATCGTACTTCCTTCCCCTGAGCAAGGAAGGCTTTGTCCCAAACGTGACACTCCTGAATATGCTGGGAAAGCTTGCTGGCTCTGTGGGGATTGGGAATCTGAAATGTCACAGAGCCTTAAAATTCACAAAATAAACAGAAATGGACAATTCAGATAGCTACAAATCAACAAGTTCCTATAACCACTAATATGATGGAAGTGCTTCTCTAGAAGTTACAAGCAAGAACGCAGATGGACCTGATGCTATGACAAGAATTATGCTCTAAGACCAAAACTGCAATTAGTTTCAGAGACAACAGTAAAAACATCCCAAATGTGTTGTGTAAATAACCCAAATGTAAAGAAAGCTGCAGCTAAGTGATGTGAAAAGAGTAATACTTCCCAGGCAACACTGACTGACATATTTCTCTGAGTTGCCAAAGTGTAAACAATAGAAATATCTACTTGTTTTAGTGGAATTCTTTTCAAGATGATGGGAGCCTTCCCTTGCCACACCAGTGATGTCAGGGAAGTTATGAAAGGAAATAGTCCCCAGACTTGGAATTCCTGAATGATGGTCCTCAGTCAATGGGCCCCGTTTTATTTCAGAAGGAAAGTTTTTACTGTCCAAGGAGCATCAAAATTCCTCCTGTTGAAATGGGATTTATATGCTCCCTGGAAACTGCAGGTTAGTAAAAAGGTAGAAAGAATGAATCAAGATTCTTTTAAAAAAAAAAAAAAAAAATTGCCAGGAAACTCAGCTCAAATAGGTAGATATCCACTGCATTGATGAGGTAAGGATCAGTCCATGAGTCACAGGAGGGAGTCCTTTTGAAATATTATATGGGAAATCATATCTAATTAATGGGATGGACAATTGAAGTGATCAGGTGATGCTAAAGGGAAAGCATGGCAAAAGATTATTTGCATTCTCTTCCTTTCGTTTTATCCTCTTTTCATATGCAGTCAGTGAGCACATTTGTCCCTGGACATGTCCTGGACACAACGTTCCACCTGGAAACTTGTTTTATATTCCCAAGTGGAAAGCTGGACTGCTGAAAGGAAAGTGGAAAGGATCTTGCATTGTAATAATTTTCATAGCTCCATTGATGCCAGTTTCCTGATAAGCTGCTGTAGGATTCAGTGCTTACATGTGCGTTCATTTAAGTGATGGAATCGACTGTTTTTCCAAAACAGAGATCTGTCAGAGAATGATTGTTGGCTGCTGTGGTCCAGGGGCAGAGCTGAGCGTGTGGTTCCATGGGTGCAGCCCCCCTGCCCCGGCTGTGCCACAGCTCTGGCAGCCACCCTGGGGCAGGACAATGCTCCGAGTTCCCATCTGGAGCCGGACAAGCTCCCAGGAACATTTTCACATCAGGGTGTGGACCCTAAGGTGAAATGTGAATTGGTGCCCTTCAGGAGTGAAAAAGGGAGTGGAGAATTTCCTAGGGATTTTCCTTGTTAGATCTCAGGGATTCCCATGACCTTTAACAGCCCATTGGCAGGATTTAAGCACACATTTAAAGTCAAGCACTTGCCAGCTGCCCTCCTGAGGTGTGGCTGGAATCCACCTGTGAGCTCCTGTTCCCTCCACAATGGAGAACACTTTTTTAATTTAGTGATGAAAGCAACTCCTGAGTTACACTGATGCTCAGCACCTGTTTTAACTTCGGGTCCCACCACATCCTTTCCCAGCTGTCACATAACGGCAGGGATACATCAAACCAGCCCCATAAACATATCCTGCACCTTTTTTTCTTTGACCTGGAAGGGCAGTACGTGATCCTGCTGGGCCATCTCTGCTGCTCTGTGTGGGAGCCAAGGTGGTGTCTTCACATTCCAGAATAAGGATTTTGCTATTTTTTTAAGTGACTTTGGAGCCTCCGTAAGGTTGGCTGGAGGAAAACAGCAACCTCTTCTATTTCCTGTGGTGTTTGCTCATTCCTGTGCATCCCATTAAAGTTATATTCTCACAAGTTGGCAAGCAGAATCTATCACTTTAATTTAGGCTTTGGTCTAATAGTCATGAATATCAATACTGAAAGTCTTTCTGAGGTTTGGCTCAGGCCCCTATAGGCATTTTATAAAACTGCCTCTGGCCACTGTTTAAATTTACCTTTTTTCTCCCCTCTGTTTATCTTGAGTGTTGAAACTCTGAAAGAGGCCAACGGATTGTTCTCCCTCAGTTTGCTCCGTCCTTTGTGGGGTGTGGTTAATGTTTGCTCCTTGGCTTTGCGGAGGAGAAATTCCATTAACACACCACCAGATTTGCCCTGCTCATGTTGGACACAAATGAAAAGCTTCCTCCTGCCTGACCTTTGCAGGTGACCAACTGGTTCTCGTAGCGTGGCTTTGTCAAATCACTCTCCAGGACCCAAAGTTACCCAAAGCAGTGAGGTTGGCATGAAGAGCATCCTTCTGTAATATATGTCCTAAAGTTAATTCGTGTTGAACAATATATAATGTAATTGAATATATCTTGTGTCTTAGGGTAACTTTATGATGCTTGTATCTTTAATTGTCTGTTCTGTTTGTGCTGTATATTGAGTCTTGTGCTTTTAAGACTGGTTTTAAGAGTAAGGAGAAGCACGGAGTTTGTTTTGAGAAAACTGCCTGACTCCTCCACATTTTGCTGTGGACAGCGTGTTCGGCGGAGGCTTGGAGAGACTGCAGGACAAAGATCTTGTTTTGCTTTTAGTTAGTTTTAGCTAGCTAGGGCAGAGAAGTTCTTTGGACTGTTTTTTTTCTTTTTTCTTGGAACTGTTTAAACCTGCTCTGGACTGAAAACCCAGGGCAGCACTGAGGGCTGCACCTGTGGCCCACTGGGGCCTGGACCTCGGCATTTTCCAGCAGTGCCGGAGAGACTGGGACTGAGGAGAGACTGAGAGAGAGAGCCGAGCTACACCCACGGCAAGGACTTTCTCAATTTGCCATCTCACTTCAGAAGGAGAGGTTTTATTGTTTCATACTATTCATTCTTTATACTTGTATGCACTTCATTTGTTTAGTAAAATAGTTTTTTCCACTTTTCTCCAAAGAGGGTTTTTTTTTTTTTACCGGACCGGTTGGAGGGAGGGGCCACTTGGGTTTTCTTCCTTAGAAGGATCCTATACAGGAGTTTTCTCCCAAATTTGTCCCAAACCAGGACATCTTGTAACAAGATTTTAGTTGAAATGGAGTTTAAAATCTATAAACCAAAAAGTGTATACCGGGTTAACCGGGACGACAGCTGCACAGGGGAGACACGAGTAAATCGAGTAAATCGCTGCCGGGAACCTTGCAAAGGCCACACAAAAGGACGGAAACGGGAGATGGGTGCTCTGATGATCCCCTGATTGTATCAGATCACTGTCTTATCTGTTCCGGCCAGATGCTCCAAAAACTTCTCCGGACACGGCCATCAGGACATTGTTCTGCCTTCGAGAAACTATTCATCGGACCCCGGACACGGACATGAATGTTTAATGAAGCTACCTCAAGGCATGAGTCTCACGGTCTCAGCCGGTCCCCAGCGAGAGACTGTATAAAAATCCGCGGCTTGGAGACCCAAATTGTGAATTTAGGGGGTGACAGACTGACAGAGTGTGTTACCGTGTTCACCCAGCGCCGAAGCCCCGGGGTTCGACGCTGTCCTTTTAATTGTGGTATCGGAGACTGTTATTTTGTCTCAAGATAAAATTCTAAATTTTGATTTACTGAATTTGGTCTATCGTATTTATTACACTTCCCACCTGGGCTTCTCTGTCCAGCTCTGGGGCCCCCAACACACGGAAAGTTGGAATGATCAAAGGGCTGGAACGTCTCTGCTCTGGAGACAGACTGGGAGAGATGGAGCTGTTCAGCCTGGAGAAGAAAGAGCTCTGGAGACACCTTAGAGGCCCTCCCAGTGTCTAAAGGGGCTTACAAGAAAAAGGACAAAGGCTTGGAGCGACAGGACAAGGGGAGAATGGCTTCACACAGAGAGGGCAGCGTTAGATCAGATATTGGGGAGAAATTTTCCCCATGAGAGTGGTGAGGCCCTGGCACAGATTGCTGTCCCATCCCTGGAAGTGTCACAGGGTGGGTTGGACAGGGCTTGGAGCACCCTGGAACAGTGGATTGTGGTGTTTGTGGCGCCTTCCAACCCACCCCAGCCTGTGACTCTGTGATTTATTGCTGGTGATTCTCTGCTTTTCACTCTGAAGGCTGGAAATGTGGGTTTCAAGTGGGTTGCAGGTTTCACGGTTGAAGGCAAAGCTGCTGCTCTGTGTGTTTGCTTTTCACCTCTTCCCTTATCCTCTCCTGTGCCTTTTCCTGCGTGAGGCTACTTTCGTGGTTCACCTTTTCTGGTGGAATGAGCTGTGACACCAAACTGAGGGAAAGGGAACGGGGCCAAGAGAGGTGTTGCAGTGTTTAGTTTGCAGATTTTATCCATAAGCCCCGTGCAGAAAACACAGCATGTCTGTAGGGCAGCAAGCTCTGCAGATTTTTATCATCTACAGCTGTTTCTATGAATACAGGACTTCACAGAGAAGATTCACGCAGTGCTGTGCTTCTTGTAAATGGAATTGTTTTTTTTTTTTATTCTTGCTAGGTAGCAAGTGCCAGCTGATAGCTTGAGAAGGAAATCAAAAAATCATAGAATCTCCTGAGCTGGAAGTGGCCCACAAGGATGATCGAGTGCAACTCCTGCCCTGCACAGACACCCCAACAATCCCACCTGAGAACAACCTCCAAATGCTCCTTGAGCCCTGGCAGCCTTGGGGCTGGGACCATTCCCTGGGACAATACTGGGGTCCAGATTGGATTGATTATCAGGTTTACGAGACATAAACCTTCTGGTAAAAAAGGAAAACGTTGATTGATTGCATAGGGTGTTGTACTATGTTTAGTAATTTGATGTTGACAAAATATTTTGTGGATGTCTATGAAGTTGCAGGTGCTATCATTCTTGTGGAGGAATGTACCAGCAGAGCTAACCTTTTTCTCTTTAAATAGAGAGAAGAATGATTTAATTTCACTTAAAGTGTGCTCTTTTGCCTATTATAGCTTGGAGGGGTGGATTCTTACCTGTTAAAAAAAAACCCAAACCAAATCTTTGACTGTGATTAAGTGTAGGTGGAGCACCTGAGCTGGTGAAAGTCAGATAATCTCTCACTGATATCCACAATTAGCAGAGCTGTTGCAATCAAGACCTAGAAATACAGAGACATTAATATTAAATACAGACAGCTCGAACCTAGCAGTCAAGATAGAGAACAATTTTCTTCACTAACACTTTTTTTTTTTCCATTTTAAAGTGTGTAATTTAATAAATACAGATGTATTTGAAACTCGAGTCATATCCTTCCTAGTTTATGACAAGCATGTGGCAGATACGACTTTTCTGCTTAAAGAAATGTTGAGCTGGAGTGGAAAAAAAGTTTCATGGAACAAGTGTGATGTCACCGAGACGCACAAAGCAGTCACACGCAGACAAGAGATTTTCGCAGAGGTTCTTCTGATCCAGCTCCCAGCTGAAAGAGCGGAGAGAAGAGAGACCCCTTTGTTTATTTTTTTACTTTTTCTACATTTTGGGGTCTAGCAGAAGATTGGCTTTTTGGGGTTTCCACCCCTCAGCCTCAGTGGCCAGACCAATTGTCAGTTACAATTGTTTTCAGGTTAGAAATATGCAAACAAAGGACAGAGAATGAAAAACAAAGGATTTGTTTATCTTACTTCTGTGGGAAAGGTAGAAAACTGCTCTAATATTCTACAGTAACTAAAAGATCTGACTCCGTTTATGAAAATCAAAAGGCTAATAAAGAAACTCAGAAAAACCAGGGTAACAGTGTGAAAGAATAAAAAGGGATGAAAGGGCTTATATTCTCTTTTGCCTATTTAGTGGTACGAAAATTCTGATGATGACATCCCTCCTGGCTCTGAGGGAGCAGTGAAATATGATCCTTTATTTAGTTTATTTAGGTATTCACGCTCTATAGTAACGACATAGAGAAGAAGCCTTTCTGGAAAGTTCTTCCTCTTGACATGGCTCACCTGTGATGTGTTGGGGTGAGGCAGGGACAGCTGCAGGTGAAGGTGAACATTGGTGGCATTGCAGCATCTCCCCTCACAGCTGCAGAGCTGCAACAGCTTTCCTAAGCAACAGTGCAAGATTCCCAGTTCTTTCCTATTTCTGCATCAGCAGAAAACCATCTGGGCCAAAGAGCTTTTTGGTGAAGCAAAGTGTGGAAGAAAGACGTTTCCTAGAATAGGCAGAATAGGCTGTGTGTATATATATATATATATATATACTTTTTTTTTTTAGGTTTTTTTTGGGGGGGGGGAGTATGTTTGGTTTTTTTGGGGGTAGAAGCTTAATTCTCCACAGAGGTGAAAGTTAGCTGGAACTTGCACCTGCTGGCCTGCTTCTTCTTAGTTATTCCTCTTCTTTGACTGAAGAACTGGAAGGCTGACCAAGCCAGACAACTGGGTGTCTGGCCAGCCCAGTACTAAAACAGCGTGTTGTTCCCAAATAGGTGTAAACTTCAATCAGAGTAAAAGCTGTTGAGAGAGCCGTGAATTGTATCCCATCCTGCAATCAAATTCTTGACTGTTCACTCACTACTGTTGACTGAACTGTAAATTACTTTAAAATAGCACTTATAAAGTATAATTTTCCATACCAGCAAATTCTTGGTACCATAAGAGAAACTTTGTGCTGAGAAGGTGCTATAAACACATGGCGATGTTTGCACATATAGATTTTGTCTTCCTTCAGATGAAATTATCTCTTCATTTCAAAGCTTAGCAGAAGGATTTTTGGGTTTATCGTGATCCTGTATACAACTGTCAGCCCTCTGCTGCAGGTGCAGCATAAGGACTCAAGTTGTTTAAGCATTAAATTAAAGTTTTATTTTCCATTTAGCTGTCATTTTCCCCCTCCATCTTAATTCTTATCTTTAAAATGACAGTTTAAATATTTGCTTGCCTGCGGTAAAACAGTGCCATGCTTATCCCGTTAAGATGAACTACTTATCTGAAAAGCAGAAAGCCGAGATGACCAAGAAAGCTGTTAGGAGAAGGAGGCCTACAGGAGAGCTGGAGAGGGACTCTGGACAAGGACCTGGGCTGACTGGACAAGGGGGAATAGCTTGAAGCTGAAAGATGGTAGATTTAGATTGGATATTAGTAAGAAATTCCTCCCTGTGAGGGTGGGCAGACCCTGGCACAGGGTGCCCAGAGCAGCTGTGGCTGCCCCTGGAAGTGTCCAAGGCCAGGTTGGACCGGGCTTGGAGCAGCCTGGGACAGTGGAAGGTGTCCATGCCCACGACACAAGATGGTCTCCCTGGTCTCTTCCAACACAAACCATTCTGGGGTTTTAGTTTATGTCCTTCAGCTGGCCAAAGCTGAGGGTGGAGAAGAAGAAAGGGAAGCACAAGAGAGCAGGTCCCTAAGGAAGGTTTGTGAGGGTGAGGAAGAGCCTTGCAATGAGGCTCAGAGTGAACCCCCTTGTTTCTAACCTCCTCACAAAGCCTAGATTCAGCTAGGTCTAATCTTAGCCTCAGATTTTGACAATGGTTTATGTTTAACGGAATTATCCAAACAAAGTTTATAATAGTTAATACTGAATGCTACGTGGAATTTTTTTATTAATTCAGCATGCCATCAGTCACTTACTGAGGATCTGTTTCAGTTAAGAAATCTCTCTTCCTTGGGTGTGGAAGGACCTCTTAATTTCAGGTAAGGAATCTGAAACCTAGAGTGGTGCCCCAGTTCGAGGGGAGAGTCACTGGTATGCAGTCCAGCTGCCACCCAGGGACAGCTGAAATTTGGCTTATCCTGATGGTAATATTTGTAGAGTGAAGCAGTTGGCTGCCAGTCAGTAGTTTAGAGAAGATAGATGTCTTTGTTTTGGCTCTGTTATCTTCTTCTGTACTTTAGTTATTTTCCACTTTTGGGCTTTGAAACCACCTTTAAAAATATTTTTCCACGGCACCTTCACTTCCTTGTACACAAGCCAGGAGCTTTCCAGCTCACAGGCCCACCACATGGTGTGAGCATAATCACTTCCCTGTACCTGAGCCAGGAACTTCGCAGCTCGCAGATCCACCACAGGGCGTGGGGTTTGTTGCTCCACAGTTGGCCTGACCCAAAGTACAGCTGAGGGTCAAGTGTATCCATAAGAGGCACCACAGCAATATTTATAAAACTGCCTTGGGGCCGCAGTTGCCATCTCTCTCTCTTTCACTGCTTATGTTCCTATACTTGCAACTTTTTTTCCAATAGACGGGAGAGTTTTCTTCTAATTACAAAATTCAGTGTCAGCACGTGACTGGTTGTTATGAATGGAGATGACAGCTTAGGCAAGTCCTGCCTTTGACTCGCTTTTCTGGCTCTATTTGAGGTGGCCTGCCCCCCAAAAGCCTCTCACTTGCAAGTTCTTAAGCATGGCCAATTAGGTTTATTACGAAATGAATTATTTATTGAGTAGACACAAGATTAACAGCTTTAGGACTTTAAACAGACTGCTTATGCAGGATGAAACAAAACCTACTAGTAGATAAAAAGGTACCTATATTAGCTAGTGAAGAAATAGTATAGACTAGGAGTCAATGTAAGTTGTCAGCAAATTGATGATGGAGTACACACAAAGTCTTTTCACTCAATTCCCAGGAAAATATCTGTGGAATTGGTCCAAGCTCTGGGGAGAAGTCCTACACGTCTCCAAGGCATGTGTAGGAGACTTCTGCATCCATAAAAGTTTGTGCAGCTTTTATAGTTTTTAAAGCAAAGCGTCTGTCAGTCAGAAATGCCAGCTTATATCTCCACATCCTGTTCTCAAGGCCAGTTGTTTATTGCCAGCTGGGAGTTCCACCCCTGGTGCCAGAGAGAGAGATGATAACCCACTAACCAGAGACAACTCACTAGGCAGACAGGCCAGCCTGGGTTATCCCCTCAATTCATGTGATGGGGACAATGCCCACAGCCATGGCACCAGCTGATGGACAGGTCAGATCAGATCTTCTGTGCTGGGGGACGTCCTGCCACACCGGTTTCCAAGCAGTGGCTGGGGTAAATAAGCAGACAGGCAGAAGTGACAGCTCTTAATGGCTTTAGGCAAAGGATTTGGGTTCCCACCTGGCTTTTTGCTCCTTTCTTCAGTTACGTAAGACTCTGGTGCACACATGAGCATATTTTGTTGGATGCCCCATCGGAAATGCCGGATGGGTCTGTTCCAGCTGCTATGTTTGCGTTTGGCAAAGCCCAGTCCTCTCAACTTCTCACAGGTTTATCAGTAGGAGGCCTGAAGCTGGGTGCAGGGAGCTCCTTTTTTGCCCGCTTGCCTCCCTGCACATCTCCTTTTCTTGCCCATCTGGCTGTTTTGGCTTCCCTCTCAGCAGCACCGTGTGACCCATCAGTCGGTGCCGAGGGTACCGGGGCTGTCTTTGCCCTCCATCAACACAATCCCTTTCAGAGCAGGTTACAGTGACTTGCAAGGGGAAGGGGAGCAACAGAGGGCATATCTTCATGGTTCCCTTTCCTTGGAGAACAAATGGGATCTTGTGTCACTGAGACACACAAAGCAGTCACATGCAGACAAGAGATTTCGCAAGGCAGAGGTCCCTCCGAACCAGCTCCCAGCTGAGAGAGCGGAGAGAAGAGACCCCTTTGCCCCTTTGTTTATTTCTTACTTTTTATACATTTGTGGGTCTAGCAGAAGATTGGCTTTTTGGGGTTTCCACCCCTCAGCCTCAGTGGCCAGACCAATTGTCAGTTACAATTGTTTTCCGGTTAGAAATATGCAAACAAAGGACAGAGAATGAAAAACAAAGGATTTGTTTATGTTACATCTGTGGGAAAAGGTAGAAAACTGCTCTTAATATTGTACAATAACTAAAAAGATCTGACTCCATTTAAGAAAATCAAAAGGCTCAGAAAAACCAGGGTAACAATCTTGCATCAACGCAAGGTCTGAGCAAGGTGGTATTGCCCAGGCTGTAAGCCAGAAGGGAAAAAACACTCAGTGCAACTGAGGGTAAGCTGGGAGGAGGAAAAGGAGAAGAAATGAGACGTTAAGGATGTTTTATTGTGGCAGGGAACAAGGTGAATGCAAGGGCACTGTTTGTGCATCCACTCTCTCTGGTAATTATTTTGGCACTATGATCAGACCCAATTTGGTAGAAGTTCGAAGTTCTGGAGGTAAGAAATTTCCCACAATCTGGGATTATAGTGGGAACAACTGGGTAGAGGAAACAAGCTCAATTTAATACTTCTGTCCAGCAAAGACAACAGCAATAAACTTCTATAGATAACAGAGACTGATAGGAAAGGTATGGTTGCTCTAACCAGAAAATCACCTCAGAGTTAGTCACCAAGTCTGTCTTTCACATACAAAGCTGTGAGAAACTGGGCTTCACACATTCCAGGATGCGTGGTTCTATTAGTGTAAGGTGAACAGGCCCCAGCTCATGGTCTCGGGGCAGCCTCCCTTCCTGTGCCAGCCCAGGGAACAAGTGCCTGGCAGCACTGGTGCCACTGAGGCTGAGTCGTAATAACCCCCAGAGTTCAGACGTGTGTAACCCTGCAGCATCCTTCCACTCCAAACCATCCCGTGACTGCACGATGATTCTATGATTCCTGGCCCTCTGCAAGCTTCCTTTGCTTGTTTATATATAACTTACTAGTTAGGTGGTGGGATGAACCATCGAGCCTTAAGGCACTCCAGCACTGCCTTTGCAAACCAAAATGGGGACGCACAGAGACAGTTGCCACGTGGCTGTCACCCTGGGCACCCCAACTGTGAAAGCAGAGCCACCACCACTGTGAGGTCAGAGCAACTCCCTGCACAGCCCTGTGGCACGGGGACAGAACCCAGAGCGGCTGTGTGGCTGTCACACTGGGCAGACATCACCTCCTGCTGCAGCTGAGAAGGTAGAGCTGAGCACAGAGGGGTGGGGAGGAGAAAAGTTCAGCAGACAAACTGTTATGAGTCTTCCAAAGCACTGGCAGAGGGGACTGTGAAGCTCAGCAGCTACCCAGTGAGCTGGTATGGAGTGCGCTGCTCCTGCCCGGGGTGTCAGGTTGGAACAGCAGGATGGATGTGGCGTAACAAGGTCAGTGGGGTTGGAGCAGCACGGGGAAGCTGACAGGTTTCCTGAAGACCAGCCCTGTGATGGGTGAAGTCCCCATTCTGTGGGGATGGGTCCCAGCTGATGAAGAGAAGAGACTCAAGAGACAGGCATAACTTTTCTCTGGTTTCTTTTCCAAGGGATGTTCTTCAGGTGTATTTGGCAACTGGCGGGTGCCTTTGTCTCCCTGGGGAGAAATGTTCTGAGCCCATGCCATCCTCACAGAGTGCACACTACATGTTTCTGCTGTGGACAGAGGGCAGGATGGGAATGTCTGAGGGCCAGTGCAAGCAAAAGGGAGAACAGAGGGTGCTCCCTAACCAGCAGCACAGGACTCTCCCTTGGATGATGATGCTTGAGAACCGCTTGTGCTTTGGCCAATCTCAGGCAGAGCCAAAAGCAAGGCCTCTTGGCAGTGTCACTGGCACAGCAGAGCCAGAGCCTCCAGCTTTGGCTGCAGAAGGACAAACTGCTGCGTAGCCAAGCACTCAGGGGTGAGGCAAGCATCTGCAGGGGAAAGGTTTTCCCCAGCTCTCACAAGAGACTGTGTGGGTGTGGGAGAGCTCTGGAACCAGTGTCAGGCAAAGCTCCTGTGCTTCCTTGCTGTGAAGGGGTTTGCCTAAGGCTTGGGTAACCGACAGCCCCAGGACTCCCTCTCTTTCAGGAAAAAGATGGTCCCGCTGAAGAAGGGCTCTCATATCTTCATCTTTTTGCTCTCAGTGGCCCTTGGTGAGTTTTCATGAGCAGACTGAGAGTGGCAGCCTGGCTGTGCTGGATACCAGCTTTCCTTCAGGGCCATTATGTGTGGAAACTCCTGTGGCCCAAATGCTTCCCGAGGGTGCCTTTGACTGGGCTGGCTTTCGGACCCCCAGTAAGACCCCCAGGTTGTCTCACAGCCGTGCTACTGCTCTGGCCATGGGACTGAATGGCTTGCTGCAAGGTTGAGAGAGAAGGACACGGGTATTTCCAAGGCTGAACTGGGGATGCCCAGAGGGGAGCGGCTGTGCAAGGGATGGGGTGGGGCGGTACCTCTCCTAGCCCAGACAGCCTGCTCTTGGTGCTGACTGAAATGAGGGAAAACAGGGAGTAGAACTGGGGCAACACAACTGCAGACCATGCTGCGATGTCCTCTGAAGCCTGGGCTGATGGCCCTCAGTCAGAGGCACAGAGGGGTGATCCTGTTTCTGCACCCCACATTCACACCCCTCAGCTAACCTGCTGCCTGACCCCCAAGGGCCCCCAGGGTTTGCTGCCAGTCCTGTAACTCTCAGTGATGTGAATTGCAGCTGTTTTCTGCGGGACTGCCCTGTCAGGATGGTCACCCTGGACCAAGGGACTCGTGGAGGTTAGTGACTGTTGTGGGACAGGCACCTCCTGCAGGGGACTGCTGCTGACAGTGCTGGATAAATGTGAGGCTCTTCTGCTTCCACATAGCACGGCCCAAAGAAGAAGCAGATCGTGTGGTCTGTCCTGGGAAGCCATGGTGGCTCTGGCAGTAGATGTTCTAATCGAGAATTTTCTTTTTCAGGAGCTGCCAAGTGTATTTCCAGCAGGACTGAAAACCCTCTGGTAAGAGAGATTTCCTGAAGTGGAACTGTGTCTGTGCACAAGTGTCAGCTGACCTTGTGCTACCTGTGCTCAGTTTCCAAAGAGCAAAGGATCCTGTATTTCTGTCCTGCCTTTGCCTTTTGCTCAGCTTGGGCTGGAAAGAAGCCCTGGCAAAGCACGTGTGTCTCTTCCCTGAGCTCAGGTGCTTCACAGAAGGGATGGGCTGCTTTGACAAGATCTGCATTTCTGTCCCTACAGGAATTCACACACTTTGATTGAAACCCAAAGGTTGCAGAATCTGCTGGAAGAGGTCACTCAGCTGAGGGCAGAGATCAGTAGCTTGAAGGTGACCCTGCCATTTTGGGGAAAGAGGCTCCAGTGGGCAAAAGCCCCAAGAAAGCTCTCCTTGATACTGTTGGTGTCAGAACATTGCAGCCACAGCTGCTGTTCCTCAGTCCTTGTGGATCCCATCAGCAGCACAGAGCTTCTCAGCTCTGTGGGCATGGCTTGCCACGCGTGGCTGACACCGAGCTCTGCCCCTGGGGGTGACAGCAGCGTGCTGAACTGTCCACTGATGCGGTCCTCTCCTGTGTTTGCCCATGGCTTTCCCAGGAATTGGCCCAGATGGCTTTGGAATCCTGTGTCAAGACAGACTGGGCCCTTAAGAGCTCCGGTAAGGACACAAGCAGCCCAGCCTCCTTGCCTTGTGCTTGTCTGTGTCCTGTCCTCAGCCTCCACAACGATGCCTGGGGTTGCCCCCACACATGTTCCTATGTGGGTGGAAGGACTCTTTTTCTTTCCACTGCATCTGGAGAAGGAATGGCTGGCTTGTCCTTTCCTTCCTCCCAGCACTCTTAGCCGTGTGGGAGAGGCAGTCAGCAGGCATGCGGCTGCTGTCATTGCCCTTTGCTGCTGGGCACCCCCCAGGGCAGGGTGATGCAGACAGGACAGGTGGACATTGAGCTGGCCAGTGGCATCAGAAATGGTGTCTGAGCACCAAGCCCTGCCAGTCTGTAGCTGCTTGCAGCCATTTGCCCTCCCTTCCTCACAGGAGCCAGCATTGACACACAAAGAACTTCCCAGACCTACGACTGCAAAGAGGGCAGTCTCTGCAGGATTTTACGCCTCTTCTGGACTGCCAGCCCTCCTGATACTATTCTGCAGGTATTTTAGCAGAAATCATCAGTTTTCTTCCCTCCTGTGAATTTGGAAACTATTCTTGGGGGCTCTCCCCCTCAGCCCAGTGGTACTGATCAAGCCCATGGAGTAGATTGGATTCCTGAAACCAAAGGTGGAACACAGAGCTGGGCTTGCTGAGAAGCACCGGTTCCTCTCCAGAGGGGAGTGGAGCCAAACTGAGCTGTACTGCTGCATTCTGCCCACAGTCCTTGGCCACAGCTGGGTGAAAGGATTTCATTCTACCTGGTGACCCTGTGTCCACTGTCAACCCTAAGCTGAGTGTCTGGGCAGAAGCGCTTCTGCTTGGCCCGGACTAGAATGGTTTCTTAACCAGTATTCTCTCTTCTGCCATCCTGAGCCCACTTTGGCAGGCAGGGAAGTCCTTCTGCTCCTGTCCATTCCCTCACACGCCCCTTATTTTCAAACTGAAATAGAATCCACAGACATGCCAGCCCCACCGCCTCAAGCTCCACGGGCAGCTGTGTTGGCCCACAGGTCATTGCTCTTGTGTTGCAGCCACATGTTTACCCAGGAAACTGCTGGGCTTTCAAGGGGCATCAGGGACAGGTTGTCATCAGGTTGCCAGCACGAGTCTACCTGACTGCCATCACAGTGCAGCACATCACCAAAGAAGTCTCTCCAAGTGGGACCATCAACAGTGCCCCCAAAGACATTGCTGTGTTTGTAAGTCTGCTGGGCACTTCTGCTGAGGCTCTGGCCCCAGGGGGAGGTCAGGGAAAGGTCTTGCTTGCTTTTGTGCATCCTCTGAGCTTTGTGTCCTGCACTGTCCTGAGCACTGCTGTGCTCAGCGTGACACTTCAAGGGCCTGAGAGGTCCATCCTTCTTAAGACTCATTCTGGCCAAGCACCTGAGGGTTCTTGACCAAAACACAAGGCAGAGACTGAGCTCTACCCTAACCAATGCCAGACTACTGCCAGAGCCCTGGGAGAGACTGGGCATCCAAGAGGGCTGATCCAGTCTGTACATTCCCTCTTTGGTGGGATGAGCCCGACTCGCTCTCATTGTGCTTTGCTCCCGAGGGATTGGATGCAGACAGAGAAGAGGAAACTCTCCTGGGGATGTTCAGCTACAATGTGGAAAAAGATCCCATGCAGACTTTTGCTCTGAAGGTATGCTCCACACATGGGGGCCAGATGCCAGGGAGCAAAAGAGGTCTGTGGCAGGGAAGGTGCAAATGTTTCCTCCCTGGAGAGAGGATTGCTGCTGAAAGAGACCTGGTGGGGCCTGGAGGGCTGAGCAGCACGTGGCTGTGGTAGCCAAAGGACAGAGGCAGGCCTGTGGCAACACAGCTCCTGAGAGATCCCTGGCTGCAGCCACTGCCTTCAGAAAAGCCAGATGCACATGCCCAAACACGACCCAAGCAACAAACAGACCTTGTGCCATGGAGAAACAGGGACAAGTGGTGGCAAAAGGCATCAGGCATCACTCTTGTTCCACTCTGTGCCCTGCTGACATCGCCCCAGCACAGCATCCCCCTTCTCTCCTGCTGCTCTCAGTCTGCCAGGAGGAAGGCAGGCAGAGGGGATGGCGGGGGCTCAGTGGGGTGACACAGCAGTGGGGTGACACAGCAGTGGGGTGACACAGCAGCGGGGTGACACAGCAGCGGGGTGACACAGCAGCAGGTGACACAGCAGTGGGGTGACACAGCAGCGGGGTGACACAGCAGCGGCGTGACACAGCAGTGGGGTGACACGGCAGTGGGGTGACACAGCAGTGGGGTGACACAGCAGCGGGGTGACACAGCAGTGGGGTGACACAGCAGCGGGGTGACACAGCAGCGGGGTGACACGGCAGTGGGGTGACACACCAGCACGGGGTGACACAGCAGCGGGGTGACACGGCAGTGGGGTGACACACCAGCAGGGTGACACAGCAGCGGGGTGACACGGCAGTGGGGTGACACACCAGCACGGGGTGACACAGCAGCGGGGTGACACGGCAGTGGGGTGACACACCAGCAGGGTGACACAGCAGTGGGGTGACACGGCAGTGGGGTGACACAGCAGCACGGGGTGACACAGCAGCGGGGTGACACGGCAGTGGGGTGACACAGCAGCGGGGTGACACGGCAGTGGGGTGACACAGCAGCGGGGTGACACAGCAGTGGGGTGACACGGCAGTGGAGTGACACAGCAGTGGGGTGACACAGCAGCGGGGTGACACAGCAGCGGGGTGACACACCAGCCCCGTGCACAGGACCATGTCCCCAGCCCCTCTGTCAGCACAGAGCAGGGGGCAGAGGGACAGGAGGCACAGCCCCAGCTGGGGCAGCATGCAGAGGATGCCATGTGCCTTCCCTTGCCCCCAGCCTCCCCAGCAGCCCTAGTACCAGCAGTGAGCTTTGGATCTCTATTGCTTCTCCCAACTGCTTTTGGGAGCTTGTTCCTGAGCAGAAACAGGGCTGGCAGGGTAAGTCATGTTGATTTCACTGTTGTTTTTAACACCCCCATTTTCCCTCTTCACAGCACATGCTGCTCCCCAGAGCCTTTTCAGTAGTCAAACTTATTGTGAAGAGCAACTGGGGAAACCCACGGTATACCTGCATTTACCGAGTGAAGGTTCATGGAAAGATGGAAAAACCAGAAAGCTTTAATCAAGGGCTGAGATAAATAAAGAAGAAAATGCAAAAGAAGAAGAAAGGGCTGGGGGAAGAAGGGAAATGGGGGGAATGATGTGGCAGCCCAATGCTGATTTTTAGAGGATGCATATTGGACTGTGTCAGGTGAGTTTTAAGTAAGATATTAAGAATTATAATATCATTTAAACCCCTCTGTTGAAAGGGACCCATAAGGATCATCAAGTCCAACTCCTGGCCCTACATAGTTCAGCCCCAACAACCACACCATGTGTCTGACAGCTGGCTCAGTGCTGTGACCAGTTCTCTGGGAAGCCTGTTCTAGTGCCCAACTACCCTGTGAGGGAAGAACCATTTGGGTGAAGAACCTTCTGAGTGAAAACCTTCTGGGTGAATCACAGAATCTGCTGAGTTGGGATGGACCCACAAAGATCATCAAGTCAAAATGCTGCAGCTCCTGGCTCTGCACAGGACCACCCCAACAACCACACCCTGTGTCTGACAGCTGGCTGGGTGCTGCAGCCGATTCGCTGGGGAACCTGTTCCAGTACCTGAACCTGCTCTGGCTTCTGGTTCTTCAACCAGAAGGTTCTTCACTCAGAAGGAGAAGGTTCTTTACCCAAAGGTTCCTCACCTGTTTCTTCTGGACAGTTACAGGCTCTTCAGGAGGGCTAGGCAGGATAGAAGAGATGTAGGGGTCCCTTCTATGTCAGAGGTTCCATGGTTCTATGATTCTATGATTCTGTGATTCTATGACCAATTGTTTCCAACCCATCTCTTCTAAATCCCTGACAAAGTGCTATATTTGTCCTATCCCAGAAACAGAGTGGAAGCCACAAGTCCAGGGTTTAACACAATGGCAGAATGCATGGAAACCTCTACTCCTTGACCGTGGATGTGTAGTGAGAGACTAATTTGTGCCAGAGTCTAGCTCTACTGACTAAAATAAATAAAGCCATAGACCCTGGGAATTGTACTTCTACCCCTGTTTGATCGGTAGAACTGTAAGCAATAAATAAGGAAGTATGGGATGGGGACTCCACCACCTCCCTGGGCAGCCCCTGCCAAGGCCTGAGCACCCTTTCAGTGAAGAAATTCTTCCTGACACCCAACCTGAATGTGCCCTGGCCCAGCCTGAGGCTGTTCCCTCTCCTCCTGTCCCTGTTCCCTGGGAGCACAGCCCGACCCCCCCCGGCTGTCCCCTCCTGTCAGGAGTTGTGCAGAGCCACAAGGTTCCCCCTGAGCCTCCTTTTCTCCAGGCTCAGCCCTTTCCCAGCTCCCTCAGCTGCTCTTCATCAGACTTACGGCATGTGACTTTTAGCTAGGAATTCTCTGCAAACCCCTTTGTAGCAACCCCCTTCTGGTTTATTGCCACTTAAGACAATTTAGGACAGGCATTTAATTTTTTTGTTTGTTTGTTATCAAAAATTCAGTGAAATAAAAAAAACCTCCTGAACACAAATGTAGCATTAAGAAGAAGGCATTCTTTATTCAGCCAGATGCACTGGGGAGGGGGGATAGCTCCTCCCAAAGCTGTGCATGCTGAGTACAGCAAAGTTTCTGTTTCTAGACTGTATTTTTTATACATATTCATTAATTGTCCTGGACTAAAGATATAGATGATAATAATTTCCCTGAAATCATTAACATATTTTCCCTCACCTTTACCCACGTGTTGTTCTGTCCTGGGGTTCTCTCTGGTGGTCCCTGGTGGCCGTAGACCCCAGTGTTGCAGTCAGCCTGGCTGAGCTGGCAGGATGCTGAGGCTGGTGAATTCCCAGTTCTCCTTCTTACACAATGGGCATTGTGCAGTTTCCACAGCCAGTCATTCTGCAGAACGAGCGTAGTGTTAGCTCACCAGGTGTAGGCCGTTTATCATTTGGTAACAATTTTATTTGTGGCACTATCTTCATTCTTCCCCTCAGCCCAGTGTCTCAAATGAAAAAAGGCAGAACTTTTAAGTGAGGTCATAACATTTTTTGTACTCCCATTAAAAAAAAAAAAAAAAAAAAAAAAAATATATATATATATATATATATATATATATATATATATATATCTCTCAAGTCAGAGAAGGAATATTCTTCCACGTGACCAGTATATAGAAGTAGCTCACTTTGCTCAGCTGAGCTTCAAGCCCGAGATCCTGGGAAAATCCCTGGCAGTAAAAGATCTAACAAGCATCACTGTCACTTCCCTTATGAATCAGACAAATAAAGCAATCCCACATGGACCCACCAATGACTAGTGAGGAAGCCAACTTCAAACTATGGCACAGATTGAGCAGCTGAGCAGTGAACCCTGCTGCAACTAAAAGCTATTCAGGTATTAAGTTAACATTTCCTCAAAGAATTCTCACTGTTCCTTCAAATAATGTAGGAAAGCTATTGTTGGAAATGTGAGGCTCTTGTTTTTCATTTCTTAAAAGATTTCAAGTTTAAATCTTATCTGCCAGTTGAAGCTCAAGTCACAAAGTTGTGCAAAACTGTTTAAAAAGACCAACCTTCTATACAGAGTGGGTCTTGGAAACAAATTCTGGACTATGCAAGGGTATGTAAAATAAAAAATACATATTTCACAGCTACTTACAAATTTTGTAATATCTGTCACTCATTTCATAACAATTTACTCAATTCTAAAGCCAAGCACTGATGTTTTACACTAAACAAACTGTCTCCAGACAACACGTTCTAAAAGCGCCTTAGTAAAGGACAGCCCTTTCCCAGAAACTATAAAAACTTGCCTAGAATAAACCACAGTCCTCACTGAAACTGCGGGAAAACCAAAAAATCTCCAACAACATTTTTAGTGTTAGACAATCAGTGCATTACTTCATTCTGGCCAGGATGTGCAACAGAAATAATTTCATCCACAAAGCCCGGGTTGCGCAGAGAAAAATAATTCCATGATACATGAATATTACCAGATTTTTCAGGCCTGGAGTGCTGTAACAGTGCTTTGAAAAGAAACTTTCATTCCTTTCCATTTGGGCAAAGGACAAAACCCCTGACAAAAGTTAAAAATTTCACAAAAAAATTTAAACTTGGTATCATTTCCAACAAGAGGACCCCAATAAACACCTCACTGAGCCAGAGGGTTGTAGAAGCATGGACTCCATCCTTCTCTGCAATTCATGGCAAAGATGAAGCCTTTGCACAATTTCCTGCAACTCAGTTGTGATGTCAGTTGGCATAATAATAAGTAAAGAAGCCAATGAAATGACTTCTCCTGCCAATGTCCTCTATGACTACTAGAGAAGAAAAAAGAAGCTCTTCTATTCAACAGCTCATCCACAACCCCCTCCCAAACTACTCTGCTCACCCTCAATCCTTCCTTCTTCAAAGCTGTATGGAAGCATTGTTAGCATGAAAGGATTAAGAGCTTGCTTTGGAGCTAGAGGAGGAAATAAAGCATAGAGGACCCTTTCAAGGAAACCTGAAAACATGAAGAGGGAATATAATTCCTGCATCCTGAGTTTGTCAGCCAATGTTGTGGTTTAGCCCCAGCCAGCTGCCAAGCCCCACATAGCTGCTCCCTCACTCCGTTTCCAGAAGGATCAGGGAGAGAATCAGAAGGGTTAAAGCTGGAAAATTCGTGGTTTGGGATAATGATGGTTTAATATGGAAAGAAAAGCCACACATGCAAACAAAGCAAAACCAGGAGTTCACTCCCTGTCTCCCATGGGCAGGCAGGTGTTCAGCCATCCCATGGAGAGCAAAACCAGGAGTTCACTCCCTGTCTCCCATGGGCACGCAGGTGTTCAGCCATCCCATGGAGAGCAGGGTTCCATGACACGTAACAGTGACTTGGGAAGACAAACACCATCACTCCAAACATCCCTGCCCCTCCTTCCTTCTGCCCCCACTTTAGATACTGAGTGTGATGTCACATGGTGTGGAACATGACTTTGATCACTTTGGGACATCTGCCCCAGCTGTGTTTCCTCCCAGTTTCCCGTGCAGCCCCAGCCCCCTCGCCAGCCTGGCAGTATGAAAAGCAGAAAAGCCTTGGCTCTGTGTGACCACTGCGCAGCAATAACAAAAACATCTCCATTATCATCCCAACATTCAGCACAAATCCAAAATACAGCCCCGTGCCAGCCACTGGGAAGGAAATTACCTCCGCCACACCCAGCACATTCACCTTTTGCTATTTCTTCATCAGACATGCCAATATGAGGGACTCCTGCTACTCAGATGTGCCATATCTTCTTAGCTTTATGTCTTTGATAACCATTGCCTCTTTTTATCTTTTACCTTTCAAGATTTTTTCTTATCCTTATTTTCTTGAGCTTTTTGATGCATACTGTAGGAGAAAGAAAACTGATGTCAAAGGCAGCCATCTTGAGGTGGTGACCAATCAAGTTAATGTCCAGCGATCTGCCATGGCTTGTGATATACAGTCCAAGTAAACAAAAACATAATAAATTGGATTTTTTTCGATTGTATGTAGTTTATTGTTAAGAAATATTGTACAAGGGGTAGAAGGAAGATGAATTAACAACATAAAGTTGGCTACTCCTTCTTCACCTCCTTCACAGGAGGTTCTATTCAAGGACATTTTTCATGGTCGATTCCTAAGTCATTGTCCTTCCCAGTAAATTCTTTTTATCTCAACCTGGGATTGGAGAGGATGAGGGGAGCAGCTTGTAGTCTTTTTAATGGGAGTATTAAATTGGGGAACATTATTCCTGAACCATAATGGGGGATGCAGCCAAGACAGCTGACCCCCACTGACCACGGCATATCCCAGATCATATGTAATGTCCTGCTCGATGTATAAACCTGAAAGAAGAAGAAGAAAAGAGGGAGATGTTCGGAATGATGATGTTTGTCTTCCCAAACCACTGTTAATGTGGTGGAGCCTGGTTTCCTGGAGGTGGCTGAACACCTTCCCACTGATGGGAAGGAGTGTGTTAGCTCTTTATTTTGCTTTTTCTTGCATGTGTGGCTGTTTCCTTCCCCATTTCCTTCCCAGTCTGTATCTCAACCCACAAGTTTTCTAACTCTTACCTTTCCCATCCCACTAGGGTGGGAGAGATTGACTTATCAGACTGCTGGGGTTAAATCATGACACTGACAAGGGAATACAGCTTTTGATTCATGATATTTGGGATAATATCCAACTGAGGATTGCTGGATTGTCTGTGGAAAACACACACCCCAGCCTTGAAGGACTGGTGAAATAGGTACTGGCAGCTTCCAGGAATTTGTTTTGGAGTTTGGCCCACTTCCTTATTGGCTTGTTACTGTAAAGACCGCCCAGACTTCCCAGATATGCTTGCTTAACCAGCTGATCCTCCTCCTGGGAGCAGGAATAAAAGGCTGGCATTGCCAGGCAGTCCTGGCAGACAGACAGCTCCAGTTGCTTTGGCACATCTTGCTGTGGACTGCAAGATGAGAAAGTCAACGCTCTTCCTTGCTTTTCTTCTTGTTTTCCTTGGCCTGGCTCTGCCAGGCACCCAGGGAAAGAGAATTTCCAGATGTGAGATGGTGAAGATCCTACGTCGGAATGGCTTTGAGGGCTTTGAGGGCACAACTGTTGCTGACTGTGAGTATAATGAGCTGCCATAGCACCTCTCTGTACCACCCTTGTCCCTCTCAACTTCTTTTTGATCTTCAAGCAGTATTATTCTGTCCCTCCATTTCTTTGACTTCATCTTTTCTCTTAATCATCCCTTTCCTTGCTCCCTTCTATAGTTCACACAACAAATACCCATCTAGAGCTTTGTCCTTCTAAGAATTTACCTATCCAATTCTCAAGGTTATGATGTCACCAGCTTAATTACTTCTCCAGCATTTTATTCATCCTGGATACTTTCATATATTTCCTCTCATTTACCTCAGCGTACTTTAACATTCTCCTCTGGGATTTCTCTTCCTCCTGCAGGGATGTGCCTGGTGAAACATGAGAGTGATTACAACACAAAAGCGTATAATAACAACGGTCCAAGCAGGGACTATGGCATCTTTCAGATCAACAGCAAGTACTGGTGCAACGATGGCAGGACCCCTGGATCCAAGAACGCCTGCCGCATCAGCTGCTCAAGTAAGTGGTAGGACAGAACAAAGAACCTTTCTTTGTTCATTCCATGAAAGCACCTGCTGTGTCTATGACACCTGCTGAGCAGGTGCTCTGGGCATTTCTATCTGTCCTTCCATTCATCCATCTTCTCAGTGTCCCACCTACCCTTCCTTCCTGATGGACACCTTTCCTCCTGCCAATTGTCCCTGCTCCTCCTCTGCCCCGCTTTCCTCCACACTGATCTCTCCTCCCTTCTCTACAGAATTGCAAGATGATAATATTGACGACGATATTCGGTGTGCCAAGATGATTGCTCGGGAAGCTCATGGCCTCAGTCCCTGGTAAGGATATTTGTAGTGGACACTGGGAAGAGTGGGCAGGAGAGACAAAAGACAGTCCTGCTATTGACTGAGGAAGGCAGGGGGATCAATGGATGGGAATCTGGATTTGGTGGAGTTTAGCACAGTCCTTTTCTTAAAGCTGACAGTAGAAGATAAGAATCCTGTCTTGCAGCACCTGCTCTAATCCCCTAAATTTCCCTCCTCTCCCAGAGCTCCCTTTTTTGTTCTCTTCCCTTTCCCCCAGCTCGCTTAGATTGAGCTCATAATAATTTTCATTTATTCATGTCTTTCAGAGGTATCTTTAAGAGTCTTCACCCGAGGCTCTCAAAGATTAACCGAGTCTGTTTTCATGAGCAACTCAATCATAATCTTCACTCTTCAAATTACATACACTATTTGTTTCTTTCAGGTACGGCTGGAAGAACAATTGCCGGGGCAAAAACCTGAGTTCCTTTGTCAGGGGTTGCTAAATCGCTCCACAGGTGTTGGTAGTTTCCTCAGGATCACCAGAGATGAAGAATGACAGCGTTTGGAGAGGAGGCCAGGGAAATGGATGGGTGTGGGGAATTAAAAGCAGTATATTATTAAGGTAGAGTGGATACTGGCTAGTGCTAACTCTGGAGGCCTTCACACTGCTGCAATGCCAACAGAGAACTTACAGCTCATAGCTTAATAAAAACAAGGCTTAGCAACAGGCCACTACAGGTGGAGTTTCAGCCTTGATTTACTTGCATAATCCTGATTAAAGATTTTGTTGCCCTAACAGGGCTTAGCAACATTTAGGGTTTCTCTCTCTTTTTGCGTCTTTCTCTGTTCTCCTTCACCTCTCCCTTCCTCCTCTCCTCCATCCCCTTTATTTTTTTGCCCATTCTTATTGGAGTGTCTGTAGTGAGAAAATACAAAAATTAATAAACACTGTGTAAGACGTGCAGAATTACGTTGCCTTTTGACTAGGACAGTCACTGATGGAGGTGGGGAGTACAGACCGCTGACAGAGAGAGAAAACTATGCTGAAATGTGACCCTGCTCCTTAAATTTGTCTGAGTGTCTGCTCCTGGCTGGTATGAGGGACTGGGCACTGAAACATGGGCATCTGGCCTGAGTGGACACAGCATTTCTCATCATTCTTTGAGGAACCCAATCAAACAGCCTAGAATGCTGGCAGCATCTCTGCGAGGAAACTAAGGGTTGGAAAGGTTATTAGGAAAGGTAAATGTTTTGCTGTTTAGTTTACAAGTCCTTTTTTTCCAAATGAAAGCTGAATTCAGAAACAGTGCACGAATAATGCTGTGATAACAATGAAAAAAACATGTTTGCTTCTTCATGTGCTTTCTGCTGCTGATAGGGGGGCAATGACTTCTTTGGTGCTTATGCAATAAAGGGATGCTCAGACTTGGTCTTGTGTGAATGTATAAACCGACCATTAAAGGCATGATTTTTCAGATGGCTGCATCTTAAAAAGAAAAAAAAGCTCAAAGGAAGCCTTGCCAAAAGTCCCTTTTCCTGTCTTCTCCAGTGTTGGATGTTAGGATTTTTCCTTTTTATTTTCCCTCTTATGGAATTTTTCCCCCATTTGCTGCCCAAGAGATAGGAACGTGGATTTTCCTGGGGTAACTCAAACAGGGACATAGATGAGAGACAGAAGATGTGGACAAAGTGGCCAATGTGGACAAAGGGGAAGGGGTGCAATTTGTTACAGTCTCATATCTGGGGGATTTCTCTTGGGAAGGGCAGGGATCCTGTGAGATTTTGGCCAGGGGATCAGGGGTGAAGCTCAGCTCTCACACGCTCTCTCTCGGGATCAGAGTGGAGACAGGCGGGGTTTTGGTGCTGGACTGTTGCTGCCCAGAGGATTTGCTGCCACTGTGGAGTTTTTGTCCTGCACTGCTTCTCCTTATCGTGGGTGAGACTCCTCGCAAGGCCTGGCACATTTCCAACACCCAGCCCCACGTCCCTTCCCAGAGGGAGCATCTCCCGGCTTGGTGCGGCAGCTGCTTGCGGAAGCCTGTCTGTCTGCCGCTGCCCAGCCCCGCTGTCCTCTGCCGCTGCTACGGGATTTTCCGCTACACTTTAATCCAGCACCCGGTGTCCACCTGACCCCCGCAGCTTCTCGCACAGCCTCGGAGTTTCTGTTTCATTTTGTTTGCCACCCCGGGTGTGCCCGCCTCTGCCCTTCCATCCGCTGCTCCAAGGTTCCTGCCACAGCCCCTCTCTCCATCCGGAGGGGCACCGCTGCCCCAGGCTCTGTAAAGGAATCCCCTTCCGCCGCCATCCCCTTCTGCCGCCATCCATCCCCGCCGCCATCGCCGCCTGAGGGAGACGCGGCCACAGCGCCCCCTGCCGGCGCGGGAAACCATCGCACCCGCCCGGCCCGGCCGGGAGCCACCAGCGCCCCTGGCGGCCGTGACCGGAACTGCAGCGAGCGGGAAAGGGCGGCCGGGAGAGGCCGAAAGGAGACCGGGGGGGCCGGGACCGAGATGGATAATGGTACCGGGATAACGGGATCGGGATAACGGGACCGGGATAACGGGATCGGGATAACGGGACCGGGATAACGGGATCGGGATAACGGGATCGGGATAACGGTACCGGGATAACGGGATCGGGATAACGGGATCGGGATAACAGGATCAGGATAACGGTACCGGGATAACGGGACCGAGATAACGGGATCGGGATAACGGGATCGGGATAACGGGATCGGGATAGCGGGACCGGGATAACGGGACCGGGATAACGGTACCGGGATAACGGGATCGGGATAACGGGATCGGGATAGCGGGACCGGGATAACGGGACCGGGATAGCGGGATCGGGATAACGGTATCGGGATAACGGGATCGGGATAACGGTACCGGGATAGTGGTACCGGGATAGCGGGATCGGGATAACGGGATCGGGATAATGGTACCGGGATAACGGGATCGGGATAACGGGATCGGGATAATGGTACCGGGATAGCGGGACCGGGATAACGGGATCGGGATAACGGGATCGGGATAGCGGGACCGGGATAACGGGATCGGGATAACGGGATCGGGATAGCGGGACCGGGATAACGGGATCAGGATAACGGGACCGGGGTAACGGTATCGGGATAGCGGTACCGGGATAACGGGATCGGGATAACGGTACCGGGATAACGGTACCGGGATAACGGGATCGGGATAACGGTACCGGGATAACGGGATCAGGATAACGGGATCGGGATAACGGTACCGGGATAACGGGATCGGGATAACGGGATCGGGATAACGGTACCGGGATAACGGTACCGGGATAACGGGATCGGGATAACGGGATCGAGATAGCGGGACCGGGATAATGGTACCGGGATAATGGTACTGGGATAACGGGATCGGGATAATGGTAGTGGGATAACGGTACCGGGATAACGGTACTGGGATAATGGTACCGGGATAGCGGTACTGGGATAACGGGATCGGGATAACGGGATCGGGATAACGGGATCGGATAATGGTACTGGGATAACGGGACCGAGATAGCGGTACCGGGATAGTGGTACCGGGATAACACTACCGGGATAGCGGTACCGGGATAACGGGATCGGGATAACGGGATTGGGATAATGGTACCGGGATAATGGTACTGGGATAACGGGACCGAGATAACGGTACCGGGATAACAGGATCGGGATAACGGGATCGGGATAGCGGTACTGGGATAACGGGATCGGGATAATGGTACTGGGATAACGGGACCGAGATAGCGGTACCGGGGTAACGGTACCGGGATAACGGGATCGGGATAACGGGATCGGGATAATGGGATCGGGATAGCGGTACCAGGATAACGGTACCGGGATAGTGGTACCGGGATAATGGCACCAGGATAGAGGTACCGGGATAATGGTACTGGGATAACGGGACCGGGATAACGGTACCGGGATAATGGGACCGGGATAATGGGACTGGGACTGTGGTACCAGGATAATGGTACTGGGATAACGGTACCGGGATAACGGTACTGGGATAATGGTACCCGGATAGTGGTACCGGGGTAACGGTACCGGGATAGCGGTACTGGGACTTCAGTACCGGGATAGTGGTACCAGGGCTGTGGTACCGGATCACTGTATCTGTGGTACCGGGTCACCAGGGCTGTGATACTGGGCCTGTGGTACCGGGTCAGTGGTTGTGGGTCACTGGATCGGTGGTTCTGTGTCACTGGGTCTGTGGTTCTGGGTCACTGGATCGGTGGTTCTGTGTCACTGGGTCTGTGGTTCTGGGTCACTGGGTCTGTGGTTCTGGCTGTCGCTGGGTCTGTGGTTCTGTTTGTTGTTTCTGCTGGCATTTAGCCAGCATCAATCCATCACGGGGTTGAACCGGAAGGGGGAATTACCTCATCACCCGTGCTCCTAATTCTAGTCAATTATGCTAATTTTCTAAACCTGTAAAACTGTGTTCACTCCGTGGGGGCTGGGCTTTTGTGGAGGTTTTTTAGTATCTGCTCCTGAAGCCTCCAGTAAACACCAGCTTTTATATTGCCTCCCATACTAATATTATCTTGAAAATGTGTTTTGTTTCATTTATAGGTTCTTAAAGCATCACCTTTTCTGTACCAGTTGGGTGCTAAAGTGTCCCTGACTCTACCTGGAGCATGGTAAATTTGGGAATGATTCTGACTGTAGCAGGAGTTTTCTGTGACCAACCAAGGTGGAGAACAAAGGATAACAGTTATCACTGATAGTCTCGGTAAATCATTCACCTGAGTTCTAACTCGACCAGAATGGTACCATTGTTCCCAACCTGGATTATGGCCAGGATGGAAACTTGGGATTGATAGGAAAGATGTGATAGGAAAGAGAATTTAGGCATTACTTTATTCTGGCCAAGATGTGCAACAGAAATTATTTGATCCACACATGCCCAGGGTTGTGCAGTGAAATTCATTCCATCACACATGCCTCTTTACCAGATAATTTAATATGTTTATACATACAAAACCCCAGAGAAATTCTTGTTCATCAGTTTTAAATGACACCATTCTTAGTATTTCTATCTCCTATTGGTTATTGATCCCTTTGCCTTCAATGCTAATCTGATCCTCATTCTTGTGCAACCCCCACCTGTTGAGAATCGCTAAGGGATGTGACATATTTCACTGAACCTGGGGGGATTTTTGGCAGATTCCTCTGCACAGATCAGTACAGATGTACCTGTCTCTGAGTGTGTGTGAATTGATGATGCTATGAATGATTTTATCATGAGTCTGTTATTAAGTCACTGTTAAAATGTAGCAAATGCTGTTGAATGTTTAATTGTTTAATCGGTCCATGACTGAGTGCTGCTAAACCCTTTTGCACCATTATCTTTTTGCACCCTGACCCTTTTGCATCCTCGGATTCCAATCTGTTTTTCCTACATATATTCAGCCACGTAGTCAGTAACAGGGTGAACACTGTAATTGAACTCCCTTAAGTCGCACTTTCACAGATTTGTATTCAAATCTGCTTTTTGCCAGTACCTTTGAGTGCCCAAACCATTGACTGGTGACACCAGTGGGCACACAGGACTATGTACACGTGCGTGCACGTACAGACACATGGACAAACCCATATGTGTGTCTGGCCACAGGGATGAAGACGCAGCCCCCACAGGAACACCAGCAGCACCAAAGCCTCATCCTGCTCCCCTCTGGCGAATCAGCCCCTCAGTCCTTGAGTGGAAAAATACATACACACACATCTCCACGCGCACACGGGTCCATGTACACACACACACGTGCAGATCCATGCGCACACGCGGTGTGCAGAAGCCAGCTCCGCACCTCTCCCAGCATCTCTCCAGCTGCGGGCACCCCCAAGCGCCAGCACTCGCTGTCCCCCCGTCCCCTCCCACCCAAAGGCGGCCCGAGGTCCTGCTCCGCTCCCGGGAGCGAGTCGTGGCCGTGCGAGGACGGAACCGCCCGGCACCGCAGCAGCCCCGGCACCGGCGGCGGGGCGGAGGTGTGTGCCGGCAGCGGCGGCGTCGGGAGGCACAACGGGCCGGAGAGCGGCGTACGGCAGATTTTGGCTCGGTTCGGCACGCTTTGGGACGGCTCAGCACGGCTCGGCTCGGCTCGGCGGCAGGAGATGCACCCGCAGGAGTCAGACCGCCCATCACAGCCCATCTCCCTTTGGGACCCTCCCCGTGGTGCGGTGATGGAGCGGGAGAGGGACGTGCAGACTCAGGAAGAGTGCGAGGAAGAGGAGGATGGCTGTGAAGAGCTTTCGCGAGCAAGGAGTCTCTCGCTGCCGAGCAGGTAGGGAGCGGCTCCGTCGGGCAGAGCGCTGTTCGGGCGTGCTGCAGCCGGGCCGGGTCGGGTTTGGTGCCCTGTGCGAGCAGCTCCCGGCCGGGAGGGTGTGCGATCGCCTCCACAGCCCCGGCCGCCCTCCGGCTCGAGTTCCCGGGGCTCCCCGGGCAGGTGCTCGTCCCGGAGATCCCCGCTAGATGGGTCCCGCGGCCTTGCGGTCCCTGGGCAGGCTGTTCTGCCCCGGCAGCAGTGGGAATCTGGCTCCTGGCTCGCACTTAAGGTTTAGGGGGAAAATGACCGCTGAATGAGAGGAGGGATCTACCTCACATGGAAACGGGGCTGGACCCCGCAGCAGGAATGATTTGACTCTGATTTTCACAACGGAGTGGTGTAGAAGGGGGCAGATTGCTAATTTAACCCTGGTGGGAGGTGCCCTTGGCTACGGCAGGGGGGTTGGGATGAGATTATCTATAAAATCCTTTCCAGCCCAAACCATTCCGCGGTTCTATGAACCCCTTTACAGCCGAGGGATCCTCCTCCAAAGTGCATCAAAATTGGAGCAGCGGCAGGAGTTGCTCTCTCTTCCGTGGGCTCTCCGATCACGCCTTTCTGGCCCCCAGCACAGCTGGCTGCACAGCTGGCAAGCATTTCCCTCCCGGTAGAAAGACCCCACAAAGCCAAGGAGAGGAAGCTGTGAGCAAGGCACCAACAGCACCGTGGGTGGAGCAGCGCCCTGGGATGCCCGAGGTGGAGTGGGGCACAGCTGGGCAGTCACACCAGCTGTGACATCTGTAGAACAGGGATACCGTGTGCTGTGGGACATCATTGCAAGGAATTAGATTGCTGCAGTTATTTTGCGGTCTAGAAATCCCCAGGAAAACCCCCATGAATAATACTTCTGATGTTTCAGTCCCCTGTTGTGGCAGGTGCTGATAACCCGCCTCTCTCCTTACCTCAGCTCAGGGGTTACCATACCATTCATCCTGTCAGGCTTTCCCGAGCCCAGCGGGGCTTGGCAGGACACAATCCAGCCTAGGCTTGTTGGGTTCCTGCACCCCCAGACATCCTCCGTACCCTGCATGCAGGACTCACCTCCGCAAGCCTGAGCAAGCGCTTGTTCAAGTGACCGGTGCCAGCCAAGGGTTTCCTCTGCGCCTCCAGAAAGGCAAGCCTGAGCGCTTTCCGGGCTCACTGTGCTTCCCTGGAGCTCTGAGACCGGGGTCTCCAGCCAGTGAAATGGATGCAGCCTCGAAGACCCTATATCACATGGTGAGCAGTGTGCAGCAGCTGCAGGTGAAATCCTGCAGAGGATGGGACGAAGGGGGAAACTGTCCTTGGGAACTGGCCAGAGCTGGCTTCTCCATCTCACCCTGCATGATGTGATTCAGCCAATGCACGTTTCCCCGGGCAGCCCGGCTGCTTCCCAGTGCAGGTGGGGAAGGTGGGGACAGAGCTGACCTGGGACACAGACAGTGGGAGCCAGTGCCCAGCCCAGGCAGCCTGTCCCACCCCCAGCCCAGCCAGTGGCACGCCAAGCACTCGCCCAACTCCCCATGTGCTGGGTAAAGAGGGAACAGCTGCAGGGGCCCTTCTGCTGCCTCAGGAGCTGGGACAGCACCCAGAGTCAGGCCGGGATCTAAATTTAAACTCATGCTTTGTATGTTTGTACATGCGAGTGCAGGCTCCAGCCCCCACTCCCCCACCACCTCCCCTGCTGCACGGAGGAGACAGAGACCCAGAGGAGCTCCAGCTGGCTGGGACCTGGGGAAGGGGGGCTCCACAGCAGGGCAGGAGGGGAAGAGACAGCTAGGGGAGCAACACCATGGAGCCCGCTTCTCCCCAGGGTGACGTGAAGAAGAGGCAACAGAAGGAGAAGTCCAAGAAGCCGGTACCACCAATAGCTCCTCGTCCACCCAGGGCTCTGTTCTGCTTAACCCTGGAAAACCCTCTGCGGAAGGCGTGCATCAGCATCGTGGAGTGGAAGTATCCTCTGGCTGCAGGGGCTGGGGAGCAGCGTGTGTGTGCCTGTGAGCATGGAGGGGTGCTGGGGGCACGAGAGCTGTCAGCCTGTTCCAGGCTGCTGCTGTCTCATCAGGCCTGTGAAAGGCAGTGAGGCACCCAGGGCTCAGGATGCTTTGGCAAAGGCAGTGGCTGTGCTAGCTGAGGAGCGAATAGGCTGGTGGGGAAAGCTGGGGCTGAGGAGGCAATGGCTGTGGGTCTGGCCATGGGCCCGTTGGTGGGGTGGGGCAGGGACAGGCAGGGACAGCCTGGGGACTTGTGGAGTGAATGTGATGTGTGTGTTGTGTGCTGGGGAGAAATGGGGAGCAGACTGTTGAGAGGGGAGGGGGATTGGTGTGTCAGGAGGGGGCACAGTGCCATCCTGGGGAGGGGATGGGGTCAGCCTGGGGACAATGTGATGTTCTGGAGAGAGAGGTTTGGGGGTGGGTACAAGGCCATGGTGGGTTGCTTGGGATGGCTCTTTGTGTGTATCACCATGTGCCTGATCCCACCGCTGGGCTCTGCCCTGGCGGGGCCTCCCCCAAATCCTTGCTGACACCATTGTCCTCTCAGCTCCCTTTCCCATCCCTCCCTGGTAGTGCTGTCACAGGTGAAGGCTTTTTGTGGGTGATATGTTCAGAGGGATAGTCTTTCTTTGTGCCTTTGGCTTAGGGTTGTAGTTTGGGTGTTGCTTTTTGGACCTTCTCACTGGGACATTGTAGAAATATCAAAATGTCGTATTTCTGCCATGCATCCAGGAACTATGTTCCCTTATATTTTATGTAAAGGAAGAGAGTGAGAGATGAAATATTTCACTTTGATTTCAGCAAAACGTTTGGGCTGTAGCAAAAACAATAGACCAGGGAACAGAATCAAGCTCTTCCACAACTTTTCTCATTTCAGTTGCTGAACCTTATCTGTCTGTTCTTTGTCTTGGCAAGATGATCCCACCCCTGGCCAGGCTTTATGCTAGGGGGTGGCTTGGTCACCTTAGGCTGGCTGTGTTGCCGTGGGAATACCAGAACCATGCCCAGAGATGCTGCTTTGTCCAAAGCCCAGGGAGCCTGTTGGCAGGCACGAGGGCATGCTCACAGCTCTGCTGGTGCCGGAGTTTGAGACCTCATTCCTTCACTGCAAGGGGACTCTCTGTCCTCCAGGGAGTGGGAGGAGAGCCAAAATTGGGGAGTTCTCATTTTCTGTGTCTCTGGCAAGAGAAACAATGGTTTTGTGGGCACACAGAAGGGAACTGTGCCCATGTCTTAAATGGGCACCGGAGGAAGAAACTTGTGTGTATGCCCGAGTGGCAGGGGAAGGGCTGGAAATAGGATTTGCATCTTGCAGCATGCTCAAACACATTCTTCCAGCTGGGCCAGCACATGCCAGAGCAAGTGCATAGCACGGGGAGGGTCTTCCCTCCATCAGTGCTCTGGAGGGGGACAAGTGGGTGCCCCACCAGAAAGGTGCCATGTGCAGGTGGTTCTGACCTGTGCAGGACAAATGATCCAGGGAATCAGGTTTCTCCAGTGCCTGGCTGTATTTATACCCAGATGCACCTGGCTGCCCTCACTCAGGGATCAGGGTATGTGACAGGGTCGGGTCGTTCCAGTTCCTGTGGTTATTATGGTCTGCGGGGACATGCAGGCTGCCAAGGGGAGATTAGCTGTGACCCTCTTCTGTGGGGGTACCTGGGCTGGAGGGTATGTGTACATATTCCTGTTCCTTGGCCCATCACTGCTGTACAGCTGCTGCTGCAGAGCACAGAGCTGAGCCCCAGGAGCGGGCCAGGGTCTTTTTCAAGCAGTTGAAAGGTGGGGACCATCACTCCACACAACCCAGGGTGAGGCAGAGGGTGTTTTTTGCTGAAATTTGCTCACATCTCAAAAAGTATGTTCATTAGAACAAGAAAATCTGAATGTTCTGCACTTTACTGGGTGTGTAATTCAGTTAGTCCAACAGCCTGATAGCTGTTGGGACATGTCTCACTATCTGACACCACCCTGGTATTTCAGGTCATTTTGTTGCCAGGAGAACTTCAGGGCAGATGGGTGAGGATCCTGGGGACCCTGGAGGACCACAGAGCTGCAAGACACAGCGGCCTAATTCCTGCAAGGCAGGTGTGGGCACCCTTGGGTGCTGTGTGGTGGGAGCATGCTGGACAGAAAGAAGTTAGATTGTGAGGCAAGGAGATGGGGAGGATGCTGGGGCTGTGTCAGCAGCAGGAGGCAGAGACACTCTACCCAGTTACCTACATGTCTGGTTTTTGGTTCAAGCTCTCCCCCTGCATTTCTACCTCATAACTGTGCCAGACTCGCAGAATCACGGGCAGCAAGTGGATTCCAGCTCCAGTTCCAGGAGCTCCAGTCGAGGTCACCCTTCAAGGAGGGCTTGTCTTACCCTGTCCAGGCAGGCAGGGAGGCTCCAGCCCCTGGGCTCTGCCTCATTACCTGGACACAAAGGGGAGCAGCTTTTCCAGATGACTTCAGTTCTTCAAATGTCATCAGGTTGATGGATAGAAAGGTCCAGGAAAGGGAAAAAAGCCTGTGAGGAGCCCAGGACACACCTGCCAGCACTCAGGATGGTGTGGATAGCCTGCTCCCCAGGTGCCCCTTGCTCTCTAATACTGGACTGGACACTGGTGTGGCCACCAGAGCCCAAGGCAGCCCTCAAGGGGGAATGCTGCAGGAAACAGAGTGGGGATCTCTGGAGGGAGAACCTGGCTGCAAATGAGGCCCTGGAGACAGAGTTTGAGCTCTTTGGAGGTTTCAGGAAGGTGAGAGCTGAAGCTTGTCTGAGAGGTTTCAATGCCCAAGCAAAGCAGTGACACAGCAGGAGCCTGGGAGTGACCAAGTGCCTGTCCCAGCGTCTTGATGGGGAAATAGTAAAGTCACCCCTTTAATTCTGAGATGTCACAGGGCCCAAACAGCACAGTTTCTACCTTGAAGGGGGTGGAGGAGTCCTCGGGCCGAGCACTGCGTTCACTCCCAGCCCCTGGCAGTCCCGGGGACAGTCACAGGAGCACTGCCTGTACTGGGCCACCAAGGCTGTAAGGACACCTGGGATGTTCTGCCAGAGGAGCCCCTGGATGAGCTGCCTTGCCCCTAGATACCTTCACAGGGGCCATCCAGCCACGGGAGACCCGAGCAGCAGGAGTCTCCCTCGTGGGTGCTCAGTGCAGAGGGAGCCAGGGCCTGCCTGCTCTGGAGGGGGATGCTTAGGTTCAGTGCCTACGTCCTGCAAAAGGGTCCTGACCCTTCAGGGTGGTTCACTGAAGGATGAGGAGGGGGAAGCTGCCAGCTCTGCCATCCCTTTGTCCTGTGTCCAAGCTGACCCTCTGCAGTGGCCGTGTTCTGAGTGTCCTGGCCCTGCAGCACCCGGGCAGTGCCTGAGGATGTGCCAAGGTCTGGCTGCTCTCTCGTGGGGGGACGGTTCTCCACACCCACCCAGGCAGGACAGGACAGGGCAGGGCAGGGGTGGGCTTATTCCTGCTTTTTTTTTCCTGTCTGCACTCCTTAACACTCCCTCTTAGACCCTTCGAGATCATCATCCTCCTCACCATCTTTGCCAACTGCGTTGCTCTGGCCATCTACCTGCCCATGCCCGAGGATGACACCAACATCGCCAACTCCAGCCTGGTAAGGGGCAGCTGGAGCCCTTCCCGCAGCTCCATGGGCTCTGTGGAGCTGGTGGCTCGGTGTGACACGGCTGCAAGGTGAAAAGAGCTGTGCTGGGGCCATCTGCTGCCCCAGGGGTGGAGGCAGGTGGTGCTGGTCCAGCCAAAGCTGCTGCAGACAGTGGGAGGCAGGGCTGGGAAGGAGTGACTGCAAAATGGGTTTTCAGAGGGGCTGAAAGCACCTCTGGGTTGAGATCAAAGGCGGCAGATCGTGTGTGGAGTACACGTGGAGGAAGGATTGATGCCTATAAAAGAAAAAAACTTTTGTCTGTTTTTTTTTTTTTAAATCACACTTTCAAAAGGAAACATCCTGTTCCAGAAAGGCTCAAATGGTTTGTTCCAGCATTTTGGAATGAATTTTTTCTGACCTTTCCTTTCAAAACTGCATTTTAATTTTGTTACTTTTTTATTTAAGAGGGGAAAAAAACCCTGTTTCTGTTAGGCAGAAAGGTTACTCCTTTCCAATCATTATTCCATATTCTTCCACCGTTGCTCCAGTTTTCCTGGAATATGATGTTTTGATGTGACCCAGATCAAGAGTTTGCACTATTTTTAGTTTACCACTCCTTTCTACTCTTCAGATTCCCCACTGTGGTTCAATCCACATTGATTTCCATTGAGAGACTGAGTGTGATGACTGAATCAGAACATCTAAATCCCCCTTTTAATGAAATGTTCTCTCCTGCTGGTTTTGGGACTCCTCAGGGTAAATGCCCATGGAGGATTAGTTCCTGGGGTGTTCCTTCAGCCTCCTGGCTGATCTGACCAACCTCCCCATCCCCTCGGGCTGGTTTTGGTTTCTGCCCTGGCCACGGGGGCACAGCAGGCTTTGGTAGGTGCAGTTATCTCAGGGCTGAAGAGGCAAAGCAAAGCTGGGGCAGGCTGACCATGGGAAGCAGGGGGTGGGGACAGTGGGGATGGGGGCTTCCCTCTGGGAGGGGGCTTGGGATGAGACCTGTGAGGGCAGAGCTGGGGGAAGCCCAGGTGTGTGTGGGGATAAGGGGATGAAGAGGCACTGGCCCCACAGTGGGGCTGCTGCTGGCCCAGGGCCTTCTCCATGAGCACATGGGCAAGGACCAAGTGATGTAAATTCATTGCATAAATGAAATTCCGGTTATTTTTATTTATTGTATATTAGATTACTTATGCTATACCCTCCTGGGGCATATTCCAGCCTGTTGCCACAGCAGTAGGTATCAAGAGCCAGGCACTCCCAGGCTGCTGTTGAGCCATTCCTGCTTTCTGAACCTCTGTCACCATGTTCTGGTGGCTTTGCAGGAGCAAACCCCGCTGAGAATTTAGCCAGGCACTGTCGGGGGCTCCTTTTTAGGAGCTTAAATTCCCCGGCATTCAGGTGGTTTTAGAGTTCTGGCCCTCTGCAAAGCTCTGTGCCAAACGCAGGAAAAGACGGAGTCTTCAAGGTTACATGCTTCGTTTATTAGTTCTTATCTTACAATTTTCTCAGTGTCCAAAAGATGTTTGCCGCGGCTCGGACATCTGGTGACTCCTCCTGTCTCTGGGCTGTCCTTATCTTTTATACTAATTGCTACGTATTCTTTATTTACTATTTATTACTAATGTCTATCACTATTACTAAAAAGGTCATCTTTACTCTGACCCAATCCTCACTGACTGCTTTGTGCCAACGTCACTGCAGAAATGGAGTGAGGGAACAAGAAGGAAGAAGAAAGAGACAACGCCCCAAATTCTCCATTTTGCCCCATTCACTTCAATGCCAGGAGTCCCAAACCCACAGTTTTTTCACCTTGTGATATACTAAACTACTATTTTTACACTCTTGTGGCCTGCAATGCTTCCTGCAGTGCAAGAAGTCTCTCCCATGGACTGAAATCAAATCCAGTGTCTCTCTGAGCTCTGGGCTCTGGGCTGGGGTCCCAGACCCCCCTGCCCAGGTCCCTGACCCTCCAGGGCAGCCAAAGGAATGCCCTGGACTCCAACAAGGCACCCATCACCTGGGGCATCTGGCTGTGCTTAGGCCTGCAGGTAGTGAAGAAAGGCTCGTTGAGGCATTTTCCTGCAGCAGAGAGGTGCTGGGATGTGTTTAATCTCTCCCTGTCCCTTTCCTGGCCCTTCATTGCGGAATCTTCTCTGGAGAAGAATGAGTTTATAAAAGGCATTGAAATTATTGAGAAGGTGAAATGTAGGAGGTGAAACAGAGTCAGGGCAGGGAGGACATTGCCCCACGTTGTTTTGGAGGCAGGACTGAGGTTCCCTCTCATCAGAGCTCACTGCTGAGGGCTGTCTCAGCCCCAGGTCCCTTCAGGTCCCTCCTGCAGCCCAGGCTCTCAGAGCAGTGACAGTGACTCAGCTTTAAAGCTGAGAGGCTCCAGCAAGGGATGCCTTGATAAACTACCTAAAAACAGAGGCTAGAAAAATTAAGGGAATCAAAAGTGTATTTATTGAAGGGCCTTCAGGTGCATTTAGGGCAGATAAAGACCCCCAGGGGCTGCACCCAAAAATGGACAACGGGTCATGGGTTCTCACACTTTTATAAGTTTGCTCCATTTGCATATTGGGGGTTAATCTTCCAATTACAGCTTCAGGTAGTGAAGTAATTTACCCCAAGTTTGCTCTCCCCCAACTCACTTCTGTTGACATTTCTCAGGGCCTGGGGCAGTGAGGTGTCCTTGATTCCCAGGCCCGGAGAGGAATTGTTGTGTCTGAGCAAAATGGGGAAGCAGCAGCTCCCACTGTGTGGAGTTTAGAGTTATACACTCAAGAACTGCAGGACTAAAAATACATGAAAAATAGAAAAGCTGAAATCCTAATGCATCACGAGGAGAATCTCAGGAAGAGAGGATTCCTAGGAGACCTCTGCTGCCGCTGCCTTCCTGCAAGATTGGAAAACCTGCAGAGCAGCCACACTCTGTGTTTCCAGGACCAGCCAGGGAACGGTTGCAGCCAGAGTTTATGCTAGGTTTAGAATTAGTCTCATGAATTAGTCTCTCTTGGTTAATCAGAACTCATTTTGGGGGGGTTAAAAAATGAAATACCATAAAAATGAAAATAACGAAATGAAATAACCATAATCATAAATTTTCTAAGAATCCGTTTTGCTTCGTTCTGGAAGAAGCACGGTTGTTTAATTTCAACACATTTCATTATTATTCTTTCTATATTAGATTTCTTTTGATCCAGAAGGGTTTTTTTTTTAAAATCTTGTTTGTATCTGATTTTGTCTTTTTCTAATGGAATCAAAATATTTTCTTCAACCCTGATGAAATGATTTTGACTTTTCGACTTGTTCAATAATTCACAGCATTTATTTTCCCTTTTACTTGTGTTTCCCGCTGTTTTTCACTGGAAACCTTACTCCAGGAACAAGCAGCTTCAGAGTGTGTTTGGCAAGGCAGGTTATTCACAGGGATTCACCCAAGAAAATACAGGTGGCTGTATGTGACCTGGCTGCCTGACCTCTTTATGAGCAGTGAAGATATAAAGTCAAATTTAGAGTACAGTTCATCTCCCAGGGCAGCTGAGCAGCTCTAGTGGGTGGTGTTTGACACGCTGCACACACTGAAATACCTGCTTTTCATGGAGCCATAGAATTGTAGTATGGTTTGGGTCAGGAGGTTTGTTCTACCCCCTGCTATGTGCTGGGACACCTCCCACTGTCCCAGCTTGCTCCAAGCTCTGCCCAACCTGGCCTTGGGCACTGCCAGGGATGGGGCAGCCACAGCTGCTCTGGGCACCCCGTGCCAGGACCACCCACCCTCACAGGGAAGAGTTTTTTCCTAATATTTAAATGTATTATCTTTTTTTCCCTAATATTTAAATGTACTGTCTGTCAATTTAAAGCCAACTCTCTTCTCAGTTTAAAGTTTTTCCCCATCAGTGGGGCTCAAGGGTGACTGCTTGGAGGGAGGCCACCCTTTGAGACCACCAAAAAGCAGCTGAGTCCTGAGGGCTTTGTAGGAGTGTCAGGGAGTGGAGGGACAGAGCTGGAGCTCAAGCTGTCAAGGAGACAATTTAAATAGCGCAGCCTCTGTGCAGGCACGCTGCTGGGGTCACAGATAATGGCTTTAAGTATCTTAGGTAGCACGAATGTTTGATGTCAAGGGGTGTGCTTCTGAAAATCCCACAGTTTTGGGTTGTATCTATGGGTTCGGGAATTCCTGTGTTTCTAAAGCCTGAACAAAGCCTCAGGTACAAATCAGTGACAGGAATAGGGGTGTCTGATGCAGTTGCAGCAGTCCCAGCTTTTCACCTGCTCTGGGGAGCTGTAATTACTTGTGAGTCCTGCATAACATCTGTGAGCGCAGGGCTGTGTCATGAGCATCTCAGGAACGCTGGAACAGTTGCTTTTGGGCAGCTGACTCGTGTCCCCCAGTCCCTGAGCAGAGTTTGCTGTCCGTAGCTGGTTTTGAAGAGCTGTGGGGCCCTGTGCCTGGAGGTTGGGACGGGTTTCTTGCTGCAGGAGACTGGTGATTGCATGTGGCTTTCCTAGAGCTTGGGGTCACCCTGGATCTCCTGGAGCCTTCCAACAGCTGTGACAATTGGCAACACTCCTGCATGTCTGCATGCACAGACTCAGTAAAACTCTGCAGAAAGTGCTGCTGCTCTGGTGGTGGCCCCTGGAGGGGTGCACATGCAGCTGTGTGAGCTGCCCCTGCCTCTCTCCCTCCCCTCGCTCTGGCCTGGGGCCACTGGTGATGGCTGGCACCCTGCCCAGCTTGTGGCTCGGCCACCTCTGTGGTCACCCTGGGGTTTTGGGTAGGCAGATGAGCCAGACCCCTCTCTCCCCCTCCAGCTGGGCCAGCAGAGCTCATCCTGAGTGCCACCAATAGCCTCCTTACCCTGCTCCATCACACAGCGTGGTCCTCATGCCCTCTGCTCCCCAGCTCCATGGAAAGGCTTCCTTGGAAGGGGCCTTGCTGCCCCTCTGCCCCCAGCCCTGGAGAAGGCTGGGCTGGCTGCAGCTTCTTGGGATTTCTGTTCTCCCAGCTGGGCTCTCCATACCCCAGGTCTGACAGGCATCACCGAGCCCTTGTTCCTGCTGCTGTCAAATCCTTCTGGTTTTGGTGACTGAGCTGGTAGCACCCACAAGAGCCTTTTCAAACCAAGCAGACCTAAGACATCTAGTCCAGGGAGAAGCCTCAGGAATGCCACCAAGGTGTCTCACAGACGTTGGAACAGGTGTGGGACAGCTGGTGTGACCTGAAGCAGTGAGGAGCTCTGGATAGCCAGCGAGGGAGATGCCATGGAGAGCAGCCTGTAGGACCTGGCCACTCTGTGCTCTCATGGCTGCTCTAGGGGGGTTATGGCTTTTCTGGTTCCTGTATCTGCAGTCCTGTGGTGTCTCTTTGTGGGAAAGGAGGAGCTGTGGCTGGAGAATGTGGCAGGGAAATCACAGCATTGCAGAGCAGCTAGGGGTGGAGTGACCTCTGGAGATGATCTACTCCAACCATCTTTAAAAAATCCACAAAACAATTCAAAAACTCTCCTGAATTCTTTCCTGCATGTCTTCCCATCCCAAGTACTTGCTGTGCTATCACAGAAGCCATTGTGGAGAGCAGAAGGGTTTCTCTTGATGTCTCTTGCTGGCTGTGGTCTGCAGCCGTCCCAAACTCTGCCTGCTTCCCACTGTGCCCTTCCCAAGCCAGGTGCCAGCTTCCCACCACTCAGGGGAAACTTCCTTGGCTCCAGCCCTCATTTTCATCTTGTTTCCCAAAGGAAGGGGATCCTATGAGATTGCTGTAAATGTATTTCCATACATTATCTCTCATCCCCTTCTCTGCCTCAGCTGTAGGATTTAATTCACCTCCGTTCAGGGCAGTAGGAGAAGGGCACTGAGCTGCTCTGTTCTGCAGAGGATGATTGCTGCAAGCCCCTGGGGAACACCTTTATGGATGTTTTGTGTTTACGAAGGGCTTAGAAAGATTTCAGCAGCACAGGTCCCTGTCCTGGTGCTGGCAGTCTGTGTGTCCTGGTCAATCCATTGTGCACCTACAAGAAATGTTTTTATTAGCGTGGGCTGGAGCTGCAGGGGAAAAGGGGAGCAGAGCCCACCTGGGACTGGGAGGCTCAGGAGGAGGTGCAAGGCTGATGGTACAGGAGCAAAAGGCATGGAGAAGGGCAGAAGGGAGAGTTTGGAGGAGTCAGGGGCAGTGTGAGGGCTGTGAGGTCTGGTTGCAGGTGAATGCTGCAGGGGTAGCTCTCCATGTGTGTTGTGGCCATGCTGTGCCCTCACCACCTATCCCCCACTTTTCCTGACGGGCAGACTTCATTCAAACCCTGCTTGGCCTCCTCCCTGGGAGGGCACCAGGGACATAAAGGTGGGGCTCATTCCAGAGTCCCGTGTGGCTGCTGGGACTCGAGCTGAGGATGCTGAGCAGGCTGGGGCTGTGTCACGTTACATCACATCACCCTGCTGCCCCAGGGCTCATCCCGCACCGCGGGTGGGGTTCCTGTGCGCCCAGACATGGCTGGAGCATGTGTGGAGCCCCGTGTGTTACACAGACCTTTTCCTAGTGGCTTTTTGGCTCTTTGTGCCCCTCCATACCAGTGGTGCCAGACGGCCCTGTGCCCTTCCCTGAGCATCCCACAGTGGGGAGGCAGCTCAGAATTCTGGGGTGAGGAGGGGACAGTGGGTGGCTGTGGCACAGAGTGGGTCCCCTAGAAGCTGGCCAGGTCCTCAGTGAAGCTGGCAGAGCTGTGTGTGCCCATGGAGTGTGCCACGAGTGCAGGGTCTGCAGTGTGGCCCTCATGGCATGGGCACGGGGTGGTGACTGGGCTGTAAGTGCCATCCCTGTGCTGACCAGGGCTGGAGGAAGCACGTGGCTGATTCCTTCTCAAATCAGCTGGGCACAGGAAGTGGGGTCTGCAGGGTGGGACATGTGGTCCTTGAGCTGGTATAAAGTCTGCCAGCATGAGATACCCTTCAGCTGCTTCCTGCTGGTCTAAGGAGGCTGCAGCTTGCCCTGGCTCAGGCCAGTGCATTGTAGCCACAAAAGTTTAACTGCCAGTACTGTGCTCGATCCCAGCCCAAAAAGGCCCCCACGTCCTGGGCTCACCCCCACAGCAGGTACGGGCAGCTGGAAGTGCTGGGGATTCTGCCCCTCTGCTCAGGTGAGACCCCACCTGCAGAGCTGCCTCCCACCCTGGGGTCCCAGCACAGGACAGACACAAACGTGTTGGAGCAGGACCAGAGAAGCCACAACGATGTTCCAGGGGCTGGAGCCAGGCTGGGGGAGCTGGAGGTGTTCACCTGGAGAAGAGGAGGGTCCAAGATCTCATCACAGCCATCTAGTACTTGAAGAGAGCTTATAAGAAAAATTGAAACAAACTCCATACCAGGGTCTGTTGCAGTAGGACAGAGTTTTAAACTGAAGGAGGGTAGATTTAGTTCAGGTTAGTTATAAGAAACAATTTTTATACGTTGATGGTGTTGAGGCCCTGGCACAGGTTGCCCAGAGGTGGGAATTTGCTGTTATGTCCCTCCCAGGCTGGGGCAGGATGGCTGAGGGCTGCCTGCTGCCTCTTCCTTGGCCCAGGTGTGAACCTTGCTGCTCACTGGCTGGACCTGGTGGGCAAACGCCCTTGAAGCTGTCCAAAGCACCGTTCATCTGCTCAATGGGACCCCTGAGGAATAGCAAGTCACCTTTTGATTCTGGGCAAGGGGTTTTCAGAGGAAAATCCCTTCTAGTGAGAGACCCTGGAGCCTGAGCCTGTTCTGCTGGAAAATCTGGGCGTGGAATTGACTTTTGCAGTGCTGGATCCTGACATCAGCCTCAGCAGCTGCATCCCGCTCCAGGCTGGATCCTGACACTCACCAGCAGCTGCAGGGCTGCTGTAGCTTGCAGTGAGCTTTCCTGTTTTTCCTCTGCAGCTGGGGAGACACCCCACCACAGCAGTGGCTGCAGCTGTATTTGCATGGGATTGCAAGGACAGGCTCTGGGGGACAGTCCAGGGGGCCTTTGTCCCCTTAGGGTGGGAGGTGAGCAGTGTTGAGTCTCTGTAGCCAAAACCTTGAGGCCAGAGGCAATGCCAGGATCTCTGCTCTCAGCCTAGCTGCCCTCAGATCCAAGGAGAAATGGCATTGTGTGGGTGACAGTCACATGGGGACACAGCACAGTCACTGCTTTTGGACACGTTAATTGAGCCAGCAATGCTTCTCTCTTGAGCTCTGCCTTCCTAAAAGGAGAGGATTTCCCATTTGGCAGGGCACGGGGACCCCGGGAGGTGTGCTCACAGCACTGCAGCATTCCCCAGTGAAGATCCACTCCCACTTTGGTCTCAGAGAGAGGTTTCTGCCTTTCTGAGGGCAATTCCCTGGAGATCCTGACAGTGATGCTCCTTGTCCTTCAGGGAATTTAGGCTGAGGAGAGGGACCAGAGAACACCAGGAATATAAATAGCCCCATCCACCTGGCTGCGTCAGAAGGCTTTTAATGCCAGTCTGGAAGGGACACTGGCAGCAAGGGCAGTGATGGCAGTGACAGGCAGAGCCAGCTGGGCACAGGCAGCTCCTGGCTGCGCTCCAGGGACAGAGGAGCTACCCTGGCCCAGCAGCTGCAGGGCTTTGCCATGTCCTGCCTGGGAGGGGGTGCAGCACCTCTGCCCAGTGAGTCCCAGGCCCGTTTCTGGCTGGTCACTTTGCCAGGTGAATGTCTGGCATCAAGCAGGGGGTCTTGAGCCCAAGGCCTCCATTCCCTGGGAGCTTCCTTATCATTCCAGGCAAAAGGGAAGCCATGGTACAGCTGGCTTGTCCCACAACGACTGTGTGGGGGCTCCAGGACTGACCCAGCAGGCCGTCAGCTGGAGAGGATGAGAAGGTGTCAGTGCTGTCTGTAGGAGGAAGGCTGTGGGGGGAACGAGAGCGTGAGCAGCACGGAGGAGAGCCAGAGAGGAGCAGTGCCCTGGGCTAGGCACATTTAGGTGGCTTTGCTGGAGCAGTTTGTAGGAACCATAGCCTCAGGCTCCTGGCAGGGGCCAGTACAGGGCTGTGGGGTCATGCTGCAGGCCAGAGAGTGGCGTGTGGTGGCTCAGCCCTCGTCCCCAGGGTGCTGCTTGGGGTGTGCAGCAGGTACCGATGGGGTGGCAGCAGGGGCTGACCCAGAGTCCCCGGTGAGGATACCAGGGGAGGTGACAGTCTGTTCTAATGAAGCATTCTCTCCTGCTCGCCTCTGCAATCCCCAGGAGAAGATCGAATATGCCTTCCTCATCTTCTTTGCCATTGAGGCCATGCTCAAGATAATTGCCTACGGCTTTCTTTTCCACACGGACGCCTATCTCCGAAACGGCTGGAACGTTCTCGACTTTTCCATTGTGACTCTAGGGTAAGGAAAAGTGGGAAGGCTGCTGCTGTTAGCTTGTGCCAGGCCTCTTCCACAGCCAGTCAGGGATTAGTTTTTCTGGTGATTGCGGTGTCTTTGGGGACAACTCCTCAACTAAGATCATGGCCTTCTCCCGTGGGCCCCCTGTTCCTGCTCTGGCATCCACTGGATCCTCTCTGACTTATTTCTTCCTGTCTTGGCTCCTTCATGCCTCGTAGGCCTCCTTGCCCTGGAGAAAGGGGGTGGCTGGGGTCCTCCAGTGTTTGCACATGGGGTGGGAGGTCGCTGGCTGTCAGCAGTGGAGCTGTGCCTGGGAGCTGGACTTGCCAAGAGCTGTCCCCGGGTGAGGCTGAGCATGGCTGGCACTCCTGACCTGGCTTTTCTGCCTGCAGAGCTCTGAATCCTTAGCTCAGATTTCTTGGTTTCCATTCTCACGCCCTTTTCTTTTTCCTTGTCCTTCCTTCTGCTTCTCCTTCCTTCCTTCCTTCCTTCCCTGTGCCCTGGCTCTTTCAGGCTCATCACCATGACCCTGGAGCAGGTCAATGTGAAGCAGGCAGGGCCTTCGGGGGGAAAAGGCGGCTTTGACGTGAAGGCTCTGCGAGCGTTCCGTGTGCTGAGACCGCTGCGCCTGGTGTCCGGAGTGCCGAGTGCGTGCTGGGTGCCCTGCTGTCACCAAGGGCTGGTGGCTGCACGGAGCCTCTGGGCCTGGCCAGGGTGGGGAGCCATGGGACAGGTTTCTTGTTGTGGCTGGATCAAGCCCAGCCAGGGAGTAGGGGTAGAGGAGGCACGGGTTCGGGCTTGTTCCTCCAGCTGGTGGTTGTCAGCCCTGGGCACCTGCAGGTTGGCACACACCCGGCTGCCTGCGTGCCTCAGTGGCAGTGCCTTTGGGTGGCCAGTGTGAACGGGGGCCAGGATCTCGCTCTGGTTCCTCAGAGCAGGGGTCTTTTTCCATAACTCGTGTGAATACACCAGGGTGAGAGCACCAGAACAAAGGGAGGGGCATGAAGCAGCATTCAGCACTGCCTGGCTCTGTTGTGCTCTTCCACGTGCTTTCATGGTGGGTAGAAGAAAGGAGAAAGGATTTCCTGCTTCAGAGATTTCAGTCCCATCCCACCCGTGCCCCTCTTCTCTTGGCAAGGGGAATTTCAAAGGCTGCTTGTTGATGGGCTGGCAGGGATACAAGGTGCACCCAAAGCTGTCTAGGCAGTGGTTGACCTCCTCTCCCTCCATCTTTGTGCAGGCCTTCAGGTCGTCCTGAACTCCATCATCAAGGCCATGGTGCCCCTGCTGCACATCGCCCTGCTGGTCCTCTTCATGATCATCATCTACGCCATCGTCGGGCAGGAGCTCTTCAAGGGAAGGATGCACAAGACCTGCTACTACCTTGGGACAGGTGGAGCTGTGGTGGGAGGGATGTTTGAAACAGCAGGCAGCTGGGCGTGAGGGGTGGTGAAAGGGGCCCCATTTGGAGGGGGAGGAACCGTTTGGCCTGACCTGCTGCTCACACCACGGCTTTGCTCCTCAGATGTGATTGCCACAGTGGGCTCAGAGAAGCCAGCCCCGTGCACCAGCTCCGGCCACGGGCGGCACTGCAGCATCAACGGCACCGAGTGCCGCAGCGGCTGGCCAGGGCCCAACAACGGCATCACACACTTCGACAACTTCGGCTTCGCCATGCTCACTGTCTACCAGTGCATCACCATGGAGGGCTGGACTGAAGTCCTCTACTGGGTATGATGCCTTGTGGGGCTACCTAGAAACAGAGGGCAGGCAAAATTAAGGGGATAAAAAGCAGTTCTATTTATTGAAGGGCCTTCAGGCACATTTTGGGCAGATGAAGACCCCCAGGGGCTGCACCCAAAATGGATGACAGGTCACAGGTTTTCACACTTTTATAAGTTTGCTCCATTTGCATATTGGGGGTTAATCTTCCAATTACAGCTTCAGGTAGTGAAGTAATTTACCCCAAGTTTGCTCTCCCCCAACTCACTTCTGTTTACATTTCTCAGGGCCTGGGGCAGTGAGGTGTCCTTGATTCCCAGGCCCGGAGAGGAATTGTTGTGTCTGAGCAAAATGGGGAAGCAGCAGCTCCCACCGTGTGTGGAGTTTAGAGTTATACACTCAAGAACTGCATGACTAAAAATACATGAAAAATAGAAAAGCTGAAATCCTAAGGCATGGGGCAGGCTGCAGGACTTTGTGCCCAGCTTGGCACAGGTGATGCTCAGGGCAGGGAATGCCCTCCTAGAGAGAGGATTCCATGGTGGGGCTCAGTCTTTGCCAGTGAAAGAAATCCTGCTCCCACCGACCTCCTTACTGTGATGCACATCCCATAGCACACCCGTCGTGTAAGCACTGCTGAAGCTCTCCGGGTGGACAGGAGATTGCTCCAGCTCCCACCTGCATGGAGGGGTTTGGCCCAGGCACACAGTGAGTGATGGATGGATGCTCCTCCAGCAAAGCCCATGGTTTGCAGTCCTTGGGAGACAGTCGTGCTGAAGCCTAGGCTTGGGGCTGATGTTTAAACCTGCTTCCAAAATGTTTGGGTGCGGATGTAAACCAGGCACAGAGTCCCAGGCAGCCAGGGCTTGGAGCCAGGTTTGTGTGCCACCATCCCAAGCAGTCCTTTTGCAGGGGGCAAAGATCCCAGAGGCTGTTGAGGGGCTCTGAGGGGAAACAGATGGAGGACAGTGCCTTCAGCATATTTCACCTGCATCTCTCCCTGCCAGGTAAATGATGCCATGGGGAATGAATGGCCCTGGATCTACTTTGTCAGCCTTATCTTACTTGGCTCCTTCTTCGTGCTCAACCTGGTGCTGGGGGTGCTCAGTGGGTAAGTGCCACCCTGTCCTTTCTGCCAGCAGAGGAGTTTTAACTGGTTTGAACTATACCAAAAAAAAAAAAAAAAAAAAAAAAAAAAAAAAAAAAAAAAAAAAAGCCTGGAAAAGTTCTGTTCTTCTCCCTCTCATTCCCCACCCTTTATTTATTTTGCACGCTTAGAAATACTGATCTGTGGGTTACTTCTTGTGTTTAGTGTCCATGGCTTTCTGAGGTTTGAGCTCAACTCTCAACACAGAAATCTTTCCCCTGTGGCACAAGCAGTCCCAGCCCGGGAGCACGTGGGGTGTGGTGTGTTCTGCCAGCACTCGCAGCAGCTGGAGCCGAGCAGGGAGCAGTGGTTCCTGTGGGTCTGGACGCTCCTCCCTGGTACCCTAGGTGCCCTCCTGCTGCGAGCACACACAGTTTTCTCAGCCTAAGGAGAACATTTTTGATGAGGGCAAGGGATCAAAGGGAAGGATTGTCAGTCTAATTACTGCTTCAGCAGTCTCGCCCAAGTACACCAATGAGCTGTCATCAGTCTGTTACCACAATCCAGGCCAAATTCAATTAGTGTTAATTCTCCCAGCAGTGCAGTTAAGACCTGAGATGCTGCACTCAATCTACCATGCTCTGCTGTGGGACTGCTGCCGTCACGATTCTGTTACTGGGAAATATGTGTTGTCCTGGGACGTGAGGGGGACTTTTCTCCTCAGGTTTGTGTAGGGTGAGGGTCTTTTTTATGTGTTTCAATGACACTCATCACCTCTATTAGTTCACTCGGTTAGTTACACCCTAACAACTTGGTTTGGTTAGGCCTCTCTTATGACAAGAACCATGCCATTGCAACATTAAAACAAACTGGGTGTTACTATAACTAAAACACCTTTAAAAGCACAAGATAAACCACAGGAACTTGATGCTTGTGTAGAGTTGACTGTAACTGCAGGACAGGCTGGACTACAGTCATCTGATTCTGGAGTAAGTTACTGGCATGGTAAAGGTTCTGAAATATTTTTGCAAATACAGCCAAATTATGTTTGAGATCAGGAAAATTATTGTTAGAGTGTCTGAGACCTATTACTAACACATGGCAACACCAGCATGGCTGGGCAGCAGGTCTGCACCCCTGCCAGACGCCAGAGGAGAAAAGAAATGAATGAAAGAGAGCAGGCAGAGTGGGCAAGGACATCGGCAGACCTGTCCTTTCCAAGTTACCATGGAAAGCGTCCTGTTTACCTGCCAGGTGATGAGCTCACCTTCTCCATATGGAGAGCTTGGGGCAGCGTTTGCCCCCCAGGTGGGTGAGCCCCACTCTGAGGCTTAGCAGGACGGGGAGCTGCCCTGGCCAGGAGCCTATCCAGCTGTAGCACCCTGCAGAGAGAAGCTCCCGAAGAGCAGCAGCGGTGGGGAAGGAGCTCTGCCTGCCATCAGGCATCAGGGGAAGGGCCCCTGTGACCTTTCAGAGTGGGCCAAGAGAGAGGAAAGCCACTGGAGTGGTGTAGTGCCCGTGCTGGTGGCAGGGTGGCTCAGGACTGTCCTACAAAGCCTGGCCTGGCACAGAGCTGTGGTTCCTGAGCTCCACGCCATCCCCTGATGCCGGAACCCTGGAGGCTGAGAATTTCAGGCCTTCTCTTCTAAAAGGTACTGACTCTCAAGCCGGCACTACATTTGACTTGAGGCCGTGGAACAGGCTCCCAAAATTGGGTGATGGCGTTGGGGTTGTGGGTGTGTAGTTTGAGCAGTTTTGTGCGATCTCACAATGAAAAACTTAGAATTTAAGATTTTAGTGTATAGTAATATATATGGGGCAAAATGGAGGATTTAAGGCATTGTCTAAGTCCTTCTTCTTCACCTTCTTCTTCATGGTTTTGGGTGGTTTTTCCAAATTGGGTGAAAAAGGCCCACATTGCAGACCTTGGATGGTCAATTAGTGAGTCAAAAGCATAAATAATATAGGTGCCATCTTGCTATTGGGTGATTAGTGCTTAAATAACCTTGGAAAGAGTTAGAGACACCTCCATTTTCTACCTTGCTAGTTAGAGCTCACGGCTCGTGAGACTGCGCTATAGATAAAAAATAATAAACACTGAGTCCGAACGCGAAGCTGCGACTCCTGTGTGTTAATCCCAGCTCTAACACAAAGAAAAGAAAATAAGAACTCAACAGCCTGAGCCTCTGCTGCTTGCCTTGTCCCAGGGAGTTCACCAAGGAGCGCGAGAAGGCCAAGTCGCGGGGCACGTTCCAGAAGCTGCGGGAGAAGCAGCAGCTGGAGGAGGACCTGAAGGGCTACATGGACTGGATCACCCACGCAGAGGTCATGGACAGTGATCGGGCCAGGGGAGAAGGTACCAGCTCTGCTTGGCCACGGGCCCTTAGCTTGAGGGTTGGGTTCCTAACGCTGAGCACCTGGAGAGGCAAGGTGGGAATCTGAAGAAGTCACAAAGACTCATTTTGCCTGAAAACCCATGCAACAAAATGCTTTGACTTCTGCAGGACAGTTTCCTTCCTCTTTTTTTTTTTTGGCATTTCCTGAATGTAATTTGGTCGAATCTGACCCAAACTAGCAATAATCTATCCCTGATGCTAAATTTCCACTTCAACTGCAGTGTTTAATATTTGCAGACCACAAGCAAGGCCTGTGTGTCCTTTGGCAAGAGTCACTTAAAATGACCATGAGGAGCGTGTGTCCTTGGTGCGCAGGGGCACAGTGCAGGGCCACAGCCTCCCTCGCTAGCAGATGCATTAATTTCTTGCCATCACTTGACAATTTCAAGGGATTAGAAGTGGCTCAGGGAAGGAGGTGGATATACAGGCACCTAGCCAAAAGCTCAGCCAAGCCTGGGGAGCTCTACCCCAGAGCCACAGTGTTTGCTGTGCCACCCTGCCTGGTGAAGGCACTTTTGATGCCACAAGCTAAGTGATGCATGTGTGCAAAGAGCCTTGGGAAACAGTGGGACAGATAAAATGCCTCTTCCAGAGCTGTGGCTGATCTGTTCAGCCTCTGCTCAGATCTCAGCTGGCAACAGTTTTCTCCGTGCTGGGGTATCTGCTGCTCTCTCTCTCTGGGCTGCTGCTGCTCTTCCTGCTCATGCCTCATGCTTGGTTTACAACCCCCCCTCAAAGCCTCTGCCCAAAATTTGGTTGCTGACTCCCTGGGATGGCATTATTTGGTGGGGATGATTCCCTTCTGATGGGGAAGCTCTTCCTGGTGTACTTCTGGCAGAGGTTCCCTCCCACATGTTCTTCCCAAGGGCTCCAAGAAAAGCCAGTAATGTCATTCCCTCTAGGTATGATGCCATCGGATGAAGGAGGGTCAGAGACAGAGAGCTTGTATGAAATTGAGGGCATGAACAAGTGGATTCTCTTCTTGTAAGTATGCTCTGACTGAACCATGGGGGCTTCCACTGTCTCTCGCTTGCTGGCCCAGCTGGGACAGGCTTTCCTGGTCAGCGCCCAGTTTCTGGCAGAGGGACAGGGACTGGTGCTTGGGGGAAGATGCAGACATCGGGGCAGCAAACAGGGAATTTGGCTGGCAAAAAGCTCTTCAAGGTGAACAGTGTCCTTGCTCCAGCATCCTGGACCAGGCTCCAAGCATCCTCCCATGGCCTGTGCAGCAAGGAGTGTAATTTAGGAGCTGTGCCTGCAAATCCCCGATGAGAGGTGCTGAAGGCCAAACTTAGGCCAGGAGAGTGAATGAACTGCAGTGCCTGAATGGATGCTTGGAGTTCCAGGGGCAGGTTATGGTCCTCATCCATTTCAGGGAGGGAGCAGGGGTGGCTTTGCCCTGCAGGCACAGCCCAAGGACCTGGGTCTGGCGCACTGGCCAGCTCTGCTGATCCTCTGCCATCTCTCCAGCCGTCAGTGGAGGCGTTGGAACCGAATGTTTCGTAGGAAGTGCAGGGATGTGGTGAAGTCCAAGTTCTTCTACTGGCTTGTCATCCTGATGGTGGCACTGAACACCCTCTCCATCGCCTCTGAGCACCACTTCCAGCCAGAATGGCTGACACGGGTGCAAGGTGAGCAAAGAGCCCAAGAGAGCAGGGCCCAGGACCTCTGCTGCCCCAGAGAGATGTGTGAACTCCTCCTGAGAGTGCACAGCCACACTGCCACGGCACAGAGGCTCTTAGGCACACACAGAGCCTGCACTCAGTGTGTGTGCATGATCCTCGTCACACAGCTCACACTGACAGGCACAGCCTCTGTACCCTGAGGGACACAACCTTGCACGGGGAGCACGCACAGAGTGCGTCCATTGGCACCTCTGCACACGTGGAGCACACTCAAACTGTGCAGACACATGCATTTGTGCGTGCAGCCCCACTGAGTGCACTTACACACCACACACACACACACACACACATCCAGAGGCACAGGGAGCACAGATGCACACACGCACACCCCCAGAGGCACACGGAGCACAGGTGTGCACACACACACACACCCAGAGGCACAGGGAGCACAGATGTGCACACACACACACCCCCAGAGGCACAGGGAGCACAGGTTTGCACACAGAGCTCACACCCAGAGGCACAGGGAGCACAGGTGTGCACACACACACACACCCAGAGGCACAGGGAGCACAGGTTTGCACACAGAGCTCACACCCAGAGGCACAGGGAGCACAGGTTTGCACACACACACACCCCCAGAGGCACACGGAGCACAGGTGTGCACACACACACCCCCAGAGGCACAGGGAGCACAGATGTGCACACACACACACACCCAGAGGCAGAGGGAGCACAGGTGTGCACACAGAGCTCACACCCAGAGGCACAGGGAGCACAGGTGTGCACACACACACACACCCAGAGGCACAGGGAGCACAGGTTTGCACACAGAGCTCACACCCAGAGGCACAGGGAGCACAGGTTTGCACACACACACACCCCCAGAGGCAGAGGGAGCACAGGTGTGCACACAGAGCTCACACCCAGAGGCACAGGGAGCATAGATGTGCACACACACACACACACCCAGAGGCACAGGGAGCACAGGTGTGCACACACACACACCCCCAGAGGCACAGGGAGCACAGGTGTGCACACACACACACCCCCAGAGGCACAGGGAGCACAGGTTTGCACACAGAGCTCACACCCAGAGGCACAGGGAGCACAGGTGTGCACACACACACCCCCCCAGAGGCACAGGGAGCACAGATGTGCACACAGAACTCACACCCAGAGGCACAGGGAGCACAGGTGTGCACACAGAGCTCACACCCAGAGGCAGAGGGAGCACAGGTGTGCACACAGAGCTCACACCCAGAGGCACAGGGAGCACAGGTGTGCACACACACACACACCCAGAGGCACAGGGAGCACAGATGCACACACACACACCCCCAGAGGCACAGGGAGCACAGGTGTGCACACACACACACAGTGCTCAGCCCCACCTACCCATGCACAGCCCACGTGCCCACCCTGCAGGGACTCGTGTGCGCTGTACAGATGTGTGCCCACGCACACAAGCATGCACCTGCACATCACCCTCTCATCTTCCTCCCCTGTGTGGTCCCCAGAAAACAGCAGCTCAGGGCTTGGTGGGCCAGAGGAGGGTGAGCAGCACTGCCCTCCTTCCCTGCCTGCCCAGCCACGCCGGGATTGAGGTCCCTGCTCTGACAGGCTGCGTCTCCCACCCCAGACAACGCCAACCGGCTGCTGCTGGCCCTCTTTGTGGCCGAGATGCTGCTGAAGATGTACGCGCTGGGGCTGCGCCAGTACTTCATGTCGCTCTTCAATCGCTTCGACTGCTTCGTGGTGTGTTCGGGGATCCTGGAGACCATCCTCGTGGAGCTGGGCACCTTGTCCCCTCTGGGCATCTCCGTGCTGCGCTGCATCCGGCTCCTCCGCATCTTCAAGATCACCAGGTTGGGCAGGGAGCTGTGTGGGTGCTGGCAGCTCGTGGTGCCCGGGCGCCGCTCACAGCTCTGGGACAGCCCTGGCCCTGTCCCCTCTCTGCCTGCAGTGTGAACAGAGCTGGGAGCTGCTGGGCAGGGGAACAAGGCCAAGCTGGGGGTTTGTCTCCAGGACGTGGTTTGACTGGGAGTGGAGAGTGGGACAGAGCTGAGACAGGCCCCACTCTAGCTCTGGGTTCTAGGATGTTGTGAATGGGGTGCTGTGGGTCAGAGCTCTTAGCTCTTCTTTGTGGCCCCAGCCCAGTGTGTGTTCACCCCTCTTCCCCACCCTGCTGCTGCTCTGTGCAGACAGCAGTGTTATCTTGCTTGTCACCATGTCTGCAGCTTCTTTTCATCCTCCTGGAGCCTGCCTGGAGCAGTCCCAGAGCCCAGCCTGGGTCCAGAGTCCCCATTTTTGGGCTGCTGGCACATCACCTTGGTCTGTTTGGTTAGGTGCCCCATGGATCTGGTCCTGCCCAAAGCCTTCCCCACTCTTTCACCTCCCACATGCCTCTGTCTCTTTTTCCCAGGTACTGGACATCTTTGAGCAACCTGGTGGCCTCTCTGCTCAACTCAGTCCGCTCCATTGCCTCTCTGCTCCTCCTCCTCTTCCTCTTCATCATAGTTTTTGCCCTGCTGGGCATGCAGCTCTTTGGGGGCAAGTTTGATTTCGAGGACATGCAAGTGCGGCGCAGCACATTTGACAACTTCCCCCAGGCCCTCATCAGTGTCTTCCAGGTTTGGGGCTGTGGGAAGGGCAGTGGGGGGCTGGAGGGAGGGGGTCTCACCCGGGCTGTGGGTCTCCAGGCAGGAGTTGTGTCTCAAAGGGATGTGGGTTTGGCGGGGTGATGTGTCTTTGAGAGGGGAACAGGGAAATGCAACTGGAGTCATGAGCTCAGGTTCAGGGCTGAGCAGAAAGGAGGATTTAACCATGGGGCTGGAGCCAGAAGGGTAGGAGCAGTCTGTGGGGTTCTGTCATGCTCTGCTGTGGATGCTCTGAAGTCTTTATTACTGCTCTGCTCCCAGATCCTGACTGGAGAGGACTGGAATTCAATCATGTATGATGGGATCATGGCTTACGGGGGCCCGTCCTTTCCTGGCATGCTGGTCTGCATCTACTTCATCATCCTCTTTGTTTGTGGGAACTGTATCCTCTGCCTGCAAAGCCAGGCCCAGGCCCCCTGGGCATCAAGTGCCCAGGACTGGGGAGGGAGGAAACAGGGGCTTCCCTCAGTGTTTCAGTGCTTGCTTTAAGCTTTTCAGTTCTGAAGAGCAGTGGAATAAACCACAGGCTTCAGGGCTTGCACTGGTGGTGGCTGAAGGCCGGGGGCTGGAGGGAAGCACATCTGGAGCAGGTCTGGATGTCTGGCAGGCAGAGATTCAGCCAGAGAGGGCAGGCAGCTCGGAGCTCAGCGCTCCCGAGGGATGGATGCAGGTTCGGGATCAGCAGCCAGGGTTATCACAAGGGCTAAGCTCCAGGAAGGTTTCTAAGGGCACCCTGGAGACCACGGATGGCTCTGGGCACATCCTCCAGACAGGAACCAAGTCCATGTCCTTAGCACTGTTCTTCAGACATCCTCCTGAATGTTTTCCTGGCCATCGCGGTCGATAACCTGGCTGAGGCCGAGAGCCTGACCTTAGCCCAGAAGGCCAAAGCAGAGGAGCGCAAACGGCGGAAGATGTCCAGGTGAGCGCTGCCATCCTGCCCCTGGGAGCTCCCAAACGAGGTGTTTGGCTGTGAGGGGACAGAATGACCTTTCCCACGGCCCCTGCCCAGACTTCAGTTCCTGCTCTGCCCTCCTCTCTGCTTAGAGGTTACCCAGAGAAGTCTGAAGAAGACAAGCAGATTCTGGCAAAGAAACTGGAGCAGAAAGCAAAGGGAGAAGGGATTCCCACAACAGCCAAGGTCAGTTCTGGTGGAGGTGAGCCTTGGAGAGCTCCTGGGGGGACCCTGGCTCCTCCTCCCACCAGCCAGGATAGACAAAGGCTTGGAGCCAGCCTGGGTCTGGCCTCTTGACCAGAACCACTCCTGGCTGCAGCATCCACTGGTGATGGGTGCTCTCAGTGATGGGAGCCCTCTGGGGCCAGGCTGGACACGTTGCCTGGTGAAACAGCTCCACTGCTGGGGATCCTTTTTCTCCAGTTCATTTCCTTGGCCACAGCCAGTTGTCAGTGGCTGAGGTGTCTGGTGCACACCAGCGTGGAGCAGAGCAAAGCAAGTCAGCAGCATCCCAGATGTCCCTGTTGTCCACACCCCACGTGCAAACCGCTCTGTTCAGCTGTGCTGACTGTGCTGAGCTGCCCCTGGGAAGCATCTGGCCAGCAGCTGCTTTGCTATCTGCTCTCCAGAGATGCCCTTAGAAACTCACCCAGGACTTGCTCCCTATCTTATTCCCCCCTGGCATATTTGCATGGCTCGGGGCTCTCGCCCAGCACACATTCCTATTTCCCATCCTCTTTGCTGTGATTGCAGCATCCCCTCACCAGGTTCCAGCCTGGGCCAGCACTCCATGTGCTTGGTTCTGTGTGGGCCAAATGCAGAGATGCTTCTTGTCCCACGTGGCTTCCACGATGAGAGGGTCTGGCCAGCTGGCACGTGCAGCTGCACATCCTCCTCTCTGTCTCTCCCTTGTTTCAGTTGAAAGTGGACGAATTTGAATCCAATGTCAATGAGATCAAAGACCCCTACCCTTCTGCAGACTTCCCAGGTAGGGTTTGTCCCTGGCAGGGCAGCAGGAGGGCTGAGGAGGCCCTGCAGAGGGAGGGTGTGAGGAGCAAAGGTTGCAGTGAACTTTCACCACCCCTGGGGTACTGAGGTCCTTCTGGCTTGCATCCCAAGTCAGGATCATGGGATTGGAAGATTGTCCATACAGTCATATTCCCTCTTTGGATGATTCTTTTCCCTTCTCATGGTCTCCCTGCAGGTGATGATGAGGAGGATGAGCCTGAAATCCCCCTGAGTCCTCGGCCACGTCCCCTTGCAGAGCTACAGCTGAAGGAGAAGGCTGTGCCCATGCCTGAAGCCAGCTCATTCTTCATCTTCAGCCCAACCAACAAGTAGGCACTGCCCCTTCTCCGTGCCCCGTAGGGCCAGGCATGGCCCGGGTGCCTCTGGCACCAGCTGTTCACAGCAGGGTCCTGTTTGTGCATGACAGCCAGTTCTGAAGGGAGCCAGCTCGTGGGGAAAAGCCTTCTGTGTGGAAGGGCTGGCACAGACATCCTTCCATGCCTGGGCCCTTCCCTGGGGACATCAGGGTTCAGCCACAGCCCTCTGCCAGGCTGCCACGACCCTGTCTGCTGCCCCTCTGGCCCCTTGCAGCATCCCATGTAATTTCTGTCCCTGGCAGGTTTCGGGTCCTGTGCCACAGGACTGTTAATGCCACCTGGTTCACCAACTTCATCCTGCTCTTCATCCTGCTCAGCAGCATTTCCCTGGCAGCTGAGGATCCCATCCGAGCCGAGTCCTTCCGCAACAAGGTGCCTGCAGAGATGTGGAGCTTTGGGATGGGTGGGGGAGACCTCATGGAGACTCCCAGCTGCCCAGTAAGCAGGGATTTACCTGCCAGATGCTCTTCCTAGGCTGGGATCCCAACCCCGCCTCTGGGAGGGCAGCGCACTCTGGCACGAGAGGCTGGGTGTGCTTTCCATTCAGGGTGCAGCTGGGACAAGGTTTTACTGCTCCACGTCTCAGTTTACGTCTGGGTGAAAAGATCCACCTGGCAGGGTGTGCAAGATTATTTTGGTTTGAAATTGTGGTGGCTTGCTGGGGAAAGAGTCATCCTGTGAGGCAGCAAACTGGACCTCTGGTGTGTGCAGTGCCCTCGAATGCTGCTGGCATGCAGCCGTGGGAGCCACAGCTCCTGTCCTTCAAGGTACCAGTGGATCTGGCAGGGACTGGGGGAACCTCACATGAGACAGCTTCCCAGGGCACTTGGGGTTTTGGGGGATCAGATGCTTTCAGGTGGATCAGGTGGAACTCACCTGGAAAGGGAGAGCTTTGTCCCAGCTGCAGATGGGATCATTCACTGGAGAAAGTTCAGGAGTCCTCTTGATACTGGGTTTAGAGACTGTTGAGCTAGATGGGCTCCCCAGTGCACAGAGTGGACAGCTCCAGGATGTTTGAACACACTGAAGCATTTCCCGTGTCACCCAAGTCTCATCCAGCACTGGTGTCTCTGTCCCCAGATTCTTGGATACTTTGACATTGGTTTCACCTCTGTCTTCACAGTTGAAATCGTCCTAAAGGTGAGTCCATGGTCCTGCCATGAGCATGGCCTAGACTGTTGTGGCCATAGACACTCACACTCTTTAGGCATTCATGCTCCTGAAGGTCTCAGTGAGGAGAAACTTCCAGCTGATCCTCCTGGAGAGTCCATTCACGCAGTCTGGGTGCTGTGTGACCTGTCCTGGGGGCCATGTGTCCTCTCCAGTGAGGTCAGGCAGCTGAGTGAGCTGTGCTGTGACACGGGGACACATCAGCCATGGCACCAGCATTTTTATTCTGACATGCCATTAAGACAAAGGGAGAAAGCAGTGACAATCTGTGGACAGAAGTCACAAGCCAAGCTGCTGCCACATGTTGCTCCACTCCAAGAGTCTTTTCTATTCTCCTCTTTAATTTGCTGACTGACTGGGAGAGTTTTGTCTCCAGCCAGTGTTGCACAGAGGATTTCCACCTGAAATCAGCTTCCTGCCTGGCTGCAGAGGTCTGGGCAGGACAGGGTCCCCAGGCCATGGAGCCCCTGAGCCCTGCCCGGCCTCTTTCCTAACTCCTTCTGCTCCCCAGATGACAACCTACGGTGCTTTCCTGCACAAAGGCTCCTTCTGCAGGAACTCCTTCAATATCCTTGACTTACTGGTGGTCGCTGTCTCCCTCATCTCCATGGGAATTGAGTAAGCACCTCCACGTGCCACAGAGTGGGCACGAGGCTGTTCGGGCTGTGGGGCAGCTGGGAGGGTGGGTGGGGGAGGAGAAGCCCGTGGCTGCCCGTGTATCTGTTATGTTTAGGGGACACGGATAACTGGGAGGCAGGCCCTCAAACTGGTCAAGGGGGTCAAAGGACACTCCTTGAGTGTCAAACGTCTGCGGGGAGAAATTCAGTTTGGATCTGCTTTCTCCAGCTGCCAGTGTCACTTGGCCTTATGTGGGGTGATGGCTGGTGACATCTGGTGTCTCTGCCATCCCTTGTCCCTCGCTGCTGGCCCCAGCCTGCCCTCCTTGGCTGCTCGGTGGGGTTGTGCCAGCCTAGCCTGGGCAGGGAAGTGGCCCCACCTCAGCTATGCCTTCCTCCCCAGGTCCAGTGCCATCTCTGTGGTGAAGATCCTGCGGGTGCTGAGGGTGCTGAGGCCTCTGCGAGCCATTAACAGGGCGAAGGGGCTGAAGGTAAACAAGAGGCTGGCACGAGGGCACCTCCTCCCCTGGCAGTCCTGCCAGGAGGTTGTGTGGCAGGCATCGTTCCCAATTCCCACTCCCCATCTGTGGAAGGGGTCTGCCCAATCCCTCTGCTCTCAGCAGGCTCCCCCTCCTCCTGGAGTGGGAGGGTGTGGGACACAGAGCAGGGGTCACGTCTGCACTGTCCTTCACCCCTGCAGCACGTGGTCCAGTGCGTGTTCGTGGCCATCAAGACTATTGGTAACATCGTGGTGGTCACGACATTGCTGCAGTTCATGTTTGCCTGCATCGGAGTTCAGCTCTTCAAGGTGAGCGGGGCCTCAGGAGGGCAGGAGGGACCTTCTGCTCGAGCACATCCTGGCCAGGCTCTCCTGGACATCACCTTGGGGATGGTGCTGGGATGGGCACAGGCTGAGAGGACCTGTGCTCTGAGAGGACCCACGAAGAGCCTGCAGTGAGAGCAGGGCAGGAAGCACCAAAGCTGTCAGGTCCAGACAGCACCTGTAAAGGAGCCGACTGCCTCACCTCCCTTCATGCCTCAGTTTCCTCTTTCTGTGGCAGCAGGCACTTCTGACTGGTTCCCTCTGTGCTTTGATTGTGAAGGGTTTCCTTTCTCACAGTGCCGCTCTGCTCTCTGGGCCGTGGCTGCTCTAAGGCAGAGCTGGCCCTGGCTGAGCTCGCTTCTGTTCCAATAACTGAGCTTAAATTCAGAGCTGATGTGGGAAGAGCTTTCAGGACACGCAGCAGACTGAGCAGACCTGTCAGCATAACTTAGCTTTTGGTTAATTCTCTGGTTACTGCTTTCTTCCCTGTTTTCCAAATGGTTGACTCCCAGATAGGGTGAGCTCAGTAAGCCTCAGCTCAGCGCTGTGGAAGGTTTGTTCTCATCCCAACACCAGGCAGTGATCCTTGGTCTCAGCCTGGGACTGACCCAAGGTCTGCCATGACTCTGGAAGTGCTTTGTGGACTGGGTTGTGTTATCAGGCACAGTGGGGAGGCCAGTGGTGGTGGGAACCGGGGCCAGGGTCTGCATGGAGCTGGTGAGATGGGCTCTGAGGGCTGGGGAAAAGTCAAAACCCCCCCCAGAGCAACGCCATGGCCACTTCTGGTCTCTGTTGAATGCAGGGCAAGTTCTACAGGTGCACAGACCCATCCAAGCTGACAGAGAAGGAGTGCAGGTGAGAGCTCTCTGCAGCTCCCAGGAGGGCATGGCCAGGGATGGGAGCTGGTGGGGACGCGGTGGGGAATGCTCGTGTTCCTGCGTGGGAATGTTGCATCCAGAAAGTGGATCTGGGGTGCCGTCCTGTTCTCCCTCTCCCTGGGGTCAACCAGGAGCAAGCACAGGGCTGTCCTCCCCTCCCAGGGACCGAGGGGGCCAGGCCAGTGCTGCAGCCCCGCCAGTGAGCTCTGTGTCTGCAGGGGTCAGTTCATCAACTACGTGGACGCGGACCCCACGCAGATCGAGGTCCAGGAGCGGGTCTGGCTGCACAGCGACTTCCACTTCAACAACGTCTTCTCAGCCATGATGTCGCTTTTCACGGTCTCCACCTTTGAGGGCTGGCCAGAGTGAGTGTCTGCTGAGGGAAGGTCTGTGCTGGGAGCAGGGCGCTGCCGTGGGCCTTGGCCAGGGTAAAGAAAGAAGAGCTATCCGTGTTGAGAAGCAGGACCAGTCACCCTGGCAGTGGCTGTGGAGTTGGCAAGGTCACCCAAGCAGCCCTGTCCCACCGTTGTTGGATGTCCCCAAAGCTCTCTGTAACCTTCAAGAGGAGACATGGTCTTCCCCACCCATATTAGGATTTCTGTTGCCTCGATTTCCCTCCTGTAGGCTGCTGTACATGGCCATTGACACCAACGCTGAGGATGCAGGCCCTATCTACAACTACCGGGTGGAGATTGCGATGTTCTTCATCATCTACATCATCCTCATTGCCTTCTTCATGATGAACATCTTCGTGGGCTTTGTCATCGTCACCTTCCAGGAGCAGGGGGAGAACGAGTACAAGAACTGTGAGCTGGACAAGAATCAGGTAATGGCACTGCTGGAACAGGACAAGGAGCCCTGGAGCTGGCACTGCTGGGGCTGGCTGATTCGGATCAGCCCTTTGTGGTGACACCGCTGACACAGATGAGTTGAACCTGCCCTGGGTCTGTTTGCTGCTGGGGCAGGGCCAGCTGCACCCGTGCCTAGCACAAAACAAGCCTGAGGGCAGGGCAGAGGCGGCCAGAAACAGGGAGTGGGGCTCCCTGGGCATGTAGGGTGCCCAGAGTGAGCTGGAGCAGAGGGTTGTGCCCAGTTCTGGGCTCCCCAGTACGAAAGCAACATGGATGTACTGGAGCGAGTCCAGCAAAGGGCCGCTGAGATGATGGAGGGTCTGGAGCATCTAAGGAGGGTCTGGGAGTCAAGTCTGGTGCTGAGGAGGAAAGGCTCATGGGAATCTGACCTGTGGGTATAAACACTGGTGGGAAGACACAGAGGAGACTGAGCCAGGCTCTTTTCAGTTGCGCCCAGTGACAAGAAAAAAATTCAATGGACACAAACTGAAGAAAACAAGAAATTCCATTTAAACATTAAAAAGGCCCTTTTTTAATAATGGTGGTGGTCAAGCACTGGAACAGGCTGCCCAGAGAGGCTGTGAAGCCTCCATCTTTGGAGCTATTCAAAAGCCAGCTGTCCTGGGCAGCATGCTCCAGTTGGCCCTGCTTTGGGCAGGAAACTGTGGCTAGACCATCTCCAGAGGTACTTTCTGCTGCCAGCCCTCCTGTGATGCTGCCATGCTGTCGTTCTGGCTGGGGACAGCAAGGCTGGAAGAGGCAGAGGCATTGGCAGAGGATGTGGGACACCCTGGGGAAGACATTGGACAGGGGAAACTGCAGGGTCATGCTCCTGCACTGAGGCAGCACGGGCAGCCTGAGCTGGGGGTGCCAGGGTGATGTGAACCACAGAAACCCAGCAGAGATGGCCCTGGGCTGCTGGGGAGGGACAGGCCTGTGCAGCCATCTCAGTGCCCCCTTCACCCTGGCTCTGTGGTGTCTTCAGGGTGCTCTAAGCTGGTCCTGAGAGACCCTGGGGAAATGCTGGGAGAAGCAGGCAGGCTCTGGGCTGGAGGGCTCAGGCCAAGGGCAGCATGGCCATCTTTCCAAAGAAAGCAGCCATGTGGGTGCTCTGGGGTGTTTCTGCAGGAAGCACAGCGGTTTCCTGACCCACTGCTGCACCTGGCCTGTGTGCTTGGGCTGGGAGAGCAGGGCGCTCCAGGGTGGCTCCGTGGGGATGTGCAGGTGGTGCTGGGTGTGTGCCCTGCAGTGGGATCACAGCTCCCCTCGCTCCCTCCCTCCCTCCCTCCCCAGCGCCAGTGCGTGCAGTACGCGCTGAAGGCTCGCCCGCTGCGCCGCTACATCCCCAAGAACCCCTACCAGTACCAGATCTGGTACGTGGTCACCTCCTCCTACTTCGAGTACCTCATGTTCTTCCTGATCCTGCTCAACACCATCTGCCTGGGCATGCAGGTAAGGGCACGGGCGTGGTGGAGGGGTGTCTGTGGGAGGGCACAGGCGGGCTCAGCCCTGTGATCCCCAGGAGAGCCTCTGGAGAGGGGATATCTGCTTATGGGATCATGGGGCAAAGCAGGAGGGAAATTTCCTTTTTGCTGAGCTGTGGGAGGGGGCTCTGCATCCAGCACACATCTCTGAGCTCACAAGGGAGGCTGGATCTGCTGTCAGCTAATGGCTCCTTCCTGCCTTATCCTCAGCATTACAACCAGTCTGCAGAAATGAACCACATCTCAGACATCCTCAACGTGGCCTTCACCATCCTCTTCACCCTGGAGATGGTCCTCAAGCTCATGGCCTTTAAAGCCAAGGTGAGACAAGAGCATTTCTGCTGCATTTGGCATCTCTTGAGTACAAGCACCCCTCGCTCTGCAGCTCCAGAGAACTTCTCCTTGCAAGACCCTCAGGGAGCCCCACGTGCAGGACCTTGGAGTTTCTGGAGGGACTTGTCAGGGCTGCCCTTGCTAGCCAAATCCCACCCAGTCCAGTTGGCCATTATCCCCATCTTCAGTGTCGTATCCAGACTGGGGGCAGCTCCAGCCATCCTGACCCACCCTCCTCCTTTCACTGCACTGCAAGACAGGACCGAATAACCCAGCAGAGGGTGCAAGCTCTCACCACCATCCCTTCTTCTGAGGGTCAGAGTCACTGAAGAACCTTCTGGTACCCCTTCCTCTGGGCTCCATCCTCTGTCTCCTCCCTGACTTACACCCTTGCACGTTCACTCTTCTTTGGCTCCTCCCTGACAGGGCTACTTCGGAGACCCCTGGAATGTCTTTGACTTCCTCATAGTGATTGGCAGCATCATCGATGTCATCCTCAGCGAGATCGACGTAAGTGTCCGGGGGCTTGGCGCTGTCCCCACCCTGGGTGGACAACCCTGGGACCAGGCAGGAGTGCAGGGATGGTGTCCTCTCCTCTCTCCCTGCTCTGCTTGGCTCTGAGGAGGGACAAACCAGGATCAGCACATGGCATGAGGGTGTGGAGAACACAGCTGTGGCCCTTGGAGTATTAAATCACGATTTAAACAACCCCAAGTGCCCAGCGTGGCACATTGCCCCCTCCCCTCTGGCCTCCTGAATCTGTAGGCACCAGGGTCCTGTGGAGAACACTCAGGACTAGCCCCAAAGCAGCAGGCTGTGTGCCAGCCCCTGTCCCTCTCCCCCTGTGCGTTTCTGGACAGGCATCCGCACATCCAGCCTCAGACCAGTGCAGGTGGGACTAAAAGGGTTCCCACAGCTCCCTGTCCCCACAGGACTCTGCTGGCCCAGGGGAACGATCAGACACATCAGATTTCAAGACATTTGCACTGTGTGTGTCCCTTGACACAGCAGCCCGTGCACGTACACACCCTGGTGGTGTGTGAACTGCAGACATCGCTGCAGGAGCTCTGCACGGTGGAAGCTGTGGGGCTGGGACCCCAGGAACGAGCCTGGGCTGAGCAGGGGGCACAGGGGCTGGACCACCCCACCAAGGGTCGGGGGCTGACGTTGAGTCCCTGTGCCCCAGAGCGTCCCAGGCTCTCTGCAGACAGCAGGATTGTCTTTGGCTGGCTTTGAGGAGCCCCAGGGAGTTTCCCCCCTGCCCACCCCTGGGGCTGCCAGTCTTGGTGCTCGTTCCAAGCAAACCTGCCCCGGTTTTGCCTTGGTGTGCGATCTGCCGTGCTGGGAGCAGCCCAGCTTGCTGCAGAGCAGTCGTGTGTTGGCTGAGGAGCTCAGCTGGCTTCCAGATCCCTGGGCCTGGCCAAGGAGGGCAGCAGCTCACTGAGGTTAGATTCAGCTTTCCTGGGCACAGCCCTGCCCCTGTGAGGGTGCCACAGCAGGGCGCAGAGGTGGGCGAGTCCCTCATGGTCTGGGTGGTTCCTTGCTCACCCAGATGCTGCCTCTGCCTATGGACAGTCCCATCACCCTGTCCCTGAGCCCAAGGGATGGGGGGGCTCTGCCTGCCCTTCCCTGTGCCCCTCCTCTTCTCCCCAGTTTCCATCTTCCTCTTTCTTCTGTGTCTGTGTTATCTTCTTGTGTCACCACTCCTCCCTCCCTCCCTCCCTCCCTGTTGTTCCTGCCCCACTTCTGCTGATTCTCTTGCTCTCTTCACAGACCATTCTCGCCCCCAGTGGTGGATTGTACTGCCTGGGTGGAGGCTGTGATGGCACTGTAAATATCAGCTGCGTGTTCCTGCCGTGCCCCCCTCGCTGCCTGGCCAGGCTTTGCATGTGCCCTGCATGTCGCTGCGGCACTCCACACCCAGCCCATCTCTCTGCGTGGGATTTGGGGTGACACAGCACACACACAGACACCCCTTCCCACGCTGAGAGGTGCAAGGCTCTTCCCCAGCCCTCCTGGGCCCATCTGAAAGCTCAGCCCTGCCCTTCCCCATCCCATCCCCTGGACCTGCCCTGTCAGAGGGCCAGGAGAGCTGGCCTTGGTCCTTCTGCCCATCGCCCTGGCTGCCTAAGGCCTGAAGGGATGCAGCCTCTGCCAGCCAGAGAACTGGTGAGAGGGGTGATCCCTGCCCTGTGCCTTCCCCCAGAGCTGGCTCTGTCCCCTGGGTGCAGCACAATGTCCTGGGGGGCTGAGTGGGCCAAGCCCTGCCCTGGTGGCCAGTGCCCACCAAGGGGGTGCAGTGGCAGTGGGGTGTCCTGGGTTGGTCTGAGAGTGTGGAGGGAGCTGACAGCCCCTTCCCAGAGCCCTGGGGCTGGGAACTGCAGAGTGCAAGCTGCTCTCCACAGGACAGAGAGCTGCTCTCCACAGGACAGAGAGCTGCTCTCCACAGGACAGAGAGCTGCTCCCCACAGGACAGAGAGCTGCTCTCCACAGGACAGAGAGCTGCTCCCCACGGACACTGCCCAGACCCCCGTGCTGGGGTTGGGGTACATTGGGGCTGAAGGGATTTTCCTGACCGCTGCATTCACTGCATGTGCATGAGGGACCAGGAGAGCAAAGGGTGAAAGGAAGAGGTGGGAGAGGAGATGGAGTTTTTCAGTGCAGCCCTGGGAACTCAGAAGTGTGATACTGAGGAAAGTGGAGCTGCTGGCAGGGGTATTTACAGCTGGATTTTGTTGCCCTGGAATAGCTGGGAGTGAGTGGCCTGGGTGATGGGAGTGAGGGGGATGAGGGGCAGCAGTAAAGCTCTGGCAGGCTAAGGGGGCAGTGGGAAAAGCATCCCAAGCAGTGCTAGAGCCCAGGTAGGCAGTGCCAGGAGGGTCTGTTCATGGCTTCTGGTGGCAGAGAAGTGCCTGAGGCTGTGCCATGCTGGGGCTGTCAAGGGCACAGGTGACCAAACCTCCAGCATCTCCAACCACCACTGTTGGGTGCTTCCAGACAAAACCTGGTCCTTTCAGGCCAGGAGCTGTGCCTCTTGCCTCACCTCCTGCCTGCCCACTCTGCCCTGAACCCCTGGCTGTACCCCCCTTCAGGGGGGATACCCACAGAGAGCAGGCATCACTGCATGGCCAGGTGGCACTTGGCAGCACCCTGCAGAGACACCTCTCCTCAGTCCCTCCTTTGGTTAAAGTCCTGCTGTAACATTCTCAAAACAGCCCTTCTCTGCTTAAACAGCTGTCATTAGCCCTTCTTGTGCCTGGTGCCCACCCTACGCCTCACCCTACAGATACAGGATGTGCTGGCAGGACCCTGGTGGGACTAACGCTGTCTGTGCTGGCCCTGTGACCCTCAGAGCTCTCCTGGCCCATGTGGCAGCATGCCTTCCTTCCTGCATTATCCCAGTGCCAGAAGTGGGAGCATGGGGGCCTGGGGAGAGGAGATCCCTGGGAAGATGGGGGGAGAAGTGCCAGGGGGAGAAGTGCCAGGGGGAGAAGTGCCAGCCCATCTGTGCAGTCTGATCCTGCGGGATCTCGTTACCCTTCCTCACCCCAGGACCTGGACCCCCCTGCCTTGAAAGCCGAGAGGCTCCAGCACTCTGTGTCCTCCAGCTGTTGTGCTCTGCCTGCAGGACCCTGATGACAACTCCCGCGTCTCCATCACTTTTTTCCGGCTCTTCCGGGTGATGCGTCTGGTGAAGCTGCTGAGCAGGGGTGAAGGTGTCAGGACCCTCCTGTGGACCTTCATCAAGTCCTTTCAGGTCTGTCAGGAGCAGTGCTCCCCTCCCAAACACACACATGGCCAGGGCTGGCAGCATGAGCAGGAGCAGGAGAAGGCTCCAGTGCTGGCAGGCTGCTGAGCTCAGGTTGGGCCGGGAGTTTGTGGTGTGAAGGACACTGCCCACGTGGGTGGGAAGGTGTGTGGCACTCCCTGGCTGCCAGCCCTGAGGGTCAGAGCTGGGCCAGGTGCTGGCAGTACCTGCCTGGCCCCGTTTGTCCTGAGGTGGTGTGCCTCAGGGCGTGCTGCAGCATCAGCTCCCAGCCCTGACCTGGGCAGTTCCCTGAGCCCTGGGCTGTGCTGAGCCTCTGTCCCAGCCACAGAGAGCAGTGCTCCCGTGGGGGCTGGCACCAGCTTCCCACGAGTGAGAACCACAGGGAAGGGGCCAGCAGGAGGGTGGTGAGAGGAGAGGTGAGCTGTCCCGTCCCCACGCAGGGAGCACACACCAGGGTCCCCACGCAGCACCTCCAGAGCCGACAGCCTGTCCCTGGGTCGTGTCTCACACCAGCCGTGGTCCTTCTGTCGTAGGCTCTGCCGTACGTGGCCCTGCTGATTGTGATGCTTTTCTTCATCTATGCCGTGATTGGGATGCAGGTGAGGGGCACAGGGGCAGGGGGTGGGAGCTGGTCTTTGTCAGATGCCCTGAGCCTGATGGCACCTGGGGACGTGGGACAGGGAGGGACTGGATCCCCTGTTAGGCCCTCTCTGGGGCTTTGCACGTGATGGGACGTGGCCACTATGGTCTGCAAGGATGTTTGCCACCAATGCAGCCTCCCATCCCTGGGCTTCAGCCAGGGCAGCTGAGGCACGAGGCAAAGAGCATTTTGGGGGTCAGTGGCACAGCCTAGACACACAGGCACCAGTGCAGTTCAGGACACCTTTCTCCTTGGCCCAGATGAAGCGCAGTTGTAGTCAGGGGTGTTTTCAGCACTGGCAGGAATGTCCAAGTAGCTTCTAAGCCCCAGAGCACCCACACCCCAATCTTAATCTCTGTTGGGGATGCCCAAAGCCAAATAAACAAGAAGAAGTGGACCAGAGGTGCTCTGGAGGGTGGTTGGTGCCAAAGGGAGGATGGCACACTGGAGACCTCCCTCTGTGATTTACAGATGTTTGGGAAGATCGCCATGGTGGACGGGACCCAGATCAACCGAAACAACAACTTCCAGACCTTTCCACAGGCTGTGCTGCTGCTCTTCAGGTCAGTCTTGTCCTGTCATGTCAGCAGAATGGAGCTGGGCTCTGAGCCTGTGGGAGTGCCCAGCTTGGAGTGAGGGAGCACCAACATTTCAGTAGCTGATTTCTTTTTTGTCCCACAGAAGGATCTCCTGCAGCAGTGGGAGCATTTCAGGAGAGGCTGTGGGTTTGCTAGGTGTGGCTGGGCTGCCAGAGAGAGGGGCTTTTTGGGGTTGCTGTTCTGAATATTTCCTTCCCAGACTGGATTTCAATTTGTGAATTGTGAGGAAGCTCATGGGAAGCAGGAGCTCGGGCCAAGGCTTTCCTTGACTCCAGACAATTTCTGAAGCTTTCAGTGGCCCTAGGGCAGCAAGCCCAGGATCCTGACTGCTCCTTTCCCAGCAGCTTCCCATTCCCCTGTGGGCTGGGCTGGCCTCAGCCCCGCTGCATGCCCAGCTCCTGTCCCCTCTTGCCAGGTGTGCGACGGGCGAGGCGTGGCAGGAGATCCTGCTGGACTGCAGCTACGGCCGGCGCTGTGACCCCGAGTCCGACTATGGCGAGGGAGAGGAGTACACCTGTGGCACCGGCTTTGCCTACTTCTATTTCATCAGCTTCTACATGCTCTGTGCCTTTCTGGTATGCTGCCTCCCACGGAGCCCCTTTGGCCCCTCTGCCCTGCCTGGGCAGCCACGGTGGTGATAGCGGTGTGTCTCACGGGGTCTCCTCCTGGGGACAGCTCCCCCAGCCCACCTACCCAGCCACGCTCTAAACTGACCCTGCACTCCTGGGGGACCCAGGATCCCCTTTTAGGTTCTTCCCACAGTCCCTGTGTGCTGCCTTCCAGATGTGTTTGTGCTGGCCTTGGCAAGGGTGGAGAGATGCTGATGTGCTTGTCCTTTCACGTGACCTGCTCGAGCAGGAGGTTCCTCTCTGCGTGGGAAGACCTTCACTCGGCATCCTCTGATTCCAGGAGATCCCAAGCCTCTTCTGCTCCAGAACCCATGTTTTTGTGGTGCTGATGTCTCTCCCCTAACTGGGTCCTTCCCTTCCATTCCTCTGCCCTCAGATCATTAACCTCTTCGTGGCTGTCATCATGGACAACTTTGACTACCTGACACGGGACTGGTCCATCCTGGGGCCCCATCACCTGGACGAGTTCAAGCGGATCTGGGCTGAGTACGACCCCGAGGCCAAGTGAGTATGGGAGGGTGGGTGGCACAGAGAGGGAGACGGGCACGGCAGGGTGAGCTGTGGCACTGCCCACGAGTCAGGTGGTGACTCTCAGAGGTGGATGTGTGTAGGAACGGGGTAAAAAGCTGGCCTGCCATTTCTCCCAAGAGAACAAGCAATTTGCACATCCCCATATGAAGCTGTTTCGAGAATGAGAAGTTCCTTTAACACAACGATCTGTTCTGAGGGTGGAAAATAAGTGCACCTGTAATAACAAAGGATTTGTCCCATGAGAGTAAGTAAAGAAAACATGTAAATAATTCAAGAGTTCATAGATTTGATAGACAAGTAAGGTACCTTTTACTAACCAATAAAATAATTAACAAGAGAACTATTAATTAGAAGTTGCCAATTAGAAGTTGCCCTCAAAGTTTGATGTAATAATGCCAATTAGAAGTTGTCCTCAAAGTTTGAAGTATTTCAAGCATAGATAGATAGATAATAGATAATTACCAAGAGAACTATTAATTAGAAGTTGCCAATTAGAAGTTGCCCAAAAAGTCTGATGTAAATAATTCAAGAATAGATAGATTTGATAGACAAGTAAGATACCTTTTACTAACCAATAAAATAATTAACAAGAGAACTATTAACCGAATAGAAGTTGCCCTCAAAGTCTGATGTGAACAATTCAAGAATAGATAGATTTAATAGACAAGTAAGATACCTTTTACTAAGAAATAAAATAATTAACAAGAGAACTATTAACCGAATAGAAGTTGCCCTCAAAGTCTGATGTGAACAATTCAAGAATAGATAGATTTGGTAGACAAGTAAAATACCTTTTACTAACCAATAAAATAATTAGCAGGAAAACAATCAACCAATTAGAAGTTGCCCTCAAAGTTTGTAAAAACTGTATAAAAGCATGCAGCCATAATAAAGAGCCTTCTGAAGAGATTCTATCGTGTCACTCTGGATGTCATGCCCACCTTAACAACGACAGATGCGCACTTGCCAGAGTTGATCCAGGTCTGATAAAAGCCGTCAGGATATTTGGGAATTTAAGCCTTTCAGTTCCCTCCTCATCCCTTTACCTGCTCCCCAGTGCCACAGGGAGCAGCTGCTTTCCCCAGGAGGAGCGGAGGGAAGAGCGGGGATTTGCCCGGCACAGACCCCGGGGATCAGCGCCCCGAGCACCTCCCCAGCCCGCTGCCAGGCAGCTGTGCTGCCCCACTGCTGAGCTGTGTGCTTCCTCTGCAGGGGGAGAATCAAACACTTGGATGTGGTGACTCTGCTGAGGCGTATCAACCCTCCCCTGGGCTTTGGGAAGTTCTGCCCTCACCGTGTAGCTTGTAAGGTAAGAGCCGAGGGCGTGACGAGGTGTGTGAGCGCAGGGACACCTTCCCCAAGGTGTCACCGTGTCCTCCAGGCAGGCCGAGAGTGACAGTCCGGCCAGCTTCCAGTGCCCTGCCTTAGATGCTGGAAAAACTCTTTCTCTGACCCACAGACGGGGCTCCTGAGAGGTGTTTTAAAGATTTTTATTCTATTTTCAGTCTCATGAGAAGGGTGAGATGGTGCAGATGTTACAATTCACGCCAGCAAAATCAGAAGACGAACTATTTCCTAATCACAATACATTATAAGCGTTTTTTTGGCCTATCAGCTTATGCCACACAATGCTGCTAATGCTTCTATCATTTTTTAAAATGCAAGACCCATGTGGGTCTTGCTGCAATACATTTTTCATAGTTCTATTTCTCCAAAATATCTAGTCTATATGCAAGGTTATAATTTGAAACTTGGTTCTAGTTCAATTTCTCTCTCAACATTTTCCTATTTCATGGGACAGGCATTGCTGAGAGAGAAATTGGGGTTTTGAGAGTGGGTTTTGAGAACTCTCTACAAATCCATTTCCCACACTTTTACTCTGCTCTGACCTCTCTTTTTTAATGAAGTGGCGCATTCAGGGGGCAAGGAGAGGTTCTGCTGCCCTGCACTGAGCTGATGTGGTTCGGGCTCCTGGAGATCTGGACTTAGCTGTGCTCACCCCCTGCTTCAAAGGTGTGGCACTGATGGGCTGGCACTGCCCAGAGCCCTCATTGCAGGGGACTGCAGCTGGTGCAGGAGGGCAGGGCAGGGCCCGAGCTTGTGGCCACATCAGCTGGGCTGTACAAGTTGTTTCCAAGAGCTGGTAGTGCTTAGGGAGAAGGAAACCCCAACTTTCTTAGCAGAAATACACTTTCCCTGGCTTAGCTCACTCTGAACAAATGCAGGGCACGTGTGAGGCTCGTGTGTCACATGCATGGGCGGGAGCTCAGGCACTGGTGTAATCCCTCCTGGGTTTTGGGCAAACGCATCAGGAGATTTGACCCCCAGATTCCTCGCAGCAGCCCGGAACAGGTTTTGGAGTGGGGAGTGCAATGCAAAATGACTCCCATCTCTCTGAGAGCAGCTGGGGGGATTCAGCCTGGAGAAGAGGAGGCTCAGAGGGGACCCTCGTGCTCTCTACAGCTCCCTGACAGGAGGTTGAAGCCTGGTGGGAGTGGGTCTCGTCTCTCAAGTCACAAGTGACAGTACAAGAGGAAACAGTCTCAAGCTGCACCATGAGAGGTTTAGGATGGATATTAGGGAATTTTTTTTCACAGAAAGATTGGTTAGGCCCTGGGCCAGGCTGTCCAGGGCAGCTGTGGGTTACCACCCTGGAGGGATTTAAAAGGCACGTGGATGTGGTGCTTGTGTATGTGGTTTTCCTGGTGGCTTTGGCAGTGCTGGGGGAACAATTAGACCTGATGATCTTACAGATCTTTTCTGACCCAAACAATTCTGTGATCCCATGGTTTTCTCCCACGGCACCCATGCCCCTGTAGGTTATTTCCCCTAGCTCTGCCTGCGGTGTCTCTCTCTCTCTCTCTCTCTCTCGGAGCCCCCCAGCTCCGTTTTTACCTCAGCTAGCTTGAGAGACAAACCACAGTTGGAAGGATTTTTTCCTCAGGGGCCTAAAGATCCCAGAGCGGCCGTGAACCTTTTCCTTTAGGGAGAGCAGGCATCCACCAATGGCAAAAGGAAAGAGTTGCAACTTGATTCGGGGGGAACTAAGGCTTTATTCAGTCCTTATTCTGTGGTCCTGCCCCCACAGGGTCCGGAGCCCTCATCCCTGTCCCCGAGCCAAGAGACCAGCTCCCCGTGCTTGCCTGGCCTTTATCCAAGGAGAAGGGGCTAGAGGCAGGGACAAGCCACTCCCCAATCAGGGACAAGGTGGGAGTGGAACAGAGTTGGATTACATTCCAGTGCAGGAGAATGGGCAGGGAAAAGGAGCAGGGACAAAATTCTGGATGATACAGAAGAAACCATTACAGAACCCAATATAAAAATGAAATACAATATAAACCCAAATAACGCACAGCAACATCTGCCCATCGCTTGCTCTGGTTCAGCTGGCTGGGGCCAGCGGTGTCACTGCCCCTGGCAATTGTGGTGATGCAGAGCCCCTGGGCAGGGCAGGGCAGGGCAGGGCAGGGAGGGCTCCGTGCCCTGAGCACAGCCAGGACAGGCACTGAGCCTGGGGGCTGCCAGCCTGCTCGGGGGTCACAGGTGCTGCTTTGCTGTGCAGCGCCTGGTGTGCATGAACATGCCCCTGAACAGCGACGGCACCGTCACCTTCAACGCCACCCTCTTTGCGCTGGTGAGGACGGCCCTCAAGATCAAGACAGAAGGTAAGCAGGGATCTTGTCTGCCCCTACAGCCTGACAGGGGACCTTCCTTGTGGTGCTGGCTGTGGGTTACACACCATTCCCACACTGGCCGGGGATCTCAGGGCACTCGTCTGTGGGAGCAGAGCCTGTGGACAAACGCTCAGTTTGTTCTCTGTTCTTATTTCCCATCTCTGTGGAGCAGAGCCCCTGGGTGCTTGTGTGGCACCGCTCAGCCGGGGCCTGGAGGATGTCATTAGCTGATGGCCCATGTGTGGCAGCCCTGAGGAGTGAACCAGTGCCACCAGTGCCACCCTGAACAGCTCAGGAGTGGGGCTGGTCCAGCTCCCATCCTCTGAATTTAGCTGTGCTGGGGAGGAGCTGCTTTCACCCCTTCCTTGCCAGCAGCGTAGTTTGCTGAGCTCTGCGGTGGGAAGGTGTCCCACCAGCCTGTTTCTGTGCCTGTGCTGAGAGCAGCTCTGGGCTGGGAACCCAGCTGTGGCAGGAGCTGAGGCCAGGCACTGGTGGGCTGCTGGGATCAGTGTCTTCCAGCAGTGTGGCATGGTGCTTCCCTCTGGCTGGGGTGGGAACGTGGCAGCCTGGGAGAAGCGCATGAGATCCTGGAGACAGACCGGGATTTCAGGAAAGGTGAACCCTGTGGCAGCACCAAAGGAGAGAGTCAAAAATCTGTAAAGCATTCAGGCTAAAATCAAAGCCTCGTTGTTACTAAGCTCATTTTTGTTGGGTGAGGAGAAAGAGAGGAGCTGTCACACCCTCCAGGAGATTGGCCAGGTGCTCACATGCTTTGTCTTCACTCCTGTTCACATCCCTGCCATAAACTGCTCTGTCCTGCTCGCTTTCCTCACAGGTAATTTTGAACAGGCCAATGAGGAGCTGAGAGCTATTATCAAAAAAATCTGGAAGCGAACGAGTATGAAGCTTTTGGACCAGGTCATCCCACCAATTGGAGGTATGGCACCAGGTGGCACTGCCCTGAGGGACAGAACAACTCCTGGGCAGGGTCTCACTGCTCCAGCCCCCCGGGACCTTGTGACAGGCAGAATCACCCTGTTGGTTTCCTCCCTCCAGATGATGAGGTGACAGTGGGCAAATTCTATGCCACTTTCCTGATCCAAGAACATTTCAGGAAGTTCATGAAGCGGCAGGAGGAATATTACGGGTACCGGCCCAAGAAAAACCCTGTGGAGATCCAGGTTGGTGTGTGGGTGCTGCTGGAGGGGAGATCCTGGAGGCAGTGGGGAGCTCTGCAGGGAAGAGGCTTCTCCCAGCCTGGGGAAGTCCAGGGTGACTCAGAGAGCTGCAGGGACGCCTGTGGCCCAGGCCTCTGGAAGTGATGTGCCCCAGGTAAACCAGCACTGAACTGGCCATGAGTCCCCAGGCCTGAGTGTGACCTTGGTGTCCGGGGTGCAGGTGACTCCGAAAGCAAAGGGGGGGTTTGACTCTGCTCCACTGACTCCACTTGTAGAGAGGGCTTGGCAGGATCTGGTGCCTCTGGAAACTCCCATCACAGACCACTGTCTGTGCCAAATGCTGCTCATCCGAGCCCTTACCCACCTGCTCTGCTCCAGTCCCAGGGCTTTCTCCCTCTTCTCCCCTTGGCAGTGTCTGGATAGCTCCACGTGCCTGGTGTTCCCTGTGTTCTCTCAGCCTTATGGAGCATGACGTGGAGAGGGAATTGTCTTGGTTTGGAAAGACAGATGTCTGCCTGGGAGAGCTGGAGCCTCCCTTGGAATGGAGGATGTAAACCCCCTCCCTCTGAATTATCATCATTCTGAAATTAAGGGGCTTTCAGGCAAAGATATGGGAATAGGAATAACAGTTCTTTACTAGGAATATTAAAAATAAAAATGTTGTCATACCAAAAAAACCAAACAAACAAAAAAGCAAATCCTGACAGAGTCAGAACACAGCCTGACACCCTGCTGCTCAGGGTGTTGGGAGCAGTCCAGCCAAGTCCTCCTGCAGTGACAGATGTGGTTCTGAAAGCAATGATCCTGGAGAAGGGTGTAGATTTCCTCTGAAGGTCCAGTGGTGGTGAGATGGGTCTGATCTTCCTCTGGCAATCCCGTGCACACAGGCTGTGCTGGTGTTCTGAGTCCCAGGTTTTATCCAGGTGGGAATGCTGGGCTCCTCCCCTGGGTGGAGCATCTCCCAATGGATGATGGAATTGTCTCAGCCATGCAGCGAGCCTGGATGGCCCATGAACAGCAGATATCCCCTGGAGGGAGGATGGGTCCTGGAAGAGATAAAGAAAAACCCCTCCCCAAGCGTTTTTAACAGCTGGCAATAGAATACACACTGCTGGTTACATCCTGCATTGCAACACAGGACAGGGATCAGCGTGGCTGACTTTGAGTGGGGCCGCTGCAGTCAGAGGAGCCTGCACAGCGGGCACGAGGGGTGCTGGCAGAGGATTTCTGTGCCTGGCCACAAGGCTAGGCTGTCCCTAGCTTCCCCTGACTTTGTAGGGAGGAAATCACCTGTAGAGAGGAAAGACCAGGCCCCAAAGGTGCAAAGCAAGGAAAAGAGGCAGGTCCCGTACCAGGGACAGAGGCCCAGCCTGCCCTTGGCTGTCACCAGCCCAACCCTCCACCAGGCTGCCCCTGGCATTCCCTTTTGTGGGACAGCATGAGCCCAGAAGCTGTGGGACAGCTGTGGGACAGCAGGAGCTCAGGAGCAGTGTCACCAAGCACAGAGCCTGCAGGGTGTGACCCATGGGCTGTCCTTGGCAGGACGCCTGGCACGGTGAGCGTGCCTCGTCGCGTTTCCCTCTCCAAAGACCGGGGTGAGGGGTGTGGGACACGGCCACATCAGCCCTGCCTTCCTGTCCCCTGCAGGCTGGGCTGAGGAGCATTGAAGAAGAAGCTGCTCCCGAAATCCACCGGGCCATTTCTGGGGACTTGACTGCAGAGGAGGAGCTGGAAAGAGCCATGGTGGAGGCTGCCATGGAGGAAGGGATATACAGGGTGAGTTCAGCCCCCAGGGCACAGCACGCTTTGGTGCTCTCACCCAGCCCTGATTTCAGGTTGGTGCTGGTGGTAGGTCAGCTTGGCTGCTAGCCCTGGGGTCTGCCGGGTGTGGGCCACAAGGATATCAGCACTTCTTTCCTTTCTGTGAGCATCAGGACATCCTGGTTGTGTCATCTTGGGCGAGCTGCTCCCTGCCTCAGTTCTCCCTCTGTGAAAGGACCCAGCCTGTGTGCCTGGCAAGGTTGTGCTGGATATTTACCTGCTCTTTGGAGGTTCCCACTCACACCTTCTGCCAGACTAAGGCAGGACAGCTCTGGTGTCACAGGAACTGATTCACCTCCCACTCCCTGGGAGTCTCAGAGACAGCCTGGGCAGCTGTGGGGTTGCAGAGCTGCACCTCCTTCCACCGTCCCAGGGCTGTCCCGCAGAGGTGACAGCATTTGTCGTGGGCTGGCTTATCCCTGCTGCACGGCCATCAACCCTCAGTGCCTCAGTCTCCCCACCCAGGCAGTGAGGCTTTTGGGAGACACGTGGTCTGCAAGGCCTGGGCAGAGCAATCACTGTTTCGACATAGGGTGGCCCCAGAGCAGCCTGGAGCTCCAGGCCTCCCCTGATGCCCTCCCTGTTGGTTGCAGAGAACAGGTGGCTTGTTTGGCCAGGTGGACAGCTTCATGGAGCCCAGCAGCCCGCTGCAGCCCCAGGTGGCCAGCCAGAGGCCCCTGCAGTTCACTGAGGTGGGCAGCGAGGACCTCGACTCCCCCGTGTTCCTCGATGACTTCCCCCAGGAAGGCAACACCAACATCAACAACGCCAACAGCAGCAGCTGGCTGGAGGGGTAAGGGCTGCCAGCCTCGGTGTGCAGGCAAGGAGGGCAGGGCTGGCTGTGCCCTGGGCTGTTCTGGCAGCTGGCTGCACCCTGGCATAGCCAGGGCTCCCATCCCATCCCATCCCATCCCATCCCATCCCATCCCATCCCATCCCATCCCATCCCATCCCATCCCATCCCATCCCATCCCATCCCTCCATCTCAGTGCCGTGAGGATGGAGGGGGGCAGCAGGGCTCCAGGGCTTGCAGGAACCTTCCTTCCCCATCACCTGCCAGTCTCTGAGGGCCAAGGCCCAGGCTGGGGCCACCAGCACGTGCCTGGGCGCAGGTAGAAGTGACAAAAATTACCAGTGTAAGAGGATGTACTCAGTCCTGCTTCTTGGGATCTCCACCCTGTTCATCCATTCCAGTTGTCCCTGCAGGTGTCCCGCGGGCTGGGGAAGGTGGGGAGGGCTGCACCCCCGGGTGGGGCTGGGCTCAGGGTGTGGTCCCCAGTCAGGCTGACCCAGCTGCCTGCCCTTGCCAGGGTGCAGTATGAGGATGAGGTGCTGAGGAGGACGGTACCAGCAGCACGCAGGCGCCCAGCGTGGGGTGAGTCTGCGCTTTGTTGTTCTTCGGGGGGACTGGGACCAGCCCGGGGGCCAGGGCAGGGGGAAGGGTTTGGTGTTGGGGGGTGGAAGGCGGAGGTGCAGGCCCCAATAAGTTGAAGGTTTGCTGAGAGCACTGAGCACAGCAGGATCTCTCTGGAGACCTTTCTCCCTCCTTCTGCCCTTTGAGGTGGTGAAACATGGAGACAGTGCCTCAGGTGGGGGAGCACCGGCCATCCCAGGGCAGCAGGGCCACAGGACCGTGTTCATTTCCTGAAACAGGCACTTTGGGTGCAGCTGAACTCCTAAATCCTTTGTTTCTCCCAGTCTAGCGAGCCCATACCCGTTTGGCAGTGCTGTCCTCGCTTTTACACCCATCTGACGTCCCTACCCTTCCCTCCCACAGAGCACAACCGCCCCATACCCATGGAGAGGCTGAGCAGGAGGCCAGGGGCCACCTCTGGGGGTCCCTCATCACCGGGGCCACTCCTCCCCCAGCAGGTAAAAGGGGCAATGCATGTCCAGAGGGGACATGAAATGTGGGGGACACGGGTGAACCTCCCTCCCACCCTGGGAAAGGCTGGCACAGCTGTGCTGGGAAGGAGCCACTCTCCAGGGCTCTGTGTGATTCCAGCCTTGCTGGAGCTTTTCTCTTGGATCAGCCTGGAGATGGAGCTGGGCTCTCACCCTGCTGCTGCAGCAGTCATGGGGAGCTCCTGGAGGTTGGGACAGCTGGAAGCACATTCCTCTGGCTCCCCATCTGCCTCCAGGGCCAGGGCAGGCAGAAGAGGGGCATCAGATTTGCCCCCATGCTCCCTTTGCTGGGCACAGTGCCAGGGCAGGGGGCCAGGGCTGTTCCCAGCTCTCTGTTCACATGGCCCTGCTGGTCCCATCTTGGGGGTGCCCTGGGCCCAGGAGCCCCAGCAGGATGGCATTGCCTGCCCAGGCACTGGGGACAGAACCTGCAGCCCCACACTAACATGGGAGAGGTCTTCCCCGGGCACTGTCCCAGCACATGTTGCAGCTCTGCGCTACTCTCACCCAGCTGCCCACAGAGGATGGCACTGTGACAGGGACAGCATCCAGCTCAAGGTTCCAGCAGAGGGAAGCTGGTGAGCCAGGAACATCCTCCACCCCAGCCATCACCTTCCTCATCCAGGAGGTAAGGCAAGGGCACAGCCTGGCAGAGGGAACAGCAGGGATGGCAGGAAATTCCAGGGATACCATGCTTATGCCATGATGGGAGATTGAGGGGGCAAAGCTTAGCTGCAAGAGGGGGCAGCAGGTGTGTGCCAGCACAGAGGGCAGACGGGAGGAGAGGAGGGTGGGTGGGTGCCTGCAGCCAGGGCAGCTCCCCAGGCTGAGCACCCAGGCTGTGCTCTCATCTCCTGCACAGGCTCTGATCTCCGGGGGCCTCGGCGCTCTGGCCCGTGACTCTTCGTTCCTAGCAGTGACCAGGGACGAGATGGCAGCCAGCAGCCAGCTGGAGGTGGATGAAGTGGAGAAAGCAGCCGTGGAGTTGCTAAAGGGAAGAGAAACGCTGCAGGGCACAAAAAGTGGCTCTGCCCCACTGGACACCTCAGCTGTGCCACCGGGAAGATCGCCAGGGCTCGGTGCAGCTCCCTCCCAAAAGACCATCACTGCCACTCGCCTGTGAGCTGCCCGCTGCAGTAGCCCAGGGTCTTGTCACAGGGGTGCTGGAGCAGAGCAGAGCCACGCTGTTCCTGCCTCTGCCTGTGGTCCTGGGGTACTCTGGGGTACTCTGGGGTACTCTGGTGTTACTTTTGGGACAGGTCTCTGGGATGCTGGTGCAGAACAGGACGATGCTGTTCCAGCGGGGTCTTGCAAGAGCTGGATGGGTCATTAAAGTGTTCCTGCTGTGTGACTCTGGATGCCCCTCCCCTCCTTCCTCTGCTGCCCTGCCTGCACAGCCAGTGGAGGGGTTTCGAGTGTGAGACCACGTGTAGCCAGAGCTGGCAGTGATTCACCTGGCAGCCTCCAGTCCAGTCATTTTGAGGTTGCCAAGCTCTGGGGATCTCCTGATATCCCAGCAGCTGGACCCTGCATCCTCGTGTCTCTGCTGGAGCCTGCAGCCTCCTGCCTGCAGCCAGGTCTGGCCTGTGAGGAGGAGATGTGCCAGGGGCTGGGCAGAAAAATGGGGTCTGGGGCCTTCTTGGTTCCCCGTTCCCAGCTGTGTGAAAATGGGGACGGGGCAGAGGTGTGAAAGCATGTTCAGGCCGGGGCAGCAGCCATGGGGCTGGCCCAGAGGAGTTGGGCACTGTGATGCCATTTCTGCCCCTTCCACTATGTCCACACTATGCTCTTGGGGTCAGACATCCATGCCAGTGTCTGGGAAGGTCTCGTTCAGCCCATGGCATCCATCCCACAGCTCAGTGGGGCACGGGCCAGGAGAGTGTGGAGCTGTTCCTGCAGCGCTCCCAGCACTGCCTGCACTGGTGCTGAGCAGCAGCCGAGGTTGTTCCTCCCAGGGCTGCCCAGAGCCTCCCATGGGATCTGGGTGCTGAGCACTGGGGCAGCTCCCTCTCCCAGCCCAGCTCTTTGGTGGGATTTGGCTCCCAAGGTGCCCCAGCCCAGCCTAACTGGGAACTGGGGGGCTCTTGATCACCTAATATATATTAAAATATAGAGAGTGGATGGGTCCCAGGGGAGGAGCAGATCAATGAGCCAGCCTGCTCCCCAGTATGGCTTTTATTAACACAGTCAAGGGAACTGCCTGAATTCCAGCTGCAGCCTGAGCACCAGAGCCAGTCCCCCACAGCGTGCAGCCAGCAGAGATGGATGGTGTGGGAGAAACTGCTGCATCCCTTCCTCTTGCTTCTTTGCCCTGGGGCAGGACCTACACACTCACACCCTCCCTCACACCCTCACACTCCTGATGGAGGTGCACGGGGGCTGCAGTTCGGATCTGCCAGGGGATGTCCAGGACGTGTTATGGGGTGAGTGGTCGTGGTCTCCCGGTGGGTTTAGGGAGATGCAGGACTGCATGTATCACTCTGGAGACTCTGTATCACAGTGGAGACTCTAAACACGAAGGGTGACACTATGGTGGGGACAATGCCACTGTGGTGGGGGCTCTGCACCCTCTCCTGTGCTCTGGGGCTGCACAGGGGATGATTTGCTCCATCCGAGGTGTGTGTGGTGTGTCTTTCTCAAGCTGATTCTAGCTGAACTGGGGGACAGATGTGACTCGTGGTATAGCTGGCATGTGGGTGGGAGTAGGAAGAGAGCAACATCACGGCACAGTCACTGCCCCTCTGCCTGGAGCTTCAGTGGGGAAGAGTCCAGCCTCAGGAGAACCAGCAGCTCAGGGTGGGAACTGCACCGTGCACCAGGTGTCCTTGCCAACACAAAGAAAGAGGAGTACCAGCTCCTGACATCCTTGCAGGAAGACAGACAGGCCATGTCCTGCTCATCCCCGTGATTTTGTACCAGCATACGGTGTCCTGGGACTCACCCATCCCAGCAGAGCTGAGGAGCTCCCGCAGGATGCAGAGTCCTGTGCGTGCACGGCCCATGGTCCTGGCACCTTGGGAGGAGCAAACACGAGCAGATGGGGTGAGGGGACAGGTGAAGGTACCCAGACTGCAGAGCAGGGCAGGGGCTGGACTCTGTGCTGGGCACAGCACTGCCTCACTCGCTATCAGCCACCAGTGCTGGTGTGTCCTGGCTGTCCCTCTCCCAGGATACAGCCTGGACTCCTCAAAAGAAACCGCTGAGTGCCTCAGTTTCCCCTCATGCTCCATTGCTATTTGCCCTGATATTGACACTGAGCTGCAGAGCTGGGAGTCTCCTGTAGGTCCCACACCTGCTGGAAGATTCTTTCTTCTGCAGAGCCAGGGCCTGTCTGTGTCCCGCTGCCATCAGCCCCAACATCGTGAATACAACTCAGGAAAGCCACAGCTGGGATTCCTTCAGCTCCCCAGTGCTTGTCTGTCCCCAGTCCTGCTCTCTGATGGTCTCTGGATGTGTCCCTCACCAGCCTCCCAAGACCAGCTCCCAGGATGGAGCTCTGTGGGCACGGCTCTGTGGGCACTGCCCTCTGCTGCGCGGGTGCCCAGCGTGTTGTGCAGACCCCGGCCCTGCAGTACGGACTGTGCATGCTGCAGAGCTGTACCGGCACCTGGACACCTTCCTGCCATGCCATGGCCTCTTGGGATAGACTCACCACAGCCTTGGACAGCCCAAAGGCTTTCCAGACCCCAGACCCAGCGGCTCTGTCAGGAGCGCTGAGCTCACCCCGGCCCTGCTTTTATCCTGCTGCTCACCCCCAACACCACAGAGGGGACGGGATCCAGCGGAGCCAGGGAGGTGTCGGGGTGATGCCAACCCCACGAAACACGCCATGCGGTACAGTCTGGGACAGCCCTCGGGACAGCCCGGAGAAGCGCTGGCACGGCCCCGGTAAATCCCGGAGCAGCGCGGAGCAGCGCAGGCGGTACCGGGGCCGCGGACCCGGCAGAGGGCAGCAGGGGCTGGGAGTGTGAGTGTGAACGGGCGTGAGTGCGAGCTGTGCCTGTGTATCCGTGTCTGTGTGTCCCTGTCCGTGTGTCCGTGGCCGTGTATCTGTGCCCGTGTGTCCCTGTCCGTGTGTCCATGTCTGTATGTCCACGTGTCCGTGTGTCTGTGTGTCCGTGAACCCGTGTGTCCCTGTCCGTGTCTATATGTCCACGTGTCCGTGTGTCTGTGTGCCCGTCTGTCTCTGTCCCTGTGTGTCCGTGTGCCCATGTGTTTCTGTATCCGTGTGTCTGCCTGTCCGCGTCCGTGTGTCCATGTACCTCTGAGGTCTGTGTCTGCAGATCTGTATCCATATGTCCGTGTGCCCGTGTGTCCCTGTCCCGGTCTGTGTGTCCATGTACCCACGTGTCTATGTCCATGTGTCTGTATTCATGTCCGTGTCCGTACCCATGTCCGTGTACCCATGTGTCCGTGTGCCATGTGTCAGTGTGTCCATGTGTCAGTCCGTCCGTGTGCCATGTGTCCGTGTACCCGTGTGTCCGTGTACCCGTGTGTCCGTGTACCCATGTGTCCGTGTGCCGTGTCCGTGTACCCGTGTGTCCGTGTGCCTGTGTCCGTGTGCCTATGTGTCCGTGTACCCATGTCCATATACCCGTGTCCGTGTGCCATGTGTCAGTGTATCTGTCTGTCAGTCCGTACGTGTGCCATGTGTCCGTGTACCCATGTGTCCGTGTGTCCGTGTGCCGTGTGTCCGTGTACCCGTGTGTCCGTCTGTCGGTCCGTACGTGTGTCCATGTGTCCGTGTGCCCGTGTACCCATGTGTCCGTGTGTCCGTGTACCCATGTGCCCGTGTGCCGTGTGTCCGTGTACCCATATGCCCGTCTGTCGGTCCGTACGTGCGCGCGCCTCCCGGCTCCGAGCGCGTTCCCGCGCCCTCCGCCGCGTGCCGGCGGTCCGGCGCTGGGGGCGTGTCCCGCCCCGGCCCCGCCCCGCACCTGGCCCGGCCCCGCCCCGGCCGCGGCCCCGCCCCTCCGGCCCCGCGGATGCTCCGGGGCAGCGGCGGCCGCGGAGCCGCGCGGGGCCATGGCGGCCCCGGACAGCTGCGTGAAGGTGGCCGTGAGGTGAGCGCGGGGATCGCTGCTGCCCGCGGGGGAGGGCTGCGCCGTGCCGGGGGCCGCACGGAGCTCGCTGCGCCCGGGAGCGATGCCGAAAGGCGGGGCGGGCGCTGCAGCCGCGGGTGCGAGGCGGGGGTTGGTGGGTGCCCGCTCGGCTCTGATCCCCCCCGGCGCAGTGGGACCCCTGCTCTCTGCCTCGCTCCCCAAGCCCCCGCCGCTCTCCTCTCTACCCCCCGCTCCCCACGGTTTCGGGATGTCTCCCCCCGCTCCTCGCCGCCCCGCAGCCCGGCGTTGCCTTCCCTCCGCCCGCCCCCGCCGCCCGCCATCCCCCGTGGCCGGCGGAGGGCGAGGCCGGGACCCCCGGCTCCTCCACCTGCAGAGCGGGCGGACGCCCAGCCCGGGCAGCTCCCGGCTGCTGCGCGGGTGGGTTCGGCCGTCCGAAGTGTCACCGGGATGCCGGGGATTGTGAGAGCTCCCTGCCCGCCCCCCCCCGCGCTGGGTGGTGGGAAACGATGCGGTATCTCGGTGTCCTTTGTGCTGGGAACAATGCGCCTGCACACCCGCACCTCGCAGCGGAGCTGCCGGCGGCCTCGGAGCCCGCCGGGGCTCGGGGGGCTGCGGGAGCTCGGGGGGCGTGGGCCGGGCAAGGCCGAGCCCCGCGGGAGCGGGTGACACCCCCCTGTGTCACCGTCGTCTTTGTGAGCGCCGGGCTCTGCCGCTCCCTGCCCCTCGAGGGGAAGGGGTCCCCGCGGAAAGAGGGGATCCGAATCCCACGGAGCGGCACGGCGGGACCCTGCCCGGCCCGGGGCCGTGTCGCGGCCGGAGCCGCCGTCCCGCGGGGGAAGGACCGGCCGGAGCCGCTCGCCCCGTGCCTGTGCCGGGGCAGTCGCATCTGCCGGGCCCGTGGCGTGGGAGCGGATCGCAGCCCGCGGGAGCCCGGCCCCGGCCGGACACGCCGTGCCTCCCCCCGTGCCCCCTTGGCGGCTGCGGGAGGCTCGGGGGGCACTGCCCGCGCCCTGCCCGGTCGGAGCGGGAGCACAAAAGATGCTGCTGGTGCAGCGGCGGTGATGGAGGGAGAGCGGGTGGGTGTGGGGCTGTGTGTGCGTGTGCACGCGGATGTGCAGGGCTGTGTGTGCGTGTGCACGCGTGTGTGTGCACCGCGACACCTCCCCGCTCCCCCGGCCCCTCCATCCTGCTCGCCCCGGCAGCAGCCGGAGGGGATTTTTCTGCCATTCTCCTCTCGAGAGGCCGAGGGTCGAGGCCAGCCTTTGGCTGCGAAGGATGGCGGAGCTGCAGGAGTGACGGCAGCCCCTGCTGCGGTTGCTGCTGGGGTGGCTGCACAGGGGCAGGGAGGGCTGTGCCAAGACAGAGCGTCTGTGCCAGGACACTGACCCGGGAACCGAGTTAATGCCGGCCGTGGGGGTGGAGATTTCCTCCTGGCCAGACTCTTCCCGTCTCCATCCTGCATTTCTCATCTCTGCCCTTTAACATCATCCTGGAGATGGGGTGGGTGCCCCGTGGCGTGGCGGCCGTGGAGCCGTTTCTGCCGGGCTCTGCTGATCGCCCGGGTCCCTTCCAGCAGCGGGGTCCCGGGCTGGCCGGTGCTTGGCTAGGGAACTGCAGCGGGGAGTGACACAGCATTGCAGTGGGGCTGGAGCGGTCACGGTGAGGAACCAGGGATGGGGGGAGAGAGGTCCGACCCTCCCGCACCCCTTCCTTGAGGGAGTGAGCCCGCATCCCACTCAGTGCAGCTGGTGAGAGCCGGGCAGATGGGGGGATGTGGTGCTGGAGGTGAGTCGGGAGGACAAAGGAGCAGGGCTGGGAGCAAGGAGGCTGCGAAACAAAGCCTTCAGGTCGCGGCGCCGTGCAGGAAGGTGGCTCTGATGCTGAGCTGAGTGTGCAAGGGCTGAACTGCTCTCCCTGCAGACCACCCACCTTTTCTGCCACAGCAGCCCTGGGGGGCTGGGGCTGGGTCCCCTCCTGTCCTGGACTTGGAGCAGAGCGAGGTTTTCCTTTGTCAGTGCTGGTGACACCCTGCTGGCGGAGCAGCCGGGCTGCAGGATTCTCTAAGATCCTTGAAGTAAACCTGCCCCAGACCTCAGCCATCAGAGCACAGAGGGGATTGAATGTTTCTGGGGTGCAGCAGGACACGGATCAAAGCTCCCCTTTTGTCCCTTGATAATAACGTGAATGGGCCAGCTGTGCTCTCTCTTTGGGGTCTCTGTGTCTCTCTTTGGGGTCTCTGTGCCTGTGCTGCTGGTGGGAGGCAGGTGGCACCTGGGGAAGGGCCAAGGACACTGGGAAGTGATGGTGGTGTTGGTGGAACGCACTGCTGTCTGCTGGGGTCCGGCAGCTGGGGATGATCCTGCTGATGTCAAGAGGTGCCACAGCCGTCAGAACCCGTCTGTGTGGTCCCACAGAGCCCTTGGGGTGAGAGGAGTAGGGAGAGTTGAACAGAGATGCTGGATCTGTGCATCCCAGTCCCTGCTGATTGTCTTGGTCTGGCAGGAGAAGGCGAGAGAGATGCTGTGGTGTTTCACTGTCAGATTCTTCTCCTCGAGACCCTCATCTGCCCCATTTGCACTGGGCTCCAAAGAACCCGGGTGCTGAGCCACCAGTCATGGTGTGGGGATGTTCTTTAGGCTTTCCACGTGCTGGCAGGGAAATGGCTGGTACCTGCGGCAGCGCCGCTGTCAGCAGAAGGAAATGCAGGCCCAGCAGCTCCTCCTGCCCAGGGGCTGACTTGTTCCTGTACCTTGTACCTGCGGCTCAGACCTGCAGTGTCTGCAAGGGCAGGGCTGGATCCTGCCCCGGCCCTCGCCCTCCCTGCCAGCGGGGTCTGCCTTTGCTCTCCCGTTAGCCTCGAGTGTGACACTTGTGTCTCCTGGGGCAGGGAGGAACTGCAGGGCCGAGTCAGGCCGTGTCTGGGGAGCTGTCTCAGCAGGAAGCTGCCTCCTGCCACGATGGTGCTGAGGGGGCCAATCCTCCTCAGACAGCAGCCGCTGCTTCCTTCTTGTAGGTGACCTTCAGATGGGTGGCTGCAATGCAGCCAGTGCAGCAGCTCCCCACTCCTGCCCTCTGTTTAGGAGCACGGCTTTGATTTGAGGCTTGGGACAGAAATTTGAGGCTCAGCAGCCCCTCTCCCCACAGCCTCCTCCAAGGTCTCAGGTGCTGCCAGCTCCTGCAGCACAGGAGCCTGGGAGTGGGACTCGCTGTGCTGGGGGCAGGAAGCAGAGCTCAGCCCGGTGGTTCTGCAGTGTCAGGAAGGGCTGATGGCACGTATTGACCCCCGAAGCCATTAAACTCCTTGGCTGGAGGCCTGAGTGGCCTGGCTGGCTGCAGAGCTGCTCCCTGAGGGCACCTCCAAAGTGGCTGAGAGAGAGTGGCATCCCCTGTGCCAGAGCTGCCCATGGCACTGAGCATGCCTGGCCCGCTGAGGAGATGCAGGAAACGGAGCTTGTGAAATTGGGGAAGGAAGTTGAGTCGTATTTCAAGTTTATTTAAACTCTGCAACCTCCAGTGCTCTGCTGCTCCCGCGGACGCTCCTGCTGCGATGCTCTGTGCTCCACACCAGCAGCCCCTCGCTGGCTGGTGCCTCGGGGAGTGACCCCCACCTCCCCCTGCCCTCGGCACCCCTGGGGGCTCTGGCCAAGTGGCTGAGCTGGCAAAGGCCTGGTGCTGGGATCAGCTGGGCTGCAGCCCTGCCAGGCCCTGGCATCTCTGCTGCCACGTGGGGCTCTGTGCCTGCTGGGGTGGTGAATCCAAAGTGTCTGGAACCAGCTGGGGTCAGTAACCGGGGAGGTGAAGCTGTAGCCCTTCCACACCAGCTGGGAAGGTGGCATGGACCCAATTTGTGCCGGTGTCCGTGCTGCCCGAGGGCTCCAGTGGGGAGAGGGAGGGTACAGCCCTGGTACCATCCTGCCGTGGCTTGGAGACCCTTTGCTGTGCTCCTGGGGGGCACTGTCGCCTGCCAGCTTTGGCTGGTATTGGCCTGGCTTTGCTCCGCTGTTGCAGGGCCAGGCAGGGAGCGATAAGGCAATCAATTCCACCCCAAGGCAGGGGATGTGACTGTCTCCTGGAGGGGGAGGGGAGCGGGGGAGGGGAGCAGCCCCTCCTGGGGTGCTCTATCTCCCATCTGCAGGGCCAGGGGCCGGCCCTGATCCCCGCAAGGAAAGATCTCAGCAGGCTCTGTGTCCCCAGGGTGCTGGGCTGCCAAACCTCCGCTGTGGGCACCGCAGCCCTTTTCTCTCCACCCTTTGCACCTACTGAGGGCAGCTGAGCCGCGGCAGAGAGCCCCTGCCCATCCTGTGCCTGCTTTTCTGCTGGGCTGAACCCACGCACACACGCCGCTGCTCTGCTTTCGCTTTGGGGCTTCGCAGCCTGCGGTGGCTCGGGGCTGTGCGCTCCAGAGAGCGGCGAGACAGCCCGGAGGGAGGTGCTGGGCTCCGGGGTAGAGTCAGGCACTCGCTCCATCGGCTTTTACAGCGGAAATGTTGGCGGGGGATGCGGGCGGCGGAGGGGGAGCAGCTGCAGGAGGGGTTCGGTGCCTGCACACTGCACCCGTGGGCAGGGGGTTCCGCTGAACCCCAGGAGCCCCTGGAGCTGGGGAGGCCGGGGCCTGGCGAGGATCGGAGGACGGAGCCAGCTGCTGCCTCGGCGGTGAAATCGGAGGCTGGAGAAAATTGCAGATGAAGCCCCAAACAAAGGTGTCGGAAACACGGCTCCTGGTCCCAGGGGAGGGAAGGTGATACCCTCTGTGAGCCCCGTGTGAATCACAGAGCCAGGCCTGGCTGCTGTCCCTGCTGGCCCCGGGGGTCCCACAGGGCTCCTTCCTGCTGGAGCCTGTCAAAACACTCCATGCCACCGCTTAAACAGCCGGCACGTTCGGGATGTGGTGGATTGCGAGGGCAGCTGCCGCTGGGATCTGCTGCAGGAGATCGGTCTGCGGGCGCTGCCTCTGCGCCCTGCGCAGTTGCTGCTGGCTTTTACCTTGGCTGGCTGCAAGGGACAGTGACTGGCACCTCCCTGCCATCCCTTCCCTCTCCGGGCAGAGCAGGAGCCAGTCCAGAGCTGCCCTGGCATGTGCTTGTGTGCCCCTGGCCCTGCAGTGCTGTGGGGGCTCAGGCTGCCTCATCCTGCTCGCGGCGTGCCCCTCTGCCCTCTCCCTATGGATGCCACACATCATTTCCCCCATCGCCAGGGGAGTTCAGAGCCCGAGGATTTGGGGACTCCAGGGCAATTCCTTTCCCTGCTCTGCAGCTCCTTGGAGCCTGACATGGGTGGGAAAGATTTCTTGTCACAGCTCACTGTGGTGGAGCCTGGTGCCAAGCTCCAGTGTCCTGTGGGGTTGTGTATGAGGCTGTGTCTGTGGGGCTCTGTGGGGCTGTCTGTGGGGCTCTGTGGGGTTGTGGACACCTCCCTGCCCGCTGCCTGTGGCAGTGAGATGTTTCCATCCCTGCTGTGCTCTGGGATGCTGGCTGGTGCCGGCAGGGAGCTGAACTCCTGCTCCTCCTCTTCCCCTAAACCTTCCAGCACTGCTCTCCCTGGCCCGGCCCCTGCAGGTGGGGGAGATGGAGGGTCTCTCTGTCCATGGCCTCTGCTCATCCATTATTTTGGGCTGCACCTGCCTGAGGGAGACATTAGGTCAAAACCTTCCCTGTTCCTTGCCCAGGTGAGGGCCTGGCTTTGCTCCTGGCCATTTCACAGCATCCCCCGTCCTGCTGGCCAAGGGCTTGGCATTTATTTGTATTTTGAGGAGAGGCACCTCTTTTGTGCCACCTGCCCCCATGTCTCGTGGGCAGGTTTGCTCAGGTGGGCTCTGGGGCTGCAGGATCTCCTGCCAAGGTCAGGTTGTTGTTTCCCCAGCGGCAATTGGGGTGCACTGGGGGGCTGCCAGCACGCTGCCTCTAGGGAATCCTCATCTCCAGTGTGGGCACTCCGTAGTGGGGGTGGAAGTGGGACGTGGGGGCCTTGCAAGGGCACCTGGGGAAGGGAGAGATCCTGGGTGTCATTCACTGAGCTGGGGGGAAATGGGAGCCTCTGGGTGCAGAGTTGGGTGGGGAGGTGTGTGCATCTGTCTCCAGCAGACCTGTGGGAGTCCCGTGCTTCACAGGATCAGGCTGATGGCCTGTCGGACCCGGGGTCTATTGGTGAAGGATGGTTTCATTTAACTATTAACTGCCAATACCGCTGCTGAGCCGGGGTTTTGGGGCTGTTCCTGCGTGGCTGGAGGGGAGCTGGGGCCCTGCTGGCGGGAGCACACTGTGTGTGCTGTCACACGTGTGTTCCCTGCCTGGGGCTGTGACACTGCACCCCTGACAGGTGGCTGTCCTGGCTGTTGTTTGCAGACATCCTCGTGGTGTTCCCCTTGGGCTGATCCCAGGGCAAGGCCATCGCTTAGAGGGGTGAAGGTGGAGTCCAGGGAGATCCCGACCTGTGTTGGCTGCTGCTCCGCTCTCAGCTGGGGAGAGCAGGGTCCCCTGCATGCCCTGCGCCCTGCTGGTCTCCGCTGCTGCCATGGGCTGGGTGTCCCTGGTGCAGGCAGCATGTCCCTCATCCGTGGTCCCAGCACGGAGCAGATGGTGCAGCTCACAGCCTCGTGCTCCTGCCAGAGCTAATGAGCAGCACATGGTGCCTGCCACGGCCTGATTTAGAGGTTTCCCTAAGCCTGGGAAAGTCTGGAGTGCTGGGATTAGGAGGAGCCCAGGGGGCTGTGGGGTGCAAGGCAGCGGGGCTTGCCCTGCAGGGGAGCAGGCTGGGTGGTATTGGGGTGGGTTTCCTTGGGGCACGGATGTAGAGGCACATCCCTGCTTTGGGCTGTGCCCAGTGGGCCTCTGGGTGCAGCCCAGCTCTGTGGGGTGTCCCCAGGCTGCCCAGGAGCTCTGTGATGCCCCAGTGCTGATCCCGTGGTGCCGGCTGTGGCTGTGGCAGCTGCCTTGGCAGGGTTTGACGGTGGCACAGTGGCATGGGGGGCTCAGTGCTGTGCTTGCTTCTGCTGGGAGGTGCCTGGATATATCTCTTAATTGGACTGACCAGACCTGGCAGTCTCCGGGGAGCCTGATTCAATTGTCTCTGATTGCTGAGCCACTTCCCTGCCGTGGTAATTAAATGCTGAACTTTGTCTTGGTTTGTGTCCAATATAACCTGTGTGCAGAGAGGCAGCCCTTGGCAGGCAGCCCTCTCCCAGGTCCCCACGCTCGGGGAGAATGGGGCTGGGAGATCCTTTCCCAGGCAAAGGGGCAGATTCTCCTATGGGATCTGAGCCCTGGGGAGGGCAGGCAGCACCGTCCATGCTGGAAGTGTTGGCCTGGAGATGTGGGAAAACCTGGAGTGCTTTGTTCTGATCCTGCCCTTGGGAGCTGCTTGGCCAAGCTGAGCTCCCCACTCACACCTCACCTGCTGGGTCTGTGGTGCCCTGACCCGTGAGATGTCCTGGGAGAGCACTGGAGACGTGAGAGCTGCTCCTCCTGGCTGGCCTGGCTGCTCGGTGGGATTACAGGGTGGCAGCAAGGCATGGAGACAGCAGGCTTGAGGCAGAGGAGGGTGAAGCTGGTGGGAGCAGGGAGGACAGCGAGGCTGGCAGGGGGCTGGTGACACGGGGGACAGAGATGGGGCCGTGGGAGGAGTGGGGATGGGAGCAGGGCAAGCACAGGGGATACCCACAGGGGGTGGGTGCAGGGCCATGTGGGGAGGGGAAATTGGGTGAATGCAGATGATGTGGGGAGCGGGGTGAGCACAGGCGATGTGGGAACAGAGACAGGAGCAGAGCAGTGCGGGCAATGTGGGGAGAAGCGCCAGGCGCTGTCTGGGCTTGCCCAGCCCACCTGTCCTAACAGGCTCACCGAGCTGGGCTGTGCCCCTGGGGGGCTCTGCCAGCCCCAGCTCTGCCACCCTGCAGTGGCTGATGCCTGTGGGGGGCGAGGGGCAGTGCCTCAGCAGCATGGCAGCGGGCAGCCTTGCCCCTCTGCCCGTCTCTCCCCCCTCTGGGGCCTGGGACAGAGAGGGGAGATCCCACGGAGCTCTTCCACCCATCACTCTCCAGCTCTCTGGCTCTGCTCCCTGGACAAGCAGCCCTTCCTGGCTGGGCAGCCTCCTCGGGAGGGAAGAGGAGCTGCTCTTTGTAGGGTCTGCAGGCAGCTTGCAGAGAGGTCTTGGAGGGACAGGAGCTCTTCTGATCCTCCCCAATCTGCAAGCAGCTGCCCTACAGCCCCCTGACAGCGCTGGGAAATGTTGGAATGTTGGAGGGTGTGTGTGCTCAGGCTCCCGGGGAGGTGGAACAGCCCCTGCGTGACCTGGGTGATCCTGGGTGCTGGATGTGGGTGCCTCTGCCCCTGCAGCAGGGCAGCTGTGTGCAGCAGGGTGGTGTGTGCCCACAGGCAGTCTGTGGCTCTGGCTCCGTGCCCTCCAGCTGTGGGAGCGCGCTGCCATGGCTTTGGCGAAGTGCTGGGGGCCAAAGGATGCTCTGAGCCTTGGGTTTGCCGTGGTGCTGGGCTGGGAGACAGGAAGCTGAGACAGTTGGGTGAGGAGGATGTGAACCCAGCAGCGCACGTCAGCCAAGCTGTGCCTTCCTGTGCAGGGCAACAGCCTCCCTTCGGAGCACAGGGGCGGGTGGTGCCAGTGCTGTGTGCAGCCCTGACCGGCTGTGCCCAGCCCACCCCATCCCCTTGCCTGCTGTGGGGTCTGAGATGCTGGGATGGGGAGATCCCTGCCGGGATCGGGGACCCCTGGCCTGACCCTGCCTGTGGAGCTGCCTCACAACGCCCACCTGGCACTTGGCTCCCAGCCCCTCCTCCGCTCCCCCGAGCCTGGCATAGGGCAGCAGTGCAGAACAGCTCGCCCTTTGTGCCTGCCCAAGCTCCTGTGCCTCAGCTCCTGCCCCTCGGCTTGCAGGACCCGCTCCCCGCCCTCTTCCCAGATGCCCGGTGTCCCTGGCAGCTCAGCCATGGAGACAGTGCTTTCAGAGCCTGCCAGCCCGGCAGGGATGGGAAGGGGAGCCGTGGAGGCGCTCCAGCCGAGCTCCCCTTTGTGCGTGTCCCTGCGTGGCTGCGGCTCTCTGGCACGCCCGGCTCGTGCCCGGCTCGGGATGCTGATGCTGGATCGGGCTCCTGCTGTGACGCCCGTCACTGCCCCAGCGGGAGCTGCCGCCTGGGGAGGGATGTTCTGCACCCCTGCCCGCTCCTCTGTGTTCATCCTTCCACCTCCTGCCTGGTGTCCTGGCTGCCTGGGGAGGTTTTCTTGGCCGGAGCGTTTGGCTGGGACCGTGCAGCTCTGTCCTGGCTCTCCGTTCCGTGTCCCTTTGCAGGGAGCTGAGGGGTGATGGTCGGTGTGGTCCTGCTGCCTTTCTCCTTGCTGGGGTGCTGCCTGTGCTGGGGCTGGTGTATTCTGTGGAGGGAGGGAGATGGGCACTGAGCGAGCTGCTGGCCTCAGGACAGGCTGTGTCCTCCCCTGGCCAGCTCTGGGTCACCAGTGCCAGTGTGGGGCTGGCCGGGGCCTGGGTCGCTCCTGAGCTGGAGGGTGGAAGGCAGCACCCTGCTGGTGAGCTGCTGGGTCATTTTGGCTGCCACGTAGCAGTAGGTTGTTGGCTATTCCATAGCTGCAGGAGCCTGTGTCATGGGCTCTCTGTGTCATGTCCTGCAGGCCAGGGCACCCCAATGTGTTTGGCTCTGCTGTGGGTCCCATTGGGTGGCACAAGGTGTCCTCAGGAGTGGTGGCTCATGACCAGGCGTGGATCAGGTTGGCTGGTAGGTGAGAGAGCACCTCCATCATCCACAGGTTTGACCCTGGCAGCATCACACCCAGTTCTTCTGGATCTATGGCAGAGCTGGGGGAATGGTTGGACTTGATATTAGAGGGTGTTTTCAACCTAAACAATTCCGTGATTCTATGTTTGGAGGAGGTGTCATGGTGCCTGGACCTGGAACAACATGTGAACACCTCCCTAACCCATCTGGGGTCTCCTGTTGCCCAGTTCCCAGCCTGGTGGGATTCCTGAGGCTGGAAGAGAGAGCTGGGGCAGTTGCACACTGGGGAGCAGGAGGAGCAGCTGCACTGGCCTGGAGAAACCCTCTGAGACGTCTCCTGGTGGCTACATAAGACCCTAATGACGCTTTGTGATGTCTGTGTGCTTTCCCGTGTGAGTTTTGGCAGCTGGTGCCCCTCCTTGCCCTCCTGCTCCACTCATCCCACTCTCACAGTGGACTCTGTAATATCCGTTCCCCAGCTGGCAGCAGCTCCCAGGGACATCCCTGGGTGATGCTTGGCCAACTGCCTGAAGAGCAGGACCTTCCTGGGGGGTTCCTGTGTCTCTCTTGCACAGGGGAGATGGGACAGGATGGCATGGGGACCACGCTGGGGACTGGCACGTGGGTCCTCCCCAGCCCCACAGGTGCCCTGGCTGGGAGAGCCAGGGTGAGGGATGAGTCTCTTGGGTGCTTGGAGCTGGCTGGGCAGCGAGCTGTGGGGAGTGGGGCAGATGTTGGTGTTGGTGTATGGACACTGGAACATCCCAGAATGGCCAGGCTCAGAGTGGCTTCCTAAATGCCCTGTGGAAAATTCATGTGTGCACACCTCTCTAGTGCTGCTGCTCACGCTGTTGCAAACCCCCCTTGCAGGTGTTTAATCCCCTGGGAGGAGTGGAGAGACAAAGGAATATTTTGCTGAAAACCTGCTCTCGTTTTTCCTGAGTGGGAAAAAAAAAATATATTCCCAAATGTATTGTGGCTCCAGTTTATTCCTCTGCCCATTCCCTGGGGCTGCAGTTGCTCTTCATGTCTAGGGTGGGGACGGGGGAAGAACATCATCTTGCTCCAAAAGTAATTAAAGTCAGGGATAATTTTTCTGGAGGAGGGCGGAACCCTGGGAAGGCGACAGGAACGAGTCTGGGACTGAGCACATCAGAAGCTGCTTTTTATTGTGGCTGCTGAGCTAAATATATCCACAGCGGCACAGAGCGGTTCCCATGCGTCTGCTGAGGGGCTGAGGGGTGCAGGGGTGCCTGTGCCCTGCCTGCCCTGCCAGGGACACCCAACACAGCCCAGGGCTTTGGCCCTGCTGGGATTTGCTCCTGAGTGAGGAGCATGGAGCTGTGCCAGGGGAGGGTCAGCCTGGAGATCAGGAAAGGTTCTTCCCGCAGAGATGCTGGGCACTGCCCAGGCTCCCCAGGGAATGGGCACGGCCCCGAGGCTGCCAGAGCTCCAGGAGCCTTTGGACACCACTCTCAGGGATGCCCAGGGTGGGATTGTTGGGGTGTCTGTGCAGGGCAGGGGTTGCACTGGATGATCCTGGTGGATCCCTCCCAGCTCGGGAGGTTCCGTGATCCCGAGTCCCTCTCCACACAGCGGCTGCTCAGGTCTGGACGTGGCTTGCCAGGGATGCGGTTTGAAGGAATTAATAGCTGTGTTTATGGAGCACCCGGGGACGGGAGCTGTGCAGTCATTAGCACTAATGAGAGCTATTTGCATGGCGCTTGGCTCCAAACTCCTTTCTCCATGAGTCCCTTGGGAGCCCCCAGCTTCCTGCAGCCGGTGCATCCCCCGCAGCCGGAGCTGTGCAGCCCTGCAGAGGAGCAGTGCAGCTCCAGCAGCTCTGCTCCCACACTTCTCAGGCAGGGGTTGAGTGCAGTGGGTGGGGTGTGATGGGTGGGGTGTGATGGGTGGGTCACGCTCTCTGCCCAAGCCAGGAGCCAGCACAGCCTCGCCTGTCCCGGTGCCATCGTCGGGTCCCAGGCTGGGGACAGCTCTCGGGCTGGGCGGTGGTTTGGTTCAAGCGGTGAGGACTGTCTTGTGGTGGTTTTGCGTTTTGCATTTCCAGCCTTTGTAGCCGCGGTTTGATGTGTCTGCGTCGGGAGCGGGGCTGTGCTGTGGCCTGACCCTGCCCCAGTCCCCCCGGGGCTGCTCGGGTGCCGTGGCCCTGTCTGTGCCCAGCCCTGCCCGGGCATCGGGGTGAGGCAGCCAGCGCAGGCGGGAGGGCTGCCTGGCCTGGCCTGCTGCTCCAGGGCAGTTCTAGGGGCAGGCTCTGCCCAGCCCTGCCTGGCACCTCATTCCTGGAGGGGTCTGGTGGTATTTCTGGGCTGTGTCTGTTGGGATGTCTGTTCCCAGCTCCCAGCAGGTCAGGGTTATGGCTGGCTGCAGGAGCTGAAGCATCCCCTGCCCTGTATGCTCCGTGCCACAGGCAGAGGTGCTGCCCATTTCCAGCAGGGGTTGTAGGATGTCCTGAGCCGGATGGGACCCGCAATGTTCACTGACTCCATCTCCTGGTCCTGTGCAGGACACCCCAGCAATCCCACTGGGTGCCTGGGAGCGGTGTTCAAACACTCCCAGAGCTCTGGCAGCCTCGGGGCCGTGCCCATTCCCTGGGGAGCCTGGGCAGTGCCCAGCACCTCTGGGGGAAGAACCTTTCCTGATCTCCAGGCTGACCCTGCCCTGGCACAGCTCCAGCTGTTACACTGGGTCCTGTCACTGTCACAGAGAGCAGAGATCAGAGCTGCTCCTTGTGGGGAAGCTGCAGACCTCCATAAGCTCTGACCTCATGCTGCTTTTGTCCAGTCTGAACAAGCCAAGCGACCTCAAGGTCACTTCTCATACGGTTCCTCAAGGCCCTTCAGCATTCTTGTCTCCCTTTTTGGACACCCCCTGACACCTTTATGTCCTTCTTACACTGTGGTGCCCAAAACTGCACACAGCACTCCGGGTGAGGCTGCAGCAGTGCAGAGCAGTCAGGAGCAGGTTTTTCCCCTCTGGCTGTGCTGGACTGGACACACTCTAGGACATGGGTCACAGGGTGGGCTGTGCTCACATCCTCAGGACCAGACTGGTGTCCCCCAAGACTGGGCTGCGCTCAGCCTGCTTCTCTCCCCTTAGGATCCGCCCGCAGCTGCCCAAAGAGAAGATAGAGGGATGTCACATCTGTACCTCGGTGACGCCTGGCGAGCCCCAGGTGCTGCTGGGGAAGGACAAAGCCTTCACCTATGACTTTGTCTTTGACCTGGACACGTGGCAGGAGAGGATCTACACAACATGCATGGGGAAGCTCATCGAGGGCTGCTTCGAGGGCTACAATGCCACCGTGCTGGCCTACGGGCAGGTACGGGCTGTGCCTCCAGCAGCTCTGGGGACACTGGGAGGGCACCTGCAAGGTTCAGGAGTGTGGAGGGTGTGTGAGATCCTGGGTGTGGAGAGAGCGGGGACAGGGGTGGCCTTGGGTGGGAAGAGGGGCTGGGAGTGTGGGAGCTGATTGCGTTGCTGGGGGTCCCAGTGGCTCAGCAAGGGTGTTTGGGGATCCTGAAGTAGCAGGGGGGAAATGTGGGGCGCGCTGGGCGGAGCTGAGCCCGGGAGGGCCCAGCCAGCCCCCCAGCCCTGTCTCTGCGCAGACTGGAGCAGGGAAGACCTACACCATGGGCACCGGCTTCGACATGAGCATCTCGGAGGAGGAGCAGGGCATCATCCCGCGGGCCATCAGCCACCTCTTCAGCGGCATCGAGGAGCGCAAGCGCGCGGCCCGGAGCCAGGGAGTGGCAGCACCCGAGTTCAAAGTCAGCGCCCAGTTCCTGGAGGTGGGTGCTGGGAGCTCTGGGGGGCACCATGGCCCTGCCCTGTCCTTGCTCCCCTCCCGTGCCTTGGGCTCCTCGAGATCTCCGTGTCCTGACTGGTTCCTGACAGAGCTGGGCCCTGTGACAAGGATGGCACTGGGGATGTGTGCTGGTGCAGAGGGGACTCGAAGCACCTGCGTCTTGTTGACCTCAGGATGGCTACAAACTGGGTGGAGGGAGCTCCCACCGTGGGGAAGGGTCTTACGGCTGGGGATCTGGGGATCCAGGGGCTCTGGGCTGTCTTGCCCCTGTTTGAGGTCAGGGATAGCCTGCTGCCTTGGACCAGAGTTCCCAGTGAAACAGGAGGAGAAGAAAGGGGCACTCTTGGGGTGAGGTTGAGGAAAGACTGTGCTATTGTCCATGTCCTTTGTTCATCTCTGACCTGGAGAATGCATCCTCTCCTGCCTCTGTCCTGGCTTCTCCTATTCAAAAGCTTCTTCCATTAACTGCTTCATTCCCTGGAGGAGTTTGTTTTGGGAAGCCCATGGACCTCGTGTGTTGGCAGCATTTTTCCTGGGGTCTGCTCCTAGGCTGAAAGAGCAAAGAGGTGCAAGTGGGAACTGTTTTAATGCCCAGTGAGAAAGCACAGGGTGGTGTCGAGCAAAGCTGAGCTCCCAGGCAAGCTTCATCAGGTTGAGGTTGTGATCTGGAATGCACCCAGAGGAGATGGGCAGGGAGGGGCCCTGTGCTGTGATCTTGCCTCGGGGTAGCTTTGTTGGCCATCTCATCTGGGCATCTCCAGATGCTGATGGCTTGGAGAGGGCCCAAAGTCACCTCCTTGCTGGAGAAATCCTTCCCACTTTTGTCTCCATCTGCAGAGCCCCTGTGAGCTCCTGCAGTGCTGTTGTGTCCTCCCACTCCCATCGCTTGGCCTGCCCAAGCTCCTGGCTGCCTGCCCAGTTGTGCCCCGTTCGTGGGGATTCCCTTTAGGGATCCTTTGTGCTGGGGTGGAAGTGGGGACAATTTCCTGCCTGTCCTGAAGTCCTGCTTGGCTGAAGGAGCACATGGCCACATCAGGCACTGGACACCAACCCTGCAGTCCTGGCAGGGGCACAGCGCTTGTTCTGGCTGATCCCTGTCTTGTGACTTTGCTCCTGGGAGCAGGTTTAAACCTTTGAGGAGCCTGGTGGCACCGGGGGCAGCCAGGGATGGATTAACCTGATCCCTTCTGCTGGCCAGGAACCTGCAATCCTTGGGTGACCCAGCGCTCTGCACTGGATGTGGGTGCAAGAGGTGACACTGAATGGTGGTAGCAGGGGGACAGATGGGCAGGGGTGTCCCCCCACTCCAGGCTGAGAGGGGACACTGCAGAGTGAAGATGAAGTCAGCTCTGGGGCAGCAGGGTTCTCCTGCTTGTCCAGCACTCCCTGGTCCCCCTTATCCCCTTTCCACCTGACAGAGATGACCTTGAGCTGTGTTGAGAGTGGGGTTTCACTGGCTCGTGTGGCCAGGTGAGCCAAGGTCAGGGGGATGTGTGGCTCCTGGGTGTCTGCTCAGTGGAGCTGCTTGTGTGCACCAGGAACTGGACAGGTTTGGGCAGCAGAAACCAACCCAGACTGCAGCTCAGGGCTTTGCATGGCAGGTTCTGGAGCACCAGTCTGGGGAGGAGTGGCTGAGGGAATTGGGGGAGCTCAGCTTGGAGAAGAGGAGGCTCAGGGGGATCCTTCTTTCTCTACAACTTCCTGACAGGAGGGTGGGGCCAGGTGGGGGTCAAGCTCTGCTCCCAGGGAACAAGGAACAGGACAAGAGGAAACAGCCTCAAGTTGTGCCAGTTGAGGTTTAGATTGGATATCAGGAAAAAATTTCTTCCCTGAAGCTGTGGTCTGGCATTGGAGCAGGCTGCCCAGGCAGCAGTGGAGTCACCATCCCTGGAAGTGGTCAGAGGATGTGTGGGGGTGGCATTTGGGGACATGCCAGGTGAGCACGGCACTGCTGGGGTAAACAGTTGGACTTGATTACCTTAGAGGATTCCGTGGTTCTGTGCATCATCACCTCTGCACGCCCACGCCTGTGCGTCCTCTCCTGCACACGCACACGCCCCAGCTCCCCTGCTCAGCCTTGCAGGCGTGTGTGAGCACACGCAGCTACGGGGGAGAGGCAGCAGCGTGCCAGAGGGCAGCTCCTGCCAGTCCTGCAGTGCCAGGCTTGAGCAGCCTCGTGCTTCCTCTGCTCACCCCGCTCAGCTTTACAACGAGGAGATCCTGGACCTCTTCGACAGCACCCGCGATCCCGACGCGCGCCACCGCAAATCCAACATCAAAATCCACGAGGATGCCAGCGGGAGCATCTACACCACGGGGGTCACCTCACGCCTCATCAGCTCCCAGGATGAGGTGGGTGCAGGATGGGGCACACACAGAGCAGGGGCGGCAGCTGGGTGCTGCTGGCCAGGGATGGGGGGCAGCTCGGTGTGGGATCAGATCCTGATCACCCCCAGGATGGGAGCGCAGTCCTGGGGGTGCTCTGGAAAAGGTCAGTGTGTCCAGTGGGCTGCACGGGGCCTGTCCTGACTCCCTAGAAGGGTGCTTTAAGGTTTCCTTCCCTGCCTGGTGTCGTTGTAGCTGATCCAGTGCCTAAAACAAGGAGCTCTTTCCCGCACCACGGCCAGCACCCAGATGAACGTGCAGAGCTCCCGGTCCCATGCCATCTTCACCATTCACCTGTGCCAGACCAGAGTGTGTGCCCGCCCAGAGCTGGTGAGATGTGGTGCTGCCTCATGGCCAGGCTGTTGCTGGGTTCCATACCCAGGTGATGCATGAAGTTCCCTTGGGGAGGGCAGAGGGTTTGAAGTCTGGCAAAGAGGAGCAGGGATTTTTCTGTCTCTTTCCAGTCATAGCCAGCATTGGGATTTAATGGGAGCTGAGGGTGAGCTGATCCGAGGCAGGATGGCTCAGAGCAAGCTGCTCTTGGGACGCTGTCCCCATCTCTGAGGGGCTGGGCGTGGAGGATGAACGCTCAGGCTCTCACCGACGTCCGAGTGAAGGCAAGGGAGCCTCTGCCTGCTCCAGCCTGGGGTGGTGACCACTCCTGTGTCCTGCAGGTGAATGAGGAGGTGAGCAGCCTTCTGGATGGATCCCAACCCGCTGCTGAGTACGAGACCTTGACAGCCAAGTTTCACTTTGTGGACCTGGCTGGCTCGGAGCGGCTGAAGCGGACGGGTGCCACTGGCGAGAGAGCCAAGGAAGGGATCTCCATCAACTGTGGGCTGGTACAGCAATGGGCTGCCTGGGGGGCAGGGGGGGCAGCGAGGCCAGGCCTGCCAGGGGAAGCCTGTGACACTCCTGGGTCTTGCTTGGAGCTGCCCTGGGCTCTGTTTGGGTACTGCTGTCTTGGCTGGGGTTTGTGCTGCCCGTGCCTGGTGGCAAGAACAGGCACGGTGCCAGTGGTGAGGGCACGACTCCTCCAGAGGAGACTTGTGCCGTGGGGAGGGGTGCAGCTGGGCACGGTGGTGCAGGTCCCAGAAGGGTGAGATCTGCTAATGAGGGCTTAAAAAACCCCCTTTGGGGCTTGATGCTTCTGCTCAGTGCAGCATGGGAGAGAGGCACAGCCCAGGCTAAGGGAAGCCCCACGCCTGCCCCTTGTGCAACCCAAAGCTGTGCTCCAGTGCGTGCCCCAGGCCTGACGTGCTGGCTGCATGGCAGCTGCATCCTCAGCCAGGGCTGAATCTGGGGGGGCTTCCCTTTGTGTTGTAGCTGGCCTTGGGGAATGTCATCAGTGCCCTTGGGGACCAGAGCAAGAAGGTCGTGCACGTGCCCTACCGTGACTCCAAGCTCACCCGCCTGCTGCAGGATTCCCTCGGGGGCAACAGGTACGGGGGTGCCAGGTGGGGGCTGAGCTTGGGGTGAGGGCTGCCAGGGCTGTCCCCCTGCAGATGGGGCTGAGGGGGCTCTGGAGCTTTGTAGGAGCTATCTCAGCTGCTTGGTGAGGAAGAGATGCCTTCCTCCAGGCACGGCATGTCTTTGCAGTTGTAAAGACCGTGGCTCCTCATCAGCCTCAGGTGCAATTAGCAGCTTTGGCAGAGTCAGCTGGTGCAAAACTTTCCCGAGTCCTCACAGGTCTGGGACTTGGCAAGGGATGGTGCCCAGCTTGGGATTGAATTCCCTGCCTCTTCTCCAAAGAGGGAGGCATTGAGGAGGGGCTGCCTTTGCTCGGTGCTGTGTGATGTGCTTGAGGGGTCTTGTGGGTGCTCTGGCTGCTCTGGCTCTCAGTTCATACCTTGTTTTCAAACCCAGAAGGGCCCAGGATGGGCTTCCATCCAGGATGGGTGTCTGGGGGCACGTGGTCTGTGCTGAGTCCCGGGTTGCTGGCTTGCTGAGCTGTGCAGGGACTGTCTCTCACCCTGCCCCTTGCATCCCCAAGCCAAACCATCATGATTGCCTGTGTGAGCCCCTCTGACCGGGATTTCATGGAGACCCTGAACACGCTCAAGTACGCCAACCGGGCTCGCAACATCAAGAACAAGGTGGTGGTGAACCAGGACAAGACGAGCCAGCAGATCAGCGCCCTGCGGGCTGAGATCGCCCGTCTGCAGATGGAGCTGATGGAGTACAAGGCAGTGAGTGTCCCACGGCCTGCTGTGACCTGGCCAGCAAGGGAACCACGTGCAGCCAGCTGTTCACTGCTCCCCAGTGGGAGGGGGGAGAGGATTGGAAGAGTAACAGTTAGAAAACTCCTCGGTTTAGGTAGAGTTCAAGAAGTAAAGCCAGCCAAGGAAGTCACTCCCCGTGTCCCATCAAAGGGAGGCGTTCAGCCATCCCCAGCAGGGCTCCATCAAGTGTCACAGTCACTTGGGACAACACTCCAGGCATCCCATTTCTTCTTCCTTCCCCCAGCTTTATATGCTGAGTGTGACATCACATATTTTAGGGTATCCCTTTGGTCAGTGAGGGACACCTGTCCTGGATGTGTCCCCCCAGCTCCTTGTGCACCAACGCTGGTGGGTCAGGGTGTGGGGCAGAACAGCTCCTGACTCAGCAGGAGCTAAATCATCCCTATGGATGTGTCCCACACACAGCACTACACAAGGCTGCTGCGAGGAAAACGAACTTCACCAAAGGCAAACCCAGCTGATGGAGTGACCCTGGCGAGGAGGCTGATGCAGAGAGCCCCCTCCTTGTGTTTGAGCTGGGGCAGGGTTAATGGCACATCCCCTGTCCTGTGGATAGGGGTAACTGCTAGCAGGAGTCAGAGGCTTAAGGAACAGGGTCTGAGCTCCTGCCTGTCCTGCAGGGCCTTGGCTGGGTTTTGGGGGTGGTAAAGCAGGGAGAAGCCCTGAAGCATCTCTGCACGTTCAGCTCAGACTTTCCCGTTCCTTCGGTTTGTCCCTGCTCCCATGTCTGGGGTTGCCCGGGGGTGCAGTGGTGGCTCTCCGTGTCCCAGCTTGCCCTGCACTCAGGGGTTCCCTCCTGTGCCCCCAGGGCAAGCGGGTGATCGGGGAGGATGGCACGGAGGGCTACAGCGACCTGTTCCGTGAGAACGCCATGCTGCAGAAGGAGAACAGCGCCCTGCGCATGAGGGTGAAGGCCATGCAGGAGGCCATCGATGCCATCAACAGCAGGGTCACCTACCTCATGAGCCAGGAGGCCAACCTGATGCTGGCCAAAGCAGGTGAGGGCGGGCTGGTAGGTGGCACGGGGGGGCAGCCCGGGCAGCGGCTGGGACGGGGGCTGCGATGCAGCCGGCGTCTGCCTCTCTCCAGCCGTGCCTCTGCCGCTGCAGGTGACGGAAACGAAGCCATCGGCACCCTCATCCAGAACTACATCCGGGAGATCGAGGAGCTGAGGTGAGTGGGCACGCAGCTCACACAGCTCAGCGCCTCCAGCGTGGCTGGGGTGAGCTGTAAGCCTTGTGGAACAGCAGCTGGGGGCACTGCTGCTGCACAGGGTTGAAGGAGGTTTGGTTTTGTTGTCCTTGGTGAGGGCATTGATGGAGGGGGAGACCCTGTTTGAAGTGCCTGGGGTCTTGCAGAGACTGCTGCCTCCCACAGGTGGGTCCATCCCAGTCTCTTGCTCGATCCTGGTACCCTGTCTGGCAGCATTGTGGCTTTCTGACCCACCGTTAGTGGGAATGGCTTAGTAGTGATTCTGTCCCTGGCTCACACCATCCGAGCACATCATGTTCAGTCTGCAGAAGACTCTGGGGGGACCTTAGAGCCCCTTCCACTGCCTAAAGGAGGTTTGTAAGAAAGAGAGAGAGTGATGGATTTTATTTTAAACATGGGCAGATAGTGATAGAACAAAGGAAAGCAGTTTTAAACTAAAAGTGGAGAGATGTAGATTAGAAGTCAGGAAGAAATTCTTCCCTGTGAAGGTGGTGAGGCAGTGGCACAGTTTGCCCAGAGCAGCTGTGTTGATCCCATATCTGCAAGTGTATGGAGCTGGTAGCAACCTGGTCTAGTGGAAGGTGTCCCTGCCCATGGCAGAAATGTGGAACGAGATGAGCTTTAAGCTCCCTTCCAGCCCAAACCATTCTGTGATCCTAAACCCAGGCAAGATCCCTTGCTGCAGGGCCGGTGGGACGGCCCCTCTTGGACCGTGCCCTGTTTCCACTCCCTAGGACCAAGCTCCTGGAGAGCGAGTCCATGAACGAGTCCCTGCGCCGCAGCCTCTCGCGTGCCTCTGCCCGGCCCCCGTTCCCGCTGGGCTCCTCGCCGGGTGCCGGCCTGGCCGGGCTCTGCAGCCCCGCCGCCCCGCTGGACACCGAGGCCTCCGACGTCCTGCGGAGGGCCAAGCAGGACCTGGAGCGCCTGAAAAAGAAGGAGCGGCGGCAGCAGAGGAAGAGGTGCAGGGAGCTGCCGTTGGGAGGGGAGCTGTGTGCCGGTCTGTCCCCGTGGGGTTGGGTGTCCTGCCTCCCCGGGCTGTGCTGCAGCCGGAGCCCGCACGCCTGGGTTCCCCTCCCAGCCCTACCCTTGGTATCCTTTTCACCCATCACCCAGCCCCAGAGGGTGTTTTCCCCTAAGAGTCCAAAAGCAGGAGGGAGGGTGGGTGCAGCAGAAGCTGTGTCTGGCTTTCCTCATGCCGGGACTCACCGGCCCCGCTCTGTTCCCCCCAGCCCGGAGAAGGAGGCGTTTAAGAAGCGGCAGAAACTGCAGCAGGACAACGGGGAGGAGACGGATGAGAACGAGGTGGAAGAGGTGAGTGGGCGTTATGCTCACGCTGCAGGGGTGTCTGGGTGTGCAGCACTGTAATTGCCACCCGGGGGACAGGCACCAAGCTCAGCCTGGCTCTAGGCAGGCTGGAAGGGTCGTTATCCTGAGGAATCCATGCTGGAGCAGGGGGGAAGCTGGATACTCCCCAGTCAGCCTGGCTCTAGAATGAGGAGTCCACATTTTTGGGGGGCTTGTTTACAATCAGATAAATAGGGTGAGGCTGCTGAACTGGGAAGGGATGGATGCAAGAATGGATGGGTCAAATTGCTGTTCCTCTCCACAGTATGCGCTGGGGGTCCAGAAATGGTGCTGCAGCCCCTGGGCATCCTGTGTGGGAGGCTGGGTCCCACCTGGGGGGCTGTGGCCTATTGCTGTAGGGTGAGCTCAGGTTTGGAGGAGGGAGAAGCTGTAGGGAGAAGGACAGACCATCCTGCTGGCTGAGATTAGGCACTCATCTCTTAGGAGGAGGAAGAGCAGGATGAGAGTGGCTGTGAGGAAGAGGATGGGCGCGAGGATGAAGATGAGGACTCGGGCAGCGAAGAGAGCCTGGTGGACTCGGACTCGGATGCAGAGGAGAAGGGTAAAGTGCAGATCTGTGTGCAGCCATGGCTATGGAGGGGCACTTGCTGGTATCTCCGGCAGTGAGCTGTGCTCTTGGGGAGGCAGAGTTCACCAGAACGCCCCAACCATGTCTGCTCTGTGGGACCTGGAAGAGCCCCAGGGTTGCTGCAGTGCATTTTGGGGTGCTGCTGCTCCCCAGCAGTGTGGGTTCCCGTCAGCTCCTCTGCCCTCTCCATGTGACTCCGTGGGGCCGTGGAAGTGACGCTCCCCGTGCTCCCAGCCTGACTTTCTCCTCTGCCTCCAGCTGTGAATTTCCAGGCCGACCTGGCGGATCTGACCTGTGAGATTGAGATCAAGCAGAAGCTGATTGATGAGCTGGAGAACAGCCAGCGGCGTTTGCAGACCCTCAAGCACCAGTATGAGGAGAAGCTGATCCTACTGCAGAACAAGATTCGGGACACGCAGCTGGAGCGGGACCGGGTCCTGCAAAACCTCAGTGAGAACTGCCTCACCCATGGGACCCCATTGTGATAGCCTCAGACCCCGGTTCCAGCTCAGTCTAAGTCAAAGCATCCACCCCTTGCTCTGGTAGAGCTTTGGCATCCCCCTGCCTCTCCCTGAATCCCTGGCAGCCCCAAGACTCTGCTTGTCTTGCCACGGGAGCAGCATCAGTCAGCTGCAGAGCTCTGAACCTGCTGGTGCTGGAGAAGGATGGCGGGGCAAAGCCTCTTCCAGCCTTGAGCACCACTTCATGAGCTGCGGGGGCTCCTGGGGAAACTGAGGGGCAAAAGACCCAGTGGTGTGGCTGATCTCTAGGCTTAAATAGGGCAGGGTCACCCATCTGTGTGGCGGTGGGTCTCAGTCCGCAGCTCACTCTGTGCTGAGCTCTTCCAGCAGGTTTTCCCAGACCCCAGTTCACGATGGGGTGAGGGGGGCTCTGATGGGACGGGGAGGGACGCAGTGCTTGGCACCTCCAGGCAGGGCGTGAGGGTACAGGAGGATCTGGGGTGCGAGCCCTCTCCCCACCCACCAGGCACCATGGAGTGCTACACAGAGGAGAAAGCCAACAAGATCAAAGCAGACTATGAGAAGCGGCTGAAGGAGATGAACCGGGACCTGCAGAAGCTCCAGGCGGCCCAGAAGGAGCACGCTCGCCTGCTCAAGAACCAGTCCCGCTACGAGCGGGAGCTGCGGAAGCTGCAGGCAGAAGTGGCCGAGATGAAGAAGGCAAAGGTAGCTGGATGTGCCAGGGCAGGGAGGGGTCCCCTGGACGAGCCTGGCTCCCGCTCAGAGCAGTGTTTTGCACTGTGGTGGCGGGTGCAGAGCAGCTCAGGGCTGGGTACCCACGCTGGGCCCCTCCTTGCAGGTGGCGCTGATGAAGCAGATGCGGGAGGAGCAGCAGCGGCGGCGGCTGGCGGAGACCAAGAGGAACCGGGAGATCGCGCAGCTCAAGAAGGAGCAGCGCCGGCAGGAGGTGAGAGCCCGGCTTGCCACATGCTGCCGGTGGCCCCGTGCAGGGGCTGGTCTGGCTGGGGAGCTGGTGTTTGCCCTGCCCTGGCGCTCCAGGCGCTCGTGCTGCCTCGAGTCGGTGAGGCTGAGTGAAGCCTGACCGGAGCCCGCGCAGCCCTGGCAGAGCACAGCTGGATGAACGGCTCCCGAAGGCTTCCCACAGCTCCTCTTGTGGTTGTGGGGGTGCTGTGGGAGGGGGGAAGGTGCAACCAGAGCCAGCTCAAGGCTGGAAGCCTGCTTGTTGTTAGAATTGGGAGTGAGACTGCCAAAGGGCTGCCATCACCACTGGGCTGTCTGGGCTGGACCTCAGGGGCGTCTTTTTCTTTCTCACTCCTGCAGTTCCAGATCAGGGCTCTGGAATCTCAGAAGCGACAGCAGGAAATAGTGCTGCGGAGGAAAACCCAGGAGGTGAGGAAAGGGGGTTTCCTGCTCATAGTCCCCAGCTCCCATGGAGGTCTGGGCCCCAGTGCTTGGCTTGGAGAAATCCCATCCTTCAGACAGGGCTGGCTTTGGGAATGGGGTTCCCAAAAATGAAGGGAGGGCAGGAACTGGGTGGGAAATGGCTGTAGGCAGCAGCAGAGTTCCCCATCCTGAGCAGCAGAACCAGAGTCGCCACAAACTGATGCCTTGGGAAGGCTGACCTGGAACGGAGACTGGACAGAGCTGGAGAATAAAGCAGGGATTTGTTGAAAGGCCTTTAGGATACACCTTGGGCAGGACAGGGCCTGGCCAGGGCTGCACCCAAGGTAGACTTAGAATGGTCACAAAATCGATGACTGGTCAGGAGGTCTCACACTTTCGTAAGTTTTGGTCCGTTTGCATTTTGGGGTTTAATTGTCCAATTACAGCTTTAAGTTGTGAGGTCCCATCCTTCTTGTTCCTCCCTCCAGCCACCGTTATTTGTGCTTTTGGGCCTGAAAGTTGTCCTTGATCTTCATCAGGAAAATATTTGTTTTGTCTACCTACTCTGTGAAAAGAGCTTACTGGCACTTAATGTGAGGCTCAGAACTGCACCCCTGAGCAGCACAGAATGTGAAAAACATGGAAGCTAAAATTTAAGGCATCAGCAGGAGTGGGCTGTGAGGGAGGAGAGGGGACTCCCTGGGCTTTGGGTCTGAGGAGCTGCTGCTCCCAGACCTGTGGGGACCTGGGGGTGATGCCAATGGGTTTAGGCCGGGTGGGGCTGCCCAGCTGAGCCTGTCCTCTGTCCTTCCTCCGGGCAGGTGTCAGCGCTGCGCCGCCTGGCCAAGCCCATGTCGGACCGGGTGGCGGGCAGGATGAGCCAGAAGCCGGCCATGCTGGACTCGGGCGCAGAGGTCTCGGCCAGCACCACCTCCTCCGAGCCCGAGTCTGGCGCTCGCTCCGTCTCCAGCATCGTGCGCCAGTGGAACAGGAAAATCAACAACTTCCTGGGAGAGCCCTCGTCCTCCATTAACGGGGCTCGGCCTGCCAGGTCAGGTCAGGGGCTGGCTGGTAGGGGGTGGGACAGCCCAGGGACCCCACTGGGGTTGTGGCTGGTGGTGGAGGTTGAAGGGCGGCTTCTTGACCCACATGAGGTCAGTGAGCCTGTGAAAAGCTGTGCTGGCAGAGTGTGACTGTCAGCTGCACCTGAGCCCAAAGCTGACCTTCCATGGGGATTAAATGGCGTGGCACAAACCCTGCTGGACTCATCTCTTGTCCCGCTTTGCTAGGAGGAAATGGAAGAGTTGGGCAATGTGGACACCACACAGATGCATCCTGTGTTTCTGGCCAGCCAGATCCCAGACATCTTCCTGGGGCAAGCCTAGCTCTCCAGCACGGTGTGGCCATCTGCCCATATGCCTCTCCTTCCCTTTGGCTGTAGGAAGAAGTTCCCCAAGAAGGGGACGAGCCAGACCTTCAGCAAAGCTGCCCGCCTCAAGTGGCAGTCCCTGGAGCGGCGCATCTTTGACATCGTCATGCAGAGGATGACCATCGTCAACCTAGAGGCAGACATGGAGAGGCTCATCAAGGTGGCTGTGGCGCTGGGGACAGAGAGGGCTGGGTGGTGGGTGCAGGACGGGGAGGTGGCCGTGTGGACACTGCTGATCCCCCTTCCCTTTTCCCCCAGAAACGCGAGGAGCTCTCACTGCTGCAGGAGGCGTTGCTGGGCAAGCGGGCAAAGCTGCAGGCAGAGAGCCCCATGGAGCAGAAGGGTCTGCAAGAGCTGAACGAGGAGATTGAGGTGCTGGGGGCCAACATTGACTACATCAACGACAGCATCTCAGACTGCCAGGCCACCATCATGCAGATTGAGGAGACCAAGGTGGGCGGTAGGACTGGGTCTGGCTGGCAGGGAGAAGGTGGGAGCATTCCTCTGTGGAAAGAGCGTCCTTGGGCACAGCCAGCTGGGGCTGGGCTCTGGTCAGAGGACCCGGAGTCCTCTGAGCTGTCACTCTTGGTGGGGCTTCACCCACACAGTCACTTCTCATTAGGTGATTAATTACAGGGAGGAGTTCTGGAGGTCCTTGCAAGTCCACGGACAGGCTGCTGGTGTCCTGCTGTCCTGGAATTGTTGGGAAGCTGTGTCCTCCATTTGCCCACGGGGCTGGTGGTCACCTGTCCCCCATGATTGCTTCTTGCCCTGGAAACATCCCAGGAGGAGTGGCTTTTTCCCAGCAGAAGCCATCTAGGTTTTGTGTCCAGCTGTGATACTGGGAATGCCACTGGGCAGCTCCCAGCTCCCCTCAATGCCTGCAGCCTGAAGTGGAGGCTGTGTGCTGGCCCTGGCCTGTCCCCAGCTGTCACCTCGATTAGCAGGGAAGAAGGGCTGCTGTTAATTCACACTGGGCTTTGGGTTGTGGATTTGGGTGAGCCTGGTGTCTGTCCAGTGTGTAGTTTTGTGGTGGAACCAGAGTTCCTGTAGCAGTGCATGAGCCCTTCACGTTGGACAGTCCCGTGGCCGATGTCCCCAGGAGCCACTGGGCAGAGTGGGGAGGGCGAGGGCTGGACTGGGCAGGGTGCTGGGAGTGCTGTGCTTGCCATGGAGACCCTTCCACCCGTCCCACATCCAGCAGCAAAGCTTCCCTGCTGCATCCAGCACTTGTCTCCCCACGTTTCAGGAGGAGCTGGACTCCACGGACACCTCGGTGGTGATCAGCTCCTGCTCCCTGGCCGAAGCCCGGCTGCTGCTGGACAACTTCCTGAAAGCCTCCATCGACAAGGTGTGGGGCTGGGTAGGGGTGTGGATGTTCCTCTCTGGGTGGTGCCAGGGTGGGGACCTGGTGGAAGGGACCTGTGGCACCTGCCTGAGCGCCAGCCTTGCTCCCCAGGGGCTGCAGGTGGCCCAGAAGGAGGCCCAGATCCGCCTGCTGGAGGGGCGGCTGCGGCAGACGGACGTGGCCAGCTCCTCGCAGAACCACGCCCTGCTGGACGCCCTGAGGGAGAAGGCTGAGTCCCACCCGGAGTTGCAGGCACTGATCCACAACGTCCAGCAAGGTGGGGCTGAGGCAGGTGCATCCTCAGGCCGGGGCTGCTGCCTGTGGGGTGGGTGTCGTACCCGAAAGCACCCGGAGGTGCTGTGGCTGGGACCCTGCCCCAGGGGCCGTGCTGGGTGGGAGCCCTGGCTGTGGGGAACGGGGACGAGGACTGGGTCACCCCCCACACCCTCCTGGGCTGCCCCCTCGGCTGCAGGGCTCGGATGGGGCCAGTGGCAGTGGGGTCCCCTCTGCTGATGCACTTTCTCCTCTCGCAGAGAACGGCTACACCAGCACGGACGAGGAAGTTTCAGAGTTCAGCCTGGCCTCGGATGGGAGGTGAGCAGCCAGCCTGAGGTGGTGGTGGCTGGGCACAATGCCTGATGCCGTTCATGGGACCTCGCAGAGGGGCTTGGAGGAACAAAGCCCCACCTGAGCTTCTCTGTGGTGCCCAGCCCTGGGTGGGGGGAGCAGGATGTCTCCTGGACGTGAGCAGGGAGTGGAGGCTTGCTCGTTCCTTGGAGAAAGGGTGCTGGGGAGCAGAGGGTGACCCAAGGAGTCTGGTGGACAAGTGGCACCGGCTTTCTGAAGAGAGTTGGGCACTGAAGGTCCAGCTTTGCTCCTTTCTCCTTGCAGCATCTCCCAGTCTTTCACCATGAAGGGCTCAGCAAGCCAGGATGACTTCAAGTTCAAGGTCAGTTGGTCTTTTTGTGTGGCCTGGTCACAGAGACTGGGAGGAGGGATGGGGGGATGTTCAGTGATGCCTCAGGCCTCTGCTCTGCAGTCTGGACCTTGGGGAGCTATGGCTGCTCTCTGGATGAGCAGAACCAAGGTCTCCTGTCCTGAAGCACCAGAGACCTGGCAAACACCCACCCCACCAGTCAGTCCCTCCCAAATCTGGCACTGAGGATGTCCTGGGCAGGGCAGAGGTGGAGGGAAGCGCTTTGTTCTGTACAGGCCGTCGTGTTTTTGTGGAGAGCTGGCTGTGATGGGCGTCCCAGTGGGACGTGGGGGAGCCAGTTTGTGGCCAGAGAGCACAAACTCATCCAGCCCACAGTGCTGGCCGCTCCCACTGCCCCCCGTGCCCGCCCCTGAGCCCTCTGCCCTGCTCTAGGGAGAGCCCAAGCTCTCGGGGCAGATGAAGGCGGTGTCGGCTGAGTGTCTGGGCCCCACGCTGGACGTCTCCACCAAGAACATCACCAAGTCCTTGGCATCCCTGATGGAGATCAAAGAGGACAGGATTGGCTTCTCCATCCGAGACCCCTATTACAAGGAGAAGGTGTCACGCACCATCAGCCTGCCCACGCGAGGAAGCACCTTGTGAGCTCGGGGCACTGGGAGGCTCAGGGAGCCGCGGGCCTGGGGGAAGCTGTGCCTGGCCTGTGGAGGTGCAGAGGGGTGGAGGGGAGCCCAATCCTGCATCTGTCCGTGCTTGGCTACAGCATGCAGCGGTGAATTTCCTCAGCGGGGCTTGGAGAGTGTGTGGGAGTATGTTGGTATCCTTTGCAGATGGAGAGGAGGATACTTCAGGAGCAGGGAAAGAAGGGGGTGCAGGGTCCCCAAATTCCTGGGTTATCAGCCTTTTTGAAGGTGTCTTGGGTTTCCAAAAGCCTCTGCGCTCGTGGGCTGCCTCGAGATTATGCCTGCAGCCCAACCTCCTGTTTGCTCTTCTGGGGGAGGACACAGGTGTTCATTGCGGAGGGATCCCAGTGCAGGGGCAGGCACCCACTGCTTTGTTCACTCGCTTCAGTCCCAGGCAGTCCCGGGGCTCGGACACTTCTCCTCTGACAAGGCGGAAATCCTATGACCGTGGGCAACCTGCCAGGTGAGCTTGGGAGCAACGGTGACACGGGCAGGGGAGGCTGTGTGGCCCAGAGCAGTTGGAAGGATCCTTTCTGGGCCCTGCTGTGCCAGGTGAGCCGTTCCCAAGTCACGTGTCCCTCTGATCCTTTTGGCTCAGGCCTGCAGACATCGGCTTCACGCCGCCCTCCTCCCCGCCCACCCGGCCGCGCAACGACCGCAACGTCTTCTCCCGTCTCAGCAGCACCCAGAGCCAGGGATCTGCCTTGGACAAGTGAGTCCTGGAGGGGGGAGAGTGTCTGAGTGAGGGGGACCCAGACCGTGGGAGCCCATGGCACGTACCCAGTCCTGTGGGGGCACGTAGGAACACCAGGGCTTGGATTGGCTCCGGCCAGTGTCCTGTCACCACTTCACCTTGCTGCTTCTCCCTGTCACGGAGCAGCTGCCGTGCCAATGCTGTGCTCCTGCCCACTGTGCCCGCTCTGGGTCCCTGGAAAGGCAAAGGAGCAGGATGGGGTGAGGAGATGAGGGCTCAAAGGAAGCTGATGGACTGGCATCCACCCACAAATGCTGCTCCAGCCTCTCCTGGCAGCAGGTCAGGTGCTGCTCTGGGCTCAGATGTTGCTAGCAGCGCTGGGGTTCCCTGATGGAGATCTGCTGTCTGACCCTCACATGCCCTCCTGCTCTTCTGCTCTCCCCTGGTTCTCCGTGTGTGCTTCTCCTTCTCCCTCCACTCCTTCTCTCTGTCCTACACTGGCTTGGATGCAATAACAATCTTCCACCTCTGACTCCACTGCTGCCTCCTCTTGTCTGGGTTTTCTCTCCCATAATCCTGCTAATTTTCTGCCCCTAGGTCTGATGACAGCGATTCCTCTGTCTCGGAGGTGCTGAGGTATAGACAACTTTCTATTTATTATCCCTTTCTCCTCTCCTCCTTCTCTCTGTCAGCTGCCTGCTCTCCCTGTCCCCACACGGCCTGCCTGCAGCTTGCTGCTCTGCTCCCTCCCAGCTTGTGTGTCTGTTCCCTCCTGGCATGCCACCTCTGGTGCCTGATGCCGTCCCTCAGCTGCAAGTTCAAACTGTTCCTGCTTGGATTAGCCCTCGGTGCGTGCTGCTGGCTGGTTTGGGTTGGCAGCATGCTCTCCTCCATCTCTGATGGGTTCTCGCCAGCATGAGGCCACCACGTCCCACCCCTTCCCCAGCTCTCCAGCAGGATGGTGAGATGATGGGGAAGGGTGCTTGCAGTGCATCCTCTGTGCAAGCTTCTTCCAGGCAGTTATCTCAGGTTCACCTCGTGCCTGGTTGTGCTTCCCTGGTGCTGAGTTGGAAAAGGTCCAGTCTCTTCCCTAAAGGGATCAAGTCAGGTTGTGGTGCAGAGCTCAGCCTTGCAGTTAAAGTGCTGCTGGACTTCTCCCCCTGACTACAGAGGCTTCCCAAAACAAGGGCCACAGTTCCCCCATCCTTTAGGAACATTGCAGCTTTCCAGTGCCTAAAGGGGCTCGTAACAAAGAGGGAGAGCAATGTTTTACATGGGCAAATAGTGACAGGGGGAACAGTTAAAACTGCAAGAGGAGAGATTGGGACTAGATGTTAGGAATGAATTATTCTCCGTGAGGATGGTGAGGCCCTGGCTCAGGTTTTCCAGAGAAGCTGTGGCTGCCCCATCCCTGGCAGTGTCCCAGGCCAGGTTGGACAGGGTTTGGAGCATCCTGGGATAGTGGAAAGTGTCCCTGCCCATGGCATGGGCATGGAATGAGATGGTGTCTACAGTCCCTTCCAACCCAAACCATTCCATGGTTCTGTGATCAGGTGTCCCCTGACTCTGCCTGGGCCCTGAGCTCCTGCAGGCCCCCTGTCACTGGGGAAGCGACACCAGACCAGGCTGAGCTGGGTCACCCTGGGCAGTTTGTAGTCAGGCAGCCACTCAAAGTCCATGGAAGGTGCCTCACCCTGCAGTGCAGGGATTTCCCCTTGGATTCTGTGTTGCTTTGAGACTGCTGGAAGCACTGGGGGTGAGGGGAAGGCTGTTGGCTTGGCACTGGTGAGGGCAGAGCTGAGGAACATCAGTGCATGCGATTTCCAAACCCAAATTAATGAGCCTGTGCTTGTCCTCACAACTAATGCAGACCTTGCCCTGCTCCAGCCCCATGCATCAGCTTCCCTGCCTGTAAGAAGAAGCCAGCACAACTCGGGGTCTTGTGGCTGTGCTTGATGACCAGGCACACTGGGGCCTGCCAGGGGTCACACACAGGGTCAGGCTGGTGGAGCTCAGCACCCTGAGCACGTCTGAAGTGGTGGGGATTGGCAGATGATGTCCCCCAGGACAGACAGAGGTGTCCCTTGGAAGCAGGTTTGGGAGGAGTGGGTGCTCTCCTGCCCAGAGCCAGCACTGGGTGCAGGAGCAGCCATTGCAGCAGGGACGTGGGGGGCAGATGCTGGTGCTGCCCTTTGTCACCCTCGTGATCTGTGTACAGGAGCAGAGCTCTGTCTGCAGATGTCACCAGCCAAAGGGTGACCGCCTCCAAGGGACAGGGGTGCTGATGCTGATACTCCGAAACATTACCCCAGCAGTGAGCTTCAGCTTCAGGCTGCAGCGCGCAGTTTGCCCCAAAATGGACCTCAGCCAATGAGCTGAGTCCGCTGAGCTGTCCTGGGTCTGTGCTGCTGAGGCACGAGAGCTCTGGGGGAGAGCAGAGGTCACTGGGCAGCCTCCCCCTTTCCCTGTCCTATTGCTGGGGCAGGGGCTGCCCTGGGGACATTGCTGGGCCTCCACAGGGACCTCGGTCACACGTGCCACGTTCAGGTGGAGGAGCCTGTCCCAGTGCTGGGCAGTGCAAGGTGCTTGGTGTGAGACAGCCTGTGTTCTTCCATGCCCTGGGGCTGTGGGCACAGTCACCTCCACCCCTGCACTGTACCTGTTCTCTCTCTCCTGTGAAGGGGCATCATTAACCCAGTGGGTGGCACCAAGAATGCCCGGACAGCCCCGCTGCAGTGTGTCTCGGTGGCAGAGGGTCACACCAAGCCTGTGCTCTGCCTGGATGCCACCGATGAGCTGCTCTTCACTGGCTCCAAAGGTGGGTGACGGGCAGAGGGGCAGGGAGGATGCAGTTGCTGTGGGAGCAGGTTGGCATTGGGAACGTGGGAAGTGTTGGGCATTACAGGGGTAGGCCCTGTCTTCAGAGCTGAGCCCTGCCCTGCCCTGTCCTGCCCCTGTGCTGGGGCTGGCCAGCTCCTTTCCTCTGGCTCTGTGGGTGGAGGGAGATGCTCAGAAGGCACATTGTCCCCAGGCCACCGTGCCCTTGGAGGAGACACCCCCAACACTCTTGGCCGTGTTCTTCCTCCCGCAGACCGGAGCTGCAAAATGTGGAACCTGGTGACAGGCCAGGAAATCGCTTCTCTCAAGGGTCACCCGAACAACGTGGTTTCCATCAAGTACTGCAGCCACACGGGGCTGGTGTTCACCGTGTCCACGTCGTACATCAAGGTGTGGGACATCCGCGACTCGGCCCGCTGCATCCGCACCCTCACGTACGTGAGCTCTGGGGACCCGGGACACTCCGGGCGTCTCTGGCTTTGCAGAAGCCATTTCCAGACCCTACAGGGACTGGGGACACGGCCAGATGCCAGCTCTTTTAGTTTGCAGTGCTGCTTCCTTAGGGAACAGAGAGGTTGGGAGAGCTTGGGGTGAGGGAACTCATGGGGGACCTCCTGCAGCAACGACTCAGGGTGGATAAATAAAATCATAAAATCATAAAATAGTCATAAAATCATAGAATATGCTGAGTTGGAAGGGACCCATCAGGATCATCCAGTCCACCTCCTGGCCTTGCATAGGACACACCAACAATCCCGCCCTGTGCCTGGGAGCGTTGTTCAAACACTCCTTGAGCTCAGACAGGCTCAGAGCTGTGACCATTTCCTGGGGAGCCTGTTCAGTGCCCCAGCACCCTCTGGGGGAAGAACCTTCTCCTGATATCCAACCTAAATGTCTCCCAGCTCAGCTCCAGCCATTCCCACGAGTGCTGTCACTTCTCATGAGAGGGAATAGATCAGTACCTGTCCCTCTGCTGTCCCTCATGAGGCTGATGAAGACCCCAGTGAGGTCTCCCCTCCATCTCCTCTAGGCTGAATAAACCAGGTGATCTCAGCTGCCCCTCATGAGGTTTCCCCTCCAGACCCTTCACCATCTCCCTAGGATGCTCTCCAGTGGCTTAATGTCTTTTTGATATTGTGGTGCCCAAAACTGCACCAAGGACTTGGGGTGAGGTTTCCCCAGTGCAGAGCAGGGTGGGACAATCCCCTCCTCTGACCAGCTGGCAATGCTGTGCCTGGTGTGTCCCAGGACAGGGATGTCCCTCCTGGCTGCCAGGGCACTGCTGACTCATATTCAGCTTTCCACTGACCAGGATCCCCGGTCCCTTCCCAGAGCTGCTCTCCAGCCTCTGTTCCCTGCTGTATGCACACAGCCAGGGTTGCTGTGGCCCAGGTGCAGAATCCAGCTCTTGCCTTTGTTAAGGGTCAGGAGCTTTGCAGAGATTTTGCAGCTGTTCTGGGGATGGCCAGAGAGCTGGCAGCTCCAGCAGAGGGGCACAGCCCCAAACAGCATAGTGGCTGGGTAAATCACAGGCTCCTCAGTGGGAAACTTGGGTCTCTGTGAGGAGTTTGAGGACCAGAAAGGAGCAGACTGTAGCAGCAGTGGGACAGAGGGTAGCTGTGGCTGCCAGGCTGGAGTAGGGCTCAAAGGTTAGGACAGTATGGTAGGTCAGAGTTACCCACTTGCTCTGGCACAGATCTCCTTTCTCCATCCAGCTCAGCTCATCTGCCTTGGCCTGAAGGAGCTTCTCTCTTGTACAGAGGCCAAGACCTCTCCTTCCCTGTGCTGGATGCCAGCGCTCACCAGCTCTTCCTGTGGGGAGCAGAGGGGCCCTCAGCTGGAAACCAGGGCAGGATGCTCTGAGCCATGTGCAGACCCCGCATCCTTGTCTGCCGTTGCAGGGCAGGCCCTGGCCTGTGGGACAAAGCTCTTGTTGGTCCCACTGCGGCCAGAAAGAGCGGGATACATCCAGGGCCTTTCCTCAGCGTGGAAAGCTGTGCCAGCCCGGAGCCAGCAGCCTCCCGTGCTTCCTCAGTGGCTCTGGTCTCACCCTCCCCTTTGAACTCTGCTTCCTTTAGGTCTTCTGGGCAGGTGATCTCCGGGGATGCGTGCGCTGGCACCAGCACCCGCACTGTCACCAGCGTGCAGGGCGAGCACCAGATCAACCAGATCGCGCTGAACCCCACGGGCACCGCGCTCTACGCCGCCGCCGGCAACTCCGTGCGCGTCTGGGAGCTGAGCAGGTCAGGGGGCTGCTGGTCCTGCGGGTGCCACCCGGGCACTGGCTGCTCAGATAGGTCTGAAATGATCCCCCTGGGGAAAATGAAAGGCTTTCTCACAATGGAAGTTGCCCGGAATAAGGATTTTCAGGACCCTTTCCTATGGGACCCGAGGGGTGATGAGCAGCACTGGAGCTGTGTGGGATGAGGGGTTTGTCTGTGCATGGGGCAGAGCTTAGCAGAAGGGAGAAGGCAAGTGGGATGAGCAGCAGGGCCCTGATTTCCCTTGTCCTCCTACCCACTGGGCACTGGGCTGTGAACCCTGTGCTGCAGCCTGGGCTCTGCAGCCAGGTGTTTGCACACTCAGGTTGTGCAGCCAGGTGTTGGCACTCAGGCTGTACAGCCAGGTGTTTGCACACTCAGGCTGTGCAGCCAGGTGTTGGCACACTCAGGCTGTGCAGCCAGGTGTTTGCACACTTGGGTTGTACAGCCAGATGTTTGCACACTCAGGTTGTGCAGCCAGGTGTTGGCACACTCAGGCTCTGCAGCCAGGTGTTTGCACACTCAGGTTGTACAGCCAGGTGTTGGCACACAGGCTCTGTAGCCAGATGTTTGCACACTCAGGTTGTGCAGCCAGGTGTTTGCACACTCAGGTTGTGCAGCCAGGTGTTGGCACACAGGCTCTGCAGCCAGGTGTTTGCACGCTCCCAGGCTGCCCTCCTCCCCTGGAGTCACAGGGAATGGGCTCTCCCTGCCCACTCTCCCCCAAAGAGAACGATCCCTGCCGGGGCACCCCAGGGCTGGGGGAGGCTCTGCGTGGGAGGGCCCTTTGGGTGAGCTCCAGCTCTCTGACCTGTGCCCTCGCACCCAGGCTGCAGCCCGTGGGAAAGCTGAGTGGCCACATCGGGCCCGTGATGTGTCTCACAGTGAACCAGACGGCGAGCAACCACGACCTGGTGGTCACAGGCTCCAAGGATCACTATGTCAAGGTACTCTTCTCCCTGGGGAGCAGCACCCCGAGTCCTGTAGGGAAGCCCAGATGTTGGCAACCCCTCACTCTTCTGAAAACTGAGCCCAGATTCTGTTTTCACCTCTGTATGTGAGGTTTTCACTTGTTTTCCCTTCCCAAATCTTGCCTTTTGCTTGGTCCACAATGCACCTTTGGAGGAGTTGTATTTCTCTCATGCATCAGACTCTGGCTGGGATTTGCTGTGAGGGCTGACCCAGATGAGCAGCTCACCCTGTTCTGTTCAGTAATCCCCCCTGATAAAGATGCCTTGTGCCTGCTCGGTCACAGCTCCAGCACAGCAGGAGCCTGTCCCTTCCTCTCAGGTTTTAGCAGGCTGAATTAGAGATGTCACCAGGGATGTGAGGAGGGGTGGTGAGATGGTGAGTGGGACAGGATCCCACCCAGCTGTCAGCTGGCTCCTGAGGAGTGTGAAGGCTCACCATGAGTACAATGCAGCAGTGGGGCTGTCCCTGGTGGTAGATCTCCTCTGCTTGTGGCAGGACCCTCCAGAAGCCCCCAACAGCCAGTGCTCAGTCCCATTTCCAGCATCACTCTAGGTGCCCTGAGCCTAGAACACAGAGGGTGGTGGCCAGACGCCCCAGGAGAGGGCCAGCTGCGTCCCCAGTGCCATCTGTGCTCCGTTACCCGCTGCTTTTCCCAGGTGTTTGAGATCACGGAGGGCATGGCTGGCAATATTGGCCCCACTCACAACTTCGAGCCCCCTCACTACGACGGCATTGAGTGCCTGGCCATCCAGGGAGATGTCCTCTTCAGCGGCTCCAGGGACAACGGCATAAAGAAGTGGGATCTGGAGCAGCAGGAACTCATCCAGGTCTGGAGGGGAGCAGAGCACAGGTCCTGTGGTTCCACAGGGCAGAGGGGGGATGCTGCTGGGGGGTTGTCCAGGAGCTTAGTGCCAGTGTCTGCATGGAGCTCAGCAGGGAGGGCACTCCCAGCCCTGGGCCCTGTGTGGGTGAGGGTGTGCTGTACACCCATAATTTGTCCAGCAGGGTGCTTGGGGTTGCCAGCTCTCCTTCAGACAGGCTGTGGCATCAGTTGCAGTGTGGGGGCTCGTGTTCCACCCTGAATTCTGGGTTGTTGTCTCCTGCCCAAGGGAGAAACCAAACCGTGACTTTTGAGCCCGTACCCTTCCCTTGGCTCCTAACTGGGTGTCACCAGTCCCACGGTGCCAGTCTGTCCCAGGGTGTCACTGGGAACCCAGGATGGGTGCACGAGGCTGCTGCAGACGAGGTTGGTCATGACCTCTGCTCTGTGCCTGTGCCTACAGCAAATCCCCAATGCCCACAAAGACTGGGTCTGTGCCCTGGCCTTCATCCCCGGCCGCCCCATGGTGCTGAGCGCCTGCCGAGGGGGCGTCATCAAGGTCTGGAACGTGGACACCTTCACCCCAGTCGGGGAGATCAAGGGGCACGACAGCCCCATCAACGCCATCTGCACCAACTCCAAGCACATCTTCACCGCCTCCAGGTGAGCCTTGGACGTTCTGCCCCCACGGCCCCTGGGAAGGGGGAGACCCTGGGTTGGAGCCGTCCCCCCCGGGCCTGGGTGGGTGTGGGTGAACAGGGAGCGGGGAGGGAATGGCAGCTTTTTAGTCCCTCTCCTCCTTCATCTCCTTTTGCCCTCTGTAGCCTGCCCACGGCAGGGCCTGCCCACCACGGTGCCAAGAGCTGTCCCTGGCCATTCCCTGCCCACTGGTGATGCCCTGGGTTACTCCCCACGCAGGGACCCCTCTCCCTCGGGGCTGGGCATTGTCTGCTGCTCTCGGGGAGCTCTTCAGCAGCAAGACTCTGATATCCTCTTTTCGACCCTGTCCCTTTTCTCCCTTCCTTTTTCTCTGTCTCTCTCTGCCTCTCCTTCTCCCCACCACCCATCTGTGCCACAGCGACTGCCGGGTAAAGTTATGGAATTACGTGCCTGGGCTCACCCCTTGCCTTCCACGACGCGTCCTTGCCATAAAGGGCCGTGCTACTAGTCTGCCTTGACCCTCCTGCTCTTTGACTCTCTTGCTCATTCGCTCTTCTTCCGTCTCTCCTTCCCTCTTCTCTCCATCTCTCCCTCCCTCTGTCCCTCTCACTGTTGCTTTTGCTCCTCTCTCTCTTCCCCCCCCCCCCCCCCAACCCCCTTTTTCTCTGGTCTGAGCTGCTTCTTCACGGTATGAAACTATTCTGCGTTTTTCCCCACTTGATAAGTCTTTGTTAGAATGGACTCCCCCCTTTGTCCCAGTCATACCCCTGCCTTGGTTTCACTTGCTTTTTGGTTTTTTTCCTCGCCGAGTGCCCACATTTACTTTGGCAACTCTGTGGGAAGCCACGTCCTGGCCGTGCCTTTGCATGGATAGTGGGTTGGGAGTCAGCAGCCACCCCCAAATCAGCCCCAGGAGCAAAGCAAAGCAAAGCAAAGCAAAGCAAAGCAGCTCCCTGGGTGTCACTGCTGGGACCGAGCTGGAGCTCGTTCAAGGCGGGTAGGAGTCCTGGTGTGGGGTCAGCCCTGGAGGTCACCATTTCCCTTTGTCCCCAGCTGCTGCCAGGGGGGTGAGTTGGAGGCTGAGCCCCATCGGGTTTGCCTTCTCCCCAAAGTGCACCAGACAACCTCCTGCCAAGGGAGAAGGGCCTGGGGGGCTGGGGGGCTGCATGCTGGCAGGGGACGGGGAGCGGGCACCTGGAGGTGCCCCTGGGGCGGGGTCTGTGGGGCTCCTGCCCCGACCCCCGGGTCATGCTGTCCCTCTCACCTTTGTTCCTCAGCGACTTGACAGTGAAGCTCTGGAGTGGGAGGAGGTTGCCTGCGGGGTCAAACTAGGAACTGCAGAAAGACTGGAAGGCGTGGGGGCAGGGTGAAGGGCAGGGTGCCTCCCCCTGCTAGCAGGACTCGGTCACCTACAGGAGCTCAGCCCAGGACAGGGATTTCTTTGTGCCTCACCCAACAATGCTGCATCTGGTGCTTTGAGCGCTGTCAGCTCCTGTGAGGAAGCAGCTCTGTGGGGCACCAGCAGCTCCACCTGCCCTCCTGCTGAGGCTTCTCCATGGTTCTCCAGTGAACAGGAAATGTTTCATCTCTCCTCTCACCCATCCTGCTGTAAGGACTTCATGGGGGTCAGAGATCCCTGACTCCTTCCCTCCTGCCTGTGTGGGCTCCTGTGGCCTCTGCCGTGCTGTGCTGCTCCCGGGCTGGTTCCTGCAGGAGTCTTTCTCCACTCCACGAGGACATCTGGTGTCTGCTGGCCAGGACCACAACACAGAGGGTGCTTCTCTGGAGCCATTCCTTGTGCTACACCTCTGCTGTGGGTCTGCAGGATTTCCTGGTACTCCTAGCCTTCCCTACCCTCTCTGGACTGTCCCCAGTGCTTAGAGGGGTGCACCTCCAGGCTCCTTTGCCATGTCCCGCCTCGTGAGGCACAGCAAGCCTGGGAAGATCTCCGTCAGGCAACTTCCAGACAGACCTGCTGGAAGAACACCTGCTCCCTTTGACATCCTCCAAACCCCGGTTGTAAACTCAACTGCCCCATGGCTCTGGGCTCTTCCCCACGTGCCCAGCCTGCTCTGCAGTGGGAAGGGGCCGCTCTGGACATGGTGACCCCCATCAAGGGTTTGTGATGGGTTCCTGCAGCGAGTCAACCCCCTTGAGACGGAGAAATGAAGCGAGAATGGAGGTTACAGTGCAAAAAAGCCAAGGCTGGATTTGTCACTCCACTGCTGTGGCTCTGTCTGTCCTCCCCTTAGGTTCTGCCCTCAGACCCCTGCCTGGACTGGAGCTTGCTTAGGCCGGGCGTGCTGGCCCGAGGATCCAGGGGTGGAGAGGAGCCAGCAGGGCACGGAGCAGCCAGAGTCCTCTGTGGGAGGAGCAGAGGGGAGCGGGTTGCACACACGGATCTTGCACAAGGCTCCTGATTCCCCCTGCGCCCCAAGGACAATCCTGCAGTGGATCACCTTGCACAACCTCATCTCCTGGAGGGTCTGGGGGCTCCACCCAGGAGTGTTTCCCCAAGGACACACGTTCTGCAGGCTCTTTCCTCTGTCTCTCCTGTTCAAGGGGGGCTGGTGAAGGCCCTGGTCTCACACTGGAGCTTCCCTCCATCTCTCCCATGGCCCATTGGACCATCCCCTGCCCTGTCCTGCCCTGGGCCACCCAGGGCTCTTGTGGGATGGCCGAGGAGACCCCAGGATGGGTGTTCTTGCCTCACACGCTCTCCTTTCCCCTTTGTCACAGAAGAAGCAGCACTTGAACTCAAATTTAAGGATTTCTCCGTGTGATCCCACCAGCACTGAACTGGGATCTTGGAGGCCAGGGGCTCCAGGACCTGCCCCATAAAGCACAGACCATTTCCCCTCTGCTCTCTCCAACCACGGTGAGACCTTGACCAGCCCCAGGTCCTGTGCCAGCAGCCCTTGTTCTGAGCATTCTGGCTGGACTGAGGGGATTCCTCTGCATCATGAAAGACAGGAGTATCTCTATTGATTTGGTGGGGGAGGGGGGCTGCCTTTTTTGGGGGGGTAGATTCCATCCTGCTGGCTTGCCTTGTTGGAGGGTAAATGGTACGTGTGTGTGTGTGTGTGTGTGTGTGTGTATGGGGGTCTGGGGGAGGTCTCTGCCCCCCAGGCCTGTCTGGGAGAGGGTTTCTGCACCCATTCCTCAGCTGGTTTATCCTTTGCTTGGCTGGAGGGGCTGTGTGTGTGTGTGAGGTGTCTCTGGCAGAGTGTTTGGCTGTGGCCTGGTGTCATGTGTGAATCTCTGTCTGCTCTGAGGTCTCCAGTGCCTGCCCTGGAGCCTTCACTGCTCCCTGCTGCCGTGAGCAGAGGTGGCTCTGGGGCACTAGGGTCAGACCTGCCTTGCCTTTTGCCACCAGTACCTTCCTGTGTGCAGGCTAGAAGTGCCTGCTTAGTGTTCCAGGGCTGAGTGACCAGTCCTGGAGGATGCTGAGCCTCTCTTGCTGCTGTGTCCAGCAGCCTGGTGAGGGGCTTCAAGGCTCTCACAGCCTGTGGAGGGAGGGAGGGAGGGAGCTGATGTTGGGGCATTGGTGTCCTGAGGCAAGGGGGGTTGAAGTGAGGTCTGTCCTGATTTAGGGATAGTGCTAATAGTTCCAATTTAGTGCTCCCACTGAAGCTGTGCACCACTCACACCCCCATCCCCAGCAGGGTGGAGAGGGGAATTGGAGGCACAAAAGATGAAGATCACAGATTGAGATGAGAGCAATGTACTGGAAACAGCAGTGAGATAAAAAACAAACTGGAAACAGCAACAATATTAATAACAAAAGTATAAAAAGAGAGAATGATCCACATGCAGAATGCTCACCCTGGAGCCCATGACCTGACCACAGCCATGTTTTACTGACCAGAGTAGATCACAGCAGAAGAGAAGAAATGGATTCTGCCCGTGTATCTCAGTGGCATCAGGGTACATTGTGTGTAAAGCCTTATGCTCTGGAGGATCTGCTGTGCCAGCCTTGGCTCCACACAGTCCAGCAGAGCCCATTGCTGCTCTCCCCACCTGGCTGGAGGCAGGGCCCCTCTAGTTCTTGTCGTGGTACTCACTGCTCACTTCTTGCACCGGAAACTGGAGTGGCATCTGTCCTTGAAGAATTCCCTGCAGCTGTTGCTTCTCCTCTCAGCTCACACCCATGCTGCCAGGGCAGAGGTGGGTTTTCCATCCCACTCCCTCTTGTCCTCTCTGTGGTGATGCAGGTAAAACCATAGGTTGCCTTGTGGTGTGTCCCCTCTCTCTCTCGAGGGGGGCAGTTGCTCCCAGCAGCGGACTCGGGTCTGTACTGGTGTGACATGGGACATCTCCTCAGTCCACAGAGCGTGGGCTGGGCCACAGGCTTTAGACAGTCTTTTTACACAGTTGAGACACAGGTTGGTAGGAAGGAAAAAAGATGATCTTCATCATCAGCGTCGGGGAGCCACCTTTAACGCTGTTTGTTCTCCTGTTGGCATCAGTGCCAGTGGGCCAGTGCGCTCTGTACAACCTCCTGCCACGTGCACTGTGTACACCGGACCTCACCTGCACCTACAGGGGGCTGCTGGTTATCTGAACCCCCAGGGGCTCCCTCTGACACAGCGAATTCCCTCAGGTACTGGCTCCCTTCTCCGTGGGCGTCCAGCTGCTTGGCTGCGCTACTCCATCATCCTTGAGGGACTGCCTTTCCCTCACACTTGACGGGAATTGCCTCCAGAGGCTGCGAGGTGCTGTCCTCTTCCCGGTCCCCTTGTCAATGCCCACATCCCAGCTCCACTTCCATCCAGTTCCACAGCGTGGGCTGCACTGTCCCAGCCCTGGAGCAGTCGGGTCACCAGGGGCTCCACCCAGCTGGCAGCTGAAATCTCTTCACATCCCAGCTCTGGGTGATCATCTCCAGCCCTGCCTCTTCCTCCTGTTCTTCTTTATCCCTCTCTATGCAAACTGATTTGGTCTTGGATCTCATCTTCTGTATAGGGGCGGCTGTAGCCAGCACAGGCTGTTCCTGTGGCTCAGCTGCACTTTGAGTGGCCACGGCGCCTGTTCTGCTTTCCTCCTCCTCCCCCTGAGGATGCTGTCCAGTGAAAAGCAGTGTCTGGGAAATGCTAACCAGGCCCCAGCACGCTGCAATGAGTCTGTCCTCACTGGAGCTGCCACAGCGTTCTCCTTGCAAATGCTCTGTCACTTTTACAGCGTCTTGTACTTGTTCAGGGGGATGCTTCCAAACCAGTGGAGGAGAGAATTTCTTCCAAAAGTGGCCCATTTTCTCCCGTGTTCCATGCCAGTCATGACTATTCCCCATCAGGGTCGATCTCTGAATAACCTCCCTAGAACTCCCTTTCCTGACTCCAGAGATTATATGGAGTGCACTAAGGCCACCTGGCAAAAATATGATTTCCTTAACGTCCAAAGGGAATTCAGAACTTCAAAAGCTCTTTTAACAGGCCTCAAGGGGGAAAAGTGGGTGAAAGACTGGGGAAAATCCTCCTCCCCTGTTCCCCCCTTGGGCTGGTCATGATTGTCATGAATGGAGTCCCAAAGGTAGTGCCCGAGGTAAGGGTACAAGAGCAAGACATATCCCAAATGCCCCTCACTGCCCTTAATGTTATCATGTCACAAACTGATGTCCCACAGAACATCACCAGAGCAGTGCTGATCCCTCTCCCTGCTCTGAGAAAGAGCACTGTGATGGGAACATACAGAAATATCTACAGGGTTAGGTACCCACGTGAGCACGCCAAGCAACATTTTGACCAGTGGCTCAGTACCTAATACAGAAAATGTTTGGATCAGATTTGTTTCCAACCCACTCTGGGCAGATCTGTTGTCATCTCAACCGTACAAGCCCTACCCTGGGATGCCCAAAAAAAAAAGGCTGTTGTGGTTTAGGAATGGTATTACCCAATTTAGTGTTCCCATTATAACTGTGCACTGCCACAGCCCCCACCTCCTTCCTTCCCCACGGTGGAAGGGAGAGGAGAATTGAAGGCACAAAAGGTAAAAAAATCTCAGGTTGAGACAGGAACAACTGACTGGAAACAGCAATGAGATAAGAAAAATCAACAGCAACAACATTAATAACAAAAGTGTACAAAAGAGAGCAAATCACATGCAAAATGCTCACCGCAGTGCACACTACCCTGACTGGAAGAGATCCCCTCTCCCTGGAAGAGACTCCCTTCCTCCTGCCCCAGCAATGATGTGAGGTGGCATTGAAGAACCTCTGGGTTCTGGCCACATCCCCTCCTGGCTACTGCAAAAATTAACTCTGTCCTGGCTGGAACCAGGACAGGGCTGACTGTGATCCCATAGTTCTGTGTGTGTGTGTGTGTGTGTGTGTGTGTGTAGGTCTTAGTACCTGTGTGGGTTGATGTTTCTCGTGCAGAAGAGCATTTCTTGGGTGCTGATCTGGTTTAGCTACCTCACGGTGCAAGCTGGGCGCTGTCGTCACTGGGTTTCGTATTGGGGACGGGGTGGGGAGTTTGTGGTGTAAGACTTTTCTTTTTTGTTCTCTTAATTATTGTTATTGTTACGGTTTGGACACTTGAATTCGTCCTGGGGAACAGGTGGCCTCGCTCCCACCTTGCTGCACGTCTGAGCCAGCCCCTGCATTCCCCTCCCTGCCTCCTCCTGCAGGGCAGCAGGGCTGGAGCTCCCTGCGCTGCCAGCTCCCACCTTCGCAGTGGGATCCCCCAGCGCGGCGGCAGCACCGAGATTTTGCTCCCATTTCTAGCAGGATCCTTGGTCTGAGGATCTGTGGGGTTGCATTGGTTATTCTGTGGATCGGCAGCCCGGATGTGGCTCCCACCTCGTCCCGTGGAAGGGTGGAAAGGGAACTCTGAAAGGCTCAGCTCAGCCCGTATTTCTTCCTCTGCTCTCACAGATATCCTCTGTGGATGCGATGAAGGTCTCGGCTGGGAAATGCCTGTGCAAAGCACATTGCTGGAATGGGCTGGTTCAGCCCCCGCTTCCCAGAGCCTGCTGCAGCTGCAGGGCAGCAGGGACTTGGTGCTGTAAGAGCCTCTGCTCAAGCTGGGGCTGGTCTGTGAGAAGCTGATTCTGCTGTGTGATGTTTGATTTTTCACTCCCAAACCCCGTAGCTGTGTCTAGATTCAGTCGCAGGCACTGAACACAAACAAGGGGGGCCCCGGAGCCCCCAGCTTTCTCTGCTTGGGGCTGGGAGCTGCCCTGGCACCGGGAAGGTGGGGAGCTCTGAGCCACACGGTCACTCTGGGCTGCAGGTCCTCCCGAACAGTAAAGCACAAGGTCCCACGTGCAGGTGGCTCCAGGAGGGGTGGCCCCTTGGCCCTTCAGAGCTGAGACAGCCGAGGAGGAGGTGGACTGGCACGAGGGCTCTTTGCCTGCCGTGCTGCATCCCTTTGCACTGTGCTGGCTGCTCCCTGGAGCTCAGGCTGCACAACTCCAGTCCCCTCTGGTGGTCTCAGAGCCCCTCTGAGAGCCCCTCCAGGGCAGGGACACTTTGCAGCTGCCTTTGTACCAAGCACCTCATTTTTCTTCGCCCTTGGGCGCCTTGATTTGTTACAAGGGTGTCACAAATCCTGCCTATGTCCTTCCTCAAGCTGCTGGGTTATGCTTTTTTCCCCAGGGCCTAACTCTACTCTCCTCACCCCCAGCACACAGGGGCCAGCTCCAGCCTCTGCAGAGGGCACAGGGCTGCCCCAGAGCTGAGCTTTGCACAATGGGGTGGACAAGAGCCGGGAGCCTAAAAGCACTGGATCCCCAAACCACTGTGAGCCCTCCTGAGCAGTGTCCCCTCCCTGTCACCTACAGCTCTGGGGACACAGGATGGGCTGGCCAGCTGCGAAGAATGGGAGCTCTGGGGTCCCGTCCTGTCCCCTCCAGGTGTGTTGTTCCTCCCCACCACCTCTGAGCGCAGCTGCTTTGGGGTCTCAGTTGCTGCCTCCTGCCTTGGTGCTGCAAAACCAGTGCCTGCTTCCCACGGTGCTCTCCCAGTGCCCCACACCAGTCCTTCCCCTGCCCCACGCTGAAGAGAGTCCAGGTACGACCCCTGCCAAGCCCAGGGTTCCAGCTCGCTTTCCACAGGTTCCCTGGAGCTTCACTGTCTCCCGCAGGCTGCTTGTCCTGAGCCCCCCTCACCCTTCTGGGAAGGGACGAGGACCCCCAGCCCCTCCAGGTGCTGCACGGTGCTCCAGCCGTAACTGGGACAGGCCAGCACAGACCCAACTCCCAGAAAAGTCCAACCCTGCACCTTCCTCCTGCCCCAGGGCTTGTCCCCTCATCCCCCACAGCTCTGCCCTGCTTCCTACCAATTGCTCCTCCTGGCCTGGGACCCCCAGGTCCGGCCCCACAGCAGGCTGGGGCAGCTGCAGCACTGTGTCACCTGCTCCGTCACTCCTCTCCGCACAAGGAGCACAATAGCAGATGCCTTTTCACACTCGGAGCTTTTTCCAGAGGCCGGCTGCTCTGAAGGCTGCTGTTGTCTCTGTGGGGGTTGTGCAGCCCGGCCCTGCTGTGGGTTGCTCAGAGCACGAGGTGTGTGCGTGTGTTTTATACCTTGGTGTGTTCCTGTAAATAGTGTAAGTTATTGTGGTCTCCTGCTGTACGTTTTTCAATGGCCGTGTTCGTTTCTTGCCTCTTTTGTCTTTGCAAATAAAACGTTCTTGACATGAAGGGATGGAGCTCAGAGGTGGCTTTGAGGAGGGGAAGGGCACAGCCAGGAGCCTCCCATCCCCTCCTGTTCCCATGTGCCTGGCCCAGGGGCTGGGATGGATGGGGGACTGTGGCTGCAGCACTCCTGGCCCTGCCCGATGGAGTGGGAAGTGTCCCTCCCCATGACAGGGATTATTAGACGTGGTGGCCTTTGAAGGTGTCTTCCACCCCAAACCATTCTGTGATTCTGGAATCCTGTTGGTTGGGACAAGAGGAAACACCCTCAAGTTGTTCCAGGGGAGGTTCAGGTTGGATATTGGGGAAAATTTCTGCACCAAAAGGGTCGTCAGGCCTTGGCACAGACTGTCCAGGGCAGTGTCACCATCCCTGGGAATGTTCAAAAGATGTGTGGATGTGGCACTTGGGGACGTGGTTTAGTGGTGAACGTGGCAGTGCTGGGGAGGGGTTGGACTCGATGATCTTACAGGGCTTTCCCAAACGAACATTTCCATGATTCTAAGTGACCTGGACCCCTGTGGGCAGCAGGTCCTCAGGCAGAACTGATCTTAGTGGAGAAGATTCAGGGGCTGAGGTGGTCGAAGCCTGGCCTCAGCCTGGCTGGGCTGCCCCTCTGCTGAGGAGGAGGAGGAGGAGGAGGAGGAGGAGGAGGAGGAAGAAGAGGGTTCCCACCAGGCAATGCCAAAACCTGCGGGGGTCGGAGCATCCCTGAGCCTGAACATCCAAAACCTGCGGGGGTCGGAGCATCCCTGAGCCTGAACATCCAAAACCTGCGGGGGTCGGAGCATCCCTGAGCCTGAACATCCAAAACCTGCGGGGGTCGGAGCATCCCTGAGCCTGAACATCCAAAACCTGCGGGGGTCGGAGCATCCCTGAGCCTGAACATCCAAAACCTGCGGGGGTCGGAGCATCCCTGAGCCTGAACATCCAAAACCTGCGGGGGTCGGAGCATCCCTGAGCCTGAACATCCAAAACCTGCGGGGGTCGGAGCATCCCTGAGCCTGAACATCCAAAACCTGCAGGGGTCAGAGCATCCCTGAGCCTGAACATCCAAAACCTGCGGGGGTCGGAGCATCCCTGAGCCTGAACATCCAAAACCTGCGGGGGTCGGAGCATCCCTGAGCCTGAACATCCAAAACCTGCGGGGGTCGGAGCATCCCTGAGCCTGAACATCCAAAACCTGCGGGGGTCGGAGCATCCCTGAGCCTGAACATCCAAAACCTGCGGGGGTCGGAGCATCCCTGAGCCTGAACATCCAAAACCTGCGGGGGTCGGAGCATCCCTGAGCCTGAACATTCCTGGACATTCCAAACCTGCGGGGGTCGGAGCATCCCTGAGCCTGAACATCCAAAACCTGCGGGGGTCGGAGCATCCCTGAGCCTGAACATCCAAAACCTGCGGGGGTCGGAGCATCCCTGAGCCTGAACATCCAAAACCTGCGGGGGTCGGAGCATCCCTGAGCCTGAACATCCAAAACCTGCGGGGGTCGGAGCATCCCTGAGCCTGAACATCGCATCAATTCCCCCCGCGAGCGGGCAGAACGGGGGAGGTGCAGTGGCGCGAGGCCGCCGGCAGGGGGCAGCGCTGGCTGCGCGATCGCGGCGCCCGGAGAGCGGAGAGGGGACCTGGGGCGGGGGTCCCGGGGACGGGGGTGCGGGGTCCTGCCGGGGTGAAGGCGGTGTTTGGGGGTGCGGGATCCTGCCGGGGTGAAGGGAGGTGTTTGGGGGTGCGGGGTCCTGCCGGGGTGAAGGGAGGTGTTTGGGGGTGCGGGGTCCTGCCGGGGTGAAGGGAGGTGTTTGGGGGTGCGGGGTCCTGCCGGGGTGAAGGGAGGCGTTTGGGGGTGCGGGGTCCTGCCGGGGTGAAGGGAGGTGTTTGGGGGGTGCGGGGTCCTGCCGGGGTGAAGGGAGGTGTTTGGGGGGTGCGGGGTCCTGCCGGGGTGAAGGGGGTGTTTGGGGGGTGGGGGGTCCTGCCGGGGTGAAGGGAGGTGCTTTGGTGCAGTGCATGGTCCTGCCGGATGGGGGGATTGTTGGGGGGGATGTTGGGGGGGATGCTGGGGGGATGTTGGGGGGATTTTGCGGGTATGTTGGGGGGATGCTGGGGGGATGGAGTGCAGGGTCCTGCCAGTGGGAGATTTTGGGAGAGATGCTGGGAGGTGGGGCCGGCAGGGCCCTTGCTGGTGCGGGCTGTGGCGGTGGGGGATGTGTGACACGATGTCAGGGTGCGGTGCCTGCTGAGCCCCCCGAGGTGAGCGATGTGGAACACACAGATGCCGGGCAGCCAGCCTCCTCCAGGGTGGGGAGGGGGACAGCGACTGGGACCTGCAACCCCTCCGGGCCGGGCTCAGCTCCTGCAGGTTCCATTTTCTCTTTTCCAGCCAGCCAGCGCTGGTAGAACTGGTGAGACAGAGCAGCCTCGGGCTGTGCCACACCGACCACCGGACACCGACCCTGCGCCCTGCCCGGGCCAGCTCTGAGGTGTCTCTGGGGGCTGGCAGTGCCCAGAGGTGTCCCAGCCTGTGACATGGCTGTCACCTTGGCGTGAGCCTCTGTACCGACAGCCACCATGGTGCTGCCAGGGCAAGTGGCAACCTTGGGTTACAAACGTGGGGGTCTCATGGGCCCAACCCCCCTCGCAGGGCAGGTGACACCACAGCATCTGTTCCCAGCCATTCGTGGCACCACAGACACTTTTTCTTGCCAGTCACCATGTCATGCCACACTCACAGCCACCTTTTTCTTGCTGCAGCAAGATGCCAGCCTGGGCTGGCACAGCCTATGCCATGCACCCCGCATGCCCAAAGGTGCACTGGGCACAGCAGGGACACAGCCCTGGGAGCTGCCAGCTCTGGTGACAACATGCTGGCAGCCCTGTGCCACTCATCCTCAGGGAATTGCTCTGAGCCCATCAGGGCTGTGGCTGCTTCTGGGCACCGTTCTGCACCTTGCTGTGCCCCACGGTTTCAGGGAGGCCATGGGGACACCTGAGGAGAGGCTTACACCCTCCCAAGCTCCCAGCACAGTGTTTCAACATCTCCAGGGAGCGTTGCCCACGCTGATCTCCCCAGAGCCCATCAGAGGGCTCAGGTTGTGGCACATCAGTGGACAAAGGGGCAGGAAGGGCATTCCTGCAGGCAGGAAAGCTGGAGGGCACCTGCAGGGCCCTGGGGAGGACAGCTCAGATCCACTGGCCTCCTGATACCCAAACCCAGGGGAAGGAAGGGGCAGGCTGAGTCAGAGGAGGACCTGCAGGAGGCTGAGGGTGTCACCCACTGGGAGCCCCTCTCCCACGGTGGCATTGCCTGGGTGCAGGGAGCGGCCGTGGTGCCTCCCTGAGGTCAGTCTGCAGGGAAGGGACACCTGGAAAGGGGTGCTCGGGGTGCTCAGTGCCACACAGCCCCGCCAGGCGGCCACCAGATTCCCTGCCATGGGAAGAGCTGCGGGTGGGCTGCGCGTGGCACGGGCAGGAGACTCCCAAATGCCACACGGCCGCCTCACCGCCCCTTGGCCGGTGGCCCAGGGGATGGCGCAATGTTGGCATGTCCCACCCTGCTCCAGGGACACCTGCAGTGTAGTGATGGGTGGAAAAACCTTCCCCAGGGGCAGCTTTCCAACCACACGCCCAGTGGGCAGCCAGGTCCCCAGGCCTGGGCTCCATCCCTGGCTGGATGCGTGGCCAGGCTCTGTGTCTGCTTTCCTTGGTGGCCCTGGCTTGCCGTGTGGCACTGACGGCCGGGGCTGCTCCCTGGCATGGGGATGTCCCTGTGGGATGCTGTGTCCAGGAAACAGAAGGGCCTGGCAGCACCCAGCACCCGTGACTGTGCTGCGGAGGAATGAAGCTGGGGTAGGTGACCACCTGGTGGGACCCGGTGCCTCCTGGCTGCCACCCTGGGCCTGGGGGATGTGACGCGGGGGACGGGACACGAGCCACCAGGTCCTTGCTGGTCCGTGTGCCAAGCTGGAGTATCCATGTTTGCAACAGTCTGTCACCACAGCGTCCCAGGAGGTGGTGTGCTGTCAGGTTTGAGGTGATGAGGACCCCGAAGTGACAAGAAGACAGCTGGGTGATGGCAGGGTCTGCTCTGCTCCCAGGTGCCCAGGATTGCCTCAGACTGCGTGTGACAGTGATGTGGTTGACTCAGCAAAGAACCAGAACAAAAGGGGTGCCCCAGCTTTGGCTAGGGCTCCTTTACCAGCACAGGGCTAAACCCAGCAGGAATATACCCCAAAAGGGCCCCAGGTACCCCTGTGCACAGCCAGAGGGGCAAGAGCCACCAAAGGTACTTCCCCAAATGCATCCCACAACCCTGCCTTGTCCCTTGGCACATGCCCCTGTGAGGGTGCATGCCTGCCGGTGCCAGGTGTGTGTGACATGGCAGGGCACGGGCTGTCACAGCTCTGCAGCCTGTACCAGACCTCCCCCAGGCTAAAATCGACCCTTTCTGACAGACAGACCAGCAATTCTCAGGCACTTGCCCGGTCTCTGCTCTAACCCCACAAAGATCACCTGTCCCCACCTGAGCCCTGTCCCCAGCATTTGTCCTGCTTGGTCACTCAGACCCTCTCCCTGCTCTGGGAAACCCGTTCCTGTGCCATCCTAGCCTGTGCCCCAGGCATGGCCGGGGCACCCACACGCCCACCAGGGCTGGCTGCCCACCTGGCCAGGTGTGTGCCTGGGGCAATGTCCTGGCCCCACTGCCAGGCAAACCCCCAGGCTGGGATCCACAGCCCCCGGGGCCCGCCCCGACCCCATGGGTGTTTTTGGCCGCGGGAGCTGAGCGAACCTGCTGCTGTGAGCGAACAAACACGAGCCTGGCAAAGGGAAGAGCCCGTGAAGGCGGTGTGGGTGAAACTCTGGGCACCGGTGGGGCACGGGCTCTGACAATGATTAAACTGGCCAACCCAGATTTCCCGGCAAGGCAGCGCAGGGCTGGGACCCGGTGGTTCATATTATGCAAATCACCTGGATCTGGGAGCATGAACGTTTGGGGCTGGAATTCCCCTCGGGCTGCCAGATTGTTACGCCGCCCAGGCTATAAAAGCAGAGACACGGGCAGGGCTTGCCCATCGGCACCAGCCTCCCGGGGCCCATGAGCAGTGCCTAGTGGCCAGGGCTCCTTCTCCCCGTGCTCCTCTCTGGATTACCCGCCGCTCCTGGAGTTGCCACCACAGAAGGTACCAAAGCTTTTTTTTGCCGAGGCCTGTTGAAGTCCCCGAGCCCAGGACGGCTTTGCTCTCCTCCCCGTGCGCCTTGGCTCTCAGCGGGGGATGCGCTTGGGCCTCTCCTCGCTCCTCGGTCGCTCTCCCTCAGCAGCTGCCGGCCCTTTGGGGACAGCAGCTCCCCTGCGGCCCCAGGGTTCGTAAAGGGACAGCTCCGTTGGGCCGGGGCTCGGTCCCCTCTGGCTGCAGTGACCGGGATGTGCTTTCTGCGACTGGCTGAGAGGACCGGGGCCGCTGGCCCGGCAGCGGGGCTGTGCCGTGGGGCTCAGGAGCGCCCGGACCCCCACCCACGGAGGGGCTGTGTCGCCGTTCCCTGCCGGCCACCTTCTCGCTGTCACCTCTCCTGGCTGGCAGCAGGGTGAGGCCAGGCTGCTGGGGACAGGGCTCTTCAGGAGCAGAGGGACGCCACGTCCCCAGTTCGCTCCGGCTCAGCCTCCCTCTCTGCCGGCCCCTGAGGAGGCGGTGAGTCAGGCCCCAGCCCCAGCCAGCAGGTGCTGGGTGCATATTTCTGCACAAGTGACCTGAGAGGTGACGATGGGTGGAGGGAGGGACAGCCCGACCTCACCCAGCCTGACTCTGGGGTGCTGCAGGCCCGGGTCCCTCTGCCTGCCCGGCCCGGGGCTCACTGGCATCTCTCGGCACAGAGCTCCATGGCAGGATCTTGTGAGATCAGCAACATCTTCTCGAACTACATCAGCGCCATGTACCAGCCGGACGAGGGGCAGCCAGCCTTGGACATGCTGGGACAACTTGGGGATGACAGCAGCCTGGGGCTTAGTCTGCCCTCCAGCCAGCCCCCGGCACAGAGCACAGGTAGGACCAGCGGAGTGGCAGCGGTGGCACTGGGGCGCCGGGCATGGGGCAGACGTGAGGCAGTGCCACTGTCTGGGAAGAGCGCTCACTGCAAGGTCCTTGTCCCACTGGGACAGGTCAGCAGCTTCCACCGTGCCTCAGTTTCCCCAGGGGAAGGACAAAAGGCTGTGGGGGGACACGAGGTATGGCTGCTGGGAGCACAGTTGATTTATACAGGAGATGGGGGAATCGTTGTCCTCCTCCCACAGGGCAGCACAGGGGACAGGTTGCCAGGGCTCACCAGGAGCAGTTTGGAAGTACAGTTCTGGTGATGGGGGACCATCATGTGATGGTGCTCAGGGAGGCATGAGAGACCCACCAGAGGAGCAGGGTGGATGGCAGCACTAACAGGACAAAGGGCACCGAAACCAGTGCTGAGGGCAGTGTGGGGTCATTGCTGTGTGCAGGGCAGGGCACTAAGGACACTTTAGTCCCATAGCTCTTCGAGTGCTGTGTCCGATAGGATCACCACTGGACCAGACCAGGTGTCCAGCGGCCACCAGCAGCTCGCACGAGGCACGAGGTGCTGGCACAGCCACCCTGCTCTGAGCCCTGCTCTCCATCCCTTGCAGACAAGCCAGAGTGGTTCAGTGAGCTCCCCTACTTCTGGACCAAGGTGCAGGTGCTGGAGTGGATCAGCTACCACGTGGAGAAGAACAAGTACGACGCCAGCTCCATCGACTTCTCCTGCTGCAACATGGACGGGCACACGCTGTGCCACTGCAGCAGGGACCAGATGCGCCTCATCTTCGGGCCCTTGGGGGATGAGCTCTACGACCGCCTGCACGAGATCAGTGAGTGTAGCAAGGTCTCCTTCATCTGCAGGCCTGGCAACTTGAAGAATGAGTTTGAGAGCCCCTCCACTAGCCCAGGATGCCCTGCAGAGGCTGCGTGGGAGGGTATGGGGGGCACAGAACAGGGTCCAAGCACGGCTGGGCTCAGCTCCCAATATGCTTTATTCCCCTTCATATGGAACGGGCATTGCTAATCCCAGTCCTTCACCTCTGTAGCCTCTGATGAGCTGAACTGGATCATTGATCTGCTGGAAAAAGAGGATGTGACTTCCCAGACCCTCCTGAACACCAGCCACCTGGGTAAGAGAGGGGCCCTGGCCAAGCCTTTTCCCTAGGGATCACATACTGATGGCAGAAAAGCTAACCCCTTCTTCCCTTCTCTGCCCCTTCCAGAGCTGGGAAATCCCTGTGCCAAGGACTCCCTGGAAGACTTAAAGCCCACAAACCCTTTCACAGACTTCACCTGCTTGCCGGGTGCCATGTCCCCAGGCAGCTCTGATGTCTCAGGTCAGTGTTTTGACAAGGGTGGGTTTGGGTCTTGCAGCAGTCTGGTGGTAGGGGAAGTGGTGGGAACGAGGGGGAAAAGCCTCCAGAGGCTCAGCAGTCTGAGCCCTGATCCTTTGCCTCTCAGGGCCTGTGATGTCCCACAGCCCCAACTCTCAGGACTCCGGTGGAAGTGACCTCGACCTCGACCCTGCAGAATCAAAGCTCTTCCCTGATGGTGAGTTGTTTGCTTCCAGGCAGGAGCTGGGAGGGGAGGGCTGGCTCCCAGGCAGTTCTACACTTCCTACCTGGCAGTGATGTAGGGACAACACCTGAACACCCATCCTCACACTGAGAAGGAGGGAAAGGTCTGTTTCCCTGGGTGCTCTGCTTCTGTTTCTCTCCACTGAGCAGGGTGATGGGCAGGGCTGGGATAGCTGGGCAGTGGTGATCCCGGTGGGAAGGAGTGGGTGGTGGCAGATGGGTGAAGACTGCAGCCGGGGATCCTGGGCACAGGAATCAGTGTTTGGTATTGATCCCAGCTGGTGATGATACTGGGAACACCAGGATTGCAAGGAAGCAGTAGGATCTAGGGAAGGAGCAGCATGCTGCCCTAAGCATAGTGTGGGGGATGAGGGTGGAATGGGGTGACCTTGCTCTCAGGGGTTCTTTCCCTGGTACCTGGGCCTGAAAAGGCTTCTGGTCCCCAGGAGGACAGGGAGGGAGCTGCAGCCCAGCATGTGCTGCCCAGCCTGACGTGTGCCCCTTTCTGTGCGCACAGACCACTTTTCAGGCAGCAAAAAAGGGGACAGCAAACACGGCAAGCGGAAACGGGGACGGCCCCGAAAACTCAGCAAGGAGAGCAGAGACTGCCTGGAGAACCGGAAGAGCAAGCACTGTACGTGAACCCCCCAGCCCGGCAGCCTGGACTGCCTCCTTTTCTTGGCTTCACGGGGAATGATGGGAGGAAGGGCCTTGGCAGGGGGGATCAGGGTGATCCAAAGGCCCAAGGACCTGCGGGAGCTTCCCTCCTTTACAGCTCCATCTCCTCTTTCAGCCCCAAGAGGTACCCACCTGTGGGAGTTCATCCGGGACATCCTGATCCACCCCGAGCTGAACGAGGGGCTAATGAAGTGGGAGGACCGGCGGGAGGGAGTCTTCAAGTTCCTGCGCTCGGAAGCGGTGGCTCAGCTCTGGGGCCAGAAGAAGAAAAACAGCAGCATGACCTACGAGAAGCTGAGCAGAGCCATGCGGTAAGAGCCCTACCCTGTCCGGGGGGGACCTCCCCCACACAGCTGGGTCAGCCCCACTGGGCTCAGCCTAAGCCCTCTGGCTGTGGGGCTCCATCCAGAGCCTGATCCCACCTCGGTCTCCCACAGATATTACTACAAACGAGAGATCCTGGAGAGAGTCGATGGACGGCGGCTGGTGTACAAGTTTGGGAAGAACTCCAGCGGCTGGAAGGAAGAGGAGGTGCTCAACAGGAACAAGGAGCTGTAGGAGTCCTGGATGGGCCGTGGTCTGCTAAGCCCCTCAGGGCCAGCCCTGAGCCGGGCTCCTTGACAGGAAACTTTGCCTGCAGCTGTATCTGGAAGCTGCTGCCCCACGCGGCGCGTGGAACTCCGACCCTCGCACGGGCGCGCTCGCGTGTGCGGGTGATTTCCAGCACTGAGGTGTTCAGAGCCGATATTTTGGCTCCAATAGGTTCTTGCAAACTGTGACTTCCTTTGCTGGATTCGTACCTCCAGTTGGAGCCGCGGGGACTGTGGCTGTTTCGAAGCCTGAACGGATGCAAAGGGGAAGAGAAGTTCAAGCCCCACTGTGAGAGCCCGGCAGGTCTCCTGCTGTCACCCACCTCCTGCCTGGGCAGAGGAGCAGCACATCTGTGTCACCTGTGACTGGACAGAGCTTGTCCCAGCTGGGGGCTCTTCCCTCTCACTGCTTGCACCGTGCCGAAGGTGCCCCCTGCCCTGTTCGCTGCGTGTGGGTTGGGTGAGACCCCCTTTGTGTAGCAGCTTCTCAGTGTGGCACCTGCTGAGAGAAGATGGGAACACTGTGGAGCTTCACCCGGCCCCAGAAACCCCCCAGTGAGAAGAGGACGTGGGACAGCAGGGCCATGCTGCATTTCCAGCCTGGGCTCTGTCTAGAGACAGGCCTTTTTCCCGAAAAGTAGCTTCTAATTTATGTAAGACCCGAAAAAAAGCACAGAGTGAATGTACAGATATATTTTTTCATGAGTAAGATGTTCCTGTGTGAGAATGTGTGCTGTGGGGCACACAGGTGTGTGGTGGCAGGTGGTGATGCTCAGCTGGACTGAAGTGATGTCACAGGGCACAGACTGGTGCTGTGCCAGCCACAGAAGGGGACGCCAACCCAGCCCAGCACCCACCAGGTGCATGTGGTTTCCTCCTTTTCAAGTGGGAATGTAAGATGAATAAATTGTTGGTTTGTTGGGTTTTTGTACCTACCTGTAATTTTTCTTGTTTTTCTTAAACACATGGTGAGGACCAGGCTTACTTGGGATGTCCTGTGGCATGAACCTCGTCTGCCACCGTGTCCTGCCTGGTCCTCCTGGCACAGCGTCACAGGGTGCTCCTCAGGGTGCGGTGGGCTTCAAGCCACCCATGAAGGGGCACCCTACACCCACTCCCAAACCCTGGCCCTTCTAAAAAGCCCCTGGAATTCTAGCCCTGGCACTCTCCTTTCCTGGAGAACTGGCTCCAAGCCGGAGTTCACCAGGTGCAGGCTGAGGGGAAGCAAAGTCCTGGGTGGTCTGGGGAGGGGTATCCCCCCAACACCCTCCACCCTGAACCGGTCACAGCCTGGGGGAGGACCTTCAGCCTCTTTCTGGGAGAGAGAAGCTAGACATGAAGCACAGACACTGCAGTATGATTAATGGTTGCTCAGCCTGTTTTCTGGCCTCTTCCAAGAGCTGGCTGGCACAAGGGCCACATCTCAGGAGGGGTGACTGCAATGACCTGGCAGTGTGAGCAGCACAAACACGTCATGTTCCCCTTCTTGCCCAATGCCATCTTGTCTTCTCCATCCAGCCCAGCTGTGAGCAGGCCCGGAGGTTGTCTCAGGGGTGCTGAGATGATCCCTCCAACCCACAGGAGCTGTCCTGGGGTGGCAGGAAGGAATTCAGGGTGTTGGAGGCCAAGCAGGCTCTCTGATATGTTTCTACCATGAACGTGGCAAGCAGCAAGGGCTCCAGGCTGGCACACACTGCATTTCACAGTGAGACTCTGAACACTGCTGGGCACCAGAGGATCTTGGTGCCACCCTGACCTTCTGCTGGTGCCCAGGACCTGCTGAATTGGGGGCACATAGGGCACTGCTCATTTCCTGCTCACACCCAAAGAGAAAAGCCCTGGGCCCTCTCCTCTGAGCTTGGAGCTGGACCGGGTCTGGGATGCCCGGGCAAAAGCTCTTCCACATCCTTCCCCATGGTTTCAGCCACTGCCTGAAGAGACTAAGGAAAGAAGCCAGAGAACCAGCAGGAGAGTGAGGGGAGGTTTTGCTGCCTAGACAGTAAAGGTGCTTTGCAAAGCCTGAGATGCATTTTTGGCAGGGGGATCCAGCCGTTTATTGTGGAATCACAGAATCCCAGAACAGTTTGGGTTGGATAAAGCTCATCTCATTCCACACCCCTGCCATGGGCAGGGACACTTTCCACTATCCCAGGTTGCTGCCCAGCCTGTCCTCGAACACTTCCAGGGATGGGACAGCCACAGCTTCTCTGGGCAGCCTGTGCCAGGGCTTCACCACACCCATAGGGAAGAAATTTTTCCTAATATCTAATCTAAATCTCGCCTCTATTAATTTAAAACCATTCTCTCTGTCCTATCTGCCCACGTTCCCCTACTGCCTTTCATTACTGCCAGAGACACGGCAGTTCAACATCCCCCATCCATCACTTGCAGGAGTGGGACACATTGCAGAGGGGAGCAGTAAACCCTTCAAAGCAGGGTCTCAAACCGACCCTCTGGGCTGTCCCCCTGAGCTGTGCTGCCTGAAGCAGCTGGAGTTGCTCCCAGTCTGCCTGGCCTCAGCTCGAGTGTGAGGTTGGTGGCTTGAGCATCCTCCTAGAGATGGGGCAGCAACATCAAGGACACGACCCACCTGCTTTGCAGAGGCAGAAGGTGCCCATGGGCCAGACCCATCTTCCTTTTTGTGGGTTCGACTGCTGTTTACATATGGAGCTGCCTTGCTGCTCCACCTGGGCTGCCTGGTCTCACATGGAAAACCTCTTTTCCTTGCCCTACAGTGAGCCGCGCTGAAGTTGTATTGCTCCCAGATACACTCTGGGATGAGGAGATCAGGGCTGCCCTGTGGTGCTACAAGAGGTCCCAGTCCCTGGGTGTGAACCTGGAGCCAGTCCATGGTCTGGGCTGCAGCCAGACCTCCGTCAGGTTCCTTGCATAACCCTCCTCAGGGAACAGGTTTTCCTGGCTGGTGTCTGCTGGCTTCAGTGAGTGGAGGGTGCTCCAGGTCCATCCCCAGCCTCCTGGAGCTCCCCAGAAGCAGGCTGGAAGGGTGGCAGGAGGGACAGCGCACCGTGGGAGGGGGCCAGGCCAGGGCACGGTGGCCACCAGCGTGTTTGTGAGCAGACAGCGGAGCGGGGCAAGCCCAGCTCCGGGCCGGGGCTCACAGGGGCTGGCTGAGCTCCTGGCTGCTGTCCCTCGAGTTTGGGGTTGTGGGCGAGGTGTTTATTCTCCGTAAATAGATAACCCCAGCAGGCTGGCAGTGAGAGGGGAGCACTTTGTCACGCAGGCTGGTGCCCTGCCAAGTGCGCCTTGTTTGCTCAAGCAGTTTCATTTCTTTCCCGCTGCAGTTTGTGTTACCTAACTGGCCTGGGACAATGTTTAACCAGCTCCAACAGCAGCAGGGAACCTGTCTGCCTCGCCTCCTGTGCCCTCGGTGTCCCCAGTGGCCATCGCTGCCACCCCACTGCCATCGCTGGGAGCGTGGCACACCGGGCAGGAGGCTTGGGGCAGAGGCAGGGGCTGTGGATCATGAACTCTGAAAATGGTTTGGAAGGGAATTTATAGACCATGATCCACTCCCTCTGCCGTGGGCAGGGACACTCTCCACTACCCCAGGTTGCTCCAAGCCCTGTCCAGCCTGGCCCTGAACATTTCCAGGGATGGGGCAGCCTGTGCTGCCCTGCTTGCTCTGGGCAACCTGTGCCAGGGCCTCACTTCCCTCAGAGGGAAGAATGCCCTCCTAAAATATAACCTGACCCTACCCTCTCCCAGTGTGAAGCCATTTCCCCTTGTCCCTTGAGGTCTGTGTGGGAACCTTGTGAGAGGGGAGGAGGCAGGGGTGTGTGGGCACAGATGGGGGGAGCAGATCCTTCAGCCTCTCATGAAATCTGTCTGGGTGAGTGGGATGGAGAGCCAGGAAAGACTGGAGACAGAGCACAGTGAGAGAAATGCACACACATCCACCAGCATAGGTGCTCAACCAGCACACACCTGGGGTAACCCCTACAGCGACCTCCAAGCCCACACTGAGCCACCCTAGCAGAGCCTCCCAGCACACTGGCAGGAAAAACAGATGATTTGTTTATTTTTTTTATTCTCTTTGGAGGTGCCTGGATTTTATGGCTGTGGCAAGCCATGACAAGAATGGAAGAAAAAGAGGATTTTCTTCCAAGACAGCCTCTTTTCACGTTTTTATCCTGGAGTCTGTTGGGAGACTTTTCCCATCAGGTGGTCCCAGGCTGAACGTGCTTGTGGCACACAGTTCTCCTGGAAATATCCTGGGCATCCTTCAAGTCATTAACAGAGTGTTTTGTCTTCCTCAAGACTTCCCAAAGGGACACATGGGCCATTGCTCAGCCCTGGTACCAGTTAGGGAAGAGAGCAGTTTGCCCTGGCCACTGCTTCCCTGCGAGTTGTGGCTGAAATGTGCTGAGTGGGAGCAGAGAGATGGGGTGAGGGGAGAGGTTTCATCTGGACCAGCAAGAAGGTGTCCAATATCCCACATGCCAGACCATGAACTGCCCCTGAGCACAACAGCATGACCTGATTTTCCAGCCAAGCCAGCCTGTGGCCATCCTTGAGCAGATCAGAGCAGATGGGAATGCAGTGGGGATGGGGACGGCCGGTGGGAGGCAGGGACCATCCTCCTGGTTCCCACTGCTCCCACTGCCTTCAAGCTCCCTGAAGTCCCTGCTGACTTTCACCCTTCCTCACCCCTCTGCCTTTGCAGCCGAGGGCAGAGCTCAGGGGTGGCACAGCAGGGCAGCCACGATGGGAACTCTGCATGCTTTGGGGGCCGTGGAGGGGAACTGCTGCACGGCATGGGAGAAAAGGGTGTGGAGCAGGTGGAACCACTGCTGAGGGGGCTCGTGGATGGAGTGTTAGGGGCTCTCCTGGGGGCAGGTGAGTGTTTGGGGGGCCATGCTGTGAGGACGGGGCTGTTACACACCTGCACTTCCAAAAGTGGAATCGCAGAGGGGAGGGCTGTTGCTCAGATCAGATGTGGAGGGCAGAGCTGCTGCCCAGGGGACCCACATCACACAGGAGCTTGGGCAGGACAGCACTGCCAGGGGTTTGCAGCAGGGTGCTGCCACGGCAGGCTGCAACCCAGCCTGCTTTCAGGGCTGGGCTGGCATTCCCAGGGCTGGGCAGGCACCCTGGGCTGCCCCCCTGCTCCCCGGGGTACCAGCAGTTACCTGGGGCGTTACCTGGGCTCCCGGAGCACCCTTCCCCTGCCCCACAGCCTGACGGTTTCTCTGACAATCACTTCCAGCAGCAGCTGCCAGGGGTGCCTGCTTGGCCAGGGCAGTGCGTGCTGACAGGAGCTCGTCTGGCAACCCTGGGCTGTTTGGCTGTTTAACAAGAGCATGGCTGTTCCCACTGGAGGAATGGGGAAGCTGGTGCAGCTGCCTGCAGCCAGAGGCAGCAGGTAGCCAGTGACATCGGGAAGCACCCCCAGAGCACGAGGGTACCACCCTGGGACACGCTACACGCCTCTGCCTGCTCGTGCCCATCTTCCCCTCTCCCTGCTCAGCACTGCATTTCAAACTGTGCATCCCACCCAGCCCTTGCTTCCATCCAGAGCTCCCGGGGCTGTACCAGGCCATCCTCTGCTTGGACATGCAGGATGGGACCGGAGGGTCCAGGCTCCCAAATGTTCGGCTCCTGGTTTCCCACTTGGTGATTCAGCACCAGGCATTTTCCCTGCAGCCTGAGAGTAAAGCAGAAGCTGCCCCATCACCATGGGGAGGGATGGTCTCAGCCTCATGGCCCCACGCTGTGCTTGATGCTCCTCTGGGACCAGAGCCCTGCTGGCACTACAGCTCCTGCCCACCGCTCCAGCTGGTCCCTGCTCCTCAGGGACAGACTTCATGGACAGTTTGCCCAAAAATGTTGTGGCTGCCCCATCCCTGGAAGTGTCCAAGGCCAGGCTGGATGGGGCTCGAAGCAACCTGGTCTAGTGGAAGGTGTCCCTGGCCATGGCAGGGGGGTGGAACTGGGTGGTCTCTTTAAGTTCCTTTCCAACACAAACCATCCTAGGACTCTGATTACATGACCTGATTCCGGCCCAAACTCAATAAACTGTGCTTATTCTCACACAAGTTTGACAAAGCTGCATCTCTGCATTCTCCCCAGCCCCTGTTCCCTCTCAGATGCTTCCCCTCCTACAGAAAATACCAAATCTCAGACTGCCCAGGCTGGGATACATGTTCAGCCCTTGGCTTCTGCATCCTGGAAAGGGTCTTCTTGGGTCTTCAGCTTCCTTCATTCCTCTCTCTCCCTCATTGCCACCAAGAATCTCAGGCCTGTTTCACTGTGGAAAAAAAAAGAAATGTTCATTGCATTCTTGTTTCCTGGCCAGCCCTGCCCTTTGTTATCCACCAAACGTGATATGGAGCCTGGCACTCCACCAGCTTGAAATGGAGTCACTGGGCAGAGCACGAGCTGGGGACTCCAGGAATGGGAAGGCACAAACTGGAGGGCCCAGCCGAGCTCGTGGCATCCCTGGTGGGCTGGCAGATGCCACAGAGGCTGTCAAGGGCTGCTGCAGCTTCCATCACACAGACATTTCACTTCACCTGACCAATGCCTCCTGAGAGCTCCTACCTTCCCACAGGCAATCAGCACCACTAGCTCTTCCCTCTGTTTTCTCCTGAGCAGCCACATGCAAACAAGCCCAGAAGTCCTTTGCTGAGCCGTCATGACGTGTGGTCCTCAAAGCCCTGTGTTGGGACTGGAGCCTGGGGTTTGGTGATGAGAGCCCCTGGGGATGGGGGCAGCTGCAGATGCTGTGGCTGTGTGATGAGGACTCTGAACTCACAGGCTGCAGCTCCCAGCTGGTATTTTCTTTCCTCCAGTGTGTGCAGATCCATTTCAGACTGAGGTCACCAGGAGCCCCAATCTCCTCCACTCGCTGCTCACCTTCCCACCCAGTGGTGGCAACAAGCTCATCTGTAAGTTTTCAATGAGAACATCCACAGAAAATCAAGGTGTTTGAGCCCACCGAACCCTTTGGGGTACATTCTGGCCCCAGTTCAGCAAGGCACTGAGTAGCAAGAGTTACTCTTCAAAAGGCAGAATGTTGAGGGCCAGTGTGGCCAGGGCCCTGCTCCAGGTGTGTGAGCGAGGCTGTCCTAGCACAGGAGCAGCCAGAGAGGCAGGAGAGTGGAATGCTGTGGTGGGGGGAGAAGGAAGATGAGGAGCAGGGGTGTCTGAAATGCCTGAAAGGAGATGCAAGGGAGCGGTGAGAACTGGAATACAGGAGCTAGCACCCTGCTGCTTTGCAGCAACGCCTAATGAAGCCAGAGACGTGGGGAACCCCTCACTGAGCATTTCATTGTGTCCATTGAGCCTGAACAGAAGGGGAAATGTCTCTCTCTGCGTGCCTCACAAGGGATTTTGGGGGTTCCTGACCGCAGCACTGTGTATGTCACGAAGGCTGCCGATGGCCAGAGACGTTACAAGGGCACACAGGGAGGAAATGGGAACAACCACAAAGTCAGGGTGTCACCCACCCACCCAGCACCAGGGAGCTCAGCACCACCATGGCCATGCACAGGAGCATCACAACCCCCCTGAGTGTCTGCCAGGACTCCAAGGGTCAGTGAGATAGGCGACATCTATAACAAGATCCCCGGCCTGCTGTGCCAGGCACTGTGTTGTGCTGTTTGCTGTATTCCCCTGCCTGCCTGCCCCAGAATCGCAGAACCACTGGGCTGGGAGGGAACTTAGAGGCCATCTTGTTCCAGCCCCTGCCATGGGTGGGGACACCTTTCACTATCCCAGGTGGCTCAAAGATCCATCCAACCTGGCATTGAACACTTCCAGGGATGAGGCAGCCACAGCTGCTCTGGGCCCCCTGTGCCAGGGCCTCAGCACCCTCACAGCCAAGAATTTCTTCCCAATATCCCATCTAACCCTGCCCTCTGCCAGTGGGAAGCCAATTCCCCTTGTACTGGCACTTCAGCCCCCGCCCAGTCCCTCTCCAGCTCTCCTGGAGCCCCTTCAGGCACTGGAAGGGGCTCTGAGGTCTGCCCAGAGCCTTCTCGTCTCCAGGCTGAACAATTCCATATCCCTTAGCCTTTCCTGTCACCATCCACAAACAGAGGTTTCCATCTGCCCCGTGTGCCCGTTGGGCAGGACAGGGCTGCGGCACACCCGCTGAGCACAAGACAGGTTTGCGTGTCTCTTGCGTCAGCCCCGCTCCCTGCCAGAGCCCCGGGGCAAAGGTCTGCCTGGGGCTGAGGTGTCAGAGCCCCCTCCATCTCTGAAGGACACGTGAGCCAGGGAGATGGAGAGCTGAGGATCTAGTCCTGGCCATCCCAACACAAAACCTTGGAAGAGATCACTTCACACTGATGTGGCTGGGGGCACATCCCCCTGCCTGGGCGTTCCTCATCCAGGGAACTCACCTCCGGCGTGGTGGGGTCTCTGCTGCTAAGACACACCCCAGGGCAAAGTGCCTGTGGCCACAGTGGCCAGGCCACGGATGCCAGCCTCAGCTGGGGCACATCCAGCTGGCCGAGGGGCTGCCATTGTGTGGCTGCCAGGTGTGATCCATTGTGTGGCAGCTCGGTGTGATCCTCAGGCTCCCTGGAGAGCTGGCGCTCCTCCAGCCTTTGCCTTCAGGACTGCAGGTGAGCAAGTCCAGGCCTGAGCCTGCTCTTGGGCAAAGGGTGGGTCTGACAAGATCTCATCGCTCCAGGCCTTTCTGAAAGGAGCTTTCAGAGCACTCTGTGGGAGCCACAAACACCAGTGCCATTACATAAGGCGTGTTTGGGGGAGCGCAGCAGGGTGAACTGAGAAGCTGCCCAGTTCCTGGGCCACGGTGGTGGTGCAAAACCCAGGGACTTTGGGGGCAGGTCCTGAGGGATGAGACAGTTGTGTTTTCCCCATGGGATCTGCATTATTCCAGCCTTGGCTCGTTCTGACACAGTGGGCACAGTGCGGCTCGTGCCATTGGGAGGTCTGCACGGGCTCCCGGCTGTGGAGGTGCCTATCCCAGTTTTCCTCCTTGCACATTCCCAGTGTACCCAGCTGAGTAGGACCTGGCTCTGTCTGACACTGGGCTCCAGCTGGTGGCATCTGAGGTGCTGGCCCTGTCAGAGTGAGGCCAGAGCAGGCAGCAGATCCACCAGGATGCACAGAAAGTGTCTGGCCCCGGGTCTGCTTCTGGCAGTAGCCAGGATGTCCTGTGTAGGATCCAGAGGGGCAGATGGACACTGAGGCCCCCGGGGTTTACCCGAGGAGAAGCCCTTCACCTCCTCCACCCCAACAGACTGGTGGAATCCGTGTGCAGGAAACCCTTCCCCAACAACAGGACTAAGAGAGAGGGTGCCCTGGCAGTGCCTCAAGGGTTCTTTGAGCACAGCAGGAGAGGAGAGGCGCACATGGAGGAGCCCATTGTCTGTCCCCTCTCCCTGGGCACATGCAAGGAAGCCCAGAGGCTGCCTCTGGTACTGGGAGCCCTTCCCAAGCCATCCCAGGGAGCGTGTCCCAAGGGTCACTTTACCTGTGGGCAGCTCCTCAGCCTTTGTGCAGACCCATCCCTCCTGCATCCTCCCTTCCCAGAAGTGACGGTGGCAGGCGGTGGCAGGTGGCCAGCTCCACCTGTCTGACAGGTAGAGCAAGGGTGGGGGCAGTGGCTGGCACCCGCTGCCTGTCCCAGCCTGCCGGGGTCCTGCCAGGAATCACCTGCTGCAGGAGCAGGAGCAGTGGTGCCCCCAGCGCCACCGTGCAGGGACAGCTCTGCCCCACCACGGAGGGAAAGCAGGAGGTGATGCACTGCTAGGTGAGGATATCCGGAGAAAGGAGGTGGGGGTTGTTCGTCCTGGAAAAGTGAAAGCTCCAGGGAGACCTCAGAGCCCCTTCCAGTGCCTGAAAGAGGCTTATAAAAAAGAGGGTGAGCAATTTTTACACAGGAAGATAGTGACAGGACAAGGGGGAAGAGTTTTAAACTGAAAAAGGAGAGACTTAGATCAGCTATCAGGAAGAAATTCTTGCCTGTGAGGTTGCTGATGCCCTGGCACAGGGTGCCCAGAGAAGCTGTGGCTGCCCCTGGATCCCTGGAAGTGTCCAAGTCCAGGCGGGATAGGGCTTGGAACAACCTGGGATAGTGGAAGGTGTCCCTGCTCATGGCAGGAGTGGGACAGGATGACCTCAGGGCCCCTTCCAACCCAGGCCTCCCCACGATCCTGTGCCTGTGTGACTCTGTGATCCTGCACCATGTCCTGTTCCACACACACACTCAGCAGTGACCGCACACACAGGGAGGGTCAGACACTGCAGTCACACGGGTACGGGCACATCCAGCGTGTGTGACACTGGAAACGCTCCCAGACACAGAGACACAACGGGGTTGAGGTTACAGGGAGTTACAGACACAGCCACACACGGACACCACGCACACAGGTGCACGCAGAGCGCGTGAGCTGCAGGTGTGCACACAGACACTCACACAGATGCACACTGCAATGCTCAGGGTTACACACAGCGTTACTCACACAGGGGCTCACACAACTCCTCACCCATGGGCATACACCCTCCCTCAGGCAGGCTGCACCCAACACGGTGGTGGCCCAAGCCACACACATGTCCCGTCTCCATCACCCACAGGAGATGCCCAGGTGTCCCCTTGCCCTCAGCCATACACACCCCAGCCTGTCTCTGCTCCCAGCCCCCTGGATTGAGAAGGGCTTTGGGGTGGGCAGAAATCCCTGAGGGGTGCTGATGGGACCAAGCAATCATGGTGGTGTGATCACATGCCCTGCTCCAGCCCAGCTGGAGACAACAGGGAAGGACAGTTGATGATATAGGGTAAGTGCTCCCTGTTTTGTGGCAGCAGAACCCCAAGTGTCAGGAGCTGACCCCCAGCCTTGCCTGGGGAAGGTGCAAGCAGACCATGGGTGGGCTCTTGCCCATCCCTGTAATTTTATCAGGAGATGGTGAAGACAGGCTTGTACCTGCCAGCCAGCACCCTGCCTGCTCTGACACCCACCCAACCAAGTGTGTCCTCAGCAGGGGCTGCGAGGGCCCCTTTGGGGCATGGCTGGGCAGTGTCCAAGGGCTGTGGGACCCCACACTGTATATTTTCCTACTTTCAATCCCCACAGATTGATGGCCTCAGAGCTGCAGGGACAGGCTCACCTGGGGTCAGAGACCTCCAGCATTCCCAGCACCTCGGCATTAACTGAGAGTCACAAACACCCTCCTGGATCTGGCTGGGCCACTCCAGCCTGGAGTGACAACCGGCAGCGTCTTGCCCAGCCACTTCCAAACAAGCCAAACAGCTTGAGGTCTTGCAAAGGCGCTGCAGACATCTCAACCCCCTCACACACCAAGCTGAGGTCTGGGCTGTGCCTCTCTCCTCCAGGCAGGGGTGAGAGTGCCATGCAGCTGCCCAGATGCAGAGGTAGGTGGGCCCTGGCAAATCAACCACGGTGGGTCACGCACACCTGCCCAGCTGACTGGTATCTATCTCAGTTTGCCCAGGAAAAAGCCACCAAGTGTCCCTGGGGCCGTGGGGCATGGATGACTCGAGTCCCAGAACACAGGGGTAGGGTGATGGAGCTCACTGGGATGAAAGCAGCAATCAGGTTTCCATGAGGCAGACACGCTGGCCAGGGTTCAAAGCAAACTTCTGCCAACTGAGGGAGCTGAGGAGGGCTGAGGGTGCAGCACAGCAAGGGGTGACATGGCACTGTGCAGAGCTCCCACTGCACAGGGTTCTGTGGGGATCAGTTCTTCCTCTTGGGCCCTACAACAGCACGTTGGGAATCTCAGTGCAGAGCCTACAGCAGTCTTTAGCTTAGTTCCCCCTCCTTGTCCCCAAACAGTGAGCAATTCCCATTTAACCCCAGGAAACAGGCACCTAACGTGGGGTGTGCCACAGGGAAAGCTGGATGGGGAAGGGGCCATGGGCTGCAGCTCCGATGACCCTGTGAGTGTCCCACAGTGCCCCCGGGGCGGCGATGAGCTCATTCCGCTGTGGTTACCCTCCGCACTGCATGCCAGGTGCTTTGTCATGAGGCAAGAGGAGGAGGGGGAACAGGTTATTCAAGGTCTGCAGGGCCCAGGGCACGAACAGGGTGAGGGCAGGGGTTGGGGTAGGAGAGCTGGGCCGGCACAGGCAGGGTGCAGCCCCCTCCCCTCTCCACAGGAGCTCCAGGAAAGGGGGGCTCAGGAGGGAGCCAGCGCCAGGCACCGCGGTACAGCCACAGGGCACGAGTGGAGGGAGCAGCAGACTTTGCCCCTGCCTACAAGGTGTGGCAGAGACTGAACAGTCTGCAGGGCATAATTATCATCAAAGCCGGAACAGGTGGGTTGGGATCAGGAGGGGTCATATTTGGGTCAGGTCAGGTGATCTGACCTGCATGGGATCAACAGAACGCCCCTGTGATGGGTTTTCCAGCATGACAGCCTCCTTCCATGCCTGGGGCTCCTCAACAGTCAGTGTGTCCCTCGCTGTCACATTCCCAGCCTGAGAACCAGCAGCTTCAATGTGCCCAGACGGACTAGAACAATTCCACAGCCCCAGAGCACCCTCCTGCCCTTCCCAGGCTCTTCTTTGCCACCTGTCCACCAAACTGGGCAAGCTCCCTCTGGAGAGGCCACGACCCTGCGAGGCACAGGGACCGGGCAGAGCAGCCCCTGCCATCCCAGGGCACTGCACCCTCTGGGCACCTTGGACACCTGGTGATGCTTCACAGATCACTCTTCCTGCTCTTCTGCTCCAACCACTGCTTTTTCTGCTGGCAGATGCCACAGCCAGAGCCCCTGAGCCCCCAGTGCTCACACCCCCTGCCTTTGGGGGGGGCGGAGTGCTGTGCCCCCTTCTCCTGCACCGTATCCCACACACACACAGACCCTCCTCTCATGCACACCCCAACCCTGCACACACACACACACTCACCATCCTTGCCCCCGTCTTTCCCCCACCCATGTCCCTCCCTGCCCTTCCCCTTGGGCGGAAGGTTGGGGTCTTGGAGGGAGTCATGGTTGCTGACACAGAGGGCTGTCTTGGAGAGCTCAGGGCTGGAAACTTGGTGCCACATGTGGTCTGTACGTAGATTTGCTGCCAAGGTCTCCAGAAAACAGAGGAGGGGCTGGGGAAGCACTGTGAGTAGTGAGGATGCTCCCACACCTGGCCAAGACCTTGCTGTCCCAGAGCCATCCCTGTCACCAGCACACAGCTGGACACTGGCAAGGGACTGGTGGGGCTCCACTCCTATCCCAGGGCAAGAGCCAGCAGAGACCTCTGCTCCCAAGGGCTAGGGGACTACAAGAGTCCTCGTTCTTGTGGACAGCATTGCCCCAACAGTGAATCTCCTCCTTGCTCCAGACACTGGCCTGCAAAACAGTTGCAGCTCCTCCCTGCCCTGACGATGGTTGGAATTTTTCTCTTTTCATGCTGAAGTATGACAAGTGACACTGTTGTCCAGTCACTTCTCTCTCTCTGTGACCTTTGTGCGTGGCCAGAAGAGCTGTCCCCCACTCCGGATGGCTTGTTGGAGGCCATAGGCTGGGCTGCACTCACACCCCAAGATCTGGGGATGGAGGGAAGAGCAGAGCTGAGGACAGCTGCGCTGTTGGAGGCAGAAGGACGCTCTGCAGAGGGATGACCCCATACAGGGAGCTCCCAGGCACCAGCCCAGCGCAGGGGGCACCTCAGAGAGGGTTTGGGAGATCTGGGGCACGGCCAGGCACGGTGAGCTGCACGATGCCTGGTGCACCCAGCGCCACAGCGGGTCCCTGGGTCCCTCCCTGAGTTGCTGGGTGGGGGGAGCTCCTTGCAGCCCCCCCGGTGTGGCGTGTCCGGGGGTGTTTGCGTTGTGGGAGTGTGTGTGCGCACGCATGTGTACATGTGGGCAGGGCCCCCGCGCATGGAGCTCCCTGAGTGCCACGGCAGACGGGGTGCGGCACCACGCTGACATTGACTCTGCAAACACTCCTGGGGTCATCAGCAACATAAAGGGCAGGTGCAGGCGGTGCCAGCGCCCATGCTGAACCGTGCCGCCTCATCTGGGTCACCCCGGGAGAGCGGAGGTGCAGCGGGGCTCAGGGAATGGATGGAAGGACACAAGGGAGCTCTTCGCCCTGGCACAAATAAAGCAGAGCACCAACTCATGCAAAACCAAGATGAGGGACTGAGGATTCCCCCGGCCAAGTGCCTGGTGGGTCTGTAACAGCTGGAGCTGCATTCCTGCGCTCCTCCCCCAGCACTGGGCACAAGGATCTGGGTTTGTGACCAGCTGGCTGCACTCCCGGTGGAGATGTGGGAAGCCAGGGAGGTTCCTGGCACCCATCCAGACCTCCAGAGCAGCTGGGGATCTTGCAATCCTGCTGGGTCTCCCAGGGCTGCTGAGGGTAGCCAAGCTTTTAGCTCACTTTAGCCATGGTGATTCCAACACCATTTACCTGTTCCTTGGTGCAGAGGCCAAAGCCAGGGCGGGATGTTCTGGTTCTCCTGCCCCTGCTCTGACTGCAGTCCTGCGGTGGCTGGGGATCCCACTGTCTGCTATTCCACCTTCCATCCCGGACACCCTGCAGGCAGGGACATCAGGGCACAGCCCGGGGAGACCCAAGGACCCCTCAGCAGCCTGAACTGCTGGTGTCCCAGAAGAGGGATGTGGAAGCCTTGACACAGCTCTGCTTCTCCAGCACCTCGGGTGGTTCTCTCAGCTGCAGATGGCATTTAGGGTGCAGGGGGTGGCTCTGTGCCCCACGGGTGGGACCCTGTGGGTCTGCAGACTCTGGGGAGCTCTGTCTCTTTTCAGACATGCGCTGGTCCTGAAACTAATTTGGCTTGAAACCTGTTGCTCACTGAAATAAAACACAACACTGAAAGTGCCAGTGGAGACCCCAAAGTAAGGCCCATTTTGAAAGGCCTGTCGCCCAGCCTGCAGTCCTGCTCGCACAGGTGTCAGAACACAAAGCTGTGTGCCCCTGGACAGCAGAGCAGGGCCTCAGCACGTGTGGCAGAGCTTTTAATGCAGGACTGGCTGAGATACAGGGATAAAGGCAGCACCTTGCCCCCATTTCCCGGAGAAAGGAAGAGCTGCCGGGGAGGGGAAGGGCTGTAGGACCCTCTGAACTTTGCTCCTGTCTGCCCGGTACCAGGGCAGCTCACATGGGGCATTGCCTGGTGCTGCCCCAGGGCACTGCCGCCCGCCCTCGGGCTGGCACCGCGGCTCCCGTGTCACTGGATTTTCCGAGGGCTGGGCCGGGCTCAGCTGCCGTGGAAATTCCCCACCTCTCTCCCAGCGCTGGAGCGGCTCCTCCCCAGCACCCCGAGGGCTGTGCCCAGGCCGGGCTGTGCCCGGAGAGCCGCCCGTGTGTGAGCCGGCCCTGGAGGCAGAGCTGCCGGCGCACAGGGGCCTCTTTGTCGTGGCCGGGAGCAGGCGGGTGCCATGCTCCTGGGACGGATTTATTTGTTTATGGACGTGAATGCCTCCAGCTTGTTTGAAAGGAAAACACGGCAGCTCGCGGTGCCTCCCCACGGCCAAGCCCCGGGCACCCAGAGGTGTCCTGGAGGGTGGGAAAGGCCCGGAGCACCCGGGTACCGCTCTGTGCCAGGGCAGAGCCCACCCCAGCCCTGCGGCAGGCCTTTTGGGAAAGGGGACACTGAGGCAGGAAGGAAAGGACAGCAAAAGGCAGAACTTGTCCAGGAGCCTTCCAGCGCTGTCCTGTGACTAGGACTTGAGGCAAACACCACATCCAGCCCTTGAGGGGCTTCACCACATTGAGCCCTTCAGCCCTCCAGGGCAAACACCACATCCAGCCCTTCAGGGCTTGTCTGGATCTGCTCCAGCCCTGACACAAGCTCATCCCACACCTGGAGCAGCACATGGAGTGCTGCACCCACAGCGGGCAGCTCCTCCCTGCCTTTGGCTCACAGCCACAGTGAAGATGCCACCAGGCTGCTGCAGAATGGCTGCTGTGACACCTGATGCCATGTCCCCCAGAACCCCTCTGCTCCTGGCACTGGGAGCAGGGAAGATCAGGGCCCAAACTTAGTGAGGTTGCAGTTAGGAAAAGGAATGGTCTTGATTAATTTTGGGCTGTCCTGTGAGCAGAGGAGCTTCATGTCTACCCAAGCTGCAGGTCTTGGCTGCCATGAGAGTTCACTTGCACAGCCTGGCAGCAGCAGAGCTCTGTGGCAGGAACTCAGCTGGCCAAACCCCTCCCAAGGGGCAGCTCACCTGCCTGCACAGAGAAGTGTCTGTGTGTTTTGGGGGCCAGGCCAGGTGAGAAGCTGGTAGGTGTGCTGGAGGGAGCTCTGTAGCCTTGGGCTGTGCTGAAATGTTCATATTTATCCTCCATCAGTGTTATCTCACTAACCACAGTGCCACCTTGGCCACCCTATGCCTGGTACGCCTGCGTATGTTCTTCCCTATCAGCGGAGGTGGCACAGTGGTCCTGCCTCTCCTCCATCAAGGAGCATCATCAGATCCTTGGGGCAGTTCCTGCTGGAGTCTCTTCCCCTTGGCCCCATGGTGATCCCGGCCACAGGGATGACTCCATCCAGAGGTATGGTAATTCTGGGTCAGGACCTCAGGGAGCCTGAGGTGTTCCAGCAGCATGTGCTCATTCTTCAGTGCTGGTGACCTGCAGAGAGGAATGGGCGCTTCTGGGGGCACCCAACTCTCCAGCCTTTGGTGTCCTGTGGGATGATGGCCAACAGTGATGGTGTGAGTGCCTGGGTCATGCCCATCATTCCTGCTGCAGCTTGGCTGGTGGTCTCCCAGGAGCAGTCCATCATGGCCCTCATGTCTAGCGAGGCTGGGGCAGGTTCAGTGGGAGCAGGTGGCATTTAAGCTCATCACCAGGAGAAGCTGATGGCTAACACAGCTTCAGGAGGAGGTCCAGCAAATCTGGGGGTGAGCAGAGAGGTAGGAGCATTGTGACCTGTTGCAGCTGCTTCTCTGAGCACAGCTGATGCTGGTGATGGGGTGGCCAGACCAGCCTGGACCATCTCCAGTCGTCTCCACACACACAGAGCTGGACTTGGCTGGCCTGGGAATGGCCACAGGAGGGCAATGACCACACAGGACACCTGGACAGTGCTTGTAACAAACTCTATTAATTGAGACCTGTCCTACATGGAGCTGGTGAGCCCACGTAACACTGTGGGCCAGTCTCCAAGCACAGAGCTGGGCTGTTTATTCTTTTGCTTGTATAGCACGGGCTTTCTTCCAGTTTGGCTTCAGAGCTCACAAGGGGCAGAAATGAGCACATCAACTGTTCCATTTCTGCTGAAAAAACACCTGCACCAACCAGTGTATAACTTTCCTGCTTTGAATTCATCGCAGACTGAGTCTGGAGAGGTTTTGCTCTGTCAGCAGACTGGTCTGTAGATGTCTCCGTGTTCTCCTTCTGAACGAGGAGAAATCAGTTCAAACCAGCCCATCTGATTTATCAGTGCAGTTTCCCAGTGGCCACTTGCCTGGGAGAAGCCTGACAAGTCACCGGGGTGCTTGAGCTCTCCCCACTCATTAGCTGTGGACAGCCATGAGTCTGCAGCCACCAAACAGGAGATAACAAACCCTAAGAGCAAAAAGCAGAGTTCAGTGCCCTGTCATGGCTGAGACCATGGGACAATGATGGCACAGAGAAGGGTGCAGGTTCAGGTGTCATGGCTACACTTGCTCAGACCCGGGGTACACCCTTGCTCCCAGCACCCACCCAGTCAGGGCAAGTCGCCTTTCCCACGTAGAAATTCATCCCCACGACCATCATATGGGGATGACAGCATCTGCAGGATACCTCATGCCCCTTCACCCCTGAAAGCAAGCTGGTGAATCCCTCCTGTAGCCTGCAACAACCCTTCAGCTCTGGCAGTTGTGGTTCCAGTATTCCCCACCCTCAGCTCCCCAGCTCAAACTGGATCTGTGTTTTTATTGCAAAGCCTGCTGTGGGGGGAGCAGGGGAGGCAGGCCTGGGGACACAGCCAGGGCTGTCCCTCCCTGCCAGCTGCTGGCTGTCCCCATGTGCTGTTTGCTCAGCACTGGCTACCGTGTGAAGGCAAACACGGCTGTGCCGGGAGGAGCAGAAACGAGGGCAAACAGAGGCTGGCCCAGTGCTGCAGCACCGGGCATGCTGAGGGGTGTTTGGGGGTTTCCAGGGCACAGCCAAAACCGATGGCACCCCAGGGCCCCAACAGCCTCTGTCAGTGGCGTGGGACACCCTGCCCAGGGGCTCTGGCTGCCACAGCCCCAGCAGTGTCCCCCTGCCCCCCAAACTGCTTTCACAGATTTAAACTGAGCCACGTGAACCAGGTGGGCCAAACTCCCCAGAACAGAGAGCTTGGTGGCTCCTGAGGGCACAGAGACAGTGCCCAGCAGGAGGGGGCTTAATGCCGTCACACTAAATTTGCCATCCTGAGAAGCAGAGCCTGGACTGGTCGGTGACCCTGTGCACCATCAGCAGCGTCCCCCACCCCACATGCAGTGTCTGTCCCTCCTCTCTAACCCCCAGGCATGTCCTCTGCTGCTGTCACCCCTGCAGCCTCATCCCTCTCCACTCTCAGCTCCCTTCAGCTACCCCGGGGAGGGGAGGGGAGGGAGGAGGTGAAGCATCCTCCCAGTGCTGCTGGGGAAGGACAAGCCAAGTTCAAACCAGCAACACCTGGGACAGACAAGGGGCTCATCCGACCCAAAAAGTGACGTGGTGGGACCTTGCACATCTGGCTCCTTGGGAGCCCTGCAGCCCATGGCCAGAGCTGACCCCGTGCCAGGCCAGGACCTGGCTGACCCTTGGCCACAGCAGACTCTGAACAATGTGTCACCTCCTCCTCCTCTAATTAGCACAGCCATTTGCTGTGCTAATTTTCTCATATGACATCTGAGGTCAGGGACAGGCCTAGTTTTCCTCCCAGCACCTGCTGAGCCTGCCCTGCTGAGAACAGAGCCCGCTCATCGCACAGGTGCTGCACCAGGCTTTGCTCTCTGCTGGGCCTGCACTTTGGGTGCCCCTGCACTTTGGGTGCCATTTCCACACCTCTGAAAAGGGTATCCAAAATAACTTCTCACCTCCCCCCATCCACCCCACCCGTATTGGCAGTGTCCCTGCTGTGCCATGACCCACCCTGACCCGGGCCAAAGCGATGTGGCCAGGGCTGCACAAAAAAAATGCCCTGGCACTTCCAGGACCACCTCTGCTAGTTCAAAGCAGAGAGAGAAATCCAGCGTTCACAAGCTGATCGTTGTGTGCTTGAGGTGTGTCTGCAGATACATTATCTGTCCCACGGTGGGGTCTGAAGTCCAGGAGATAAGAGGCTGGGGAAAGCATTCTGCAGAGCTGCTGTGGGAGAGATTCCAGGGTCTGGCAGAGGGTGTGGATCGGGTTCCCACTGCACAGTGCTGGTGCTGCCAGGTTGTGCTGGGAAAGGTCAGGTCCCCAGTGGCACGGGTCCAGTGCAGGGCTGGCTGACTCCTGTGTGCCCAGCTGTGCAGAGGGGCAGGGGGACATCACTGGGATGGGTTGGAGCAGCAGAAACTGCCCAGCCACGGTGGTGAGAGGTGGGAGAGGGCGAGAGGCATGGCTGGGGCTCACAGCAGGCCGAGGGGAGCAAATGCTGCTCTGCCAAAGCTCCCTGCACCCACCCATCCGCACACAAGAATCCTTTGTTCCTGCCATGTCCCTGTCCCTGCTGCTGCTCCACCAGCGAGGAACGAGCCCCACGGCCCTGGTGACTCTGGCAGGCAAAATGAGAATAATTAGAAGGAGGTGCCTTTATTACAGGTGTTTGTGAGGGCCTGCAGAGTCTGACCCGGAGGGCCCTTTGATCTCAGCTTTTGAAACTCTATAGCTTTGCTGACAGAGCTTCTCTGTATTTCCAGGTCACCAGGATGATCATTTCCATCTGGGAACAATGAAGTCTTTATGCTGCCCTGTGTGCTGGTCTGTCCCTGTGTGGGATGAGCTGGTGTGCAGGAGGATGTGCTGCTGCACAAGCCCTGTCAGCCTCGACTCCTTCTCTGGGTGGGTGAGGGACAGCAGCAGGAGAGCCCACCCAGCTCAGCATCCTCATTACCAATGGGAAATGGGAGGCTCTCAGTGCCAGGAGGTTAAATTTACCCAATGCACAGCCCTGTGAGAGGGCCTTAATTCCCCAGGATGCACCCCAAACCTTCCTGCTCCCCTGGGGAAAAGTCCTGCACAGCCCCAGTGGCAAACCCAAAGTCCAGCCTCTGGGATGGGTGACACAGGGAATTTGCACATGGGGGAATTGCTGTGCCTCCCAGTGCACTGGACCCAGCACCACAGGGCAGGGAGCAGGAAAGAGCTCCTGAGCAGTCCCCGAGCCAGGGCACTGCAGGGTGGGCACCTCCCCTGTGTGCTGTACGGAGGGCTCCTGGCATAGCCCCCAAAACAGCAGGTGCCCAGGCTGTCCTGGGAGTCCTCAGGCCCCATGCTCATGCCCCTGTGCCCTGCTGGTGCCCAGGCAGTAGCAGAAAGCCCTAAGCCTGTAGTTCTCAGGGCAACATGGACTTTGCTGGGGAGAGCCTGGAAGCTGGTCAGGTCACCTGGGACAAGGCAAGGACAGAGAAGCACTTGGAGAGGAGAAGCCCCTCAACACCCCTTGTCCCACTTTCGGATTTTGTTTGAACTGGAAAAGCAGCATCTGACAAAACCCAGCATTTTCCTGGTTGATGTGGTCTGCCTGGACCTTTTCCAGCTCCACAGCCTGTTTCAGCCTGGGAATCTGCAGTGACACTTTCCTCTCCCTTTCCTCTCCTGTCAGGCTCCCTGGGAGTCTGTACCCATCTCCTTCTGGTCCCAGCTTGGTTGGGGCTGCTGGAGGCTGTGGTTTGCTTTTCCTTTGTCAAAGCAATGCATTGTTTGGCAGCAGCTGCAGGCATGGGGACCGGTCCTGCCAGTTCCCTTGGTTGGGACAGTTTTTACTGGGGTACAAGGTAAAATTTTGTCTGGATAAGCTCCAAGGTCTGGTCCCTGGGGAACAGGGTGTCCCCACAGATGCTCTGGGAACATGCACTGGAGGCACCCACTGGATTCAGTCTGACCCCCCTGGGCTGTGCTTGGGTGATGATTTCATCCCTCCACACCTCTTGGAGCATGGCTGTTCCCAGCCTGAGGAATGAAATGAGTTGTCCGTGTGGAGGCCAGCAGTGTGAGCCACCGTCTGCCATGTTCCAACAGCAACTGGCTCCAGTGCCAGAGACCAGCCCACCCCTCTCCTGTACCCATGGAGGCTTGGTGGGCACTGTGGGATGGGCTCTGAAGCCAGAGCGCAGATCCTGGGCAGCAGCTGGTGTGGAGGTCTGTGGTGGTGACAGTAAGAGCCTGGCTGATCGATTCACGGATCACAGCCAGCAGTGTGCAGTTTCTCTGGGTGCTTACTGCCCTCTCCGTGCACTGCATGTCACCTCCTGGTTTTGCAAGGCAAATCCTGGCTGTGCAGGGGCAATGGAGTGGGGACATCTGCTTTTCTGACAGGTAAATTCCCCAGGGACCAGAGCTGGAGCCAGCAGTCAGCCATGGTCAGTGGGGTGTGGGATGTGGGGGCACAGTCCCCCCATCATGCTCCTTCTCCCCACCATGCTTGAGCAGAGCTGTCTCCAAGCAACCCAGCCAGGGCAAGGAGAGTCTCTCCCCTGCCGAGGTGTGCTGGTGCCACACATACCTCACATACCTGGATGCAGGCATCACCAGGCACCAGCGTTGCTAACCCTTTCCTATTCTCCAGGTGGCAATGTCAGCTGAGTGCTGCTCTCCCAAGGGTGCCACTGACCTCCAAACCCAGTTCCAGTACCCTGAGGATCCAGCATGGTGTAGGCAGTGCTGGCACCCACCTAGACAAGAAGCCAAGAGCCTCCATGGTGCCAAAACTTGGCTTTGCCGCCTCTGCATGTGTCCTTCCAGCCATGAGCAAACTAAAGCACAGCTCACCCTCCTTGACCCCTGTCACCTGTATTCTGCTCCCACCCCTCTGGAACTGTGACTGCATCTCCCTCCATCATCCTCTCAGACAAGGATGCTCCCAGCTGCCTTAGAGAAACAGAATGGTTTGGGTTGGAAGGGATCTTACAAATCATCTCATTCCACCCTCCCTGCCACTTTCCGCTATCCCTGCTAGCTCCAAGCCCTGTCCAACCTGGCCTTGGACACTCCCTGGGATGGGGCAGCCACAGCTGCTCTGGTCCCCCTGTGCCAGGTTCTCACCATGCTCACAGGGAAGGATTTCTTCCTAATCTCTAATGTAACCCTGCCCTCAGGGTTTCACCCATTCCTCCTTCTCCTGTGTCCTAAGTCACAATGCAAGTCATGATGTGTACAGTCCACTGCAGGTGGGGGCTTCCCAGAAACTCTTTGTCTGCCCTAAACCATGTTCAGGGGGATCAGACTGGATCCCTGCTTATCTCCAGGATGCTGAAACATACACCACATTCCCTGCAGCATCTCCCACTCCCAGGTGCAGCCTGGCCAGCTCACAGCAAGCACTCACCCCATGCTCAGGCCATGGTGATCTGACACATCCTGCACCCCAACCTGGAACATGCAGGAAGGGAGCCTGGGGAAAAATCAACATGAATCCAAACTGTGCGGCTCTTCTGGTTCACTGCAAACCTCCCAGCCCCGCATTTCACATCCTTGGAGAAGGAAGGTGCTGGAATCTGAGATTCAGCCGAGCCCATGTCAGAGCAGACTGGAAGCTCTTTCTGCATGTCTGGCGGTGCAAGTGCTGTGTTTCCATTTTGACATGCATGTGGATGTGTGTGCCTTTGTTGTAGGTGCCTCAGCAGGTGAGAGTCCGCATGCAGCTGGGTCCCCAGGCTGTTTTCAGGTGTTTGTGTGTTCTCCTGGTTCTGGGTGCTCTCTGCAAGGCTGGTGCATGGACAAGAGAGCCACATTATGCCCGTCCAGAGGCTGCAAATCCTACTCTTGCACCATCAGTTCTCATTGCAAGAACTCCATAAGATCACCCCACTCATCCCTCTGCCAGGGGGTCTTGCTTAACCCACTGTCTTGGACTGATTTATGATGATAGTCCATTCCATGATCCTCTGCTTTATGCCCAAAAACTGTTGCTGTATCTTTCAGGCTCAGGGCTGGATGTGTGCAGGGCTGGGGAAGAGGGGAAGCTTTGGGTTTTTTGGTGGCATTTTTGAAGCCTCACTGCCCAGGCACACTTCTGTGGTGCTGTGTGGTTTGGTTTTGCTTGACTTGCTTGGGGTTTTTTGGCCCAGGCAAAAAGCTTTTCCCTTCCCTGGCTTGGAGAAGCTGCAGCAGCTTCCTCAGCTGCCTTGCGGTGAACTGAACAGCTGCTGGTTGGGGGCTGGAGAAGTGGGATTGGTGGAAGTGGGGCACCCTGTTCCAGTCCCAAGCCCTGGGGAGCTGAGCTGGGCAGAGAAAGCACACCAGAGAATCCAGCCCAGCTGCTTTGTCTGCCCTGGAGAGGAGACTGACACCAGAGAGCCACCAGGGTTTTGCCTCCTGCTGGAATTCCTCTGTGGAAGCTCCACTTCCCTTGGCATGAAAGCCAGAGCCATTTCATACCACGTGTTGGGAAGGGGTATTTATTTCTTCAGTGTTTTCCCCATTCTCCAGGCATTTTAGGGTCTTTGTTCCTGTTGGGGGGTGAGGGGGAGGAAGGCGTGAGTTCTGATAGTTCAGTGTTTAGCAGTTGTTTCCTTTTCTTCCTTGCCTTGTGGGCACTGTTGTTAATAAACTGTTGGTTTTTTTGGTTTTTTTTTTTTTTTTCACTTTCCTCTATTAGCATTCATTTTTCCGTGGAGGGGGATTGTTGACACCCTTTAGAGGAGACAACTCATTGCAGAGTGTCTCCTCTTAAATTTGTCTCAAAACTGAGACACCCACACTACAAGCTTCTCCTGCATCCTGCAGCCTGCTGTCTGCCTGGCTTCGGGCAGCCCATGCTGCAGAGTCTGACACCCTGGGACTGCCTGAAGTGATTCTTGCCCCTGAGCCAGCCTGCCTGTCCTGACAGCACCCAGAGGCTCATGCCATCCAGGTCCGTGCTCCAAGAGCCCTCTAGCCAAAGGCCTAACATCACAGCAGTGTGGGGGTGGTCTGGACACCCTCAGTCTCTCTGCTGCAGCTCCAGCTCCTCACAAACCTGCAGAGACTGCAGTGGAGCAGGAGATCTACAGGATGGGGCAAAACCACGGGTGGGATGTGCCTGAGAACAGAAAAGCTTGTGTTTAGAAGGCAGAACCTGAGCACCAGGATAGGCATGGCTCTGTGGTGTCACACCCACAGCACGAGCAGCATTACTATTATTTTGAAGCCCTTGCAAGTGGCGTAAAGAAGGAAAGGAGCAGACCAACCATGAAGCATCACATGAAATCATGCAGGTGCCTCTGGAGGATGCTGAAGGTAAGCTACACACAGGCAGCACCCAGCACACACCGTGCTCCAGGTCCTTTGCTAGCTAGAAGGGCGGGATGGAGTCTGAGCTGCCCAGGGGTGCCAGGAGAGTTTTGTTTGTTCCCCAGAGAGGTGGATCCCAGGAGACTGGTGGGATTGCTAGCCCAGACTCTCCTCGGCTGTGAGTTCTGCCCACTGGCCCTGTGGCCAGAGGCGCTGCCAGGTGGTGGCTGGTCCAGGCTGTGCCAGCCTGAGCACAGCTGTCACCACCAGCACGCTCTGGCCGGCGGGTATTCCGCAGGTGCCAGCGGGTATTCCGCAGGTGCCTAATGGCAAGCACCCAGGTGACTGGTCCCCCAGGGCAAGCTGAGTTGACCTGAGCTGGGGATGCAGGTCTGAGTGACAGCTCTGCTACAGTGCTGAATGCTGGGGACATGGCATGGAGGTGAGCAGGGAAAGCCTGGCAAGGAGCTCAGAGCACTTGGAGCAGACAGGTCTGGCACATATACTGTATTTCCATCTCCTCAGGTGTTACAGCTGTTCAGTATTGCCAGCTCTGGAGTGAAAGGAGTTTAGGGAAACCCCAGCTTGGTGATGAGACAGATTTAGATCTTGTGGCTAAGGAAGGAAGCCTGCTCCAGGGCATCTTCCAGCACCAGCAGCCAGTCTGGAGGTTTCCAAGCTGATGGGCACTCTCTTCAGTCCTAGGCGGTATGGCTCATGCTCAGCAAGGCTGCTCACAGCCACAGGGCAGCCCCACGCTGGAGGAAGCAGTGGGTGGAAGTGCCCAGGGTGATACACAGCAGCATGTGCAGAGCCAAAGGATGGGGAGATCCCTATGGTATGCAAACCAGAAAAGCAGAGGAGCACGTGACTGTGGGGTTCACCTGCCTGAGACAGAAATGCCCGGCAGCCCCAGGAGCTGAGCTGAGCCTGCCCACCACTTCCACCTCTCCAAGCTGGTGGGCTGTGCCTGGACCAGCTCCAGGCACACGGGAATGAGCCAGTGACTCACACCAGCCTGCTCCCCTAACATGGCACAAATCCCCCTGGTCCTGCCAGGTGCTGGGGTGAGCCAAGAGTTGAGACCCGACATGACCTTAGAGGATTGCTCACGCCTTCCCCATGAAGCTGGCAAGGACAGTCTGCACTGTGCAGCACCTGGGCTGATGGCTCATGGGCAGGGCTGAGCCCCAGCACAGGCTCTGCAGCCACCAGCCCAGTGCAGGCCAGTCTGGACCCCCCAGCCTATGCCTCTCCTTTCACCCATGGGTGCTGGGAGCAGAGCCACAGCCGGGCTCCTGGAGCAGCCCGGCTGGAAGTTTTGGGGAACTCCCAGCCCAGTGCCCTGTGCCACAAGTTCTTGGGTCACCCTGCACCAGGTGGGTGCCATGCTGCCATAAGGACTAATTTCTGCGCCAGGGAACTGCATTAGTTCAAAACAAGTGGAAAAGAGTTGATGTCCTCCCACATGGAACCTTGGCACAGTTGGCTCTTCTCAGGGGTCCTGAAAGGTGTAGAGATCCCCTTGAGAGTTTCCCAGCACCAGTCCTGACTGGGCCCCAGTGATGAAGGAGTGGGGGACAAGCTGAGTACTGCTGCCAGAGAAAAGGTTCCTGCTGGCTCAGAGAGGCATGGTCAAATTCTCCATGCAAGCAGAGTGCCTGGAATTTTTTTCCAAGCTGCATTTGCAATGTGCTTGGGCAAGAGTAATTTCCCTCTCCCAGCAGCAGTGGCTGGCCCTGGTGTCACATCCTGATGGAACTTGGAAGGGGTGCACTGCCAAGCCTTTGCAGGATGCAGAAATTGCTCCCGGCTCCAAGACTCCTCTTGGAAAGCTGAGGGGTCCTGGTCGTGCTGTCCTCCCCACACGGGGGTAGAACATGATGTGCTCAGCCCTATGGAGGAAGGGTCTGATGGGTCAGGCCTCTTGCTGGTAAACTGAGTCAGCAGCCTCCTACCTGGGAGCCTTTCTGCCACAGGTGGTGAAACTGAAGCAGGCAGAAGTTGTGACTTACTCCCATTTGCAGGCATGCTGAGGAGGATCTGGGCCCCAGCCCCTCGCAGGAGAGGGGACCCGCACTGGTGGCACTGTGGAGTGGAGAGCAGAGGGCAGGACGGTGGCAGGAGGAGCAGCCCGGAGTGGGGATGACTCAGCTGTGATGTGTGGGGGGTGAGGCTCAGCCCAGCCTTTCGTAATGTGTTTACCAGCACCTGGGTGGCTGCTGCCTTCCAGGACATGCAGCCCATCCTCCTCAGCCCTGAACCTGCTCGCCAGGCTCAGCACAGCTGGGGAGTGACCTGTTCCCACCCCAGTCTGGCTGGCTCACGGTGGGGAGCTGGGCAGGGAGCCTCTGGTCAGCCCTCTGCTCCAGCACTGCTGCTGGCATGCTGCCCCTGCCCAGGGGACAGCAGTGACCCAAACTGAGGTCATGGAGTGTCCTCCCAGGGCAGCCAAAAACTGCTGGGTGCACCAAAACACAGTCCCAAACCATGGGAAGGTGGTGGCACATCACAGCAGTTACATCCACATGATGTCAGCCCAGGGAGAGGGACAGAAATTCCCCTGCATTCCTTACGCTGTTTGCCAACTGCCACCCCAGCCACCTGGCCACCTTCTGCCAGCTGCCAGGATACGTGTCCTGTGTGGGCAGCACAGAGAGTCAGGGGAAAGTCCCTTTACATGGATAGTTTTAGAGCTAAACATGCTGTTATGAGAAACTTCCCTTGAGGAAAGCCAAGGGTAACAGATGCAAAAAATGCTTTATTTCAATTTAGCTTCTTGTGGAGCTTGAGATGGGAAATACTGGTCAGAAGCAGAAACACCAACATTTCCTTCCACAGGGGGCTGGGAAGGAGGGTGTCAGCCCATGTCCCTGCTTTCTGCTCTAGGTTTATTTGTTTTTGCAGTCACAGCACTGCCAGGGAGGGACACTCAGCATGATGGTCATCAGTGCTCCTGCTGCAACTGGAAATAGCTGCTGTGTCGTGGGCAGGAGCGCCTGGCACATGAAGACTCCAGACAGGAGGTTCCAGAGCCTTCAGTGGAGAACTCAGGTGCTTCCAGCAGGCCCGTGTTGGTTCCTGCCACACTGCACACGGGGCACAGCAGAGCGATGCCACTGCCTGCTGCATCCTGCTGGCACCTGGCCAGCCCGGACCCTTCGTCATGCTGAGCAGGTGACCTGTGTGCAGCAGTTAACCTCAAAACACCGTTCCCAGTTAACCTAGTTTGGCTCTGGGCAAGGCTGGGCCCTCTAGAGAAAACCACGTGTGGGCTTGTCTCCTGCTGGCCTCTTTATTGGCCCCTTTCCATCGCATGATTCACGTCAGTTCCCAGTGCCAACGGCTGAGAAGGAGCCTGTGTCATTGCATTGTCCCTGGGATATTTACTGCCTGGTTACTGATCAAGGTTCAGGCTGGCAGGGCCTGGCACCGCAGGCAAAAACTGGTGTCCCCAGCCTGGCAGGAGCTGTGGCTGGGTCAAGGTGGGCAGCTGAGCAGCATTGCACCTTGCAGCATTGCCATGCTGTGGTGGGGTGGATGGTGAGAGGCAGCTGTGCAGTGCCATGGTTTGGCATGGCAGCTCCCTGGCTGCCTGGGGAGGGCTCAGCCATCTCACTGCCCTCCAGGCTCCTGCCAGGCACTTGCTCCACCCTGACAGTGCCCCAGCATTCACCCTGACTGCTTTGGTGCCCCAGCCCCACAGCAGGAACATCAGAGAGGGCAGGGCCCACACATGAAAGAGAAATGTCTTCACCCACCCCATGCCAGGAATATCTGCCTGCAGGCCATGTGCACTCATGGGCATGGCACGTTTTGCCTCAGCTCATTCTCTAATGGGTCCCCAAACGTGTATTCAGCCCAGCCCCTTCCTCTCTGGGTCTGACCTGCAGCTCCCATGCTGCAGCAGTGCCCGGCAGATATCAGACTCCTGTCCCCATTCCCGGGTTCAGAGGGTATCCAGGGAGGTGGGGAAGGTGCTGCACAGCACACTCAGGAGCCACCCATGCAGTAAATCAGTAACAAAGCGACAGCTCCTCAGGTGACTGCAGTCTGCAGCCTCTCCCCTTGGCTGGCGGGCAGGAACAGGCACTGGTGTGGCTGTCCAGTGGTGTGGCTGTCCAGTGATGTGGCTGTCCAGTGGTGTGGCTGTCCAGTGGTGTGGATGTCCAGTGGTGTGGCTGTCCAGTGGCGTGGATGCCCACTGGTGTGGCTGACCAGTGGCGTGGATGCCCACTGGTGTGGATGTCCAGTGGTGTGGATGTCCAGTGGTGTGGATGTCCAGTGGCGTGGATGCCCACTGGTGTGGCTGTCCAGTGGCGTGGATGCCCACTGGTGTGGATGTCCAGTGGTGTGGATGTCCAGTGGTGTGGATGTCCAGTGGCGTGGATGCCCACTGGTGTGGATGTCCAGTGGTGTGGATGTCCAGTGGTGTGGCTGTCCAGTGGCGTGGATGCCCACTGGTGTGGCTGACCAGTGGTGTGGCTGTCCAGTGGCGTGGATGCCCACTGGTGTGGCTGACCAGTGGTGTGGATGGCCAGTGGTGTGGATGCCCAGTGGTGTGGCCATCCACTGCCACACACGCTGGCCCCACCACCCTGCATCACCGGTGCTGGGACATGCACGGGGTGTGCTGCAGCAGGGCAGGGCACAGCTCCTCTGCCCCAGAGGTTGTGCTCTCCCCATGCTCCTGGCGCTGTGAGGCAGGCAGCCAGGGCTGGGGCCCCAGACCTGGGACACACACCTGAGCCTCTTCTTCTCCTTGTCCTTGTTTAGCCATGCCCCTCATTTAGGACCAGCTCTTCCCTGACCACCTCTCATCACCTGTGCAGATGTGATGGGAACTTATGTAGCCCCTTGGTGGTCTCTGGCAGATGACACTCCTGGGATACACCCATCCCTCCAGCAATCTCCAGGGTCTGAAATAAAGTTTCGTTCCAATTATGGTATCTTTACAACTGTGAGAGAGAGAGGGGGGCACCAAAAAAACCCTGGTTTCTACAGCAACCAGGAATAACCTCCCTGGAGACAGTGCTGTCTCTGCCAATTTCCACCCCAAACCCTGGTGGTACATCAGTTCATGGATACAGGGGCCAGCATGGCCTCTTGAAGAGCCCCATGACAACTAAAGCAAGGTCCACCAGCTGCAGAGGGACCACCCAAAGGGTGGCTGCAGAGTCCACCCTTTCCTGCTTTATCTACCTGCTGTCTTTGCTATCCTGTCCTGCTCTGCCAAAGAACAAAGCCAAGAGGGATTTTGCAGTTTCACAGCAGAAAATCCCACCTGGGGTGAGAGCAGGACATGGACATGCCCAGCCTGCACCTCAGCAGCTCTTTGCTGCAGGTAAGGGCTTCTAACTGGCAGTCCCACTCTGCCCTGGGAGAGCCTCTGCCCCACCCCGTGCTTCTCCAAGCTATGATGGTGGGTGATGGCATCCTGTTCACCCCGTCACCCATGACAGGGGAATTCCTGTGTGGAGCCCATGACTTCTGGGAGAAGGCAGCCAGTGCTGCTCTGCCTCACGCCTCCACGGGGCAACTCAGCGCGGGGGTGCACAGGGGCTTATCACACATCCCTGCTCCAAGGTAGCTCACGGCATTGCATGGCACAGAGCCCTCCATGCCCACAGCTGGAGGGAACCGTGGAAGAGGCCACCCAGGGAAGCTGTGGAGGCACCACCTGGACAAGGTCCCGGACTAGATGATCTTTAGAGGTTCCTCCAGCCTCAGCCTCTGGCAGGCGTCTCCCTGCCCCTCGTGTCCAGGGCCACAGAGCCGCGGAGGAGCCCCGCTGCCGCTCCCGGCCCCGGGTGCGCCTCAGGCGCGGCCCCTCGCCCTCAGCAACGGTGACGTCATGGCTCGTGTGGGGTTTATGATCCCGAGTAACCCCGCAGCGCCGCCGCTTCTGATTGGCTGCGGCGCAGAACCAGGTGGCTCACAGAGCCAATCTAGAGCCCTTCTGTCAACTGCCACACTTGAGGGAGCGGCAGGTGTGCTCTGATTGGCTACCGAGCCTCTCCTGAGGGTTTTTTGTGTGGATTGCTGGCGCTGATTGGCTGCGTGAGTCAGTGCTGGAAGCTCATTGGTTCCTTGCTGGGCGCCACAATGGCGGCTGGATCAGCCTCTGGTGCTCCGCGGTGTGAGGGGGGAGGGCGGCCCCTGCCCTGGCCCCCGCCTCGGCCCCCGCCTCTGTCCCTGTCCCTGTCCCTGCCGTGTTTCCTCTGAGGGTGTTCTGTGGGACGGAGCCTTCCCTAGGCTCCTCCCAGCAGTGTGCGCTCTGTTGGAGCCCAGCCCTGGCACTCACATCCCACCTTTAGGATGCAGAGCCTGCCCCCGCGGCCTTCCTTGTGGTCATCATCTGCTGGCAGTGGCCACCAGTGGCCGTCAAGGGCCTGGGCTGGGTTTTAAGCGTCAGTTCTCAGTCTTTCTTGCTCCAGTCTGTGGTCTCGGAACAAGCCCCAGAGCCTGAGAAAGCAAAACATCACAGGTGCAAAATGATTCCTGGCTGCAGTCTGAGAGCTCTGAACAATATCTGGGATTCCTTAGAAGAACAGTGCAAGGGAGGGACTCCATCCATGCAGCAGATCATGGAACAGGCCTGTGGGCAGGCAGAGCACCGGGCAGAGTCAGGGGAGATGGGTGTGAGGCACCACTCATGTTCCTTGTGCCTGAATCTCCCCTGGTGGCACCAGAACGGTCCTGTCCTGCTCCATCACACACACGGGGCGTCCTGAGGAGCTCTGTCTGAGGCACCAACCTAACTGCTGATCCTGTGTCACCATACGGGCTTCTGGGGCTTTTAATGCCACCAGCAGCACCAGCTCCAGAAAGGATTCCCGAGACACCCAGCTGGTGACCTGCAGTCTTTGGGGAGCACTTCACTGCCAAAACCACTCTGACTCTTAACCACAACTTACTGCTAGGCCACATGGCATGGATCCCCTGCTAGGCAGCAGCCCCACCTGCGAGTTCCCAAACCTCTGCGTGAAGACATTTCTCCATGTGAAGATCCTGACATTTTTCTCTCTGTTCATGTAAACTAATGTGCTCTGAAATGTTCCTCTCCTGGCATCCTCATATGAGTGAACTTCTTCACTGTGCAGGAAGAGCACAGCCTGGGAAGCCCCTGAGTGCCTCAGCAGGGACAGCAATGTGAGGGATTCATCTCACTTCTCCTTACAGCTCATTTTCGTGAGTGGTCCTGTTGTACTCCATTGTTTGTTGGCTTCAACCTCTTTGGCAGGCAACCACCTTTTGTCTACTCACAAAAACACTTGGAACTTATGCTATTTTGGCTTGCCTGACCATGGTTTCACATTTCACTTGCCCAGGTTTACCCTCCTTGGTGTTTGGAAATGGTTATGGCTTATTCAAAGATATCACTTTACTTCCAAGCAGCTCCCACACTCGCTTTTCACAAACATTTGCTATCACACTGCTAAAGCCTCTATGAACAGACACACACATTTGCTTTCTGCCTCCAGTATCATATTTACACAACATCCAGCATGATATAAAGACAAGAGTTAAAGCTGTTAGGGAATAGCCAAAGGAGAGCCATGAGGGTGGTGAGAGGTCTGGGGGGGCCACACGAGGAGTGGCTGAGGGCACTTGGTCTGTTCACCCTGGAGCCTGAGGTCAGACCCCACTGGAGGCTGCAGCTCTGATCTCTGCTCTCTGTGACAGCGACAGAAGGGCTGGAGCTGTGCCAGGGGAGGGTTAGATTGGATATCAGGGAAAGGTTCTTCCCCCAGAGGGTGATTGGGCACTGCCCAGGCTTCTCAGGTCATGGCCCCAAGGCTGCCAGAGCTCCAGGAGGATTTGTACAACACTCTCAGGGACAGGATGGGATTTTTGGGGTGTCCTCTGCAGGGCCAGCGGTTGGGCTCCAAAGCTGCTTCCAGCTCAGGAACTCTTCTGGCTGCTAACTTAAATTTCTTAATTTCCTTCTTTAATTTATTTTTAGTTTCTAATTTTAATAGTGTCCCTCTTTTTGCACATGACTATTGCTGCTGGTTTTCTGCTGCTGGTTTTCCTGTCCTAGAGATCTTCTGTGATCTTCAGGAGAACATTTTTCACAGGGTTTTCAGGTAAAGTCACATTAACATGTACACTGAGACTGGGATGAGGGAAGTGTCTGTGTGACTGGCTGAGTTTGAAAGTACCAGAAGGAACCCCAAAGAGGAAAATTATGAGCATGGCTTGCACGGCCACAGTCAAGGCCAGGAAGATGCTGAGCAATCTGTTGTTTTCATCAGCCCAGATGGCTGGACTTTGATTAGGGCTGGGGTGTAGGTAATGCCAGCAGAAGACCTGTGCTTTGAGAGTGGATGGCAACAAGATGCAAACATCTTCCTCACATCATCCTCCTCCCCTGACACCGTGATAGCACCTGTAAAGGCACCACAGCAAAGAAACACAGACACAGGCAATAATCCAGGAGATCAGGGGCTCCATGAAAATAGTCAATTCCTGAAGGGTGTGAAAGAGCTGTTGGCACTGTTTGCCAGTAAAGATGAACCCATGAGGCACAGTAAGGACCCACCTACCACCACCCCTGCTCCCAGTGCTGCCCTGCTCGCCTGGCCAGATCCCGTGCAGGTGAGTGAGGATGGGTGAAACTGGGAGATACACCGTGTGAGTGACTTAGGCAGCTTATTTTAATAAATATCCCCTTCTCCAAGGAATTTACATCATATAATGTGCTTGGCCCAGAGGAAGTACAAGCCCCAGCATGCACCCGATTGATACATTGGTTCTGGGCGCTGAGGTGCCGGTGCTGCCTGTGCATTCAGCCCAGTGCAGTTGTCTGTGGGCTGAGGAGTGGCCAATGTGCTGGCCAGGCTGGGATGCTGCTTCCAGCAGCTGCTGGGAACACATTCCTGGAGAGTAAGGTTGGATTCCAGAAAGGCAGAGCCCCTGTGAAATCCTAGAGAGCTGCAAAGAGCTGCCAGAGCAGCTGCGAGCTGGGGATGGCGTACAGAGAGCGATGGTTGGTGCTGTGCACTCCTCAATCCTGCCCAGACACATGGAGGTCCATGGAGATGGGGTCTCCTGAAGGCAGCCAGAAGCACGGTTCTCTGCTGTGGTTCCTCTCTGGTGGGCAGCATTGCTTCTGTGCCCTAGAGCTGAGGAGGGCTCTACTTACTGTGACTCCAACACTGCAGGAGGAGAATAACGCTTGAGAGAGGCTCTGTGCTGGTGATCACCCTGGCCCTGCTGAAACCCTGCAGATCCATGGCTGGACAGGCTTCACCCAGGAGAAGATCCCTGTGGTGTCACCGCAGTGCAGGGAACTGTGGCTGCCCAGGGGACACCAGTACCCCAGCAGATGTGGGGCGTGTGCTCACAGCAAGGTGCAGGTGTGGGTATGAGGGCTTGTGGCCATGTCACCTGCAGGGAAAGACATCACCCACAGACTGGGAGATCCCCTGCACCATGGGTCGTGTTGTTGTCCTTTTGTTGTCCTTCCCTGCCACCCCATCCCGACTGCATTCCTGTAACCTGACTCAGGGTTTGCAGATACTGCCTACGCCTGCCCAGCCACCCGGGAGGGCTCAGCCCCTCCTCCTGGCACAGCAGGTTGGCAGAACTCAGTCAGTCAAGGTCAGAAAGGTGTTTGGAATCAGGGAAAGGGGCAGGGAGAAGTGTGGGTACCATCATGGGAGATTTGGAGCTACAGTAGATGCATCTTGCAGGACTCCTTGCTCCTGTGGGAGGAGACCTCAGCAGTGACCCAGCAGCATGATTCTGTCGGCATATCCCAGGCTCAGCACCCCTCCAAAGGGAGGAAGGAAGGACTCCAAGGAAATCACAGGAACACTGAGTGTCTGGCACCCAGCAGTTAATGTTCCTTGTCACTTCTCAATCACTGAGTGGGAGAAGACCAGTGGGGTTAGAAAGGTCTTTCCATCTTCCAGGCTGAGGTTAGAAAACTTCAGCATCTGCAAATCCTGGACAAGAAGAAAAGTGAGAAAATGGTAGGGAAAAGAGAAAAGTAACTTCAGCAAATTAGTTCATTTCAACAAAGCTCAGAGGAGGAGATGCCCGAAGATGGGTCCCCAACTTGAACATGGATGAGGGACCAGAGGTGTCTCTGCCAGTGGCGTGAGAGATGAGATGGGAAGAGAAAAACACTGTAGGCTAAAGGCCATGTTGGACAGCAGAAATTACAGACCTTTCTACAAATCCCAGGGAATGTTTGTGTCTGAAATACCACCTGAAAGCAGGTATTGTCCCCAGTGAACTGGTGACCTCCTAACTGGGGCTGTGGCGCTGATCAAATTAAGCTGGTGAAGATCTGAGCAGAAGTGCTGGAGGAGCAATGACTTCCTTCCAAGCACGTACCAAAACTCAGGGCCAGACCTTGATGTCAGGGGATTTCTATTTTAAGTGGAACTGACTCAGTCTCTCACACTTCTTGCTGGTCTCTGTCATCCTTACGGCCGCCCCCACCCTGAGGTGTTTGCACAAGGCTGGGCCTTCAGGCTGAGACACAGGGGACAGGGCTGCCACGTCAGGTCTCCTCTGCATGGGATTCTCTCAACTGGCAGTGACAAAACAGTTTTGGGGAAGGTTTTGGATGCATCAGCAATTGTTATTGCAGGATCTTTTACCTCTAAACCTTGCTGTCTTCACCTTCCAGAAGACTCGGGCAGAGCAACTGCTTTTTAGCCGTTCATTCTTTTGGGTGTTTCTTCTGACTGCTATCTGTCAAAGTGTTGGGAAAGGAGGAAGATGTGAGGTATCCACTGGCATCACCTCCTGCTACAACAGTGGGCTGGCACTCTGGGCTGGCAGCAGCGTCCTTGCACTGCCTGGCAGCATTGCCATCTGCCTGGCAGCCTGTCCTTCCCCTGCTCCTGGAGCCTGACATGGCACTAACTGAAATTCCTGCCCATGGTATCTCATCTGCCGGCCTGCTGCACACTGGGAGTGGGGAGATGGCCCAGATATTCCATTTCATGGGTTTCCTACATCCATGAGCTCACCAGAGCACAGGCACGTAGGGCAGGAGCACCCTGGCTGTGCCCCACTGGCTCTGCTCAGCATTGGCCCTCTGCTCTCCTGTCCCTTCTTTGGGGCTCACTCAGCACTCCACAGAAAAAGGGATGTCAGGTCCTGAGGTGCTGGAAATCCTCCAGAGCTTTGTCACATGATGCTCACCGAGTATCACCACTTGGATCCTCCTCTCCTGCTGCCCCTCTGACCTTGCTCCCTGCTGGCAGCCCCAGGGTTGCTCCTGTACAGGGAGAGCAGAGAAATTTTTCAGTATTCTGAGTATCCCAGACAGGAGAGAGAGAGACCTGCCAGGCTGGGCAGGACACGGTCACCTGCATGACCACCATTAGGACAGCCTGGTAGAACCAAGGGACCATCTGCCCCAAATACAAATAGTCCCCAGGAACATGCTGGGATTGCAGCCAGCCCTGGAACCCTGCTCCATTACAGAATCAGAGAATCATGGAATCTCCTGTGTTGGAAGGGACCTACAAGGATCACTGAGTCCAACTCCTGGCCCTGTCCCTGCACCCCAACAATCCCACCCTGTGCATCCCTGGCAGTGCTGTCCAAACACTCCTGGAGCTCTGGCAGCCTCGGGGCCGTGCCCATTCCCTGGGGAGCCTGGGCAGTGCCCAGCACATCTGTGGGAAGAACCTTTCCCTGATCTCCAGGCTGACCCTCCCCTGGCACAGCTCCATGCCATTCCCTCAGGCCCTGTCACAGAAGAGGATTGTGGTGCCTGGGGCTGGCTTTGTTTCCAGGTGGTGCATCTGGCTCTGTGGAATGGGCAGGAAAGGCCCCAGTGCGATGGTCAGGATTTGCAGGCAGCAGACCATGGCTACGCTGTTGGGGACAGGGACAGAGGGGTGAGGAGACTTCCTTGGAGCTCAGAAGCTTCTCCTGGGGAAGAAGAGCCCAAATCCTGGCAGACATTGGACATCTGCCGGCCGAGTGATGTGTCCCACCAGCTCCTCAGCAACTGCCCAAAGCTGTGAATAGCAGAGAGACACCCCCCACCTACAGTCAGGAGTGCTATCAGCACCAAGCTGCAGTTGCTGCTGCATTGCCTCACATCACCCATGGTGCAGCCACACCTGAGGCATACCAGCAGGATATCGTCACCTGGTGACTCAAGGCCACTGGCTTTGGCACTAAGCTGGAGCCTCTGACCTGAACCTAGGGGCGAGTATCTTGCAAGCTGCTGGCCCCTGCCTCAGTGTGGCACTGAGGAGCTCCAGGCCTCTGTGGGTTGCTGGCTGAAGGCCGTGTGGGTCAGAGAGTCAATGCTGAGCAATTCACTGCATGGGCCTGAGTCACTGGAGAGAGGGGAAAACTGCTCACAGAGCCTGGGGATTTGTCCATCCTCTCCCTCTGGCTCTTCTGCTGCCACAGCCATAGCCAACAGCTCTGTCCTTCAGGTGGCAGGGCTTGGAGCCTGGCATGGATGGTGCTAACAGCCTCAGGAATCCCTCTTGCACCTCTGTGCCTTGCTGACACTGCGGATGTTGTGGTAGAGCAGCTCCAACATTGGTGGGGCACATTTTGCCCACCTGTGGACATGTGCTCATGGCTGCCAAGTGGGTGTCCATCCCACAGTCCAGAGAATCTGCAAGGTCATCAGCTTAGTAGGGAGGTTCTTCTCTTCCTGCATCATCATTCAAGCATCCTAGGCAGTAACCTGGCAAATTTTTTAGGACTTTTTAGGTGAAAATTTAGAATATTCCCTCCCTGTCCTCTGCCCTTCCCTGAGCCTGGTCTGTAGATATCCTCAGAGCATACGGTGCTGATGGTGTGCAGCTCTGGGACCTCAGGGGGCTCCTGTCCCCCAGTCCATGCAGCATCAGCATAGTGCCAGCACTGCAGTGCCCTGCAGTGGGCACAGGTACCAAACTTACGCAGAGGGAGCCTGTCTCCTCCCACAGCCTCCTACCTCCAAGGACCCTGGCATAACTTTTTTCCCCATTTGTGCACAGCAGTGAAGATGTGACCTGCTCCATGGGACACTCCTGGTCCCTGAGGGCTTGGTATGGCCCTGGCTGGATGTGGCTTCAGCAAGGCTCCTCTGGCTCCAGAGCAAGGGCCCGATGGAATGGGGGTCTGTATGGCAGGGCACGGGCACAGCCCAGCTCAGGTGCACAGACAGCGAGAGCTGCCCTGGGGACACAGCCGTGCCCTGTGACATCTCCAGGGTGAAGGACAGATTTTGGGGAGCCAATATGTGTGATGGTGACCTTAGTGGGGGCAGTATGGAAACCCCCAGCCTGGCTGGGGCTTGGAGAAGGGAGTGCGGTGGCAGGGGCATGGGCACGGCATCCCCAGCCCTCATTTGCATGTGTGCAAAGCAGGGAATTTTCCATCAGCAAGCAGACGAAAATTCTGCACGGTGACCTTTGTCCCCACGCAGGCTCGGAGCCCACGGCAGCTGACAAATGTCACTGTGGTGCCCTGCTCCCCCTGCAGCTGTGGGCAGCCAGGGCAGTGCGTCCTGCCCCCACACCCTGGCACTGCCAGCTCGGTGCAGAACAAGCAGGACCCCCCAGATCTCCCCCAGGGAGGGCAGGGACTCCCGGCTCCCAGCCACGTCTGGGTATCAGCGTCCCCAGTCCCCGCTGCCCACCCTGCTGCCAGCCCTCGGTGCTGCCCCGGCCCCACAGGAAGGGCAGAGCTGTGCCCAGGCTCTGTGAGTCTCCTGGCCGATGATGGACGGACATTTCTGGGGTTACTCAGCACACCACAGCCTCAGGCCTGGCCACTGTGGTCAGGTGCTGCCCCTGGGTGCAGGATGGGCAGTATCTGGTCCGGATGGAGAGGGTGAACTGTCTGCTGGAGGGCAAGGAGTGAGGCAACAGGAAGAGGCCACTCAGGAGATGAAGAATATGGGTTGGAGGTCTCTGAATAGAACCCCTGCAGCTGGGACACCTGTGGTCACCACCCCCAAGGGGCTGACAGCCACTGCAGGCGGGGCTGCCGGTGCTCACGGGGCCCCAGGGTGCACCTCAGCCTCTCCAAAGCTCCCGGCCCACCTGGCTCGGTGCTGGGCACAGACCCCTCCGGAGGGCTGTGACACTGACCCACCTGCTGCCAGCCGTGGAGCCCCGCAGCTTTGGGAGGTGTCCCTTGCCCTGAGAGGCACACAAAGCACGGATGCGCACCCATCACCTCTGCCCTCGCAGCGTTCCGAGGAAACGCAAACGACAGTATTCCTGGGAAGCGCAAATCACCTTGGCTTTTGCTCAAGCCCTGGAGTGTCTGGGGCAGAGTGTGGCTGAGCACCAGCGCCGTGCCTGGCTCAGGGCTCCGTGGCTCTGTGAGCTGGTTGTTTTCCACAGGCGCTGCCCCAGCACCGATGCCTTGGCCGGCAGGTGGGGTGCAGCCACAGGTCACCCGATCTGCTCACACCGGCTGAACGCCAGCCCCACACAAGCCACCCAGCCCAGCCTGTGCTCTCAGCGCTCCCCCGGAGCCTCCCCGTGTTTCTCTGGGGCCTCAGGGTGCCCCATGGCCAGAAGGGCTTGGACTCCCATGGCTGCAGGAGCTGCTGGGGTTCACTGGGGGCAGCCAGGGAAGCTAAAGCACCCTGAGAGTGGTGCTAGAAACAGGGAGAACGAGTGCATCACCTTCACTGGGATGGCTCCAGGGCTCAGGGGAGCTGCTGCAGCACCCCCAGAGCAGCTGTCACCCAAACCCAAGCTGCACACAGCCCCTGGGCACAGTGTGTGATGGCCAGAGCGGGGGACACAGCAGCAAGGGAACGGGAGGTTTACCCACAGCAGGGAAAAAATGAAAGATTTCTTGCTACAGCCAGAGGGATTGAGTTGACACAAATGGAGAAACCAAATACTCATCCCAAAAGTAAGGTAGTGGCCTTGAGGATGGTTTATTTTCTACACTTAACTTAGGAGTGTTTTTGCTCCAAGTCACATTTTTGAATTTGTGGCTTTTCCCTGACATTTACAGGGAACTTAGAGGTAAATCACCAAGGCGGGGGGGGGGGGGGGGGGGGGGGGGGGGGGCGGGGTCCAGCAAAAAGCTCATGACCTCCTCCAATGGCCTTTTGCTGCTTGCAGACCATTGCTAGTTTAATTCCACGTGAAAATGCTGCCTCTGCCTTAAACTGACCTAGGGTTCAGCTGTGGGTTCTCAGTTCCTCTCGGAAAACAATGTGACTGCCCCGATGCAGACAGCAGTGCAGCCCCTGCTCACGGAGCTGAGGACACTTCCTGCACACCCATGACACCAGCCCACGGAGTGCCTGGATGTCCCTGGGCTGTTCCCTGCCAGGCGGCCCTGGGAACTCACCTCCTGCTGTGGCTCAAGGAAAATCCCACCATCATTTTGGTTTTACCGCTGTAAAATGGGTTTGAGTGCTCCTGTGCTTTTACACCAGGGAAACCCGCTCGTGGGAGCAGAGCTGGGATCCCCCAGGAGGCCGTGGAGGCCATGGCTGTGAGTTCACTCCAGCAGCACTGGCAGCAGTGAGCTCAGTGCAGTGTGGCACGGTCAGATGGGAGCAGCTTTTCATGATCTCCAGGGAGCAGGGGAGGAGAAACTGCAGATCCAGAGCCTGTCCTGGCCCCTGGTTGGCACCGTGGCGTGCAGGTCGAACACTGAGGGTGCTTCGCTCCCCAAGCCCCCAACTTCCATTGCACACCTTCCCCACAGTGAGCAGTGACCAGAGACTGGGACTGGAGTGGATGAGTTTCTGTCCCTCCTTGCCTCTGCAGGAAGCCCCTGTATTCTCTCTCAGGTTCCATCATCACCCTCGTGGAGGAGCGTGGCAGGGTGTGAGATCAGTGCCATGGAGACCCTGATGGGAGCCCCCAGTGTGAGCGGGGCAGGCTCAGCTCTGTGCCGGGTGACACAGGGGCTGGCACAGACATTGGGCTGGCTTCAGGCCCTGCTGGGAGGGCTAGAGAATCACAGGGGAGTACAGCCCCTGAGGGCAAAGGGGGACAGCAACCCTGGGGGCCTCCAGCAGCAGCCTGAGCTCTGGCTTAGCTGCACCAGCCGTCTGTGTTTACTGTGTCCCCTCCCTGCCCTCTCCCCCCTTTCCTGGGCAAACAGGCGTGTACCAGCCTGGTTATTGCTTTGCTCCCGCAGCCGGACTGTTTGGTGGAAACAAAAGGGAACGTTTTCCTCCTCCCACTGGATATTTGTGCCTCACGTGCCCTCTCTCCAGCAGGAGAGGTGCCATGGGATGAGGGGCTCACGCAGTGGCAGGAGCTGGGGGGTGTCTAGAGCAGTGTCCCCTGCCACCTCTGCAAGGACAGGTCTGCTGCTGCTGTGTGCTGTCACAGAAAGCTCCTGGCAGCCCTGGCAGCTCACCAAAGCTCTCCAGAAGGCCAGCTGAAGCCTCATGGGGTTCTGATATTGATTCTGATTTAAGAAAAAAATATGTTTTTATTAACTGAGCAGAGGTGAAAGAGTCTGAGCCCTACAGGGCCCTGGGAGGGCTGAGCTGCTCTGGGTCTGCTTTCATTGTCAGGGTCTGATAAGGGACATTTCTGCCGAGGGCAGAGGAGCTGAACGGCTCTGGCATCCCCCAGAGCTCGGTGTGAGGATGCTCTGTAATGTGATGGCCACACGAGGAGGAACCTGAGGTCATGGAACAGAGCCTCAGGGACAAGGTGACAGGGTGCTGCACGCCATGGGGGACAGGGCAGCTTGTCCCTGCTGCCCTCCCAGCCTGAGGCAAACAGCTCAGCATCACTGGCACTCACCTCCTGGCAAAGATGCTCCTCAACCTGCACACAGGCAGCCCCACGTGGCCTTGGGTGACCCATCCCTTCTGCCCACCCCCACAGCCCATCCCGCTGTCCATCTCAAGCATCACACTTGCAGGCACCGCTTCCTAGTTGCTGCCGAGACTTTCAAGCTTTCTCCGTCTCAGCCATTTTTTCTGGGCTTGGATTGGAACAAATGGCATGGAGAAATTCTCCGTTCCCCCAGAAATTCCCAAGTCAATGAGCAGTGGCAGAGGAACCATGCACAGCTCACCCCACTGGGCTCCTCCACGAGGGAGATGCTGGAGCAGGAGAACACAGGGACGTCCTGCAGAGGCAAGGACGGACTCTGAGGAGCTCATCAGAGAGACCAGGGATCCCAGCTGTGCCCACCCACTCACCCTGGTGTTTTGGTGTTGGTACCCTCATTATCCTCCCCACCAATGGAATCAGATCTGTGTCCCTATTCCACCCCTCCCAGCACCTGGGGAGCCATGGGGGTACGTGGACATGAGGTGAAACAGATTCCCAGGGGCTTTTCCATCTGCCCTTGGCTACAGCAGAGCTGTCCTGTCCCACAGGAGCAGCTTTAAAGAGCCTCAGGACGGGGCAGGCCGTTGGTGTAGTGCAGTGCAGGCTCAGGAACGCTCCTGACCTGTGTCCCTCTTCCATCAGAGCACTTGGAATGTGGTACTGGGGGGGTGTTCCTGTGGCCACGGGGTGGGGGGATGTCGGTAGTGTATGAATTTTATGCAGACTTGTCCAAAACACAGAGGGTTTGAGTGGAATGTCTGAAAGGGGGGATGTAGGAAAAAACCTCTCCTGGGTCACAGTGGAATATTTGGACTCTGGTGAGGCACCTCCCAGGAGACATCTGCAAAGCACACACTCATCTCCCAGGAAACAGTCTCACCCCTCTGTGAATTCAGGCTGGAGAAGATAAATGTGCCATGCCCAAATAGTGCCCAGGGCTGTCTGGCCCCCACTTTGGTGACAGCCAGGGACTCTCACTGGCTGGGAGCTTCAGGAAAGAGGGAGGGAAGGAAGAGGAGAATCTCAACGAGGCAGCTTGGACAGTGACCCCGTGGGTTACTGAGCCAGCCCGAGGTCACTCCTGTGCCACTGAAGTGTCACCTTGCCCCAGTGAACTCTGCTGTTGTCTTCAGGCATCTCTGTGACAACGCCTGGCCCTTGTGCAACGGCCATGAAATGAAACTAAAAATAGCTCCAGCTCTTTACAGAACACCTGGCTGCCAGCACCTGCCAGGAGCTGCGCTCCAAGGGCTCCCTCCTCCGAGCTGATGTGGGCACTGAGGGAACACCTCAGCCTGCTCCTCTCCTGCCCCAAGCCATGCCTGGCCTCTGCTCACCCCCTGCTCGGCAATCTGGGGCACGTTGGAAGAGTCCTGGAGGATGCTGTGGGATGCTGGGGTGTGTTAGGTGGATGCTGGGGGATGTTGGGGTGGTGCTGGAGATTTTGGGGGGAAGTTGGGGGATGTTGGAGGATGTTCAGGGGATGTTGGGGGCTGCCCAGCCTGGCCCCTGGTACTGTGTGTTTTTTGCCCAAGCCTCACCACGGGGCAGTGTCATCACTCCCTGAGCCTCGTGTGGGGACTGGTGCCACCATCTCCCCTGCCTGACCTTTGCAGAGGGAGCTGGGGTCAGCACTGGGGGTTCACTGAGGAGCAAGTTCAAGTTATTCATCCTCCAGCTGACCCAGCTTCGTGCTTGGCTCTCCAGGCTGCCCATGCCCTGACTCTGCTGGCACCCCCTCACCTGGGCACAGTGCTGTGCCCCGTTCAGACTGGACACAGTTCAGCTCTTTTGGGCTTTCTTTCTCCACCAAGGAAGATACTTAGCTCATTTTAGGTATGGGGCAGTGCACCAAGGCCAGAGCAGTCATGAACCCTTGAGGATGTCACGTGAACTTTCACAGATTCCCTGGAGTCCCTGCAGCCAGAGCACCTGAAGCACACAGGAGTCCTGGGAGATCCTTGAGCTGTCAGTGAGCTCAGGCTGAGCTGTTCTTCCTCAGCTGCAGTCAGGCTCTTCCAGCTTCAGGCAGCAGTGTCTCCCTCACGCAGGCCAGACCTTGAGCATTGCCACCATCTGCTCCTGTAGAACCCAGCAAGGGCCAAAATCCTCCTTTTCTCATGGAGAATTTCCAAATGCTGCTCAAAACTCAGAGCGTTTCTGAGAGCCAGAGAGCAGCACCTGGCTGCAGAAACCGTGTGAGATGGGAGAGACCCCGGGCACAGCTGGGCACAGCTGGGCACAGCTGGGCAGTGCCCCCGAGCTCTGTGGCCGTGGCTGACCCTCACTGTCACACACCCTGAGGAACAGCTCCAGTGCAGGGGTGATGAAGGGTTTGTGCTTCACTGAGCCCATTGATTTGGGAGCCCCACTCCTTCTGCCTCGCCCCCAACCCAGAGTTCCTGCCAGCCCAGCTGTGGTGGCCAAGCACCAAATGCCAGCTGAGCACTGTGGAGGCCCAGGGCCCTGCCACCAGGAGAGATCCCCTTTTAGGTTAGGGCGAGGAAAACCTTCCTCCCATGGGCCTTTGCAGACACATGTTAATATTTCTTAGGTTTCGTTGCTCTATTGGTTTGTTAAGTTTATGTCACCCTGTTCAGCCCCCGTTCACCATATGTGCACCCCTCCTGGAATGTTCTTCCTTCCCTTGGACCCCACTGGGTTCTTTTTGCTGCAGTGTTCCACCCCTGTGACCCCATTAGTCCCCCCAGTTTCTATTTACCCCTCTGCACCATTTTTCCCTATTCCTATTGGACCCTGACCCTCAGCACCACCCATTTGTCTGCTATATAACCCTGGATCCTTGGCCCATATTTGGCTCTCGTTCCTGGAGCACGTTGGAGGCTGTACCCACGATGCAAACAATAAACAGCGCTGGGATTTCCAAACAGGACCCCATCTCCTCCCCTTTACCATCAGCTCTGTATTAGCAGAGTGCTCCGGGCCCTGGGTCACTCTCAGGGACACGCAGCTGCACGATGTGACAGAGCACAGTGTGATTTGAGTAGAGCAGGGACCATCCCACCACCAAAACAGCTGTCAGCGATGTCCCACATCCCACCATAAACCCCATGGCAGCAACACACTGCATTCCACCACCACTGGAACCCCTGTCAGCACTTCCTGCCCATCTGGGGCCACACTCCCAAGGCAGGAGCATCCTCGGATCCCAGGACTCAGATTCCCTGCTCTGGCTTGGGTGGCATTGTCGGTGGCTGCCAGGGTTGAGGTGTCCTGGCCTGGGCAGGATGGGGACACACTCCTGGAGTTCCCCTGGTGTGGGGCAGCTCTGCAGCTGCAAGCCTGGCAGACATGCAGCCCCACAGGCTGCCTGCATGACACAGGGCATGTCCCCAAAGAGAGCCCCATGGCCTCCAGTGCCACAGGCAGGGACGGTGACAGTGCAGGGAGGGATAACAGGTAGGGGAGCAGGAGTCTGGGACAGAGGAGAGGAGGTGGATTTGGGGATGAGAGGGGGAAACAGGGAAAGATGATGGATGTGGGTCTGGGGAGTCACAGGTACAGAGATCAGGCACCCCAGTTCTGTTGAAACCACTGTCCCGAGGAGAAGCCAGGAGGAAAAGCAGCAGCGAACTTTGGGAGAACTGGGCCAGCAGATGTGACCCCACATTGTCCCAAGGAGCCTCACCTGGAGTCACCAGCCCCTCCTGCCGAGGGCAGCCCTGTCAGCTCCCCGTTCCCAGGGAGGTGGTTTGGCCATTTGAGGGTGTCCTGAGTCCAGGCTGTGTGCAGGGGATGTGCCACACCGTGCCCAATGCCAGACGTGCCACATGAGGCCCAGGGCTGCACCTCAGGCCTCCTGAGTGCCACCTGCTCCAGGGAGAGTGGAATATCTGCCGTGGGAAAAGCAGAGCTTGGCAGTGCCAAGCTGTGGGCATCCCTCTCCTGGCTTGTTCTCAGGGGATCTTGGGGCTGTTGTGGGATATTGGATAGTCTTGGGGGATATTGGGCATGCTGAGGGAAGCTGGGGGTGTTGGGGGATACTGGGTGACGCTGGGGGATGTTGAAGGATGGGGTATTCTGGGGGGGATGCTGAAGGGATATTTGGGGATGTTGGAGAATGTTTCTGGGATGCTGGGGGATATTGGGGAATGTTTGGGCATCCTGGGGGATTTGTGGGGATGCTGGGGAGAGGTTTGAGGGCGTTTGGGGGATGCTGCGGGATGTTGAGGGGATGTTTGGGGACGTTGGGGCGAATGCTGGGAGGTGTTGGGGGGTGTGGACCTGCCCAGTCTGGCCGCTGTCCCATCTTCGGGCGGTGGGTGACCAGCAGAGGGCTCGGCTCCCCTCCTGCCACCGCTTTATCCTGCCCAGCGCTCCCCCGGCTCCCAGAGCCGCGGCCGGAGCCGGATCGAGCGGCTGCGCCCGGACACAGCTCCCGTGCAGCCCCGGGGGCTGCGCCGCCTCCATCACACTCCCGGAGGGTGCGGGGACCGTCGGGAGGACACGATGCCTTCGCCACCACTTCTCTTGCTGCTGCTGCTGCTGCTGCTGGCCCCGGGGGCCGCGGGGACCGGCAGGACTCGCCGAGGCCAGGGTGAGGACAGCGGCGGGACCCTGCCCACGGCTGCCCGGGACATCGCGGAGGTGCGGGAGATGAGGGAGAGGCTGCGCCGGGGCACGGAGGAGGACTCCAAGTCGGTGCAGCAGTACGTGCCGGGGGTGCGGGTGGAGTTCCCTCGGCCCCTCAACTCCGCCAGCCTGCACCCGACCAGGGCCCTGCTGCCGTCCAGCACGGACCCGTCGGAACAGCAACCGGGGGTCCCCACGGACAGGGACAGGGCAGAGCCCCGAGCCAATCTCACCACTGTGTCCGACAAGCGGCTGCAGATCCACAACCCCCTGTACCCGGTGACGGAGAGCTCCTACAGCGCCTACGCTGTCATGTTCCTGTCCCTCATCGTCTTCACGGTGGGTATCATCGGCAACCTCTCCGTGATGTGCATCGTGTGGCACAACTACTACATGAAGAGCGCCTGGAACTCCATCCTGGCCAGCCTGGCTTTCTGGGACTTCCTCATCCTCTTCTTCTGCCTGCCTGTGGTCATCTTCAACGAGATCACCAAGAAGCGGCTGCTGGGGGACATGTCCTGTCGCATCGTGCCCTTCATGGAGGTAAGGGGCTGCACAGGTCCCCGGAGGGATCGAGGGCTCTCCTCCTCTCTGCCCTCTTGCTCCGGGGCAGTCCTTGGTGCCGGTGGCCTGGCACAAGGGCTGTGTGCCAGCGACCCCGCTGTGGGGCACAGCAAGGAGCTGAGGGACAGTGACCCATGGTGACCTTCCCTCTGTCCCGGGCCATTCCTCAGGCTCTGCAGCCAGCACCAATGCTGCCAGGGCTGGGAAAAGCCCCTTAGACCCTCCTCCAGCCAGCACAGGGACTTGTGTCAGCAGGGTCCCTCCATTTGTCTGTTCTGTCCCAGCTCAACACCCCAAAGCCTGGGGGCTCAACCCTGCAGTTTGCTGGCTCAGAAAGTGGCCGCTGTGGGCTGCTGAGGATGGCCCAGCAGGTGGACAGTGCTGGTCAGCACTGGAATGGGACAGCCCAGGAATTAGGTCTGGGAGCCTGGGATCTGTGTTTGTCCTCAAACCTCATGTGTGACAGGTTGGTCACACTCAGGGAGAGCCAGACACCCTGTGAGAAGGCCAGAGGGACTGTGGTGACAGGGGATGGCAGAATGAACAAAATTGCCCCAGAGGGCAGGATTTGGGCTGATGTTGCCATTGTGCTGGAAACCAGCCCTCAGTGTGCTCATCTGCCATCCTCAAGGGAACCTTGGGGTCCTGCTGTGCCCCTCCGTGCCCTGGTGGGACACACAGACCACCTGCCTGTTCTCTGTGGTCAATGCCCCATTTATTGAAGGGTGCAAACACCTGGAAGAGCTTAGAGACAGTGTCAGATCACTGGCGACTCTCTCAGGCTTGGTCAGATCAGACAGGGTTCAGAACCTGCCCCTCCCAGTGAGCATCCATCCCGGTGTTCCGGGTTCCAGAACTGGCTGGTGCCAGAACCTGGCACACAGTCACTTGTGACATTGTCACCTGTGACACTGTCACCTGTCCGTGCCTTGGTGCCCCTGTGCAGGGTGTGCCCTTGTGCAGGGGTCCCTGGCTGTGCAGAGCCCTGTAAGCCCCAGCAGAGCACTGGATCCTCTGGGTGCAGCGTGGTGGAGCGGGGTGTCCCGCTGAGCACAGCCCCAAAGCTGCACAGCACAGCACAGCACAGCACAGCACAGCACAGCACAGCACAGCACAGCACAGGGATGTGGTGTTTGCTGGGGGAGCCCTGCAGCCCCCCTGCTCCCCAGCAGGAAGGAGCTGCTCCTTTCCAGAGGGGTTCCACCCCATCCTCTCACTAACTGGAGTGTTTGCCCCATCCCTACCCACCTCAGGCTCCCAACACTGCACCTGGGGGGACTCAGAGAGGGGCAGGAATTTCCCCAAGCTGGCTCAGTGCTCCAGGGAAGGATGGGAAGGGAAGGGAAGGGTGACGTCCCCAAAACAGACCCTGTCTCAAGGAGGATCTGAGGAAGATGTGCTGCTCATGGGCTCCCTGTCCCCGTGAGAGAACCCTGGGGGTGACACCACCAGCTACAGGGGTTCAGCAGCACCAGGACAGCTTGGTCCCAGAGGAGACAGGAAGGGACAGGAATGGTGGGATGTTGGTGCTGCAGAAGGACCAGCGTGTCACAGGCTGGGAAGCATGGTCCTGGTGTGGGGGCTACTCTTGCTCTGCCCCCCAGCACCGGCCCTGCACTGCCCCCCTGCCCCTCAAAGCATGGGCAGAAAGGAGCTCCAGGGCTTCAGCTGGGACCCAGCTGCAGGGAGCCTCAGTGGGAGCCACAGCCAGGCCAGAGCCAAAGCCCCAGCAAAGGGTCAGCTGTGAGAGGGGAACCTCTCTGGAGGCCAGGGGTTCGTGTCTGGTGGGGTTGTGGCTCAGGCCACTGGATGGTCGCTGTGGGAAGCAGATCAATCCTCTGTAGCTGCTCAATGCTGTGGCACAGAGCCAGGTTTTGGGAGCAAAGCTAGTTACAGGGGCTTCTGGGGACAGGCCCTGTGCAGGGATGTGCTGCACTGACTGGTGCCACCAGCTACATCCCTGCCAGGGCACTGGAGATGGGTGCTCCACAGGACCAAGGGCACCAGGAGAGATTGAAGAGCGTGTGGAAGTGTGTAGGGGGAGGAGGCAGCAGTGCAGCAGTGCTGAGGGCTGCAGGTGCCAGCCAGGGAACAGGTGCAGTGTGCTGGGTGCTGGCTGTGGGGCAGAGCAGGCTGCTGAGTGCCCTGGCTTTGGGCAGAGGAGCTGGGACATGCTGGGAGGTGGTGCTGGGTGCAGGATGCTGGGCTGCTGTCCTGATTCGGTGTCTGGGGAGATGCTGCTGTGCATAACCGATGGTGCTGCTGAGTGCTGGCATCACCCTGGTCATCAGCTGCTGCAGTGACCAGCCCAGGGCCAAGGAAAAGGCTGGGGGGGGGTCAGGGGGGGTTGTTCCGGGCTGTTCCCCACAGACCACGTGGAGCCCTGGGAGGTTTCCTGAGTGCTGGGAAGGTCTTTCAGCACAGGGTGATGTTTGATGGCTTCGTGAGGCCAGGAATGGCCACAGCACTGGGACACCAGCATGTGACTCTGCCATCATCTTGGCCAAGGGCTGTGGGACTTGGCTCCCAGCTCTGGGGCTGGGACTGGGAATGCTGGTCAGTGCCTGGCCAGCCCTCCCAGAGCCACAGTGGCTCTCCCTCCCTTGGCCTCCTCCTCTGGCAAAAGGGGATGTTTTTCTTGCTATCCTCAATGCAGCGGAAATTGCCCCAAGCTGATTTGGGACAAGAGCGCCTTCAACTCACTTGGCCTTGGGAACCCTGGGAAGGTGCCGGTGGGTGTGATGGTCCCTGCTTCTCCTCTGCAAGAGCCATCCAGAATAGAGGAAGAGCCTGAAGGACAATCCTGCTGTTCCCATCTTGGCTGGATGGACAGACAGACATCCAGCTAAACTTCTGCCTTCTGCAGAAAAGGGAGCTGGGCAGGGACTACAGGGTCAGGGGACATTTTTATCCTTTCAGGAGTCACAGAAAAGTGGCTCTAAACCCTGGGATGCAGCTCCAGGCTGTGACCTCCCTATAGCCTTTGAAGGAGGGGTTGTGGCCTTAGGTAGCCAGGGGTAGAACCAAGCCCCCTGCGACGTCCCCGCAGCAGGGCCCACCTGTTGTGCCTCCTCCCTCACCAGGTATCGTCACTGGGAGTTACCACCTTCAGCCTCTGCGCGCTGGGCATCGACAGGTTCCACGCAGCCACCAGCCCCCAGGCCAGCACCCGGCCCATCGAGCAGTGCCAGTCCATCATTGCCAAGCTGGCCGTCATCTGGGTGGGCTCCATGACGCTGTCGGTGCCGGAGCTCCTGCTCTGGCAGCTGGCGCAGGACACGTCGCCCGTGTCCGGCGTGGTGACCGAGTACTGCGCCATGAAGCCCTCGTCCAACCTGCCCGAATCCATCTACTCCCTGGTGCTCACCTACCAGAACGCTCGCATGTGGTGGTACTTCGGCTGCTACTTCTGCCTGCCCATCCTGTTCACCGTCAGCTGCCAGCTGGTGACCCGGCGCATCCGCGGCACCGAGAAGAAGAGCGACTGCCGGGGCACCAAGCACGGCCAGTGCGAGGGTCACCTCAACTGCACCATCATCGCTCTGACCATCATCTACGGGCTCTGCACCACCCCCGAGAACGTCTGCAACATCGTGGTGGCCTACATGTCCCCCGACATGTCGAAGCAGACCTTGGATCTGCTCAACCTCATCAACCAGTTCTTCCTGTTCTTCAAGTGCTCGGTGACGCCCGTCCTGCTCCTGTGTCTCTGTCGTCCCCTGGGCCAGGCCTTCATGGACTGCTGCTGCTGCTGCTGTGAGGGCTGCGGCCCCGACACCACCTCCAGCGAGAGCAGCGCCGACAGCAAGCTCAAAACAGAGATGTCCTCCTCCATCTTCTTCGACAAGCCCCGGGAGACTCCCCCACCCCTCCTGGCCCTTGGCACTCCGTGCTAAGCGCCACTGGGGAGCTGTAGCGATCATTTCACCACCTCCTCCCAAGACCAAACGTTGTTTTGCCATTAGTACTCATGTCTGGACGTGGAACAAGCAGAAAGAGACGGCTCAGGGGGCTGCGCCGTGGGCTTCAAACCCAGCGTTGGGTAGATGGGGCTTGAAATCCCAGTCCCCGTGGCTACACTGGTGACCCTCTTGCCTCTGCCCAAAGGTCAGTGAGGACAGCAGCACCCTCCCGTGCCAGCTGCCTGGCTGGGCTCCATGGGGCTGCTGCTCTGGAGATGGCGTTGTGCTGGAATGGTCTCACCTGAAACCACAGAGGCTGGCCATGACGGCTCACAGAGGACACAGCAAACACAAACTGCCCTCTTCCTGTCCCCTCCCCTCCTGCCAGCCCCTCCACAAGAGGAGAAGGTCCAACTGGCCGTATCCCACGGATTCAAGCCATGCCCCGTATGAGCTCAATAAACCAGTAACCTAGAGCACGTCGTGCGTGCAGCCGCTGGCACTGCTGGGCTGAGCCCTGGGAGCCCCTTGGAAAGGCTGGGGGGCTCTGGGGTGGGCAGGGGCAGCCGGGGGCAGGAGGGCAGGGAGGCTGCTGTGCCAGAGCGGGCAGCAGCGAGGGGAGATGGGGAAAGGCCCCCAGCCCCCTTTGCTCCCTCCCTCTGGGGTGAGGCTGAGCGGTGCCTGTCAGAGGCTGCCCTCTGAAGTGTTGGGTTTGGGGTGATTTGTAGGACTTGAACTGGTCTCAGTGAAGCCCAGCCAGTCCAGCACAGGGCTGAGGTTCCCCCCAGCCTGCTGCGTCCCTGTGCACAACCAAGGTGCCCCCGCTGCACAGTGCTGGGGGAAGATGTGGGACCACCACCCCCAGCACCCCTTGGGGAGCCTTGGGGTGAAAGCACCTCACCCAAACTGCCCCACAGGGCTCCTGGCCCTCATCCCCGTGCACAGAATTGTCCCAGGAGGACGCGTTCAAGGCATCAGGGTTTCCAAGCCCACATCCACCCCCCTGCCCACGGCCCCTGCAGGGGCAGGGGGCTCGGGGAGCAGGGGGGTCAAGGAGCAGGCAGGACGGATCTGCCTGAGGGCAGCCTGGCCACGGCGGCCCATCCACGGGAGCTGTTAGAGCTCCTTGTCCCAGTGCTGGCAGCCGCCCCAGCGCCCGGGATGCCGGGCCGAGGGAGCCGGTTGCCAGGGGCGCTGAAAGCGAGGGGCTCAGTGCGGGCTTTGTGCGCAACACCCACCGGGCTCCGAGCGCGCTTCGCTTTCGCAGAGCCGTTTCCAGGGAAACAAAAGCCCCAGTTTTCTTTTGAGAGCACAAAACTGGGTTTTTCCTTTCATCCTCCTCCCCGCAGCCCCGTGTCTGGGCCCCGCGGTTTGGGAGGAGGGGGTCTCATCCTGGCACGGGGGGCGGTTCGGAGCCCAGGCCGTGCCGTCAGGCCCCGGTGTGCCCACGGGGGGAGCGGGGTCCCCGTGAGGGGTCGGTGGCTGTGGGGTGGCGGGGGAGGGCATCTCTCCTGCGCCTGGTCCGCATCGCTCCGTCCTGAGCCCGGGCCAAGGGCGAACAAAGCCCGGCTTGTGCTGCGGCCGCGGGGGCTGCGCGCCTGGGGAGGGGCAGGGGGTGCAGGCAGCGCAGGGCCCCGCAGCACGGACAGCACCCACGGGCCGCGCTGAGCCCTGCTCTCACCCGGGCAAGGGCGGGGCACGGGGCACCCCCGGGACACGGGGCACCCCCGGGACACGGTGGCACCCCGGCAGCAATGGCCAGAAGCTCCCGGGGACGCGGGGAAGGAGGTCACCTCCTGGGGACACAGGGCAGGAGCACTGCAGCCCGCACAAACCCGGCGGGGTTCTGCAGCGCCTGTGGGACACGACGGGGGCACGGGAAGGTCCAGCAGCAATGATGGCCACGGATGGAGTGTCCGAGCTGCTCTGGGTACCCAGGACAAGGAAATCTGGAGGCATCTGGAACCATCAGAGGTGCCTCCAGCACCTCTTGGGTGGGCATGGCCACACAGGTGCCCAGTGCTGCCCAGGGGACAGGGATCTCCTCCCAGGCCCCGAAGGTGGGTGGCAGAGGTGGAGAGGAAGTAACGTGACTGCAACCACACACCCGCAACGCAAAATTGTTAATTTATTATTAGGAGGCAAAAAAATTGTACAGTTACAAGAATCATTTCCCAACAGAGGTCAAGTCTGAGTCAAAATATCTCTTACAAAAAAAAAAAAAAAAGGGGCGGGGTGGGGGGGGGCGACAACACTTTACAAGTCATTAAATTAAAAAAAAAAAAAAAAAACCAAAAACCAAACCCAAACAAACAAAAAAAAAACCAAAAAAACCACCAACAAAAAGAAACCTCTCTTTGTGCAATTCTGCAAAAACAAGAACAGAAGGTACATCTCTGGCCTGACACCCTGGAGCAGAGTGGGAAGGGGCAGAGAGGGGCCCTGCAGCCCCCCAGCCATCCCCAGCCCTGCGCTGGGACCCGGAGCTGCCTCCCCCTGCACACCCACCCTCCAGTGCCAGCCCAGTCCCCCCAAACCGGCCCCAAACAACCTGGCCAGGCCCCCAGGCTGCACCTCAGAGCCCCACCAACGGCACAGACGGGCACAGACAGGCACAGCCCTTCTCACCCCACAGGACTTCCACAGCCCTCTGCAGACACACACCTGACCACTGTCCCCACAAGCCCTGCTGCCCCCATGGCTCCTGTGCCCCCCAGCCAGGGCAGCAGTGCAGGGGGGGCACGGGGAGCAGGGCATGGAGCAGGGCATGGAGCAGGGAATGCGGAGCTGGGCATGGAGCCGGGCATGGAGCAGGGCATGGAGCAGGGAATGGAGCAGGGCATGGAGCAGGGCATGGAGTAGGGAATGGAGCAGGGCATGGAGCAGGGAATGCGGAGCTGGGCATGGAGAAGGGCATGGAGCAGGGAATGGAGCAGGGAATGCAGCATGGCATGGAGCAGGGCATGGAGCAGGGAATGGAGCAGGGCATGGAGCAGGGAATGCGGAGCTGGACATGGAGCAGGGCATGGAGCAGGGAATGGAGCAGGGAATGGAGCAGGGCATGCGGAGCTGGGCATGGAGCAGGGCACGGGGAGTAGGGAATGGGGAGCAGGGCATGGGAGCAGGGATTGGGGAGCAGGGAATAGGGAGCAGGGAGTGGGGAGTAGGGTGTGGGGAGCAGGGCATGGAGTAGGGAATGGAGAGCAAGGAATAGGGAGCAGGGCACGGGGAGCAGGGAATGCAGCATGGCGAGGGAAGCAGGCACAGGGAGCAGAGCACGGGGAGTAGGAATGCGCTGCAAGCATGGGGAGCAAGGAATGGGGAGCAGGGCATGAGGAGCAGGGCACAGGGAACAGGACATGGGGAACAAGCACAGGGGACACCCCCTGGGTCTGGTGAGCAGCACTGAGGGTGCACAGGTGTCTCCAGGTGCCTCCCAGTGTCCCTCCCTGTCTGGCATCCCAAGGGGTGTCCCTGGCCAGGGCAGAGCCAGCAGCCCCAGCTGGGCACAGGCGATGCCCCTGGGCATGTGGGGAGCCAGCACAGCTGTCCTGAGAGGTGACGTGGGGCTGAGCCAGCCCCAGGACAGGTGGGAGGCAGGTGCCAGCCCCCTGCTCACCCAGGGGCTGCTGGCATTGCTGCGCCCCCAGCACTGGTACCGGTGCCTCAGATCATCCTCCGAGCAGCCAGGCTGGGCAGTGGGCAGGATTCGGCCCAGGCACAAGAGCAGGGGACACGTGGGACAGGGGGACAAGTGGCCTTGGGCCCCACAGAGGGGCTGGGGAGGGGGAGGCAGTACGGGGAGGCTGATGACAGTGGCTTGTGGCTGATGCCTGTCCCCCGGAGGGGTGAGGAGCCTGGAGGTGGCACTGACACGCCCTCCCCACGCCAAGCCCGAGGCAGGCAGGGCAAGGTGGGCACCCCCCAACACCCCCAGGGTGGTCTCTGCCTGGAGACAGCAGCAGGACACCCAGAGCAGGGAAGAGGGAGCCCCAGGGGACCTGCCTGCAGCTGGCACAGCCCCATCCCCAAGGACTGCCTTCTGCTACCACCCTCCTCCTCCTCCCAACGCTGACCCTTGGCTGCCCTTGGGGAGCCCCAGCTTTCCTACCACTCACAGGGCCCAATTTAATAACAGCGCTATCCCTTAAATTAAAAAATTAAAATATATATACATATATATATACTGTATACACAGACAACAACAGAACAGTGCCAAAATGGAGGAGGAGAGGGGGCAGGAGAAGAGAGGAGGAGAGGAGGGCAGTCGGACATCTTCTTTACAATAAAAACAAGGACTCTGCCCCAATGTGAGCAGAGTCTGGGGTCCCCTAAAAATACCCATCTAGAGAGAGAGCTGGAGGGACAGAGCAGGAGAGAGGGGCGTGGGCTTGTACAATGGCATCTTCCCAATCCTCGCCAGGCCCGCGGGACCTCAGCTTCGCCTGGACTTCGAGTGCTGGATAAGCCACTGTAGGGTGATGTCTGCAGAGGCAAGGGGACACTCAGAGCTTCTGTCCCTGGCTGTCACCTCCCCCCATACCTGGGCAAACAGGTGGGCACGGGCTGCCCCCCACGCCCATCGTGACCCCATGGCACTCACCAATGTTGTCCTTTTCTTTGCAGGAGATGGAATAGCAACAGATCTCTCGGTCCTGGATGGCAGAGAGGTTCCTGAGGGAAGGGAGCAAGTGCTGGCTGCAGACTCTGAGCTGTGTGGGGTGGCCACGGGAGACATCCCCGGGCAGCCCCTGCAGGGTCTCTGGACTGTCTCTGAGACAGAGCACTGAAGGGGCAGCAGCTCCACAGGCTCTGCAGGAGCTGCGTGTGGGTCAGGCAAGGGCACCATTGCTCCATGCCTGAGGGGCAGGGGTGGTCTGGGGGGCAGCTGTGTGACAGGGCAGGAGGGATCTGATCCCACAGAGACCCTGGCCATCAAATTCCATGGGTCCAGCCCTGCAGCCAGATGGGGCAGGGAGGTTTTGGGAGCAGCACAGGGCTGGCAGCATGAAAGCTGCCCAGGTGCCCATGGTCCAGAGGCTCCCTGTGGAGAAGCCCAGCCCCACTGTCCAGGGCAGCATCTGGGGACACCAGCTCCACCAGCTGTGCCAGGCCCCCACGCCACCATGTGGCACGTGGGACCCAGCCCTGGCACTCGAGGTTCCAGCTCCTCTCTGTCTCCACGAGGCACCTCGGACATCCTCAGCCACTCGTCTCTGCCAGCCCACCCCAGGCACCACAGTGCCACCCCAGATGGGCGATCGTGCTGGTGGGGACACGGCACAGTGGGGAGGGGTCACACTGTGTCACCCCCCGTGTGCCCGGGGCACTGGCACACTTACATCTTCTCAATGAGCTCCTTCTCATCCAAGGCACCGGGCAGGTCCCGCTTGTTCCCCAGGACGAGGACCTGCAGGGCAGGACACGGGACACCTGAAGCACCTGGCCACAGAGCAGGCAGGAACCTTCTTCTGCCACTCAGCAGAGCCTGCTTGTGACACCAGACTGCCCTGGCTACTCCACTGGGATGTCCCAAACAGAGAAACCCCCTTCAGCAGCACTCAGGAGGCAGAGCACTTCAATTAACTGCCTTAATCAGCCTGTACACAGCATCTCCTGTGCACTCCCTGCTCCCAGTGCAGAGAGAGCTCCACAGCACATCCTCTCTGGAGGGCACCAATATCTGCTGGGCCATCTAGGACATTCTCCCAGGAGCCTCTCACCGTCCCTGAGCAAAAAGTTAAGCGAAATGGCTAACGCTGACATTATCCAGCACCAGCAAGCTGTGGATGCTGGGCAGAACCCACTCTGCAGGCAGCCAGCCCAAACCAGGATCAGCTGTTTGTGCTGTCACTAATCTCTCCTTCAAGGCTCTTGACAACCACAAAAGCTGCCCTCAAATTCTCAGACTGTGTAAGGAAAATAACCACGCAGCAGGACCGGTTTGTCCCTCCGGAGCAGCCATGTGACTGTCACCTGACAGGGACGGTGCCGAGGCGGTGGCTGCCCCGACTGCCCGGGCTCTGCAGCAGCACAGGATGAGCTGTTTCAATCAGGAGGTTTGTTCTCAGCACAGAGCCTTCAGAGGCCTGCAGCGTGGTATGTCAATACCACGAGCTTAATTTAGCTGGCAGCGGACATTTGGGATCCGTGGCAAGATCCTCAGTTAGCTGCTTTCAAAGATGCTGATTTGGGACGGCTGGTGCACAGCCCACCTGCCACGTACAGTGTGCCTGGCACTGTGCCATGTCCCACCTCCTGCACTTGTCACAGCCCAGCAGCTCCTCTCACGGGAGACAGGCCTGTCACACCATAAATCAGGTGCAAATCCATGCCAGAGGACAGATGCACCCAGGGGACCTGGTCTGTGCTCCCTGCCCTAAAGGTCCCGCTCTGTTCCTTGGCCCAGTTCTGACCTAGAAAGTGTCACTGTCCCAGCCCGCTCCCTCAGGAGTGCAGCAGGGAAGTGACACCTCCAAGGAAGGGGAGCCCCTCCCTGAATCTGCTCTGCTGCCCTGGCAGTGCCCAGCCCCAGGAGTGGCTGGGGGCACGGGCTGAGGCGCCAGCTCACCGGGATGCCCTGCAGCTGCGGCTTGTCAAGCAGGTTGTGCAGTTCGTTCTTCGAGGCCTCTATCTTCTCCTGGTCAGCAGCATCCACCATGTACCTGCAAGGGAAGGGACAACCCTGAGCGCAGGTGCCCAGGTCTCCGTGCCCTCGTGCTGTGCCGAGCTCCGTGCCACCCCCAAACCTCCTCTCATGGCAGCTCACTGCCCCCACTGGAAACTGGGCCAGCATGTGGAGGTGGTTGAGAACAGGATCCTTCCACCAGGATGGATGCCTCTTCCCAAAACCAGCTGTGAGCCCCTCATGTCTCTGAGGAGAGTGGGAGACCACCCCATCCTTGTCTCTGCAGGTGCCAACCTGCTGACAGCAGGGACAGGCTGGTGGGGGAAGCCCAGGCAGGAGAAGCTGCAGGACACAGGTTGTCTCCAACAACACGTGCACACGGCAGCTCCCATGTAAACACCCAGGACAGAGGACAAGCAGAGAAGGCAAGAGAAGCTGAGGATGGAAGGGTGACCCAAGAAGGAGAAGGACCTCCCCATCCCATCAATGGGGTAACCTTGGGAGGGGCCATGGAGCACGTGGAGGTGAAGCCAGTGGCCACCAACGCTCCTCTGAGCAGAAGGGGAGATTTGGGAAAGGATTTTGTTCCTGCAGGCCAACTTTTATCCAGCAAAGGAAGTCACTGAAACCGTAACTTGGGTGAGGAATCGATCAAAGCAGCCTTGATTTCAAAGATCAAGAAGCTGGGAGAGAAGGAGTGAGAAACACCAGCTCATCAGGCTTTGGGGAGTTATTTGAAAATAGGAAAAGAGCTACTAAAGTGCTTAACACAGGAAAATGGGAACGCTGTGCTGAGAGGGAAAAACACCCCCAGGGGCTGCCCCAGCCCTTGCCATGCTGGGCACAGGTGGGAAAAGCTGAGAGCAGAGGGAAAGGGACCTGACACAGCTCAATGCGTGAGGGCAGACTGGAGCGTGACCTGGATGCTGACACTCCTTTTGTTTCCTGACAACCACATGGGCCAAAATGATGACATTATAAAAGGAGGCAGCAAAAGGAGTGAAAAGACAGAGATTTTGTCATTTCTAGCAAAGCTCATTGTAATAACAAGTGTAGTAAAAACCCTCCTACAGGTCCAAGGCCATGTCCCACCACGGTGACAGTCTGCAAGGGCAGCAGCAGACACCACTGTCCCAACACGCAGAACAAGCAGTACCACACTCCTCCTCACCTGCCAAGGCTTAGAGCTGGGAAGGGCTGGAAAGCAGCCCCCCAAATCTCAGGGTATGGTCACTTGGGAAAGATCCCATCAATCTCATTTTCTGACTGGGTTTAAGCAACCCCAGCATGGTGTCCCAAGATCAGTATCTGTCCTTTGGAACAGGCAGCGTGCTTCCCATGAGTGTCCTGCCACGCTCACCCAGAGCCTGGCCTCCCTGGGATTGCATCTACTGCGCTGTTTGCAATGGGGACACCCAGGGACACTCAGATTTGCTGACTCAGTAGCAGGTGAGACTCCTGCTCTCAGCACAGGATTTATCTGGCAGCACATAAACAGGCTGACCTGGAAACCAGCCTCTAGGAAGGGCTGAGCCCCACCACCGGGTTTGCTCAGCCAGCACAGAGGATGCATGGGAGCCTGGAAGGGTAAGATCTGAGGAACAGAGCAGGACTGAGTGATGCTGGAAGGGAAGAGAAGGGTCTGGCTCAGCTGGAGGGACCTGGCTGTCCTCTGCTCAAAGCCCATGCAGACATCAGTCCCATGCAGACATCAGTCCCCAGGGGAAGTACCTAGATTAAAGGAGGCTCAGGGGAGACCTTCCTGGTCTCTCCAATTCCCCGACAGGAGGGTGGAGCCGGGGGGGGGGGTCGGGATCTCCTCCCCATAAACAAGTGACAGGACCAGAAGAAATGGCCTCAAGTTGGACCAGAGGAGGTTCAGGTTGGATGTTAGAGAAAATTTCTTCCCTAAAAGGGTGGCAAGGCCCTGACACAGGCTGCTCAGGGCAGAGGTACAGCCACCATCCCTGTTGGTATTCAAAAACCATCTGGGGACATAGTCTAGTGATGAACATGGTGGTGTTGGCTTAATGGTTGGACTCAATGACCTCAGAGGCCTTTTCCAACCTTCGTGATTCCGCGACAGTTCGGTGATTCCTGACGCAGGTGCCCAGCCCGGGCAGCAAAGGCCCCGCAGCTGCGCTGGCAGCCCAGCACCCCGGGCCGGGTGATGCAGCCCTGGCAAGGCCGAGCAGCAGCCCGGGGGTGCCAGCAGGGCTCGGGGATACTCACACGATGGCACTCACTCCGCGGCAGTATCGCTCCCACATGCTGCGGAACCGTGGCTGCCCACCGATGTCCCAGAGCTGTGACAGGGAGATGGCAGCGTTACCCCGGCGCCCCACACTCCTGCACAACACTCTTCCTCCCCCGTGTGCCCGCCTGAGGCATTTCAGCCGTGCACCAAACCCACCCCCAGCCTCTCCTCTTCTGCTCAAACCTCAGGAGGAGGCTCCTGACTCGATAAAGAAGGGAGACACCTCAGGAAGGGGTGCTGGAGGATGCTGAATCCCGCTGCGGTGTGCCTCTGCTGGCATGGAGGGATCCCCTGGCCCAAGCCCTCCTCCCCATGCCCATCACACCTCCTGGCATTTCCCTGAGGCATTTCCCATTTAAGAACACACTCTCAAAAGCGTTCCTGCAGCAGCCAGAGATCCACCAGCCAGCTTTTCAAGCCTGTCCAGCAGCTATTTCCCAGTACAACCCCAGGCCCTTGAGAAATCCACAACAGGTAGAACCCTCCTCTTCCTTTGCTCCCAAGGCAGAGATCACCACTGCAAGCCATGACCTGTTTTTTTCCCAGCACTACCACCCTCAGCAAGGTGACCACATCCATAAGTCCCCGCCAGCAAGCCAGAGATACAAGGAAACCTCCAGCTTTGCAGCCCAAACTGACTCTTACTGCACAAGTCTGGATCTCCTACAGCCCGTCCCACCACCTCCTCTGGTGGACACCTGCGGGACCCTAAGAGGGCAAATCTTTCACTTCTGGATGGTGGAATCACAATCCCTGGAAATGTTAATAAAACACGTGGATGTGGCTCTTGGGAGACATGGTTTAGTGGTGAACATGGCACTCCTGGGAGAATGGTTAGACTTGATCTTAAAGGGACTTTCCACCCTTAATGCTGCTATACTTCTATTCTGTGAATGCAGCTGGGATCCCTGCAATTCTTCCCCTCTATCAGAAGAGCCACCAACCTCCCTCACCTTCACCTTTCATCCCAAGAGCCCTCACCAGCAGTACCAACTGCACCTTACCTTTATGGTGACATTCCCTTTGGTGATCTTCCTCATGTTGAAACCCACTGTGGGGATCATGTCTTCATTGAACTGCCCTGACTGCAAGGAACAAGGTGAAACAGCGTTAGGAGGTAGAGGAATGGGGCCAGCCTGCCCTGTCTGGGCAGCAAGGCTGACAGCCTGGGATAACCCCAGAGGCTCTGCCAGCCGTGCCCTGGGCACGGTGCAGCCATCCTGCAGGTCCACGCCAGGAGCACAGAGCCCAGGAGACACGGTGCCACCAGGACTATGGGAATGCTGCTCTTTTCCAGCTGGGAGGAAGCCTGGTGGGGGAAGGGAAGCCATTGTTTCATTGTACGGGGCTTGGTGAGCATTTTGCATGTAAATCACACTCCCTCTGTACACTTTGGTTACTAGTAGTGTTGCTCTTACTGTCTTCTGTTTCTAGCAAATTGTTCTTATCTCAAGCCGTGATCTTTGCCTTTTGTGCTTCCAGTTGGAGAGGGAAGGGGAAGCAAGAGGCAGGAACACCTGACACCATCGGGAGCACCGAATTGGGGGATACCATTCCTAAACCATGACGCTGTGGCTGCTGCAACGGGCACAGGTGCCCTGGGTGCCCCAGTGCAGCCCCCAACCCTGCAGCGAGCTGCCAGCATCAGCCCTGGACACACCGTTGTCCCATTGGGATGGGGGCTTGCCCATCCCAACTCTTTCAAGGTGGGATTCCCAAGGCCTTTGTGGAAGGAGGCTGAGACCTTCATCCTCCGCAGTGAGCTCTGGTGAGGCAGCCCTGCAAGGACCCGGGGTTTCGGGCTGGGCTTCCCACCCAGGGAGCCACGTCCTGCTCCAGCTCCTTTCCAGCTGTAACTCCTGGGGGCACCAGCGTGTTGGATGCTTTGGAGCATTTACAGCCCTGCTCAAACCCGACTGACTTCTGCTTTCAGGCGAGTGCTGTCTGTGCCGGGCCCCCAGCTCTGCCTGTGCTGGGTCACTTGGGGGTCACAAAAGGTCCCTCCCCGCCCCAGGAGCTGCTCCCAGTGCAGCTCCAGTGCCTGTTGAGTTTATGCATCTGATGCATGAGATCCCTGCGTGGCTGCAGCATCCCAGCACCGCTGTGGCATGGGTCAGGCTCATCAGAGGAGGAACCATCCCTCAGCTGGTGCTGGCTCACCACCCACGTGCCCAGCACCACAGCAAAGGGTCTGGCAAAGCCCACCCATGTTCCAGTTTGCTGCTGAAATCCAGTTTAAAAAAAGACTGAATGTGGCACTCAATCTAGTTGAGATGTTAGGGCATGGGTTGGACTCGATGATCTTGAAGGTCTCTTCCAACCTAGACATTCTGTGATTCCGTGAAATCCCAAGGTTGCAGGATGGATCCAGGAGCACAGAGGGACGTTATGGGCAGTCCCAGCAGTGAGGTGGCACCTCTGGGGCAGGAGACAGGAGCTGGCACAGCCCTCTACCCGCTGCCTCCAGCAGCTTCCCCGGGACTCAAAGCAGGCTCTTGGCCTGTAAATGCATCCTGGGGGAGACCATGCTGCAGAACGCTGAGGAGCCAGCAGGGCAGAATGTCTGACAACCAGGATAGTGCAGCCTTGGGGATTTCAGCCAGCAGTGCCAGAAACCTGCAGGAACTACCAACCATGGCCAAACTCATCCTAGCAGGTTTTACTACCTTAAAACATCAGTTTCTTGAGGGCTTTTCTCTTAGTTAACACAAACTTCAAAACAGGAAGTCTTTTTTTCTCATAAGCAGATTTTCGTGCCTCGTTGAGCCTGTGGCTCCTCCAGATGCACCACATCAGCAAGTCCCCAGGGTTCTCCTGGCCTCTTCCAAATGCTCTGCAATACACACTGCTTCTCTTTTTCATATCCCTTTTGCATTCAGCAGCAAAACCTGGCAGCCAAGGGGTGTTGAGGCCATGCTGCACCCAGAAAGCACTGTGAGGAAGGGCGTGGGGAGAGGAGGGGAAGCACGCAGGGTTCCACAGGGGATGTCTCCTATGGATTGAGGTTCAACACACAACTGAGCTTTATGAAAGAAAGAAATTCTCAGGCTTTGATCGGAGAGCAATTGCTGAAGAGCTCTTGGAAGCTGCAGGCACCTCCCTCAGGGATCCCAGACCACGTCATGGGATCTGCTGGCTGTGCAAAAGCCACACAAGATAAGGTTCCCATGTGGCAGAAGCTTCTTGCAGGAAGGGCTGTAAATGCAGGAGCCAGGAGTTACCTCTTCTTCCCTCCATGGGCAGGACAGAGCATGTCTGTGTGAGTGACCACAGCCTTGCTTCCTGCCCCAAACTCCTGCCCCACTGCAGCACCTGCCTCCAGGCTGTCCACGGCCAAGGAGCCAAAACAAAACTTGAGCTGTCCCAAACAGGCTGAGCTGGGAATGCAAGGAAGGCACTGTGGTCCAGGATGGCTCACACGTGCTCCCTGCTCTACCAGCACCCACAGAAGCATCTCGCATGTGCTCCTCCTCCACCAGCCCCTCTCTGCATCAGCTGCTCTCTGAAAGCAACTCTCAGCGGTGGAAACAGAGTTTCCTCTTCCCTCTCCAACTACCCCTGACGCTGGTGCCTTCAATATATTTTCAACTCCCTCCAGCCATCCACAGCTCCACTGCCAGGAAAGCAGCGAGCACCCAGATGGAGACAAGCAAGAGCTTCACTGGACACATTCTTCCCCCAAATTTTGGTTATGTAATGGACACAGCATCCATGCTGACCCTGAAGACGATGCCAAGCTACACCAAGTGTTTAAGAACGGGATTCCACTGGGAAGCACAAAAATCGTTGCAGGCGAGATGGATTTTGTGGCCACAAATGGCAGATCAGGTCTTTACAGACTCCAGTTCCTTGCTGGTTTTGCCAGGGTCACCCACTGCTCTGCCCAAACCACTCTGCCTTGGTGCCCTGGAAGGCAAAGAGACCTTTCTGCCCAGCCCCAACACTTTCCAGTTGGGTCACGGGGAGAGGTGACCAGAATTCACCTTTTGCCAGGGCAAGCGGTGCCCCCAGCTCATGCTGAGCCCCATCCTGACACATGCACATGGACACTGCATCTCCTGCCACTTCAGCCATCACCGCCTGCTCAGACAGGGCCCGGGACCTTGGCTCACTGGCACATGCAGAGAAGCCCCCTCGGCCTCCACCCGCTCTGGTGAGCAGCATGCAGGGCTGAGGTGGCCAGGGCCCGCTCCTCACCGTGGCCAGGTGACTGTCACCCTGTCCCAGCACAGCTTGACACTGAACTGATGTCATCTGCTCTAGATAAATCCCTGCTCTGCAGCCCTGCTCCCCAGAGGACAGAGATGGCAGTGCTGGAAGCCTGGGTTTGTGCAGCCCTGGGTCTGTGCAGTTGTGTCTCCACCACAGCATGGCCCTCTCTGGGACACAGGTAAAAAGCACCTCGGGTTGGGCATCTCCCACCACTGCCTGGACCATCCCCAAAACTGCCCAGCCTGGCACTCCCGCAGGCATCTCCTGCCATGTGGCACGTGAGTCCCTCCAAACCCTGTCCAAGCTCTAACATGGAGGGAAATTTACATATAAAGATATAAAACCCACATTTTTTATGATGTGACACGTGAGGTTCTGGTACAGGTTACCCAGAGAAGCTGTGGCTGCCCCATTCCTGGAAATGTTCAAGGTCAGGCTGGACGGGGCTAGGAGCAAACCAGCCTAGTGGAAGGTGTCTCTGTATGTGCCTGCCAGTGTTAGGGGTGTTGAACAAGTTGATCTTTAAAGGTCCTTTCAAATCCAAATCACTCTGTGATCCTATCTCAGGAAAGCCACACTGTCCATTTTTCTTGGCTCAGGTGGACAGAGCTTGCAGCAGCAAGACGAGACCCTGCCCCAGCCAGATTCTCCTCCTCTTCCAGGAATATGGAGAAACCCCCCAGAAAACCTGCTGCTTTCTGCGTTATGAAGCCAAGGTGCAAAGATACACCTGTGGAGGGCCCAGGTGCTGCATCTGGAGGCAGAATGACCATGAGGCAGCATGAGAACCCATGGCCACCTCCCACCCTGCCAGACCCCACTCAGGAGGCACACCCGGAGTTCCTGGGAGAGCTGAGTGTCAAGACAGACCAGCACAAATGCATCAGAACAACATCTCCCTGCTGCTTCCTCAGCACCTGTCTCTATCTCCACAGCAAACCCTGGGGACCTTGCAGACCTGGAGCTGCACCTTCCCTCCCAGGCTCAGCTGCCAGAGCTCATCCTGCCAGGATGGCTGAGCTGGCTGGTGAGGGGGTCAGCGTCTCTCTGAGGATGGGTGGGAGCAGTGCTGAGCTCTGCAGTCCTGTGAGACACCACCAGGCCATGCCTCCCCTGGCAGCACTGTCAGAGAGCTGCCACACCATCCACCATCCTACCTGGTGCCAAATACGAGGCTGATGTGGTTTCACGGGATGGGTCAGGTTGGAAGGACCACAGTCTGGTCTAACCTCCCTGCTCAACCAGGATCATCCCAGAGCATAGGGCACAGCATTATTCCTAGTCAGTTCTGGAACATCTCCAGTGAAGGGGACCCCACACCCTCTCTGGGCAGCTTGTTCAGTGCACAGTCACTACACAGAAAGTTCTTCCTCATGTCCCGGTGGAACTTCCTGGGCATGAGTTTCTGTCCATTCCTCTTGCCCCATTGCTGGGCCCCAGGGAGCAGAGCCTGGTGCATTCTCTGCCCCCTCCCTGCAGACACTGACAGACACTGATGAGGGCCCCTCTCAGTCATCTTTTTTTGGCTGTTTGGCTCAACAGCCTCAGCTCCCTCAGCCTGTCCTCATGAGAGAGATGCTCCAGTCCTGTCAGCATCTTCACAGCCTCCACTGAACTCTCTCCAGGAGCTCCATACTTCCTCCTACTGCACTGGTCTGAATCATTTTCCAGGCAGGGCTGAAGCACAAGATGGTGCCCCAGAGCTCCCACCACACGTGTCCAACACCCCAGCGCTTGTGGCTTCCCTCTCCTGGAAGGCTCTAGCACAGGTAGAATGAGTGTGATGTTAAAAAGCAGCAACGCTCTCTTGTTCTGACCATGACCTGCACTGACAGGTTTTGGGCCCCAGCATCTGCTGAGGAGCTCTCCATGCTTTCAAGTCACCCTTGTCACCAGACTGGAGAAAAGGCAGCTAAAAGCCCACTAGCTTCAGGTTAAATCAAGACCAGGTGTATCTACAGTTTTTACTTCTCCTTGCAGGAAAGACTTCATGCCTCAGCTATCAACAGTTAGGAAAAGAAAAAAATAAGTCCTGGAAAATTGAAGTCCCCAGGGAGGTGAGCCAGGAGGAGTCACCCTGATCATAGCTGCCTTCAGCAAAGCCCTTGCCTGGCACAACCAGAGCCTGGCTGCTGGAGAGAGCCACCCACCTTCCAGGGAACCAGAGCCCACTTTTCAGTCAGGTGCAGCTACAAATCCTGGAAGAAAAGGACGGTACCAATCCCCCTGGAGCAGCTCCAGTCCCAGAAATGCTTCTTGTGACACCTCTCCAACAACACCAAAATCCTGTACTTCTTCAGTTCATTTCTTCCCACCACAAAGCCCAAATCACAGCTATTTCCCCTTCAAACAACCCGATTGCATCACCCTAAAGCCAGGCGCCTCCAGACCTTCTCAGGCGGCTCCTGTCCAGTTGGCATGTCCTGTGTCATGCTTCTATTTTGCTGTGCCCAACAAGTCCTTCTTTCTAGGCTATCTTCTCAAAGTTGGTGCATCTGCCACAAAACTTGAACTTCCCAAATAACTTGAGAGGCCAAACTCAGCGCCCTGAGCCTGGCTGCAGACCCCCCCACAACAGACCTGACAGACCAGCAGGCCATGGTGCCAACTTCAGCCACCTCAAGAGCTGCTATAATTCCTCCAAGTCCCTTTTCCCTACACCAGCAATCCTGGCTAAGCAGAGAGAGTCCCAGTGCATGGATCTTGCCAGTGGGGTCTTGCCCAGAGCAAAAATGCCAGGTACAAAGTATTTACTCACAGAAGCAAACCCCATGAAGCTCACACCGAGCCCTGTCTGCTCCAGATGTGGCTGGGAGAGGAGGGGCGAGTGGGGAACAGGGAGCTGAGTAACACCAACCCTTGGGGTTTCCAGCCCTGTGCAGGCAGAACAGCACAGCAGGTCTGGGATAAAGCTCCATCACCCTTGACAGCTTAACTGGGTGATTAAAACCAACACTAAATGACTTTGCCATTTTCAAGGCAGCACCATCCAGCAGATCCAGAGAAGGGGCAGCCCACGTGTGGCACCACCATGTCCCACCCTGGCATGGGATTGCAAAAATTGCCTATTAAACACGCAAACAGCGGGGAGAGGTCCCCTGAAAATAGGATTAGTGCTCGGGGTCACTGCCCCAGAACCAAAATGCTCCCTGCCCCCTGACACTGGTGTTGGTTTATGGGGGCAGCCAGCAGGAGACTGAAGCACTGAGAAGTGACTTCCAGAACAGCTCGAGAGCAGGAGTGCCATCATCTCCAGGATGAAAATCATTTTAGGGTGTCCTCTCTCTGCCCCTAGACACTTCAGGAAGGACATTTTTGTCCCTCAGCACCTCTCAAAGAGCATGGCTCCAGTGTAATGAAGCCTCTGTATGAGCTGAAAATGTTCTCTGACAGCCCAGCAGCTTCCAGCACCCTGAGCAAGCAGCAACAACTCACTCTGTTTCGGATCCATGGCAGGCATGGACTTCAGAGCAACGTGCAGGGACCAGGGGCCAGTGGGGAAACCAGGGTGGATCTGCATCCACCTCCCTCTGTGAAGGGGACAACAGCCCGAACCCACCCCTTCAGGATCCTCCCGCTTTGCACCATCACGTATTGAGACGGCGAGAACAACCCAAAAAGCAAGAGAGACTCTGCCGAGCATCCCCTCGGTTGAAGCCACGCCCTGGGCTTCGGGATCGGGGACATGCACGACAGGAAGGTCGCCAGGCAAATACCTCCCACACCGCCCCCAGGCAAGGATCCCCGGCGGCACCGAGCCCGGCAGGGTCGTCATGAGGCCCCACCTGCGCGTCCCGGCGGCGGCAGGGACGATGACAAAGCGCCTGCTGTTACGGGAACGAGAGCGGGAGCTGCCCGGCCGCCAGGGCCAGGGCTCCCGCAGTCCCACCGGGCGGCACTGCCAGGATACTGGCACTGCCCAGTCAGGGCACCGGGACCGCCAGGATACCGGCACTGCCCGTCCGGGATACCGGCACTGCCCAGTCAGGGCACCGGGACCGCCTGTCCAGGATACCGGCACTGCCAATCCAGGATACCGGCACTGCCCAGTCAGGGCACCGGGACCGCCAGGATACTGGCACTGCCCATCCAGGATACCGGCACTGCCCACCCAGGATACTGGCACTGCCCGTCCGGGATACCGGCACTGCCCATCCAGGATACTGGCACTGCCCGTCCGGGATACCGGCACTGCCCATCCAGGATACCGGCACTGCCCATCCAGGATACCGGCACTGCCAATCCAGGATACCGGCACTGCCCAGTCAGGGCACCGGGACCGCCTGTCCAGGATACCGGCACTGCCAATCCAGGATACCGGCACTGCCCAGTCAGGGCACCGGCACTGGTTGCTGACCGCTGGCGGAGCTCCGGCCGGAGAGGGCAAGGGGGTGCCGGACCCTTCCGCAGGGCCTGCTCCGGCTGTGGCCCCGAGCACCCGCTCGGCTCTGGGAATGCGGGGAGCAAACGCTGCGGTTTGCCTGGGCCGCCCTGGGCCGACACCCTGCACCCCACACTGCACCCCACACTGCACCCCACACTGCACCCCACTGCTGCACCCCGCACCCCCAGCCTGCACCCTCTCCCCAGAGGCATTTTCAGGCTGGGGTGCGATAGGGCGGAGACGTTCAGAGAAATATCCACGGGATGCACTGGGGACATGCAATGGGGTGCAATGGGGGCTTGGAAGGGGCGGGGATGCAATGAGGATGCAGCGGGGATGCAACGAGGATGCAGCGGGGGTGCAATGAGGATGCAGCGGGGATCCAAGGGTGAAGCCCTGGGGTGGGCCCGTGACCCCTCGGGGATGGGGCGATGCGGGGCGCTCACCGCGATAACGTTGACGAAGGTGGTCTTGCCCGAGTACTGCAGCCCCACCAGGGTCAGCTCCATCTCCTCCTTCCAGAACAGCGCCCGGAACCAGTCCAGCAGCTTGTTGAAGAGCGCCAGCATGGTGCCGGCCGGGCCGGGCCGCGCCGAGCGGGGCCGAGTTGAGCCGAGCGGAGCCGGGCCGAGCCGAGCGGAGCCGGGCTGGGCCGGGCCGAACCGAGCGGAGCCGAGCCGAGCCGAGCGGGGCCGGGCCGGGCAGGGCCGAGAGAGGCCGAGTGGAGCCGAGCGAGGCCGAGACGGGGCGGGGCCAGTCGGGGTGGAGCCGGGCAGGGCCGAGCGGGGCCGAGCGGAGACGATCGAGGTCAGGCAGGGCCGAGCGGTGCCGATGGAGGCCGAGCGGTGCCGATGCAGGCCGAGCGGGGCCGATGGAGGCCGAGCCGCCGCCGCTCCCCGGTATTGTCCGCGCGCCGCGCGCCCTGCTGCCGCACCGCCGCGCCGGGTGGGGCCCGCGAGCCGCCTGCGCCCGCCCCGCTGCCGCGCCCCCTGCCGGCCCGGAGGACCCACCGCACACCGTACAGCCGGCCCAGCCCAGCCGGGTCCGGGACAGCCCGGACACGCTTCGATAGCCCAAACCCCTGCCCTGGTCACTCCCGGTATCCTCGCACCCTCGGTAACACAGGGCTTCTCAGGTCATAGTACGGCCTGAGGGACGGGGGATGCACCCTCGTGCCACTGCGCCCCATATCCCTGTGTGATAAACATTAACTATTTTTTGTTCACTGAAGATCAAATAACTCAAGATAACAAGAAGTTACTATGTCACTATCTAAGCTGATAGGCAAACAGACCCTTGCTCATTCCTTCTCTACTTGCTTAATCAGCTTTAAGTTTCAGGAATTCCAGCTTACAACTACAGCCTTCATCTCTGCGACCACCAAAAGACAGAAAGAGACCCTCCCAGCAACACGTCACACATACATCATCGGAGGAAAGAAGCAAGATAAAAGCAAGACTGAAAAAACCTGCCAAGGCACGGCAGTTGGTGGAGCGAGACTCCCCTGCCGTCCAGCGCTGTATTTGCCTTTGCTTTGCCTGCTGTAATGTAATAAATTCCTATTGGAACTTTTCTTCGTGTTCATAGTCTATTACAATTTGGTGCCGTGACTCGGATCCACCTGTGAGATAGGACTTTTGGTTCTGCCTGGGGGGCGCCCCGCCGATCAGTCGGCGGCCCTGGTAGTCCCGATTCCTGTCTCGGTTGGACCGACGAACCTAAATTCAAAGCATTAGGCAAAGGAAGCCGGCAGACCCTATAAACTTTGTGCACAAAGGTCCGGACGAAGACGCAAGACGCGTGAGTATCTGTGTGGAAGATTCCGTTCGGTCGGGGTCGGGTATCCTGGAGTGCTGCGAGTGTGTGTGTGTGTGAGAGGAGAACCGGCAGCTCGGATTTTCCAAGCGATTGTGGACCCTCAGTAGTGCGGTTCTCATTGTCCGAGAGGGCGTGAGCCACGAACAAGGGGAAGCGAGTGATTTCCGCACCACACTTGTGTGAGGGCACTCCAGAAGATGGGACAGGGGAAGAGCAGGCCCTCTACTCCCATAAAACAGATAGCCCACTGGGGTTCATATTAGACAATTGGAAACATTACCCTAACACAGGGGGTAAAGATAAAGCTAAAATGATCCATTATTGTGTGGTAGTATGGGGTGGAAAGGAGATTTCCTGGAATATTTTTTAGCCTATTTTTAGATCATCAGAAGATTGGGTGAGGCAAAAACTCAACTTGTGGGTAAACACTAAAATTCCTGTTAGTCAGGAAGAAAGTGAATATGCTAATGTATGAGTTACAAGACCTGGGGGTGAAGTGCTCCTGTTTCCCCTCAAAGAGGGAGGACGAAAGAAAGACAGGAGTAAAGAGGAAGAAGCCTTACTAATCCCACCTCCTTACATACCCCCTCAGAACCCCCAGATTCCGGATGCACCTCCAATAGAGCCTCATGAAGCAGGGAGTAATCCCGAGCCCCCCGAGGAAGTGCAGGGACCCATAACCCGAGGTCGGGCTAGACAGCATAACCTATATCCCCTAAGAGAAATGCCTGTGGGGGGGGGGCCAGGGACCTCACCCAGTGATAGAGTTTGTTTCAGTACCTTTGAGTTCTGGGGATGTTCGGGAATTTAAGAGGGAGATGGGGAGCCTCCTGGAAGATCCTTTGGGGGTAGCCGAGAGACTGGACCAATTTTTGGGACCCAGTATTTATACTTGGGGCGAGTTGCAAGCCATATTGAATATTCTCTTCACGGCCGAGGAAAGAAATATGATTAGACAAGCGGGGATGCGGCTATGGGATTCACAACATGCACAAGGACCCTTAGCAGACACCAAGTGGCCTTTGCAGGATCCCAATTGGAATCATCAGCAGCAGGATCACAGAATCAATATGCAGGATCTGAGGGGGATAATAGTACAGGGGATCCGAGAAGCGGTGCCTAGGGGGCAGAACATCAACAAAGCATTTAATGAGAGACAGAAAAAGGAGGAGACACCTACGGATTGGCTAGAACGCTTGAGAAAAAAAAAAAAAACCTGCAAATGTACTCGGGCTTAGATCCTGAGACACCGTTAGAGCAAGCACTACTAAAAACACAATTTGTGGCTAAATCGTGGGAAGATATCAGAAAGAAGTTAGAAAAATTAGATAATTGGCAAGATAGAGACCTGGATGAGCTATTGAGGGAAGCACAGAAGGTATATGTGAGGAGAGATGAAGAGAGTCACAAGAGACAAGTAAGAATGATGGTGGCAGCAGTAAGGGAGACTAGGAGAATTGATGCCCCTCCCAAAACAAGTCAAGTGGCCCAGAGAAATGGGGGAGGAGTTCTCCGGGTAGAGAAAAAAGATGGAGGCGTATGTTTCTACTGTGGGAATGAAGAACACTTTCGGAGAAACTGCAGGAAGCAGCTGAGGGATGAGAGAGTCTTCAAAGAGGACTGAAGGAGTCAGGGGCTTCATTTGCTGGGGACACGGAAACATCAGGAGCCCTTGATAAAATTAAAAATAGGTCCTCAGCAGCAGAAATTTGAGTTTTTAGTAGATACTGGAGCTGAGCGATCGACAGTCCAGGTACTACCGGAGGGATGTAAGATATCAAAGGAAACTGCTCAAGTGGTAGGGGCGAAGGGGGAGCCCTTTAAAGTCCCTGTTATTAAGAATGTACTGGTGAAATCAAGGTCCAAAATGGGAATAGGGAACCTTCTACTAGTACCAGAAGCAGATTATAATTTGTTAGGGAGAGACTTAATTATAAAAATAGGTATTAATATAGAAGTAGTAAGTGAGGAAATCAAAATAAAACTCTGTCCCTTGAGGGTAGAGGATGAAGAAAACATTAACTCAGAAGTATGGTACACTCCTGATAGTGTAGGAAGGTTGAATATACCCCCCTTCTCGGTAATCATTAAAGATCCAGAGACACCGATAAGGGTTAAACAGTACCCCATCTCCCCAGAGGGGGGTAGGTTGTTTGTAGATGGCTCATCGCGAGTAATTAATAGAAAAAAGGTCTCTGGCTATGCAATAGTTGGGGGAGAAGGACTTGCAGTTATCGAATCAGGCCCTCTAAGTGGATCTTAGTCGGCGCAGGCCTGTGAACTTTATGCTGTACTGTGGGCATTGCAGTTGTTGAAGGATAAATCAGGTACCATCTATACTGACTCAAAATATGCCTATGGGATTATACACACTTTTGGGAAAATATGGGAAGAACGGGGGTTAATAAACTCCCAGGGAAAAAAACCTGGTTCACCAGGATCTAATCAGGAAACTGCTGAAGGCCTTGAGGGGACCTAGGAAAATTGCTGTTGTTCACCTGAAAGGGCATCAAAAGGGATTGGATTTTAAAAGCAGGGGAAATAATGCAGCAGATCAGGAAGCAAGAAGGGCTGCTTTGCAGACGTCACAATCTACCCCCCAGAAAGATCCGAAAGCTAAAAGAAAAGAGCGTGAGACTAGCAGAGGGAATTTGCAAAAGATATATAGTTTTACTATGCAGGAAGAAGAAAAGATGAAAGGAAAGAGGTTGAGAGAAGACCCAGAAGGGGAATGGCGACTTCCAGAGGATAATAGAACTGTACTGCCTAAATCCATAGCTATGGATATTATGAGGAGAATACATAGCAAAACACATTGGGGGGCACAAGCATTGGTAGATCAATTCGCCACCAAACATATGTGTATTGTGGCAGATAACTTGGCAAAGCAGGTAGTGAGGGGGTGCGTTACCTGCCTAAAAGTAAATAAGGCCAATTTAAGAAAAACCTTAATAGGGGGGACGACCTACAGCATACCGGCCATTTGCTAACATCCAACTAGACTTTACTGAGTTACCAAAGACTGGGAGGTATAAATATCTATTGGTAATAGTGGATCACCTAACCCATTATGTAGAGGCATTCCCTACGGCAAGGGCAACGGCACAAACAGTGATCAAGACCCTATTAGAGCAGATTATTCCCAGATATGGGGTCACGGAAACCATTGACTCGGACAGAGGCCCTCACTTTACATCCAAAATAATTAAGGAAACCATGGCAATAATGGGAATACAATGGGATTATCACACCCCCTGGCACCCCCAAAGTTCGGGAAGAGTAGAAAGAATGAATGGGGAAATTAAAAAACAATTGACCAAACTCGTGATTGAGACCAAACTGTCATGGGTAAAATGCCTACCATTAGCATTGCTAATATCCGGACACAACCTAGATCGGATATGGGAATATCTCCATTTGAAATGTTGTATGGAATGCCCTACAATATAGAGGAACCGCAAGATCATCCAAAGTTGAGGGATCAAAATATGAATGTATACATTACCAGCCTAATGAAATATAGGGAAAATCTATGGAAAAAGGGAAGGTTAGCTCAGAGACCCCCACTAGATTTGAAACTGCACCAGGTGCAACCAGGAGATTGGGTAATGATAAAGTCCTGGAAAGAAGCAACCTTGGCCCCACAATGGGAGGGCCCTTACCTTGTATTGCTTACTACAGATACTGCAGTCAGAACAGCAGAAAAGGGAGGGACCCATGCTAGCAGAATTAAAGGGCCAGTGAGCAAACCGACTCCTGAGTAGCAGGTAACAAGCAATCCTGGAGACCTGAAGTTACGGATCCAGAGGAGAGATCATCAATGAATGGACACCGTGTGAAATATGCACCAGAACCACACTACACGGAGGAAAGATTAATTTGTAACTGATGTTAAGATAAAGTGTAGAGACCCAGAATGCAATTGTTATCCCTTTGTTTGTTATATTTGTAAAATCTGCGGAGACAGGTGGTGGAGTCATTGTAGGCGAGGAACCCCTCCTAGAGGAATTTGCAGCCCCTGTTGGGTATTGCAGCGGAACATAACTGATTGAATTCTAGAATATAAAGTTAAATATGAGGGATTAGTAGAAGAATCAGAAGAGTGGTAGAGGATTTTTGCATTAGGGATTAAACCAAAATATTATTGTTATCACCCTAATGAACCCATCCCGTTCATAGCTGAAATTGTTGACTACACCTGCCGCACACGCCTAAAGGGAATCCGGTGTGATACACCCCCAGTTAAGTATCAGAACTGGGATTCCTATGTCAAGAGGCAACAGAGTCGCCCCCGGGGACCTCCTGAAGAATATCCCTGCTGCCGAGAAGATGGTACCCCCCGTGGCTCGAGGCAACCGAGTCGACGGGAAAGGCAGAGGGGTAAAAAGCTGTAGAAGAAAGAAACCCCAGGGGTGGGACAACAAAACAATATTTGAGGAATTGCCTCAGGAATAGGAATTAGAGCAAGGACCCTGGGCAGAGAGACAGGTTGCAGTCTATGAAATGGAACAATCCTCAGATATACTCCCATTCCTATGCCCCCAATGATGCTCACCACGTGACCCAGCCGATTACTTTTCTTTTGCTGATGTTATACTTAAGAGAGATTAATGCCTTAGACAATCTACCACACCAACCCTTTAAATAGTCACTATAGCGATGGGATGACAATGAGATTTTGCAAACTGTAACTACTGTAGGAGCACCCAGTTTCAGAGTAAAATTGTGTGATCTGACCAACATAAATCATTGTAGAAAAGTACTGAACCTAACGGGATTTTACATGTGCCCAAGCTCAAATCACAGTAAAGGATATTGTAATTATCCTGGGGAATATTTTTGTGGATATTGGGGCTGTGAAACAATCGCCTCTGACTGGACACCCAGGGGAGGGCATAATAAATATTTGCAAGCAGACTTTAGACCATGTATATTTAATAAACTGATTACTATAGTGAAAAGCCGGCTGGAAGCGGCACATCTTATGCTTCTTAAAACTAAGTATAATCAGATACCTGAAGAAGAAAATTTAAAAACTTTAAAGTTAGCTAGACAAGAACTGCAAAGATACAGTGAACAAAAATAAGTAAGAACAAGAGAAATGGGGGAATTGTGATAAACATTAACTATTTTTTGTTCACTGAAGATCAAATAACTCAAGATAACAAGAAGTTACTATGTCACTATCTAAGCTGATAGGCAAACAGACCCTTGCTCATTCCTTCTCTACTTGCTTAATCAGCTTTAAGTTTCAGGAATTCCAGCTTACAACTACAGCCTTCATCTCTGCGACCACCAAAAGACAGAAAGAGACCCTCCCAGCAACACGTCACACATACATCATCGGAGGAAAGAAGCAAGATAAAAGCAAGACTGAAAAACCTGCCAAGGCACGGCAGTTGGTGGAGCGAGACTCCCCTGCCGTCCAGCGCTGTATTTGCCTTTGCTTTGCCTGCTGTAATGTAATAAATTCCTATTGGAACTTTTCTTCGTGTTCATAGTCTATTACACCTGTACCCCGACACACCTGTACCCAGCACCCACTGCACCCCCTGCACCCTGCACCCGAACCATCATGCAGGCATCACCTGGGGAAACTGAGGCCTGAGGCCTGAGGCCTGAGGCCTGAGGCCAAGCACCAGGTCAAAGCGCAGCTTCCAAAGCCACAAAACCAGTGAGTGGCCCGTGACTGAAGAAAACAGCAAGTGGCTGAGGTCCTCTCTGTGCCCATGGAGGCCCCATTCACACCAGGGTGCAGCTCCCTCAGGCCTGGGCCTCCAGGTCCCCACACCTCATCCACAGGTGTTCCCCGAGTCTCAGGAGCCAGGGGAACACCGCTGAGACACCAGAGGTCCCTGCTGGGGCCCGGCCATCCTGGTGTTACCCTGCCACACCATCCTTTGGATGCCCCTGCCACCAGCCCTGGGCAAGGGGCCTGCAAGGCCAGGGGCAGCTCCTGCCTTGGCCGCTGGCCAGGTGCTGCTTGTTCTGCCGTACCTATGGCAGGTGACACCAGGGGGACAGGTGACACCAGGGGGACGGTGGTGCGGGCTGCAGTGGGGCAGGAGGGCAGAGGGGCAGCCCCACGGGCTGGCTCAGTCCTGCCGTGTGTGCCAGGGGTCCCAGTGGCACTCCCAGGTGTTGGGAGGGCTGGTGTCCAGGGGGGCTGGCACAGGTGCAGCCTTGGGGTGTGCAGGTGTTCGAGGGGTGCAGGCGGTGTGGGCGGTGCTGGGTGGGGGAGATGCAGGGCACGGGGGTGCAGGGGTGTGCAGGGGTCCTGGGGTACTTGAGGGCGCAGGGTGTGATGAGTGCAGGAGGACTGGGGGTGCAAGGATGTGCAGGATGTGCAGGGGTGTGCAGGGGTATGCAGGAGTGTGCAGGAGTGCAGGGTGTGCAGGAGTGCAGGGTGCCAGCAGCCAGGGCGGGCAGTGGAGTGTAGGGGGTGCCAGGAGCCCCAGGCAATGCCACAGAAGCTGACAATTCCTGCCTGGAGAATGAGACACAACCCAAAAGGCACAGCTTCCTCCAAGGATGTTCCTGTAAGACCTCCACTCAGCCTACTGCAAATAGGTTGGGCCCTGCAGCCCCAAACCTTCTTGCTTTGTCCCTGCTCAGCTCTGCGGGGCTGGGGGGATGCAGAGCTGCTCCAGGTGTGTGCTGGCTGTGCCCTGGCTCTGCTGTGCTCTCCCACGCTGTGCTGGGCACTCAGGTCAGGGCTGCCTGGCTGTGCCAGGCCAACAGGGTTCCATCCATGAGGGGTTTGAGCCAGTCCCAAAGCGAGGACTGGCACACCAGGCTGTTTGCAATTCCCTTGCACCAGGTCCTTTATTCCAGCAGTTTCTGAGGAGAGCCCTTGTGCAGAGGTTGCTGGTGCTCTTGTGAGACACAAAGATGCTGAATCCACTGCTGGGGCTGCCTGAGACAAATGTGTGTGCACAGGAAATAGGGAAACTGGGTTGGGGTTCGATTTACCTCACGGGGGGTGTCTCAGCCCCTGACAATTAATGGTGGGGAACTTTCCCTCATGTGCTGTAAGTCACAGGGAAGCTGCCCTTGTTTTAGACACAGAAAGCATTTTGTTTCCCCAGCTGCTGCAGCCTGCTCAGGATCCCTGTGCTCTCAAAGTGAGGTCTGAGGAAGCAGAAATATCATTGCTTTCTGTAATCACCCCATTGTAACTCCTCAGACCAGTGAAAAATTCATCATCCCCCCAAATCTTGCACATAATTTCTGCTTGAAGATTTTTTAATTTTTTTTTGTTTTTTTCATAGAATCAGAGGATTGTTCAGGTTGGAAAAGACCTCTAATATCACCGAGTCCAGCTGTTATCCCAGAAGTGCCAATGTCACTACTGAACCTGCAGGGATGGTGACTCCACCACTGCCCTGGGCAGCCTATGCCAGGGCTTGGCCACCCTTTTGGTGAAGAAATCTCTCCTAATATCCAATCTAAACTGCCCCCAGTGGATCTGGAAGCTGTTTCTTCTTGTCCTGTCCCTGTTCCATGGGAGCACAGCCCGACCTTCCCTGGCTGCCCCTCCTGTCAGGGAGTTGTGCAGAGCCACAAGGTTCCCTCTGAGCCTCCTTTTCTTCAGGCTCAGCCCCTTTCCCAGCTCCCACAGCTCCTCCTGGGGCCCCAGACCCTTCCCAGCTCCGTTCCCTTCCCTGGACACACTCCAGCACTTAAGGTGTCTTTCTTTTCATGAGGGGCCCAAAACTGTACCCAGCATTCGAGGTGGGACCCCACAAACAGATTTTTAATAAACATTCAAGCCCAAAAAATGTCCCTATGCCAGGCTGGAGTTTCCCTCCAGCATTCCTGTAGCCCTGAAGCTGTTGGAGATTGTCCCTGGATCACAGGGATGTTCCTGCAGTCCCTGCCACAGAAATTGCCCATCCAGTGCTCAAACCAAACTCACCCCAAACAGCAGGGACAACAGCTCAGTTATTGACCACCCCCACACTGGGAGAGATGTGAACAAATGGGCAAAAACAATGATTTTCATGCACTATCCCCCCTCCACCCACCCTATTTCCCTTATTCCCATCAAGGGGAGCCAGCCCTGACAAGTTTGGGGACATTTGGCTGTTTCCCCCTGGTTTGAACCAGGCTCCCAAGCTCTGCACCCTGCAGAGGGTCCATAGTGGCACGTGCAGGGGTGCACACAGCAGATCTGGTCCCTTTGCAGCACTGTCCTCCATGGTGCCACCCCATGGTGTCCATGCCAAGAGCTGGGGACTGGGCAGAGCCCTGTGCAGGGGCTGGCATCACCCCAGGGCCTCTCCAGAGCACACTTGACATTCCCAGGAGGTTTTGATGTGGTTTCTCAGCCAAGTTCCTTGAGGAAACAGAGGTCAGGGCTGTGCCAGCCCACCTGGGTAAGGGGTGGCCTTTGATCATGCTCCCCTGGCTGAGAGTTTAACCCTGGCTTACCAAGGACCAGCACAAAGAGCTGTCACTCCCATGTCCCACAGCGTTCCTGGTGCTCCCAGCCCCCAGGGCAGCCCTCCCTCTGGCTCTGGGTGAGTGCTGCTGGGTGGGCCAAGGAGTTGTTACAAGGGGAGGCAGTGGATTACCAGCCTGGAAAACCCCAGGCCAAAATTACAGTCATGTGGATAGGACAGGATCTTTTATCTCATTATCTTTATACCTAATGTATTTTCTTAGACGTAAGAAAGAAATGTTTTATAAAGAGTATGGTGAGGCCCTGGCACAGGCTGTTCCATTCCTGGAGGTGTCCAAGGCCAGGCTGGATGTGGAGCAACCTGGGATAGTGGAAGGGGTTGGGACTAGACGGCCTTCCAACCCAAACTGTTCTGTGGTTCTGTGGAGGAAGGATTTTTCCTGAGCCCTGGGCAGGACCTGGCCTCCTGGGGACATGGTTCTCAGGATGCTACAACCCAGGGCTTCAGTGCCAGCGAGCTCTGCCTGCCTGGCTGGGCTGTTCCTCCCATGGAGCACAGGAACACTGTGAGGAGAAGGACAGCTGGGACCATACCTGGGGTTTAACTGGGGGAGTGAGGGACAGGAGCGATCTTGGCTGTGCTGAAACCCCTGGCCAAGCTCAGGGGCTTAATGCTATCCCAGGGCACGGGGAAGCATGAGGTTTTGGAGAGATTCCTCTCCTCTCTCTGCTGGGCACCCTGTGCTTTTTATAGACTATGTGAGGCAGCTTCTCAGGACACTCAGGACACAACCAGAGCAGATCAAACCCTGACATGGGGTGAGCCCAGGATGGGGTTTGGCAATAACGCAGGCGATGGCTCAGCACAGCCCCCAGCACTGCTCAGGGAGTCAGTGCATAGAGGATGGAGAGAACTCACACACGGGCCAGGTAAGTGTGGAGCAGATGGAGCTGGTAGAAACAGATCAAAAGGCAGGAAACCTGCTTAACTGATCATAATCTGCATCAGACAGCTGAGCTGGAAAACTTCCCAGCACCTGTTGGGGAATCTGGGAGGAGGTGACAACACCCCTGGCCCAGCTGTGATCCTGGTGCTGCTCCTGCACGCCCTGGGAGACCCTCGTGCAGCCCTCCACTAAGAGCTCTCCTCTGGACAGCAAACGGAAAGCATGAGGAAAATGATGTGTGTCCTGCTGTCCAGGGAGTGCAGGAAAACTGTCCAGGTGCACTTTGCAAGTCTTCAACTTCTCCTGCCTGATGGCAGTGTGTGAGGAGGGGATGCTGAATAAAGCCTGTCTCACAACTCAAACCTCTATGTGTCTCCAGAGACACCATTAAAGGCAACAGTTTTACACCAAATCACCTGAGAAGGCCAAGTCCTGAACCTTGAATTGACCTGCAGGGAGCTTGCAGAAGCTCCACTGCCTCTCCAAGTGCCCGAGCTTCATGCAGGAAACCCACAGAGAACAAAATTCCCCCCCAAAACACCTGGCTGTGCAGGCTGGGGCATGAGGGAGGGCTGATTTCTCTGCCAGGATGATCAAAATGCAGCAGATGAAAGGATATTACTTGAGATCTGCTCCTTTTCTTGCTGCCGGGCCAGGAAGCGGATTTGTTCCTGGCGCCAAGGGAGGGAAGTGGACAGGGAAGAGCATTGGGCAGCGATTCAGCTGCATTTTGGGGACCCATGGAGTGGTGAAGGGGTAGGTGATGCACACAGCCCTGGGCTGGGGAAGCTCAGGGAGCCCAGGCAAGCTCAGAGTCCTTTAGCAGGTACGTGGACCTTTTTCCCCCTGGATCTCACTGGGTCATGCCAGGGCCATGCCATGGGCAGGCACAGACTGGGCAGGTCCCATCTCCTTCCCAGCCCTCGCTGCCCAAGTGGGTGTCTGACACCCATCAGCCAAGGGCAGCTTTGAATACCTTCATAGCAAGTCAAAATACTTCACAGAATATTTCTGTCTCCGTGCTTAAAATGTTTTTCCGTATTCTGTTTTTCCCCCTGGATTTACCAGTTAAAAAGACAACCCAATAAAACCCAAACATTATTTTGTTCTGATTTCAGAAAAAAAAAAAAAAAGAAACAAACCCAAGAATTCAAAATCCCCACCCTCATGTAACAGAAGGCAATTGGGAACACATCACTTGCAAACTGCACTTGGGAATCTCCCTGCTAGGGAGAGGGGAGGTTTGGGTTGGATACTGGGGAAAATTTCTTCCCTGGAGGGGTGGTCAGGCACTGGCACAGGCTGCCCAGGGCGGTGGTGGACTCACCATCCCTGGAGGTGTTCAAGGAACAACTACAGATGGCAATTCATGATCCAGTTTAGTGGGCACAGTGGGGTTTGATCAGAGGTTGGACTCGATGATCTTGGAGGTCTTTTCCAACCTCAGTAACTCTGTGATTCTGCTCTAAGGCTGTTGAGGTGTTGGCTGAAGGTGGAGAGGAAAGCAAGCTGTGGAACGCTGTTAGCTGACCGTGCACCAAGCCATCAAGGTGTGTCTTTAGCAAGAAGAGCTTCGTGGTGCATGTTTGGAGCAAGCCCAGCCCTGCCCACAAAGGATGCACAGCCAGGACAGAGGCTCTGTTTATTTCAGGGTAGTTCCACCTGCGCTGTGTCTAACAGGGTGAACATTTGTGTGCAGCTGAAAGGCAAACCACGCTCCTGGCCTCTGCCAGCTGCAGTTCCCCCACACAGCTTGCTCTTCTGCTTCAGGATCTTGCACCTCTCAAAAGCCAAAGCTTCTTTCTGTGGGTGAAATCTGCCTCGAGCCAGCAGCAGTGGCCACCTCGAGCCCCCACTGCGTCGCCTCACCTTGCTCATCCCCAGGGTCCAAAGCCGCAGTCCCCAGGGATGTTCATGCTGCTGCTCTGTGGCCTGGCAGCATCAGGAGAGGTTGTGGTGAAGGTGTCCCCGAGGCTGCTGCAGGAGAGGTCACAGCAGGGAGGCACAAGGCCGATGGGAGCCCTGCACTAGCGGCCTGCCCCCTCTGGCAGCTGGGAAGCGTAGAGAGCCAGTGTGTGATGGAGGAACTGGTACTGCTCGCTCGTCTGGATCATCCCACCTCTGCAAGGGAAAGGCAGGGCCCACTGACACTTCACCAAACACAGAACCCCGTCCCCAGATCTCTCCTCCCACGGCACAAATATTCCCGCTTCACCCACCATGTCAAGATGCCTCTGAAACAGGCACCAGAGCAGCCCAAATAGAGGGGTTCAGAAGCATTGTTGGGCTATTCAAAATGAGATTAGCATGATTTGGCGGTAATTTTCACCTCTACTTCTTTAAAAGTGGTCAGGTGGAGTGTTTCTGGATTTAGTGGCTGAGCTGGAAGGGAGGAGCAGATGGCTGCGAGGTTCACAGCTCTCCTCTCCTCTCCTCTCCTCTCCTCTCCTCTCCTCTCCTCTCCTCTCCTCTCCTCTCCTCTCCTCTCCTCTCCTCTCCTCTCCTCTCCTCTCCTCTCCTCTCCTCTCTCTCCTCTCCTCTCCTCTCCTCTCCTCTCCTCTCCTCTCCTCTCCTCTCCACAACAGCTCTGACAGCAGAACCAGCCTGGCACTGGGAATTGTTTGCTATCCCCACACCTGCATCCCCCAGCCACCCCTCTGGCTTCCATCAGAAACATCCCCATGCCCCACGGGATGCCCATCCCCATGCCCCACGGGATGCCCATCCCCATGCCCCATGGGATGCCCATCCCCAGGTCTCTGCCCCAGCCCTCCCACAGCCCTGCTCTCAGGCTTGGCACCCAGCAGGACCCTCCGAGGAGCCACCAGCTGCATGTACCCACCTGTCTATGCGGAGACGGCACACAATTCCCAGGATATCCACCTCCCCCTTGTCCTGCAGCTGCTGACACCCGATCCTGGTGGCAATGAAGCAGCCGGTGCGGCCAATGCCTGCGCTGCAGGACAGACACAGCCGTGCTGAGCACCCGCAGCATCCCCGGCTTACAGTGCACCTTGCTGAGCTGGATGCACTCCTGGATTGCTTTGCTGTGATTTCTTCCTAGAAGGATGCTGGGGTCCTGGCCCCAGCTGCCAGACCAAGCTTCTCAGCCAGGCACTAAAAGGTGTGGGCTGGGGTCACTCTGCCGTGGCAAGGAGCTCTTGCTGTGTCACCCAGCCCGGCTGAGGCTGCTCTGGAAGCACAAAACCAGTCTGTGCTCATCCTTTGTGCAGTGCAGGGGGCTCTGCAGCCCCATGCCCTCCCAGCTGAGCTTTAACCCCAGCAGCAGCAGCAGTGGTTTGCACTCAGCCTGCAGCAGTGCATGCTGCATGTTCCATAGGGACAACGGGGTGCTCTGCTCCACTGTCCCCAGATTCACTCAGCAAGGAGAGAAGAGAGGCAGAGGCCAACTGCTGCAGGAGGGCTGTCCTGAAACATGGCTCCACAGCCAAGCCACAGGCCATGCTTGGTGGCACAGGGAGCAGGGATCACGGATTACAGAATGGGTCCGGTTCGAAGGGGCCAGCCATGGGCTCACCTGGCTCCATCTCCCTGCTCAAACAGGATCTTCCAGAGCTGGAGCTGTGTGTGTACAGTGGGGCTGGGTCCCAAATACAGACCCCTCCAGCTCCCACCCTGCTGCACCCAGGACATGCAGGATATGCACCACAGGAGCTGCTGATTGACAGCTCTGCTGTGGGGTGGCTGTGCTCTGGGATTTCTGCCCCGCAGTGGGACTCGTGCATGAGGACTGGGATTTTCCCCTCAGGCATTTGCAGGCTGACCCCGAGGAGAAGCACAGACAGGGCTCAGGTGAGGTGCAAGCTCTTACCTGCAGTGCACCACGATGGGCCCTGGGCTGGCTGCAGTGTGCAGAGCCTCCTCCACCTTGGACACCAGGTGCAGCAGGGGCTTGGCTGACTCGGGTGTTTGCTGGTCCGGCCAGCAGGGGAAGAGGATGTGTTTGACCTTGCGGCGTTCCTTTCCAAGCTTTTCCAGCACAGAACAAGGAGAAATGGGGATGTGAGAGCACTGGCCAAATGAAACGGGGAGTTCAGCTCAAGCAGATGCCAAGCAGCCCGTGCCCATCTCAGCCACTCTGCTCCTGAATCCCTCTTTGAGCCTCTGCCAGACATGAGAGACCCCAGACACAATGGATGTGTCCCATCCCAGAAGATGAGGACAGATACTGAGTGCTCCAATACTGTCACCAGAGTCCAGGCAAAGCAAGCAAGATCCTTTAGGCTGGTGTCAGCCCAGGTGACTACAGAGAGCCCCTGGGGCAGAGCCCAACGACACAGTGCAAAAACACTGGGCTGGTGGAGTGTAAAAACACTGGGCTGGTGGTGCTGCTCTGCCCAGCCGACCCCTTCTCCTCCCCTTCCCCTCCTCCTGACCCAACCCCAGGGCTGGGTCCTGCTCCCTCCCAGCCTCTCCAGGCAGGAGGGGCTCTGCAGACCCCTCCTCTGGAAGAGGCGCTCCTGAATATCACAAACCCTCCTCCTTCCTGTCACACGGCAGTGCCACCTCACTAGAGATCCCAGGGCTGTCAGGGGCACTGCTGGGCCCCAGTGTGCTCCTCTCTGACCCCAGGAAGAGGCTCAGACCCACCTGGATGGAGAGGTCCCGGACCACGTACTCCACAGACTCGTTCACCCCCTGCACGTGAATGGTGAAGGGGCCATAGGTGCCCTCCTTCTCGGGCCAGTAGTGGACACATTTCTGGAACACAAGGCAGGTTTGTGGCTGTGGAGATGCTCAAGGCACCCACTGGACATTTGAACTGTGCTTGAGTCAGTGCTCTTGGGAGGGGGCAGCACCTTGGGCGCAGCAGGGGAGCAGGGAAGGTGAATGCAGAGCGATACAGAGGGAAAGCAAAGAAGGGACAGATCCCTACCCCTGCATCTGCTGCCCTGCACCCTCTCCCATGCCCTGTCCTGGCTTTCAGGCCCCAGGGGTGCATATCCCTGCTCAGCCCAGGAAGCTTCCAGACACAGCAGGACCCAGGGCACAGAGAGGCTGTCAGCTGGGAGAGAAGGGAGCAAGGACATGGCCAGGAAAGGGAGTTTCCAGTTCTCAGATTGCCCCAGCAGGTGCTGTTGGCTCCGCTCCCAGAAGCAGAGGGCAGCAGTGCCCCTCTGGTCCCCCAGAACTCTCCCCTGGTCTGGGAGCTCTCAGCCAGGGGAACCAACCCTTGGGAGAGCTCTGGGGGCCAGAGGGGCACTGCTGCCCTCTGCTTCTGCCCCATCCCTGGGGGTTGCTCTAAACCCTTTATCCTATTACCCAGCAGGTAAAGCTTGCTCAGAGCACACAGCCATGTGAGGAGGAAAGCCTTTGCCAGACAGGGCCAAGGCTGCAGCCCTGGGCATCTCCTCCTCCGCTTGTGATGCATCAGGGAATGAAGTGGGTGCGCAGACCCCACATTTGGCCTCGCACAACCCCCCAGTCATCAGCACCCCGCTCCCCCTGTGCCCCTGGGTCAGTGGTACCTCCTTGCGCTCCTGGAGCTCGGTGATCATGACGATGAGAGGAGCCTCCTCCTGCCACACCATCTCCCAGAAGTCGGTGACGGTGTTGAGCATGGGTCCCTGCGTGGCAATGTACTCCCGGGGCCGCCCCGCGTAGCCCTGCCGAGCACACGGCCCGTCAGGGGACCCGGGGGGACCTTGAGGGCAGTGGGGGCTGGCCCAGGTCACTCCAGCCCTCACGATGCTTTTCTCTCCTCTACGGTTTAGAGCCTAAGCCACACATGCTGTTTCCTACTAAACCTGTCCTGAAAATACTTCTAAAGATCTGCTGAGGAAGCACCGGGCATCCTCCCCATCCCGCTGGTTCCATCATCCAGGAGCAAGTCCATGCAGCTGGCTTTGTACAGCCAAGCTCCTGCAAGCATCCCCAGGCTATCAGTGTGACAGCAGCCAGCATGATGGATGCCTTGGCGAGGCAAAGCTCACATAAGGAGCTGCACTCCACACTGTGGGCATTTCCACAAGGACAAGCAGGAATTGCTGTTTCGCAGCTGCACGTATCCTCTGTCTCCAGACACTTCTCCTAGTATAAAATTGCCAAAGTTTTTGAAAATCCAGGCCTTCCCAGCACTCTGGTAATGGTTTGGTGTCACATGAAGCTGCACTGGCGCAGCTAAGGGACAGGAATGTTTTCAGGAACATTTTGCAGAGCCCTATTTTAATGCCTCGAGATTATTCATTTTTCCTAAGGAAACATGATTTTCCATTCAGGAGACCTGGAGGTGTCAGCCCTGGGAATTCCACCTTCCCCCTCACCCATGCTCAAAAACATTTCATGGAACACCATCAGCAGGAAGAGCATCAGTCCCAGGTGGGGCTGATGTGATCAAACACCTGCAGAGCCCTCCCAGATTCCTGTGCCTCCCAGGCATGCCCAGGCAGGCTGGGTTGCCAATTTTCTGATGCACCCACAAATTCCTGCACCGCTACACCTTTGGAGAGGCAAGGGGAAGGAAGGGGTCAGGAAAGACCAGCTGCACACAGGGGTGTGTGGGCACAGGTGTGCATTGTCAGCCGTCAGGTGAGATGAGGGGATGCCACCACTCCCCGGGGTGCAGGGACAGAGTGCCAGTGTCACCTGATGTGCAGCTGCACGCTGCCAGGCTGCCTCGGGAAGACAAAGTTCCTCTGCTGCCCCTGGTCAAAGTGCCCTTGGACCTCTCAGCAGCTCTGGGCACAGTGCTCCTGTCTCAAAGGAGCTTTGACCCTCCCTGCCAGGCGCTGGTTGCTGCTGTCTCGGTGGATCTCAGCCACAGGCACCGTCAGAAAAGAAATGCTCCACCCCATACCCCCCCAGCACCTCCCAGGGGTTTGTCTGGCTCCCCAGACAGCACTTTTTGTGGGCTACTTTTCCAAGTCCTGCTTTTCTTCACTGCCAAGCACTCACAGCATCCACGGCCCCACCTCTGCTTCCCAGTGCCCTGGCCAGTCCCAAGGGAGGGATGCTGCAGTGGGATGAATTGCTCAGCAAGAAGCCTGCCCATCGGGCAAAGCTGGCACCTGGCTCACACACGATCCCATCCGGGGAGGGCACAGCCTGGAAGGGTTTGCACAGGGATGGATATCAAAACCAAATTGTCTAAGTAACACCCTAGGGTCTGGGGACTTCTCACTCTCTGGAAAGGAAACCCACTGGGTGCCAAAAATAAGCCACACCCCATCTTCATCAGCTCTCTTCCTGGGAAATTGCAACAAGCTCCCTGAGCAGAGAGGAAATCCCTGGATGTGTGAGGCTTGTGGATCTCTGAGCTGCCATAATCTGCTGACACTCCTTGCCTCCCTTGGCCTTGCCAGACAATGGGAGGAGATGGAGGAGCCACTGCAAGGGAACCTTTTGGGGTGCTCAATCTGCCCAGGAGCCGAGAGCAGCTCCCTCACGAGACTCTCCCACCAACAGGAACAGTGTGTCTGCCCCTTGCAGATGGAGCCACATCTCTCCAGCTCCAAAACGGGTGGCAAGCCAAGTCTGCTGCCCCAGGGCAGCCAGAGGAGAGCAGGTGACAGTGCCCCAGCATGTGTGACCCTGTGTGGCACCTGCAGCTCGTGCCTTGTGAACCCTGGGCTGCAGGCCCTGGCAGGACACTCACTGTGATGTAGTTGGCATTTATGTAGCTGTCCTCCTCCTGGCTCCCAGCCCTCCTGAGGCAGACCCGGCTCTCAGGATCTGAAAGATATCACAGGTGTTACCTGGCAGGACTGATCCTGCCCTTCCTCCCTGCCTCGACCTCAGGGGCTGGAGGCTGAGTCCTCCTGCTCCATGCCATGCTCAGAGATGTCTGCACCCTCCCTCAGGTTCTTATCCCACTTCAGCCCCCCTCCCCTGGCAGGGCACAGCCCAAACCTGCAGGTACCATAGTGAGCAGTGGGGTAACTGACCTGCAGTGATCCCCCAGGACATCCCCCCAGAACCTGCCTGAGCCCAGCTGAGTCCTTCCAGAGCATCCTCAGCCTTTGCACTCTCAGGACCAAGGCCCCATGAGTGCTGCACACCTGGGCAGGACACCCCAGGGAGCAGCTCCCCACGTACCCCCACCCCAGCACTGTGTGCACCCCCTGGAACACAGCACCCAGCTCCTGCAACACGGGCAGGAGGAGCAGGCATGGCAGGAACAGCAACAGCACCCAGGGGTGCCCACCCAGGGCCAGGGCTGCTCTGAGGCATCCCTTACCCACAGGCAAAGGGACACAATGGCACGTACTGGGGAGAATGGTCTTGTATCTGTCCTTGAAAGCACGTCCAGGGATTTCCAGCTCCTCTGGACTCACAAAGTTGGGTGGGATTTTCTGCAGGGGGAGAAAACAGCCATGAGGAAAAGCCCATTGCTGCCACTTGTGTCCTCTGGTGGTGGCAGACGTGGTTGCCCAAAAGGGCAGAGCTGACCCAGGGGCACCACCAGAGATGCCAGCTCCTGGCATGAGTCTGGTCTTTACTCCACTTGTGGTGGGACTCCTTCCAGAGAGGCAACCCTGGGAGAAGAGCATGGCATGGGAGGGCAGGACAGGCTTTTCCAGGGACCCCAACAGGACATTTGTGCACCAAGGAGCGGGTGGCACCTGGGCACCCCTCCCCTGTTTGCCCACACCACCTGCCCTCCCAGTGGGGCTGTGGGGCACAGCTGGGCTCAGAGCCTGATGTTCACCCCTGTCAGTCCCACCGCTGCCAGCCCCTGCCACCCCTCCTGTGAGGAAGGAGAGGGAATCATCGAACCGAAAACTCCTCCTGGAGCTGTGCCAGGCTCTGGGCGTGCTGCTGGAGCTCCTGTTTCCTCAGCACGTGGCTGGATGTCCTCAGAAACTTCATCGTGATGTCCCGTGGTGTGCAGACAGGCTGGATGGGCTCCACATTCCCTAGAGAGCTCATGTCCAGCACTAGCGATACATTGGAGCCCCTCCTGAAAGGCAAAGGGGTCCCTGGCTGACCTACAGCCACCCTGGGACAGGACAGCCCATCCCACCCTATCAGCAGTTAAAACCACGCCACACTGAGCAAAAGCCAGATGGAGACCCCAGTAGATGGGGAGATTGAGGAACAAGGAGCTAGATGATCATTTCGCCTTTTTGCTGGGAAGCCCCTGAAGGACAGTGTTGAGATTTGTCCTGGGCTGGGTAGGGGCCAGGGCTGCCTCCACGCTCAGGCCTGGCACCTGCACATGCTGGCAGGAAGGAATGTCAGGGGAGCCCTGGGGGTGAGCAGTGCCACGGGTACCCTGGCCAGGGCTGAGGCACACTCACCTCTCCTGGAGACGCACGTGCTTCTTGGCAGAGGGACTGGGCTTGTCCGGCTTGTCCATGTCCACTGCAGCTGCCCGGGCTGCCAGGCTGCCCCTATGAACTCTGGAGCACACCAAGCAGGCTTGGACCATGCTGCAGCAAGCACGGAGCCCTTGTCCTGAAGCACAGCAGGGGCACACGGGGAGCCCTCAGCTCCTGGGAGATCATGGAGCCATCAGAGGAAAAGCGGCTGGAAAAGAAAAGTCAGATCTGAGAGATAGCACAGGGCTGGGTGGAGCCCCCAAGGGATGGTCCCCAAGCAAGGGATGGGTTTTAAGTCCTCAGTTGTCCTGGGACCAGGACCCCCAGCCCCTGTGTCCAGGCAGATGGAGAGCTCCCAGCACATTCACCCTTGGGGATGCCTGCAGCACTGCAGCCCACAGAGGCACCACCGGGCATGGCACCAAGGGCCACCTGCTTCCCCCGAGGGGAGGACACCGACTTGTGGTGACAGGGCACGGGCTGGTTTGGGGGAGCCCCAGATGTCTCCACCTCCATGGAAGCACATGCCCTGTGTTTCCAGCCCTTCCCCATCACGTCCCCCTCTTTTGTCCTGGGGACATGGTGGGGAAGAGAGAGCTGGAACACCTGAGCACAGCAGCATTCCACAGGTGACATGAGGTGGCTGTAGCCATTGCACAGAGTCTGGCCATCTCCTGCTGCAGATAGACACAGACCAGGCATCCTCAATAGCCTCACGGCTCTGGCAAGGGAGGGATGGCCACAGGACAGCCTCCTCCATCCTGCAGGTCACAGCAACTGTCAAGAGGAAACGGCTTTATCTGGGTGGCTGAGCAAAAGGCAATGGGGCAGCCCAGCTGGGGAAGGTGCCAGACACCCTCCATCACCAGCAGTGGGTCAGCCCCTGGCAGGGCTGGGGAGATGCAGGTGATGCTGATTCACCTCTGGGCACAGCTCCTCACAGTGCAGACAGCACCCCGGGATCCTGAGCTTCCTTCTCATCCCCACCTCCCTCCATGAGGAGGAGACAGACCCACAGAGACGGGGAATGATGCAGAGTCAGAGCTCTTGGTGGGCAAAGAGTGGAATCCCAGGCAGCCCATCTGCTTACGGAGGTCTTGTGGAGAGCTGTGGTCCACAAGGTGGTTGGGAACACGGCCAGGGCAGGAGCTGCTCCCCGTGATTCCCAGCTGCCCAGTGGCATTTCTGGGAGTGGCAATCCCACCACCGCCACTCACACCATCCCCACGCCCCATGCAGGGTGTCCCGGTGTTCTCCATCCAAGCAGGACCAGAGCAGCACCAGGAGAGATCCTGAGCAGGGACAGCCCCGGCTCCCATCCCAGCAGCTGTGCGGCCAGGAAACACCTGGCAGATGCCCTGGCTAGCAGAGCGGCCCAGGCAAGCACCTCAGCTGCCAGCACCTGCAGGGAGAATGCTCAAACATCACCTGCCCAGCATCCCAGCCCCGCCTGGGGCTGCCCATCCGCACCATGCCCACCGCCCCGGGCACCAGGGCCCGGCGCTGCCCGGCGGGGTCTCCTGTTCGGCGGGCAGCGTGGCTGGGCTGGGGGCTGCCTACCTGCTGCCCTGTGGGCTGTCGGTCCCGGCTCAGGCCGCGCGCGTGTCGGGCTGACACCACGGTTTGAAAGTGTTCAGGAAGCTGCTTATCAAAGGAGCTGCTGCCTCCGCTGCTTCCTCTCCCTCCTTCTCCCCCACCCCGAGTGCCGCCCACGCACATACCGGCCACATCTCTGCAGCTCGGCTCTGCCGGGCCTCCTGCACACCCAGCCCTGCTCCCCGCACACCGACCTTCGTCCCGGCCTGGCCTCCCCCAAAAGCCCGGAGCGTCCCCACAGGCCCCTCCGATGGGCCTTGGTGGCCTCTGTGACAAGCCGCTGGTGCCGCCCAGGGGGCAAGAGCCAGCCAGGGCCGCTGGCAGGAGGCGTGAGGCGTGAGGCAGGGTGCTTTGCATGGTGCAGCGGTGCTGCTCGGGGGCACCGCAGCCCGCCTGCCCCACGGGACACCAGGATGAGTCCTCTCATGCCCGCTGTCCTGCCCGTGGCCTCTCTCCCAGACCCTGCCCCAGCTGTTCCCCATCCCGCTGTGCAGTGTGCCAGGGCCTCCCCGCCTCAGTGCCTGCCCGTGTGCAGGGTGCTCCTTGTGCCACCCCACCGTGCCCAGCCCTGTCCATGTGGGGACACCCCTCTGCACCCACGACCACCCCTGGGTACCTCAGGGTAAGATGGGTGGGCTCCCCCTCCCCAGCGGGGAAGAGCAGGGTGATATTTGGGGACAAAGGCCGTGGGGCCTGGCTCAAGTAGGCCAGGTCTGCCCTTGGGGCGCTGCACATCCTTCCTGATGCATCCCCACTGCTCTTCCTGTTTGCTCCTGCCCGGGCTCTGCACGCTTCCTTCCTCCTCAGCCCCCACCCCGCTGTGCTGCAGCAGCTCCTGCTGCACCCCAACAGCCACAGGGATCCCAAACACCTCTCCTGTGTCTGCCCCATGGGCTCCTCTGGCCAGAGCCACCCCAGCCCAGCTCCCTGAGGTGACTGTGCTGTCCCCAGGCTGTGCCAGCACTGCCTCGCTGGAGAGCTGTGTGTCACTGCACACCTGTGTGTTTGCAGGTGTGCCAGAACAACAGCTGCCCTGGCACACCCTGGGACACCCTGCCAGTGCCACCCTCTGCCCAGGGGCTAGGAGATCAGAGGGCCCAAGCTCCAGAGCAAAGGGCTGCGCTTGGCCAGCAGCAGAACAGCCTTATCCTGGAGAAAGGCCACCAGCACCCGTGTCTTACCGGCAGATCCTAGAGAGGATAGACTGAGGAGTTGCTCCCTGCCCTATGTGGGATGAAAGAACACATCTGTAAGGCCTAGAGGCAGCCCCACCACACACTGCCCTTCCTTCCCACCGGTCCCTGACGGAACTCAGGAATCCCTGGGATGACCCGCACTGCAGGACTTAACACGGTGTCTGCATAAACTTGGTCCCAGTAGGAACCAGAGTAAAAAAAACAGAGTTCTGTGCTGGAGTAACAGGCTGTCAGGCATGCAGAAGCTTCCTGAGGCTGGGACTGTATCTGCACTCCAAGTGTGGAGGGCACCCATCCCATCTGGGTGTCTTTGAGCTTAAGATGTTCCCAAGGATAGAGCCAAGATGCAAATCCCTGGAGCTGTTTTTCCTGCCTTTCCCAGAAGTCACCGGGAATACGTCAGTGACATCTGTGTGCCCACACTCCCTCCCCATCCCCCAGCTGCTGGGCACCTGTGACAGGGAGGATGGAGACAGCTGAACCCTCACAGACCTCATAGGATCCAGGGAACATCCACAAATCTGCCAGCACCCCAAAGGAGCAAAGCAATGGGGCTGTGACAGCTGGGCTGTCCAGGGTCCCTTGCTGGACCCAGGAGGCACCACAGGACATCCTGATCAGTGAGCAGGGGACCTGGGACAGCACGGGCCTTTGGGAGCTGGATTTTGGCTGGTTTTCCCCAAAAGGAAAGGGAACCTTTTACCAACACATGATTTTATGCAAGACACAAACTCCAGCTGCAAAAGAGGTATGGAACAAAAGGAGGCCAGGAGCTCCCTGTGTGCTGCACATTTCAGTGAACTATGGCACAGTGTGATTTAAGAGATTTGATGGGCTTTTCAAAGGATTTCAGCAGTAAGTCCCTTCTTCCTCCTGCCAGCTTCTGCCTTGGTCATGGAACATCCCTGGATGCTGCAGGAAAGACGCTGATGCACTTCCTTTGCAAAATGGCTTCTTTGGTTCCACTCGAATTCGGCCATGACAAAGGACCCCACTCAGGGTAGAAAGAGGAAGCTGAGATGCTGGGATGCAGTGTATCCTCTGAAGCATCGCACCACCAAGGTGCTCATGCTCAGGGATGTCCCCAGAAAAGCCTTGCAGCACTTTCCCTCTGCTGCTCACAGACCTCCGCGTGCTGCTGGCTTGGCTCTGCCAGTCACACACCTGCCTGTGCTGGCTGCAACTAAGCAGGACACCCAGGATATAGCCTCTGGAAACTACACCTGGCCCCCTTGGCCTTTTCCTTATGCAGAAAACTCCGCTGGAGTCTGTCCTGGCCATGGCAACTCATCCAGGATAGGAGGAACGCAGTAGGGATGTTGTGTAGGGATGTGCCATGGCCCAGGCTCCTAGGAGCAGAAAAGTTTGCGCTGCTGAGATGTCCTGACTCTTACAGACCTCCAATGGTGCGCAGCTGGACCCCAGTGGGCTCCCACCTGCCAGCGTGGCTGCTCTTCCCGCCGTCTGCCAAAGCACCAGCATGCTGAGGAGCTGCATTTGAAGGGAGAGCATGGGAGGGGACACAGACCTGTGGAGACCCACAGCACAAAAATGAAGGTGCTGGTGGAAAATGAGGCATGAGCTGGTAGAGATAGACTGGATGTGAGGGAGCAGATGGAGTCAGAACACAGTGCTTGACCCAGGGCATTCATTTTTCAGCTCTGTGCCACCTGGGCAGCGAGCTGTCCCCTTGTCTTGGGTTGCAATGCAAGAGGTCACCAAAAGTGTATATTCTATATCATCTGTTGAAAATGGCTGGGGAGGGGTTTTTTCTTTGTCTCTTCCAGGACCCATCCTCCCTGCAGGGATCTCTGCTGTTCATGGGCCATCCAGGCTCGCTGCATGGCTGATACAATTCCATCATCCACTGGGAGATGCTCCACCCAGGGGAGGAGCCCAGCATTCCCACCTGGATAAAACCTGGGACTCAGAACACCAGCACAGCCTGTGTGCACGGGATTGCCAGAGGAAGATCAGACCCATCTCACCACCACTGGACCTTCAGAGGAAATCTACACCCTTCTACAGGATCATTGCTTTCAGAACCACATCTGTCACTGCAGGAGGACTTGGCTGGACTGCTCCCAACACCCTGAGCAACAGGGTGTCAGGCTGTGTTCTGACTCTGTCAGTGGTTTTTTGGTTGGTTTTTTGTTTGTTTGTTTGTTTGTTTGTTTGTTTGTGGTTTTTTTTGTGGTTTTTTGTTGTTGTTGTTGTTGTTGTTGTTGTTGTTGTTGTTGTTGTGGGTTTTTTTGTTTGTTTGGGGGTTTTTTTGTTCATTTTTGGTTGTTTTTTTTTTTTTTTGCAGTACTACATTTTTGTATTTTTAATATTCTTAATAAAGAACGGTTATTCTTATTCCCATATCTTTGCCTGAAAGCCCCTTAATTTCAAAATTGTAATAATTCAGAGGAGAGGGTCGATTTACATTCTCCATTCCAAGGGAAGCTCTGGCTTTCCCTGGCAGACACCTGTCTAAGACACCCTGTACCTTGTTGCACCCAGCTGTGTCTGCTGCCCTCCTGGGACTGACCCCCACCCCCCTGCCTGCCCTCTGGGGTGCATGGAGGATGCACACCCACACGTGCCAAGCAGATGTCCCTGGTCACTCATCAGTGCCCATCCGTGTTGCTGTGCAGAGAACTCGAGCAGGGGAGTCCAGACTTCCTCTCTCCCTCCCTCCTCCCTGCCTTCCTCTTCCTGAATACACCTTTGGGCACTTCACTCCTGGCCACCTCTGAGCCCTGCTTGGAACATGCTGCTGCCAGCTGGTTCCTCCTGAGGGACCCTGGCTGGGTTTGCAGAGGGGTGCAGTGGGGAGCAAAGAGCTGGGAGATGCTCTGGCTGGGGACCGTGCCTTTTGTGTGCAGCCGTGCTTGTCCCATGTCACATCACCAGCTCTGCACCAGCTGCACCAGGCTGGCCTGGGGAGCAGAGCTGCTGGATCCTACGAGCTGGGACTGCTGGGGCCAGGGCAGACCTGGCTTTGAGGGGAGATGGTGTCCAGTCTGGGGGCAGATCCCAACCCAGGGTCAGTTTGATGTAAGGACAGGAGCAGGACACCAGGACAGCCACTGCAATCTGGTGTGATTGAAGAGGAACCTCACGGTTTCCACGGTCAAAACCCAGGAGGGGATGGGAGGAAGCAGCACTGAAGGAAATGGCTCCAGGCAGGTCACCGCTGTGCCCCTCACCATCCTGCCTCCCTCCCCTGGTGGGGAAGGACTGGTGAGGTCCCAGAACAGGAACATCCCTTGTCCTCCAGCATTCCTTTCTGCTCTGACCTTGGTGGCAGTGGGGTGTCAGGGATGGTGATGGTGCCCAGAGTGGTGCTGGCAGGGTTGGTGATGGAGGGAAGAGTCACAGCTGTTCCCACACCAGCCATTCACCCTGGCCCAACCAGGGACGTGCCAGACATGGGATCCCCTGTGTCCTCTGTCCGTGAAATCGGTGCATTAGGATTATCTGTTGGGATGTAAGAACTAGAGAGGTCTGTGACAGAGTCTCAGTGGCCTTGAAGGGTCCTTATAGGTGTGGCTTTACTTTCAGCAAGATAGGAGCTCCCTGTGGAATTGGTGCTCTGGGGAGGAAGATCTGGATTTATCCCTCACTGGTACTTGTTTGTTCACTTGCATTTTAAAACTCCACTTCTGTGGGGTCATCTTGCACCTCTGGCCATGTTACCCTTGTGCAAAGAGCACCTTCTCCAGACTGGGACCCGTTTTCCCACTAACGACCAGACAATCCTTACGCCCATTTCTGCCCCCCAGCCTCCTGAGCATGGGCTTCCTCCCTGCCCTGATGCACACCCCAGCACCTCTCCTCACCCCCTCCACACAGCGCTGTAGCCCCCAAGTCACCTCAGCCTGGGCAGGCACTGAGCTGGCACCCAAAGCACAGATGCTGCCCAATAGTTTCACTCCCCAGGATTGCCTACCACACCACGGCTTAGTCCCATCAGGCCCCGTCACCTCTGGGTCCGGCACTCAGGAAGGGATGGTTCTGCTTCCGTTGGCACCACTGGGAGTCAGGATGTCCTGCAGGCTTTTGGAAATTAGCCCATCTCCTCCACTGCCTAAACATCGCTCGCAGGCTTGAAGGTGAAGCGGCTGCCCGGGGACTGAGCAGCCTCGCAGCGAACTGGCCGATCGGCTGCCGGCAGGGCGGAGGAGGACGGAGCAGTCATGCCGAGCATCCCGCAGAGCCGGCCGAGGGGACAGCCAGCGACCCCTCGGCACCTTACCTGGGGGGTCCGCGCCCCCCGCCCGCCGGCCTGGGCACAGCCGGCCCCCGGCAGCCGAGGGAAGCGGCTCCGCAGATTGCTTCTCCGGAGAACAGCGTCTCGCTGTTCCAGCGTCCTCCACGGGAGCGCGTTCCCAAGGACAGCCGCGGCAGGAGCATCCTCCTGGCAGGGCTGCGGGAGCTCAGAGCCCGCAGCGCAGCGCTGCCTGCCAGCCCGGGCCCTCGGGCATCCCACCGCGATGGAGCCGATCCTGGGCAGAGAGACGGAGGCAGCGGATGTGTGACCTTCCTCCCGTGGCCGGGGACGGTCTGTGCAGAGTTTGCTCCTGCTGCTGCCTGGCTTGAGCTGGGAACAATTAAGCAATTGCTGGTTCGTCTTGCCAAGGCATTGCCGCTGATCCTGCCAGCCGCTGTGCTTCTGCCCTCTCCTCAAGGAGAACCAGAAGAAGAGTTTAGGACCTGGATTTCCTGCTTAACTGCTGGATTGTTTTCTTTGAATCACTTGGTTTGTTCAGCCTAGAGAAGAGGAGACTGAGAGGAGACCTCTTGAACTCTTTGACATCCTCATGAGGGGCAGCTCCGGTCCCTGCTCTCTGTGACCAGTTACAGAACTAGAGGAAACAGCTGGATCTGTGTCAGAGGAGGTTTAAATTATAAAAGGAAAAAGTTTTTCACCCAAAGCGTGGTTGAGCGCTGGAGCGGGCTCCCCTGGGACGTGGTCACAGCTCCAAACCTGTCTGAGCTCAAGGAGCATGTGAACAAAGCTCTCAGGCACAGGGTGGGATTGTTGGGGTGTCTGTGCAGGGCCAGGGGTTGGACTTGATAACCCTGATGGATGCTTTCCAACTCAGCACATTCTATGGTTCTATGACTGCTGGATAAAACCATGTTTGGTTTCTGGAATTAGATACTCTCCTGTATCTCCTGCAAACTGCACTTTCCTCCAAATTTGCCAACAGAAAAGCAGAGCTGGTGAACCACCAGCACCACTGGGCTGGGCTAACACTGATGGAGAGCTGGTTGCTGTGGACTAAAAAGGTGCCATGGCACAGGAACCGTTCCCCTAGGAATGATGATCTTCCATAGTGAAAGTGCTTTATATCAGCTTGGTTTGTTCTCCTTATTGTGGGAAGAAGCTCCCCCTGTTCATTTCACAGTAGAGTAATCACATGGAGGACTGTTCCTAAGCCAGGTGTACAGAATCAGGAAATGACAGAAATATTAAGGTTGAAAAATCCCTCTAAGATCATTAAGTCCAACCATTGACCAACCCCTGCCTTGTTCACCACTAAATCGTGTCCCCAGGGGATGAGGGTAAAGGGGATCTAAGCCAACACATGAGACCAGACCTCCAAGGGGCCGAGACTTTGACACTCTAGCCAACAAATTCCAGTGGAGAAGCCACAGAGGGACAGCAAGAGCCACAGAATGATTTGGTTACCAGGACAGTCTGCTGAGGACGCAGCCCCAGCACCTGTGGCAGCACTTTTCTCATCCATGTGTCACTCAGGCTTGTCCTGTGCTTCCCTGGATGCCTCCAAGACAGCTGTGCTTTTAGAAATGCTGGGAAATGCTGTGTGCTTCAGTTTCCCTTGGGGAATGAGCCTTGCTTGGACACCTGTGGGTTGGCCAGGAGGCACACACAGATCCTCTCAAGAGGTTCCAGACCACAGAATTGCCTGCAAAACCCTGCGAGCTCTGTGGGCAGGGAGAAGTCTCCTAGGAACAGGATATCCCCCAGCTCCCTTCTGTCCTCACAGCACACAGGGCAAAACAGGTCTCAGTGAAAAAGGCACAAAAAGGCCTGAAACCCCTGAAGACTCATCTTGTTATTCCTATCCTGGGTCCCTTGGCATGCTGCAGCAGCGGGGATCTCAGCAGCCCTGCTGGGTTTGCCCAGCACAGCCCTGCTGCCCCGGTCCCTGGGCTGCTCCCTCGAGGGGACACTGAGCCCGGTGACCTCTCGCCGGGTGCAGGGGCCATTATCAGTAACAGGAAATGAGCTGGGCAGGAGGGGCACGAGACAGAGACCCAGAAAGAAAGGAAGTGGTTAGAAAGCCGTCACTTCCATTTCTGCTGCAGCAGATCCTGCGCCCACGCACCGCCGGGCGCGGGGGAACGGTGCTGCCCTGCCACAGGCTGAGCTGCTCTGGGATCACCAGGGAGTGTTTATGATGAAGGCACAGCTCCTCTTCTAGCCTTTGATAAGAGCTAGAAAGGTGGTTAAAATAGCCCCCACTCAGCCTATGTCCAGTGCAGGAATAAGTGTGGTGAGTCCAGCCGATGGCAAGTGAGTCCCTGCTCGGGGGTTAAGTTCCTTACCCTTGCCAAAGACAGACTGCACGTGAGGCTGCTGATCCTACCCAGCACAGGATGGATCTGTGGATGCAGCTGTCTGGGGCCAAAGGGTCAGGGAGGATGTGCCAGCAACTTATATTTTAGGAAAAATATCTTCACTGAAAGGGTGAAGCTGGCACAAGCTGCCCAGGGTGGAGACAAAGGCATGTCAATGTGGCACTTGGGGACATGGCTCAGTGTGAACATGGCAGTGCTGGGGCAGTGGTTGAACTTGATGATCTTAGAAGGCTTTTCCAGCCTGAACAATTCTATGATGGTTCTTGCATGGCAAGGGGCAGAGCCCCTGACAGCCAGGACAGGTGCCATCTCTCCAGCCGGAGGAGACTGGCTGTGGATAAGCAGAGGCAGCCAGAGGGCAGCAAGGCAGAGATGATGGATCTGCCCAGTGCTGCTCCTCCAGCTCCTAGCCATAGAATGTGGGCCTGTCTGCTTCTGAAAGCTGCTCTGGATGGTGCTTTCTGGCCTCAGAAATTCCGGAAGTTGTTGTGTTGGGCCATGCATGCTCCTCCTGTGAGTCCTCTGAGTCCTCTTGGTCTTGCTGCAACTCTGTGGCTGTAGGTGTGAGCCACGGGAGCTTGCAGCACATGGGGTCTGCTTTGTCCCAGTTCCAGGCATCAGAAATATCCCTGTCTGCTCACAGTGGGGAAGCTGTGGTGTTTGGAGCCACAGATGCCCCAGATCTGGAAAAAAAGCAAAGAAACTGTCAGCTTTTTAGTTTCTTTTCTTCTGCTGTTGTGGCTGAGAGGGGTCCCTAACTGCTCTGGGGCTGGGAACACCTTTCCTGCCAGCAAGTGCAAGGATGGAGCCATGGAACTTTCAGCACTGGAGGAGAAATAGAGGCAGCAACTGGTGTCACCAGAGCCCCAGATGCAGCAGAAACGTTTGGCTTCTTGCCCGTGAGAGCTGTCCTTGCCAGACAGCAGCTGTCCCACCCCCAGGGCTGCTGAACACCCTGCCCTGCTCCTGCCAGCACCAGGGTGGCACCAGGGTGGTGACCCTGGGTAAAGCACTGGGCCTCCCGCCCACAGGGACCACAGCAGATCACAGATCACTGTGCAGCGTCTCAGCTGCTGGTCCACCATCCTTTACCCCACACCTCACCTCTGGCTTTTGAGGAGCATTTTGGGGCAGAGTGGGTTCCTCTGTAATGCCGAGCCTACCTGTGGTGCTGGGGTCCGGGTCTGTGATAGCAGGACAGGGCAGGAGGGATCTGTGCTGCTGGTGAGTGGGGGAAAGGATGGAGAAGCAGCAGCTGAACCCTCCCAGGGCTGCAGAGAAGAGTGCAGAGAAGGGCACAAAGGACACCCCTGCCCTGCCCTGCTCTGCCAGCTCGGCATCATAACACTGTGGCAGATCACATCCAACTTGGACACTACTCCTGCCAGGGACATCTCCAGCTCCTGCCACAGCCCCTTGGGCAGCTCTGCCTGCCCTTCTCCTGTGGGCCTCCTGAGCCTGTCCCCAGAAGCACTAGTGAGGACACCTGAGTGAGCTTTGGGGTCACTCAGCTTTGGGGAGCTGGAGTCCAGCTGGAGGCCCCACAGAGCCCTGGTGCAGTGTCCTGGGCAGGAGATGTTGTGTGTGGGGCTGTACCCTGCAGAGCTGCCTGGCTCTGGGGCTCTGACAGGACCATGGCTGCCTCTTGCTCCATCCCTGCAAGGGGCTGTTTCACGTTTTTGTCATGGTCAGGGATCACTGAGCATGTAAGGATCCAGGACTGGACCCTGAGGAGGTCCAGATGGATCCAATCTTCCAGGAGGAGCCAGGAGAAATTCAAGCAAACCCTCCCTGTATGTCAACGTCCTCTTCAACAATGTCTGTTGCCTCTTCCCCAGGGATCAGGCAGGCCCCAGGGGCTGACACAGCGCAGACTCTGCCACGGCCCCTCTTAATAATGTGCAGTAAAGGAGGGGAAAGGTATGTTTGTCAACAGAGAAAACATCTGTGTGTTTCCCTGGAGACCTGCTGGGACGGTCCCACCAGCGTTGGTGCCCTGCAGCGCAGAGGGGAGTCTGACAGGCAGGGAGGAAGCAGGAGAGCTGGGCAGAGGGTTTTGGGCTGGAGCAGAGGAGCGGCTGCAGGAGCTGGGTGGGCACCACGAGGCAGGGTGACCTTACCTGTGTGCACCCCTGCAGACGGGCTCGGGGGGAGCAGGGATGGCCCTCAGGCTGGAATGTTGGAACCCTGGAGGCTTGAGAATTTCGGGCTTTCTGTGCTGGGAGGCGCTGGCCCTCGGGCGAGCACTGATTTGGCCTGGGGCCGTGGAGCGGGATTCCAGGGTTGGGTGATGGCACTGGGATTGTGGGTGTGGGGTTTGAGTGGAATTGTGTGGTGCCGCAGGGTGGAAGGCTTGGAGTTTGGGATTTTGGTGTATAGTGGTGTATGTGGAGCAGGATGGGGGATTTGGGGTGTTGGCTGGGTTCTTCCTCTTTTGCCGCCTTCTTCATGGTTTTGGGTGTTTTTTTCTGGTTGGGTAGGGGGGGCATGTTGCAGACCTCATGGGTTATTGGGTTAAAAGTATAACTAATATAGGTAGGTGTCATCTCGTTATTGGATAATTAATGCTTAAAAGACCGTGGAAAGAGTTAGAGAGAGAGCCATTTTCTGGAACTCACAACTCACAAGTCTGTGTTATAGATAAGAATTAATAAACAACTAAGTCCAAACATGAGAAAACTGCATCTCCCGTGCTTTAATCCCAGCTCTAACAGAGGAAAAGAAGATAAAAAAACCTCACTGGAACACCACTGAAACTGCACAGGACTCGGCTCAGCACCCTACACACAGTCAGGGTGCATGGCCTGGGCTGGAGCAGGATCGGGAAAGATGAAGAAAACAGGGATGTGCCACGGGGTGCCCTGCCCTAGTCTCTGCCTTCAGCAGCACCCTGCAGATCTGCAGCACGGAGCTGTTCCTGCTCCCCACAGCACCAGCCAGAGTGCACTGAGCCAGGAATGTGTGTTTCCTTGGGCAGCCCGGGGAGCTGCCGGCCATGCCGTGATTGTCAGGCCATGGGAGCTGTCCCTAAAATCACCAGCCAGGCTGCGAACACAAGCAGTGTCCTTGGCTTGGGTGCAACCACACACCCAGGGGTGCTTCTGGCCCAGAGGGGAAGGAACAGAGCTGTCTCCTTGTCTTGGTTTGAAATACAGGTGTCTGCCAAGGAAGGCGGGAACTCCCCTGGAATGGACAATATGGACCCCGTTCCCTCCGAATTATTGTAACTTTGAAAGTACAGGGCTTTGGGGCAAAGAGGTGGGAAAGGAACGACAGTTCTTTACTAGTATGTGTAAAGAGATGAAAATCACACCAGCAGCAAGAACAAACAGAACCACAGACCCAGGGACACAGAACCAGGAACCCAGTGACCCAGAAATACAGACCCGGGGACAGCCAGAACTACAGACCCAATGACCCAGAACCACTGACCCAGTACCACAGACCCAGCAATCCAGTACCACAGCCTCGGTGACCCAGTACCACTGACCTGGTACCACTATCCCGGTACCATTATCCCAGTATCGCTATCCCGGTACCACAGTCCCGGTACCGTTATCCCAATACCGCTATCCCAGTACCACAGTCCCAGTACCGCTATCCCGGTACCACTATCCCGGTACCGTTATCCAAGTACCGTTATCCCGGTACCGTTATCCCGGTACCATTATCCCAGTACCACTATCCCGGTACCGTTATCCTGGTACCGTTATCCCGGTACCACAGTCTCAGTACTGCTATCCCGGTACCGCTATCCCGATCCCGTTATCCCGGTACCGCTATCCCGGTACCGCTATCCTGATCCCGTTATCCCGGTACCGCTATCCCGGTCCCGTTATCCCGGTCCCGTTATCCCGATCCCGTTATCCCGGTACCATTATCCCGGTACCGTTATCCCGATCCCGTTATCCCGGTACCGTTATCCCGGTACCATTATCCCGGTCCCGTTATCCCGGTCCCGTTATCCCGGTCCCGTTATCCCGATCCCGTTATCCCGATCCCGTTATCCCGGTCCCGTTATCCTGATCCCGTTATCCCGATCCCGTTATCCCACTACCATTATCCCGATCCCGTTATCCCGATCCCATTATCCCGGTACCGTTATCCCGATCCCGTTATCCCAGTACCATTATCCCAGTACCATTATCCCGGTACCGCTATCCCGATCCCGTTATCCCGGTACCGTTATCTCGGTCCCGTTATCCCGATCCCGTTATCCCGGTACCGTTATCCCGATCCCGTTATCCCGATCCCGTTATCCCGATCCTGTTATCCCAGTACCGCTATCCCGATCCCGTTATCCCGATCCCGTTATCCCGGTACCGTTATCCCGATCCCGTTATCCCGGTCCCGTTATCCCGATCCCGTTATCCCGATCCCGTTATCCCGATCCCGTTATCCCGGTACCGCTATCCCGATCCCGTTATCCCGATCCCGTTATCCCGATCCCGTTATCCCGATCCCGCTATCCCGGTCCCGTTATCCCGATCCCGTTATCCCGGTACCGCTATCCCGATCCCGTTATCCCGATCCCGTTATCCCGGTACCGTTATCCCGATCCCGTTATCCCGATCCCGTTATCCCGGTACCGCTATCTCGGTCCCGGCCCCCCCGGTCTCCTTTCTCCCGGCCGCCCTTTCCCGCTCGCTGCAGTTCCGGTCACGGCCGCCAGGGGCGCTGGTGGCTCCCGGCCGGGCCGGGCGGGTGCGATGGTTTCCCGCGCCGGCAGGGGGCGCTGTGGCCGCGTCTCCCTCAGGCGGCGATGGCGGCGGGGATGGATGGCGGCAGAAGGGGATGGCGGCGGAGGGGGATTCCTTTACAGAGCCTGGGGCAGCGGTGCCCCTCCGGATGGAGAGAGGGGCTGTGGCAGGAACCTTGGAGCAGCGGATGGAAGGGCAGAGGCGGGCACACCCGGGGTGGCAAACAAAATGAAACATAAACTCCGCAGCCATAGCAGAGCCCCGGGGTGTCCCGGCAGGGCAGGCAGGGGATGCTGGGTTAGAGTGTAAAGAAAAAACCCATAGCAATGGCAGAAATCAGCGGGGCTGGGCTGGGTGGGCCGGGAGATGCACCCTCCGGGCATGGGTCACGTCCTGGGTTTTTCCCCTGAGGCACCCCAGGAGATGGTGAGAGCCCTCTTCCAGTGAGGTCGGCTGTTTATAAGCTCCCCGTTCAACTGCTGTTCTTAGCAAAGGCTCACCCACAGTAAGGAAGAAGCTGAGATGAAAGCTAATGTCTTTACAAAAATTCGATGGGTGAAGGGATGGGTGCTAACGCCTTTGAAATGGGTCTTAATGTTTCTACTAACTTTGGGCAGCAGGTTTGTTGCAGAGCCCAGACAGCCCGAGTGTCTGCACAAGCGTGAACTTTAGGGTAAAATAACAGCTTCAAGGAGGGACATGTGGTAAGCGTTTCGGGAAGGCTGAACCTCCCTGGTACCTCAGCGAATGGGGAAAGAAGAGGGCCAGGGAGTTTAGGATAAAGGGAGGCTGCACCCTCCAAAACTTGGAGAGATAAAACGCCGTGGGTGTGCGCCCCAGTGGACTCTCTCCCTTTATTTGAATAAAGTTGCAAGACTCCTCTGTCTCCTTTTTGAATGTAAACCTCTGACATTTCTGGATTTTCCCGACAAAGTACTGAGCTTGACTCTGTGGTGGCAGTGAATTCTCCCTGCAGTAGCAGCAACTCGAGCATTCCCCTCGGACCCGAGAGCGAGAGAGAGGGCAAGGAGCTGAGGCCATCCCCTCACTTCCCAGCCAAAATCTCGGGGATCTTTGTCCTTCCCAAGAGACAACCCCTCAGCTAAGACGGTAGCCAGCTGCACCCTTTCCCCTACCTTGGCCACTTCTTTTGTCTCCGTGAAGTACTGGTTGTTATCATCTCTTAGGCAACAGATGGGACAAAATTCCCTAAGGAAAAAAAAAAAAAAAAGGAAAATCCTAACCTCCAGCACTCCTGCTACAGGTCTCAAGGTCGCAGCCAATCTTTTGCAACCTCTTCCTCTGCCAGATGTCAAGCAGCAGAACTTGCCTCCCGGACAGGGATCTGCTCCGGGACCAGACTCTGTGCAGGCAAGTCCTCTGCCCCAGAGGTGCTGGAAGAGCTCCTTAGAAAACAGGAAACCACTCAACCAGAAGAGGCAGTGAAACATTCCCTTATTCTGCGATGTTTGTTGTTTTAGGCTCTCCCAGCCAAGTGGCTCAAGCTGAACTGCAGCACGGCTGATCCCTCTGAGCCTCGGCCGCTCCTCCAGGCCTTGCAGCAAACCCAGCCTAACCCAACCCAGCCACCACCCAGGAGAGATGCAGGACAGCGTGGCTGTGCAGCCCAGATGCCAAACACGCTGCTAATGAGAGCCCAGGAGGGGATGAGGCTCAGAAAAGCTTGATGCATCACTGTTACCAGTCTGCTCTCCCTCCCCTCCAGCAGCAGAGCATCTCTGCTTCCTGCTGTGTGGATGGTAAACTGAGGGAAGGCAGGTGTGTTCCAGCTCAGATGTGAAAATAGCTTCTGCCAGTTCTTGGTGTAGGGACCAGCACTCCAAGTCTGGCATCTGGGCAGGTCGCCAAGCCTTACAGATGCTCCATGACCCCAAACCCTCAAATCAGGATGTCCAATTCAATGGACACTTTGTTGGGGACTCCTGGAGAGACAAGGCTGAGCTCTGTGTCACTCTGGAAGACCTAGTGAATGGCTCCACTGACCCTAGTCAAGCAGCAGAGGCTGTGGCTGAAAGCACAGACAAAACCGTCAGCAGGCAGCAGTGGAGGGTGCTGATCCTGCGTCCCTCTGCAACGCTTCACCCATGCTCCAGAGCTGCAGCAGCCTCCAAGCAAGGCTGAGCATGTGCCAGCAGAGCCTTTGGCAATCAAGGCCTCGGGGACCCGTGCCTGTGGCCAAGATGTGTCCCAAGAAGCAGCTACCGCTGGGATGTGTGGCTGCCCACAGCAGCACCCTGGGGAGCAGCCAGGCTGTGCCAGCCCCAAACGTGCCTCAGCCTGAGGAGGGTGGTGTTGGGGCTCCCTGCAGAACCCAGAAGAGGTCCCCCAGCTGCTCCCGTGAAGAAACAGAGCTGCTTGTGCTGGGGGGTGGATGCAAAAAGCGGCAGGCACTGCTGACAGTGTTGTGTTTGGCTCCAGGAGCCGCAGGAGATGCCAGGGAGAAGCTGAGGAGCTGCATAAGCAGGCACTGCCAAGGCTGCAGCCACAGTGCAGGGACAGGAGCACCCCTGGGTGCCATGCTGCAGCTTCCCAGGACCGCTGCAGTGCAAAGGCCGGTTCCCACGCCCTGGGACACTCAAAGGTGTCACAGCTACAGGAATGGGTGTGAAAAGTCTCAGGCCAGGGCTTGCCACTGGATACAGGGTGGTGGTGGTGGCATTGATGGGGACATTGGTGTTGGCACTGGCGCAGGCCAGGGCACAGGGGAGAGGGGAGAGGGGAGAGGGGAGAGGGACAGCAGCTGGGCAGTAAGAGGGGATAATGCCCTGCCTGTGACCTGAGCTGCAGATCTCCTTCCTACCCTGTGACATGAAAGATGGGCAGGCTTTGTGTTTACTCCTCTGAAAAAGAAACCTTCCTCCTGAAAACAAAACCTTTTGTGTGCAAATGCAGCCGTCTGCAGGTTTGTTTTTATACAGGAAACTTTGAACCAGAGGCTGGGGCTGGTTTCGTTTTGACTTGGGATTTTTAGCTCATGGTGGTATTTGGAAACTGAGCTACTTTCCAAATTTGGAGGCTGGGTTTTCACATCACTGCAGAGTGTGGCAGCCGTGTCCAGGGCTTCCTGTTGCTGTCCCTCTCTCTGTCTGCAGAAAGCTTAGCCCAGCGAGGTGGGGATGGGTACCCTTTGGGGGAAGGCTGAATACCTTGAGTAGCAGCTGAAATGTGTGACCCTTCTTGGTGGGACTGGCAAAGGTTGGGTGCAGAACTCCTCCACCGTGTGCTGCACAGGGTGCAGGAACCCACTGCTCCCATGCAAGGCTAAGCTGGGCTCATCCTGCCAGCCTCTGGCAAGGACATGGAACCTGTGAGGTCCAGACCTTGCCCACAGCTGGGACTGGAGGAGACAGGAGTCCTCACACTCAGTGCCATGGCTATTGCACCTCCTGCTGCCACATCCACCAAGAGCCTTGGGACCTGCTCCCAGCTCTCCTCCAAACCCGCAGGCAAGACCCTTCTCCTTGTCCCCAGGGACCAGCTGCCCCCTCTTCACCAGGGTGAGGATAAGTGCCATTCAGGACAAGCTCTTGGAATGCTCTGCAGCTCCTGAGCCAATGCACCAGCTCCTCTCCTTCCCCTGTGATGAGGGACTGAGGGGTCAGGATGCCTTTGCTCCAGGATGGTGCCTGGTCTGATGGGGCTCCAGGCAGCAAAGCCTTTGGCAATCACAACCCACGCACACCTTCAGGGCTGGTGCAGGGGCTGGATGCCTTCATCACTGTCCTGAGGCTCTCCCCATTCTTCTTTGCAGCAGCAGCAGCACGAGGGGATGCTCAGCATGACCAAGGGTCCCCAGCACCTGGCTGAAACCACAACATGTGGGACAAACTCTGGCAAGGCGCAGGGAGCAGTGAGCCATGCCCAACCTGCAGTGTTGGCACACAGCTCCTGCCCTCGGAGAGCAGACCCTTGCCCTCAAGGGAGCACAGGAGAAATCCTTGTCCAGCTGATCCCTCCTCCCCAGCATCCTGCAGCTGAGAGCTGGGCGAGCCCAGGCGGGCCTTCCCGCCGGTCCAGCCCAGACTTGAACGTCAGGGCCGTGCACTAGCAGAGTAAACGGGTGAGTGTGAGCGTGCCAAGTCGACACCGCACGCGCCAGGCGCGCAGGAACGGGCTGTGGACCACGCCAGGGACACCCACCAGCTGAGGTATGGGTCCCATTCCTTGTCCCCCTCCCTCTTCCCAGACGCCTGGTCAAAACCAGGATGTGTACAGCGGGGAAAGGAGCGCGGAGCCTCCTGCGCCCTGGCACGGTTCAGGCAAACCTGATGCCACAGCCCCGGGGGGCGGCAGGGGATGGGCAGCCTCACGGCCATGCCAGGAGCAGAGCCTGGCACTCGGTGGCTGTGCCTGTGCAGGGAGAATCTCGTGCCTGGGCCCCTCGCCATGGTGCGGTACAAGCGGGCACTGGGAGCTGCTTCATGGCTACTTCTTGGCTCTGTGTGCATGGCATCCTCGCAGCACTGGGCACCCTTGCTGCCAGCCTGTGCTGGCACTGCATCACAGGGTGGGAGCAGAGCCCCACAGGATTCTGCAGACTGTTGGTGGTGGGGTGGGTGATTTTGGAGCCAGGTGCTGCCCCAGCACTACTTGCAGAAGGTCTGGGGCCAGCACTATCCAGGCTGCTCTCAGCCCTCCCCGGTGAGTGCCTGTTGCCCGGCCAGGGGAAGGGAGCTTGCTCAGCCCCAGGGGCAGCACCCACGCCCCAGGGATGCAGAGCAGGTCTGCCCGGCTCTGCCGGCTTTGGGCTTGCTCTGAGTCACCGCAGCCCTGCGCTCCCAGCTCTGCGAGGCGCCTGGCTCGCGCCCGCAGGCATCCCGGGCTCAGCTGCCAGGGCTTCAGCAGCGGGTGGGGGGAGCGAAGAGCATCACCCAGGTGATGGTAACAGGGTCATTCCTGCCACTCCTGGCTGTCCCCCAGCCTGGACAGCGTGGCTGTGCCCTGCCCTGCAGAGGGGTGACATCCTGCACTGCCTGCCTGCCCTCCCGCCTCTGCAAAATGGGAAGAGCTCCAAGGTATCAAAGCGTGGGTCAGGAGGCGGCAGCAGCGCTGGCAGGGCTCCATGTGGGAATGATTAAACGCTTGCCAGGGGTTGGAGAAGGAGCATCCCAGTGCTCTAGGGTTTAGGGTTGAAGAACTATGGCGTGTGAACCTTGCAAAGCAAGAGGTCCCATTGGCACCTGCATCCTCTGCAGGTCCTGCCCTGGGAGCAGCCCGTTCCTCTTGCTCCTCCCTCACAGCCCTGGGCAGCACTCAGCACCTCAGAGTGGCAGAGGGGAGAAATTGTGGCCTGGGGCAGTTCACAGTGCTGGTGGGCACTTCGAGGGACTGGGGGACAGGGACCAAATGGTTGGTGCTGGCCTGAGGCAGGATAGGAGCCCCAGAGCTGTTCCCAGCCCAATCCCAGTGGCATTAGTACCCCATTTCATGGGGCCCCTGGGCATATGTTGTTGTAGGGTGCCAGGCTGGATGCACAGAGGGATGGCAGAGCTCTCACAGGTACATCAGGGCTGCGTGTCTAGACAGCAGTAGAGGCTCCTCTGTGCAGTGCCAGCATTGCCCACAGCATCAGGTCATGGCTGTGTGCTCTGAGTGACAGGTTGAGTCCCTGCAGGAGTGCCCTTAGCCACATGCTGTCCCCTGGCAGGGCCCCTGCAAGGCTCTGCATGTGCCCAGCCTTGGGAGCATCACCTGCCACTGTCACCTCGCACAGTCCCTGTGACACAAAGGGGACCCTTGGGTGAGGCAGGCACTCTGCTGTCCATGCTGCCCTTCCTCACCCCAGCAGGGGCTTCCTGGGGAGGCCTTGACTCCTGCCAGGTGTGCAGGACCATGCTCACATCTAGGAGATACCTTAGCAGGGACAAACCCAATGCTGCCAGCTCCATGCCTAGGACACCTGGAGAAGAGGCCAGTGCATAGAGTGCAAAGTGGGTGGACTCTGCTCTGCTCTGGGGTTGGCTCTGCTTGGGAGGACAGCACAGAGCCTTTGCCTGGCAGGGCCTTTGCCACTGCACCATGACTATTGTCCCTCACCTCAGCATAAGCAAGACCTGGCACCACGGTGACAGGCACGCTGTCCTCTTTGCCATCTCTGCTCCTGGGTGATCCCCCTGGAGCACAGGGCATGAGCAGTCCCATGCTGAGGCTCTGCCCCTTGCCAGAGGCGGTGGCTTGGCTGCACAGCCCCTGTCCCGTCCCAGCTCTGCAGCCACCCCGGGCGGTGGGGCGTCCCCATCCCCCTGCGCTTTGCGGTAGCGTTCGCTGCTTCGCGGAAAATGTGATGACTCGGCAGCCCCTGAGTTTCCAGGCCTGGTTCCAGCTGCTGGGTGGAGAAACTTCTGCAGTTGTCTTTAGGTTTGGCACAGCTGAAGGCTTCACAGTTGGGGGGGAATGGAGGGGAGATCTGGTATCCCCAGCTGAAGGAGGGCTCTCTCTCTCTCTGTGTCCCGACCTGAGGTAGCACGGTATCACTGAGGTGGCCATGGGGAGGGCAGGGCTGGCACGGGATGAGCAGCCTCTGTCCTGTGTGGAGGCTGCTGAGCCCTGCGGCGCCAGGGACGGGGCCCGGGCTTGGCTCCCAGCAGTGCTTTGGGCTGCTTCCACTGCAGCCACAGCCCAAACTCCCTGAGCTGAGGGAGCACAGCCACTGGGACCTGAGGTTAAATAAGCGGGGCTGGTATTCACACGTGTCCCCATGGCAGGGGGTGACAGCTCGCTGTGCCACCAGGACATTCAGAGCCTGCAAAAGCTGCTGGGATGTCTCCTGGTCCATGCTCAGAGGCCAATCCCACCCTGGTGGGCAGCAAGGCATCCCCCAAGCCGGTCCTCATGCCGAGTGAGGTTACATCTCCTCCTGGTTGGGGAGGTGCTGGGCAGTGGCACAGCAGGGCAGCAAAATCCAAGGGAACACTGTGCTCCAGAAATCCCTGCTTGGCTGTCCAGTCCAGAGACCAGAGCAGGTAGAACAGACCCTTTGCTCCTTGGGCAAACCAGTGTCCAGAGCAACTGCCTCAAGTGGGGGAGCTGGGCCCCGTGCAGGGCCGCAGCAGCAAAGGTTGTGGCTGGAAGTGGAGATGGCTGGCTGTGCAGAGGGCACGGAGGCTGTGCCCAGGCAGGTGCAGTAAATATGCACAGACTCAAATTGTCTCCAGATTCTCCTCCATTCACAACCCAGCTGGAGTGTCCCAGGACTCCAGGGGCTGGGTTTGTCCTCTCATTGACCTGGAGCTGCTCTTTGGTATGCTTTGAAGCTGCAGGAGCCCCACCTTAACTCTAGCCTGGGAAAACCTCCTGTCCTTGCCACTACTGCAGGGGACACTGCCTTTGACCCTGGGGCATACAACATCTTTTTCCGGGGTTTTCCTTAAAAATCAAGGGTTCCTCCTGTCCCATGTCCCTGGATCACAATTCTCAGCCCAGCAAGACCCTCCATCCTCACCTCCAGCCCCTGCTTCATCAGCCAGGGGCTCCTCAAATTCAGCTCTTCCATCGCACTCCAGGGACACCACAGTCCCCAGCACTGCTTGCACTGTCTCTATCCCAGCCACCCTCCAGGTGACTCTCCAGTCTGCTCAGGGCAGCAAACAGCCCCATGCTCCCCATCCACAGTGTGGTCACCTGTGCTGGCAGCTGCACCCCACAGTGGACCTGTGTGGGGACATCCACTTGAAAGCCCCTTTGCAAAAGTGTTTTGGGGACCAGCCAGCTCCTTGATCCTGTCCTGGGCCCCAGGGTAAACCTGGCAAACCCTCACTGCAGCGAGGAGCTCCAGCCTCCTCCCAGCCAGCTGCAGCTGCCCAGCTCTGGAAAGGAGCCTTTAAAAACAGTCCCCAGCCCACTGGAGACAGCAGCAATCAGGCTCAGATCTCCCCCTGTCTCATTTCTGGGGAGGTACTCCACCTCAGGGCTGGAGGACCTCACCCCCAGTACCTGTGAGCACTCACCTTGCACTCAGGTCAGTGGGGGGTGGCCAGCTGCCCATCAAGCCGGTGTCCAGCAGCAGGGATGGGTATTCCCAGAGCTGGCTGTGGCACTGGTTGATGGGTCGGCCTCATCACCCCAGGTGCTGGTGGATCTCAGTCCCAAATGCTTATCAGGGGAACTCTGAGAGCCACAGCCGTTACCCTGGGCATCCATCACTTGAGCAGATGCACCCACAGCATTTTTGACATTCAGTCCTTAGAGCTGTGGGCATTAAAGGTTAAAAATCTTGCCTGTGCTGGAGACAAGGCATTGCCTTCTGCTCCCACCCTGATCTCTGTATTCAGGGTAGGAGACAGAGCGACACAAAGGCTGTGGTGGTAGAGCTGTACCTTTCTGCTGGGGGAACATCTGAGTCCTACGCAGAAGTGACAAACAAGCCCTCACTGCTGGGCTGAGCTGCAGGGCCAGGGCTCCTTTATCCTCAGCCCACTCCAGGCAGGGACCTCCAGGCAGAGACGTGACTGTGACCACGGACCCGGACTCCTGGCACCAGTCCCATTTGGCCAGGACCTGGGAAATTCACGGTCACCCATGCAAAGGAAAGGGGATTCATGTTCACCGTCCCCTTTCCCAGCTGGCTCCATCAGCCTGGGGGTTGTCAGAAAGGTTGGGTGTGGACCTGGGGTTGGAGATGGGTCCTAGGCCAGGTCCCCTGTGTCCCCCTCTCTTTTTAACTGCATGCAAGAGCTGGAGCTTTCCCGTGTCTTTGTGCAGATACTGGGGTTGTTCTGTCTGTTACAGGTCCCACCTGACAAACTTTTGAGTCTTTTGTTAAGGGATTCTGGTGTTCTTCTAGACAGGTGGGGGATGTATCCTACTCTGACAGTAATGAGCCGAGCTTGAATATCCCCCATAGGTGGCCGTGCTGGCCACTGGGATAGACTCCCACGGCCACAAAGGCTGCGCTGGCTTCCGGATGATGCATCACTGAACCCCTTCCAGCCCCGTCCCAGATCTCCAGCGCTGATGTGAAGCCAATGGCATCTCTGCTCTGAATGAGAGCTGGCACTCTGCCTCGCATTGCACAGACACCGCAGAGCACGGCCCTGCACCCAGCCCGGGGGCACAGCCTGATCCCCGGGGCAACCCCCAAAGCACAGCGCCTTCCCACGCGGGCACAGCTCGCTTCAGCCGCCCCCTCAGATGGGCAAAGCGTGGTTTGGGCACCTCTGTGCCCGCGAGATGCCACGCCCGGGAGCCTCTCAGAGTGTGCACTCTCAGGAGCCTCTCAGAGTGTGCCCTTGCCCCGCCGCAGCCTGCGGGCCGCCGTGCCACGGGCCCAGGAACACCCCAGTCCCTGCCCTCGGCGTACCCAAACCCCGGCTCCGCAGCCGCACCTGCGCGGGAATTAAAGCACACCGGGCTGAAGGGTGCCTGAAGGTGTGGCACAGAGAGAGCCGAGGGTGCACGGCGCTCGCAGCGACACTCGCGTCCTGGCTCCCTCCAGCATCCCAGCGCTGCTCCCTCCCTCCCTCCCTCCCTCCCTCCCCGGGCTGGGGCTGACTCGGGCGCGCCCTCCCAGCCTGCAGCCGCCATCAGCCCAGTCCTGTCTCCTCCCCTCCCGCTCCTCCCGCCCCTCCTGCTCCAGCTCCCGGAGCTCCTGCTGATGCCAGAGCGGGCTCCAGCCCGGCAGAGCCCCCGCTGCAGCGAGGTTCCCCCGAGATCCCGGCCAGCAGCCGGCAGCTCTGCCCGCAGCCCGCAGCCGCTCTCTCCGGGCCAGCTGCGGAGTCACCGCAGAGGACACGGACCCGGGGGACAACAGCAAATGCTCCCAGCGAGAGGCGGCCGCCCCCGCTGGGCTTCTCCCGGGCCGGCGGCGGGCTCTGCCCCCGCCCAGGGACAGCGGGCACTGCCGAGGTGCCAGGCGCTGGCCGGTCCCCGTTGATGTTATCTTGTCACCCGCGCTCGGAAAGCATGTGGGGACACGGCTCCTAGCTGCCGTGGCGCGAGGGGCTGGCCGAGGACAGCCGCTGCTAAGAAACTGTTCCCCCTCCACCCCAATTGTCATCCCTCTGATCTGCCGCCGCCAGGTCCCCATGAGGTCGCTGCTGCTGCCGCTGCTGGTGCTGTGTGTGCCGCGGCTCCCAGGGACCCTGGCAGAGGTAAGCGCTCGACTCCCCAGCCCCCGCTTTGGCTCCGCGGCTCTTGGCTCCCCGCTCGCTGCCCCGCCGGCGAAGGACTCGGCTGCGGGTGCCTCTGTCTGGCCGTGCAGCTGCGCCACATCAGCGGCGTTCGCCGTCCCGAGCGGAGCTTCCCCCTCTGCCCCTCGCCCCTGGCACCCTGGGCTCGCAGCGTGTCCCTGTTGCCGTGTCTGCGCGTCTCCTCGCCCGGCAGTGGCCCGGCCGCTGTTCCCAGGCGCTTCGCTCTCCTCTGCCAAAAGCGCCGCGATCGGTGGGGGCCGCAGCGGGTCCGCCCGCAGAGCCGAGGGAAAAGAACGCCAGGAAGATGATGGTTCTGCTGTGGCTTGTTGAAGGACAGGGAGTGGGCAGCAGACATTTCCTTTAACGTGGGGGGAACTGACGCCAGTCCGAAGCCGGGCACACCCTGCTGGGAGCAGGCTGTGAGAGAACGGGTGTCCCCGCGGCCGGGGAGGGTGCCAGGGGCTCCGGGGGACTCTGTTCCTCCCGTGGGGGTGGCAGCTGGACTGAGGTTTGTGGTCTCTCCATCCTCTCCCCGTCATGGTGGGAAGGAGGTGTGCCTGTAGAGGGAATGAGATTGCCCGGCTCTGTCCAGACCTCAGTCCCTCCCTCTGTCTCCAGATCTTCTGTGCCCTGCCTGGTTTGGTGGCCTCTTCCCCTGTGAGCATGTTGATGTGCAGCCCCAGGACCCTTGCAAAAGGCCAGGGCAGCCCACAAGCTGCATCTGCCAAGTTTGTCTCTGCCTTGGCCAAGGGAGGTCTGAGAAGTGAGCCAGGCTCTCCTAGGAGAAGGGGTCACAGCCCACAGGTGCCATGTCAGCGTGGGAGCTGTGCCTGTCAGCCCAACCCCACAGGTGTGGGTCTCAGCTCAGCCCCCCTCATCCTGCCCCTCTCTCACTTGACACCTTCAATCCCCCAGGGTGAGGGATGCAACCACACAGCACAGGCAGCTCGGGCGGGCCAGGATGCACCTGGTGAAAGAGGTGAGTCACAGGAATGAGGTTCCCAGGCTGAGGAGGGTGGGCTGGTCTCGGTGCCTGGAGGGGTGAGATGAGCAGATGTGCTGGACCAGGACTCTTGGAGTTATGAGCAGCTTTGTAAATACTCTGCTTTAGGCTAGCAAAAGGCTACAGATCATGCCCAGGGCAGGGTGAGAGTCAGTCTCATCCTCCTCCAACATCCAACTGTAAGGGGACTCTGTGAGAGACAGACAAGGCTCCAGAGCTCTCTGCTTCCACAGAGCACCAGGTGGGCTCAGTGCAGCCTTAGGTGCCCTGCTCAGAGCCTTGGAGTTGCCTAGATGGGACCAAAATCTGTAAGGCAACCCCACGGCTGCTGTAGGCCTGGAGCTGGCACAGTGCCCACATGGCATCAACCTGTGCCACTGAGAAATCCCCTGGATGATCCACAGGCACCTGCCAGGGCATGAGGTGTACCTGGATGTGCTGTCTGATGTGGGAGCATGAGCAGTGCTGGGGTCACAGACCTCTGGCCCGTTTTAGGTGCATTTGTGCTGCAGATGTGAGGAAGGTGACAGAGGGAGGCAGGTGATAAAGCTGCTGGAAGCTCAAGAGGAGCAGAGAAACATGGGCTGAGAGCTCATCCTTCAGGAGATAAGGAAGAGCTTGCAGAAACAAACTGTCCCTGCCTGGCCACCAGGCAGGACAATGACCTGTGGGTTGCCTTCAGGTCAGCTGTGCCTGCTGCTCTGGGTGGCTGCTGACAGTGGGGATAGCCCAGGGCAGCTGGCCCAGGTATAGACACCTCACCCATGGGCACCCAGCTGCATTCAGCTAACACTTCCTGAGCAGTCTGATCCTAAATATGCACTTGAACTTCTCAGGGGTGGCACTGAGAAGGCCTTTCCCAGGGGCTCTACGTGCTCCTCTTCACGTCCATATGATGTCCTCTGGTCCTTTTGCCCTCGCCAGCAGGCTCCAAACCACAGCATTGCATGGAACAGAAGTTGCATATAGTTCTGAAAGTGTTCAGCTTTGGGAAAGACAAACAGAGCTCCTGAGCGGTGCCAACGGTGTCCCTGCCCTGGGCTCACCCCACACTGCTCCTCCCTGGCTGTGCAAAGGGTGCAGTCTGGGGCAGTCATTGTGCTTGGTTCATGCTGTCTCACTGTGCCAGACCCTATGTAAGCCTGTCATAACACATTGCACGCCATCAATTTTAAGTGCTAATTATTACACAAATGTCTTATTAGCACTAGAGCTGTTCTGGCATTTTCCAAATTCTGAGAGCAACAGAAAGCTCATGGATGTGGCACCTGGGGACTTGGGTTAGTGCTGGACTTGGTGGTGCTGGGGGAACAGCTGGACTCAATGATCTTAAAGGGCTTTTCCAACCTAAATGGTTCCATGACTGACAGCAAGGCTGAGGATGGGCGTGTGTAACGATCTGCTGGAGACATTGTGAGGCAGAGATGGACCCTGCCCTGGTCACACCACCAACTTGGGCCTGACAGACTGGCTCTGCCTGGCTCCTATTGTGTAGGTGACTCCTGAGCAGCTCTAAGGGCAGGAATTCAATTGCAGTTTCAGCCACTGACCCACCAATTAGGCCAAGCCCTGTATGCCACTTCCCTGTCCCCAGACACTCTGCGTTGGGATGTCACAGCACCGGCCCCACAGCCCCAGCGCGCTGACCTCGCTGCTGCAGCACAACCAAGGCAGGGACACGCCCCGGCAGGGGCTGGGCCCAGTCTGGTCCCACATTTCCCCCATGTATGCAGTGTCCCACTCGTCCCGTGTCACCTCTGAACTGAGGGCGACTCATAGTCTGGATTCCCCCAAAGCAGCCTCTGTCCCCTCCTCTGTCAGAGCCCACACAGAGGCAGAGACTATGGCAGGGAGAAAATGCCCTCTTGCCATGTCCATCCTGCCCCCAGCTGACCACTGTCTTGCTTCTCCATGGTGAACCCAGAACCTTCTACGTCTTTTGGGGGGGCTTAAGCCAACCAAGGTGATGTGCAATGGATTATACCCAGCCAGGGAACTTTTCTGCCTTAAATCAGGACTGGACAAAGCAGATGACCTGAAGCCTTCTGGTCTTTCTCAGTGGAGCAGATGCTCCGTGCTTGGGAGCACCTCTTTGACAGCTTCCTTTGACCTGAGTCCATGAAGCTTTCTGAACGTTCTTGTGTTTCCCAGAGGCTGTTCAGAGCCCTGGGGGTCAGGGTGGTGGCCAGTTCCTGGTGTACCCCAGCAAGGGTGGGTGGCTGGTGGCTGGCCCTGCACCCTGGCACCCAGCACCACCAATCCCTGCTGAGAGTTTTGGATTTGCCTCTGCAGGCACCATCCTGAATGTCAGTGTGAGTGACCATGACCGGTCCGACTCCCTCCTCCTGTCCTGGGATGAGCCAGAGGGAGGTGCCAAGGGATATTTGCTCGCCCTCTCCTCCCTGGGCTCAGGCACGCTGCTGCAGAATGTGTCTGCTGGACCCAACACCACCAGCTTCTGGTTCCGTGGGCTGACTCCTGGCACACGCTATGAGATCGAGGTGACAGCCACGCTGGCCTGCATGGACACCACCAGCCAGACCATCACAGCACAGACAAGTAAGGGCTCCCCAGGACAGCAGTGCTCCTCCCAGTGATTGTTGTGCTGTTTGGAGTCCTACTAGCTCTTGAGAGGTTGGGCTTTTCCTTACTTTCACGAGAACTAAGGTTCTTCCTGAGTCCCCTGAGTCTTAGGGGTCATTCCTTCATCCTTGTGGAGGAAGGGTCCTGCCCCTGCACCTTGTATGGGCTGGGTTCATGCTTTATCTTCTCCTCCTAGAATACTGGAGGTAATGATGGACCAGCCCATGATGTGGCTTGCAGAGAGCTGAAGGGTGGAAAATGTCATGCCTGGAGGTCCAGAAAAAGCTACAAGGATGGAGCATCTGCTCCACAATTTTGGCACATCTCTGTCAATCACTGTTCACCCCAGGCCTTGCTCTGTGCCAGGGGCTGAAGGAGGGGACAGGGCTGGTGGCTCTGCAGCTCAGGTGGAGATGGCAGCCCTTGCCTGCACCTCTCCAGAAGATCCTTGAGTAAATCAGTGCAGGTGAAGGTGGGAAAGCTAGCAAAGGAGAGTAGAGCTGGAGGGAAGAGATTGGACAGTGGAAGTGCTGGTGTCAGGCAGCAGTGGCAGAAGCAGAAGCTGGATGTCACAGAAAGGCAGGTGGCAGGACCCACAGGGCCAGCAGGAACAGAGGACCTGTCAGCAGGTGAGCTTCCAGGTGATGATGGCTTCACCTTTATGTGTTGGCCCTGACCAAACCTTCCTGCTCAGAGCCTGGCGCTCTGAACTCCAGTTCAGAGTAACTACTGAGACTGATCCAAGGGGATGGTGCAGCCCATGGGAGGATGGTGAATGGTCAGGGAGGTGATGAGGCTGTGCTTGGGGGATCCTTGCTGGAGCCCCTCTGCTCTGGAGACGGGCTGAGAGACCTGAGGTTGTTCGTGCCTGGAGAAGAGAAGGCTCCAGGGTGACCTTAAAATGCCTTCTAGTACCTAAAGGGGATTGGAAAATAGAGAAATAGGGGCTTTTTACATGGGCAGATGGTGGCAGGACAAGAGGGAAGGGCTTTAAACTGGCAGAGGAGAAGTTTAGATAAGATCTTAGGAAGAAATTCTTCCTTGTGAGGGTGGCGAAGCCCTGGTACAGGTTGCCCAGAGAAACTTTGTCTGCCTTATCCCTGGAAGTGTCCAAGGCCAGGCTGGACAGGGCTTGGAGCAACCTGGGGTAGTGGAAGGTGTCCCTGCCATGGCAGGGGTGGGACCGGATGCACTTTAAGGTCCCTTCCAACCCAAACCATTCCAGGATTCTGTGACTGGCTAAAGCCAGCTGGCAGCACTCACCAGGCAAAGACAAGTGAGCAGGTTGCCAGCTGAGGCACTGCCAGGCAGGTATCCAGCAGTGCCGTGTCCGATGCAGGTCCATCACCTGTGCGCAACCTGAGCCTGAGCAGCGGCGGGAGCTGCTCCTCGCTGCGGGCGGCCTGGGCGCCCGGGCACGGCGGGAGGGACGGGTACCGCCTGGCCCTGTGGCACAGCGACTCCCAGAGCCTGGTGAGGAACGTGTCCCTCCTGCCCGGCGCCTCCACCTTCCTCTTCGACGGGCTCCTGGCTGGCAGCGAGTACGCCCTGAAGGTCAGCACGCTGGCTGGGTCCGGCCAGGCCAGCACCAGTATCCACCAGTGGACAGGTAGGGAGTGCTGGGTGTGCCTGCCCAAGGAGGAAAGGGTGGTAGAAAGGGTTTGGTGGGAAGGGTGCAGCACGTGTGCCGGGCTGGCGAAGGGAGGAAGCCTCCGAGCTTGTGTATGGTGGGGAACAGCTGGAGTGTTTCAGCTCCCCACTGTGAGCCGAGTGCCTGGGCCAAGGGGAAGACTTTGCACCTTGGGCCTGCCTTGCAGCACCCACGGCTTGGATTTGTCTGTTCCCAAGGGAGAGGGGCAGTCTGGGGGTCCTGGATCTCTTGGCTGCTGAGAGCTGCAGGAGTGCTGCAGTACCCAGTCTGCCACCCCTCTGCCCTGCAGCCTGGAAGAACATGACAAGGTGGAGGGACCTCAAGGGCCCTCCAACCTGTGAGGGGAGGGACATGGGACGGACATCCCTCAGTAGACCCCTCCCAGGCCTTCAGCCCCCGTGCCATAGAGAGCAGCTGTGGGCACAGGGGTGGGTGGGGAGAGGGGAGGGTCCAGGGACCACCAGCCCTGGCACTGAACCTTGCTGTGTCCTGCTCTTCCCCTCAGCCCCCTCCATCCCCACCCAGCTGAGGCTCAGCCCGGTTTCCAGCACCAGCCTCGTCGCCTCCTGGGCAGATGCCACAGGAGCTGCCTGGCTCCACCTTGAGCTCCACAACCTCCTCACCCAGAAGGTCAGCACGAGCCTGTCAGCCAGGAGGGGCCTCACCAGCTACACCTTCCAGCATCTCCACCCCGGCACTCAGTACTGGCTGGGGCTCAGCGCCACGGCTGGGTCCCACACTGCAGTGGGACCCAATGCCACTGCCTGGACATGTGAGTATGAACTTGGTGGCCCCAGCTTTCTCCCTGCCTCTGGTCCAGCCTCTGAATCCAAAGGTTTCCTGCCAAAGCCTTGGGTGCACAGGGTGATTTTGCTTGGACCTGGCCAGAAGCTGCTCCAGGACCCAGTTCTGGGGCACTGCTGTAGTGGGGCCAGTGAACCCCTTCAGCAGATGGAATCGCCTGTGCTGGCCTGATTCTCCCTGGGATACATTGGGAGCAGCCTGTGGTCTCTCCCCTAGGAGGAGGATGGAAGGGCAGCAGATCCCACTGGTATTCAGTGCTGCTGGGGCTTGGCTCTCCTGTGCCTCAGGGCTGTACAAGAGCAGGAGAAAAAATGGGGTAAAGGGAGCAGCAGTTGAGCTGGTTTGAACTGGAGGCCTCTGGGAGGGGCTTACAGAAGAATGGGAAAAACTTTTTACATGGGCATCATTTTAGAGTGATAGGACAAGAAGGACAAGGGGTAAATGGTTTTAAACTAAAACAGGAGAGGGTTAGATTAGATCTTAGGAAAAAATTCTTCCCTGTGAGGGTGCTGAGGCCCTGGCACAGGATGCCCAGGGAAGCAGCCCCATCCATGGGAGTGTCCAAGGCCAGGCTGGACAGGGCTGGAGGGCTGGGACAGTGAAAGGTGCCTCTGCCTATGGCAGGGGGTGGAATGAATGAGCTTCAAGGTCCTTTCCAATCCAAGCCATTCCACAATTCTATGATTCTGTGGAATGGATTTTTGGTGCTCTTTGATTGTTGTCAAGGATGTGTTTTGGTAGCTCCTGAAAACCTCATCCTGGTGGATGTTCCCAACATGATGGGTGCTGTGCAAATACAGCCAAGGATTCCAGGAGCCTCTGGCAGATCAAAACGGTGAGGGCAGCCCTCCCAGAACCCACTATTGCACCATTCCCTCTGCTCTGGCCTCAGGCTGATGAGACCCTGAAAGAGGGGACTTCGCTGGTGACACCACGTCCATAGCCCAGTAAAAAGTTCCAGTCCTGAACTTGCTCTCCCAGATGTTTCCAAGAAAACCTGGAGGGAAATGGAGAGGGCAGAGCAGATTCCCACTGAACACCAAGGTAGCGCTGGCCCTCAAACGATGGAGGTGCCAAGCTGCAGACTCAGAGCTGCTGTGGCCAGTGACTTGTTCTGGCACTGGCCAAACACTGGTCGTGTGTATGCTGGGAGGACCTGGGTGCCACCAGGTGTCAGGTCTCCAGCTCGTTCCTGCTCCACCTGCCAGCTCAGGAAGCTGGAGCCTGCTCCCTGCTGACTCTGCAGATGGGATTTTGGAAGGCCTCCAGAGCTCCAGCTGGTTTGTTTCTGCTCTGGAGTGAGGCTGATCCCCGCTATTGCTGTCTGCAGCTCTGACCTGCTCCACCGAACAAAATTCCCTCATGCCAGATGCATGAGCCAGGGGCGTCTGGCCAGGAGTTTGGTCCAGGCCAGTTCCTGGGAATATCAGCAAGCTCGTGGTGGGTTGTGAATGGAGTGGAAGGAGACTTTTAGGAATTTCTCAGCAAGGCTGCCAGCTTGTCTGGACTCTGTTAGTCCAGGAATGCTTGTGCTGGGGAGTGCAGATGGCTCGCTCCAAAAGGATGGACGTAAACCTGCCAGGAACGAGGCTGAGGAGAGTAAGGGGCACAGGCTACCCCATAACCCTGACTCACGCAATCCTATTGCCTTCCAGACCCTTTGAGCCCTGGCAATGTGACCCTGAGCAGTGCAGAGGAGCAGAACTCCTTACAGGCTCGCTGGAGTATCCCAGGGGGATGGAGGGACTTCTACCTGGTGACACTGCGAGAGGGAGAGGACAGCGTTCCGACGAGGAACATCTCCGTTGGTGGGGACAACGATCACGTCACCTTCCACGGGCTGAGCCCTGGCCAGCAGTACTCTGTGCAGGTGGTGGTGGTGGCAGGGCCGCACAGGGCATCAGCACACAGCACAGCAGCCTGGACAGGTGAGCAGAAAGCCCACGTGGGGCCCTTGAGGCTGCTCCTGCTGCCTGGAGGGGGCTGGGATGAGGCAGGCACCGGGACACCTGCTCTCAAGAGTAGGTCAGGGATCAGAGCAGCAAAATCTGCCTCCTCACAGTTCCTGGTGAGGGTGGGCTCAGAGGTCCTGGGCAGGCTTGTGCCAACAAGTGTCAAGCACAGATCAAGACCAGACCCTGCTTTGTGCCTTCTGGACTCTTTGGCAGGCTGCAGGCAGCTTCCTCCTTTCCCCTCACCACAGCTGGATGGGTGGGCAGGGAGGCACCACCAGCCCCTCCAGTGGGGGCATCTCCCCATGCTCAGCCTCTCCTGACTGTGGAGCCACAGTTGGTGCTGTCCCAGGGATGGCTGGAGCTGTACAGAGTGTGGGGAGGTACCTCTGCAACCCGTGGTGCTGAGGGCGCTGAGAGCTCTCCCTGCAGCCCCTTCTGCCCCTGTGTGGGATGGAGACAATTGCAGTGTCACAGAATCACAGAACTGTTAGGGTTGGAGGGGACCTCTGGAGACTGTCAAATCCAACCTCCCTGCTCTAGGATCACCTAGAGCAATTTGAAAAGCAGCAAATATCTCGTGAAAGCAATCTTCCTGCCTGATGCACTGCCCCGTGTCGTGTTGCCCCTTGCAGAACCACGAGCACCATCTGCTGTGAGCCTGTCCAGCCAGGGGAGCCCCCACAGGCTGCTGGCCAGCTGGGAGGAGGCCACAGGGGAGGGCTACCTGCTGGTCCTCAGCCTTGCAGAGCACCCCGTGAAGAACAGCTCCTTGTTCAGGGGTGTCACGAGCTTCACCTATGAGGGCCTCCACCCTGGCACCCTCTACACTTTTGAGGTCAGCACTGTGGCTGGTCCCTACACATCCTCACCCCGGTGCATCTCCAACTGGACATGTGAGTTCCACAGCTCTGGGTTTCCCACTGGATCCTGCCCTTCCCCCTGATGTCATACATACCTCAGGGCACTGACAGCACACACCTACAGCTTCATCCAGTAACTGGGCAAAAGGCTCAGGAGGAGGCAGAGGTGCTGCTGGATGTGTCTGACCCTGCTCTGTTTCCCAATCACCAGGCACAAGGGGCAGCTTGAGCCCACTGCCCTTCACCCCCTTGTCCTCAGCCACCCTCCTGTGGCACTGCTCAGGCTGCCACTGCCTTGAGCCACCCCTCCACCATCCACTGCCTCCTCCAGCACCAGAATATTTTTTTCTCTGTGCCAGTTTGAACTGTGCTGGCCCAGTCCCTGCAAGATGGGTGTGTGGGTGTCAGCAGGGGTGACAGTGGTCAGAGCACCTGGATGCAGGTTTTCCCAGGGAAGGGGCTCCTGCCCCAGCACATTTGGAGTTGCACTTCTGCCAGGTGATTCTAGACCTTTCCTTTTCTAGACCCTTTGCCCCTAGAGCAGCTGACCCTCAGCAATGGGGGCCACAGCACCTCTCTGCAAGCCTCCTGGAGAGCAGTTTCCTCTGGCAGCACTGGCTACACAGGGGCCCTCTGGGAAACCAAGTCCCAGGAGCAGGTCAGGAATGTGACTGTGGGGAGCGACTGGACGAATGTCACCTTGGAGAACCTGGTTCCTGGGCGACAGTACACACTGGAGATGGCTGCTGTGGCTGGGCCTTACAGATCCCCCGTGCGATCAGCCACCGACTGGACATGTGAGTGTGACAGTCCCACCTCACCCTACTGCAGGTCACAGCCACCACCTGCCCATGGGAGCAGAATCCTCACAGCGCTGAGTCTCTGATTCAGTGGGGGATCAGAGACAGGGGCACATAGACAGAATGGGCGGTCAGCTGGAGCCACATCCAGCCATGTTGGAAGTAAAAGGGTCTGCAGTGCAGGTGCAACCCATCACTGAACAGGAAACATTTCCAAATGTCAGCCAGGGGAAGGTGGGGACCCGCTCCCATGTCTGTTCTGGCTGCTCTGGGTTTGCTGTGCTGACTCCTGACCTAACCCCAGCAGGTGCAGACAGTGGAGGGTGCCCAGCACAAGTGTGTGCAGCCCCCACACCACACCCCAGCCTCCTCTCACTGCCTGGGTGTCTCTTCTCTCTCAGACCCCCTGGCTCCGGCCGGCGTGACGCTGACCAACACCCGGCGCCCCATGGGGCTCTCGGCCTTCTGGGACAAGGCTGCTGGTGATGTGGACCAGTTTCACCTGCAGCTCTACAGCAAGAGCCATGCAGCACAGAGGAACATCTCAGTGGGGCCAAACACCCACAACTTCACCTTCCTGGGGCTGTCCCCTGGCACTCAGTACTTCCTGAAGGTGACTGTCCTCGCTGGCCCATACAGATCCTCGTCACACTTTGCCACTGAGTGGACATGTGAGTCAGAAGTATTCCCAGTCTCTTGCAGGGGTGGGACATCCTGGCACAGTCTGCAAAACTAGCAATGACACAAACTTGTCTGGGTGGAGGGAGGGCTCTGGTGAGACCTGCACGCTCCCTGTCCTGTAAGACAAAGCACGTCATAGGTTAGGTGCTGTGTGCTCGGCCCCAAAAGACCCTTTTCCTCAGCTTAGGTTTTCCCAGTCAAGTTGAACCTTCTGCCTGGACCAGTGGTGGTCTCAAGGGCAGCCAGGGACTGGTGGGAGAGGGATGTGAGAGAGGAAGCACAGAGGCCTGTATGGGCTTGCTGTTCTGTCTGTGGAGCAGAGCAGCCCACTGGGAGCTGAGTCCTCTCAGCACCTGCCTGCCAGCAGCACCCTGGGGACACGCACAGGCAGCTTGCAGGAGAACAGGAGATCTGGTGGTCAGGTGCCCCCACTTCTCTTTCAGCCCTGTGCAGAGGTGCAGGCTGTGCCTTGGCTTCTCCAGGTGGCTCCTCCACCACCTCATGGGTCTCCATGCTCTGCTTTCCTCCAGATCCGCTGTCCCTGGCTAACGTGAGTGTGCAGCCTGGCCGGAAACCCCAGGAGCTGCACGTGAGCTGGGTGGAGTCCGGAGGTGGCAGAGATCACTTGGTACAGCTCTCAGTGGCTGAGTCCCTGTCCATCATCAGGAATGTGTCTGTCCCCCGTGGAGTCAGCCAGCTCGACCTGGAGGGGCTGGTGCCAGGCTCCCGGTACCGCGTGGAGATCATTTCCCAGGCTGGGCCCCATCGCATCTCCTCTCAGACTGCCATCGGCTACACTGGTAGAACACAGCTCCCCTGCTCCCACCAGCCTTAGACATTGTGTGGATGCCCACAGTCCTCCAGCTCCCAGCTTCATTCCCAGACTAGAGTCAGTTCTGAGCAGCCCAGGTTTGTCCCCAGTGACACTGTTTCTCTCCCGCAGTCCCACTGCCTCCTCGTTCCCTGTCTGCCAGCCCTGTCAGCACGGCCCGGGCTCTGGCTGTGCGCTGGGAGACTGCTGCAGGGCAGAGGGATGGATACCTGCTCAGCGTGCTCCAGGAGGGCTCTGCTGCGCCGCCAAGGAACCTGGGAGCAGGGAAGGACAGCACCAATGTCACTGTGCCACAGCTGGAACCAGGAACATGCTACCTTGTTAGGATCTGGGCAGTGGCTGGACCCCACTGCTCCCTCCCTGAAAACATCACCGGCTGCACAGGTCAGCATCTGTGACACCCACGGGTAATGGGGTCAATGTTGGCACCTGGGGAGAGGAAATGAGAGGAGGGAAGGAGGAGGGCACCCTGGCCTGGTTCCTGGTGAAGCTGGCCTGTGGTCACATCCTGCCTCTCACAAGCTCCTTGTGCGAAGATGGCTGCATGTTCAGTATGGATCTTCTCTCTGACTCGTGTGTCTTGTTTTCCCTCGCAGTTCCTGCTGCACCAACAAACCTGAGCCTTACCAACCCAGGCAGCTCCTCAGAGCTTCACACATCCTGGAACAAGCCCCCCGGCAGGAGGGACCACTACCACGTTACTTTGTATAGCCTCAGCACCCAGCGCAGGATTCAGGTCCAGACCTTGAGTCCAGATGCCCTGAACGTCACCTGGACTCACCTGGAAGCAGGCAGCAAGTTTGCTGTGCAGGTCACCGCTGTGAAAGGCTCATTAGAAGCCTCTTCCATCAACATCACCCAATGGACATGTGAGTCTGATAGGCTGGGTTGGGCACAGTGCCCCACTGTGGGCCTCCACCTGAGCCTTCCACCACCACCTTCCCCATCCCAAGCCGTGCCCACAGCTTCTAAGTGATGGTCTCGCCTTTCTGCTCATTGCCCTCACTCCATCCCATCACAGAGCCAATCCCCCCATCCACCCCAGAGGCTCTGGTTATCTCCCCTGACACATCCAGCTGCAGACCTCAGGGGTGATATGCTCAAAGTCATGTACCCCCCTGGCCCTTTGTGCCCAGGCTTCTCTCCAGAGGATCTCTGGTTCAGCCTGCCCTCCTCCTGGAGGAACCCTGGGCACGGCAGCCAGCTCTCAGTGCTGAGCCAGGAGGGCTCACTGTCTCCCTGTTGCTTTCCAGATCCCGTGGCCCCTGTCAACCTCACCCTGGGCAGCCCCTCATCCTCAGCGCTGGTGGTGTCCTGGGCAGTGGTGGGTCGAGGGGCAGAAGGCTTCGTGGTGGACGTCAGTGACGCCGCGTCCGGCGCTCCCATCAGGCACATGGTGCTGGGAGGTGGTGCCAGGAATCACATCCTGAGGAGCCTGAGCCCCGGCACACGCTACAGCGTGGCAGTGAGGGCCACGGCTGGGCCCTTCCACGCCAGCACCCCCAACCTCACCCACTGCACACGTGAGTGTGACGCTCTCCTTGCAGCCAGGTGTCCTTCGCCAGATCTCCCCTTCCCAGTTCAGTCAGGGACCATACTGGTGCAGCTGTCCTGCTTGCCTCTGCCACCCATGCGAGTGCCCAGTGCTTATTCTCTGCTGGATGCAGCATGAGGAGTCTGTGCCTGATCCTGTGCCACACCCCATCCGCAGCGATGCACAGCCTCAGACAGCAGCCAGGGAGGAAGCAGCTGCCGCAGAGTCACAGCCAGCCTGCGGGACCCTGCTGCTGACCCAGCCCCTGCAGCGCAGGCTCGGCACAGGCGTGGAGCATCTCCTTGTGCTGAGCCCAGATGTGGCTCCTGGCAGTGACTCGTGTTTCCTCCCCAGGCCCGCTGCCCCCGGCCGCCGTGCGCTGGCTGAGCTCGGGGCACCCCGACAGGCTGAGCGTGGCCTGGGGGCCCACGGCCGGGGGCAGAGATGGATACACACTGAGCCTATACCACGCACGCCTGGGCACTGTGGCAGCTACAGCCTCGCTTGGGAGAGACACCCACAACTTCACCTTCACGGGGCTGGCCCCAGGACACGAGTACTCCCTGGAAGCCACTGCCACAGCTGGACAGTACCAGGCGGCAGCACCCAAAATCAGTGGCTGGACACGTGAGTACCTGAAGCAGCATCCTCTGCAGAGGGGTGGGAACTGTCACACCACTGGGCTGTCCTGAGGAGAGCTGGGAGGTTCACGGGGGAGCTGGTGGCTTTGGAGATGTGCACACCTCTGCACAGGTGCGACACGCAGCAGTGAGTGCAGGGGCACGCTGCTGGCTGCATGGCATTGGCATGTTCAGCTGTGCACAAGGACATGCTGATGAAACAGGGCTGCTCGGATGTGCCTGTGCTGGGACATTCCCTGCATGTGCTGAGCCATCTCCCTGCGAACAGGAGCACAGAAATGTACAGGGCACTTGTACTGTACCTGTGTGCAGGAGGCTCACCGAGTCTCTTCCTGCAGGTAGAAACCACCTTACCATAATGGTTCATGAAATTATCAGTGCAGTACAAGAAGCTTTTCCATTCCACAGTCCTCCCAGGAGCACAGGTCTTTGCTCTGGAGATGGGCTCATCCAGCTCTTCTCCTCACCCAGAAAGATTCTCGGGCTGGTCAGGGAGCAGAGGCTGTGCCAGTGCTGTCTGCACCTGCACAGCAGCTGCCTGTGGGAGCACACCTGTGCTCATGGCCGGGGTGAAGGTGTTCTCACTGGGCTGTGGGAATGAGCATGACCTGGATGAGGAGGACTTGGCATGTGAGGGACCAGTAAGGGTGAATATCGTTAAAGGTGAGGCAAGATGGGAGTGGAAAAGAGAAAAGTGAGGATGAGGAGGCATTTGCCGTAGGGGATCCTCCCTCGGGGAGCACGTGTCCTGCTGCACCCATGAGGTGTCTGTCTCCTGCTTGGTGTCTGTCTCTAACATGACTCGTGTTTCCTCCCCAGGCCCGCTGCCCCCGGCTGCTGTGCGCTTGCTGAGCACGGGGCACCCCGACAGGCTGAGCGTGGCCTGGGGGCCCACGGCCGGGGGCAGAGATGGATACACACTGAGCCTGTACCACGCACGCCTGGGCACTGTGGCAGCTACAGCCTCGCTTGGGAGAGACACCCACAACTTCACCTTCACGGGGCTGGCCCCAGGAAGCAAATATGTGCTGGAGGTGGCATCTGTGGCTGGAGCCTTCAGGGTGCCTGCAGGGAACGTCAGCAACTGGACGTGTGAGTACCTCTTCTGAGGGGATGTGTGCCTTGCTGGGCAGTCACGAGAGCTCAAGGCCAAGAACTTGGCCCTACTGACTTTCACAGCAGACCCCAAGCCTGGCCGTGGCGCTGAGCAGGGCTCTGCTCACTCTCATCAGCTCCACCAGCCTGGGTGAGGGCAGCTGGAGCTCCAGAGCCACGCTTCAGGGGAGAGCCATGGAGGAGGGAGCAGCAGGCAGGGTGTTCACCTTTCCCTGTCCCCTAGCTGGCTCTGTGTCCCCTCCTCACCCCTCCCCAGATGTCTCACTCCATCTGGGACAGGGCTGTCCCTGCTCAGGCAAGCACAGAGAAGCTTGCAGAAGCTTTGAGCTGCCTCTGGGCTGGTGTGTGGAGCCACACAGCTGAGGCTAAGTGTGCTGTGCAGTGTGGTGCATCCCTTCTGATCCACTGCCAGGAGACCCAGGCAATGTCCTCAGGCCCTTTGCTGATGTGTCTCCCATCCTGTCTTGGCAGATCCCTTGGCACCCCGTAACGTGTACATGACGAACCAGGGGTATCCCAACAGGCTGAGCGCGTCCTGGAGAGCAGAACCCCAAGGACAAGACAGTTACAGGCTCCTCCTGTATCATTCGGGGTCAGGCGTTGTGGCAGCCAACGTCTCTGTTGGGAAAGGCACCAGCAAATTTACCTTTTCTGGCCTGGCTCCGGGTCACAAATACCTGCTGGAAGTGGTGTCCATGGCAGGGCCCTACGCAGCCTCCGCAGGGAACATCAGTGACTGGACAAGTAAGTGTCAGAGCTGGAGATTCTGCATCTTGCACAACATTCAGCCTTCCCATCTGGGCGGGCTCAGCACCTGCGGTGGGAAGGGGCAGAGACTCAGCCAGGACTGCCTGGGAGCTTTAGTGCCAGAGAACGGTTTGGGTTGGAGGGGACCTTTTAAAGGCCAGCTAGTCCAACCCCCTGCTAGTGGCAGGGACATCTTCAACTAGATCAGGTTGCTCCGAGCCCTGTCTAACCTGACCTTGAATATTTCCAGGGTTGGGATGGGATGGGATGGGATGGGATGGGGTGGTATGGGATGGGGTGGGATGGGATGGGATGTACCAGTGAACGAGGGGATCATGGGCTGGGCAGTCCTTGGTGGATGGGACAGTGGGCTAGGGCAGTCCTGCTGCCTGTGGGAGGGCTTGGCAGCCACCAGTGCTGTTTCAGGAGGCATCAGCCTCTGGCCCATGGTTGAAGTCAGTCTCCTCCAGGCACGGGTGACTGAACAAGAGCACGGGATCCCATGGCACTGGTGCTGCTCTGGTAGATGACACCCACAGCCTGGGGGACCATGAGGCCTCACAGCCAGGGGGGACACCCCACCATTCCTGCTGCCTTTTTTCCAGGCACTAAGAGAATTGCTGGCATGGGGTATAAGGGGAGGATGGGCTTTTTTTTTTCTTTTTATGGAATGTGGAAATGCAGATAAACACAATAAGCCTTTTCATGTGCTTGTCCCCACAGTCCCTGCACTTTGCTTGGGGAATCCAGCGGTCCCTGCTCCCACGCTCAGCCATCCCCTGGCAGGGTGCGGGGAGTCATGTGCAGAGCCCTTCGGGCAGGTCTCTAATGAAACTTGCTTAATTAGCAGGAAGAAGAATCCATCTCCTCACACTCCTCACTCTGTATATCCTTCAGCTGCCATTTAAAGGTCATTTCTGGCAAACGGCAGCTGTAGGAATGTTATCGCTGAACATGTGGAGTCTCCTTGTGTCATCCATCTCCTACTTGTGTCTCTGTAGAATAGAAGAGAGCACATGAACACCAGTAACTCTTCCTGGTGTGGTTTTTGTTGTAGCCCCCTCAGTTCCCCAGAATCTTTCGGCGGTGGCTGAAGGGAACAACACGATGCTGATCTCCTGGGACAGCGTCTCTGGACAGCAGGACGACTGCCAGCTGTGGCTGCGGGACCCCCGGAACAGCTCACTGCCCTGGCGGCACTCCCTGGGCAGAGGACAAGTCCAGCACCTCCTCCAGGGGCTGATCCCGGGCAGGAATTACTCTGTGTCCTTGAGCTGCGTGGCCGGGCCGTACTGGAGCAGCACCAAGCCCTTGGCGGTGCCCGTGGGTGGGTACGCGCTGCCGTGGGGCGGGAGCGGGGCAGGCTGGAACGGGGGGAAACACCTGGATAACCTCAAGTTTGGATCGACCCTTGAGTGTCAGCAGAGGCGTGGCAAGCCTTGTGGTGGGAGATGTGAGCAGGGTGACCCTCTGGTAGCCATTGGTCCCTAAGCTAGCCCCACCACAGAGGTCTGCTGTCTCTGGCTGCCTGTGAAGCAGAGCAGACTTTGCAGATCTCCACTGGTTGATGTCTCCTGTAAGACGTGAGCTCAGGCCCTGCCTGCTCACACTGCCCTGCAGGCACCCAGGCTGCAAGTGTCCAGCTCTGCTCATCTCACTGGCCTCAGGAGCAGATGCTGGCAGGGGCAGAGGTTGGGGTTTCTCTGACCCAGTGAGTCCAGAGCCTGCCCCAATTCCTTTGCAGAGCCAAATCCAGTGAAGGATATACAGTGCCTGCCAGAGTCAAGGAGCCTTTACTTGAACTGGACAAGCTCTCCTGGAGATGTGGAGGCTTATGAGGTGGTGGCAGAGAGACTTTCTGAAGGACCCCCCACCTCCAGGCTGACTATGAGCATCCCTTCAAGCGAGGCCAGTCTGGAGGGGCTGGAGCCAAACTCCTCCTACCAAGTCCTCGTCAGCACGGTGGGCATGAACGCGCTGAGGAGCCAGGCTGTGACTCTGCTCTGCAGCACAGCAGTGGAGCGTGAGTCCCCTTCTTTCCCACAGCCCTGGCACAGAGCCCAGGAGAAAAGAGCTGCTGGTGCTGCTCAGAGCCGGGGACTCTCGCTGGTGCCATGAGCCCCGTGCAGTTGCGGTGCCCTGCAGAGGGTCAGGGCTCTGGCAGTGCTGCTGGGACCCCTGCAGGCTGAGCAAAGGGGGGCTCTGGGAGCAGGGATGCGCTAAGAGGCTGTGCTTGCTGGTTCCTCTTCCAGCCCTGCCGCCGCCCCTGCGCGCAGACGCGTTCCCGGTGGAGGCCAGCTCCACCGTTATCATTTCGCCCGACCTGTTCAGTGAGGAGAACGGCCAGATCGAGTACTACGGTGTCATCGCTACCACTAACGAGTCACGTAAGTGTCCCTGCGCGTCCCAGTCTGCGGGGGCTCCCTGGAGGGCAGCAGGACCCCTGGGTGTCGCTTTGGGACTGTCGCTGTCACCTTGCACGTTCCCCTCCAGTGCTGAGGCCCACGCAGGAGATCATGTCCAGCACGTGGTACGACCACTATTACGGGACTGAGGACTCCTACCTGGCCGTGCTCATACCCAACCCCTTCCATCAGAGGAGCTCCCCCGAAACCTGGCGGGTGCCAGTGGGAACGGAGGAGTGCGGCCACTCCAGGGCGAGGTGCAATGGGAAGCTGAAAGACAACGAACAGTACAGGTGAGAGATGTCAGCGTCCCTCCCGAGGGGAAAGGGCTGGAGGAGAAAAAAGGACTGCACGTGTCCCTGCAGGAATGCTGCCAGCTCCCTGGATGTCACCTCTCCCTCACAAATCCCCAGCAGTGGACCCCAAGGGTTCTCCACCAGGCAGCATTTGAGGAAGGCAGGGGCTGGCGTGCAGCGTAGTGGGCGGGGAGACGGAAAGCTGAGGCTGCCAAGGCTGTGTGTGTTGTCTCAGGAGCTGAGCAGATGTCCAGCCCCAGGATAGGAACTAAAAGAGATGCTGTTATTTGTAGGACCTTTGAGTGTGACTCAGAACCATGTGCAGACGGTGCAAAAATGAAACCGATTTGGAAACAGTTTGAGTGATGCCTGCTCAGTGGGAGGTCCAGAGGCTGGGGGTAGCAAACACTCAGGCTAAGGTCCAAGTTCCCCGTGAGGCATACACATGGATCCTGATAGTCGTGAGTTCAGAGTCTTATTTGACAGTAAATAGAATCCAGGAGCATGGAGGTACATGGTTTCTGGTAGAATACCGTTAAAACTGCTGATGGAAAAACAGGTTTTCCACTGCTAACAAAGAATGGCATCTTTAGTCAGTCCTGTTAATTTAGCAACTCACAGTTTCATCAAATGGGGACCATATCCACAGGCATTTCTTTGATCCCCCAGAATCTGGAAGGTTATCCCATTTCACAAAGGATGCAACCTTTGCTGCAATAAAGAGTTGGAGCAAGGATGGCTGATGGTGATAAAGCCACTGAGGGCATTAGGAAAAGAGAATCAAAGTCCATGGGAGAGCGTGTGCATGAGACAGCTTCTCTTTCCACTGGGAATAAAGGGAGAATTAAATCTGCCCATAAGTTTTGTGGTGAGTGGGTGTTGGGGTTGGACCTGCTGGCCTGTCCTTCCTTCCTTCCTTCCTTCCTTCCTTCCTTCCTTCCTTCCTTCCTTCCTTCCTTCCTTCCTTCCTTCCTTCCTTCCTTCCTTCCTTCCTTCCTTCCTTCCTTCCTTCCTTCCCTCCTTCCGTCCTTCTCTCCTTCTTCGTTCTCACCACTGTTCCTATGTGCAGACATGGAAAACTTTAACTGCCTCTCACTGAGTTACTTTATATTCACTCCTGTGCCAAACAGGGGCTCTTAAGCTGCTGGTTAGGACAGCACTGGCCCAGATTGGTGTTAACACCCAGGGGGTGGGAAATGGCTGCTTTTCCCAGGGGAAAAAAAAAGGGGGACTTTCCAGAAAGCTGTTGCTGGAAATTCTAGCCAGAGCGGGGTCAGCAAGAACAGAGAGCAGTTCTGGTGTGCTGTGTTATCCTGCCTGGCAGGAGAATGGCTGACGGTGCACTCCCATCCCGTGGCCATCTCATGTCCATCCTGGGCTGGCATGGGGATCTCAGAAGGGTTCAGAAGCTTGGAGACTGATCCCCCATCAAATCTGTCTGTTCTGTATTGCTCACACCTCACCCTCGGGTGTGGCAGGGCAGAACTTGCTGGTTCACCCCTCAGCCTCAGCTCTGGAGGGATAGAGAGGGGTCAGCTGGGGATGGAGAGGGAACAGCAGGGCAGAGGCCCCAGACCAAGCTCTCTCAGCAGGCTCGAAGAGACTTCACCAGCAGCACAGTCACACCAGGACAGCCCCCACACCCAGGCACTGCTGAGCCAAGGATGGGCTCCATCCCTGCCCCACCACTCCGAGTTTTCACTGCAACAGGGACCTTCGCACTGGGGAGCAACTTATTCATTAGTGCACCTGTCATTAGTGCATCTGCCACGATTCAATAACATGAGTCAATAACATGGACTGAACTGTCCAGTTATTCAGGACTAGAAAGTACTTTTACACCACAGCTTTCTTACTTTAACACCACAGCTTGCTTTCAGTTTGGCTGCCCTAAACAACCTAAATGTTCTCAGTACAAACAGCAGTTGACCTAAATATCCTAAATATCTGACCTAAATATCTTAAATATCCAGCCTAAATATCCTCGGTACATAGAACACTCAGCCTAAATATCCAACCTAAATATCTGCAGTAGACTGTGCTGCTGAGTTCATGATTATTAGGGTGGTGAAAAGCTGACAGCTCATTCCCACTCGGAATTTCTGTTCTTGTTTCCTGTCTTTCAGTGAGTTATTTATCCACAAGCCCTCATCTTTCATGCCATGGCATCTGCAGGCTCACTTTTCAAAGGAGGTCTGTGCCCTGGCAGCCGGGTGTGGGGTGCTGCCAGAGGCACCCACACGCAGTCAGCGAACTCTTAGCTGCTAAAATCCAGTGCTGCCTTTAAAAGCTTTGGCTTGCATTTAGGGCACAAGAAGGGGCCCTTCCAAGCCACCTGCTCAGAAGGAAGTCAGCTCTGCAGAGAGCTGTGGGCATTGGGGTGCCCGCAGCCAGGAGGGGGACGAGGGGCAGATCTCCACAGGGACGCACCAGCCACTTGTGTGCAAGGAAGGGTCTGAGTCAGGGCTCAGCCCTTCCAGCTGAAATGGGTCAAACAGGGCTCAACTCTTTCCTGTCACCTCTGTTAACCAGCTGACATGAACTGTGTGTTTTTAAATTTTTGTGTCCTCTAAGAGACCAGGCACTACCTTTCTCTGCAGGTAACCCTTTGGAGAAGAGCTGCTTCCCGTTTGTGCTTTCTGAACAATTTCTTATGCTTTCCCAAGTGGATCAAACTTGTCCAAGAGGCAGAAAAGGGAGGAAAGACCATTTACACGCATCCCCTAAATCCATAACAAGAAACCAGTTTTTTCCAGGCAGTGGTCCTGTTCCCCTGGGTCCTGCTGGGTGCTGTGTTCTGGGTGCTGTGCTCGGTTCAGGCTGTCCCTGACACAGGACTCTGCTTTGCCTTTAGGTTCAGCATTGCTGCCTTCACCAAATATGACCCAGTAGCCCCTGCTGTGACATTCACCATGTTCTCAGGTAAGCTGGAGAACAGCGTCCTCCCTACCTGGCCGTGCAGGTTAGAGGGAATGAACAGCCAGAGGGAGCTCATAGCCTATAGTAAATACGATAAATGGAATAAATGCAGCCATATATCCTAGACTTATAAAATGGTTTGGGTTGGAAGGGACCTTAAAGCTCAAACAGTTCCACTCCCTGCCATGGGCAGGGATACCTTCCACTATCCCAGGTGGCTCCAAGCCCCATCCAGCCATGCCTTGGACACTTCCAGGGATCCAGGAGCAGCCACAGCTTCTCTGGGCCCCCTGTGCCAGGGCCTCCCCACCCTCATCATAAAAAAACTCTTTTACTGACTCTTGTCTCTAAACTCTCTCTTTTTAATTCCAGCTGCTGGATCCAGTGCAGACACAGCACCACTCTCAATGCCAATAATCGCAGGAATCATTGTGGGATTTCTTTTGACACTTGCAGCTGTTTTTGCTTTGGTTTACTGGAAACAGCTCAAAGCAAAGAGGTGAGCATGAGCCATATCTTACCTGTTGAGTGCAGGCTGAGATACCCAACCTTCAGTGCCAAGCCTGGAGGAGAGCAGGGAGAGGGTGTAAAAAGAGACTTAGACAAACTAGCACATGGGCTGGTGGAATTGTGCCTGGCAATCTCAGAAGCCAAAGGCAGAGGGAGCTGCCAATGTGGAGTTAAGTCACAAAACCCTACAGGTGTGCAAGGCAGTGTGCCTGCTGGTGGTACACAGTACCTCATGGCATCGATCTCTGCACTGCAGGCAAAAGTAACAGCTCCTGTGCTTTGATTCTAGAACCAAGAAGAGCAGCCCGCCCCAGGAAATGGTGACCTACAGCTTGAGGTGAGTGCTGGAGTCTGCTCTCTGTGTGGCCCCACTGTAGCTCCCACTGTCCTTTATCATGCTTTGACTCAAAAAAATCCAACCGTCTCCTCCCCTCAGTTACTTTATAAATCAGTCTTTCCCAAGTTCATTATTGCCCAGCTCCATTCCGAATCAATGCATGTCTGCACCTCCTCTGTGAGTTTCTGCAGCAGGAGAATATTCTCATCACCCTGCAATCCCTCCCAATATTTAAACTGTGGGACCCACTTCCCTGGGCAGTGAGGAGGGCTGTAAACCATCCCTGTGTGCCCCCAGGTACCGCAGGTCTCACCCTGGGCTGGGCTGTCCCAGGGCCCCTGACTGTGCACTCCCAGTAACTAAGGCAGGTTTCCCTGTGGATTTCGTTTCCTGCAGAAATGTCCACCGCCCGGTTCCCCTGCAGAACTTCAAGCAGTACTATGAGATGAAGACAGCAAATGCTAACCAAGCTTTCTTCCAGGAGTTTGAGGTGAGATGAGAGCCCTCCTAGAGATGACACTCGGTTTCTCCACTCGGTGGCTCGTGCTGTTGGGTGTCCAGTATGGACTCCAGGGATGGACACCCATCTCTAGCAATCCAGCCACCCTGTGAAGCAGCTTTGGATGCCAAAGTTTGGATGGACCAAGTGATAAGCAGTTCCTTTGCTCAAAACTTTTGTTTTGTTTCAAGTTCTGATCAAAACACAAGTGGTGTGAGGTGAGCTAGCACAGAGCAGAGTGCCCCAGCCCTGAGTGGAGGTGAAGGTGAGAGGGGTGGCGATGAGAACCACCCTGGCAGCGTTAGAAAAGAGCCTGCAGCCACAGGGAAGATCGAGGAGCACTCTCAGACCTCCAGGGTCAGGCTGTGAGCTTCACCTCGTGCTGCCTTCCCTGGCTCCCACTGCCAACATCCACCGCCTCTGGACTGTTCTGCTGCAGCATCTTTTAATTCCCATCAGCAATTTCAAACCTTCCTCAGATCACCCTTTTCTGGCTTCTTGAGTGAGGATAGGGGCAGAAGCAGCATGAGATTTTCTGTTTGCTCAGCAGAAAATCCTCGGAGCTTTGTGGTAGAATTCCCAGGCTTTTTCCCCCAGTACTTGTTCTTGGGCTTTTCTTTTAAATACGAGCAGAGCTGTTGGAAAAGCCAGCATGGTTCAGAGTGCACAGGCCGTGTGAGGGAGGAGCAGAGCAGTTCTCTGTGTGAGGATAATCCTCTTTACCCTCCAGACAGAACCACTGTCTGTGAGCAGGGGCCTGAACTGACCAGGAGCTCTCCAGAGGAATGTTTGTGCTTATCTTTCCCCCTGTCCTACAGGAGCTGAAGGAAGTCGGGAAGGAGCAGTCGAAGGTGGAGGCTGAGCTCCCAGCAAATGTCTCCAAGAACAGATATCCCCATGTGTTGCCCTGTAAGTGCTGTCTCCTCCCTTCTCCCCCAGCATCCAGGGTGGGAGCTCACAGGGCAGTGTTTGCTCACCTTGCATCTCTGCCAGAATCAGCGCCTGGCTCCTTTCCTGGGAGCAGGAGGAATCTTGAAATGGGGCTCAGTTTCCATTTTCCTGCTGGAGACTCAAGGTTTAATGGTTGAGCCATGGCTGATCCATCCCAACACCTCCAGCTCAGGATGGGTCCCAACAGGAAACCAAAGGGGATCCTTGAGCTTCACTGATGGGCCTCATGACCCCAGTTCTGTTTTGCAGTCCCCTGCCAGCCCAGCTGGCAGGCAGTGCTCACCTCTGGGGAGAAGGTGCCTGGCACAGCACAGAGCCTCCCTGCTGGAGCTGCTGGGGCTTCTTCTGCTGGGTCCAGGTGGCCACGTCCTGGTGAAGGGCTGCCTCGGGGCTCAGCTGTGTGTGGTCTCTTTCAGATGATCACTCTCGGGTCAAGCTGAGCCAGCTGGGTGAGGATCCACACTCAGATTACATCAATGCCAACTTCATGCCTGTGAGTGCCCACTTGCCTTCCCCACCGAGATGTGGCCGCAGGGCACCGTCACAGAAACTGCCTGGGCTGAGGCAGTGTCCCCTTCTGTTGGGGCATGAGATGCTGGTGATGGCACAGCTGGCACAGGCCAGCCAGAAGCTGGGGGAGGTGGAGATGTGTGGTTGCCCTTTAGCAGGCGTTGATGGAGCCTGTGAGATGGCAAATGCCATGATGCAGAGGTGTGAGTGTGGGAAGACTGGCAAGTCTCTCTGCTTTCTTCTCGTGGACTGTATCCTCTTCCATCACCTCCCAGCTTACTGCCCTGTCTCTCTGCCTGCTCTTTTTCCTTCTGGTCTGTGCAGCTGCATTTGAGCAACCCTGGAGCTGTGTCTTCATCCCCCATGTGGGAGGTGTTCCCAGGTAACAGGCAGGGCACACAGCATGCACGTGCCGTTGTGTGGATCTGCAGGGCAGCTGTGTGTCCGAGGGCCAAGAAATACCCTGAGACCTTGCATGCTCACCCTGCCCTCAGCAGGGAAGGGGAAGCACAGGGATGACCCAGATCTGTCTGTCTCTGGTTAGACTGAATGAGGAACTGCTTGGAGGGAAATGGTGTGGGTCACTTTATTCCAAATATGTAGAAAGTGTATGCTGGGCAGCTTCATTTTCTGTGAAATCAGCTGCTTCTGAGATCAGCTGGGAACTGTGCCCATGTGGGCTAAGGGCAACAGGAATTTCTCCTTCTACCACAAAACCACACCAGGCACTGACGGGTCCCAGGGCAGCCTTGGCAACCTGCTAACTCACCTTGCTCTTGTCTGTCTCTTGCTCAGGGCTACACATCCCAGCAAGAGTTCATTGCCACCCAGGGGCCTCTAAAGAAAACCATAGAGGACTTCTGGAGGCTGGTGTGGGAGCAGAACGTCTGCAATATCATCATGTTGACAGTGTGCATGGAGAATGGGCGGGTAGGTCGGTGCCAGCCCCAGCCCCAGCCCAGCCCAGCCCTGGTGGTGTGAGCTGAGCCCAGAGCTGGGTGTGTGTCCTCCACAAAACCCCTGCTCTGATATGGCTCCAGCAGGAGCACAGTCCACACAACTTCCCTGACACAGTTTGGGGGAAGAGAGGCTGATCTGTGCAGCTCAGCCTTAGCTTGGGGCAGGAGCTTAGCTAGGACTATACCCATCACCCTCAGATACTTCTCCAGAATCTGAAGTTGCCATGTCCTCAGCCACCTCACATGGTCTGGTCCTCCAGTCTCCAGGGGTGATGAGACCCACACAGGTCCTTTTTTCTGGGGGTGGCTGAGATCCAAATGACGGGGCTGTGAGGGAGAGCTGTGCAAAGTTCCCAGTGGGAAGGGGAAACACCCCCATCTGCTCCCCAGGACCTGTCCTGGCTCCCCTCACAGCTGCTGCTCTCTGGTTGCTCCCTGGGAGCCAGAAGATCACCTGGTCCCTCAGTGGCCTCACTGGGACCCTGTCGTGCTCTAGGTCCTGTGTGATCATTACTGGCCATCAGAATCTGCCCCAGTGTCCTATGGGCAGGTGCGGGTCCACCTGCTGATGCAGAGCAGCTCCGAGGAGTGGACTGTACGGGAGTTCAAGCTGTGGCACGTGAGTTCAGACTCCAGGGGATGTGGGGACCTGTCAGGGGTTTGGGATAGCCACTGGCATTTCCCCTCAGTGCTGGTGGCGCCTTTCCCTGCCACCTGTGGGGCTCAGAGAAGATCCAAGCCCTTCAGAGGGGTGACACGGGGGTGTCCAGTGTGTGTCAGGCTGCTCTCCACCCTTGCTTTCTGTGTCCCTGCTCTGGGGGGACCTGCACTTTCCAGGAGATGTTCCCTGGCACTCAAAGGCAGGTGTCCTCCCTCCCACCTCCACGTGTCCCAGCGTGGCAGGGACCTGTGGGGGAGGATGGAGGAGCAGCAGCCACCAGACAGTGCAGACCTGACCTTGGCTGTTCCCTGCAGCTGTCCTCAAGTCCCCAGGTGCTGGTGGGGCTGTGGGTGTGAGCCTGCCTCGGGGGGCTGCACACCCATCCCCAATGCCCCGTGCAGGAGGGTCTGCAGGCAGAGAGGTTCGTGTCCCACCTGCACTACACAGCGTGGCCCGACCACGGCATCCCGGAGTCCACCGCTTCCATCATGACCTTCCGGGAGCTGGTCCAGGAGCGCATCCAGAGCACCAAGGATGCGGGGCCGACCCTCGTGCACTGCAGGTGAGGCTCTGCCCCACGGGGTGGTGGGAGGGTGTCACCCAGACACACAAAGCAGTCACACGCAGACAAAGAGATTTCACAAGGCAGAGGTCCTTCCGAATCAGCTCCCAGCTGAGAGAGCTGAGAGAAGAGGACCCCTTTGTTTATTTCTTACTTTTTATGCATTTGTGGGTCTAGCAGAAGATTGGCTTTTTGGGGTTTCCACCCCTCAGCCTCAGTGGCCAGACCAATTGTCAGTTAACAATTGTTTTCAGGTTAGAAATATGCAAACAAAGGACAGAGAATGAAAAACAAAGGATTTGTTTATGTTACATCTGTGGGAAAAGGTAGAAAACTGCTCTAATATTGTACAGTAACTAAAAAGATCTGACTCCATTTAAGAAAATCAAAAGGCTCAGAAAAACCAGGGTAACAGGAGGGGATGGAGAGAGGAGGGGGAATGAGGCTCCTACTCCTGCACAAACTGGGAGGGAAAGCAGTGCCCAGGACACAGGGCTGCTCTGTGGAGTCTCCTGCTGGGCTGTTGAGGAGTACAGGTCTGCTCCAGGGTGTGGGGCAGGGGGAGATGGTCAGCACCAACCCTGGGCAGCCGGAATGGCTCCTCAGCCCCTTGCCCTGCTGGGCGCGGTGCCCGGGCGTGCTCGGGCAGTGCCCAGGGAGCAGCGTGTCCAGCAGCCTTTGGCAGCCCGTGGGCTGTGGTGTCAGGCCTTGTTTAACCCTTGCTGTCTGTGCTCTCAGTGCTGGCGTGGGCCGCACCGGCACCTTCATTGCCCTGGACCGGCTGCTGCAGCAGATGAAGCAGGAGAAGGTGGTGGACATTTTCGGTGTTGTTTACTCCTTGCGGATGAACCGGTACCTGATGATTCAGACGCTGGTGAGATCTCTGCTCCCCCTTTCCCCTGGCCCCTGACTCCATTCCGCTGAAGCTCACAGGGCTGGCAGTTGGATGAGCTGGCTGGCCAGCCCCAGCACCCCCAGGCTGGTCCTCAGCCTGTCGCTGTGTCATCCTGCTGCTGAAAGCAGCGGCTCAGCTGGAGTGGAAATTGCTGGGGGGGTCTTGGGCTGCTTCGTGCCCTGCTAGACCCACAACAGCAACATCCAGAGTCTCAGAGACCTCCCAGGAGGCTCAGAAACAGCCCGGGGTGCTGAGGACCAGGATCAGGCCCTTTGCAGGCAATTCTTAACTCACACTGTGTTGGTCTGTGGTGCTCCCCGGCCTGTCTCCTATCTCCAGTCCTCGGGGCTGGCACAAGGTGTCAGAATTGCCCTTCAGGAGAGAGAGCATGCCCACCCCTCACGCTGTCCCTGCAGAGTGATGCTCTGTGTTGCTGTCTGCCTTTGCCTTCCAGTCCCAGTACATTTTCCTGCACAGCTGCATTCTGGACAAGGTCTTGGAGGAACCTCTCCTGGATTTATCAGGGACAGAGAGGTAAGGCCTTGCTGTGCTTTGCCACTCTGCCCACCCTGATGCACAGCCCCTCCCAGCAAGCCTTGGCTCTGGGACAGAAGGACAGGGAAGCCCAGGCAGCCATCCCAGCTGGTGCTGGGAGTGGGGTCAGCACAGGCTGCGTTGTTCCCTGCAGCACGGGGAGCCCAGCACAGAACAAAGTGCGGTCTGCCAGGAACACCAACAGCAGAGATCTGCAGAGCCCTGCTGGGGAAGGCATTTCCCTCAGCCTCTGGCTTCCCAGCCCACAGGCGTGCCCTAGAGAGATGTACAGACTGGAGAGGCTCGTGGCAGCTGGGTGACCTTGGGACACCCCTCCTCACGGAGGCCAGGAGGACAGGGCAGGGTCCAGCTGGGCATGGCTTTGACCACCTACCTCATTGTCTTGGGGCTGCATCTGGAGGTCATGCACATGGTCAGATTGTCTCCTCCCTCATGCAGAACAGGTCCTTGTCCTTGCTGCCTCTTGGGAGTGAGCCCTGGGCTGTGTCACCTCTGCCTCTGGCTAGGGGAGAGCAGGTTGTCATGGGCCAGAGCTGGGCTGGGAGCCCCCTGGCATTTGAGGAGTGAGGGTCAGCCCAGAGCCCTGTCCACCTGCTGCAGACACAGCCTGGTGCTGCTGAATGAGCTCAGCCTCACCCTGATGCCCTGGCTCTCTCCCCAGGTCCTGCCCCATCCCGCTGAAGAGCTTTGCCCAGCACTATGCCCAGAAGGCAGCCAAGTCCCACATGGGCTTCCTGAGGGAGTACGAGGTGAGAGCTGCCCTGGGCAGGTGCAGGGAGTGCTGCCATGGCTGATTGTGCTCAGGGGACCTGGGCAGTGATTGAACCTGCTCGGGCACCCCGTAAGTGCCTCCTGAGTGTTTCCTGGCTGTGTCCCCCTCCACGGCGTTGCATGCACACAGCACACAGCTCCCTCATGCATTCTGCACTGGTCAGGGTCTATTCACACCCCACTCCCTCCCAGGTCCCTGCCAGGACAGCGCAGCCCTCTCCTGAGAGCGTGGCACAGCCCGCTCCAGCGTGGCACTCCTGCTCATGGAGCCCCCTCTGCCGAGCCCCCCCAGTTCCTCCTGCTCCCGACCCCTCCTGCTCACTGCCTCCTCCACTCTCTCACCCTGCCAGGCCCTCCTGGAAGCTGTCAAGGAAGAAGCCAGCTCTGCATCACCATCTTCAGGCAGCCAGCAGACACGGCCCAACTCCAGCATCCTGCCGTGTAAGTTCTGTGACACCTTGCATCCTCTTCCTCCCTGTTCCTTTTCCTTCTGTGCGGAGCCAGGCTGGACCAGGGCCAGTAGTTCACAGCATAGGAAAGTATTTTGAGGCTTTGGTGACTCCCCCAGAAGGTTCCCGAGGTGTTTGGGGTGGAGCACATGGTGTTTGGGCTGGCATAGGGAGGTTTGCTCAGCCTGGAGAGGGCAAAGGGGAGATCTCGCTGCTGTTTCAGCTGCCTGTGGGAAGGCACAGGGAAGACATGGGAGTCTTCTCAGAGGTGTGCCATGGAGGGACAAGACAAGCGGGATGATTTGGGAGGGTAATCCAACTCAGTAGAAGGAACAGTGAATTTCCATGAAGATGGTCAAATGCTGAAGCAGAGGCCCAGAGCATCCACAGGCTCTCCATCCTTGGAGAGAGGCAGATCTCCATTGGCTCAGACGCTGTGAGCCCTGCACTGCAGGAGCTTGGGATAGAGACCCATGTCTGGGGAGCCAGCAGCCACAGGCTGGAGATGAGCAGAAGGGAGTGCCTTTGCCAAAAAATGGGGAAGGAAGGATTGGATTTGTGTGGCAGTCAGTCTGCAAAACCTGTCTGAGCTCCAGAGTGCCGTGAATCCCTCCAGCTCTCCCTTACCTTGCAGATGATCGCTCCAGAGTGAAGTTTTCCCTGCTGGAGCAGGGCCCTTTCTCAGGACTGCTGCAGGTGTGGCGTGTCCCGGTGAGTCTCAGCCCCAGCAGCACCCTGTGCCTGGATCCCCCATCCTGGCTGTGCTCCTGTGCCCTGGGTCCTGCCCTGCTCTGCTGGTCCCTGTCCCTGGGATCTGTGTGGACAAGAGGGGACTGAAGGACTGAGGACATCACTTCCCTTGCCTGCCCAGTTTGGGCTGCCCTCACTTGCCTCCCTCGGTGCTTTTCCTTCCCTCCTTGTCTTTTCTCCCTCTCCCTCTCCCTCTCCCTCTCCCTCTCCCTCTCCCTCTCCCTCTCCCTCTCCCTCTCCCTCTCCCTCTCCCTCTCCCTCTCCCCTCCCCTTCCCTTCCATTCCTGCAGCCCCTGGGCTAACAGGAGAGAAACATTCTCATTCCCCACCCAGGGCTGCAGCTCCAGCAGGGACTACCTGGCTGTCCACGGCCCTGACAAGCTGACCATGGAGGACTTCTGGACCCTGGTGTGGGAACAGGATGTTCACACAATCCTAACCCTTCTGCCGTGGCAGGAGAAGGGGGAGGTAAGGCACTGTGCCCACCTTTGCCATGGCAGAGTGGGAGTCTGTTCGGTGGAGCTGGAGCTAGCACAGCCCTCAAAACTCTTCATGGCCTCCTGAGTCCTGGGCGCAGATCCAGCTTAGCTAAAGCTGGACCTATCCTGTGTCCAGGTGCTCCCACAGCTTGTCGTGGAGACAGGTTGTGTCTGCCCCCGTGCCTGGACTCAGCTGGTGCCCTTCAAGCTGCATCTGTGTGGGACCAAGAGCAGCAGCTCCTGCTCTGCCCAGCCATGGTGTGGACACTGGCTGAGCAGATTCCAGCTCAGAGCTCTGAGCAGAGCTGCCAGGCTGCTCTGGGCTCCCAGATGAGCTGGCTGAACCTGCTGCTGTTCCTGGAGCTCCCTCAGCTGTTAGGTGGGGGATGAACTGACATGGAGGGATGCTGGGAGTGCTCTTGGTCCAGCCCCACCACGGGCCCCCAAGACAGTGACTGATGTGACAGACACTGACCACCAACAGAAAGCCAAATTTCTTGTTGCACACAGGTCCCAGGTGAGGTGTGCTGGCCCCTGGAAGGAGACTCGCTCTGCACAAAGACACTGACCATCCAGTGTGACACAGAGAAGCTTGTCTCAGGATGGAGATGTGCCCAGCTCAAACTGAAACACGTGTGTGTCCATGGCGCTGTCCTGGCTCCCACCTCCTGGGGTGGAGATGGGTCTGTAGGGGCTGAAGGGTCTGTGGGACTTCTCCAGGCTGCAAGAGCAGAGTGCCAGCAGTCCACAAATGCGGGAGTGAGTCTGGATTGCAACATCCAGAGCTGAGTGGACACAGGAGATACATGGGAGAGGCTTTGGGGGGTCCCCCACCCGTTGATATGTCTGTCTGGTCCCTTTGAAAAGGCCCACACAGTTCTGAGTTCCCTCTCCAGGAGCAGGTCGGGGTGCTGTGGGGAAGGAGAGCAGGCTGCCAGAGTCGTTGTACCTTCGGTGTGGGTGGTGGGCAGAGATGCCTGGACACCTTTACAGAAGCTGGCAGAAAGCTCAGGGAGAGCTCAGAGAGCCTGGGAGAGCTGGGGCTCTTGCATCCAAACTCGCTCATCCCTCCCCAATGTCCACGTCAGCTCTTTGTGTCTCACAGGAGAAGAAAGCCAAGGAGAGGCAGGTGCAGAGGTTCCTGTACACGCTCTGGAGCAGCAAGAGGCAGCCTGATGTGCAGAGCCTGGTGGAGCTGCTGGTGGCTGTCAGGAGGTGCACGCCCCACCGGAGGAGAGTGGGTCCTGTGCTGCTGCACTGCAGGTACCCCGGGCTTCCCCTGCATCCGTGGGCAGCCTGCCACACTGGGAGCCACAGGCTGCACAGTGCCTTGGCATGGTACCAAAATCCTTCACCTCCATGCCCTGAGGATGCATGGATATCAGCCAGTGGAAGTTCTGAGCCTGGGAGGTCACAGTGCTCTGCCAGGGGCTGGGAGAAGACAGAGCAAACAGGGCTGGGCTGAGGGGAGCAGGAGTGGAGCAGGCATTCCCAGGCTGAGGTGCGCAGGCCATCCCTGGGAAGCTGCAGGGATTCTGGGAGCAGCCCTGATATCCTCACTTGCTTGCAGGCAGAGAGAGCTCCCAGTCCCACAGTGCCCACAGGGCCCCTTGGACTGGTGCCCTCTACCAAAGGGCAGCCTGGCCTGGCATCAGTGACCCCTCCTTGTCCCCTGCAGTGGTGACATGAGCCAGATGGGGACTCTGATCTCCCTGGACTGCCTGTTGTACCAGATGAAAGCTGAGAGAACCGTGGACATCTACGGCGTGAGCCTCCAGCTGGCCAGAAGCTGCTGCCTCATGACCCCAACTCTGGTAGGTGGGAAGGAGAAGGGGCGCTGAGCAGGGTGGAGCAGAGTTTTTGTGCTGACCTGCCTGGAGCTGGCAGTGCCCTGCCCTCTCCTGGGTGCTCCCTGCTGCCTGGGAGCCTGTCCGGCCTCAGCAGGGATTTACTCCATGCTTCCTCCCCTGCCGTGGCTCTGCCAGCCTCCAAGGGCTGAGGGCAAGAGTTTTCCATCTCCTCGGTTCTGAGTTAAGATAGTTAAATTCCACGTGAGCTCACAGCGCATCAAGGCACTCTTGCCATTGTACCGGAGGAAGAGCACTGGTGTCACCCTGCACAAGCTGCCTGCTCACCCTCGGCTCCTGGGCACGGCTGTCAGAAATGACCCAGAGTCTGCTGGGTGTCCCCTTGGCCAGCGCCTTTCCTGCTACATGACCCAGAGCCTGGTGCTGCAGCTGGGGCTGCCTGTCAGGGGGGCAACAGCACACGGTGCCACATCAGCAGGTGCCCCGTGGGCTGTAGCGCTGTCTGACCATTCTGTGCCAGCCCAGCCTCGCTGTGCCAGCCCCGATGCCACCAATGCCTCTGGACATGCTTCAGCTGCAGCTGCTGCCCGATGAGCCGCTGCCCAGCCCTGGAAACGCTCCCCACAGGGCGCAGCAGAACTGGGGAAAATCTCTTCAAGGCTCCCCAGCTGCAGAGCCTCCTTCAAGAAGCTAATTACATTCTTAATTAATGCGAACCATGTGCGTGGCGGGAGCCAGAGGGGGCCGAGGCGTGCGCTGTCCCCGCTTCAGAGCTGCTTTGTGCTGCTGCCCTGCGGGGACGCGATTCGCCCATAAAGGCGCAGCAAGCGCCCATCAAACGCCACTGTCCCGCTGAAGGGGGGCAGCGAGGGGCTGCTGCCCCTCAGAGCAGCGGGGCTGCCCTCCAGCCCCCTCCAGCCTGTGGGGGCTTGCCAGCGCCCCTTTATGTCTGGCGGGGTCATGGGCAGCTGTGGTGCTTGGAGGCATCAGATTTCGGGGGGGGGGACATGACCCTTTGCTGGATATTCACGGAGAGCTGTTGGATATTAAACACCAGCAGCTCCAGTGTGGTGCGTGTCCCAGGGGATGTGCTCTTGCATGTGGCCGCTCACTGAGTGTGCCCTGGCTGGAGCCAGCCCTGGGCTGTCACTGCCCGTTTCACAATCAGACCTGGCTCACTGAGAGCACGCTCTGGTGACCTGGAGCCTCAGGCATTGTGTGATCCGTGGCTTTTCCCGGCCCTTCGGTGGTGCTGAGCCGCCACGGGGAGGAGGCTCCTCGTGACTTTCGGCGTTAAGGAGCTGCTCTGTTGGGGAATGCTGCTGGGGGCCCCTCTGCGAGCCCTAATCCCCGCTGCCCGCTGCCATGTGACTCCAGCCCACACCATGTGCTGGCTGGCCTTGCCCTCAGCGCTGTGCCCTGAGTACAACCCCATTTACCTTCCTCACCTCTTGCCTGGTCAGTCCTGCGTTTGTGGCCTGGTGTCATTTTGGGGCTGCCTGGCATTTGGGCAGAACCTCGTATCAAATGCACGGGGGACTCGGGACCTCTGAGCCCGCATTTGGACCTCATGGATCAATTTGGTGATATTAAAAAGAGACAAACAATGCAGCTGGGCTAAACCCACACAGAGTTGTCTGTGCTTCTGTGAGCCTGCAGGCATCTGCCCTGATCTGCTCTCGGCACCTGACTCTGGTGCGCTGGGACTACACCAAGGGAAACTCCTGGTCCAGAGATCTTCCCTCAAGGCCCCAGGTCACTGCCAGAGCTCAAGCCCTCCAGCTCCATGCCCTGCAGCATTGCTGGGAGTTGCTCTTTGCTCTTGTTTCGGATGCAAACACCACAGCACATCCAAAAGCCACTGGGGCAGTTGGAGGGAGCCCAGTGGAATTGTTCCTCACCAGCTTGGGTGGGATGTTCTTCTCAGAACTATCACAGGGGGATGGCGAAGGGGAAACAAGCATGGCATAACAGGCTTGATTCTTCCTTTCTGGTGACTGTGGTGACACAGGACCATCATGGACCACCTGGGAGAGCAAATCCTGCTCTGCTATCAGACACTGTTCTTTAATTAGGATTTTTTAAAAGCAAACTGCAAGGTTAATCCGTGACCTGGAGGTCTCTGTCAGAAGCCTGGCTCTGACCCCCCTTTCTCTCTTGCAGGACCAGTACATGCTCCTGTACAGCTGCATCCAGGACATCGTCTCTCAGAGCCAGCCCTGACACCAGCTGGTCCTTCCTGGCACCCTTCTGCCTCCCCCTCTGCAGGGTCCTGTCCAGAGCCGCTGAGGGCACCGTGGGACTCTGGCACAGAGCGAGCCCTGCGGCGAGCAGTGACCTCCCTGGGCGCTGTCCCCAGCGTGGTGGGAGCTGTGACCCGGGGGGTCCTGGACAGACGGACAGTGTCCTGCCACGCGCTGCTGCAGCCTCTCACCACCCACCAGGAGCTGGACAGGATGCTCTCCTCTTTTGGACATCTCCTGGGATTGCTGGTGCCTGGAGGGTTCTGCAGCCCCCCTCGGTGCACACTGTGGGGCTCCGTGGTGCCTCTGAGGCCCAGCACAGGCGTGGAGCACCGTGGAGGTGTGAGATGTGCTGAGGGCAGAGCGCTGTGGGAGCTGGCTTGTCTCGGCTGGTGGAATGGTCTTAGGTACAAGCAATAAACAGCCCTTGGAAGGTGTGTGCGTGTAAGGGGGGCTTGGCTTTTGAGGGGTCCAGCTGATGTGGAGGCTGCAGCACGGCAGCTGTTCCCAAAAGGGCAGATGTGCCCCAGCAGCTTCTGGTCACTCTCAACTGCTCCTTCCCCTGGGGCAACACTTCTGCAGTGAATGTCCAGCCCACCCAGAGCTTCACGAGGAGGGGACACATTTTTGGATGAAGCCTGGGCTCAAAGCTGTGAACCTGCTGGCTCCTCAGCACCAAGGAACAGGGCAAAGCCACCTGGTTGAGCTGACATGCTGGTAAAGCAGCTCGGCATCCTGAGCAGTCCTGCTGCTCTGGGAACTGGGTTGTCCATGCAAGGACAAGGCTGCTCTGCAAGCAGGGGTGGCCGTGCACAAGCTGGAATCACAAGAAGCAACTCGGTTCACTGAGCTGCAAGTGCAGGATGGAAGGAAGAGTTAAAAAAAAAAAAAAGAAGATGGTTTCACAAGCTTATTCCTCATGTAGGAAAAACTGTATCTGGGACCCTGTTTACCCTCCTCCCCTTCAGGCAGGGTGGGGTCATAGTGCAGTCTCAAAGCAGTGACCCTGTCCCAGTGTGGCCCACTCTCCTGCCCACCATTCCATGTCCTGTGGCAGCTGCCTTGGAGTGGGCTGAGGAGACATAACAGGTGTGATCAGGAGGTCCCAAAACCTATCACAAGGAGCAGAGAGCCCCAGGTGGGTAACTGAGTTACCACTGATCCCAATATCCCTGTGATTCCACTAGAAGCTTCTCCCTCTTCCAAGACAAGGATCTGCACCCCAGGATGAGACACCCAGGGCACCTCAGCATCAATCAGCCATCCCAGCACTGGGATGAGGCCTCTTTGGGTATCCTTTTTTCCCACTCCTCACTCACGTTCCTCTTTGGCAGATGCTGTCCCACACAATTCCTGCTCCCACCCAGCAGCACTGTGCAGCCCCCAGCCAAGCGTCCTGCCTGGTGTCCCCTGCACCCACTGCCCGGGTGTGGCACAGCTGGCTGGCAGCAGCGTCTCCCTGCACACAGGACACTTCTGTACTGCAGGCACAGCTGCTCAGCCCCCCTGCCTGTGTGTATTCCCTGCTCCCAGCTCCAAGCTGCAGCATTCCCGGGCAGTGCAGAGCCTTACCCCACGAAGGGCTGGTTTTCCTCCCACGCTGGGCATGGTGTGTGTGCAGTGCTGGTTTCAGCATAGCCCAGACCATCCTGAGTCGCCCGTGGCCCCCTCAGCCCTCCTGACCTGCATTGTCCTGGATCCAGTGGCTGTTTGGGGATGTTTCCGTGCCACTACATCCTTGTGCCAGGGTCACCCACCCCTGTGATGTGCCCGTCACTCGCTGCTCGGCCTGCACAAGTGACCCTCCGGTGATGTTGCAGTGCTGCTGCTGGTGAGATGCCAACGTGCCAGGGGCTCTCCAGGAGGGTGAGTGAATACTTCCAACATGAAAAGGGCTTGTGAAGCTCAGTGGATGTTCTCATGTGCACAGAAGGATTTATGATGTTGCCTTGGGAGGAGCCCAGTCCTTGTCCTTGCTCGCAGGGAGCCTGATGACTTTTATGACTTTTATGTAACCAATAACTCCTAAACCACACTGGTGCTGCAGGGTGAGGGTCACGACAGGGAAATGTTTGTTTCCACAGCCCTGTAGCCAGGATCAGTGGCATTGGGCTGTTGGCTGTACACGGGTCCCCAGCACCTTCTGTGTCTGGGCCACCACGGGAGGACACACCGGTGCACTCTGGATGTCAACGTCAAGCCAGCAAGCTGCAGAGTCAAACCTGGTCCCAAGAATGATGTGCCATTTGTGTGACCAGAGCCTGGAGCTGACAGGCTGGTGAAGTTCAGCCCTGCCCAGCAGCGCAGAATCTCACCAGTGCTGGGGGTTTTACCCCAAGAGCCCCCAAGAAGGAGTAGTCTCAAAGACCATGTGTCCTGCTCACACATGCACATAGCCCCATCCTCCTTGGCCCTCCACTGGACACAACCCTGATGTCCAGCTTTCACCCTCCAGCCTTTAAAATCTTGGGCTACAGGGCTGGTGCTACTGGACACAGCCTGTGGCTCTCCTGGCTTTGCATAGCCCAGGAATCCTGGGTGCTGAGCATGGTTGATCTCCAAGGTGTGTGTAGAGATGAGGTTTAGCATCAGGATCTTGTTCAAGGCATGCAGCCTGCTCTCAACACTGACAAACCTGTGCACCTGTAAGCCCCTACACAGGTTATGATGTTAAAATACCTGATGCTCATTGTCTCAGAGGATTTCAAGGTCTGTGGAGTGCCCCACCCACAAAGCAGGGCCAGTCACAGTGACAGTGAGGATGCTGTGGGCTGGCAGGAGCCTTGTGAGGGGCACGGAAGGTTGACAGGGGTTTTGCTCTCCAGGGCCTGGCAGTGTGTGGGACTTGTGCTGCTGGCTGCCTCCCCTGCGCGGGTGGGCACTGTCCCTCTTGGCTCTGCGTCACCCCTCAGCAGCCCAAGGTTCTGCAGGGACAAGGTGCATCTCCCAGGGTGTCCCTGCAGCCCAGCCAGGACTGCCTCCTCCAAAATGGGCAGCTGCCAGGGATAAGGACGGGCAGGAACCCCCCAGCCTCTCTCTGCTGCTTTCCCCCACTCAGAAATGCCCTGTGGTGCTCAGAGTCAGCACAGCCTGGGCTTTGCTCAAAGCCATGTTCTGTATGGAGGGGCTCTGGGTCTGGCCCCACAGCCGATGGCAGAGGAGGGAGGGCTCCGTGTGGGACAGAACTGCTTTCATGGACAGAACATCCACATGGGACAACCTGGCCACACCCCAGCCACACTGATGGCAGTGAGCAAGCAAAGGGTGGGGTGAGTTCTGCCCCACACCAGCTCATCCTGGAGCTCAGCACAGCTCATGACTGTCCATCCTCCTCAATGGATGGGCAGGGCACCAGGAGCCTTCCACGGTCCCTTGGGAAAGTGCCCCTGGATCTCCTGTGTGTGCACAGAGACAGCAGTCCCAGGACAGGGCCCAGGGCTGGTGGCACAGAGCTGCCAGGGGCACTGGCCCTGAGACATAAGGAAGGGAGTTCAAGCCATGGTGGGGGAGGCCTGGTGCTGTCTGCAGAGCTTCCAGGGGTCCAGGAGCGAGGGATCCCCACATCTGGCTAACGCAGCAGCGTGGAGCTCCCAGCAGCCAAGGTGAGCCTGCAGACATCTGCAGCTAAAGCACAGCTTCTCCAGCAGCTCAGGTGAGAGCTCCTCAACTCCAGGGCGGGCACAGGACAGGGATTTGTCACACAAACTGGCCAACAGGTTTTGCCCAGTGCGTATGCCCTGGCTGTGACAGCCACGCTGTGTCTGTGACAGAGCCCTCTGCTCCGTGCTTCATGTCCCGCCTGACAGGAGGCCAAGCTGGTGACGATGATGAATTTATGACCTCCCACCCACTGCTGCAGTGGAGTCTGGAGCCACAGATGCTTACAGAGGGTGTTGTGGGAGCTGTGGTTTGGATGAATAATTTTCCAGCCCTGCAGCTCAAGAGCCATGAAACCCAGAGGGGGAGAGAAAGACAACAGAACACTAAAACAAAACAAGCCTCTGGCTTGGGCTGCCCAGTGAGTTCTGGGCCATGCCATGTGGTTCTTCATGTTTATCCTGCTCCAGATGAGCAGCATCCAGCTGCTGCCCTCTTCCATCAGCCCCGGTGCAGAGGTCAAAGCAAAGGAGATGAGCAAGAGTTTGCCTGTTGGACCCCTCTTTGTACTCCCTGCTCCCCTTTCCACGGCTGCCACAGCAGGGGCAGACTGCGTTGCTGTTGCCAAGTGACAGGAGGCAGGGACCCCTCAGAGCTGGGGATGCCATGGGAGCCCGATGGTGGCTGCTGGTGCACCACAGCTCCTTGATCCCACAGTTTCTCCAGCACTGAACCTCTACCCCAGGCTCTTCCCTGGCCCGTGCTCTCCCCAGGGCACAGAGCCCAGCTGCTCCACATCTTTGCACAACACAGTAACGGGCCCCTGCTCCCACCACACAGAGCCCGTTTCCCCCTGACCCGTCCCCCGCCGGACACCTCCATGAAATCAGGTGCTGGCACCAGTCCTGGCATGGAATACCCACTGCCCACTGTCTCTTCCACCTGAGCTGTACCAGCAGCACAATTGCAGCCAGATGCCCCCAGGATCTCCAGCATCCTCCATCATCATCTTCTAACGTTGGCCACCTCCTGGTGAGCAGAAGTGCTGGGGCCAGCACAGACTGAAGCTAGGTCTGAACTGGAAGGGGAATTCACAGAATTACAGGGCTGGAAGGGACCTCTGGAGATCACCCAGCCCAAGAGCCCTGCCAAGGCAGGATCACCTGGAGCAGTGACACAGGGACACGTCCAGGTGGGGTTTGAACATCTCCAAAGTGAAAATCCACAGTCTCCCTGGGGAACTGTTCCAGCGCTCTGCCACCCTAAACCTGAACAAGTTCTTCCTCATGTTGAGGTGGAATTTCTCATGTTTCAGTTCATTCCTCCAGGGACAGGTGAGAAGTACTGGAGCTGAGGGCCCCTCCTCAACACCCCTCTTGCTCGTGCAAGGCTGTGGCTCCCTGTCCCAGCTGAGGAGCAAAAGTCCCCAAGCATGTAGGACACTGGACCAGGGTTCTGTCCACCTAACAGGTCTCCTACCTGGCTCTAACCTCTGTCCCATTCCCTGCAGGGCGTGGAGCCACAGCTCTGCCCCTTTTTGCCAGCAGAGCCAGGGGTTAAAGTGCACCTGGAGCTTGTGCTGCTCTGTGCCCCGGGCAGCAGGCTGGAACCATCCTTCTCCCTGTGACTTCACAGGTGCTGTCAGGAAGCATGGACACCTGTCCCTGTCCTTCCCCTGCCCCAGCTGGAGCCGCACACGGGGCACTGGGACCTTCTGCTTGTGTGCAAGTGTTTGCTGTTACGTTTTGGAAAGCCTCTGGGAGTCTTTGCTGGGCCCAGGCTCACACAGAGTTCCAGCTGTTCCAGCCCTTGGATGTTCCTGATGGCTCCAGGAACTTTCCTCTGGCCTTTGCCTCTGCCCCCGACCTTGGATGGGAGTGGCTGGGCTCACAGACACATCCGGGCTACCTGGATCCTGCTCCATCTCTGCTGGTTTGCATCACAACCTGCTCCACCCAGAACCTAAAGGATCAGCTCCAAGAGGAGCAGGGATGGCAGTTCTGAGGAGCCTGACTCTCAGGAGAGATCATGTCCCAGGAGGGAGTGTCCCCTCACAGAGGTGCCAGATGAGCGAATGGCGCAGCTCACATGGCCGAATCCTGGTGATGTTTATATTTTCTCTGGTGTCTCCTTGTGCCCTGTGATCCTGCCTAAGGGTCTCTGCCTCCTCTCCTGCCCCTGAAAGCCCTTCTGGAGGGAGGGACTCGCTGCTGTCCTCCCCACTGTGTGTCACAGCCTCTGCCCCTCCTGGAATCTCGGCAGTGAAGCACAGCCAGCGTCACCCAGGCCTGCAGCATGGACTGGCTGTCCCTGGAGATCAGCAGCCAAACTGGGATCCTGCCGGGTTCATCCAGAACCCTGTACAATCTGGAAGGAAATAAAAAGAGGGCAAAAGCAGTTGGCCCATGGGAGCAGGGCAGGAGACACATCTGTGCTTTGTTCCAGCTGCCCCACGCCAGGCCCCTGCTGAGGACAGACACCAAGAGCTTCCAGAAGTCTGGCTCAGCTGGCATCGCCAGTTTTCCAGCTTGGGAAGGACCTCAGCTGGATGTCCAGGGCGTTGGCATCGCCTTTGGAGGAGCAGCATCCCCTCCCTCCACTCTGCAGGGTGACCAAGTGGGGGCCCAGCCAGCTGCTGTGTCAGTCCCCTCGTGGCTCTGCAGGAGGGGACATCAGTGCCGGTCATCAGGGTGTTGCTGCTGCAGCCCTGCCCCAGCTGCAGCTCCACAGCAACTCTGCCAGCCTCTGCATGCCACCAGCTCCAGAAAACGCCCCCAGGCACAATCCCCAGGCCAAAGCCTGTTTGGAAACTCATTTCTGGCCCACGGAGAGGATCTGGCCAGCGCTGGCACACAAAGTCCTGGCTCTCCTCAGGTGCAAGGCTGCAGTCCAGGGTCAGATTGCATGTGCTGGTGTGAGGAATGCAGCCCACTCCCACCAGCCCTGGCCCCTCTGTGCCCCTGGCCATGAGGCTGTGGCTGTGCTTGCAGCTCTCAAGAACTGGACTTTGTTCTCCACTTAGGTTGTATTCTAAATTTCCTCAAGTGTTTGGGTTTTTTGGTTTTTTTTTTTTTTGCTTTTTTTTTTCCAATTCCTGTTTTTAAGCAAGCTATAGGAAGACCTATTAGTGTGGAGGCAGCAGGAGAAAGGTCACCTGGGATGTCACCTGCCACTGAGAGGCGGCAGGTGACAAAAAAATAAAGTTAATTTTAAAATATTTGAAATTTTTGCCTGGATTAATCCATTAACAGATTCGCAATAACTACACCAGGAATTCCAGTGGTACTGTTCGGCATTTTCAAATTTCTGTTATTTTCTCAGAAGTTAGCAATAAAAATGAGGGTGCATTAGAGCTGTACTGAAGAGCATGCTTTCAATCTTCTCTAAAACCGAATTGTAAGGCCTCAGGCTTGTGACTGTTAAAGATGCATTGGTTCTCTGTAGGTGTTTCAGCAGTTCCTGGCTGTCTTTGATGAAAGTTTCCAGCCCTCTTGTGCTGTCCCAGTGTATTGTAGGCTCAGTACCTATGCAGACAGCAGCACCTTCACCCACGCCATGAGATAATTCAATAGCTCGCGAAATGCTGCTAACTGTGAAAAGTCAGCACGCTCAGGAATCCCGCTCAGATCCCCGGGGTTTGGTCCCGAGTGTCCCTCCATCCTCGCAAAGCAGGAGGCGGGCGCGGAGCCGCGCTCGCCTCTCGCCCGCAGCCTGCCGCTAGAGGACAACACAAACGCGGCTGAGAGCATCCACCGCCCTCGCAGCGCCCGGCGCCGCACGCCGAGCCGCAGGTTCAGGGAGGGCGGAAAGTGGCACTGCCACCCCGCAGGGAGTTGTTCAGAAATTCCGGGTTCGCCGTGGGAGCAGCAGAGCTCTCGGATCCAAGCAACTCGGTGTCCAGACTCTTGGTTTTGCCAGGAGCTGGGTGACGCGCTGGAGGAAGTGGCACTTTGAATGTTGGCAGCTGCTATAAGAACTCAAAGAAGTGAGACGTGGATATGAACCACCGCTGCTGGCCTGGAATAAAAAGCAAACAGAGAAGTCAAAGTGAGGCACGTGGAGAAAAGCTCTCCAAAGCCAGGACATGCCGCTCCAAAAACCAGTGAAAATTGCAGTCAGTACCTCCCTGAGGAATATCCCTGCTTCAGCTGAATGACAGTTTTCAACAGGAACCTCTCCAGTGTGACTTTTTGCAAGAACTGTATTAACAGTGGGATCAGCCAGAGCCCTGGGCTCCTGAGGACATTTGCTGAGCGAGGAATGGTCAGGAGGTGGTGATGTTGTTGGCGTTGGCAGCTGAGGCTGAGGGAGAGGAACAGCAATCACAGATAAGGGATTCTGCTGCTGCAGGCAGGAGCGACAGGCCTGACACTTTCTCCAGAGTGATTTCAAATTCCTGGCAGCTGTCAGGGCGTGTCCAGCCATTCCAGGCCCTGCTAATGTCCTATGCCAGAGCTGCAGGGGAACCATGGTGAGGAACCCCAGGGACTGATCCCTCTGAGGAGGGATCCTCCCTGTCTCCCCATCAAGCAGTGGTTTACATTTGGATCTGTCAAAAGACATTGCAAATGTTTAATTAATGACATCCCCAGCACTGGTCAGGATGGAAGTGGTTTAATTCCAATCAAACTAATTCCTGCTCCCAGACCGAAATCCTCTCGCTCCTCTACACTCGGTGATGATCTTTCCAAAGGCTGCAGCAGTCACAGGGAGTCCTGAAACTGTGGGATCTGAATGCACTTTGCAAGTGCAATAGTTTCAGGCCCAGCATCACCCCAGGCAGGAGCCCTCAGCCAGAGTCTGTGCATCAGCCCCAAACCCTGAACTCCATCCTGAGCACTTTTTGGGGACAAGACACCCACTCTGACTCACAGATCCCAGGGCACCTCAGCCCCCGTGAGCTGGAGCTGTTTATGTCTCTCACTGTGTTGGTTCACCTCCCTGACCCCAGGGAACACTTGCACCTCTTTTGTCCTGTGGTAACGGGGGTATCAATCAGGAAACTCCTATGCCAGAAGGAAAGGCCCCTTCAGAGGAAGCAGGGCTGTGAAAGTGTCTCTCAGTCCGTGCCTTGGCCATGTGGCACTTTGTCACAGGGGCAGGGGTGACTTTGGGCGCACTTTGCACCCACCCAAACCTGGGCCCTTCTTTCTCTGCCTCATTCACTTCCTCCATTCACGGATGTGAGGGAGGAACAAACCAGGAGTCCAAATCCACCTAAAGCCCCATGGACAGCTGTCTGTCTTCAGTGTGGGACCCGTGTTCAGCTGCTGTCCCTGTCACGGAGGAGATGCCTGGCTCTGTCCTCGGTGTGGTTCGAGCTGTGGGGCCAGGCTCACCCCTGTCCCTCAAACCACTGCCATGGGATGACAGCAGTGACCCCATTGAGGGAGTCACAGTGACACTGAGCAGCCAGTGGCTGTCATGAGAGAGGACATGGAGCTATCCTTTGCAGCCTTCTCCTTTTGCAGGTCCAGCATCCTTTGCTAAGCAGGTGTTTCTGCTGCCCCAGAACTCGGTAGTTCCTTGAGACAGAATCCTGTTGTGATGCACATCCCACATGTTCCAGGACACTGAGGCTCTGGGCTAGGCCCTGCCAAGCCAGACCATGACACAGGTCCAGATCACATGGCTTCAAACCCTCACTCAATGCACTATTCCTCTGCTTTGGCCACTTTCCCCAGGGTTAGAGAGAGCTCTTGAAGCAACCCAGCCCCTGCTCCTGGCATCAGTGCTGGGCAGCTCCTGCAAAGAGCTCACACGTGCCCTTGATCTGGGCAAAACCAACGGAGCACTGTGTCCCACCCTGGAGCGTGGCACTGTGACACTGCTGCTCCATCTCCCCCAGCCCCACCTGGTGCAAGGAGAGTGACAGGGCTGCTGGAGAGTGAGGGCTGGAGCTCAGGGCAGACACACAGACAGCCTTGGACACGGCAGCTCCCAGCAAGGAGCTTGTCCTGAGCTCCTCGGTCCCTTCTCCCCAGCTGCACCCTGACTTTCCAGTCACAGCTGAGTTTAGCAGCCAGCACAGGCACAGAGTCCTTTATCTGGGGTTATATTTCAGCGTCCCGGAGTCTGGAGCCCTTGAAGTGCCGGTTGGGTTCTCCTGCCTCACTTCTTGTACTCCTCTGCCCTGTTGGAGCCAGCTCTGCCTTCCTCTGCCCTGCTATCTCACAAAAACACAGTTACAAAACAAGCCTGGGTCCTGGAGCTACGAACAGGTCTTTATTTGTTGTGTTTTATTTTTGTTGTTTTTTTTTTTTTTTTTTTTTTTTTTTCCTTTCTTCCCTTTGAATGAAATTCCTGCCAGCTCTAAGCGAGAGAGAGAGGGAGGGAGAGAGAGAGAGAGGGAAAGAGTAGAAAGTTTAACTCCTCCCATTGGAGTGTCTCACGCCCCTGCCCAGCCCTTGAAACCCAATAACCAAGATCATTCAGCAATGCCTCCCCTTGCCTGGCTGCATCCTCAGCGCACTGGGACCTGCCGGGGATCCCGTGCCCGCTGCGTGCCAGGCGCCGGCCCCGCTCCGCCGCGCCCCGCCGAGCGCAGGGCCAGGATGGGCGCGCTCCTCTTCTGGGGCATTCTCCTGGCGTGCTCTGCCCGCTGCCAGGCGGTGCCAGCCGAGCCAGGTGCTGCTCCCTCCTGCCCGCCCCAGTGCCACTGCGAGCAGGATGGCATCGTGCTCTCGGTGGATTGCTCCGAGCTGGGGCTTTCGGAGGTCCCTGCCAACCTGAGCCCTCTCACCGCTTACCTGTAAGTACAGCGCTCGCCGCTTCTTTTGCGATGCTTTCCGCGGACCCCTTCAACAGCTGCAGCTTTCCTCCGGCTTGGAGGTTTGTGGCACGGATTCCCGAAATTAAATTTCCTGTGGAAATTAGAAACCAAGCGAAATAACAACAGAAAAAAAAAACCCCAGCTCTTTGGGCAGGACCTGCCAAGCTCCCCTCCTCCCGCGCCCCTCTGCAAGCGCTGTTTATACTGCGATGTTCTGCTCTGCTCCGCGATTGCAGCGGACCAGGGGAGCTGACTTGCTGGCTCGATTTTGATTGTCTGAGCACATAATGGAGTATTTTTACACAGCAATTAGCGCAAACTGCCCTGGGATCCTTCTGTCAAGCATTTCAATAGCTGCAATAACTCAGAGCTTTGCGGGGTTTGGGTTGTGCCGGCCACCAGCAGTGTCCGAGCTGCCTTATTTTAAAATGAGTATTAAAGCCTTGTAAGATATCTGGGGGGGTTGGTGAGTGTTGTGATTATTTATGTATTAATTTTATTTTAGAATTCTTGATTGTCTTTCGTGCCCCTTCTGATGTTAATAGCCCAAAGAGTTAATTGACTGCTGCGCTCATTTCTAGCCCCAGAGGTGGTCTCAGTGCCATCATCCCGGTGATGACTGAGGAGCCTGATAAACCACTGTGGAGAAATCCCAGCGTTTAACCGGGAGAGGAAACATCCCTCTCAGGGAGACAAGTCATCCCTGAGGAAGATGCTTCCCGGGTTTGTGAGCAGCGCCGCAGCCACGAGCCACAGCAGTTTGGCAGACAGGCTGGGAAGGACTGTGGCATTCCCAGCCCGGAATGCCAGGGCACTGCCCGGGGAAGCCGTGTGCCCCGCAGTCACCAGGGGCCGCCGGCAGCCTCAGGGAGCGCCGGGGGTGTTCATGCTGCGCTCACTGCTGACAGGGGACTCGTGTCCGGGAGCGGCATACGCATGGTGCTGGTTTTCTGACATCCCTGGGCTGTGCTGAGGCGCAGGTGCTCGGCTGTCGGAGCAAAGCACCCAGGGCGTGCCCTAGGAAGGGCTTTGCACAGCCAGGGGAAGCTGCCGCAGCTGGTTGAGGGCTCCTCCGCTCCTCCCGCTCGCTTGAGGAGCACAGCCTTGTGCCAGCCGCTGGATGGCCAGAGCTGTGCTGGGTTAGCACGGAGAGAAATGAGACAGGAAAGGACGATGCTCACTGGAGACTGTGAAAGATGAGGGAAATGTGTAATGCAGGCTGTATTTCCCCTGGGAGAGGGAACCGCTTGGTACACGAGGTGTGAGTGCACAGAACTGTCCCTGGGGCTTGGTTTGCATCCGGCTGCCCGCGAGTGAGAAGGACCGTGCGGGAAAACGCAGAACATTGCAGCGCTGATGCTTCTGTGGGGCCAGGGGACAGCCCCGTCAGGCACCCACGTCACCCTGAGGTGTCACAGGATGGGGCACACGGCTGCCACTCCGCAGAGAGGACGCTGCAGCTCATCCCCACAGAGCTGTCCCTCGGGTTGGGAGCTGCAGGGCTGTCCGCACCAACCCAGGGGCATTTCGGTGCTCCCGAAGCTCAGTGCCGCCTTTACCCTGGCCACGGTGGTTGGAGCAGGGACACAGAGCCCTGGGACACGGATCCCTGTGCACGGACCCGGGTGGATGCTCGGAGTGCTGCGGGGGCGGCCGGTGACTGATGCGGCTGCAGCCAGAGCCCTGGATTTCACCGGGACTGGATCCTCGGGACAGCCCGGGAGCGCCCAGCACTTCGGGATGGGGCTGGTGCGGTCCCTTGGCCACGGCCCCGCTCCCCGTGGGCTGAATCAGCCCGGATCCCCGTGTCTGTACCAGTCCCGGTTCTCCCGTGTCTGTACCTGTCCCGGATCCCCGTGTCTGTACCGGTCCCGGTTCTCCCGTGTCTGTACCGGTCCCGGTTCCCCCGTGTCTGTACCGGATCCCCGTGTCTGTACCGGTCCCGGTTCTCCCGTGTCTGTACCGGTCCCGGATCCCTGTGTCTGTACCTGTCCCGGTTCTCCCGTGTCTGTACCGGATCCCCGTGTCTGTACCGGTCCTGGATCCCCGTGTCTGTACCGATCCCGGTTCTCCGTGTCTGTACCGGTCCCGGTTCTCCCGTGTCTGTACCGGTCCCGGATCCCCGTGTCTGTACTGGTCCCGGATCCCCGTGTCTGTACCGGTCCCGGTTCTCCCGTGTCTGTACCGGTCCCGGTTCTCCCGTGTCTGTACCTGTCCCGGTTCTCCCGTGTCTGTACCGGATCCCCGTGTCTGTACCGGTCCCGGATCCCCCGTGTCTGTACCGGTCCCGGATCCCCGTGTCTGTACCGGTCCCGGTTCTCCCGTGTCTGTACCGGTCCCGGTTCTCCCGTGTCTGTACCGGTCCCGGTTCTCCCGTGTCTGTACCGGTCCCGGATCCCTGTGTCTGTACCGGTCCCGGATCCCCCGTGTCTGTACTGGTCCCGGTTCTCCCGTGTCTGTACCGGTCCCGGATCCCCGTGTCTGTACTGGTCCCGGTTCTCCCGTGTCTGTACCGGTCCCGGATCCCCGTGTCTGTACCGGTCCCGGATCCCTGTGTCTGTACTGGTCCCGGTTCTCCCGTGTCTGTACCGGTCCCGGATCCCTGTGTCTGTACTGGTCCCGGTTCTCCCGTGTCTGTACCGGTCCCGGATCCCCGTGTCTGTACCGGTCCCAGTTCTCCCGTGTCTGTACCGGTCCCGGTTCTCCCGTGTCTGTACCGGTCCCGGATCCCCGTGTCTGTACTGGTCCCAGTTCTCCCGTGTCTGTACCGGTCCCGGATCCCCGTGTCTGTACCGGTCCCGGTTCTCCCGTGTCTGTACTGGTCCCGGTTCTCCCGTGTCTGTACCGGTCCCGGTTCTCCCGTGTCTGTACTGGTCCCGGTTCTCCCGTGTCTGTACCAGTCCCGGTTCTCCCGTGTCTGTACCGGTCCCGGATCCCCGTGTCTGTACCGGTCCCGGATCCCTGCGGGCTCACACCGTGGCTGCAGTGACATTGGCCCCGCTGTGCTCGGGCCGATCCCCCCTCCCCAGCCCTCCTGGGGGGACTCTCGGGGAGCACCGTGCGCGGGACGGGGCCGGGGGTGATGGAGGGGGGGCTCAGTTTTCCTCCCGCCCCCTTTGGGGAAAACCAACCCGTTTGGTGCTTCCCATTAAACCCTGCCAGTGAGAGGACCAAACAGATACCATGGGTAGAAAGTCAGGGCGAGCTGGGAATGACTGGAGGAGGAGTGGAGAGCTGGGTTTTCTCCCTGCTCCTGTCCTGCTGTTAACAAGTTGTGTGAGGTTAACTCCTCAGGTACAAGGGTGCAGGGAGGGCTGGTTTGTCAAAGCAAATCAGCATAAATTTTGTAGAAAGTATGGATATTGGAGTGAGATTTAAGTTCTTCATGGAAATACAGGCTTTATCTCCACATTCAAATATGTAAAGAAATGCTGGATTGCTTTGGAGAGCTCCGAGGGCTGAAGAGGGAGCCCTGGAATGGCAGCAGGAGCAAGGAGCTGGCAGGCAGCTGCGTGTAAAACCTTCCAGCTTCTTTGCTCCGTGCCCTGTCTTCTCAGCAAGCCACTGGCACTGTGGAGAGCAGGACTTCCTCCAGAGCAAAATAAAGGATTCTTGTAATCACCCTTGATTAGACACTGCCTCACCACTAATGAGCTGGTGTCCATGCCCCATCCCGATGGCGCTGTGCCTCCACAGTGCCGGTCTCCCTGCAGGAGCTCTCCTCACTCACCCCTGCACCTCTCTGAACTGGACCCTGATCCTTCCAAAGCCAAGTGCTTTCAGTGGAGACGTCGCTGGTGAAATTGCAGCTGTGGTCAAGGAGATGTGGGAGCTTTCCCCCTTAGCTGAGGTGCCAGTCCTGCATCACATACCACATCTCTGCCTCTCCATGTGTGTCAGAGTGCTGATCTGGGGCTGCAGCAGAGGTGGTTGGAGCTACTGGAGACTCCCTGGAAAGGTCAGCAGCAAGCTGGGGGTCAGGAGAGTGGAGCTGCACAGAGGAAGATTCCTCTGCAGCGGAGAGGCAACTGTGCAAAGGGGCTCAGAGGAGGGTGGGGAAATGGGAAAAGCTTCTTGGTGCTTAAAGTATTATCTCAGCTGTGATCCCTGGCACCACTGCACACCCTGCAAGTGACCTGGTGGAGCAGCCCCACCCCAGATTCCCCGGGGTAAATGTGGCATCACATGGGCTGGTGCAGTTCAGTGCCCAGCTGTCCCCATGGCTGGAGGATGCCCGCAGCTGGGTGCAGGGGCTCAGGGCAGCCCCAGCCCTAGGATGGCATCCTGACCTCCCCAGCCCCGTGTCTGGCTACCAGCCCCTGCAAGGGGGCAGTGCTGGGGCTGAAGTACTGCTCTCAGTTTGCCAAGGCTGCTCCTCTTTCAGCAAAAAGAAAAGGCCACTGCTGCTTGTGCCCTGCCAGGTCCCTGCCGGGGATGTGCTGGACTGTCCAACCCGCAGGAAAGAGACGGTGAATCTGTCTCAGCAGAGGGCACCTTGGGATGGAAAGGCAACAGCAGCAGTGCCAGGGCCACGTGTGGACATCAGCTGGGCAGGGAGCACACACAGCCCATGCCCTGCACAGCTCTAGAGGGATGTGGCACACCTTGCAGTGCCTCATCCCCAGCCTGGGATCCATGTACATGGTACTGGAAGGATTGCCCAGATGTCCTAGGCTGGCAGACACTTCTGGAGGTCTCTTATCCACACTCAGACAGGTCCATCTTGGGAGGCTGCTCAGGATCTTGTCCAGTAGGTAAAACTACTGGGTAATCTTAGGAATAGCGCTAAGATTCCCTCACCTTTTTCCCATTTTATACTATCCCATTTTTCCTAATATCAAAGCACAAATTTCTATGGTTCATCTCGTGCCCGTTACCTCTCATCCTTCCCCTGCACAACTCCAAGGAGATGTTGGCTCCAGCTTCTCTACACCCTCCAGTCAATAGTTAAAGAGAGCAGTAACACATCTCCATTCTTCCCTTTTTTGTAAAGACTGATCAAACCTACAGGTGTGAGCAGTGTGTGGGACACGGGCAGAGTGGGGGGCACTGCCCTGTGGGAGAGGGGAACGGAGATCCTGCAGGGGAAGAGAAGGACACAAACCTGGAGGGTGCCAGACACCAGGAGCTCCACGGCTCAAAGCACCCCCATTTCCCAAGGGTCTCTGGTGTCCCCAGCCTCACAGAGGGGTGAGGCAGTTCTGCTGCTCCCCGCCCCATCCCCAGCACAGCCACTGCCTGCAGTGCTGTTCTCTGTCCTGGGAAACAGCAGAGACCTGGGGCAGGACACAGCTGAGGGGGCCCTCAGGCTGCTGCTGTCACAGCAGGATCTGGGGGGAAGGAAAAGCAGCAGGTCCTGGCTGCTCCCAGATATCACCAAGCATCTCGTGAGGCTTCCCAGACAGAAAGCTTCTCATTCCTCACACTGTTTCCTTTGAGGAGAGTGGGACCAGGAGCCTTCGGGGCTGTTCTCACCTTGCAGAGACACTTTGAGACACTGCCTGGAATTTGGCATCCCACTGGGAGTCTGGGGCCCTGCGTCACCCACTCTTCTCCCCTGAGCTGCCCTCTGGAACCAGGTGCCACACAGACCCCTGACAGGGATGTGCAGGAGACAGGGATGCTTTGAAGCTGAGCAGACACTTCCCAGATCCCACAGTGCTGGACCCAGCATCAGGCAGAGTGAGGCAAAGATGCCTTTTTCTTGATATTTGCATTTTCTAAAGACCCACAGAGCCGCAGGGAGGTGAGGCAGCAGGTTTGGAGGCTCAGTGCCTAGCTGATGCCTGGAGCAGTACGAGCAGCAGCGATGAACGCAGCTCCCCTGAGCCCAAATCCCTCCCCATGTGCAACCTCTGCCCCTTGCAGCACCCCCCGTGTAAGGACAGCCACCACAACCCCCAGAGATGGGGAGCACCCCCAGGGCTGCCACGGCAGCTGGGACACCAGTGGATGTGTGTCTGCTCCCTAGAAGCCTGGAGGCAGGACAGGCTGAAGGGGTGATTAAGGCTTCCAAGGAGCTGGGGGTTCCTGCAGGGGTGACAAGGACCCCTGTGTGCTTTTGGGACAGTCACACACCCCACGGAGAAAGAGGGAGCAGCCAAAACTGCAGAGAGCACAAAATCCCAATGCAAAGTGTAAATTAAGCCCTTCCTGGGGCCGAGGCTGCCCTCCTGCCCCCGGTGATTCTGCACAGACCAGTGAATCACCGTCCTGTGCCTGATGCTTGCTCCGTGCCAGCGCCCACCTACAGCTTCTTCTTCATGCCATGGTCACCAGAGGAGCCCCAGTGTTGCACCAGGACCCATCCAAACACAGCACAAAGGTGCAGACTCACTCCCAGACCCTTCCACTTCTCAGGCCACGACAGAGGCCAGGACTACCAAACACTACCACAATCAGCTGGCCAGCAGACATGGGGCTGCTCTCTGCTTGACCTTCTTTTCTGCTGACAGAAATGCCCCTCCTGCCCTGGACAGTCCAAAGTCCACAGTCTCATCCTCAGGAATGCCCAGAATGCCTGGGAGAGGGGCAAGAAAAGCAGGAGCTACAAGATATGTTTGTGGGCTTGGGGTTGTGGATGAAGGAGATAAAGCTGGTGAGGGGCACACAGAGAGCTGGGCTCTGCACGCTGCAGTGGATTCACAGGTTTATATTCACCATTTATCAGCTTTGAGGAACTTTTTCCTTCCACATCTAAAATATCAGTGCTAACAAGGCTTTTCCACTTTCAGAGATTTGGGTTTCTCCAAAGGAACTCCACAAAGTCCATCTGCTGACCCCACACAGGCACTTTGTAGGGACACAGGTGTGCTCTGCATCCTTACTGCATCCTTGCCAGCAGGATCTCAAAGGTTTTAAGAGCAGGGCACTCGGATTCCAGTCCAACTGCCCAGCACCTCAGGGTCTCCCATGGGTGACAGTGGCTTTTTGCTGGCATGTGAAGCCTCCAGGGGGGAAACAGCTCCCAGTGCTCCTGCATGACAACACTTTGGGATACCCAAATGGGCTGGTCCAAACCAAGAGCTGCCCGAGCCCCAGATTTCAGGGAGAGCTGTTGGCACTGAATCCAAGGCTCTGGCCGGTGTTTCCCTCTGGAGCAGGCAGATGAGCACTAAGCAGAAACAGTAATGCCTGGCCTGAGCTCCTCAGACTGCAAGGAGGAGAAAACCAAAGGGAGAAAATCTGGGATCAGGCACAGCTTGTGAGAGAAACTGAGCAGGCACAAGGAAACAGCACAGCTCCTGAGCAAATGTTTCCAAATGGCCTTTTGTGTCCTCTGGGCAAGGTGGAGCTCCCAGCCCAGCAAGAGCTGAAATGTCCTGGTCCCTTGGCCACAGCAGTGCTCAGTGTGCCTTCATCCCTGCACTGAGGATGATGAGCATGATTCTGCAGGTGCTTCATGGTTGTGTGTCTGGACTCGAGGCTCAGGGCAGAGAAGTGGAAAGACACCAAACTCCACAGCAAGCAGAGAAAATGGTGGGGAGGGAGCCCAGACCAGGAGGTGGAGGGGACAAGGGCTGGGTGGGAGTGCTCAGAGCACAGCCAGAATTGCAGGACCATTAATCAGAGAGCCACAGAATAGTTTGGGTTGGAGGGGACATTAAAGATCATCTCATTCCACCTTGCACTATCCCAGGTTGGTCCAAGCCCCGTCCAGCCTGACCCCAAACACTTCCAGGGATCCAGGGGCAGCCACAGCTTCTCTGGACACCCTGTGCCAGGGCCTCAGCACCCTCACAGGGAAGAATTCCCCATGAACATGTAATCTAAATCTGCCCTCTGCCTGTGGGAAGCCGTTCTCCCGTATCCTCTCACTATCTGCCCATGTAAAAAGTTGCTCTCCCTCTTTTCTTTAAGCTCCTTTAGGCACTAGAAGGGGCTCTAAGATCTCCCCAGAGCCTTCTCTTCCCCAGGCTGAGCCTCAGACCTCTCAGCCTGCCTTAACAGTGAAGTCAGTCCTGGGGCTGCCTGAAGAGCATGTTTGGTGGGATGGTTTTCCAAGCAATATCTCATTTAATTGAAAAGGAAAAGCTTAATGAAAATGGACAGTGTTCATGGGACTGTAAATGGTAGAAATGTAGTAACAAGTTCAATCAGGAGAGATTATTTCAATGTTTTCTTTCATGCTGTCTTTCTAAAAAAAAAGGTTCCATTTACATATTTTCACCTGCTGGTGTTTTATTTACCCATAGGCCATTTAATATCCACATTGTAGGACTTCAAGGTTTTCAAAGCAAAGCATTTTGCTGGTTTTTTAACACAGTTTATTATATTTTATTTTTTGTTCCATACTAAATATTGGCACGCTGGCTCTTTGTTCTAAGTTCAAGGGAAAGGAAGTTCAGAAGTCTCTGAATTTCCAATGAGTTTCATGACATCTCTTCCCATTTGCTCCTGCTGCTCCATCTCCCTTTTCTGCCACAGGCTCTGCTCGCTTTCTGCTCTTGATGCCATGAGGTAGAAACGCTGTGTGTCCAGCAGTGTTCACTTTACTCAGCTGCTGTTTCCCCAGCGTGGGTACTGCTGGGATTAACGGGATGCTGAGCTCTCTGGAGCAAACTGGTCCATGAACGAGGCTTGCACCCCTCAACGCCTCCAGCCACAGCAGGCAGTGCCGCAGGGGGCAATGCAGAGGGCTGTGCCTGCAGGAAAGGAGAGAGCCTGCTGGGAACAGGTACCGGGACGCCAGCAGATGTCTGATTCTTGTGATTCTTGCTGGGGCAGAGTCCCACAGAATCGTGGGAGCTTCCGAGCTGGAAGGGACCCACGAGAGCCGCTGAATTCGACTCCTGCACGAGGGGAGGTGCAGGACGGGAGATGCAGGACCTGCCCCATCCCAAAGCCACCAGCTGGTGCCCAGCTCAGTGCAGGAGAGGCGGCAGCCAAACCTCGGCTGCACTTGCGCTGCTGGCAGCTCCCTGCAGGACCGGAGCAGGTGCGCGGCCGGGGGAGGCAGCGCTGGGGCTGCTTCGAGCCGATGCGCACGGAGCCGTGTGCGACCGCCAGCACTCCTCCTCCTTCCCTCTGCCCCCCGCTGCCAGGACACGGCACCGGGGGAGAGCGGGGGATGCCCCGCTGCCGTCCCCTCGCCGAGGTGCGGGCGCTGCTCCCTGCCGGAGCCCGGCCGGGGGATGGAGGGAGCTGCCGCTCTCCGGCCGCACTCCCTGGGCTCCGGCTCGCTCAGCCCCATCCCGCTTCTCCTCCCCTCCACCGCCGAGAGCCGCGGCCGAGCCCGGCTCTGTGCATCGTCCTTCCAGCGGCGGGCCCCGCTCCCCCCTCTGCTCCCTGCCCGCCCCCCAGGCTAAGCAATATGCCACAGCCTCCCCTGTCTCCCGCCCTTTCTTGAAGAATAAGCTCATAAATCTGCCCGGGGCAACGAAAACACTGAGCTCATGGCCCTTAGATCTGTGTGGGAGGAGCTCTCGCTGGCGATTAAAGGAGTTTAAGGTTTGCTTTGAAAAGCTCTTTGATTCTGGTAGGGGCTCCGGTGCCAAAAGGCAGCGATGGGGATGCAAACGCCTCTCCCCCTCTGCACCTGCCTGGGTCAGGGAGCGCAGCGGCGCGGGGGAGGGAAGGGGAAGCGCAGCGCTTCCCGGCGCTCTGCAGTGGGAGCTAAGGACCCCTGTCACCCTGTCACCCTGCCACCTTGTCACCTTGTCACCCTGTCACCCTGTCACCCTGCCACCTTGTCACCCTGTCACCCTGCCACCCTGCCACCTTGTCACCCTGCCACCTTGTCACCCTGCCACCTTGTCACCCTGTCACCCTGAAACCCTGTCACCCCGCCACCCTGTCACCCCTCCTGGGAGCGTGGGGAGCATCCTCTGCTCACAGCAGGCTGCTGCTGCCTGAGAGACCAGACACTCAGCTGTGATGGCAAATACCGCCATGCCTGTGGGACACCAGCTCCGAGGGGCCGGGTCGGGTCCCAGGCTGGGTCCGGTCTGAGGTTAGGTCAGGTCTCAGGTTAGGTCGGGTCTCAGGTTAGGTCAGGTCTCAGGCTGGGTCAGGTCTCAGGCTGGGTCCGGTCTCAGGTTAGGTCAGGTCTCAGGTTAGGTCGGGTCTCAGGTTAGGTCAGGTCTCAGGCTGGGTCAGGTCTCAGGCTGGGTCCGGTCTCAGGTTAGGTCAGGTCTCAGGTTAGGTCAGGTCTCAGGTTAGGTCAGGTCTCAGGTTAGGTCAGGTCTCAGGTTAGGTCGGGTCTCAGGTTAGGTCGGGTCTCAGGTTAGGTCAGGTCTCAGGTTAGGTCAGGTCTCAGGCTGGGTCAGGTCTCAGGCTGGGTCCGGTCTCAGGTTAGGTCAGGTCTCAGGTTAGGTCAGGTCTCAGGTTAGGTCGGGTCTCAGGTTAGGTCGGGTCTGAGGTTAGGTTGGGTCTCAGGCTGGGCCCGATCTCAGGTTAGGTCAGGTCTCAGGCTGGGCCCGGTCTCAGGCTGGGTCAGGTCTCAGGTTAGGTCGGGTCTCAGGTTAGGTCAGGTCTCAGGTTAGGTCAGGTCTCAGGTTAGGTCGGGTCTGAGGTTAGGTCGGGTCTCAGGCTGGGCCCGGTCTCAGGCTGGGTCAGGTCTCAGGCACAGGGACCCTGCCTGTGGGACAAGGACCAAAGGCAGAGCAGCAGAGGTCAGGACAGGGATCACCAAACAGCGCTCTGAAAAGTAGTGGGAAGGGACAGGGCAGGACTGTCAGGGGTGTCAGGGCTGGGAGGAGTCTGGGGTCTTGGACAAGGGTTTGAGGAGCAGAAAAATTCAGAATGGTCTTTGTGAGGAGCAGCAGGACCCAGCACGAGCATCGTGTTGCAGCCCAGTCGAAACAGAGCCAGGCTCCAGCCCGTGAGGAGGCAGGAGCTGTGCCAGAATGGAGAGCAGGGGGAGGATTCAGGGAAGCTCAGGTGGTGCCTCCAGTCCTGCAGGGATGCACCAAGGGCCCAAAAAGGGCTCCTGTAAAACCATTCCCAGATGCAGCGGCCCAGGCTTTGCCGGCAGCGATGAAGGAGGGCAGCTCCCGGTCTCCTCCCCTCCATGAATGGACGGGTCTCTCAAGCTACCCACAGCTCTCTGTCTCCCTTTGCCTTGTTTGCAGGCCTTCCCGTAGCTGTTTCAACGCCTTTGAAGGATTTGCAAATGAAAAGCAGTCCCCATGGGAGTGGAGCGAGTAGAACACACCTGTAAGGGCAGGACAAGCTCAAGGGACACGCTGTCTCTCCTTGTGAGCAGCCACAGGTCCCACTACAAAGAGAGCCCTGGAGACAGGATGGTTTCCAGTACTGAACATCCCCGTGGGGCACCAATTAGGAACATTCCCTTCCTTCAAAGGGAAGGTGAAGCCCCAGCACCACGTGTCGTCCCATCAGATGTGCCATGGTGGGAACCGCAGGCGTGGAAGGGGAGCAGAAATGTGGCCTCCTCTGCCAAGTATGGCAGGGGAGAGCAGGGGCAGGCAGGCCTGGGAGCTGCCCTACGCACTGAGAGGTTCTGTAACGCGACACTGAGCCCTGAAGGCCACCAGCCCCGGGGACATGGCCCCCTTCACCCCTGCCAGTGCCACCTCTGGGTGCTGGCGATGCCACGGAGCAGTGGGTGCTGCTGGCAGTGAGACGTGTGGCCAGCATCAGGGATCTCAGGGACCTGCAGGATCAGAAGGCACAGATCACCTTCCCAAGGATGTTGTCTGATGTGGGGATGGCTCTGGGTATAATTGTGTCTTGAAACTTCGAGAGAATTCACAACCGTGGGCATTTCCCAACCTCAGTAAAGCAAATGTTCATCTTTGCATGAAACCTGCAGGAAAGACATTTGCACCTTTAGATAGAAATTAATGTTTTGTCTTTCCCAGAGAACACAAGAAAAAATTCTGGTTGTGGGAAACGCTGCAGTTCTGCATCCCTGAAAGTGTCCCCAGCATCCCCTCAGAGCCTGGGGGCTGAGAAAGGAAATGGCCATGTGAGCATTTCATCTTAGAATCACAGAATCCCAGAATGGTTTGTGTTGGAAAGAACCTGAAAGCTCATCCTGTTCCACCAGCTGCCATGGGCAGGAACACCTCCCACTGTCCCAGGCTGCTCCAAGCTCCATCCAACCTGGCCTTGGACACTTCCAGGGATCCAGGGACAGCCACAGCTGCTCTGGGCACCCTGTGCCAGGGCCTGCCCACCCTCACAGGCAAGGATTCCTTCCCAATATCCCAATATCCCAATATCCCAATATCCCAATATCCCAATATCCCAATATCCCAATATCCCAATATCTCTGGCAGTGGGAAGCCGTTCCCCCTTGTCCTGTCTCTCCAGGCCCTTGTGCATACTCCCTCTTCCAGCTCTCCTGGAGCCCCTTTAGGCCCTGGAAGGGGCTCTGAGCTCTCCCTGGAGGTTTCTACAGGTGAACACCCCCAGCTCTCCCAGCCTGGCCCCAGAGCGGAGTGTGAGCAGCTTCGAGGTCTGCTCTGGGTTTGTTCCACTCCCCAGGCAGCACTGGCTGAGGACACAAACCAGCAGCTCTGCGCTGCTCCGCCCGCTGCTCCCAGGGAAGAACGAGGTGTGGATCCGTGTGGCTGCACACACAGGGGCATGGCAGTGGTCAGATATTGTCCCAGACTGTCCCAGGGCCCTGTGCCAAAACTGGAAGGTCTCCCCATACGCCAAAGGACAGAGATGTACATTTAGGGTCAGGTGTGTGGGACTGGCAGAACCAAAGGTGCCAGAACCGGGACAGGGCCTTGGTTATAGGTGCAGGTGAGGTTTGTGTGCTGCACTGATTTCCTGTGGCAATGTGTTCCACGGATTAACGAGGTCCTGTTGCACAGAGTGGTGTAACATGTGCCCTGAAAACACCGTGTGGGGCTTTCTAGAGCGTGGAGCAGCCTTCCTGTGCACGCTGCCTGGAACTTCTCTGCAGCTCAGGGCCAAGCAGCAGGTTCCTGTGCTGCAGGTTGTGTTTGCAGCTGCGTCCTGTGCAGGGAAGTGCCTGCCAGTTTAGGTATTGTTGTGCTTTCATGTGGTGTAAGACAGCAGAAGATTTATTAGTGACAAAAGCATGAATGCTGGAAGCCGTGATTTATTGGAGAAGGGGGAGAGGAAATGTGTTGCAGCCCATGCTGGTTAGTGTGGTGTGTCTGAGGTGAGCTCGCACACGCTGGGGAAACCGCCCTGCTCCTCCACTGAGAGCTCGGGCTCACCTGGAGAGACCCTGGGGGGCCAAGTCCTCCTCCAGGGGTGACCTGACCCTGACCATCTCACAGAAGCTCTGAGGAAAGGGGCACAAGGGCTCAGACTTTCGGGAGCAGACAGGTGTCCCACAAGCTTTGCCTCCCATGTGCGGTGTAGGTGGGAGACACAAAGGACAGTGCAGCACAAGGAACAGATTTCTAGCTCTGTCCCAGCCTTATGGTTGACCCCAAAGCCCTTTTCTTTTCCTGTGCCTCAGTTTCACAATCTTTCAAGCACTACTAACAAACCCTTCCCAACGTGCTTTGAGATGAGTTGATCAAACCGGTGCTCCGGAAGAGCTGGAGACTCTCTGCACTTTCCAGCCACATGTCTGGACCTCTCAAGCTAAAATACCTTTTAAAAGTTCATTAAAAACTTCTTGAGCTTTCCATTTGTTCACCCACCACATGAAGAAGAGCAGCACTGAACTCTCAGATTTAGTGCCTGCCTTTCATGTCCGCTGACCTCATCGCTTCTCGCTCCCGGAGCTGCCACAAGTCAGAGCAGCTACTGGAACACTCCTCACAGCCACAGGCAGCAGCTGCTCAGAGCTCGTGGGCAGCACTGGAGCACTCCACGGAGGAAGTGAACCCAGCTGGGAAATGTCAGCTTGGCCAGAGATGCTGCAAACCCCAAATCTGTTTTCTGCAGGAAGCTCCGTAACTTTCAGCACGATTCCTCCTGAATGGATGGGGGTAAATGGCTAAAAAGGAGGGGAAAGGCTGGCTGGGGTTAAACAAATAGGGATGTGCTCTTCAGGTTTCCCAGGCAGTTAAAAGTAAACCAAACCAAAACACAACGTGTTTTCTCTGACTATCCCCAAAACATTTTGCTTTGACCCAAAATAGAGTAGTTTCTTTTTTGAGTCACCTGAAAATCTTTAAATCCTTTTTTTAAAAAAGAGAGGGTCTTACAGTGAAAAATTCCACCATTTCCCGCCAGCCCCACTGGTTTTTTAGTGGAACATAATTTTTTCTGTGAACTTACTTTTGACCAATGCACTGTGGGTTCTACCTTGCCTGGAAGTCGCAGTCATCCAGATGAGCTTGTGCTGTCACTTGCTTTTCCTTTCAACACCGTTTGTGTCTTTTCACCTCCCACTGCACAGACACAAAGGTCTCATGGGAGCATCACCCTCATCCCAAGGCTGTGCTCAGTTCCCAGGGAGACTAAAGAGGGGCTGGGAGAGGGAAGGAAAGAATCCATGAGGGCTCTTTTTAGCTTCAGAGAGCTCCTCTGGCTCTCCTGACTACCTCTGGCTACTGCCAAGGCACCTTTGAAACACCTTTGAAACATCTCCAGCATGTTGGGCATCATGACTGGGCTGGAGGGGAAATCCACACTCCCTTTGAAGTCTGGATACTTGAACAGTCTTAGAATTATAGGGCTGTAATGTACAGGAATGTGTGGGGCTGTAATTGTGACTTAGATCCTTGGATGAAAGGTGCTATGTACATACAAAAGGTATTATCATTATTGCTGCTATTATTACTATTATTATTACCATTATTATTGCTATTATTATTATTATAGGCCTGCAATATGTGGATTGGAGATGAAAGTAGCACCAAAAAGATCCTGAAATACAAGATGTGTCTTAAGGAAATTTCAGCTTGGAATTGGGTTTTGTCTACACAGGAAAAGCGGAGCCGACTGGCTCCGCTGCACTGACAGCTCTGGGGTTTGATGGAAGAACTCCTGCATGCAGGCATGATTCCCAAATCCAAGCTTCTCTGGCCTCTGGAAGGGTGTTTCCTGTAAGAGCAATTCCAGAGCAGTTTTAGCACAAAAAGTGAAATCAGACATTCTCACCATTCTTTACGAGACACCCCGATTGCTCTGCAGACATCACAAAATAACTCCCTGGTGTTTGAGCGATTCTCTGTCACATCGTGCAGCTGCGTGTCCCTGAGAGTGACCCAGGGCCCAGAGCACTCTGATAATACAGAGCTGATGGTAAAGGGGAGGAGATGGGGTCCTGTTTGGAAATCCCAGCGCTGTTTATTGTCTGCATCGTGGGTACAGCCTCCAACGTGCTCCAGGAACGAGAGCCAAAAATGGCCCAAGGATCCAGGGTTACACAGCAGACAAATGGGTGGTGCTGAGGGTCAGGGTCCAATAGGAATAGGGAAAAATGGTGCAGAGGGGTAAATAGGAACTGGGGGGACTAATGGGGTCACAGGGGTGGAACACCGCAGCAAAAAGAACCCAGTGGGGTCCAAGGGAAGGAAGAACATTCCAGGAGGGGTGCACATATGGTGAACAGGGGCTGAACAGGGTGACATAAACTTAACAAACCAATAGAGAAACGAAACCTAAGAAATATTAACATGTGTCTGCAAAGGCCCATGGGAGGAAGGTTTTTCTCACCCTCATCTAAAAGGGGATCTCAGGCCCCTAGGCGTCCATAATTCGGGGTGAGGAGTTCGGGAATGGGTGTCCTCATAGAGCTGAGAGGCTGGAGTGGGACCTGGAGTAGAACCTGGAGTAGGACCTGGAGTGGGATCTGGAATGGGACCTGGAGCAGAACCTGGAGTGGGACCTGGAGTGGAACCTGGAGCAAGTTCCTGGTGTCGCTGGGCTGAGAGAGCTCCTGTGCTGATCCTCCTGCACTCCAGCAGAGACGAGCCCAGACCCCGCACCCTGCCCTCTTCAGCCTACTTCCAGCCCCAATCACTCCTCTCCCGGAGTGGCCTGGATGCAGTGCATGCAGAAATCCGGGATCAGCTGCAATCCTTACACGCGCTGTGGGTCTGCACAGCCTTCACCATCAGCCTCTCCCGCTGGTCCTGCTGTTCTGCACCCAGGTCTCACCAACGGGCACTGGAGTGGGACTGCCCGGGACACTCCCGTGGGGATTTTCTCCTGTGTCACAGGCTCTGCAGAGAATCAGGTTTCACTTTCTACCTGAACCGCAGAGCAACACCTGACCCACGCTGGGGAGCCTGACTCAGGTCCATCCACAGCAGTTTTTTCCATTGCTAAACTCCCGCAAGAGCGATCTGGCTGCTCGCAGGAGGGTTCAGCTCCCCAGCTCTCCCCAGCTCTTTCCCAATTGCACCGATAAGCGGAGATTTTCCCCACGGAGCCGGGAGCGCCGGTGCCTCCCCACCCGTGGCGCAGGAGCCCCGGCAGCAGCGTGTGCTGGAGACACACGGGGAGAGCAGAGGAAAGGCTGCTCCCGGGGCGCGGGGACCACCCTGCGGAGGATGTGACAACGCAAGGGCTCTGATGCCTTGTGGCTTCCCGGCGACACCGCAGGGTCTGCCAGCGCTGGTGGAGACGCGCTCGCTCCTCGGGGTAGCAGACATCGCTGAGAGGAGCCAACTCCCAGGCATCTCCGAAACACAGCCTGTCCCTGCCGAGGAGCTGCCAGCGCTGCCAGGACATCGCTGGGCTTGGCTGGGCACCACCTCAGCCCAAATCCCTGCAGGCGTCTCTTTGTCCTTAGAAGGCAGCGAGCGCGGTGAGGAACGCAGCTGGGATTCATCTCCTACCTTGGGCTCCCAGCTCCAGCCGAGCAGCCAAGTCTCACACAGCACGGAGCTGCTCTCCTCCTCTGCTGCCGCAGATGCTCGCAGACTCTGTGTCTGTAAAGCCTGCCCCGTTTGGGGAGGCAGGGCTGTGATGCTGGCTGGCCACAGAGACCCGGGCTGCTGTGGTTTAGGTGCTGGCAGGATCAGCAGCTCCCCGGGGAAGCGCTCAGAAATGCCTGGATTGTCAGCGCTGGTACCGCAAGGGGAATCCGCCCGCGAGGGCTGCGTCAGGGGAGGAACGACAGGCTCCTGTCTGCCACGTGTCCCCGTCACCACGATGCGTCCTGTTGGGTTGCATCTCTGGCTGAATTTCACAGCTGCTGTTTTTGAAATGTCCCCTTTGAAATGAGAAGGCCAGAAGTCCAAAAGGCGTTTTTCGAATGTTTTCAGCCATAGTGTTTCTTTTCGGGAAGTCGGAACGCAGATCAGCCAAAAATTACGGAAAACCAACAGCAATTTTCAGTTCTGATAAAAATGCCATTCTCAATTTCACAGTGTCAACAACTGTTTTTAACTTACAGTTTCCTGCAAGCGGAGTCAAATATCTGGAGGCAGCTATCCCCTGGGATCCCAGGAGCTTATCCATCTCTGTCACTCAGCATAGTCCCTTCTCCCAGGACCGTTTCTGTTGCCTCCAAAGAGATGCAGAATGCTGCTCTGGCCCAGGGTCTGAGCTGTGTGTGGATGGCAATAATATTTATGGAACTGGCTGGATTGTTCTTCTCTCCACACTGAGGTTCAGCTCAGAGAGGAAGGGGAAGCCGCAGCTGAGAATGGTGCTGGCTGATAAAGTCATGGCAGCAGAGATTAGGTGGGAAAATCAAGTAACAAAGCCCAGGACCATGGGCTTTAAAATAAAGCTCCAGAATCCTGAGGAGCAGGAAATCTTGCCTGATGAAGCAGATGGGGAGCAGAGTCTCTCCTTCTGTGTCCTGGGCTCTTTGCAGGCAGCCCAGGATTAGGGTTGCACGCTGATGGGGCTGCCCCAGAAGGAAGGCAGGCTGGGATGGTTGAGTGGCTCCTCAAAGGTCATTGTGCTACAGTCCAAGGAGAAGAAGAGGTGGTGTGGGCTGGGACTTCTCAGAAGAGCTGATCAGCAAACAGGACCCCGCAGTTCTCACCCTGGCTGCAGCGTTGCCATCCAGGGAAAAGTGTGAGACACTCGATGAGCTGCAGCAAACCCACGGCTGGCTGCATTGGCACGAGCGCTTCCCTGCAGGGCAGCTGTGCGTGCTGCTCCTGAGCAGCGGCTCAGATCCCACCCAAAACTGCCTGGTCCCTCTCCCCAGTGGGAGCAGGGACAGAATCAGAAGGGCAGCACTGGGAACTCTCATGGGTCGAGACAAAGACAGTTCAGGAGGCAGAGCAAAGCTGGGTGTGCAAGAAGAACAAAACAAGGGAATCCTGCACCGCTTCCCACTCCAGTCAGGTGTTTCCAGGGAAGCAAGGCTTTGTCACACCTCGTGGTTCCTTGGGAAGACAAATGTCACAATCACAAACGTGCCTCCTTGCTGCCCTTTTCCCTTCCAGCCTGATGTCAGAGGATGTGGGATCCTTTGGATCAGCTCACATCACGGCTCTCCAGGCTCTGTTCCATCCCCACTTCTCACATGTGCCCAGACTGCTCCTGGTGGGGACAGAGAGGGGGAAAGCTGCTGTGCACACGCTCCTCAGCAGCAGCCAGGACACTGCTGTGTTATCAGCATCCTCACAGACCCAAACTATGGCACCCCACGGGCTGCTGTGAGGAAAACATTCTCCATCCCAGCCAGAACCAGTTCATATCTCCATCAGCTTGCCCAGCTCCAGCTGCTTGCACTTCTCCCTGGCAGGTTTTTGCAGGCTGATGTGGAGCTCAAGGCTCTCTTCCCAGATCCTGTTATCACCACATTATTCATGGCCACAACAGATGAGAATCATGCTTTAGCTAATCTGATTGTTGGCCTTGGTCTTCCAGAGCGTGGTGTAGATGCCTGTTGCTGTTACAGGCAGGATTCTGATCAATCATGATAAATCAATCCAGTTCTGATCAATCAATCCAATTTATTCACTTTCTATCTGGTTCTTTCTGTAATGATTTCCATCAGTTATGTGACATACTCCCTGGCCATGTTTCTCACAGCAGTTTGGGGGGTACAGAGATAATATTGATGCCCTGTTGCTCCAGTACCACCAACTTTCCCAGAGTCCCACACAACTGGTTACACAACAGCTCGAGCCTTCTGGGGCAGGGCCCAGCCATACCACGATTTTTCTAAAGGCCCAAATAAAAATTAATATTTAGTTATGACATTCTTCTGCTTGGCAGATGTGAGGGAGTTTTGGATCTGTGCAGTTTTGTGTCTGAGGTCTGACTGGGTGACATCAGAAGTTTTTCATGGTTCCTTTGCCTGTCCTTGCTATTCCTGATCGAGACTGAATTTTCACCACACCCAGCAGGTCCATGATTGGACATAAAAGGGTTTTTTGTTACCCTGAGACATTGGGGTATCTTGTCTGGGGGTGACCTGTCCCACCTGCATGGCTGCAGTTCTTCTTAGCACGTGAGGGAGTCCTGGAGTTGTACTGGAGGAGCTTTGTCTCCCTTTGTTACTCATTATTTGTCTCACAACGCTTCTTATTTTAAAGTTCCACCTTGGCTAGCCCAGATCTTGGATGTGTGACAGATCTCCAGGGCTGGGACTGATGTTCTGTGTGTTCTCTGAAACAGAGCTCGGGTGCTGTCTTCTGAGATTGAGATCTTCAGAAGGGAAATGAGCAGAGGTGTTTCTGTACACCCAATGCACCATCAAGGGGTGGGGTCTGGAGCAGCAGTGAGGAGAGGCTGAGGGATCTGGGGGGATGCTGAGGGATCTGGGGGGATGCTGAGGGATCTGGAGGACAGGAGGCTCAGGGGGGATCCTGTGACTCTGCACAACTCCCTGACAGGAGGGGGCAGCCAGGGGAAGTCAGGCTCTGCTCCCAGGGAACAGGGACAGGAGGAGAGGGAACAGCCTCAAGCTGTGCCAGGGGAGGTTTAGGCTGGATATTGGGGAAAACCCCTCCTTGAAAGAGTTGTCAAGACCTAGCACAAGATGTCCAGGGCAGTGCTGGAGTCACCATCCCTAGAATTGTTCAGAAGATATGTGGATGTGGCACTTGGGACATGGTTTAGTGGTGGCCTTGGCAGTGCTGGGTTGATGTCATGACTCGATCTTGGAGGCCTTTTCCTGCCTCAATGATTCCATAATTCCATGATCAAGCAGACCTTAGAGGAGACCTGGTTTTGCCCTGGCACAGCACTGAGATTCCTGTGGGGCGCTGGAGGTGCCCAGATCCCAAGCAGACACAGACTGCACGTGTTCAGAGAGTGTTCAGGGGGATGGAGGATCAGACCACGGCAGTCATACCTGACAGGTCACCTTGAGCTGTCTGCCAGAAACTTTCCAGAGCTGTTAGAGGAGCCAGAAGCAAACACTGCCAGCTCAGGGAGCAGGGAAGCCACCTGCCCAGCATCCTCCTCAAATGCAGATCCCGAGCTGCTGGGAAAGGAGCCTCTGTGGAGGCCAGGGCTGAGCCACAGAAATCTGCCCTGTGGCCAGAGCAGCAGGAGCTCATGAGGACAGAAGGTGCAGGGAGCAGCAGAGTGCCCCCTCCTTCCTCATCTCAGCCTCTTGGGTGGTGTCTGCAGTGGTGGAGGTGGTGTGGGGCTGGCATTTCACCTTCCCTTGGCCAGCTGCTACTGGGACTTCCCCACCTGGCATCCAGCAGCTGTGAGCAGAGCTGTTTGCCCCGTGGATTCTGAAGAACGTGGAACCTTCATCAGCCAGGAGCCTGCCATGGTCTTTGATGGCTTTCTGTGTGCCAGGAAAGGTGTTCCACTGTTCACATTCCTTAGATGGTGCCCACCAGATGTTTCCTGGGAACACCTGTGGGCTGTTTCCCACAGGTGGATCCTGTCAGCTCCAGGCTCTCAGATATTGTCATTTTGGAATATTGCTGGCTTCTGCTGTTGCTCACACTGGTGAAACTTGTCTGGACAGGACAGATGATCTTTTGGTGCATGGGCAGAGGGAATGCTGGTGAATCACCCACAGGGCATCTGATTTCCAGACATGGCCCACATGCTTCTCTGCCTTTCTCCCAGGAGACCAGGCCACGGGTTCTGGGCTCGTTGCACCATCAGTGTGTGTCAGAGGGAGGGAGCAGAGCTGGCACTCAGGGCTTTCCACCAGAGCAGCATCCACTGCCAGCAGGCAAAGGTTCCCACATTCTGCAGCTGCCTTGGAGCTGGGAGCAAAAGGGACTGGTGGGATGTCCTCTGTCATTCATGAGGAACATCTGGGTCAGCTCCTGGAGCTGTGGGAGGATTGAAGAGCAGGAGCAGCCTGACGCTGCAGTAGGGAGGGTCCTTGGCAGCTCTTTCCACCTGAGATCCCCTGCAGGTCACCTCCTGCTGGCTGTGTGTGGTGACAGTGTCCCTCAGGCACGATGGAGATGGCCAGGGGATGCAGAGCATGTGGCATCAGGCTCCTCGGGACACAGCCCCAGCAGGGAGGTCCCGTTCCCCTCTCTGGGCCAGAGCACGGGTTAGGAACGGGCTGCCTCACCCCAGAGCCCTGCCTCCCACCCCTTGCTGTCCCACAGATTGCCCCACCTGCTGATCTCACCGCCAGCACCAGAAGGAGCTGGGTAGAACCAGTGCTGAGCACTCAGGCAGCCGGAGGTGGGGAGTTTGCACAAGTTCTGCTGATGATTTCCCAATCCAGGAGAGCACCGGGGAACGTTGGGCCTGCCCATAGATCTTGGCCATTGCCAGGGTAACCCCCTGCAGCTTAAAAACTCCTTCTAATTAGTGAACCCTCCCATTACAAGTCACAATGGAACAATTCATTATTAGTGAAGTGTGCAGGCTCTGCATTCCTCTGGCTCTGCTGCTTCTGCAAGAATGTGGGGACTGATCTAAGTAGATAACCCATCTCATCTGAGCCATCTTTGGTGATTTAATAGTTCTACTCTCTAAGTCTTTGGCAATTACCTGCTTCTTAATCCTCCACATCCACCAGCCAAATGGATTTGCACTGAATCATAGCTATAAAAAAAAGGAAATAGAAACACTCTGCTTGAGGGTCCCTTCGCTGCTGACACCACAGCAACCAGCAGGGATGTCAAAACACGAGCTTCCAAACTTCCTCCAAGTGGGAGCACTCAAACTGAGTCCTGCTGTCAAAAGCTTCTGCTTCCCTCTGGAATTCTCCTTACTCGATGGTGCCTGTGAATTTCCTCTGTGTAAGAGAATTATTTTTTGCCCCTCTGAGGGAGCAGGTTCCCGGATGGATGGGATGGAGGGGAGCACTGTCCCAGTGCTGGCAGACAGGGATGGGCAGCTCCGGGTGGGCTGTGGATGCACAGCCCTGTGGGGCTGCAGAACTTTTCCAGAGGGAAGGTAGAACATCCTCTGATCATAGCAGGGAGCTGTGTCCCAGGAGTAACTTTCTTTTCTCCACGTGGAGGGCACAGTGCCTAGGACAGAGCAAGGTGACTTATGATGTTAAAGGAGTTCTGTTCTCATGCCATTTGCACTCCTCCCATCAGGAAATTGCCTGTCTGGCTTCTCCTCTGGTGAGGGAGGTGCAAACACTCCAACACGGACACTTGGCACCTGTCAGCCACAGGGACCACGGTGAGATTGACTGGGTGGATCTGCTGTAGCCCTGTGTTCCCACCTCACGGCCCATCTCATCCAGAATTATCCCGGAGACAACAGAGTGAGTCTCGGCCGTGATTTCCTCAGGGAGCTGTGCTTGTGTCAGGGCTGTTCCCCAGGTGGGTTTTTATCTGTGGGCTGGGTTTGCTTACGTTGCACCCAGGGTGCCCACAGAGCCTGGCTGCCTGGGGGATGCACGGGCAGGTGACCACCCCGGATTCTGTTCAGTCTGTCAGTGTGAGGGAGCTCGTGGCTCTCTCAAGGCAGCTGTGCATGGCCAAGGATGGGCTTTGCTGCACACTGCTGGTGTAGGCAGCTGGCTCTTCATATTCCTCCTTTCCAAGCGTTTCAGATGTCTCTAGTCTGTTTTCCTGACAAGAACCTGGAGAGGGAAGAAAGCCTTCAAGAACCCATCTGACACTCACATGCTGTGCTGTGAGTCTCCTCTGGAGCAGCTACTGAAACCAGAACAAAACAGAAACAGAGATGTTTTTTCCAGACAGAAATAAGGTCTGTGGGATAGGAAAAGGCTGGATTAGAGCTCAAAGCAGGAATCACTAAGAGACGCAGAGGCAGAGTTGGCAGCTGAGTGTAGGAGGATTTGGGGATTATTTATTGGGCCATTATTTATCGGGCCATTATTTATCATGTAGGTATGACACTGCTGGGGAGGGGTTTCCCTGGACATGGAGCCTGTGTAGAGATTCCATCTACCACGGTGTGTCCTGGATTTCCCAGGGTCTGATGGATGGCAAATTTTCAGGAGATTTTCAGTGGCTTTCCAGAAGTTGTCCAATGTGCATAACTCTCAAAGCAAAGAAATGCTGCTCTGTGAGTTCCCTCGTGATCAGTATTTGTTTGAATTTGACACTCTGGAGGGTCACCAGCGTAGATGAGAGAGGGGGGAGTGCTTTTTCAAACATGTCTTCATGGGGATTCATGAAACAGAGGAAGAACTCAAAGCAGCAAAGATGTAATTTATTGGGTGGATCTGGGCAGAAAATGTGAAAGGTTCCCCACAAAAACAACAGTTACATTTTTAGATGAGAGTGAAGTTTGTAGGTGTTTTGTCTAGACTGTCTCTTCTTTTGATGAAGTTGGAGACTCCCAACAATGAAAATCTGGCTGGGCTTTAAAGACTTCCTTTGATATTTTCAGAAGGGACTGTAAAGGCCTTTCAGAAGGCACAGTCTGGCCTAGGTGAGAAATCTGGCATTTTGTAATTTAGTGTGACAGAGAGGGAAATAATTGATAGCCCTCAACCTGTCAGTCCAGACAATTGTACAGATAAATGAAAGGAGTAATGCTATGGGAAGCAGGATATAAAATACATGTCAATCAAACACTGCAAGCCAAGGCATCATCCCAGAGTTTAGTTTAGTTTAGTTTCTGTATTTACCCATTACATTAAAGTGGATGCATAGCAGTGAAGGACTCTTTTATTCCCAATACGATAAGAAGTTCTTTCCAAAACATGGATTTAATCTGAGGCTTGCACTGAGAAATTCCAATAGGCAGCAAGTTCACAAGTTAAGAAAAGCTGAGCTGCTCCTTTATAGTAGGAAGGTAGGTACACAGTAGAAGGTGTATTGTCTTAATTAGGCGGATTAATGAGGCCAAAAAAAGCCATTCTGATTCCCCAGAGGTAGGAAATGTAAACTTACATCAAAACATAACTAAAGAGAGCTGGTGTGATTACAGATGCAGAGGCATCTCCAGTTCCTCAGCCTTGATCTATTTGCAGGGTTTGGCCTATAAAACGCACTCCTGGCTGTCCCCAGGCATGTTGGGCTGGTCAAAAAGAATATGGGGAGAAGTTTCTAATCTCTGAACAACCTCCTGTGTCAGAAACGTGGCTTGCTCATACCTTGAACCAAGCATTCCATTTTGGGCTCACAGCTGTCTCCCAGCCAGGGTAAGCAGGGTGATGTGTGCATGCATGAAATCATGGAATCTCCTGAGCTGGGAAAGACCCGCAGGGATCATCCAGTGCAACCCCTGCCCTGCACAGGCATCCCAACAATCCCACCCTGGGCATCCCTGAGAGCGCTGTCCAAAGGCTCCTGGAGCTCTGGCAGCCTCGGGGCCGTGCCCATTCCCTGGGGAGCCTGGGCAGTGCCCAGCACCTCTGGGGGAAGAACCTTTCCATGCTATCCAGCCTGACCCTGCCCTGGCACAGCTCCAGCCCTTCTCTGGGGTCCTGTCCCTGCTCACAGCGAGCAGAGATGGGAGCAGCCCCTCTGCTGCCCCTTGGGAGGGGGCTGCAGACTGGGATGAGCTCTGAACTGCAGATTGGGATGAGCTCTGAACTGCAGACTGAGGTGAGCTCTGAACTGCAGACTGGGGTGAGCTCTGAACTGCAGATTGAGATGAGCTCTGAACTGCAGATTGGGATGAGCTCTGAAGTGCAGACTGGGATGAGCTCTGAACTGCAGATTGGGATGAGCTCTGAAGTGCAGACTGGGATGAGTTCTGAAATGCAGATTGAGATGAGCTCTGAACTGCAGATTGAGATGAGCTCTGAACTGCAGATTGGGGTGAGCTCTGAACTGCAGATTGAGATGAGCTCTGAACTGCAGATTGGGGTGAGCTCTGAACTGCAGATTGAGATGAGCTCTGAACTGCAGACTGGGATGAGCTCTGAACTGCAGATGGGGATGAGCTCTGAACTGCAGATTGAGATGAGCTCTGAACTGCAGATTGAGATGAGCTCTGAACTGCAGATTGAGATGAGCTCTGAACAGCAGATTGGGATGAGCTCTGAACTGCAGATTGGGGTGAGCTCTGAACTGCAGACTGGGATGAGCTCTGAACTGCAGATGGGGATGAGCTCTGAACTGCAGATTGAGATGAGCTCTGAACTGCAGATGGGGATGAGCTCTGAACTGCAGATTGGGGTGAGCTCTGAACTGCAGACTGGGATGAGCTCTGAACTGCAGATTGAGATGAGCTCTGAACAGCAGATTGGGATGAGCTCTGAACTGCAGATTGAGATGAGCTCTGAACTGCAGATTGAGATGAGCTCTGAACTGCAGACTGGGATGAGCTCTGAACTGCAGATTGAGATGAGCTCTGAACTGCAGATTGGGATGAGCTCTGAACTGCAGATTGGGATGAGCTCTGAACGGCAGATTGGGATGAGCTCTGAACTGCAGATTGGGATGAGCTCTGAACGGCAGATTGGGATGAGCTCTGAACGGCAGATTGGGATGAGCTCTCTCCTCAGTCTCCTCTCCTCCAGATGAACAAGCTGAGTGACCCCAGCTGCTCCTCCTGTGACCTCTACAGACCCCTCACCCTCCCAGCATCCCTCCTTTAGATGCTCACAGATTTAGATTTTTTTTCATATTCTGGTTCTTGAAACTACCCCCAGCACTTAGGGTGAGGCTGCCTCAGTGTAGAGCAGAGCAGGACAATTCCCTCACTGGCAATGCTGGGTCTGGTGCCCCCCAGAACCCCATCTTTGAAGGTTCTGGCTTCTTTTTTTCCTTGCCAAGGTCAGGATTAATACACAGGAAATGTAGTTTTCGAGTTCGGACTTGGATGGTTACTATTTCTTATCTATTTACAGACTCACGAGCTGTGAGCTCTAACTAGCAAGTTAGAGAAATGAGGTAAAATGCCTTACCTCTAACTCTTTCCAAGGTTATTTAAGTGCCAATTACCCAATAACGAGGTGACACCTATATTATTTATATTTCTGACCCGATAACGACCACCCAAGGCCTGCAATGGGGACTTTTTCTCCCAATTACACAAAACCATCTAAACTCAAGAAGAAGAAGGAAGAAGGCAAAGAAGAAAGATAATGCCCCAAAATCCTCCATCTTGACTCACGTGTATTACTATATATTAAAACACCAAAATCTAAGTTTCCAGAATTCCAACACCCATCGGTCCTTCTGGCTCCAGGGCACTGCTATGGACCAGGACTCCCTTCCTGTGGGGCTGCTCTCCAGCCTCTCATCCCCCAGTGTCCCACATCCAAAGTGCTCCATCCTTGGTGCAGGATCCAGCACTTGCCTTGGTTAAACTCCATTTTTCAGCCTGGAGAAGGAAGGCTTTTGGGGGTGTCATAACTGAGGCCCTCCTGTACCTTAAGGGAGCCTGCAAGGAAGATGGGAAGAGACTGTGAGGGTCTGGGGTGACAGGATGAGGGGAAACTGCTTCAAACTGACAGGGATTAATTTTAGATATTAGGAAGAAATTCTTGGCTGTGAGGGTGGGGAGGCCCTGGCACAAGGTGCCCAGAGCAGCTGTGGCTGTCCCTGGATCCCTGGAAGTGTCCAAGGCCAGGCTGGACAGGGCTTGGAGCAGCCTGGGACAGTGGGAGTTGTCCCTGCCCAAGGCGGGTGGGTGGAATGAGATGATTTTTAAGGTCCCTTCCAACGCAAACCATTCTATGGTTCCATGATCGTTCCACTCTCTCATTAGTTGAGGTCTCTCTGCAGGCCCTCTGTGTCCTCCTGATTTAGTGTCACCAACAAACCGACTTATTATAGCTTCAATTGCTGCACCTGAGTCCTTATGAAGACTTTGAAGGTGTCTTGCATGGGTGCCTACCTGGCTTTGGTTGAAGACTGTGAGCCATGAGTCAACAAAATCTTCCTTAGGATGGCTAAAGAGTTTACACTGACAAACTCCAGGTGGTTTTAAATCCGACCTTCAGGACTGCAGACCAGAGCTGGTTTTAATCCAAGCCCACTTTCTGCATCTTCCCAACAGGCAAAAGACAGGATGGTAAAAAGGAAGATGATAATCAGGAGACAGAGTGGGTTAATAGTGGTTGAGTTTTGTGATCATGGTGCTTTATCCTCCTCAGTGCTCCCACCCTGGCTGGGCAGGAGTGGCTCTGCTGCAGTAGCTCATCAATTGCAGAGGATTCTCTTGAATTCAGCTACAGTCATCACAAAAAATAATTCATGCAGGGAGGCAGCTGTGGTTGAAAGGTCTTTACCTGACTACAGCTGCTCCTCCAGCGCAGTGAGAAAGTGCTGCTTTCACAATGACCCCATGGGAAGGGTCTGTGGGCATTATGAATGGGACAATTATAAAAACCTGTTCAAAATTATCCCATATTTCCTCAGCTACCAGGGAGTGATTTATCTCCACCTGAAGTGCACATCTAAAACAGGCAGTATGAATCACACAGTGAAAGGACTGGTTTCTCCTCATGCCACTAGAAAGGAAATCCAAAGTCTAGCTCAGATGTAGGCACGTACATCGTAGGCTTCTAAACTGAGGTGGTGAGATTCAAACGTCCCCCTCTTTAATAAGTCCAGAAATGGGAAGATTATTTGGTGAAGTCTTTAATTAATTGGTGATAAAAGCTAATGAAGCTAAGAAAGCACCGAAACCTAGGAACTGTCTTTGGCGTGGCCAAGTCTGTGATTCCTCAGAGTTCATTTCCATTGCCTCTGGGGAGCTGAAGCAGCCCAGGAATTCAATGGAAGACCTTTCAGAATTTTACCTCTCTAATTTGGCATATGAGTTTGTGACAACTCAAATACTCTGGGACTGATTTTACGAGCTGCTCAGGTTGGTTCATGCCCTGTGAAAAGAACAATGCTGTTGTCCAAGAACATTATTATAAAGGAATCTAGTAAAACTCTAAAAAACATGATTAAAAATTTTGCAAGGTAACTGCAGCATTGCATAGGCCAAAGGGCATCACCAGATACTCAAGTTTATTTCTGGTCCAAAAGATAATTTTTGTTTTATCTTCTGAGGATTCTCTTGCCAAACTTCAGATGTCTCTGAGTTGCAGTTTTGTAAAGACATAACCTACAATCTAATTTTCAAGATCAAGAGTAATGCTCCCTTTTCTCATCACTCTTACCTGATTTCCCAAACCTTGATGTAGCATGGAAATAAGCCATCCTACTTGCACACAAAGAGAATGTGGCGCAGCTGAGGGACACACAACCCCTCTGGCTTTCAGGGCTGCTCTCCAGGTGCTTTCATGCTGGTCTGACAATGGATAAAGGAAACCAAATCCGGCTCCCAGGGCAGTGTGGTCACCTGCCCAGAGGTGGGAGGAGCAGCACTGTGTCTCCACAGCCAAGTCTTGTGTTGGCATTACCAGGACTTGTCTGACTCACAGAGGCTGGGGCGATGCCAGAGCCAAACCTTCCTCCCAGGATCCTGACTGGGATGACATCACTTCTGGTGGAGACAAACATCAGACATGAATGTCATCCCCTTACTCCAAATGGCTTTAGGAGTTTCTGGACTGTGCAAGGGCAGTCAGTACCCTGTACCCCTTCACATGATTGGGAAATGGGGCCAATGAGCCAGACAACTCTTAATAGCTAATTACCTTTTCTATGTAATTGCAGCCACTAAAAATTTTTCTGACACAGGAGGTGCAGGCAATACAACAGGCCAAAGGGTGGCAGGGACGGGAAGAGCTGCTCAAACACAAGGCCATCGCCATAAAATAAAATAATTTTCTTTGTTGTTCCCTGAGAACAGGTTGTGGGCGCTTCCCTCAAAGCCGTTCTTAATGTGGACAAATCTGAAAACAAACGGGTAGGATGAATAACAAAAAATATCAGGTGGTACTCGCACGGCTCCTAAAGGCATCCAAATTTGAGACTATTGACCTACTAACCATTGTGCTTAGCTCACTGCTTAAACCAGTTCTGCTGCTGAAGAATGCAAGGGGACAAATGCAACACCAGCTTTCAAAAAGCCTTCAAGGGCAACCCAAAGAATCAGAGACCTTTAAGCCCATCAGACTGAGTGAAGGTAGAAGTAAGGAACAGGATTAGTAGACTAAATTATAAAGGGTAAATGCGGTAGGAGATAAAAAGAGGAGGGTCTGAGGAAAGGAAACCATTCATTGAAGGTGCCAACAGGCATCTGGTCCAGCAGAAATTAGTGGCTGAATTTACAGAGTCTCCAAAATGAGCCAGCATCAAACTCTCTTAAAGACATTCAGTTGGTGTGGGCTGATAACTGGTCAAGAGAAAGGAAATGAAAAAACAGTCTCTGGGTACTTTGAGAGCAAAAGGCAGGAGGAACCAAGAACTGGGAGAGTATCACCGAAATCTGTGCCTCTGCCAGATGCCAGAGCTTTGCCAGGAGAACAGATGAGGGAAAAATCAGTTTTGAGAAACCCAGAGACAAACCGTCCCTTGTGTGCACACAGCAGCAGGCTGCAGGGGTGCTCTGACCAGCTGAGGAGCAGCTCCTGGAGGCAGTGCAGGCAGATGGAGAAATGTGTCAGCTTGGTCCTCAGGGTGATCAAAAAGGCAGAAGTTGAGGGACGGGAGGAAGCCACACCAGACCCAGCCTGCGGAAGTCCAGTCTATATAAAACTGTGTGGTAGGTGTGCTGAAGGCAAAAGGAATGACCAGAGGTGGTGCCTGGCCTCCTTCTGATCTGTGGTTAAACACGTATCTCAAAGGCTCAGGGTCAAGAACTCACCAAGGAGATGGCAAAAGAAAAAGAGAGATGTGATTCTATGCCATCCCCATGAATCAGTCCCTTGCTCTGGTCTCAAATCCCTGCTCCCCTTGCTGACTCCAGCAGGTCCTGCTTTACTGCCCCAGCCAGTTTCACGTGCTTTTGACTCAGGAGCTTAGGAAAATGTTCATTTTGCCAGGTCTTTCCTCCCTTTGCTGCTCAGAGCAAGTTCCCACGCTGTGAAGCACTTTTGTTAAAAAATTCAGCTTCAGAAGTTTTTGAGCCTGTTGTGGGTGCAGGGTTCTCCCACTATGTGTGAACTGACAGTGAAAGGATTATAAAAGTGAGTATAAGTGAAATACAGAATTGGTATAAATGAAATGATAAAAGCATGGGTTACTGATCTCATCATGATAATGATGCAGACTAGTCCTGGTGAGTTTTCTACCGCTTCTCTGACTCTTCTGCCTTTCCAAAACATCATTAACTTCACAGGAACCATGTTTTCTGCTTCCTTCCTCCTGTTTCGTCCCGGGTCAGGGAGACCCAGGTCCCTCTGGAGGATCTCTGTGTAGGTTGGTGTGTTGGTTTTGCACAGCCTGGGTTTTGGCAGCAGGGCCACAGAGGTGGCTCCTGTGAGAAGCTGCTGGAAGCTTCCACCATGTGCCAATCCCTGATGGCTCAGAAGATGGACATGCTGCTGGCCAGAGCTGGGCCAATTAGAGATGCTGGTAACGCCTCTGTGACAACAGATTTTAGAAGACAGATAACAAAAAGGTTGATGGAACAGTTTTAATTTCAGCCAGAAAAAAGCCAAGTGAGAACATGCGAGAAGAAAACTGCAGACACCAAGGGCAGTGGAGAAGGAGGGGCAGGAGCTGCTCCAGGCATCAGAGCCAAGATTCCTCTGCAGCCTGTGGTGAGACCATGGTGAAGCAGCTGAGACCCTGCAGCCCCTGGGGATCCACAGGGGATGCAGAGATCCACCCACAGCCTGTGGGGATCCACAGGGGATGCAGAGATCCACCCACAGCCCCTGGGGATCCACAGGGGATGCAGAGATCCACCCACAGCCTGTGGGGATCCACAGGGGATGCAGAGATCCACCCACAGCCCCTGGGGATCCACAGGGGATGCAGAGATCCACTCACAGCCCCTGGGGATCCACAGGGGATGCAGAGATCCACTCACAGCCCCTGGGGATCCACAGGGGATGCAGAGATCCACCCACAGCCCCTGGGGATCAATAGGGGTGCAGAGATCCACAGGGGATGCAGAGATCCACCCACAGCCCCTGGGGATCCACGGGGGATGCAGAGATCCACCCACAGCCCCTGGGGATCCACGGGGGATGCAGAGATCCACCCACAGCCCCTGGGGATCAATAGGGGTGCAGAGATCCACCCACAGCCCCTGCAGGAGCCCACACAGGAGTGGATGGATTCCTGAGAGGACACTGTGATCCCCTGGCAGACCTGTGGAGAGTCAGGCCGTGCTCCCAGGCTGGAGCAGGCTGTCCTTGGAGGAGTGACCCCGTGGAAGAGTGACCCATGCTGCAGCAGTCTGGGGAGGATTGTTGCCCGTGGGATGCTCTTATGCTGCAACAGTTCCCAGGGAGCTGTTGCCCATGAGATGGACTCACGCTGGAGAAATTCATGGAGCACTGTCTCCCTTGGGAGGGACCCCAGGGTGCAGCAGGGGGTGACTCCTCTCCCTGAGCAGCAGGAGAAGCTACAGGGCACGAACTGACCATGACACCCATTCCCTGTCTCCCTGCACTGCCGGGGTAGGAGGCAGAGCTGGGGAGGAAGAGGGGTGGGAGGAAAGTGTTCTTAAGGGCTTATTTACTTCTCATTATCCTGCTCTGATTTTGTTTGCAACAAATCAATTTCATATTCAATCAATTCTAATTAGAGCCTGTTTTGCTCATGACAGTTTTTGATGAGTGACCTCTCCTGGTCCTTATCTCAACCCATGAACCCGCCGTTGAATTTTCTCTCCCTGTCCAGCTGCAAAAGGGAGTGAGGGAGCAGCTTTGGTGGGTGCCTGGCATCCATCCAGGGTCAACCCATGACAGCTGGGTTTTAAATGCTCAGTTTATTTGGTGCTGGGGTGCTCGAAAACTGAGTCATTGTGTCATCAGCTACTGCTGGTGCGGTTCCTTTATGAAATCCAGATTGTACTGAGGTGCCTACAGGGAAGCTGAACTCTTCTGAAAATCTGGCTCCAAATCAAGCAGCCCTTGGTGCTGTTTCTCCAGGCAAGTTCTGCTCAGGAGCTCCTCAATGGGAGAGGGAAGTTTCTGGCTCAGGGTTTTTTTAAGTGGCAAAATGCACTTTTGTCCTCAAATTGAATATTTCCTTCAGAACGTAGTGGTGTTTGCCAGAAGGTCTCAAGTTTCCATTTGGGAAGTTGACTCATGAAGAACTGACTGGCCTCCAATGCCCTGTCAAAGCTCCTGGTGGGTCAAACAAAACCAGTGTCTTCACAGAGAGACTGAACTGAATAATGGGAGGCACCTGCTTGGACCTGTAGTTTAGATAATCCTGCTAACAGGTTTCCTAATTACACCCCCAGAGTGCCTGTGATGTGACAAAGACATTACTGCTGGAAAACTGTTCTCTAGGTAGAAAGCAGAGAGTAAATATTGTATCTCAAGCTTTGCTGTTGTTCTGAAAAATACACTGGGAGTATTTCAGCCAGCCTTGATCAGATTAGCTGGCCTTTCACCAGATCCTTTCTGATTCCTGGCTGGTGGTCTTTGTAAATGGAGATGGACGAACTGTAGGAAACAGGAAAAAAAAAAAATCCTAGAACAATATCCTAGAACAATATATTCCAATTGTTCTCACAAGCTGAAAAGCAGGAGCATTTGTTCTCAGTTGAAGACAGTGTTTTGTCTGAATGGATTTCAAGCAATTCAATCTATTTAACTGTCAGCTTGCATGAAGAATAATCTGTTCCAAGGGTCTTTGTAAAAACAGAGCATTTTAGTGTCTTCAGAGTTTTGCAGCCTTTGCCTCCACAAATTAGAAAACCTGACGCTGACTTGCCAAGTCTTGAATTGTCATTCTACAAGCGCATTTGGCAAAGAAAATATCAATCAAAACCCTTTTCTCTGTCTCTGCAAGCGCTCCATTGCTTTGTTCCATCTTCTGCTGGCTCCCAGCATAGCTCAGAGGGAAGCAATGATTTCCCAGCACAGCCAATGGCCCAAATATCCTCTGGTGAATGCTGGTGTGGACATGTGGAAGTCCTGAACAGGGACTCTTCATCAGGAGCTGTAGTGATAGGACAAGGAGCAATGGGTTCTAGCTGAAAATGGGGAATTTTAGGTTAAATACACCAAAGAAATTCTTCCCTGTGAGGGCGGTGAGGCCTTGGCTGTGGCTGCCCCTGGATCCCTGGAAGTGTCCAAGGCCAGGCTGGACAGGGCTTGGAGCAGCCTGGGTTGGTGGAAGGTGTCCCTGCCATGGCAGAGGGTGGAATGGGATGTGTTTAAGGTTGTTTGCAACCCAAACCATTCTGTGATTCTCATTTAGGACAGAGTCAGCCTGGGTGACACAATTTTTCCTTGCCTTAAGATACCTGTCCAGATCTTTACACAGATCTCCTCAGCAGCAAGCCAAGAGTGACACTTTCATTTTGCTCCTCCTTTGACTTTTTTGTCTGTACCTAAAGGTGACTGTGCAACCCAACAGCACCAGCAGCTGCCTCTGGTGACCAGGGGTGGATGTCCAGGGGGGTTCTGGTCTGGGAAATGGCACATTTGTAGGGCCCTGCATGGGTGGGCATGGACAGAGCTGGAAGCTCAGCAACAAATGTGGGAAAAGCCACAGGAATTTTGTTTAGTGAGTGTGGTAGGAAAGAAAATGAATATTTTATGTGGGGGGGGAAGCAGTCTGTGAACTGCCCAGAAGATGTTCCTCTCCAACCATGGAGAGAAGGGCAGCCAGCTGTGCAGATGGGGGACACAGGGACAGTTTTGAAGAGGGAGATAAGGAGGTCTGAGACCCACGGGCTGGAGGCAGAGCAGAAATTGGGAACAGGGCAGTGTGGGCTAAGAGCAGACGCAGCGAGGGTGATGGTGCAGCGCCAGCTGTGGGGATGTGGGGCTGTCCTGAGAGCTGCTCTGTGCCTGTGCCCCACTGAGCCTCTCCCCAGAGGGAGCATCACGCTCTGTGACAGAACTGGCTCAGGGTTTTCCTCTCCCTGCAGTCAGGAGGATCCACAGCCTGTGGCAGGAGGGCAGCAGCAGCATCAGCAGTGCAGCAGAGGCCTTTGAAAACACAAATGGGATGGAAGGATGGTCCGGCGTGGCTGGGACTTGCACCCTGCAGGCAAATCCTCAGAGTCTTCCTCCAGCTGAGCCAGGACACCAGTCTCAACCCCTGCAGCACCAGGGGCTGCTGCTTCCAGAGAAAAAGCAGTTTCTGCTGAAACTCCTGCACTGACTGCCCTGGCCAGAGGCCAGAGAACTTGTGGTCAGAGTGGAGAGTCTTCCCAGGTGATGTAAATGTGCTGGAGGTAATTGGACAGCACACAGTGATGTGCTCTCACTGTTTTCCTACTTGCAGGGGTTTGCAATCCAGTTTTCAGGTCTTGGCAAGAGGTAAAGCCGTTTTTCCTTGTTTTTCAGGGTTCTCAAGGGCCCAGAAAAGGAAAGGGATTATTTGAGTGTCCCATGAAGAGACAGTGGCACAGCTGGAATCAGGGAGGTCACTGGCTTGCAAACCTCCCCCTTCTGCTGGCCCCAGGGAGCTCCCTGGCTTTGGGACACGCTGCTCAGGGCATGGCTGGCAGAGGGCAGGCTGCAGGAAGAGAGGGCGAGGTGTGCTGCGTGTCACACGCTGGCCAAGTGGCCTCTGTGTCTTTGCTCTGGGGGTACCACAGGAGCAGCCCTGGGTGTTCACTTCTGTCTCCCACTCTCACCAGGGGTTAGGGACAGTGGTTGACTCCTGGAAGCCAAACATCCATGTCCCAGGTCACTTTTTGGAGGATGGGTCGGCGAGGAGCTGGGCAGGTGTTGGTTAGGGAGCAGAGAAGGCAGCACACATGGGACTGGTGGTGATGTCAAACGTTTGCACTCAGAGCTTGCAGCAAACATCATCTCCTGGAATCACGTGAAATGAGTGTCTTTTCTTTGAAAAAGACATTTCCGGGTCCTCTAAAGGTTCAAAATTCAAAGGCAAATAATAGAGACCAAGTGTTCTTCATTGTTAACCCTTTTCACCAACCAAGCTGGCAATACCACAGTCATGAAGGCCTGGTTTTGTTGGGATGAAAATTAAATTACAGGAGTTGGGTGCTTGATGTGATCTATTTATTTACCTAGAACACATACTGGGGCTAGTTCTCCTGCTCACTGCAGAACAAACACCAGCAGCCTTGCTCCAAAATCCCACACCCGCCCCTCCGTGCCCAAAAAACCTGGGGCCATGTCCTGTCTTCTGTCACCAGGCAGTGTCTCCCAGGCCAAGCTCCTCACTTGCAGCCTGACTCCTTGAGTCTTCAAATCCTGCGCCTCCACAGCTCCCAGTCTGAGGCTCCCCCGTGGCATTGGGCAGTAACTATCAGGATCAGCTTCCTACAGCTGGTTACAGAAGGGGTTTGACTTTTGGAGACTGGATGTGTTTGGAACCTAAACTGCAGCCATTGCTGGGAGGGAACAGGAGTACACCGAGGTGGCTGCCTTTAAAATGTGATGTCTCTTTAAGACAAATTAATGTATGCATCATTCTGCACACGTGTGGGGCATTTGAAGGCTGGAGATGGACATCTCTGGTGTCGAAAGCAAGACTGGAATCCCTTGCAGTACTGTGACAGGAATGCACTGATGCAGGTGGATATAGCAAGGAGGTAGGAATGCACTATCTGATGGAGCACAGAAAACTGGAGCACCCCCTGGGCTCCAAGTATTATTGAGATATTAAATTAGTAGACCTATTCCAGGTCCGAACAGGCAGATCTGCACCAGAATACTCATTCCTGTAGTCTCAGGGTGATTCAAGGCTCATAGCAACTTGTGTCTTGTGGTTTTCCTTTTCATTTCCAAGCAGAAATCCACTTAAAAATGGTATTGGGGCACCAGGACCCCAGGAGCTGTGAGCAAAAGCCCTCACTCCCTGCAGCAGGCCTGGCTCCAGAGCCATCCCAAAGCCTTGTGTCCAGCCCCAGCCCCAAGCTGGGAGCACAGCAGGTCGCACTGTGCTTCCTCCCATCTGCCTTCTGTGCGCTGGGCACCATTCCCTGTGCTCCAGTTGGAGCCCGGAGATATCTGTAGCAGCCAGCGCAGAGTTACGGCGTTCAAGATGTTCTTCATTCCTTCTTCCACGTGTTACTGTTTCTGTTGGAGGTAGGAATGAGGGTTAACCTTGTAAAAGTGCTTTGCAGTGGCATTCATCCACAGCTGGGGCCGGCACCTCCAGTATTTTGTGCCTTTTCCCTTGGCTCCAGGACACCCGTCAGACGTGTGCCATGGTGGCACAGCTCAGTTTCCATGGCAGTGCCCAGAGCAAGCTGCAGCTCTCCCAGTTTCCATGTCTCTGCCATCCTCTGGGCATGAGAGTAGAAGTTCAGTCACTGCTCAGGGGTCAGGATGCTCAGAGTGCCTGACTGCTGCCAGAACCCCACCTCCAGCCCAGACCCCTCATGACAAGCACTGAGAAGTTGCAGAGACACCCCTGTGCTGCCAGCTGTGCCACATGGGGGTCCCGCCTCTTCTGCACAGCTCAGGAGGGACAGGGACCTGGTGGAGCAAGTGCCAAGGAGGTCACCAAGGTGATTAGGGAGAGAGAGCACAGCTCCTGCAAGGAAAAGCAGAGGGAACTGGGGTTGTTCCACCTGGAGAAGAGAAGCTCCAGGGTGACCCGACTGCAGCCCTCCAGTGCCTGAACAGAGCTGACAAGGAAGATGGAGAGAGACGGTTTCAAAGGGCCTGGAGTGACAGGACAAGAAGAAATGGATTCACACTGACAGAGAGTAGGTTCACATTGAACATTAGGAAAAAGAACTGCTCTGTGAGGGTGGTGAGGCCTTGGCACAGGGTCCCCAGAAAAGCTGTCCATCCCTGCCCCATCCCTGGAAGTGCTCCAGGCCAGGCTGGATGGAGCTCTGAGCAACCTGGTCTAGTGGAAGCTGTCCCTGCACATGGCAGGCAGGTGGAACGAGGTGAGGCTCAAGGTCCCTTCCAACCCAAACCAGTCTGGGATTCTGCTGGAGCACTGACAGATGGAGAGGCTGTGGCACAGCCCCAGCCCCATTTCACAAAAACATCCATGAAAAGATCCAGACCTGCAACTGCCAGAAGCAGTGTGGGCACCACCCCAAGGGCCCTTCAGGACACTGACCTTTGGTTTGTGGCTGTGAGAAACAGCTCAGGGTGAGGTGTGGGCACAGCTGGCTCACAACTGGGCACCTCTGCAGCCTGCTAAGGAGACATCAGCCATCAGCCATCCCTCACCAGGACAGGCTGGGTCCAAACATCACTTTGGGGCTGTGATGGTGGTGTCAGATTCCCCCCACAATGTTTCATGGTAGCTGTGTCAGCTCTAAGCACAGTGTAGAAGACTTTGTCTTTCTCTGGCTAGGTCTGTTGGGTCAATGAAATTCTTCTGGTCCCAAAGCTGAGTCCAAAACCTGGGGAAGAAATAACACAAACACAGCTTTCCCCCAGAAACATTTTGCACAGTTGAACTGCATGAGATAAAAACAGCACGCTGGAGTTGGATGAGCGTGCTGGACCAGCCTAGGGTGAGGGTACTTGCCTCATTGTCACCCAGAGTTGCCTCCTTCCACCCTAAAGAACCACAGGGACCTGAAGCAAGTCAAGCCATGGCTCTAAAGATGGTTTAAACACCATCAGGCTGCCAGCAACTGCTCCAACCATGATAAGGTGTCTGCCCATATCCCAGGGTGTGTGGCCACATCCTGAGTGGGAAGGCAGTCAAACCCCAAAGCATTCCCTGGATTACCCACACAAATGCCTCAGTCTCTGTGTCCAAGGTCAGCTCCACTCAAACAGGGCAGAGGAGTATTCTGGATCTGAGCACGCAGCCAGAGCCTCGCTGTGCCTCCACACTGCAGGGTCCACTTCCTGTCTGCTGCCCCTTCCTCTGCTGCCTTTGGGCTACAGGTGAGCCCCCTCCCAGCCCAGGCTCTACAGAAAGAACCTGCAGCATCACTGGTATTATTGATGCCTTAAGACTTAGCTTTTATATTTTCAGATTCTGTGCTGCCCAGGTGTGCAGTTCTGAGCCTCACATTGTGTGTCAGTCAGCTCTCTTCACAGAGCAGGGAGACAAAACAAATCCTTTTCCTGCTGGAGACCAAGGACAAGTTTCAGTCCAAAAGCACAAACAGTGGACTGAAGGGAGTAACAAGAAAGATGAGACCTCACAGCCTGAAGTTGTAATTGGACAATTAAACCCCAATATGCAAATGGACCAAAACTTATAAAAATGTAAGGACTTGTGATCCTGACATCATCTTTTTGGTGGCCACCCTGGGTGCAGCCTTGGTCAGGCTCCTGTCCTGCCCAAGGTGGATCCCAGAGGCCTTTCGATAAACATCTTATTTTCCAGCTCTCTGTTCCAAGTCAGCCTTCCCAAGGCATCATTCTTCTGTGTCCTGGACAAAACAGAGAAAGGTGGCACAATGCTGCACTACAGAGCACAAGAGGTGCCCACTGCAGTCAATGCCTGTCAAAGCACTGGGCAGAGGAGAGTGCAGCAATGCTGCAATCCAAACCAGAAACACGTCCTGTGCTGTCCTGCACCTGCCCTGTGCCCAGCCTCCACCTCGCGCACACAGCGAGGGCACTGCACAGGGGATGTGCCCTGTCGGACGTGCACGAGGGATTTGCCCTTCATCCCTGTCCAGAAGCTGCTCCTCTCCTGCACTCAGGCATCAAACCCTTGGTACGGAACTCACGGTCAGCAGAACACACCTGGTGGTGCAGCAGGGGCAGGGAGAGGCGGTGGTCAGACATCACCCAGGTGTCCAAGGATCCAGCCAGCCTGATGTCTGCTCCTCACGTGGTTGTCCTCAGTCTCTCGTGGTCTGCACAGCTCTGGACTCACTGTGTTTTCTCATCAGGAGTTTGCTTTAAAGGAAATTCTTCTCTTTCATTAGGGCTTCTATCTTCTGCTCCCAGTAATCTTGTCTGGCAAGAGTGGGGTGTGGAGTCTGGCCATACCTGGGCTTGAGAGAGAGGACTGCAGATGGAAGGACTCAGACTGGAGCAGTCCAGCTCCATCATTCACAGGTGCAGCTCCTGGTTCTTCCAGACTATGGAAAATGCCTTGGAGTGCAGCCACTGCTGCTTCTCCTCTCTGCACAGATACAGTGCAGGGTGCAGCAGGCACACCACGCCTGCCCCATGAAACATGGGCTGGAGATTTAATTCCCCCAGAACCTTGGCCTTTCCTGGGAAGAGCCACGCCTTGAACTTTCCAAAGGAGAGGTGAGGGTGCTTATACCTGGCTCCAGCAAGCTGCAAGGCCGGGGTGTGCCCCTCCACTGACATCCACTGACCTGTGACCAAGCAGGGGATACGCAGGACCGACGGGTCTGATGGCCGTAACAAAGAGATGTTGCTCTGCAAAAGTCTGGATCTTGTTAGTGCAAAATCCTTTCTTCTTTCCATTTTCTTCTGGTGCAGATCAGTGCCTGGCAGTGCAGTGGGGCACCACGGGGGGAACCAGAAGATGCCCAGGATTATCTACCAGCCCTCAGGGGCTGTTTGTCACTTAGCTGCCTGGAGATTAGGCAGCTTGGCCTCAGGGAACACAGCTTTAGGGAGCATGGACAGGGTGTGGACAATGCTGTGGGCAGCAGTCCCCTTCCAGGCCAGCAGAACCCCTTCTCTGAAAACCCTGAGGGATCCCCAGTCCTCCCCAGCATCCATCCTGAATGACACCTGCACCAACAGGCTGGAAGCCTCTGCAAACCAGACACCTCAGCATCACAGCAGCCTCTTGGAGATCTCCTCCCCACCCAGCTCTCCTTGGGCCTTTCCCTGCTTTATTCTCCTGCATTTTAATACGTCGGACGTTACACAAACCCACTGATTGTTCTCCCTTTTGTGCTGGGGCAGACAGACAGGCTCCCCAGACAATAGACAGGCTTCACCGGTGGCTGGGAAGGAGAGGTAGAAGATTTACTGCCATGAGGTAATTTGCTGGAGGAATTTGAACTTTCTTTGCTTCCGGAACTGCCTCCATTGTCCTGCCCTGTCAGCAAAGCAGAGACAGGGAGGGTCCCGAGCACAGGGTGCTTGCAACAGGCAAGGTTTGCCTTTCGAGAGCCAGCTCCATTCACAGATGGCAGCCAGAACCCGAATCCTTGGGCTGGGAAGGGTTTCTGCCCCTGGGTGCAGCTTACCCCACCTGCTTTGACACTTCTTCTGCCAGATTTCTCAACCATGACTGGTTGGCGACCCCCCTCTCCCTTATTCAGAGCATAAAAATGTCCCAACCCAATTTCGTTTACCTCATCAGTTAGAATTAAACTTCTCCCTGATGCCTTTGATAGCGCATTAGGACATGACAGAGGCAGCATCACACGCCAGATCACACAAGTGTGTGGGTGCATGGTGAGAAAGTCAGTGCAGGAGGTGAGGTCTTGTGGCTGTGTGGGGTGAGGAGAGATCTGTTTTCAGCTAGAAAAAACAATTTTGCAACTTGCAACTGCCCGTGTGGTGCTTTTGAAATCCCTTCCTCTTGTGTGGGTGCAGCAGGCGCAGAACAGGAAACACCAACACCTCACCTTCCCTTCAGGTGCAAAAGGCCAATTTTGTTGGGATCCAAAACTGCAGGCTGCCACCTTGCTTAGATTCTCGGCTGCTCCAGACAGGTGCTACATCTTTACTGAATGGCTGCTTTAACCCAACGTGGGCTGCAGCTGCAGCTTTGTCCTGACCGTGCTGGCTCGCTGAATTTTCAGTCCTGGAGGCTGTGGCCCTGGACACGGGTCACTGCCTAAGTGAGCTGGTGAGAACACTGACAGGGAGCTTCAGGATGATGCGTTAGGGCCCTTCAGCACAGCTGTGCACAGACATTGCTGTGGTTAGCAGGTGGAGACAGCCTGGCAGACGATCTGGGCAAAGGCTGGGAGCGTCAGACGGGGACAACCCAGACTGTGCACCCCAAAAGTTCTGGTGCCTGGGTGGTGGGGGAAGGCAAACAGGTGAAATCCATGTCCAGACTCATGCCATGGCCTCTGATACCCATTCCAGGTATCAGGGGGAGATGCCCAGTGATATTTCATCTCTGCAGGTAACATCAGCCCGGTGGTTTTCTGCCCCAGGACCAGCAAGAAAGCCAGTGCTGCTCAGTTTTTGTAAAGCTCTAGATGCAGGACTTCAATGATACTAAAATAGCTATTTTAGATTTTATTTAAGCTTCTGAATTGTATCAAATTCTGGCATTTTGGTTTTAGTTTTGGTTTTTTTTTTCCTTTTGCTGGCTCCATCCCCATATGCAAGCTCAGCCACTGGTATTCAGGCAGGGATTGCCTGTGAATCCCTCAGAGCCTGCTCTCCATCCCTGAGTTTAGGTGATATTCCCCTTATCACAGCGCAAATTCATCCTCCTACACAAAATAAAGGGAAGGCAGAAACATTTGCAGGAGCTTTTTTTTTTTTTTTTTTTTTTTAGTTTTCATTTACTCAGAGTCTCATCATGAAGGCAAACATTTAATGCTGGCCTGGCCACCAGCTTGTCCATGCCCACAGCTGTGGCAGCAAAGCCTTGTTTAATGGAGCCCAAAGTGGGGATCCAGGGTGAAGCGCTCAAGCCAGCTGCCCCCAGGCTGTGGGCGCAGGGCTGGGGTGCACCAGCCCCTCCCTGCCCTTCCTGCCGGGCTCCTGCTGAGTGGCCAGCACTGGCTCCAGGAGCACTCCTCCTGGACACTGGACACCCCCAGTCCCTCCCAGGACAGCCCCATGGACATGCTGTCTGTCCTTCTGCCGCAGTGCTGGGGAAGCCTGGCCTCAGCTGGCTGCTCAATTCTCAGTGCTCACGGCAGCACGAGGGGCTGGAGAGCAGGGGAGAGGCTGGGGCAGGGAGGGAGCCCAGCTCTTCCTCTGCCAGCCCACCCAGATATTTGGGTGCAGGATGTTGAAGGGGCTCTGAGCTCTGATCAGTGTGCCATGCCTCAGCACCCAGCGCTACCCAGCTCCCAGGGAACAGAAGAGGGCAGTTTTGTGCGCTTCTTTCCCAACTGACCTAGTTCAGAGTTGGCCATGCCATAAAGTGGAATGGTTTGAGCTACTTTTGGGACAGGTTGAATACAATCGAAAACCAAACTTCTGTTCCATTAAAGCACCTGCCAAGCCCAGCTCCAAATATAAATCATCTGCTGTGCCAGACCATCCCAAGGCAATCCTGCTCCAGAGTAAATTATTGCCTTCCGTTGCTGCTTGAGTGCATTGAATGTATTCAGCTCTGTATTACACGATTGTTCCTTCCGTGCCTTGTTTTGGCACAGAGAACACCACCTCCAAGACAAGAGAGCTGAAAGCCAAGCCCTGGACATCTCCTTGCTGCTCAGCAGGTGTTAGGCTATGACAGGCTCTCTCCTCTCAAGGCAGCCATTCTGCAGACGTGGTGATGCTGCTCTTGGCTATTTCCAGACCCTTACTTGAGTGTCTTTGAAAATCCCAGCCTGCACAGCTCGTCCTTTGCCTAAACAACTGCATCTCACAGTTGTGACCAAAGTAGTGGCACAAACCAGTCTGAGAAAGCAAAGTGCAAACCTTGAGGGAGGCCCTGCTGCCCCATCATTGCAATGGGCTGCTCCTCTCAGGGCAAAGCAGGGATTAGGACCATAGGGTCACAGAATTACAGACTGATTTGGGTCGGGAGGGACCTTAAAGCATATCTGATTCCAACTCCCCTGCTGAGGGAGGGGACAGGGTTAGAGTTAGGGCTCCACCAGACCAGGCTATTTGTTGGAGTCTAGGGCATTCTTTTAGTTGCCCTGGAGGGTCAGGGACCTGGGCAGGAGAGTCTGGGACCCCAGCCTAGAGCCTAGAGCTCAGAGAGACACTAGATTTGATTTCAGTCTATAGGAGAGGCTTCTTGCACTGCAGGAAGCATTGCAGGCCACAAAAGTGTAAAAATAGTAGTTTAGTATATTACAAGGTGAAAAAACAGTGAGTTTAGGTTTCTTAGCATTAAAGTGAATGGGGCAAGATAGAGAATTTAAGGCGTTGTCTTTTTCTTCTTCCTTCTTGCTCCCTCACTCCATTTCTGCAGTGACGTTAGCATAAAGTAGTTAGTAAGGATTAAGTCAGAGTAAAGATGACCTTTTTAGTAATAGTGATAGACATTGGTAATAAATAGTAAATAAAGAATACGTAGCAATTAGTATAAAACAGCTATTCAGGGCTGCATCCATCCTGTATCCTTGTGATCCACCTCCCTGCTGGTGGAGAGCATGACCTGAATTCAGAGCACCTGAATCCATGATAAAATGCACAGGCACAGGTTCTTATTCCCCCACAACGCTTCCCCACCTCTCCTGTGGCTCCCAGCCGTTCTGCTCAGAGGAGGACTGTTCTGGTTTCAGGACAAGGACCCTGCTGACCTGGCTGCTGGGGTTCAAAGCACACCGAAGACAAGAGACACAACTGGGAGATGTCTCTGCCAGCTCTGGGCTGGACACAACCATGGCTCTTTGTTTGCCCAAAGTTTTGGCCAAGTCTTTTGGGACTGGATGAGGTTTCCCACCCAGGGGCGTTAAGTGCCGTCTGGTGTGGCCTGGGGTGTCCCAGACATCGCTGTGGAGACAAAGCAGGACCCCCAGCTCCTGAACACAGCTCAGGGTCGAGACCCTCGGGGCCTTTCCTGCAGGGCAATGCCTGACAGGGTCCCAAGATGGTAACGTGCTTGTGAGCAGCAAAAGGACCCCCCTGCAATGCCCAGGGAAACCAGGCTTTTCTCTGAGTAAGCTTTCCAGAGCAAAAAATGCTCTTCATCAAATGCAAAAGTTTCCAGGCAACACAGAGAAGTGGTAGAATTTTTTGAATGAAAACACATTGGAGATGTTTGAGTCTGAAGCGAAGGATTTTGTTTCGATTGGGGTTTCATTTTACTTTTGATTTTTCCAAATTCAGCCTGGGGTTAGTTTGTGCAGGTGCTGCCTGTCATTAAATACTGCATTGTCATGGCTTGGCTTTTAGTGAATGAAATGTTTTGATGTGACCATAAAGCATTTCAATCAGCCATTCAGACATTTTCAACTACAAGAATTTATCAGAGTTGACATTTTCTTAAGATATTTCCAAATTTTGCCCACTTCCAAGTATTGACAGACACAAGCTGCACTAAGATTCAGCAGTGCATCTGCTCCCACCCTCCAGTTCACCTTTACTGCTTTTTCTTGCCAGTCTCAGGACTTTGGGACCAGCTTGTCCCCAGGGCAGTGGGGCAGATGTTTTGCCGTGTGGTTTAGTGATATGGTGGCATTTGGTCACAGGTTGGACTCGATGATCTTGGAGGACCTTAACGACTCTATGATTCTTTACATGGTTTGGTGTTACCCTCACTGAAACGTGGCTTCCAAGGGGAGAGGCAGCCTGGCCAGTGGTGTCCCAGTAGTGCTCTGTCCCAGTTCTTCCCCATCTCAGCAGCTTCTGCCCCCACCCTGTAGCACTTACCCACAGTGACCATCCAGCCTGTCAGAGCCCTCCTCTGATTTCCTGCCAGCCAGAGAATTACAGGATCAGCTGTGTGCTGCCAGACCCTCTCTGCGGCAAAACCTTGTTGGATTATGCTTTTTACTGATGTAGAGATGGGGTAACTGAGAGGCGTTTCAAAAACTTATTTTATTTTTTGTTATATGTGAGACATATAGACATATAGGGTGAGACAATATAGATGTTACAATTCATGCTATTATAAACAGAAGTTAACTATTTTTTAATTACAATACATTATAAGCATTTCTTGCTCTATCAGCTTTTGCCACACAATGCTGTAAATGCCTTAAAGCCAGTCATCTAAAATGACCCCTCGTGGGTCCAACTACAATGCATCTTTCATAGTTCTATTTCTCTAAAGTATCTAATCTTATTTACAAAACCATCCTTTAAAACTTATTTCTAGTTCCATTTCTCTCTCAACAATGTCTATCCTACTCTATAGCATTTCTAAATCAACATTTCTTATCTCAGTGTTTACATACAGATACATACTATGTAAAACTTCTGTGAAACTTCAAAAATTCTTTACAACTCCACTTCCCACATTACCCCCTGGCCAGTTTCAGGCTATGGAGCTCCTGCCCACCACCACGGGCTCAGCCATCGGCTCTCTGTGGTCTGGGGTCAGTGGAGCAGGGCTGGAGACAACGGGCACCAGCTGCAGGGATCCCTGGACAGCCCTGAGGGATGTGTGCAGTGAAAAGAAACAGGACAGAGGTGGCTGCTCTGGGTCAGATGTGCAAGGGGCTCTTGCACAAATTAGTAGTGAGCACCACAGAAAGAGTGCACGAGGGCTTTCAGCTCTCCAGCAGAGGTGGAACTGCCTAATTCAAATGCTGCCTTTCCTTAGACTTCCAGCTGATACTTTTCCAGAATATATGGGGCCAAATCTACTTTGTGCAGACCTCATGCAATCAAAGAGAGGATGTGGGTGACAGTGGTTACAGGAGCCCTGTGCAGCTGGAAGCATGTCTGTGGCAGGTGTGTGCAACCCACACCATCTTCCCCTCAGCCTGCTCCTGGAAGGAGAACCAGAGCTCTCAGCAGATTCTCTGAACTGGGCACGGCTACCAAGCTGGTCTGAAAGCCAGTCCCAGCCAGGTACAGGCTCAGGAAGCACTTGGGTCACACAAGGTGCCCAGCACAGCCAGCATGTCAATCTCAGGTGTTTGCTCATGGAAATTCACCAGGAGCCTCTGGGAGCCACAAGAAAACAACTTCCAATAACCTCTGCTTCTGTGTTGCCCTCAACCTGTCTGGACCCACGGGTTGGTCCTGGGAATCAGAGATTTAGACACCCTTGAGCCAGAGCTTGTAGCACTGAACAACCACCCTGAATAGTCACACAGAGATTTATTCTATGTTTATTTGTCTTGTGTCTGTATAGAGACACTCTGTCAAATTCTTTACCAGCAATTTGTACATAAAAGTACATCCTCCTGCTGCACCAAACCAGCACCATGCTCCCTGGCACACCCCTCCTCACTCATCTCCTGCTGTCTGTATGTGTACACTGATCCAGATCCTCCACCTGTGATCTGTCTGCTTGGTCAGTGTCATCTCCACAAGCCTTTGCTCTCCAGGTGGATCAGTTACTCTCCCAGGAACCTTTCCATAGAAATTCATGGCTGCTCCCACCATATGGGCTCCAAGAGTGGTTAGACCGTCATGGTGGTGGCACAGGGTGGGAGCAAATCCCTTTTCTCTGTGCCTTGGTGTGAGCTGCCCACAGGAGCCTGGGGGCTGTGGGCAGGACACGGAGCAGGCAGGGCAGGCTGCCGTGGATAAGCTGCTTTCTGAGCTGCTGTGGGTACCAGAACAGCTCCACTCTGCTGGCAGGAGCCTCTGCCAGGGCGTTTCTGGCTGCCTAGAGCAGCCCTGTGGCTTACAACCGTCCCTGACTTGCTGTCCTGGTTCCATCCAGATCTGGGTTAATTTTTGCAGTATTTGGGAGGGGACACATTTCCAATACTCATTTGCTTTCCAGGACACTTGCAGGGGAATGTCACGGATGCACCAGTTGTATTGATCTGCTGTTTGCTGCTCCTTACCTCGTTCAAAAGGCTTTGGCTGGGCAGCAAAGAGGAAGATGCTCCTGGGTTCACTGTTCTGGGTTAAGGGAATAACTCCACCCACAGGAGGGATTTTGTCCCCAAAAAGCCTGGTGAGTGGGGACCTGAAACACAGCAGAGACGTGGATGGGGACAGGGAACAACCCCACACCCTGGACACAGGAGATTTGAGGCTCTTCTCAGGGATCTAGTGGAGATCATTTAGTTGCCAAAAGTCAAGATGTTGCTGGGCTGTGGCTGCTCCAAAGGACACGGTTGGAAGAAAGGACATATACTTGCAATCTCATTTTTCTTGCTTTAAAAAGGTGTTCCTTGGTCTCATTCATGCCCCAATATTTCTATTTAATTTAAAGGTTCTTTCAGATTTGATGTGTTCACACTAACGAAAATGTTTAGGTTGGCCCAGCTCATCCACTTGCCAACTCTGAATCTTATGGAGTTAGGCTAATGTGTAAAACAGAGATTTAAAGAGGCTGAGAAGACCTACTTTGACATTTTCTGGACAGAAAGTATTTTTCTTTTCAAATGACTTCTGATTAGGATGTCCTTTCTGGGATTCTTTTTTTTAATGTCAACACTGAAGGTGGGGAGAGGTGGGAAACAACATGGATTTTATTATTTTGATCAACCCCAACCAATTCCTTCTGGACTCCTCTTTCATGGGAATCACCAAAAACGTGAACTTGCAGAATGGTAACAGAAAAGAAAAATTGTGACCCTTGCCCAGCATCCAGCTGAAAGCAGGCTGCTGCACTGGCTGCTCTGTCTGGAAGGTGAAGGAGGGAAGGTGAAGGAGGGAATGGCAGGAGGCTCTGCCAGCCTCCCCATCAGTTTGGTGCGTGAGGTTCCCCATCTCCAGCTCTGTGTGATGGGCGCAGAAGCCACCACAGCACTCGTACACCTGCAGGAGATGTCAGTGCCTGTGGTGGCCCTGAGCTGCACCCAGCCAGAAAAGCCACCTGCTCCCTGCCTCCTCACAGCACAAGTGCTTTCTCCTGGGATTGTCACATTCCTCGGGAGCCAGGACAGCTACAGGCAGGAGACAGAGCCCAGGAAAAAAATCTCCATGAGTTCAAGGAGCAACGCTCTCAGGCTCATGGTGAGATTGCTGGAGCTGACCTGTGCAGGCCCAGGAGCTGATTTGATCTTCATGGGTCCCTTCCAACTCAGGATATTTTATGATTCTGTGATTCTACGACACACTAGGCAAAATTCGCAATTTTGCCTATTTGGAAAGCGTGCCCTTATGTTCTGATGCAAGTCTCATTGCTGTCCCCTGGCACAGGGGCTGCTGTTCCTCAGCTCCATCTCCTCCCTCTGGCTGCAGCGTGTTCTGCCAAGTGTCCTGACCTTCCACCTGCCCTGGGCTTCACCCCACACCTTCCTGCCTCCTCTGCCCTTCTCCTGGCAGCCCCTGGGGTGGGACGGGATCTGCTGGCAGCCCTGACCTGGCAGAGGGTTTCTACGAGTGATCTCTTCTGGTTCTCACTCCAGCCATTCCCAGGGGCAGAAATCATCCCTGCCCTGCTCAGCCCCTTCCTGCTCCCACGCTGGAGGGCACCTGGCACAGGGCAGAGCCAGGGCAGGTACGGGACAGGCTGCAGGAGCCAGAGTGTCATCAGAGCTTTGCTTGCCAAGGGTCACAGCCAAAGAGCTGGTGCAGGAATGGACTCAATCTCACCCTGGCAAACTGGCCTTGGCTGAGACTTTATTATTGAGTTATTGTGGAGATCTGGGATCGGGCCTACACACGGGGGATGATCTAAGATGACTGATCTATTTTCAAACGTGGAGAGGTGGGAGTAGAAACACGTTCTGCTCTTGCTCATTGCAGTGATATGGGATTGAAGCAGTGCTGGTGCCTCCAGATATGGTGTGATGCAAATGAGCTCTTACTGCTTTGATCTCTTTATCTTTCCTTTCTCCTTCTCTTTATGGAGACTACCTTTAGTGTAGTTTTCAACCTGCAGGCTTTTAGGAAGAATTTCAGCTGGTTCTATGGCTCCAGCTACCATTCTATCCCCAGCCCCAGCTTTGCCCCAGGCAATTCAGGCATTTTGTGGTGACCTTGGAGATTTCAAGATAAAGAGGAAAGGAGATAGTGAGAACCTTTATGAATCACTCTAGTATAATCTGAAGTATTTCTGAGACCATCATTTATTGCCTTTGGGCTTCTTTTCTGGTGGTATAACTGTGCATTTTTACTGGATGCTGATGAGAGTGGCCAGCAGAGAGGCACAGACAGTGCTCAGCACCCAGGGGTTTCAGGGTGTTTCATGCCTTACAAGAACAGGCCTAGTGCTGGGCCCTTCCAGGATAAGGATGGGAATTTTGGTCTGGTTTGTTCATTTCCTCTAGAAATCAGACTTAATGCTGTAATTGCGCAACTAATTAATCAAAAGGATACCAGGTCATTAGCTTCTCCTCACAATCACAAAAGTTTCTGCTCAGCTGCCTGAGTGTAAGGAAGGAGTCTTGTGCGGTCTGGGAAGCCACATGCTCAGCACCAAAAATGAGAGGAGCTAGGCTGAGCCTGGGCAGGGAAGAGAGCACATTAATATTCTGAACATCTTGAAAAGTATGAACATATTCATACAGCAGAGCAATTTAGAGGCTGAGAAGACAGTCACTATCTGGGATTCTTAGCAGCTTCCCATAGGCTCAGACCAGGATTTCAGTCATATTTGTCGTTTGGGGTGACTTTGCCTTCTTACAAACAGGGAGCGAGAGGTCCTTTTCCCAAAATACTGAAAGTCTTGTCCAGGGTCTCAGGCCACATCTGTCCTCATTTCCAGCTGTAGCCACAGCCTTGGATTTCACTGAGGTACATGGGAAGCCAAAAGCCCCTGGAGTACCCCACTGGGGGTCCCTGAAGGTCCAGGAACAACAACCTGAGCTTGCAGAAACTTTGCAGAACAAATTTCTTGAAGGCAGCTGCCAGAGCAGGACACGGGCTTCTTGGTCTGCTGAGTGACAGAGGGACCCATGGAGAGCACCTCAGGGGACTGAAGCTAAGGACCAGACTTTCTGCCTCTTTGGAGTAGACAGAGGTGGTTGGGGAATGTCTTCTGTGAGCCACAGGAAGGAGTTGCTCTTTCTGTAGGACATCTGTCCTGTGATGAGAAGGGAGCACCTCTCTGCCAGCTGTGCACAATTCTCTACGGCAGATGCACATCTGGCTCTGAGGTCTCTCTAACTGGCCTCAGCCAAACCCTCCCCCTGCAGTTTCCCCTTCAAGCCCTCCTGGCTGAGCAGCCCTGGTCCTGTTGTGTTACTCTAGGGGGAATTTACTCTGTGTTGCTTTAGGTCTGTTGGCTTCTGTTTGCACTAATTCCCATTGCAGTGCATCTCTGGGGAAACACTTTGTGCCTGGGAAGACACACATCAGGAGCTTTGGGGCTCATGGGCAGGAATCATCTTCCCCGCAATTTTTTGGGCAGCTTTTAGATGCCTTGAGTTTGTGAGAGAGGCAGCAATCCTGCTGTCCCTAGAGGAACATCCTGGGGATGTTGCTTGGGCCTGTCTCAGGCGAGGGTTTCAGGATGTCCTTTGTGCAGCCTCCTTACAGCAGCATAAAAATCCTGCCCTTTTGGCCCAGAGCACGCACAAACTCCACAAAGCCCTGCAGGTGCCCTCTCTGCCTTCTCCCAGCGGGGCTGCACGCTCCCCACGGTGACAGCCACAGCTCCACAGCCTGCCCCAGCAGGGATGCCAAGGATAAACCCCTTTGATCTTTAAAGCTCATCTCCCCCTGAGCTAAAACTCTGTGGTCACCATCTCACAGCGTGGGTGGAGAGCGTGGCAGGCAGTCCCAGCAGGGAACACGGAGCAGTGTGTGTGTGTGTGTGTGTCGCCTCATTTTTTGGTGAGGAAGATCGGCTAATCAGTGAATAATCAAAGGTTGCTCATGAAAGGAGGTGACATCAAAGCAAATAATTTAAGGAACCCCTCGAGGGCCAGAGGAGTTGTAAGGTCTGAGGCTGAATCACATGAGCTCAGCTTCCATGAACTGTGTCTCAGTTTTCCTGCAGGTACAAGTTAGAAATGCTTACGATAAATGTTTAGAATTAGTTGGGGAAGGGGGGAAAGTTAAATCACACTAATTATAGCCATGATGGCTTTGGTGCAGTGCCATTTGAAAGCACAGGTATTTTCTACACCTAATGCAAGAGGCATTAAAAGGCATTGCTTCTTGGGTAAGCAGGGTGATACGCGAGCAGAGTTTCAGTTTTGGGAGTAGTAGAGTAGTTCACTCTACTGGCAGCATTCCAGACCACAGCCATAAAGGATGGGTTGACAGCAAAAGGATTCCTGCTTTTATTTGGTATTTTGTAGAGAGGGCAGGCAGGCCAGTCACTGGGGAAGGAGGAACAGGGGAGCTCTGGGACAGGAGAGGGATGCCTCTGCCCAGAGCACCACTGCTGAGAGGTATCATGAGCTCAAAGGCAAGAATCTGGACAGTTCCTCTGCAGGTCCTACACTGCAAGCCTGGGTGAAGCTGCAGCAACTCATTTCTTCTCATACCTTTCTAATTTCTTTTAAAGTGTAAAAGACTTTGGGGTTTGAATCATATTCTTTGTGCACTTCTGCACTGCTCTGGTACAGACCCCACCTTTGGAATGGTTTCTCCAGTGCAAATGACAACAGCCATGCATAAACATGAGTGACCCAGTACTTGTCTGGCTTCCCTGGATGCTCAGTCACTCAGAAGAGAACCCTAGCTCGGGAAGTCCAAGTCACTGACACAGCTGAGAAAGGTCAGGGGAGCTCCTAACCCATTCAGGCCATGGATCCCTATTTATTCTGCTAGATGCTGCAGGAAAAAAAAAAAAAAATAATCCAACAAAGTTCAAACACCATGGGTTCCTTTTAAACTAACTGAATGTGGCTGACTGAAGTAACCACCCCCAAACACTTGAAGAGATAAACAGCTTCTCTGATTGCTCTGACAGGAAGCATTTCCACCCTTGCATGTGCTGGGGATGTACATAACATAAGAAACCTTACTAAGAGGAAAAGCACGAGCTTGGGAAAACACAGCAACAAGTCAACAACATCTTTAAATGAGTAATAAGTCAAATATTTACTCCCACAACACTTCAGGCAAGAATCCTGTGCCTCAGCTTTCACACAAGCATGGACAGCCTGTGGAGAAACATCTCGTACTCTTGTGGCTAGAAAAATCACCGGGTCCAGGGCTGTGCCTGGGAAGTTTATTTCCAGCCCTTGGAGGAATTTGTTCTTCCTTCACACCATTTGTCCTTGCACATTCCATGCTGTCCTCACACCATGGCCAGGCCAGGAATTCCACCACACCAAGTCGGGTGTGACATCCCCTGCTCTGTAGGCTGCCTGCCGGATGTCACACTGGAGAGTTAATGGCAAAACTGAGTCCCTGGAACCTTTGCCAGCTGGAAAACCACTGCCAGGATTTGCTCTTTTTGGGGGTGCCCTTTTCAGGGTTGTCAGCGTAGATGTATTACACTCAAGTGCTGCAGGACTGCAAACCACCAGAGTGTTCAAACAGCCAAAACATCCGTGACTTTTAAATAAAATTAATCGAATTATTTTCTATGTAACAACCTTGAAAACACAGGCTGGGCTTTTCTGCACTGCCCAGAGAGGTGGTGGGAGAGAGTCCCTTGTCTCAGACCTGCCCATGGCCGGGAGCCCCAGGGCTGCAGGAGGGTGGAGGGAGGGAAGGGGGATTTTAAAGAAAAGCCACAAGCTGTGGAGCTGTGAAGCTGCCAGAGTGACGGGATAATGGTATCTCTCCTCTGCCTTTTGGGAGATTTTTTCAGAAACCAGTGTATTTTGTTCCTTTTAGGTATGGATCAGGGCAGGAGGAAAAAGTATCCAAGGCCAGGTTGGACTGGGCTCGGAGAAACCTGGGCTAGTGGAAGGTGTCCCAGCCATGGCAGGGGGTGGAACAAGATGAGCTTTGAGATCCCTTCCAACCCAAACCATTCCGGGATTCTAAAAGATATTTGACCTCCCACCTCCTCAGCCCTGCTGGTGTCTGGGGCTGGTGCTGGGGTCTGCACATCCCTGCAGCCTCCACCCACCCAGGTGTCCCGCTGTCCCCACCCTGCCTGGCCACACAAAAGGCGCTTCCACGGGGCTTGGAAAGTGGCTCCTGTAGCGAGCGAGGGGCATTCTCTACACTGCCAGCAGAAGGAATATGCCTCACAGTTTCAAGGAGATCTTGGATGTTTCAGATCTGTGTTTTCTTTCACAGCCTTTCATTCTACATTATTTTTCGTTATTTTCACATTGTTCCACAACATGTCAAAACATCAGACAGATTCATTACAACACAAACAGGAGACACTTTGATGTAGGAAAAAAAGATGTTTTAATGGGTGCTAAGTAGCAACTGCCCTTGGGGGTTTAAAAATAAAAATAGAAGCAGCACAAAATAATATTTTAACCCTTGTATCCCGGGATCACCAAATTATAGAATGCAGCAGCAGAATGCAGTCACAGAACAGTGCAGGCAATAATTTGCTTTTTGCACTCATTCTGAAAACAGAAGTTTGAATTCTCATAGATTTTTGGTGAGTTTTCTATTACTTCTTTGGAGAAGAGAAAGCTATAAAGGAAAAAGGTAAACTTCGCCAGGAGTATTTTCAAAAGGGCTCATGGAACTGTGTGGTTTTGTCACAGGACGCCTCTCCAGAGAACACACAAAGACAGCTTCCAACCTTCCTGACGTGCCACCTGCCTCCACCAATGCCAATTAGAACTGGTTAGAACATGGTGGTTTGGGCTTTTTTGTGGAAAATGGTCAAAATGCAGAAGCCAATGCTCTCCCAGGATGTTCTGCTCTTTACCAGCAAAACTCAGGCATTTTTTTACTCAGGCATTTTGTGAGGAACAAAAAGGCATCTCAGTAAATTTTTCAATGAACTCATTTTTCAGTGAAGCAATTTCCTATCCAGAGCCCAAAGCCAGCTGAGATGCTCCAGATCATTTGATGAGTGACCTGTAGGATCTCAGGTGCTCTGAGCAGATGGAACAGCTCAGAGAGGTCTCTCTTGTATTGCTGGGCTCTCCTGAGGGTCTTTTCTCCTTCATGCTTCTGTCCTTGTCCTTGGCACGTGCCAATTCCAATGCCAAGACATTCCCAGTGACATTGGGAGGACAGGGAACATCCTTCCTTTGGCTCCCAAGTCTGTGAGGTTTGCAGAAGGAAAGAGTAAATAAATTGCCTTTATTTTGTTGTTGGTTCTCCTCATTTTCCCATCACACCCATCAGTCTCTGCTGTTTAGTCCAAGCCCCCAGGAGCTGAGCTGTGCCCTGTCTGTGCACAGGGACAAAGATCAGCCCCTTCTGCCTCACACAGAACTTCCAGCACCCCAGATGACACTGCCCAGTGTTGTTTTTCTCAGTAGGGGATATGCCCCATCTATTCCCATGGGGTTTAACCACACCAGCTTTTAATTCAGCCTCATGTCACCTCTCAGCTTTAAAGGTCAATGCTCCCTTGCTCACCTGGTCTAGGTTGGAGTAGGCAGCATGGCTTTCTCCACGTGCAGCTGCTCATGAGGGCAGGGTTACAGCTACCAGGTGTCAGGCCCCAAGAACAGCCTTGGAGCCTGGAAACATCCTCGTTTTTCCCAAATACCAGCTTGTATATTGAATCTCTGGGGGCAGACTCAGCTACTCTCATGCCCTGAGATGAGGAGCAGCTCACGGTGACTCTGTGAAGTGCAAAGGGCTTCAGACTCAGCACCACCCTGGACCCTCTGGGTACCAGCATACCCTCCTCCAGAGGCTCTATCCGAGCCTCAGCAGAGGAGATGAGCCTGTAGCTGGAGACGGCAGGGTGAGACAAGCACAATCATCCAGGTTCCTTCCACCTCCTAACCTCAGTTTGTCACGCACAGAGCCAACCCCTGCCCCTCAGCGTGGTTCTCTTGTTTGTACAGCGTAGAGAAAGCCATTCCAGTGGGATGTACCCCTTCTCTCATGGGCTGCTGTCTCCTCAAAAGCAGAAGTCTGTCCACACACTGGGAAAGTTCCCTGTGGGGGCTGGCATGGCCATGGTGACAGAGAGATCCTCTTGGGCCCAAGGACACACTGTCCTATTCCAGTGTCTTGAGGCTCCCTGATCACTCCCCAAAAACTGTGAGACAGCAATACTGCTTGTGCCGTTGGGAAATGTCCTAACTTGCCTCATCACTTGGAGCAGCTCAGGCAGACCGCCCTGAAGGAGCCAGCTCTCTCTGGCTACTCCTCTCCATCCCTCTGCAGGCAGAGCCTGCGCTGTGATCAGATGCTAATGCTGAAACGCTGCTCGCAGAGGCTTCTCACCTCTCACTCAGCAGAGAGGGGACTGAGCCTGGCACTGAGGTTTATTCCAGGCAAACCACACCATGACTGATCAGAAACCTCTGTCTTTCCTTCCTGCCAGAGACCTGAGCATGAACAACATCAGCCAGCTGCAGCCCAGCGCGCTCCGGCACCTGCGCTTCCTGGAGGAGCTGTGAGTACGGGGCAGGGCGTGGTGGGGGTGCTGGGGGACACCTCAGAGGGTTTTGTAGCACTGGCCGCAGCCCCCAGTGCTGTTCCTGCAGCTGCAGGCTGAGATGGAAGCAGACTGCGTGCTGGGACAGGGTTTATTTGCTGCTCCAGCTTAGGGGTTTCACTGAGGTCGTCACCTTCAGGCTGAGGTGATGCATGTGCCAAAAGCCAAAATAAGAGGACCTAATCTCCCATTCAAAGATCAACACTGTGCTCCGGAGCAGAGCCAGCAAACAGAGAGCTTCATTCACCCTACAGCAGACAGGGTTCCCCTCACCGCCTCCTGCAGCCCAGAGACAAATTAACCCTGGGTGCTTTGCAGCTCGGATGGAACCCACCCCAGAAAACTGAAGTCCCAAAAGTTTTCCCCGGAGGCTGAGGTGTCCCACCGCGCACCAGTGTGCACTCAGGTCTGAGCAGACACACTCAGACACAGCAGCAATCTCAGTCCTGGGATCAGCATGTGGCTGTGTGTCAGTGAAGGAGTGGCCCCACTTCTGAAAGTGTGAAAATTAACCAGCAGCACAAGAAACCACTGGAATCCTTTGTGAGCCCCAAAAATGGGAGCCCAGGGGGCAGAATGTTGAGGTTGACCATTTCTGCATGAGTAAATTGCACCTGTATGGTCTTACTCCACTTGACCATGAGAAATACCTCCAGGTGTTATTCTCATGCTGTTGGTACTTTCAACACAACAGCTTCTGTTGGAAAACACAATTTCTTCAAAACACTGTTATTGCATTCATGAAATACTAATATTAATGCTGCATTTGATGTGTGTTGTAAACTTACTGTGTATATAACTGTTACTGCAACTTAATCTGCCCAAATTAAACACTTTCACTTCTCTGAATCAGATCTTGCTGCCACCACAAGGCACAACACTGGCATTTCATAAATTCTGACATTTTGGTATTTTCCAAAATGTCAGAATTAGAGACATCACCCCAACACCCTGTGAGGGTGGGGAGGACGTGGCACAGGGTGCCCAGAGAAGCTGTGGCTGCTCCATCCCTGGAAGTGTCCCAGGCCAGGTTGGACAGGGCTTGGAGCAGCCTGGGATAGTGGAAGATGTCCCTCCCCATGGCAGGGGCTGGAATGAGATGAACTTTAAGGTCCCTCCAAATCCAAATCATTGCAGGATTCTGTGATTTTATATTACAGGGTTTTTACCTCAAATGGTCTTGTAACTGATCATCCTCTGTGTTTTAAATTCATTAGAGTTGTAAGGACCCCAGCCACCCAAGCCCCCCTCTCCAGCAGGCTTTTACAGGCTGACAATTTTTGATCCTGTTTTGGCTTTGGAGCCAGAGCTGCCCATAGAAACTGGGCTCTTCACCACTTTGCTCCCATCTTGCAGCCTTTCTCTTTTCATTTTATCAACATCCATGTCAAAGTGGGGACACCCAGCACCTTCACTGGGGGTGCTGAGGCTTTTCACACACACACAGACTCTGCTGGGTACAATTAGCAGTTGTCTTGCTGCAAGCAACCGTGTCCGGATTACGTCATGTGCAAACAGAGCAGTCTCAACCAGCAACGAATAAATATTCATAGGCTCCAAAAGAGCCAGCTTCCCACAGCCAAAAATAATTATGAATGAAGCAGGCGAAGGGGAAAAATTTAAAGAGGAAAATCTGAAAAAGTAATTGGAAGTTGTTAGATAGGATTTTACGAGAGGTTCGATGTGTCACAAGTCCTCCTTTGGAAAGGCCTAACATCACAGTTAGGGGAAGAAATGCAAATTGCAGCATCGTATATCTATGCATAGCAAAGTCCCTGCTTGAATTTGATAGCAGTAAGATAGTAATGCTATTTATGGAAATCAAGTAATTTATATGAAATCAAGCAAGGAAGGATTTTATATATCACGGCAAATTAAAAGTGATTGTTTCCACAACAACAGCTAGACAGGGACAGTTTGTACAGCACTCATAGGGCTGTCATTGATCAATAATGCAACTTGCCTGGCATTTCCCCTGCTCTTTTCATTTGTATCTTCACCAAATTTTCATCCCACAACATTACATCAGCACCATGACATTCAGGCTGGGATCACCCTCTGTGCCAGGACACGCATAAGAGTCAAGCAAACAAATCCTGCTTGTTTAGACATTCTCAAGGGAAGTTTGTTCAGGTTTCACAGCTCAGCTCTCTGCTGATTTCATCTACCTGGGACACATTCCCAGTGTCTGCCAGGGTGACATGAGACCAAGCCCTTTGTCTTCATCCCCACGGCAGAACTGCCCGTGCTGGGACATGCCAAGTGAGTGAAGAGTAGAAACCCCTGCTGAGCAGTGAGGGACAGTCCAGGTAGCCCAAATCCAGGGACCCCAGTGTGATGTCTCCTGGGGAGGAGGAAGACCTGCCTGCCTGCCCTCCTGCCTGTCCCCCTCCCTGCAGGGAAGTACTGACAATGAACAGGACTCTGCTGCAGCTCATCCTTGCTGCAAGCGCCTGTCTTCGGTTAGGTAGAAAGCCTTCAGCAGGTTCCTCATCCCCAGGGATTTTGGGTGGCATTATGGCCCCAGTCTGCCTTCTACACAGAATCACAAAGTCACAGGACAGTCTGAGTTGGAAGGGACCCACAAAGTTCATCAAGTCCAGCTCCCAGCTGTACAGCACCATCCCCAAGAGTCACCTTGGTCCCAAGCACATTGTCCAAATCCTTTCCGAGCTCTGTCAGGCTTGGGGCCATGACCAATCCTGTCCCCTGACACAATATCAGGCCAATCCCTTGGGTCCTGTCCCTGGTCACAGACATCACTGCTGCCACTCATCTTCCTCTCCAAGGGCTGAACAGAACAAGGGCCCTCAGCTGCTCCTCACACAGCTTCCCCTCAAGGCCCCTCCCCATCTTCACTGCCCTCTTTTGGATGCTCTCTAATAGTTTAATATCTACAATCTTATGTTCCTTATTACATACTGGATAAACCAGGTGAGTAACAGGCTGGAGCAACTGAAGACAAAATTTACAAAATTCAGTTCAAGGTGAACCAAAACTGATGTTCTGGGGGTTTGGTCAACCCCCAAATTTTCTTTTAACCTGAGAGAGAAAAAATAGTTTCATCTTCAGGTTACTTCTTAATATTTAGTCTTTTACTTTGGGTAAATCCCTAAAAGAAAATGGCATTTCAAATTATTTGCTTGATTGCTGAAGATGCCTTAGGTGCTTGAACCTTATGAAAAAAATTAGAGGCTCCTCAGCAAAAAATTTGCCAATTTCAACCCAGATTTTCCAATCTCCTTTTCAAGATTCTATGAAATTATCTAATGTTCAGAAACATCCCAGGAACTCTTGATATGCCTTGTCCTTGATCTATAACCCTTGTCTTCTTCAACAGTCAGAGAAAGCCCAGGTTCCTCTGGCTCCTCCTCACGGTTCTCCCCTCCTGCTCTCACTCATGATTCTCTGATTTTATCTTCTCTCTCATTAGATTTAGTCCCAGTAGCTCAGGGTTTTGTGGATGAGGGCTGGTGTTTCACACCTTTCACGATTCCTCTCTTTCTGTTCCTCTATTTTAGCATCATCCCAGGCTCCTCATGAAAGTGAAGTTTCACACAAGTCAGAGATCAGCTGAACTCATGGCTGAGCTTGTGCATGGAGCTGGGATTCAGCTCAGGAAAAGGAATAACAGGAAAGGGGAAGACAGCTGCAAAAATGGGTGGATGAAGCACATATGTCCCCTGGACAACAAGGACAAATGTGCCCGGTTTCCCTGCTGTGGAGCCCTGCAAATCCAGGTTGCTGGGCCCACTGAGTACATAAGTCCTCTGCACACACCCACACTGTGAGGAAAAAGCAAGAGCAGGGTGGCCCCTGAGGGTCCTGAGGACAGCAGAGCAATCACCCAAGCCACCCACGACACCCAGGCAGGCTGTGTCCTGCAGGGTGTTTCTGCACTGGCTCCTCTCTGCTCTGGACACCAAAGGTGTCCCCAAGGGATCGGAGGGGATGCTGTGCTTAGGGCACACATGGGGGTACAGGGGCTGCTCCAGCTCACACTCTGTGTGGTCTGGTGAAGTTATTTCCACTGCCAGTGCCTCATCTGTCCAGCAATGAGAGCAGGCCCTCAGGTGTGCCCTGCTGGCCGTTTGTTTTTACCAAGGGCTGCCCAGGAAGGGGTTGTGGGTGCAATTCGTTCTCGTGCTCAGGGGATGCCCAGAGATCAGATTCTCCAGACCCAGCTGCCTTCAAAGAGGCAATGGAAGAGGGTCCCTCGGTGGCTGTGCTCCCCTCTGACCCCCTCCACCTCCAGAGACAGGAGCAGGTCCCAGCCCAGGCACTCGCCCGACTTTCCCCCCAACAAAAACCTGCAGAGATAGAGGTGCTCAGAGCTGGGCCTCACACAGGCAGGGAGCAGCCCAGAGTTTAGTATGTCTCCTCTTTGTTTCTTTCCTTTTTTTCCTTCTTCTTTTCTTTCTCTCTTTTTGGCAGCAGGAAGATTGTTTAAAGTTGCTAATAAATTCCAGTTAATGAAGCCTGAAAAGCCAGAGCTGGGAGCCAAGAGAAACAAGAGCAATCAGTACAGAAGGAATAGAAAGAGATCTTGAAAGCCAGCCTGGGAATAATAACATGTTGAAATGTGTTCGCCGGCAAGGGCTTTGTTACCGCGCTTTGAATCCAAGCACGAGCGCTCGGTGCCAAGAAGAGAAACTGCAGCCAAAGGCAGGTGTTCATTGCCATTCACCTCCTGCTTCGGGGCACAGCGGCAAGATCAGACCCCTTCCCAGCCACTGGCTCTTTCACCTGCCTCTTCTCGGGCCCCGGGGGCAGAGGGACTCACCGTCACGGGGAGTGCCGTGGAGGCAGCGCAGCACCACACGCTCAGCACCCCCTCTGCCCTTCTGTGCCAGGCCCAGGGACCAAGGAGCAGCACAAAAGCTGAATGAAATAAAATGCAGGCATGTGTGAAGGCAGCAGCACTCTTGTCCTCCCTTGCACCTGTGAGGGAACCCCCTTCTCACTCCTCTTCCCATGTGGGCCCAGAGACCAATGGAGCCATCACAGCCTTTGGGGCACCAATGCTGCCCTTGGGGGCCCTTGGCTGCTGTTAGAGCCCCCCCTCACCCTCATCAGCTCCCAGGCATCTGAAACATCCATTCTGGGGGGGTTGTCCAGCACAGGGTCTCACTCCAAGGCAATGTCACTCTTGCAGGGATGCTGGCAGTGGGGCATGACTCCTTCAGGGGTGATAGCCCTTCCCTGGAAGGGGGGTGGCATTTCTGGGCAATGCTCACATGTGCTGGCACTGTGGGCATTGTGGTGAGAGGCTGTCTCTGGAGCAGTGCAGTAAGGTGTCTGAAGCAGGGGACCCCTGAGACAGCAGCTTTGGTGGGTTTCCATGACACATCAGGCTGGAGAGGTCTCTTATGGAGACATAAACGCTTGTAAGGCCATGACCTTGCTTTGCCATGCTGAGATTTGGAGGCAGAATCACTGCTCCCTTGGTGGTCACCTTGCACAGCCCTTCATTTCCAGGTATCTGTAATTAAAGAGCTGCAGCTCTGAATTCTTGGGCTCTGTGGTTCCCCCTGGATTCTGCACAGCTCCTGTGCAGAGGAGGCACCAGGGTACAACTCCTTGGCAACAAGGAGACCAGCTCTGGTTCATCCAGGGCTTTCTGTCCCCCTGGCTGGCACCAGTCCTTGGCAGAGGATGGTGCTGCTCATCAATTCAGTGGGTGAGCAAAAGCACAAAGAGAGTTAAAGGGTAGTTCCTCTGACAAAGCCTTGCAAAGGTCATCCCTGTGCGTGGTGTGAGGACTGTCCTCAGCAATGGCTAAGGTGCAGGTGAGGACAGGAGAGAAAGGCTTCTAAGGGGTTGTCCATCATGAACATTGACCGATGAGGCCAAGATATTGCAGCTGCCCAAATCAGATTCAAAATGTTTTGAAAATTTAGTGATTTCCACTCTATTTCTACTCCATTTAGACCAGGGAGAGTGGTCAGCAACCAAAAAATCCTTGCTAGTTGGGGTAGCTAATCCCAGTTTTCCTGAAAACTGCTTTCCATATGACTAACTCTGTTCTGGGTTACCCCAAAGGGGCACCAAAAGTAGAGTCAAAAGCCAAAACTGCTCTGAAGGTTTGGAGGGAACAAACTGAAAACCTCTGCAGATTATGATATAAAGAGATGGAGTGAAGGTGTTCGGTGTCCTGTTCATTAAGGAGCTGTGTCTTACTAATATTACCTGGCAAATGAATCCCAACTGGCTTGCACATGAACATTTGTGTGGGTTGAAAACTGGCTTGAGGACCATAAACAAAAGAACAAATGCGATCAATCTATCGAGTTGGAACAGGCATTCGAGGGGGGTACAGCGAGCAGAGCTAGAAACAGGCACAGTCTTCTCCTCGGGGATGCAGTGAGACAACAAAGACCACATTAGAGGCATCTTCAGGAGATACCAAACTAGGACCAGCTGCAGATTCCTGTGTGAGAAGGAAGAGTCCAGGCCTGGCCCTTTTCTCAAATGCACCGTGTTTTCACTTGTTGACTTAATTGGCTTCATTCCTGCTTTGCACCAGCACAAGAACAAACTCGGGCATGACACGGGGCCTGTGGTCCCCTGTGTGCCCCGGGGAAGGCCCAGGCTTGGCGTGATGACACTGTTTAGGCAAGAGCATGGAGCGTCTGGGCACACTGCCTCGAGAGCGTGAGCGCTTGAGAAACCAACCCGAGCGGATCAAAGGGGCGGCCGACACGCTCAATAAAAGTTTGGCAAGGGGAGAATTTCACTGGGATATGGACACACATGTTTGTCCTGTCCTGCCAATGGGCAACGTTCCTGCCTCCTAATGTGAGTGATAAGAGCATCACCGAGCTGCCTGAGCACCTGACATGAGCGATCTTGCCCAGCACAGCCTTCGGGCGTGCCATGGAAGTTGTAGCATGACCAAGGAGCCCAAGATACAGGAGGGTTGAGCCTGTGGTAACTGAACAGCAGCAACCATATGGTGGTAAACCATGAGTTTGTTCCAACTTGGAGTGTATTGGGAATGCAGATCAAAGCCTGGAGGAATGTTCCCAGAAATCACGGGAGTGGTGGAAGAGGGGGAGGGGGCAGAATCTAAAATCCACCACGAGCTTTCTGAAGCAAGCCAGCCGTATCCAGCTGCCACCCTCCCCTTCTACCTGCCCCTTTTCTCTTCTCTCAGTCACTTTAAAGCCAGAGCTTTCTCTTTCTCCCCACCCTATGTCACGGCGTAAACTTCAGGACAGCAGGACATACCACTGAATCAAGGCAATCCTAAAATCAGCCCGGAGCAGGCGTGGAGCTGAGCTCATGTGCTGTGGACCAGAAATTCGGCCCTGCAAGAACAGCTCCTAGTCCCTGTGCTCAGGGCAAAGGCAGTGCCTCCCTGTCCTTTTTGGTGGGGTTATTCGCTCAAGTCTCCTTCACAGAAGGAGTAAATTAAGAGCTGTCTCAGGGGATGTCACACTGGCAGCATCACTTCAAATGTTATTGTTCCAGTTTAAATGGAAAGGAAGGAACAATTTCACCGCATTTCCTGCGGGATCTGAATTCTGCAGATGTATTCAATGGGTGCCTGTCTGCCAAGCAGGGGAAATTCTGGAGAGTTTGAGTGAAAGGGACAGAGGGAACCAAGTACTTGGAAGACTACCAAGTGACCATGGATGGAGGAGGAGTCACACACAGGAAGACTTTTACGTCTTGGGTCTCTTACATGAGCTGGCACAGGAGTTAATGGTATGAAAGCAAAGGATGGTCAGGAAGATGCTCCAAGAACTGGAGCCCCTCTCTCTGGAGCCAGGCTGGAAGAGCTGGTTGTGCTCACCTGGAGAAGAGACAGCTCCAGGGGCACCTCAGAGACTGCCCCAGGGAGACCTCAGAGACCTCTCCAGTGCCTAAAGGGTCTCCCAGGGAGCTGGAGAGGGACTTTGGACAAAGGCCTGCAGGGACAGGACACAGGGAATGGCTTCCCACTGCCTGAGGGCAGGGTTAGATGGGATATTGGGAAGGAATCGTTCCCTGTGAGGATGGTGAGGATGTGAGGATGTGCCTCTCCTGGCACAGGAGGCCCGGAGAAGCTGTGGCTGCCCCATCCCTGGAAGTGTCCAAGGCCAGGTTGGACAGAGCTTGGAGCAACCTGATCTGGTGGAAGGTGGAAGCCCCATGGCAGGGGCTGGAACTGGATAAGCTTTAAGGTCCCTTCCAACTAAAATTGTTCTGTTGTTCTATGACACAATTCCAGTGGTCACCCTTCCTGCTCTGCTCTTGGACAGGTGGGACAGCCATGCTCCTTTGCCTGGAAAACCTGGCTATATCCCAGCATCCTGCAGCACCTGCCCTGGGAGTGTAGCAAACCTCCAAAGCCCACACCTCCAGACCCTGTGTGCATGTCCCAGCCATGCACCCCTCTAGGAAAGTGAAAACTCAGCCTGTGTGCACAAACCAGACACGTCCCACCTCCCAGTCCCTGCATACAAGTGAGCAGAGCCCATCTTGGACCCCAGTGACTCTCAATTTCCTTGGGAAGTGAGTTCAGGGTTGTGGTTGGTGCTTCTCTTTGTGTCTGCTCCTGTCTTGGCATGGACCTCTAACCCTGGGGAGAGGAGCTGGGCTGCCTTGGTGGCAGGGAGGAGGTAAAGGCATGGAGAGAAGAGCCAGGGGCCAGAGGTGAGCCAGGGACAAGGCACAGTCAAATGGCCAAGGATGGAAACATTTGCAACACTGATGCACGGGGCCTTATCTGGGGCTGGGGGCTGCTTTGGACCTCTAAATTCACCGGAGACAGGACCCAGTGAAGCCAGGGCATCTACCACAGAGTCATTTTCCCCTTTATGTTCTGGGTTACCCGCAGTGCTGAGATGCCACCAGCTGGCTCTGCGTGTGTCCCACCAGCATCTGGGGCTCCCCGCCACCGTCCCGAGGCCTGCAGCCACAGCTTGGGCTCCATTTCAGCTTCACATTCCTCTCCTGCTAATCCTGGAGGTCCCAGATCCGTGTAGGGACCTGGCAAACACTCAAACACACCCAGGGAAGCGAACAGAGAGGCACGGAGCTGCCAGGAAAGGAGCCGAGAGGCACATTTAGCCCGGAGGAGGTGCAAGCTGCCAGCAGTGGAGGCTGGGGCAGCCCGGAGCTCCGGGGAGGTGAGGACAGACAGCCAGGCAGGAGGGATGCAGGGAGCGGGCTGAGGATGCCGTGCAGGAACACCTCCCCTGCAGGCAAGCACCGCAGCCTCCCGGACAACACTCCCTCCCATGTGGAAATCAGCAATCAAAAAGGAGCAATTACCCCAAATCACAGCCCCCAAGTGACAAATAGCCCAGCCTGCCAGGCGGATCGTGTGCTGCGGGAGGCAGGTTCCAACCTGCTCACACACATTAAAGAGACGACCCTGTGCTGTTTATGCTGTCAGAGGCCTAATTATGGGAGCAATTTTCTCCAGATTCCCGAGGGGAGAGACAGAGAGGGAGAGCAGCCGGGCACCCACACACGCCTGCTCTGCCACAGGTGAGCGTGGCTGCCGAAAACACCTCGGTCCCCTTGGTGACTTTTGCAGAGCCCTGGTCCCCAGGCACTCTGCTTCCTGCCAGGATTGCAATGCTCAACCTGTGCCCTTCCCAAACAAAATCCCTAAAAAACCCCAGGCTTTGTCAAAGTTTAATGAATAACTTTGCCAGATCCATGCCCAGCCTCTTGGATCTGGTTTGCACTTTCAGTGAGAATGAAGATGAGCCTGGTCACAAATGATGTTCACTGTCTCTCTTTTGGAGATGCAATATTCACTCCAAGTCAGGTAGGCAAGTTTCTTGCCCAAATTTAATAGCAATTTAGGGTCTTAGGTTGTTGAACCTGTCCTTATGATTTCTGGCTGATGGGTGCTGGGACTTCATCCGTGTTTGCCCCCATGTGTGAAACAGAAGGAGAAAGAGGAAAGTCACCTCTTCTCTAGGTCAAGCCTAGATTCAGGAGTTTCTGGACTTTACTCCTGGCTCCACCACATGCCCTCACCATAGTCCTGATGTGATAACAGTGATGCAGTTTCTAATGTTAGTGAAAAATGCAAATACCTTTTAATTCCCCAGCCTTCTCTGGGCCTTGTTAAAATTTGAGTTCTAAGATCAGGTGATCATGGTTGTACAAAGGCAAATCCCACAGGTTTCCTTTGATAAATTCTTGATAAATTCAGTGAGTTCTGAATGTTCTCCCCAGCTCTTTTGCCCTACATCCCAGATATGTCCCATTTTCCATCATGATGCTGCTCTTTGCTTTGTCTTCCTCTCCCATCCCTTCACCCTCATTCATCAGCCAGGATTTAGGGACAGTCCTCCCAGGGCCATACATGAGCAGAAATAGAGGCCAAGGCCTGGCATAGAGCAGGGTCTGTAGGCTGGTCACTACCTATGCTGTAATTTCTGAGGACTGGAGACCTCTGTGTCTATCCAGGAAATGTCTTCAAGCCATGAGCTGGATGCTGAAAATGCTGGATTCAGGTCTGGCAGGAGTTGTGATTTTCTTTGCCTGTCCCTCAGGCTGGGCGAGGGGAGGATGTGCAGAGGCTGCCCGAGCTCAGGATTGTGGCTCAGCTTGCAGGTGCTGCAGCCTCCTCTGGAGAGGACAGTGGCAGGATGGATGAGTTGTTAAGCCTCTGCAGACAAGGGACTGTCATCACAAGGATGTTGACACGACTGCTTCTTCTTTTCACTGCAGACGCCTCTCTGGAAACCAGATCTCCAGAATCCCAGGGGAAGCTTTCTCTGGCCTCTACAGCCTGAAGATTCTGTAAGTAACTTCCTCCTCTCTGCAGGGCAATCCTTGTCCCTGCCTCTCCCCAGTCCCTGGCACTGGCCATGAGCAGGGACTTGCAGCCATCCGAGGGGATGCAAAGCTGCCAGGAGCTGTGGGGTCAGATGTTGAACCCACACTGGCAAACATGCCCTGCGGTGTCTGGGGAGCTGTGTCCCACCCCACAGACACCGTGTGACAATGTGCCCCAGGAGAATCTGCAGAGGTTTGCATTTTGCATAAAACTCACCAAACCCCCCAAAAGTGGTGTCCCTCAGATGTGGAGCGGACCACCCCTGAAGTGGTGTTCTCCAAACTCCAAATTGGCCCCCATCTGCTCTGCTGTCGGGGCTGGGATGGAGCAACTCGAAGGTACTGCACCCTGGCAGGTGCTGGGAAAGGGGGCTGTGCTCTGTCCAGCTCAGTTGTCCCCACCACAAATCTCTTCACGGCCCAGGAGGCCTCTGCAAGGCTCTGGAGTGACGTGGGAAGGTTGGGATCCTTGGGCAGTCTGAGCTCAGGCTGCCCCAGGGGCGATGGGGGCAGCCGGACACGGGAGCACTGCGGGCATCAGGCAGACCTGGGATCTGCTGACGCTGCCTGACAAAGGCGTTGCAGGCAGGACACCACCCCTGCCGTCCAGTGGGGAAGGTCTGAGAGACAAAGCTCCTCTGGAAACTTTGGAAGGCACACTCAGCTGAGCTGGCTCTACTGCGGTACCTACGCTCACACCTTCCTAGGAGCCACGGTGCCACTCTGCTTTTTGTATCCATGTGACAGTCCTCAGGGTCTGTGCAGGATGTTGAGGTGGGAGTCCCTTTCTCCTGAAGGAACCATCTTAAAAATCTTCTGCAATAAACATTTCATCCCCAAGGGGATGTTTTGAACTCAGCCACAATGTGAAATTGTTGTAGCTGGTCCAGTTTATGCAGAGAGAGCAGGTACGAACCTGCTCCTGGGATTAGAGAGTATAAGGCTGTTTACTACGTCTTCTGAAGATGTAAAGTATGAATCCTGCCCTAAATCTCAGGGCTTAGAGATTTATCCATCCCCTGCATTAGGCAACAAATCAAAGGAACTGAGGAAAAACCGCAGCTCTCCCACCCAATTTCAACAAGAGGTACCTTCTGCTCTGGGGACGCGGGAGCTTTTAAAGGTGCTTTTGATCAATTCTATTCGTGTCAGGCCCAGGGAAGGACTAATGCAGCGTTCCCAGAGCGATGCCTCCCTCCCAGAGCCCGCAGCTCAGCGGGAAGGGGAGGGTGAGCTCTGCCCTCCTGCCCCGGGGGCACAGCCCACTGACACAGCCACAGGCAGCACCAGCAGGGACACGCTCACCGGTGACCCCAGAGCCAGGAGAGGCATCAAGGATCAGGGCATTTCCATCTGGGAAGTGGCTGCACCAGGAAGCTTGCTCCAGGCTGTGTTGTGAGAGCCAGAGTCGGTGTCCTCACGCTGCAGGACAAGCTGCTTTGCCCTCGTGTGTCTCGTGTCACAGGCGGTGCCCAGTGACACAGGGTGGCAGGTGGGCTGCCCTGTCCCCCTGGCTGCAGCCCTGCCTGCTTAGGGACATGGTTTAATGGTGGAGCTGGCACTGTTAGGTGAATGATGGGTGATCTCAGAGGGCTTGTCCAATCTTAATGATCCTCTTGTTCTCTGGCACTTGTCCTGACCCCAAAGCTCTCCCATGGGGGTGTGGAGCACTAGCCCAGCCACAAGGTCAGGGGAGGAGGCTGGATGCTCAGTGACCCTGCCATGAACCTCTTATTTAACAAAGTTCCTGCTTCCTAAAAGCAGGGGTGCTACCAGACCCCAAGTCACTGGTAGCATCTCACTTTCCAAAGACTCTGATGGATTTCCCTGGCTGTCTGCAGTGGTTATGTTGCGCTGCCTTGTGCTCTCACTGCAGCACATGCTCTGATTACCTTCTGCAGTGTTTCTGTGGGCACCACTGGAGTGAGGTCTTTGGGGGAGTGCCCTGGCAGATCCCTGCATCCTCCAGGAAAAGCAGTCACTGATGCCCCACCTCTTCCCTGTCACTGTAGGAGTGAGCAGTGAGGGACACAATGGAGATAGACTGGTCCCTGGAACTGCTGGAACAGGTCTAGAAATGTTGCCAGGACAGATTTTAGGAGCACTGAGCTTAATCACACTCATTTCTCACTCATTTCTCACTCATTTCTCTATTAAGAAAAGTCTGAGGAGAACCACAAGGTACTGAAGGTGGCAGGTGAAGGCTGCCATGTGCTTCCTTCAGGTTGTGATTAAGGTCCCTCAGATCACTGCAGCAGTGACCTGGTTGGGGCTGGTGGCTCTGAAACAGCTCAGCAGGATCTGCTCCATCTCTCCAGGAACCAGAGGGAACAAGTGTATTCCCTCAGAGTCTGGTTGTGGGCAGGGGTGGGGAGCAGAGCCTGGAGAGAGACCATGGGGCTGGATCACCCTGTTCCTTGTGCCCTGGGAGTGACCAAAAACCCTCACCCTCTTCCCAAGCCACATCCCAGTTCCCTCTTCCCCTTGCTGCACTTCTCTGTACCCCATCCAATCCTGCTGAGGGCCAGAACCCACTGCTGAGCTGGCTCCACCAAGATCTCCCTGTACCCTGGGACTCTGGGACTGCAATATTAGCTTCAACCTAAAAGACTGGGAGGAATTTGGGGCTGCTGGGGAAGTGCAGTGATTTATTTAGGATGCTGTTGGTATGGACACTGTGGGTACTGGAGAGATAAGGATGCAGCCAGCTGTACAGTGGTGTAAACTGGTGTGCCTTGAGCAGGACACAGACGTGAGCTGGGGAGCACCAGAGTGGCCCCAGTCATGTCCATATCCTGTGAGCTGCTGTGCACCTGCACTGAGAGGGGAGAGTTTTTCATGGATATGAGGTGCTCACTGCACTGCTCCCCATCCAGACCAAATCCTAGCTCCCGCAGGGCCAGTGGAACCATTCCTGCAGTCACGTGCTTTTCTTTGCGCTTTAATCTCCACCAAAAACACACAGAGATAGTGAATTTTAATCTCCACCAAAAACACAGAGATACTCCACTCTCCAGAGGGTATCTGGAGAGGGGAATGTGAAGACTCCATGAGACAGGAAGCATCAGAGAGATTCTGGGATGTCAGGTGTTAAAAGACAGGAGCATGGAGGAAAGTCCTGTCTCCTCACTTTAGGCAGAGGCAAAGCACTGAGTTTATACTTAACCATTCTGGCTCTGCTGAAAATCAGAAGAGGACTCAGAGAGAGCAACTCACCCTTCAGGCTTTACACTGAACTTCACTGGGGGTGTTGGGCAGTGAAGGGCTGCTGGGCTGGGACCCACCTGCACTGAGACACGAGCTGTGATGTTTCTGTTCCACCTGGGACCTGCCCTGCAGGACACGGGGCAGCAGCACAGCAGACAGATGGCAACAGGCAGAAGGATGAGGAAATGCCAAATCCTCACCTGAGAGCAACCTAGAATAGAAATTGCAGGGGGAGCAGGAGAGTGGGATTGATGTGGCTCCCCTGCCCACGGCCTCCTCGTGCAGCTCCTGTGCACAGCTGGTCCCTGGCAGCACAGGGGGCCCCAGGGGTGCCGGGGCTCACAAGGGGCTCTCCAAGCCTCTGGCACTCTGACAAGCACAGCTGCCTGCCCCCTCAGCTCCTCTCTTGTACCCCACTCACACCACCCTGCCCCTCTCCTTTCCCTCCTCCCCTCCCTGGGCATCTTCTCCCCTCCTGCTGGCCGTGGTCACGGGTCAAGTGCAGGGAGCAGCGAGCACCAGGAGTTGCCTCGCTGCTGCACCCAGAGCCCCTTGCCATGGGCGACACTGAGAGGCTGCTGACACCCTCTGACATGAGTGTCACCCACACAGGACGTGTGGCTGGTGGGAATGTGCCCTGGAGGTCCATAATGCTGGACTGTGCTTCTCCTTCTGTGCTCTGCAAAGGGCAGGAAAGGCCCAGGATGGATCCTGTGGGTGTTCTCTGCAGCCCACTGGGATGGAAAACCTCATCCAGGTGGGCAACTGTCCCACAAGGACCAGCACAGCCTCTGGGCTCCTGGTCCTGCGTGTGGATTTGTTTCTGCAGCCAAGGTGTGCTGGGGAGATGAAATCCTGGGTCCTGCAGCCCAGTGAGTAGGGTCAGGGGTCTGGTGATGAACAATGAGCCAAATGAGGTCACTCAACCTGGAGGAGAGGGGAATGAGGATGGACACAAACCTTCAAGGACAGGCTGCTGCTGCAATAACTAAGGAAATACATATTCTCCAAATATGAAGACAAGGAATAGTAGGTTTTGGGGTAGATGGCCACAGGGATACTGAGGATGTTGTGTTTATAGACACGGGTGCTGTGTCACAGGTTGGGTGGGTTTGACAGGGGACAGGCGTGGCTGTAGCTGGGAATGGCTGCCCCAAACGTGACCAGCTGGAACCTGGGGGTATTCAGGAGCTGACCCACAGCAGGGTCAAGGATCTTACCTCTGGAGACAGGGGACTCCCCTGAGGAGACAGGCTGATATCTAGGGATGGAAACAATTTTCTGAGTTTAATTTTAGTGTGCTACAGCCCTAGGGCTAATTGCAATCATGTGCAGGTCCACGAGTAAACTCTCGCATGATTCTTGGGCTATCAAGGGGCCTGGTGCTTTCCCAGTCTTTCCAGAGAATTAGATTATGTTTAAAAAAGGATGGGAAACACCCTGGGAATTCCTCCACAAACCCGCCTGTGCAGATGGTCCTCTCCCTGCCCTCGGAGTGAATCCCAGAGGTACTGGAACCTGGACCAGATTCTTGGCTCTGCCTCCTCTGGCTGCCTCACTGCACAAAAACCACCTGGAAAGTGGCCATGAAGATAGGCCTGTGCAGAAACCGTGCAGGGGTACACCCAGGGAAGCAGGTGTGTGGAGACTTGGAGGAGAGCAGGGGAAGAGCCAAGCTGCCCCACAACAGCAAAACGTTGTGCCACAGATATGCTGGGATATGCTGGGATATGCTGGGATACTCTGGGATATGCTGGGATATGCTGGGACATGGTGGGATATGGTGGGATGTGATGGGATATGCTGGGATATACTGGGATATGCTGGGACATGGTGGGATATGCTGGGATATGGTGGGATGTGATGGGATATGCTGGGAAATGATGGGATACTCTGGGATATGCTGGGATATGCTGGGATATACTGGGATATGCTGCGATATGCTGCGATATGCTGCGATATGCTGCGATATGCTGCGATATGCTGCGATATGCTGGGATGTGCTGGGATATGCTGGGATGTGATGGGATATGCTGGGATGTGATGGGGTATGCTGGGAAATGATGGGATACTCTGGGATATGCTGGGATATGATGGGATATGCTGGGATCTTCATGCCCAGAGCCTGGAGCCAGCCAAGGGCAAGGTGAGAGGGGGCCTCCTCAGCCCCCCTCAGACAAGGGCAGACTGACAGGGTGGGTGCTCAGCAGCAGTAGCTGGTGCTCAGAGGTTTTCTCCACTGGCAGGTCCATCCCTTTGCAGAGACCTCTCCCAGGGGCTGCTCTGCACCACGGCGCACCCACATCCTCTCCACGGGTGCTGATGCTCCTCAGTGCAAGCTTCTTTGCCAGGATCATTGGAAGCCACTCCACAGGCAGTTTTGACCCCTCTGCAAGCTCCTTCCCTTGCAAAATGAACTCCTTGGTCCATGCTCTCCCAGCCTTGGAGCTTTCCAGGGTGGCAGAAATGCTGCTTAACAAGAGTATCCAGAAAACTGGAAACTTTTCCACCCTTCCAGGCCTCCTCATGAGCTACCCAGATGCCTCACACATCCAGATGTCCTGGCTGGAGCTCCCTCAGCCAGGAAGCTTCCATCCCAGCTGGCCATGGGGCTGACTTGTGCTGCACTGCCCAGCTCTGCCCAGCACAGCCCAGCACAGCCCAGCACTGCCCAGCACAGCCCAGCTCTGCCCTGCACAGCCCAGCACTGCCCAGCTCTGCCCTGCACTGCCCAGCACAGCCCAGCTCTGCCCATCTCTTCCCAGCACAGCCCAGCTCTGCCCAGCACAGCCCAGCACAGCCCAGCTCTGCCCAGCTCTGCCCAGCACAGCCCAGCACAGCCCAGCACAGCCCAGCTCTGCCCTGCACAGCCCAGCACTGCCCAGCTCTGCCCTGCACTGCCCTGCACTGCCCAGCACAGCCCAGCTCTGCCCAGCACAGCCCAGCTCTGCCCAGCACAGCCCAGCACTGCCCAGCACAGCCCAGCACAGCCCAGCTCTGCCCAGTACAGCCCAGTTCTGCCCAGCACAGCCCAGCTCTGCCCTGCACTGCCCAGCACAGCCCAGCTCTGCCCAGCACAGCCCAGCACAGTTATGCTGACTCAGCACTGCTGAACCTCTCCTACCCCATGCTGCCTCAGCACTGCCCGTGGTTCATCTCCATCTGCAGGCAGGCTGGGCAGAACCTGACAAGAGTGGCCTTGTTCTGCCCATGCCACATCCCCTGGACATGTCCCACCCGATGGCCACCTCCCTGTCCCTCCTCTTCTCCTCCTGAACACTGACCACTGATCCTCCTGGGGCCCGGCACAGGTGCTGGCTCGCCTGGCGTGTGAACACACGTCAAAAAACGTCACCCAAAAGGTCACGTTGCCCCAAGATGACAGGTTTGGAGGTGGCCTGGGACGCCAGAAATCCCTAGACAGACCCTACCTCTTGGCCAGCCCTGAGCCTGTGCAGAACAGAAATGGCTTCGAGACAAAGGGAATGGTGTGGCGCATCCAAGAGACGCTCCCATTGGGAGGGAAGGGGAACGTGCAGAGGTTGGAATGTCTTTAATCCCCGTGCATGGGCTCCAGGCACAGTTGCCTCCAGCAATAACAGCCCTTTGAGGGTGCTGGCTGAGTCACTTCAGCCTCCCAGGATGGGGACATTTTATCATGCACAGGCCTGTACCTCTGAGGGCTGTGTGTCTGCTGAGACTCTCTTGTGCAAGGATCCTGGTGTGATGGGACCCGATCCCAACATTTTTCTGGTCGTTCAGGCGTGGTCCCCGCCAACAAACAATCCTCCTACTTCTGAAAATGAAACCCGACCTCTGAGGAGCTGTGATTTGTTCTGGTTCCAGCCAGACTGCTGTGGGTAGCAGGTGGTGTGTCCATGTCTGCCAGGGTCTGCAGGCCCTGGCATCACCTGAACTGTGCCAAGCAAGGGGACGGTGCTCCATCCACACCTGGGTTTGAGTCCCTGCTGCTCTGAACAGTCTTTGCTTGTCACGTTCATCAGTGTCCTCAGCCTGTCCAGAAGATGGTTCATCAACCAGCAAGGTCATAGAATCACAGAATGGTTTGGATTTGAAGCAAGGACCATCCCTTTCCACCCCCTGCCATGGGCAGAGACACCTTCCACCCACCCAGGATGTTCCAAGCCCCAAATCTGGACTCGTGCATTTCCAGGGATGGGGCAGCCACAGCTTTTCTAGGCACCCTGTGCCAGGGCCTCACCACCCTGAATAAATCCTAAGAAAACTAGACTCAGCAACTGAGACATCACATCACCTAGTGCAGGATTGCTCCATGGGCACAAGAATTTGAGCTCTGACTAAGGTTGTCCCCATGCTGCTGTGAAGCAGCACCTTGCTGTAAGAAAGCCATTGAAATCCAGGGATTTTTTTTGAAGGCAGGAACTGATGGAGAGGCAGGAATAGACAGATGCTGGCAAAGGCTGAGGCCGGGGTGATCTGGGATCTTGTGGGCTGAGGTCCAGCTTCACAGACCATCCGTGCCTCAGTCAGTCACCCTGCAGCAGACCTGGGATCTGTGCAGATCCCTGCACCACCATCCCTGCTCACACCCTGGACAGCAGCTTCCTGTCCTGGGAGCATGAATGTAGGAAGCGACAGTGCCTGCCCTATGCTTTTAGGACCACGAAGGCGGGAGATGACAGATGACTGGTTTGCAGAGTTGTTTCCTCTTTTCAATGCTGTTGACATAAATCGTGCAGTGACCTCTTGAAGCCGAACGTAGCAGAATCCTTGGAGATGGCCCCAAGCCCAGGCCTCCTGCTGAGGGTGCTCTCCCCAGTGAGCTGCAGCATTGTCCTCACCCTTCTCATACAAGAGCAGCATCCCAAAGGGCAAAATGCCACGACTCAGACAGAGGGACCCAGTGCCCTGTCCCAGCTTTTCAGATGCCCTGCTGTCCTCTGAACCTTTTGGCCATGCTCCTGTTAAAGCACGGCCGGGGGCACCCTGGTATGGAGCAGCCCAGGAAGCAGGGGCCACAGAGAGGAGGTGTGATCCTGCAGGTGTCTAGGGGTTTCCCTGGCATCATCCCCCAGGTTTTGGTACAATTAGCTGAGCTCTTCCCAAAATCATGTTGTATATGAAAAAAAAGGTAAAGGGTGGTTTAACGTGATGTGTAAGGATTGACTGCAGTGAGTAGGGCCTGGGTGGGGTTGTCCTTGATACCAGACTGTAAGAGAAGCCGTCCTGGGACATTCAGAATTAAACACAACATGCCTTCTCCTCATAAAACCTGAGCTCCCTGTAAGAAAAGCTGGAGCTTTCCTGAGCTTGAGGCTGAATGAAGAACTTTTAACACCAGGGTGGCCTTGTCCCTAGAATATTATCAAACTCTGTTTGGAATTGGTTTTTGGCTTCTCTGAGTCATGCTCTGATGATGAGGTATTGGATTCATTATGTGCAATGTGAAGAAGCACTGGTTCTTGTCCCAGTCCCAGCATCTGAAAACTTCTCTAGCTGCCCTGCTGCTGTGAAAAACAGCATTGTCCACCACTCCAGTGGTTTTTGAGGTCTCTGAAGCATCTTCCTTAAATATTGTTTGTCTGCACCAAAATGGCTTCATTTTGGAACCAGTCCATGCTGATGGTGGTCTGGAAAGTCTCTCAGTCTGTTTTACTGGTTGGAGAAGGGACTTGTAATAAATGGTAGGCAGCAGGATCCAGCAGAAGTGTGACAATGGGCTCTGCTTTAGTACTGACTTCAGATACTTCCAATGATCAACACAAAACACAGGCTCAGACTTCAGAGAGCCACTGAGGTTCAATGTTTGTCACACCAAAACCCTGAAAGCACTTCCTGAAGCCCCACTATGTATCCCTCTGTGTTCAGCTCTGCATCTTCTTGATTTTTAACAGGCATGGATTATTATTCCACTTCACTGGGCTGCACAGGATTTCATCTCCCCAGCACACCTTGGCTGCAGAAACAAATCCACATGCAGGACCAGGAGCCCCAGAGGCTGTGCTGGTCCTTGTGGGACAGTTGCCCACCTGGATGAGGTTTTCCATCCCAGTGGGCTGCAGAGAACACCCACAGGATCCATCCTGGGCCTTTCCTGCCCCTTGCACAGCACAGAAGGAGAAGCACAGTCCAGCATTATGGACCTCCAGGGCACATTCCCACCAGCCACACGTCCTGTGTGGGTGACACTCATGTCAGAGGGTGCCAGCAGCCTCTCAGTGTCGCCCATGGCAAGGGGCTCTGGGTGCAGCAGCGAGGCAGCTCCTGGTGCTCGCTGCTCCCTGCACTTGACCCGTGACCACGGCCAGCAGGAGGGGAGAGGATGCCCAGGGAGGGGAGGAGGGAAAGGAGAGGGGCAGGGTGGTGTGAGTGGGGTACAAGAGAGGAGCTGAGGGGGCAGGCAGCTGTGCTTGTCAGAGTGCCAGAGGCTTGGAGAGCCCCTTGTGAGCCCCGGCACCCCTGGGGTCCCCTGTGCTGCCAGGGACCAGCTGTGCACAGGAGCTGCACGAGGAGGACGTGGGCAGGGGAGCCACATCAATCCCACTCTCCTGCTCCCCCTGCAATTTCTATTCTAGGTTGCCTTCAGGTGAGGATTTGGCATTTCCTCATCCTTCTGCCTGTTGCCATCTGTCTGCTGTGCTGCTGCCCCGTGTCCTGCAGGACAGGTCCCAGATGGGACAGAAACATCACAGCTCGTGTCCTGCTCCTCACACCCCCTGTGGTCACCCCCAGGGTCTCTATTCTCTCCCAAGAGCACTTCTGTCCTGCCCTGGCTCTCCTGTCATTCCCACTAGCCCAGGCAGAGCTGTAAGTCAATGCCCAGCTGTATTTGTGCAGTCTTTTATTCCTGTTCATCTCTGGAGCCTTTCCCTCAGTTTCCCTGTAGAATTCTGCATTTCTCAACTGCTCTTCCACACCAACCTCTCCCCACACTCCTCCTCATATGTGCAAGTTGTTGGTGGGAATGCCAGGTGAGATGTTGTAGATCCCTTATCTGGTTCCTCATTTGGAAGGGAACCATTTATTAAGCGTGGCCTCTCTGCTGCCCTTTTGTACCAAACACATCTTCTCTCCTGCACTGAATGTCAAAATTTAACATTTGACTAAAGGAAAGCTTAAGTCATGGTAGCTGGTGTCTATTCTTTCTTCTCCATTTTTAGGGTCTTTTACCCTGTACAGAAAAAAATTTGGCCCAACTCATTTTTCACTAGCAACTACTGACAGTTCCTCATTTCCTCACTCTTTCTTCTGTGTTCCTACAATAATTTACTGGTAAGTCCCCATTTTCTTCCAGAAGTCGAAGAGCTTTGTTCCCTATAGCTTTCCTTTTGTAAAGGTTATCTCTTTCCAACTTTCCTTTCATGTCAGACCTCTGAATCCTTGGCAGTAAGGCTGCAGTCACTGCAGCGGGGAGGTTTCTGGCCTCTGACCTGGCTCTTTAGGCTGCCCCTCACCACTAAGGCCACGCCCTGCTCCGTTGACACTGGCAGTGATTTATGACAGCACCCAAAGCACCATTTCCCTTTTCATGCCATCTCCAATCATTTTTAGAAGGTTTTGTAAAGAGTAACCTCAGATAAGTAAAACTTTCCTTTTTTAGGCACTTCCCCCAGCCCAGCTACCTTGCTGGGATGTGTCTGTTATCCAGGGGAGCACATGTCAGTCATGTCCCAGTTCTGCAAGGAACAAGTAGGTTCAGGACAGAGGCATGTCCAGAGGCAAGAACAGCCTTTGCAGAGATGCTGAGATGATGGATGACACCAGTAAATTCAGATGTGTGGTGCTGCAGTAGGTCAGTGAGAGAGAGTTGTGTCTGACCAGATCTGAAACACCCCTGGAGTGTTGTTCTCACTCTGCATCCACCCCTAGAGCTGTTCACACACCCACCCCTGGGTGCACTGTCACCTTTTCTCCTCCTTTCCCATCACCTGTGCAGGTGTCTCCATGTCCACGGCCCTTCCCCAAGCCCTACACTCACTTCCATCTCTGAGGGGCTCTCCTGGCTCCTGCCTGCTCAGCCCCAGGCACCTGCTCTCTCTGGAGTCTCTGATTTGGTTTCTTCCACGGCAGTTCCAGTTCCTGCTGCAGGGCTGCAAGGTCCCTGAGCAAACAGCTGTGGGCAGCTCCTCACCTGCTGCTCCTGCAGCTGCCCAGAGTGGGACAGGAACGCTGCCCACGGGCTGCTCTCCATCCCCTCTGGAGGGAACCACTGACACACACGGGCAAAGGATGCCTGGCTCCGGGATCGGTGTGGGACAGCCTGGCTCGGAGCACTGGGGTCAGGCTGGGGTAGCAGATGCACGCAGGCAGAGGCCCCTTTGTGGTGACATCCTCCCAGTGCAGCCCCACTGCATCACCACTCAGCCCTCGGCCCTTCTGCTGCGCACCCCGGGCCAGGCTGGGCTGCAGCTCACCTGCCGGCCACCCTAAGCTTGCTTTAGAGCCCTGGCTGGCCGACATGGTGCTTCCCAACCGCTCCAGCTTTCCAGCAAGAACCCAGAACATCTTCAGAAACAAGCAGCAACATCCTCCATTTCGTGTCAGGCTGTTGTTGTTGGGGTTTTAACAAAGTTTTCTTTTTTCTAATTATAGGATGTTGCAGAACAATCAGCTGAGCCGCATCCCTGCAGAGGCACTGAGAGATCTTCCAAATCTCCAATCTCTGTAAGTCATTAAAAATCAATGCTGTGAGCTCCGCAGTCCCTTGGGGACCCCAGGCTTCCCAGCATTTGAGTCATTAGTTCCTTTGTCAAGGATGTTCTGTTCCTTCTTCCTTTTCTTTTCCAATTTATGCAAAGTTTACTGTCACTTGGAGTGGAAGGGAGGGGAGGGCAGTTTTCAAGGAAGAAACACTGTCTTGGTAGAGGATGTTGAAATTACAGCTCCCCATGTGTGCATTGTGATGAAAAGGCCACCAGAGCCAATGCATATTTCAAGGAACTTTGGAAAATATCCACTCAAAGAGTGTCTGTCCTCTGCATTGTGGACCAGAGCGGGGAAGGGACCTGCCAGCGAGCACAGAGGACACTCTGGGCTGTCAAAGTGCAAGCTGGGCTGTTTTGCCCAAATGGAGGATAATTGTGTCAGGATAGAACTGCTTTGAAGACTTTTAAAATTCAGCCCTGGGGAAAAGCTGTGGCTGTGATCGTGCTTTTCCTTCAAAGGAGCTACACCCACAGCAGGTTTGTGCTCCTGTGTCCCTGAAAAGTCACACGACTTTGGAGTTTTGCTGGTTTGCTGAGAACGGGCACAGCTGAGAGCAGACCCTGGGAGTGCCAGTGAGTTTAGGGAAGGGGTGTGTGGGGCAGGGAGCACAGCTGAAGCTTGTGAGAGCGTTCTGAGTTGGGCTGATCCACTGCAAATCTGACCTTATCCCTTAATCCTTAACTTCAGCCCTCAACCCTTTTACATAGGAATGTTAGCTGGGAGCAGTTTCTGGAAGGCTCCTGCTTGGAGCAGGACTGTCCCAAGTACTCAGGGGGGCAGTTGCAGCTTTGTCTATCCAAGCACAGATTCCCCTCTCGCTGGTAGTCTGGGGCCGTTCTTCCTGGGGAAGAAGCTTTTTTGTCAAGTCCAACCTAAAACTCCTGGAAGGCAATTTGTGGTCATTACTCTTTGTTTGATCACCTGGAACCACCCTGAAGGCCTTGGCTCCATCATCTTCGGTTGTGGGTCCCTGGCAGTTCTCTGAGTCCCTTCTCTGCCGAGTGAAACCAACCCTGCTCCTTCCACCTTTACTCATGGGGCCCTGACTCGGCCACTAGTCCTCCGCTGGACCTGACTCTTTTCCTCTTCATCCTTCTTATGCTGGCCATCCCAAAACTGGGCACAGTTCTCCATGTGTGGCCCTCCCAGTACCCAGTAGGAGTTTCTGTAAATATTAATTTAAATATTAATTTGCAATGGGGGTGTTGGCAGTGCAGGATATGAATGTTCTTTCTGCCAGAAGTGATTTGAAACATTTGTTGTTGAAACATCATTGGCACATGGTTGTGGTTATTATTAAACTGTGTTGACATCACCACCAGTGCTGGAGTCAAGACCCCCCACTCAAGGGATTTTGAGATGAGTTGTTCTCCAAGTGACTTCTCTTTCAAAGGAAGCATGACATGGAAGGTCACTGCCCCAGGAGCACCCCTTCCCCCTCAGCCTCTCTCTCCTACGCCTTGCAGGTGTGTGACAGACGGTGCCACCAGAGAGCCAACCTTTGTTTCTGAAGGTTCAGCTGCCTGCTTTGGCCACCAGTCCTGGGGCATCCACCACTGATGGGTGGTGACCTGGGCTGGTGCTGGGAGGTCTGGGAGGTCCACATGCTCCATGTCCTCAGCCCACAGCCCCCGCCAAAATACCACAGGGCACCTGAGAAATGCAAAACACCCCAAGAAGATACTTGCAGCATTTTTGGGGTTGTTTAAGGGGCAGGGTGGGAGGATGGCTTGTGTGAATTAGCACAAAGGTTTCCACTCCTAGTGCACCTTGGGGCCTCATCCAGGGTGGTTTTCCCAGTGTCTCCAAAGCTGGGTCAGGGGTAGCCAGGGCCAATCGTATCCAGTGTTCTTTCTGCAGAAACTGAACAGTAAAAGCAAAGTTTAGGAAGAAATGAGCTGCTTGAGACAGCCTGAAAAAGACAAGGCTTGGAATAAAATCAGAGGGCTGAGCATCTGGGCAGGTCTGGCTCGGACACGCCTAATGCCTGTCACAGCAGGACTGCTTTCACAGCGACCAGAGGCTGCTGTAGCCAGCTGTGTCCTGCTTGACCCCGGGACATGCTGTCCAACTGGTCAGCTCCCACCCAGGGTCCGAGGTGACTGAGCAGGGACCTCCTGCCTTTCCTGAGCAGCCTTGTTCCTGTGAACCAACCTGCCTGGGCTGCTATTGCCCTCTCAGGGCTCCCCTCAGCCCCTCACCCCTGCAGTGCAGCAAAGTCTTTCTCCCCAGCAGTGCACAAGCATCCATGCCTGGTTCCTCTGGGCTCCTTCACTCCTCTTCTCCTCATCATCCGTTTTTAAGATACCTGACCTCATTTCACTGTAACAGAGCCACATCTCCTGTGCTTTCCCCAGCTCCTCCTCTGAGGCTCAGGATCCTTTCCCAGCCCCTCATTGTCTCTGAATCCTGTCCCAGACACGAACTGAGCACAGGGGGGACTGAGACTGTGACCTCCCACTCTTGCTTCTATTTTAAAAACCCCCAAGCTGTTAGGCCTGACAAGACCTGAGTGCAGGACGGAAAAGGTGCCAACACCTTCTGACCTGCAGGACTGCTCCATCCAATGCTCCCAACTGCCCCAGCCAGGCCCACAGCATATTCACCAGGCACAGTGGGAGCAAGTAAGTTCAAAGGAAAACTCCTGCTGGGAAAATAAACTTTGTGTGGGATGGAGGAGTCTAAAGTGCCCCTCCAGCCAAGTGAGCCTCAATACACGTTCTCATGGTCACAGAGTGCCCAGGGCTTCTTTACAATCAGAGCAGAGAATCACAGAATCATTATTGTTGGAAAAGACCTCTGAGATCATTGAGTCCAACCTGTGCCCAATCCCCACCTTGTCACCCAGCCCAGAGCACTGAGTGCCACATCCAGTCATCCTTGGACACCTCTGGGGATGGGGACTCCAAACCTCCCTGGGCAGCCCTTTCCAGTGCCTAACAACCCTCTCAGTGAAGAAATTCTTCCTGATGTCCAGCCTAAACCTCCTCTGGCACAGCCTGAGGCCATTTCCTCTTGTCCTGTCAGATTTACACAGATGAGTGATTAACATCCTTTTTGGGAGGCTCAATTGAGAACTGGCAGAGCATGTAAAAAAATGAAGAGATATGTATTGGGAACCACACAATCCCCTGCAGCAGATCTCTTGGGACCTTATAGCTCATCTCATTCCAGCCCCGGCCATGAGCACTTTCCATTATCCCAGGGTGCTCCAGGTGCTGTCCAACCTGGCCTTGGGCACTTCCAGGGACAGGGCAGCCACAGCTGCTCTGGGCACCCTGTGCCAGCAAGATGAAGAGCTCCAGGAGAAGATCTGTAGCAAAAAACAATCAGCAAAACTTGAGTAACTCCTGTAAGCCTCACATCAGGGAACCCCCCTCACCCATCCCACTCTGTCTGTGCTTACAGGAGTTCAGGTAAAGCCATAGGAGATCAGCCATGTCCCCAGCTGTCACTTTTCCATGTGCGCCCCTGAGGCCGGCCCAACTCTTCCACCAGCTGGGGGGAAATCTCTCCTGGAAGCAAAAGTTTCGGAAGTGTTCCATGAAATGGAGAACTCTTCCCTGTCTGAGATGGTTAAAGGAAGGGCAAAAAGTGCTTCTCAGAAGGATCCTGAGCACAGATCACCCACAGGCTGCAGTGAAACCTGCCCTAAGCACGGACGGGGCAGGAGGAGCTGCTCTCCAGCATGGGTATTCCACAGGATGGTCGTTCTCCAAGGGGACAGGCACAAGCCAGCTCTGCCTCGCATTAGGACCACACAAAACTCTTTTCTGTCTTGACCCTGACTTCTTCAAAGTGTGGAGGGCATGTGCAGACAAAGAGGATGATTTGCACTTTCACATAATCACAGAATCATCAAGGTTGGAAGAGGTCTTCAGGATCACCTAATCCAGCCCTCAACCCAGTGCCACCACATTGACCCCTACAGCACATCCCTGAGTGCCACATCCAGACACCTCCTGAACACCTCCACAGACAATGACTCTACCACCTCCCTGGGCAAATTATCCCAATGTCTGACTACTCTTTCAATGAAAAATTAATTTCTAATGTCTAATCTGAATCTCCTCTGGAGCACCTTTGGGCCATTTCCTCTTGTCCTATCACTTGAGACATGGAAAAAAGCCTCACCTCACCTCACTATAACCTCCTTTCAGGCAGCTGTAGAGAGCAACTTTCTCCTCTTCCCACAGAAGTTGCACAGCAGGGACCCTTGGCTGTGTGAAGTCCCAAGAACTAGGTCTGGTGGCACAACCCTGCCCCAGGGGGATGGGAACATTTCTGAGCACACACTGGGTGCTACAGGGTGCTACCACTGCTGTGCCTCACACTGGGGCAAGCATGACCTGGGAAGCGTCCTGGGTCTCATCATTGCTGCTCCCCTGTGGGAGCAGCCAGTGCTTGCAGAGTCATGCAGTTCTTCTAGCTCATGCTCAGAGATGCTCTCATGGACACAGCATGGACAGCACTGTGTCTGAAGGGGAATACAGGGCTGAGATGCTCTGCTTGGCTTCTACTGGTGCTGCCGTGGCTTCTCCAAATGTGGCTGCTCACCTCAGACCAAGAGACTCCATGCAGGTCTGCATTAGAGTGATTTTTTTCCCTTCCTTTCCAATATCTGAGTAATTTTCCACAAGTTTATGAGACTCCTGTGTATCCATTGCCAAAAAGTTCACCAGCCTGGAACACCTACAGGTCACCCACAGCACGGTTTTCAAGAATTACCAGTCAGGCCATCTGAGCCCCAGTGTATTTGTGCTGCTCAGAGACTCCTTTTTTCCATTCAGAAGGGGAAGTGGCTTTATGGCACAACATGACAGCTCATGAGTTACCAGACTTGTTTGGCACTTGGTGAAATATTAACTCTCTGTCTGCATGTTGGCAACACATCCTAAGCAAGCAGGACAGCTGGGAAGGGGATGAAAATGGGAGCCAACGGGAGTGGGGTGGAACCAGCAGCAGACAGAAAGGGATTGTGTGTTGGCTATTTTCTTGCTCTTTCAGGTGTTTACATTTGGTGTCCATGTTTGTCGTTCTGGGATTCAGGCAGGATTTGAAGGATTTGTGCATCCCTTAGGGACAAACTGACCCAGGAGAGGAAAGGCAGACTTCTCAATGCACAAGTCTCTTCTCAGGATTATAACAGAAGCAGTGAAACTAAGTAGAGACTGAGAACAATTGTTTTCAGTTCTATCAGAGAAACTTGCCAATCAGTTCAAGAGCTGAGGTGACCAGACATGGGACAGAAAGGAGTGTTCTAGCCACTGTGGGACAGAGAGAGGCTGGCATTTACTGCCTGCACAGCACAAATTTAGACTTGAAATGTAGCAAAAAAACTGTGTCAATGAGCTCCAGCTGTCTCCAAACATGGCAGCTGTCTTGGCTTCTGATTTTGAGAGGATGAGATAGGACACGTCACCCAATTTTGGTAGCACTTGGAATTGAACTGCAGGTCCCTTTGCAGCACTGCTGGGGTCCCAGCTTGGCTCCTGGGCAGGAGGCATCTCCAGACCTGTACTGAGGTCCCTCTGCTTGCTGGCTGAGAGTGCTGGACAGGGCAGGAGCAGGCGCTCCTCGGGCTCTGCACGATGCATGTGCTGAGATAAGGAACCAGCTGGAAGTCTGCAGGGAGTTTGGGAGCCCCTGGCAGCAGGAGATCAGCTTTACATACACGCTCGAGGAGAGGGGAGGCCAGGCAGGAAGAGACTTCAATAAATGCTGTCACTCAGAGGGCAGAAAGAAAGCCATTGCTCCTTTTTATCAGGTGCTGATGCATATTGAAGTAGGAGTGCCCTGTGGAGAATGATCAGAGTCGGGGGCACAGTCAGAGCATGAATTCTCCACTCCAGAGTGCCTTGACCCCAGGAAAGCCTGGGGCCCTCTTGCATTGCACATGCACCCCCCATGCCTTTCACCCTCTGGCTCTGTGGCAACCTGAACACAGTGCTCCAGCTCGCTCCCTGTACCTGGGTCCTGCTCACATCTGTCTCTAAAAGACCAGATAAAAAAGAAGAAACACAGGTGTCACAAAAACCACACTTACACTGCTCTGCTTCTGTGGGCCTCCCCCTCTTCTTGCCTTCTCATGAGGATCTGTCCTCAGGTAAGGAGCTTTCTCAAAGCTGCCAACCCATGAACTTCAGGTGTACAGAATTTTTCATGGCAGGTGTGGTGTCCCTCACAAAAGGTATGCTGTGGAACCAGCACTGGGAGAACACTAATTTTAACTACTCTAGATGAGGCACACTGGCTCCCTGAGAGCCCAAGTTACTGAAGATCCTTCACTGGACAGACAGCAAGCCAGAAAAGAAAAATGCTTCAGGTAATGCTTCAGTGAGATGGGAGAGTCAGAGTGTTCCCCTTTGGAATCTTTCTCTCGGATATTCCCAGTGCCCTGTGTGATCCCCCCATATCTTTCCTAACCAAGGAGGATGCAGTGCTGTGTTCTGGCAAATAACATTTCAAACACAGTAAGAGAGCTTCCTTCTGCAAGCTCTCACACAGGTGCTGTGAACACCAGCCAGCCAGGAGGAGGTTTCCATCCATCCAACATAACTCTGTGCCAAAAGGGCATTTGTAGGTCCAGGATGCCCACTGCCCATCACGCCACGTGCTGACCCAAACCTCGGCTGCTCTGGGTTGGATCACTGGGTGTCACCAACCACTGATCACCAGGGTCCTGCTGTGGTCTGCACCAGCCCTCCTCAAAGGGTTTGGCTCTCCCCAGCCAGAGGTGTCCATGGTTCACTCTGCCCATGGATGTCACCCAGCCTGAGGGGCAAGTGCCAAACCCACCCAGACAGCCCCATCCACATCAGACACCCCTGTGCTTACAAAAACCCGTCACCAGGTCCTCCAAAGCTGCAGCCATGCCCAGACCAGAATCAGACCTGCCCTGCTCCCTGTCAGCTACAGAACGTGGAGGCATCACTGTCTGGAGCCGCAGCTGTCAGGAAGGAGACCTTGGCAGGTTTCTCTAGATGAATACAAAGAGGAATTTGGATTTCAAAAGAAAAGCCTGGGCTCTGGAGACTGAACCTCTTACCAAGTATAAGGGAGCTGCTTCCCAGCAGGCTTGATTTATCTGGGAAGCATGTTGGGAAGCCCGGTGGGGAGGATTAGAAGGAACACGCACACCTGATGGCAACGCTCTGAGCCCCGTGAGGGGTGCCAAGGCCTTACGTAATGCTGGGATCCAGTTGTGATCCCCTGGCAGGGTGTCTGGCTGCCGGTGGTTTATAGGTGCACTAACAACATACCGTGTGCATTCTGGAAGAGTCGTGTGTCAGTCTAATTAACGACTTTGTGGTTTGTGAGCACTTACCTAAAGCAGATGGGCACTGTGTCTGTTCCTCTGCCAGGCAGAAAGAGTCCAAGGTATTTCAAAGTGAGCAGGTGCTATAAATTATAATTACCAAGCTTGTCGAGGTAGAGAAAGCAGAGAGAAAAGAAACCTGGTGGATTAAGAGATCAAGATAAACTCCTGTTTTTTCTTTTCCAAATGCCTATGGAAAGCTTTTTTGGGAGTTTCTTGCAGATCAGCATTTTGGGAAGGTGCTTAGCATGTGTCTGGCTCTTCAGGGTGAGCGTTGTCTATATCAGCCTGGTGGGGGAAGGGAGGATTTAGTGCCAGGCAGAAGAATTAGAGCCTCAAGATCCTGCACCATGAGATCGAGCTCCCCTTGCCTCCTTTCCACACTGCACTTTGGGTTTTCTCTTGTGTTTCTGGCAAGATGCTCCATTCTGCTGGCAAACACTTGGCTGCAAGCCTTGTGGGTAATTCCCTAGCTGTGTATCCCACAAGGATTGACTTTCTTGCTGTTGGGCTTGATGGCATTCAGGAAAACAACCTCCATCCATCTTCCGTCTCTTGACAACTCCTGCTGTGTGCAGAAAAGTAACTGCTTCCAACCCTGTGATCCTGTCCTTGCTCTCATTTTAGTTCCCCTCTCTCCACCACAGTCTCGCATCCCTCTGGAATATTTGCAGAATTCTCCTGTCACTCTGCCACAAACCTGTTGTTCCCAGCTGAAATCAGCTACAGTGTCCCTGAGGAGCGCTCTGGTCCCATCAGCACCGTCCCCACCAACAGCACCTTCTCGTTTCTGACCCTTGCATGACAGCAGGGCTGTCCTCTGCTCATCCAGCCTTCACACCCCGAGGGGATGCAAACTGGAGGAGAAACTGTGCCATAGACGTTGTTCTTAAAAATACTGAAATCCTTTTCCTGATTGCTTAAGGTGTAATTTCCTGTTACATTCTGATTTCAACCCAGCTGTACTTGACCCATAATCAGTTAAGTGCTAAATCAGCCTGACATGTAATTCCCTGTGTACAGGTTAATTGCGCCTCTAACTAGAACAATCCACTTCCTCCATCCCATTAGTTTACCACCATTTGGACTCCTGTGGAAATGCAATAAAGGCTGCTTCATCCCCTGTCCCTTAAGGCAGGTAATTATTTTCATACATATGGCCAGAGATTAAAATGCAAAAAATGACTTATAGCAATTTGAGAGCATGTGGACTTTGATGTAGGCAAAGGAGGAAGGTTCTTCCCACCAGATCAGATTCTCACAAGCATATAAATTCTTATGACAGAAGGAAGAAAAAAATTCCTTTGGAATCAACATGGCCCGAAGAGCTCAGTCAGTTCATTCCTCATTTCACTTCTTTGATCTGTTTGAGATTTGACAGTTTGCTGTTCACAGCAATATTCTTCTCTCTAAATCACACATGATGCTGTGAGGTTTTGGGAAGGTGTTGTTTCCATTGGTTGGTTAGAGGATAAAAGCTATCAAAAAAGAGGTACCTATGGTCAGTACAACGTAGCAGTGACTTACAGCTTTGGCACAGGAGCTGTCTTGTGGCAAGAGCACCTCAGCTCTGATTTACTGGCTACAGAGTCTTTCTGGAGCACAAGGAAAGGGAGCTCAGGGAAGAGCAGTGAGGCAGCTCTGATGGAGTACATAAAGATGGACTGAAGCAAAGTGGCTGCAAATGTTTCCCTGGTGATTGCTGCTGCTGAGCACACAGGACCTCGGATTTCCCCTCTGTGGACAGAAAGCATTCCTGCAGGAAAAGGAGCCCAGGATGAGTATCACAGTGTCAGCAGCGTGCTGTCCTTCCACTTGAGAGGGCACAGGCTGCTCAAAACCTTCCTGTCCCATCTCTGAAATCCCCTTCTCCCTGAGGCCCCTCTTCCCAGCAGCGAGCTCTGGACAGCAGCACAACCCAGTCAGTGGAGTTTTGTCCCCACTCCTGTTTTCAGAAGTCTTATCTCCATTCTGGCATTTCAGGCTTTAGTAGTATTTCCAAAAAGGAGATAGTCTGGGACATTTACCACGTTCAAGTGAACGCTGCAGGCAGATGTGCCACACATCTGGATGTACTGAAGTTAATTTTCAGGCACTGATGTAGCCATGGTGTGGTGAGTCTTTGCTGAAGTTTGGCTGCTGCTAGTGTTCCTCATAGCTCTGTGGGAGCAGGAGCCTCTCTGGCTGCACTGCCGTGATCCTTCCTCCCACGTACAGCTTGTGCAGTCTGGGGGTCACCTGGAAATGGCACAGTGGCCCCTGTGGATTGTGCAGATGAGCCAGTGCACAGACAGGGAAGAGATAATACAATTTTGATTCAGGTGGGTTGACGTCCCTGGAAGGGACTGATGTCTTCTCCTGAGGCCACTTCTCATAAATTGGTTCATCAATGATAAAGCAAATTCAGAGGAATAAATGCTTTTTGGCACAGACTTTGAACAGATAAGAATTTTCTGGTTCTGTCTACCATGGTCATCCAACCCTCCATGCCCTAGCTCTTCCCTCCACCCAGTCTGAGCTGCCATTGGAGATTTGTGTTTCTCACCAGGACTGACAACAATAGCTTAGCAAGATCAGACGAGATTTCAGGAGAAAAAGGTGCATTAGAATGCAAATGCAGTTCAATGTTCAGATTTGGGCCTCGTTCCTCTGTTTATATGGGCCTGATCCAAATCCCAGGTCTGGGTTCAAGAGTATCCCTGACTGGGAAACAAAGTGCATGGCTGGACCTTACTTCCTATTCCAGCAGCTCTCTTTGCCATTCAGCTCATGTCCCCATGCTGTTTAGAGTGTGCTCCCCAGTACCTCCGAAAACCACTTTTCCTGCCACGAAGAGCAACAATGTGTTTTCAAAAGCCATTGGTAAATCCACTTGGCAGAACACGCATTGCTATCTTTTACTGGGGAAAAACCAGTCCTGGTCACTGTGTTCTTGCTAGGAGCCAAGAACCAGCTCCCCTGCAGCCCACAGGTGGCAGCGGGGGGATCAGCCACGGTGGTGCTTGGCACAGCTACAAAGGAGCCTGGGCTGGGTTTGTAGTTGGGATGTCGAGTGCCTGGGACCAGGGAACTGCTGTCTTTGTGCCTCTGCTGTGACTGGGGTGTTGGATCCTTCCCTCATGGTGCAGGATCCTAAAAGACTGCCAAAAAGGAGATCAAATTCTTCTGAGTCACCACCATGGCCTCACTGCACAACCTCCCTTCACTTTGGGTAAGTTTCTGCCGTGCCCACGTCTCCCTCAGGCAGACCAGGTGGATTTGTCCCTCTAACTGTGGCTGTCTAGATATTACCTCACTCCAGCAGCAGTGGAAAATGCTCAGCATCTGCAGAGGGTGAATCATCCCTGTTATCTCTGAGCCCTTTCTGAGGGATGAATCACTCTCTGGAGGAATCTGGTTTTCTCTTCTGGCCACAGAAAGACCCTATATCTGCTTTCAGGTTCTGTGTGGATAAGACTGGGTGAGATGTGGTTTTCCTACACTTGGAAGGCAGAAGAAAAATGTCCCTGTCCCTACCCCTCCCTCTTATCCAGCAAAATCTGCACCCCAAGCTGACACACCCCATCAGAGCAGGGGTACCAAAGCAGAGCTGAGCATCTCTGCTCCCCACAGCCCCCTGCACGTGACCCAGCACACATTTGTGTAGCCTTCAGGGAAATCTATCAGAGATCATCTTGCCCAAAAACACAAATGCAAGGAGCAGCTTACCCTCTAACCAGGGATGAATTTCTCTACACTCCAGAGCTGGAGGGATTTGAATTTGCAACCACAGTTCTGGGAGTAAGTCAGAAAGGAGGCATGGCTAGCGTGTGCATCACAGACATGGATATTTTTCCTGTCAGTAGGAGGAACTCAGCTGGTCAGATTAGAGTCTTTTCTGCTTAGCAGTAAAAAAACATGAAATGCAATGTGGTTATCCCAGTACAATGGTCTCAATGGCATTTTTGAGAGGAAGATTTAATGACCACACACAAGGAGCAGTTCACTTTAGCAGTGCCACAAGAAATCCCCGCTGCATTTGTTTTTCATTCATTACTTGCTGTTTTTCAGCAATGAGTTACTGTGAAGTTTATGTAAAGGCAATGCCCGTGTATGTCATGCTTGTAAGTGTCAGTGCTGTGAAGGATCCCAGGATTCATCTCCCAGGAAGGCAAGAGTGTTGTGTGGTTTACCAGGCTCAACAGCTAAAAGTCGAGCAAACTTCAGGCAAGAACTGGGAAATAACAGAGAAAAATAAGTGTCTGCATGAATTGGTATCTCTCCAAGGATGGTGTACGTAGATACAAGACAGAGAAATTGCCCTAACTGTATCAGATGTCTCATCTGTGCTCACAATGTTTAAAAAGCAGCAGCTTCCTCTCTTTTGAAATCCTTTCCTGGAATGTGCAGAGAGTGGGTCATTCAGGCCCCAAAGACCTTGAGCTGTGCCAGCATGTCCATGATGTCAGCTTCTCTCTTGAGACTTCACTTTCTAATTTTCCCATTCATTGAGCTGGTGGTTGGCAACACTTGGAAGGGAGTGATGGTAAGGGACTCCCTTGCCACGCCCCAGCACCTCCAGAATTCCCACTTGTGCTGCCGATGAAGAGGTTACAGCACAGGTGGGTGTTTGGAGCTGTGCTTACCCAGCAGCTTGGCAGTGGCTATACCTGCCTGGCCATGCCCATGAGGTACTGCTGTCATCTCCAAACTTCTCTGTGTTGACTGTGGCCATTGGTGGTCACATATCTCCCCAGATTATTTCCACCTTTCTCAGCTCACGCTGCAGTGATGGCAGAACTCACCTTTCAATAAGCAGAGGTCCCTCAGAAGAGACTCTTGACAAACACTGAAACTTGACTCCACCTTCATACCCCTCTCAAACACACTTGATACCTTCAGTTTTAACTTTCATATTTTCCAGATTCTGTTGATGCCTTGGGAAGGCTGACCTGGAACAGAGACTGGACAGAGCTGGAGAATAAAGTAAGGATTTGTTGAAAGGCTTTAGGATACACCTTGGGCAGGACAGGGCCTGGCCAGGGCTGCACCCAAGGTAGATTTAGAATGGTCACAAAATGGACAAACAGGCACAAGGTCTCACACTTTTACGAGTTTTGATCCATTTGCATATTGGGGTTTAATGGTCCAACCACAGCTCCAGGCCATGAGGTCCCATCCTTGTTTCTTCCTTCAGCCACCGTTGTTTGTACTTTTGGGCCTGAAAGTTGTCCTTGGTCTTCAGCAGGAAAATATTTGTTTTGTCTACCTACTCTGTGAAAAGAGCTTACTGGCACTTAATGTGAGGCTCAGAACTGCATCCCTGAGCAGCACAGAATCTGAAAAACATGGAAGCTAAAATTTAAGGCATCACTGTGCTGCATTAGTGTATAACTCTGAACTTCATATAAAGTGTTAGCAGGTTCTCTTCACAGTGTAGTCAGACAAAACAATCCTTTTCCAGCCCAAGGACACCTTTGCAACTTCAGGCCCAAAAAGTACAACCAAGAGAATTGAGGAGAGCTGGGAGGATGGGACTCCATAATCTGAAGCTGTAATTGGACAATTAACACCAATATGTAAATGGACCAAAACTTATAAAAGTGTGAGGACTTATAAAAGCTGTCCATCTTGGGTCCATCTTGGGTAGAGCCACAGCCGGGCTCTTGTACTGCCCAAGGTGTATCCTTTGAAGGCCTTTTAATAAATACCTCCTTTATCCCTTTAACACTGTCCAGCCTCTGCTCTAGGCAGCCTCTCAAGGCATCACACTGTCACTTCCCATCTCAGGCTGTAAGAGCTTTCAGGAAGAGGCACGTGCTGCCTTGGCTGCCCTCAGTGTTTGTCCTGGGCACATTGTGAGCACTGAATAAATAATAATCGCAGCTCACATCCACACTCCTGCCTCATCATGCCGTGAAGTAAGTTCCAAGGTGTTTCCTTTAACCCTCGTCATGGCATAACCCAGGTAATGTCAGGAACCTGAGCTCACCCCCTTACCCACATAAGCCCCCAGGGCGTGCTGCGTGTCCCTGGTGATGACTCAATAGAAAGGACAGAACAGTTGTTCCATAAAATGTCAGTGCCAAAGGAAGATGGGTCCCAGGGGTGCAAGAACTGGTGTGTAAGCTGACTCCTGATGAACCACAGAGGAGCTCCAGGTGAATTGGAGATAGGGAGATGAGCAAGGAATGGACATATTTAAACTGGCAACATCTGTCATAGAATCATGGAATTCTGGAATGGTTTATGTATAAAGAAACCTTAAGGCTCAACTTGTTCCGCCCCTGCCTTGGGCGGGGACACCTTCCACTAGCCCAGGCTGCTCCAAGCCCTGTCTGACCCGGCCTTGGACACTTCCAGGGATCCAGGGGCAGCCACAGCTTCTCTGGGCTCCCTGTGCCAGGGCCTCAGCACCCTCACAGCCAAGGATTCCTTTCCAATCTCCCATCCATCCCTGCCCTCTGGCAGTGGAAGCCATTCCCTGTGTCCTGTCCCTCCAGGCCCTTGTCCCCAGTCCCTCTCCAGCTCTCCTGGAGCCCCTTCAGGCACTGGAAGTGGCTCTGAGCTCTCCCTGGAGCCTTTTCTTCTCCAGGTGAACACCCCCAGCTCTCCCAGCCTGGCTCCAGAGCAGAGCAGAGCAGCTCCAGCCCTCAGATCAGCTCCGTGGGCTCCTCTGGACCCACACAAACAGGCTCCTGTGTTTCTTTGCTGAGGGCCCCAGAGCTGGACCCTGCACCCCAGTGTGCCTGGACCTGTTCAGAGCTTGTGTCCCCAGAGCACAGCATGTCCTGCTCCTTCTGTCCCAAGAGCTGCCCTCCCTTCCCTTTTCCAGCTGCCTCATGCTTCACAAACACCATGTTTGTTTCCCAGCGAATATGCAGGGCCCACTGCTTGGGGAGCCTTTGAGCCCCTCTGCTCAGCCTCCAGCTGCTTCCTGCCCCTTCTCCTTTTCCCTGAGCCTGGCACCATGGCCAAGGGGGCAATGCCAGGGCCCAGGGAGAGGCTGGTCGGGGAGCTGGCTCAGCTGCCCAGCTTTCAGCAGTTTCTGTAGCTGCACTGAGATTTTGGCAATCCTTCTTGTACCGTTCTGACCTGAGGGGTTTTGGAGGTGTTTGCAACTGGGGATAACAAAGCCCTCTTGTCTACACCAAAGGCACTCTGTGTGGAGTCTAGGTATCGCTCTGATTTCATTTCCTGAGCATCCCTCGTGGAGAGCTTCCCACAGAAACATGCCCCATTGAGTCAGGAGTGAAGACTCATTGCAGTCCAAACAGAACCCTGCAAACTTTCTCACCGGGTCCTGTTCCACAGCCAACTGCAAACATGTTTCTGTCTTGAGCCTCCATTCACTGCCTGGAATGGTTTTCACAAGTTTCCAGCTGGAAATGGAGCCAGGCAGCACTTGTGAGCCTTGCTTGAGGGCTGTGAGCCTTTCTGTGGCACGGCAGAGATCCCAGGTGTAGGAGCTGGCCTACAACTGTGTCATTCACAAAATCATGGAATGCTTTGGGTTGAAAGCGACTTTTAAAGGTCATTTTGTCCAATCCCCTGCAATGAGCAAGGACATCTTCAACTACTCCAGGCTGCTCAGAGCCCCATCCAACCCTGAATGTTTCCAGGGAAGGGAGATCCACCACTTCCCTGAGCAGCCTGTGCTGGTGTTTCACCACCTTACTGTAAAAAATTTCTTCTTTGTATCCAGTCTGAATCTCCCCTCTTTTAGTTTAAAACCATCACCCCTTGTCCTATTGCTACATACCCCACTACAAACTCTGTCCCCACCTTTCTTATAGGCACCCTTTAGGCACAAGGAGCTCTGAGGTTTCCCCAGAGCCTTCTCTTCCCCAGGTTGAGCAGCCCCAGCTGCCTCAGGCTGTTTCCAGAGCAGGAGGGTTCCAGCCCTCAGCATGGCCTCCTCTGGGACCACCCCAACAGCTCCATTCTCCCACCAAATCAACAAAACATTATGGCAGCAAGGACATAACAGGCAGGCACCAGTTTAACCCACTTTTCCCCTTTCCAGGTGAGTACTGCAGCCCCTGTCTTTGTCCTGTCCCAGCGAGTATCAGCTGGTAGAAGAACTCTGCTCCTCCCCTGGCTTCTTTGGGCAGGCTCAGGGACCCAGACCCTCCTGTCCCCGTGTGTCAGGCCCCAGCAAGAGCTGAGCAAGGCACAAAGAGCAGCACGTGTGGAGCTGGTTTGCAGGGCAGTGTGGCAGTGGGGGACAGAGTGGCCTGGAGCAGGGTGACCCCAGAGCCGTCCTCCCTCTCCGTGCCCTCAGCTCCTTGCACAGCAATTCCCCGTGAGCTCACCAGCCAGGTACTTACTCAGCCTGGGAGCTTTGCCTGAGAAAGGAGCTGAGGTGTTGGCCCCAGTCATTAGTAAGTTATCGGAGAAGCTGAGCTGCAGTGACATCATCTCCTTCTTATGTTACTACAAGGAACTTAGATCCTGTTATGGGAGAGGAGGTAACTCAGTCGAGCCTTTCAAGATAAACTCAGACAGGAAGAGAGACACGATTGCCCGAAGGCACCAATTAGACATTTCTGGTGAGCTCAGCTCTGTTCAGCTGACACACAGGTACGCTGGGGCCAGGGAGACAGCAGCTCCTCTCTGGTGTCTCAGGGGTGTGGTGGGAGGGATGGGCAACCAGCGCTTCCTCACCGTGCTGCTGGCTCAGCCCTCACACCTTCAATGGCCACAGCTCTCCCTCCAGAATGTTCTTGGTGTCCTGTGTTCTGCTGTGGACAGAGAACCACAGAGGAGCTCCCTGGCCTGCAGAGAGAACAGTCCAGCCCTGCACCACGCAGTGCTGCATTCGATCTTCAGTGGCAACTCTCCTCCAGCTTTATCAAAGGGGGTAAAAACCCAATATGTTACAAAAAATACTGAGGATGGGCTGCAGTTTGAGGTCCCAGTGCCCTGTGGTGACAGGGCTGTGGGGAACATCCCAGTCTGTGCTGCAGGCCAGTTCCTGCACCAGTGGCCTAAGACATGCAGACAGACAGCTCTTACTGGCTCTGATGTGTGTGAGGAAGGAAAAAACAGCAGCAACATTTGGGATATCTCCTGACAGCATGGTATTGAGCATTTCTGTTGGTTCTCAGGCTGCAGCTCCCCCTGTAAATGCTTCACAGCCAGAAGGAAATGGTAGGATACAGGTAAATTTGCTTCTGCCAGTCATAGGCTGAGATTTGCACCACATCTGTTGGGGAACAGAGAGAGACTGGTTCTGGTTATCCCCTGGTTATTCTGCCAGTTGTGTTACCAACAGGTCAGAAACACATTTGTACATTCTCTGAGACACTCTGGAAGCATTTACTGGGAAAACACAGTTCTTAGAAACTGCTGTGTCTGTGACACAGAAAATACAAGATCTCAAATCATAGCTCAGGGTTAACACAAACCTCAGGACACACTCACTGCACTGGGGGCTGCACATGCCCCACCCCTGGCCAGACCTCCCAGTGGCTGCACAAGGCATTGCCTTGTCCTCTGCTCATTGGAAAGGAGAAATCTCCCACTCTTGGCCTTTTCTCCTTAGAAAATGACTTCCCTAAGCCTGGTTCCTTCTAGAAGCGCTCCTGATCCCACCATCCTCTCTGGACTGCTCCTGGCAAGAGGGCAGTTGATTTCTCCTCAAGCATTTATCAAACACAGACAACATTCAAAGCAATGAAGGGGCTCTTCCAAGGCATGTTAGGTCCTTAGCCCTGGGTCTCCATATAAAGCTGACCTGAAAATGTCCTGCCCAAGGAAACACTTCCCTTTCCCACCCCACACAGGTTCTTCTGCCTCCCCAGAGCTGTCACTCCACAGCAGCAGCAAAGGAAGCAAGTGGCAAGCTCAGGCGCACTCACATTTGTGCTGCCCTGCTCCTCTCATCATGGCTCTGCACAGATGTGAACATCTGCTCAGGGAAAAAGAAGCCTCAGACCAGTGGCCTTTGGATGTTCTTCCAGGCAGCTCCCTCTCTCAGTGCCCCTGTTGTCTCTAAAAGGGGGAATAGAGTCAAGTCTGAGGTGACTGCAGGCACTTTTAGGACTTTGGAGTCAGTGTCATGTTGAAGTCACATAAACACCCTGGAACTCTCAGCAGCAGAGGCAGCTCTAAAGCCAGAAGCTGAGACTTTCAGCAGTGGCTGGTTTTCATAAGCTGTTGCTCTTGAATGTCCCACTTAAAATCACCTCCTTCTGCATGCAGCACACAGGCCAACACTCTGCAGAGCCTTGTTTGAGCCTGTGAAGTCACTGGGGAATCTTGTCCATGCTGACATCTGGAGTCACTGTGTGTGATCCTCTCTCCAGACCCAGAGCACTGCTTGACAGCAGGGTGGGACGAGTCCCTCTCCAAAGCCATCCAGCAGCTCCGTGAGAGGCGTCATCCTCTGCAAGCAAGCAAAGGGTTAAAGCTTGCAAGGAAAACCAACGGAGTGATTTGGTGAAATAAAGATTAAAACATCTCCGTGGAAGGTGAGGAGCCAGCCCTGGCCTGTGCTGTCTCATTTACCCACTAATCGGCCCAATTACCTCAGGTATAAATCATAACACAAAACACATAGGGAGCCAGAGTCACACACTGAAGAAAGGAGAGAACTGTTGGGTTGGTTTTTGTTTAGTATAATTGATATAATTACTAACAACTCTGTGCCAAGAACTTCAGCTTTTCTGCTTCCAGAAGAGAGTAGAGAGCTGTCTGAAAGCCATAGCAATTAGCAATCCCCACATGCACAGCTTTTATTAGAAAGAATGCACATCTATTCCAGAAAGAGCCAGCAGCTCCCTGAGGAGCAGTTAACCATCCCTTGGTGCCAGGAATGCAGCTGTCACCGAGCCCATGTTCCCTGTCCCCTCATCAGTGCTGCAAAGGCACAGAAGGAGTCCTGCCCATCATGCTGCAAGAGAAATGCCTTCACCTGGGCACTTCCTTGTTCCTAATTTTAACTTCCCTGGCTCCAGAGAGGTGCATCTTGCTGTGCTGTGGCCTGAGCAGGCTGCTAATTCTGAGACTTCTCAGGTCCAGCTCACTGGAAGCAGCAGAAAGTCTCCTGTTGCTCCGCTGAGGAATCTGTCTGAGCTCTGATCTCCACGCTCTGGAGCAGGCTGACAGTAATTGCATGGCTGGAGCTTCCCAACAGCTCCCCAGAAGGAAACCCCAGAGGATGTCTCATGGACAGCTGCCACACACTCACACCTTGCCACGTTGCCTGAGCAGAGCTGAGGGGCAGGAGAGCCGGGGTTCATCCAATCCTGCAGAGGTGAGCTCTCACTGGCAGCGAGATGTGGAGATACAGAGCTGTGCACACACGAGGCTGCAGCACGTCCACGGCCAGAACCCATCCAGGAGCGTTAACAAACTCCTTGGATGGATCCAAGTTCCTGTCCCTGTACTCTCCACAGGGATCCACAACGACAGGCAGGTGTCCACGTACCTCAAAAACCTCCACCAATGCTGCACTTCTCATACCTATGGACATCCCTGGGGATAAAAGTGCCTGTCCTGAGCTGCTAAAGAGCCACAGAGCAAATCCAGCAGCGTTAATGGTTTCCCAGACTCCTGGGGACATCTCACTGAAACTCTGTGGGTCACGTCTGAGGCTTCATCCAGGAGCTCATGAGCAAGGTGGGAAGTAAAGCTGGAGCTCCACCTCGCTCCCTTGTCCCTGCTCCTGTCCCAGCTCAGTCTGGTGTACCAGCCCTCAGCTCTGCTTCAGCATCTCCATTTCTGAAAGCTCAGTTTGGGTTTGAGACATTCTAACTATTCTCATGGGTATTTTCATGGTCTGTCCTTTAAGTAATTAAACTTGAAACTGAGCATTCGCTTTAAAACAATTTTCAGTAAACTTACAGGGATTTGGATGAAAGAATATCTCTGGGAAAAGTAAGCAATGCTGGGGGGTTTTTGAGTGTTTATTACTATTATTATTATCATTATTTTTTTTTTTTAACAGTTTATGATGCCAAAACCTAACAGAATTCTCATGCTGAGGAAGGAATGGAAAAAAATAAGCAAAGATTAACATTTTGTGCAGAAGTTTTAATTTTGCTCACAAAGTTCTTGTTTGACCCAAAACATTTTGACAAAATTTTCAAATGGAATCCTCAGCCTTACTCTGAGCTGCTGCAGGGTTTGGTTTTCTGATCTTTATTCTTTGGAGTTGTTGTCTTGAGAAGATGAATGATGTTATTCTCCGATTTGTTTGTAGTTTGGGGGGCAGTAAGTAAATTGGGGCGGAACTCGCAATGCCCACTCTCTCAACAGGAAAAATCAAAATCCATTGTCTTGTGTCAGCCCTCTCAACAAAGACACAAAACCTGTGAGAACAGGGCTTTGGGTGTGACATGCCTTTGAGTTCCTTTCAGCTGAACAGCCTTGCACCAGAAAATGTCCCTTTGCAGCAAGGCAAGAGCACTGAAATTTGGGGAAATAGAATCACAGAATGGTTTGGGTTGGAAGGGACCTCAGAGCCCATCCTGTTCCACCCTTGCCATGGGCAGGGACACCTTCCACTGTCCCTGGTTGCTCCAAGCCCTGTCCAACCTGGCCTTGGGATTTCAGGGATCCAGGGGCAGCCACAGCTGCTCTGGGCACCCTGTGCCAGGGTCTCAGCACCCTCTGAAGTTAATACATTAATGTGGCAAAATGGGAGTAATGGAATAGGGATTTAACCCACCCTGGGATATCATTCCAGCCTAAGGTGATGCTGTACCACAGTTGTACTCTGCATTTAAAGGACATTTTTCTGAAGGACATCCCAGGAAGGTTTGACTGCACTTCTTAAGCCGGTATAAAGCTCCAGATTTGTCCATGCAGGTCAGGCCAGCCATGGCAGAAGACGCTTCTTTCTGTGGTGTAGGGAAGGTCTGTTTCCCAGGATTACCTGAGAATTTCACCCAGGGAACACCTCCCGCACGGCCCAGCAGAGAGAAGGCTTGCACCCAGCCTCTTCCCTGCTCCCACTCGTGATGGGGTCTCCTCCTCCTGCAGCTCATTGCGGTGTTCTGTGAATTAAGAAATGTCAGTACTCTTTGAAGAAGGGTTGGGCCTGGGGGGCAACAGCGTCTGGGGGTTTGCTCCAGTGTTCAACTTTCATCAAAAATAATACTTTATTGTAGTCAAGAATACGAATTTCTTTACCACATTCCTTTCTGGAGGATCATTGATTTGAAGGCTGGGCTGTGACAGCTCTGTTAACTTCCTTCTCCCATGCTTTGATAAGAGACAAAGTGTTTCCTCTTTGCAATTTGAGTTCAGAGATCTCTGCCTTAGATAGCTTGGAAAAATAAAATAAGCTCTGTTGGCTGTGGATGGAAATGAAAATTTTGTATAATTGGTTCCTGGTATTTCATCCAAATCTGAAGTATTTTCCTCTTATAATTTGGTTTCAGAATCTAAAGATAACACATTGCATCCTGCTCACCATCATTGCCATAAAAGGTCTTTAGAGAGATGATTCCCAAAATGAAGATTTAAACTTTTTTTTCATAATAACCTTAATATTTTTTGGCTTGCCATTCTATTTTGAAACAATAACAAGTGCTCAAAATTAAAGTTTCTCACCGAATTAAACCTCATATTCAACCGCCTTAAGCTCTCCACGATGATTAAAAAGAAGCAATTGGCAGATGGAGCGGGAGGAAAGGCTCAAAGGTGTGATACAGGAGTAGGGGCTCGGTTCCTGCAGGGGTCTGACTCCTGCCCAGTGCCCCCGGGATCAGACACAGGAGCCCGAGCAGGGTTGGGACACATTTCCCGTTTCCAGACAGATCCTTTCCTTCTGGAACGGGGCCGTGGCTCCCGGGCTGGCTGTCCTGCACACGCGTGGGTGTGAGCGGGCTTGGGGCAGCCCAGCCCGGGCTGGGATTGCTCGGGCAGGTCCTTGGCAAGCCCAGCCCCGGAGATGCAGCTTTGATGCTCCGGGTTCAGGTGACCTGGGAGCCAGGCTCAGCCCGACCACGGCGCTTCAGGAGCTGCCATCACCAAACGACCGCGGAGAAGGGATGGTCCACGGCCGCGGCCAGACATCTCCCACCGATACCTTCTTATGTTAATCACTATTTACAGCCCAATCCAATCTCCCCGGCCATCAATCCATCCCGCCTCGGCATCGCCATGGCTCCCTTTGCGTAACACCGCGGGCTGGGCTCTCGCTGATCCCCACCCTGTTTCTTTCCCACCCAGACGCCTGGATGCAAACCTCATCTCCGTGGTGCCCGACAGGAGCTTTGAGGGGCTGCTCTCCCTGCGGCACCTGTGGCTGGACGATAACGCCCTGACGGAGATCCCCGTGCGAGCTCTGAACCACCTGCCCGCGCTGCAAGCCATGACCCTGGCCCTCAACCGGATCTGGCACATCCCCGATTTCGCCTTCCAGAACCTCAGCAGCCTCGTGGTGCTGTAAGCTTTCTCCATTTCTTATTCCCTGGGCTGGGACAAGGTGCTGCCCACGGGCTCCTCCTCCTCCTGCGGGAATCCCTGCTGGTCACTCCCCGCCAGCAGAGTTTTGCCGATGGGGAGAGGGGCAGAGGTTTTGTTCAAAGAGTCAGGGAATCCCCCGCATTTGATACGAAATGCTAAAATTGCCTCTTTTGATTTTGGGCATATTTTCCCCACTTTTCAGTGAAGAGCTACAGAGCTCCCTGATATAATTCAAGAAATGGTTTGTATTAAACAAACAAACAAACAAACAAACAAAACCCCCAGTAACTGGAAACAAAAACCAGATTGTTTTCCTTAAAGACTCAAGGAACAAAAACATTCTCATTTCTTTTCTTCCCTCCAATCCCTGTGTTAAAACTACAGCAATTTCTAGCAACATAGGGGAAAAAAATGCAGCAATTTGCTGTCAGGTCAAAAAAAGTAATATTTTCACTTCTAGGAAAACATACTAACTGACTCCCTCTCCTCCTCCCTCACCCCTTTTTATTACCAAGCACGATTTTAAACCAAAGATCTAATGCCAACACCTTGTCCAAGCCCGTGCCTGCTTACTTTGCATGGCTGTGGCACATCTGCAGGTCAGATGTTCTGCCGTGGCCGCTGTCAGGTTTGCGCTGGAAGCGTTTCACGGCCAGCGCTGGGAGCGCTGCGGAGAGCAGCGCTGCTCCGGGCTGGGAACACTCCGTGGGCACTGGGACACCGAGGCACCCAAAAGCTGCCGCCAGAAAGAGAACGGATCGCTCGGGCAGCTGCTCGGGAGGGGCATCGTTTCTATCGACAGAGGCTTGCAGATTATCTGCCCTTTGAAAGGAACTTCACATGTGCAAATGAGATACTTAGTACTGCTTTGGTGTTGATTAGCTAGTTCGGGTATGATTACCAACTGCTTTAGAGCTCCTCTATCCGCATGAAATGCCCCCTCTGGTGCGGTAATTTGTACTGATACCAGGGTGTTAAGTAACCTCAGCATGTAGTGCCTTAGTGAAAGTTCAGCAATTATTCCCCTTTCAAAATTTAAAGTGTTTACTGAGACCATCCAGCATAGAAAGAGCTTGGACAAAGCGCAGCTCAGAGTTTTATTAAGCATCAAATTCATCTGTTTAGACAAAGCATAAAGGCTTATTTAGGAGAAAAGCAAAAAGCAACTTGAGAAAAATCAAAAAAGTAGTTTTCACCCACAATAGTGCTCATTCTGCAAAGCAACCCCTGGCCACCATAATGCAACCACTTCAGTCAGCTTTAATAGCTCACTCAGCGGGTGAGCTGACATTTGGGGTTTCATTTCAGCCTCCAAAGCATGCTGCTTTCATTCTGGCTCATCCCATACTGTGGGCAAGAAGCAACTCCTTAATTAAACAGTCAAGCTTGAGAAATAAAAGTCATTGACCATTAGGTCACAAGGGAGAGAATAATGTCCCACCACATACAATTGGAAGGGAACACGTGTGATCCTGCCAGGCTCTGTGGGACACGATGCTACATTTTTGTGGGATCACAAGTGTTTGGCAGAACTGGTCCCATAAATCTCTCCCATGCTTCCATGCAAGCGCTTGTCAACACATCACCAGTGGAAAGTCACCCAGTGTCCCTCCTGTGTCCCAGCCAGGGGTATGTCCTGCTCCAGACTCACCCACTGAGCTGACAAGCAAATGCTCCCAAAAGACAGCCAAGCTGGAGAGAAGACAATCCCTACCAGGGTGCAGATGATACCTGTGCCTTCCTCTGCAAATGTCGGGTTTGCAGGTCGATGGAGGATCTGGCTGCTGCTATAAACATCGGAAATTCCCAGCTATAGGGTGTTAAAATGAGCCCCAGGGGAAGAAAGCCAAGGGCAGAAATGGCTGAGAGCAGGGGAATCCCTCCTGTGCAGCCTGGTCAGTACTCAGAGACATGGCTGAGCATGGCTGACCACTCCTGACCACAGCTGACCACTCCTGACCACTCCTGACCACGGCTGAGGGCAGGACCCTCCCAGGTGCAGAGCCGTGCTGTTCCTTCCCCACACACCTTGGGCCCTGAGCAGATCCTTTCACCATCCTGCACTGCCACAAGCACTGACATCAGAGTATCCCAGCCTCAATCTGGAATACTTTAAAGGTCCGGTGTCTGCTAATAAATTACACCTTTGTTGAGGAATTCCCTGATCTTCTTCCCATCTATTGCTGCTGCAGGCTTCGAACTAGGGCTGCAGGCTGTTCAGTGAGCAGACCCTTGTGTATATCACTCATCATGAAATCCACGAATCTCCATAATTGGCACCATCCTTTCCCAGCTTTAATAACAAAGGTTCTGTGTGCTGGGGTGCTGGCACTGTGCTTTGATGGCGGAAGAGAGGTGGATATTTGAGCAGGATTGTTTATGGGAATAGGTGGTTACCTTCTGGTCTGATCTATTCCAAGTGTCTCTTAGTATCTGCGCACAGAAATAATCCTGAATACTTTTCAGCTGATGGTTTGTACGAAGTAAAGGTTGTTTTATAAAAATCATAATCTTCCTTGAGCATAAGAGATTTTTCATTCAGCAGCCAGCATCTGAAACCCCCATGCTGCTGCGCTGACAGCCCAATAAAGTTCATGACAGCAGTTCTCAGTAGCATCCTTCATTTCCTCTGTCAGCTGAATTCAGCAAGTCTCAAGCCAGGAATCACAGCACCTCTTTCAGTCCCACTCGCCAGGGGGGTCCTCAAGTAAAATCTTACATTGCCAAGAAATCCCTCATGCTGCAGATGTGTCCTTGCTGCTGCATCTCTGCAGTGGGCTGCAGTTCCCTTCTTTCCTGATGTCACCACAGGAGCTCTCAGCAGAGATGCTGGGCTGTGTGTGGGTGAACTTTCCAAAACAGGCCAAACAGTAGAGAACCTTGCCCTGTAATGAGGGACCTGGACAGAGAAATCTTCAAGTAGTTTTACTTTCCTCACACAGCTGAAAACCCCTTAAGTTAGAACAAATGAGATCAAAACCCAGATCCTTCCTCATTTGGGTCCACAGGGAGCCTTAGCTCCTGGAAACCTCCTGGAGTCAATTTGACCCTGTAATGGGAGCAAAAGAAAAGTTCCACTCCTTTAACCTGGCCCCCATCCTTGCCTACCTGGTTGAAAAAATGGACTCTGGGAAAAGCTGTTCTCGTGCCATTACCAGTTAGTTTTGATTAATGCCCTCTAATTCTTGTGCTCTGTGTCCGTCTCCTCTGTGCCACTGCTGTATTTGTTACTGTCTGTTGTACCCTTCCCTCAGCGCAGCTCTTCCAGGCCCCATCCAGTTATCTGGTTGGCAACATGGAATCCCAGGATGGTTGGTGTGGGAAGGGACCTCAGAGCTCATCCAGTTCCACCCCTGCCATGGCAGGGACACCTTCCACTGTCCCAGGCTGCTCCAAGCCCCGTCCAGTGGCCTGGAAAACTTCCAGGGATCCAGGGGCAGTCACAGCTTCCCTGGGCACCCTGTGCCAGGGCCTCAGCACCCACACAGGGAAGAATTTCTTCCCAACATCTGATCTAAATCTACCTTCTCTCAGTTGTTTTGGTTTTTTTTTTAATCTACCCTCTTTTCCCCTTGTCCTGTTACTACCTGTCTGAGTAAAATCAGAAGTTAGTTCTCATATCACGCTTATTTTTTCCTTCACATCTTCAGATGGAGTGACCAAATCTGTGCACTGCATCAAAGACAAAAATTTATTCTGGTTTATATCATGGTACAAGGATTTTCTGTGCCCATTTTCCCTCTTCTAACTATCCCTGTCCTTTCATTTGCTTTTTTTTCATAGCTACTAAACAACAAGACCTCTTTCCTGGGGATATATAAAAGCCTGATAGTGTGTATGCTCATGTAAGACTGGTTCTCCCCTCTGGTGCACTTGACATTCACAAAACCTGAATATGATAATTTATTTTTGAGGTCACTCAGCAGCACCTTCCAGTTAAAAGTGTGAAAACAGTAAATGAAGAATCTTTAGTAAAAATCCTCTTTCTTACAGTTTTTGTTATCAAAGGACACAATGCAGCTCTCTCTCTCTGACAGAATGGTTTAGTGACCATTCCCATCTTGTCCTTGCTCTGGTATAACTCTGGCTGAGACTTTCAGAAGGGACCACTGCTTTTCAGTGTCTTCCTTGCCTAGGAGGCAAGGATCAGCACATGCCTGTTTCCAGGGATGATCATGTAATAAATACGATTCACCAAATTCGATAAATCAAAATTTTGGAATTTTATTGAGAGACAGAATGACAGTCTCAGACAGCCACAATTAAAAGGACAGCGTCGAGCTTGGGATCGGCACTGGGTGAACGCGGCAACACACTTAGCCAGTATGTTACCCCCCAAGTTCACATTTCTGGCTTGGAGCAGTTTCTTTTTATACACTGGATCGCTAAGAGAAACTCGGGACTTCGAGGTTCCTCCTTCTGAGGCAGCCTCATTAGACATTCAAGTTCCAGTTCTGGGATTCTGAACAGGGTTGCTCGAGAGGACAATGCCTTTAATCGTCGGATCCAGGTGTGGTGTGAAGATGTTGATTTCAGGAGGAGATGGATGAGATATCAATCTGATGTAATCATCTGGTTCTCCGGGTTCCCATCTCCTTTTTCCGTTGTCTTTGTTCTCCCCTTAATGATTCCTGGCAGAGGCATCTTTGTGTCCCTTTTTCGGGTAATTCCGATCATAGTTTCTTCCTGTCCCCTCCTATGTCTTTGCTGGCAAAAGAAATTCCTGTACCCTTCTCTGGGCCACTTTCATCTGAGTTAACTCTTAGTATACTGGATTAGAAACAAAACTTATATTTATAGGGGTTGAGTTACATCTTTTAACACGAATTAACTTTAGGACATATATCACAATCACCAGTCATTCCAGCTGACGTCTGTGGGGCTCGGAGCTTCCCAGCAGCACAAAGCCCAGTCAGGTGCAGGATGAGCCTGTGAATCCCTGCCCTCACCTGTGCAAGGGAGTTACCAGAGCCTCTCTGAGAAGCTGTTGGGAACCTCGGTGTTGGCAGGGAGTGCCAGGCATGTGCAATTCATTATCACCAGGAACAATATTGCCTGGAACATCTGGGTCCCATTCATGAGCCTTTTAATTGGCAAGAGTGCCTTTTCTCTCGGAGGACCAAGCTTGGCAAAAGTGGATTGCCTTCTCCAGCACTTGAGGAAGGAGCAAATTGTGCTCCAATGTACCCTGAGAATGTCACTTCTGATCGAGCTTTATTCTTCACCAGACAAGTCTCATGCTGGTCCTTCATTAATGGAAACAATCCATGGAATTTGCACCATTTATGATTTAGATTTCTCTACTTATCCGTGGCCAAGTTGAGGAAAAGGACAATTTTGCCACAATAAAGATAGAAGCTCATCATGGCAATGGCTGGTCAGGGGTGAATTCGTATGATGTCAGATTTGAGCTTGGTTCAAATCATCTAATGCAAATAATTGATGGAAAATATTTGCATTTGTCCTTTTTGAGAAGAAAAAATGAAGTCATTAAAAATGAAAGCAATGGCAAATCCACCACTTCTCTTTGTAGTCTGTTCCAGTGGTTAATCATTCTTAGTGTTAAAAAAACCCCACTCATATTTCCCATTTGAATTTTCTTTGGCTTTGACTTCAGACATTTGTTCTTATTATTCTTTCCTCTGTTAAATCACAGAACCATTTTAGTACCCAGTTTCTAACCAGGAAGAATCCTATACATTACGCTGCACTCATCCCCTTGATCTTATTTAATAAGCTAAACTAATTGAGTTCTCTACATCTCCATCTTATTCCTTTTCCAGCCCTTGGATCATTTTTATTGCTCTGCTCTGCACCCATTTCAGGTCATCCACATCCAGTGACCAGTGTGGGTACCAGCACCACATTTGTCCTGCCACATCTGCTTCCACCAGTGTTCAATGCAGGTGTTGACACAATTTCCCTTTCCTTGCCCATATAGACAAGCATCTTCATTAAAGCAGTATTTAGGCCCTAGCTCAACCTGCTTCCCTTCTGTGTAAGACAAATGTGCCCTTGCAGGTGGCATTGCCAGAGTTGAAGCTGCTACCTCTGGACTGTCTCACAGACTGAAAAACTAAATGGAAAAGGAAGTCAAATGAAAACGGAACAAATTTGACTAAGGGTGCTGCATGAATGACGGGGGGGAAATCATATTTATTCCCAATTTCCAATAAGAAATTGTTGGCAAGGAGAGAAGATCCTCCTAGAATCTGTTGCTTGTTTCTTACAGTGGGTCAGAATGAATCTTGCAGGGTTTGTCTAAATTCTCACCACCTGAGGCACCAGCCAGGCTGCAGCCTCTCTCCCCAGGCTGCGTGGGATTCTGCAGCTACTGTCATTTATGCTGGTTTCAGGAAGCCACAGCAAGGGCTTAGCTGGCACCAGAGGAGCTCCTGTCCCATGGCAAGTGGGAGCCCTTGTGCTGCTGGAGGAGCTCCTGACCTGTCCCTCCGTGCCAGGGTTCAGTGTGACCACTGCTGCTGCTGTTTTCTGATGGAAGTGCAGGCTGAGAACAGCCTGCAGGCCAGCCCACAAACCAGCAGGGACTGTCCTCTTCCTGGGCACAGCTTCTTACACGGGGGATTGCCTAAAGCCACCCTCACTCCATGCCCTGCAAAGGAAGAGACCCAGATCCTAAAGCCCTGACCAAGGAGACTGCTGTGTTCTAGCTCCAACAGCAAAGGCTTAAAGACTTCCCGTGTTTTTGCATCGTAGGGGTTGTTTACAGCCCAGAATCAAATACCTTGAGCTGCTATCAGACCAGCTGAGCTGTAATTTACAGGGCAGAATATAACGTCGTGTGGGCTGAGCTCAAATTGACAAGCACTGGAGATGTTGCAATTCCACTTGTTAAAATTTGTTTACCGGGGGAGAAAAAAAAGGCAGGATGGAAGACAGGAACATCTTTTCAAGTGTTTACCTTCCCAGCTCTCTTGTTTCTATTATTGCCATGTGGTTGGGTAACTCTAGAGTTCAGCTTGGACAGCAAATTTTTTTATAACTCCCTTTTACGGTCGTTCATAATTTTCTCACCAACAAAGAACTTCCTTCGGATGATTTTCATTACTCTGCCTCCAAACAAAGCACTCTAGAGCCAAATATAAACGCAGCAGGTGATTGCTTTTCTCTGCTGTCTCCTTGCCTGACTGCAGTGATAACGGCAGGTCAGCGTGTCCGAGCTTGGGCAACGTGTCCAGTCACAGCGTCCTGACAAAGCTCCAGGGAGCACCCGCCTTCCCCGGCAGTCCTTGTCCCCACACTGTCCCCTCACAGCAGACAGGGGTGTGGGGTTCTTGTGAACCTCTCCATGTGTCCCCACAGGAACTCCAGACCCCAACCCTCTCTTTGCCAAATGCAGGATCCAGTGCCAAAGGAACTCAAAGTGGTCAAGCACCACCAACTGAAGAGAAGGCAGCATGACCAGAAGTTGTTAACATTTGATGGAGGAAACAATCTGGGCACAAACTCCTTTTCTTGTGACAAAGAGGAATTTCTCCCATAAGATTCTCATTCTCATCTCAGGCTCCTTTTCTCCTCTAAAAGTCACAATCCAAGTTTTCTTGCAGGCAACATCCTTTTCTTTTTTCCCTTTTGTTCAAAGGACCAACCATATTTTATCAGATATCTTTCCCTTCCTTTCCCTTCCACTTCCTCTGAAACGTTTGTGTGTTCTCATCCCCATGACAAACATCCGTCTCGGGCTGGTTTCTGTTTTGCAGGCCCCCTACCAAACCGCCCTAGAGCCTGGCTCTTCCTCCTCTCCCAGCTTCCTCCTGTTCTACCCTAGAATATTTGGCAGTGGGAGCTGCCTGTGCTCAGCCAAACAGCTCACACTTGAATCCAGGTGGAGTGAGATTTTTCAAGCTGAGACACATTTAGATCAAGCAGCAAATAATGAAAAAATCATTGATCCACCTGCCAGGATGGAGCCTCCCCCGGGCTCTTGGAAGGAGGCAGCAGCATTGGACAAGGGCTGGTGCATCCCTTGCTAGTGCTATCATGGACATGGGACAAAAGGACCCCCAAGGGGAGTGGTATGGCAACAATGCACCACGTGTGAACTTGGGAACATTAAAAGAGAATCTGAACTGATGGGGAAAGCTGTCCTGAGAGACCTGCCCCTCCTTGGTGGGCATTTATCACATGGACCATGGAAGTGCAAGCATGGGCACCACTAAGAGGGTTAAGTGCAGGCTGGTGGAAGTGCAGACTGGGCAGCAGTGGGTTGTCTTCTGGTTTTCAGCAGACTTTTCTCTCACAAGAGCTCTCTCCGTGGACTCGGAGGTGCCTTTGAGTGGGATTTCAGAGGGAGATGCACAATTAGCCACAAGCTCACAGCTGTAAAGGAAGCGACATGGAAGAAGCACTGAAATGTGACATACACAAGAGTCTCTGATAATCCAAGACAAGGAATCTAGGGATTAAGGCCTTGGGTTTGCCAAAAGACTGAGACAGGGGAGTGAGGAAACACAGAACCTAGAACTCCACAAACTCATCACCTACAGAGCTTCCAAGGCAAAATTACCCCGGGTGGCTTTGCAGGGGCCCCCAGCATATGGCTCCCCAGTGCCAACGTTAATGCTGGGAGCTCCCAGGCCTGTAAGCACTAGATGTTCATGGCATGTAGCAGCAAGATGAAGGGGAACAGGAAAAAAACCATTCCTACGGTGCAGAGAATGTGCATCAGCCCGTGGCATGGCCCCAGCATTTGAGCCAGGCACTCTGAAGCACTGAACTGAAGACAACTCTCATTGCAATCAAACTGGAGCTGATCCAGGAACTGGCAGTGGGTTTGGGGTATTTTTGGGGTTTTTTTTTCTTTTAATGCAAAGATAATAAACCGTGACTAACAGGATGATTTTGCACTCAAAGTCTTCTTGCTGCTACGAAGGCTCCAAGGAGTCCAAACACGATTGTGTTCTTAGATAGCACCCAGTGCCCAAGAACAGCTGGTGGGCTGAGGCCAGGGTACAGTGAGCTCTAGGGTGTTTCTTGAAGCTTCTTGCTTAAGCATGTTCATCCACAGCCACCTGGCAGCTGTGAAGGTGGAGATCTCAGGGAAACTCCTACGTTAGCCTGAATTCCTGAGAGGGATGGGAGCTCTGCAGCTCTCTGCAAGCACTACTGCACCCCACATGTGTCTCATGGGGTAAGAGGGGGAGCCCCTTGGTGCCCTTGGCATCCCAGCCCAGGCTGTGCTCAGCTCACAGGATGTTCTGGACCAGAGCTCAGAGCAAAGGAAGAGATCAGCTTGCACTCCCACTGACCATCTCTGTTTTGCCCACAGGCACCTGCACAACAACCGGATCCAAAGCCTGGGAGCCAACGGCTTTGATGGGCTGCACAGCCTGGAAACCCTGTGAGTGCCCTGTTTTATTCTGTCCTAAAGACATGGGGTGTGTTCATTCCCCAGCACAGCATGCAGGAAAGGGGCTCAGCCCCACACGTGTCGCTGGTCACCGTGCACTGAGGGCAGCAGCAGGGGAAGCGCCCAGGGCATGGTTCTTACTGGGGAGTGAGAGCCTGGGCTTTCCTCCAGTGGCCGTGCTGCTGCTTCAGGGGGAGCTGTGCATGTGGGCAGTGTGGATGGCGAGGGGCTCCTGGACACCATTCTAGTCCAGCTGCAACCCCGAGAGCTTGGATTCATTCCCTGCTCAGGGAGTGTGTCTCCTTCCTCAGCACGAGGGTGTGGCCCTAAAGCCTCCCCAACACCTGACCACCAAAGCGAGGGGCTGGCTTGAGTTTGGGGCCTGTAAAGTCCTCAGGGGTCTGTGGGGTATCTCTGAGATGATCTCATGTCTGCTGGCATCACCCACAGCCAGCTGACTGCACACCATGTTCTCAGCATGGCTGGGAAACAATCCATCAGAAGACTGCAGGGAGGATGGGAAGCAGGAATGAACTCACCTCCAGGACACAGCTTCAGGAAGGTAGATTGAGATCAGAGCAGGAAGAAATTCTTGGCTGTGACGGTGCTGAGGCCCTGGCACAGGGTCCCCAGGGAAGCTGTGGCTGCCCCATCCCTGAAATGTCCAAGGCCAGGTTGGACAGGGCTTGGAGCAACCAGGGAACAGTGGAAGGTGTCCCTGCACGGCAGGGGGTGGAACCAGATGGGCTCTGAGTTCCCTTCCAAGCCAAACCATTCTGTGATTCTGTGATTCGCAGCAGGGGGCTCACCCTGAGCTCTGGGAGTTTCATCCCACAGCCTGGCCCCACATTCCCTGTGCTGTGACAGCTGCATGAATGGCCTGTGCCTCGTGTGCTTTGCATTGGCTCAGGAGGAAGCATAAACAAGCAAACAAATAAATTGAGGCTCTGAAAGACTGTAAGAGGTGCTTGATGCCTTCAATTGTGCAGAAACATGTCCCTTCATACAAGCTCGGGGTCAGAGTCTGGCCCTTGCTTCCTGCCAAGAGAACCAGGGGGCCCAGGTCACGGCAGAAGGAGATGCTGCTTCCCAGCATTCAAGTGCCACTCAAGGGGACGGGGCCCCTCTGTGCCCAGCATGGTGCCAACAGCAGCTATCGGGCGAGAGTGGCAGCAGCAGGCAAACCCTTGGTCCCCAGACACACTCCTCAGGGCAGGACCATGACACACATTGTCTCTTCCTTGCAGACTGGCAGATCCTGGGACCACCCAGAAGGGCTCAGCTGGGGAGAGGTTGAACTGTGCCAGCGGTGGGAGGCTGGTGGGTAGTCTCCTCTGGTGACCCACGGGTCCCAGCTTGGCTTTCTCCCCAGTCATTTCTGGTGGTCACAGGCAAATATGTGAGGGCAGAGCTGTGGCACCCAGGCAGCACAAAGGCAGGGAGCTGCAGGAGGAAGCAGAGAAGTCGCTGATGGAAGAAAACCTTGTCTGGGCTACAGCTGCAGCAGACATGCAGCAACATCCCAGCCTGCATCCGGGCAACCCTTCTCTGCAGCCGGGGTGGCTGGAGATGCTGCTGCCCATCCCAACAGGATGGAGCTGCGGAGGAAAAGGAAAAGATGGCCCCTTGTTTGCTGTGGGAAAGACTAAAGCGTTTCATAGCCCTGGGAGATAATTCTGTTTCCACAGCCATTTGTGCTGAATGCTCATTTTCCCTCTCTCCCACTCTGCTCCTGCTCTCACACTTTCTTTGCCTCTTGCTGCTCATCCAAGGTGCCAGCCAGCAGCTGGGGAGCTCCGTGACCCCTGCTCTTGCTCCCAGTGCCTGCAAGGACAAGACTGTGCAGCAATGTGGGGGCTCTGGAGCACTGCAGCTCTGCAAGTCCTGTCCCTGCTGATGCTGATCAGGCAGCCCTGGGAGGATCCAGCCTCCAAGGATGGTCCTGTTGGAGCAGGGCTCTGCCTGTGCCCAGGCCCTGCAGGATGGACTGGTGTGAGGTCCCACAGCCCCACCCTGCACAGCTCCTGCAGCAAGGACACTGCTGTGGCAGAGAGCTCCAGACTCTCCACACCCTCCTCCACACCTGATTGCTCTGAAGAAGCGTCCTCCAGAGCCATGGGAGGCCTTCTACTCCTTTTGGCCTGAGCATCCAATTCTCACCCTCGTGCTAGCAAGCATTCTAAGCCAGTGATCCTTGAGGAACACGTGTTCCTCAGGTGGAGACACCCCTCATGTTAATCCTTAGCACCCACCCCAAATTCTGGGGCAAAAAACTCCCAAGCTTCTGGTTGCACCATCCCAGCCAAGCTGCTAGACCTGCATCTACCTACCACCTCTCAGCTCCTGTGCATGTGGAGACGATTACAGTCTCCACACTTACCCTTTAACTCAAATTATGATTACATTCTGTTGACAGCACTTAGCACATTTTTTTGGCTTGTGGAGGCCAAACCATGCTCTCAGTTACCCCGTGGGCGTTACCTCCTGGAAGGCAGCAGCATGGTAAAGGTTGGTGAAGACAGAAATTTCTCCAGGGTTCCTAAAATGAGTATTTGTGGCCAGATGCTGATTATAAACCAGGCACAATAGTTGGAGAACTGTAAAATTTGAGAGGAAAACATTGTTTCAGGTTTTTCAGAAGAGCCTGGGAAGTTTTAGGTGCAAAAACCTCTGTCTCCCTAAGGGAAATACTTCTTCTCGTATTCGGCTAGACAGGAAAACTTCTATTTTTATTAAATGCCAAAACCCTAAGAGAAGCAGCAGGCACTGCAGGTCTCAGCAATGTGTGAGCTACATAAGTACAACCACACTGCTCACCTGCCCCAAGTCCCAGCATTTCTGCGAAAACAGATCCCAGTGGAGCATCCTTGTTCTTGGAGAGGGCTTGGCCCTGATATTTCAGGAGGGCAGCAAATCTAGAGAGAGGTGAAGCCAGATGCATGACTTCACATTTCCCTTGCATTGACCCGCAGCTTCTATGAACAAGGCAGCTCTGCCAAGTGCACAGCAGGGGCAGCCCTGTGTTCTCCACGCTGATGGGGGACAGGCAGATGTGCAGCACCCACCAGGTCTCAACGAGTCAAACACCAGCGTGAAACTGGAGAAAGCAGCTCCAAGAAATTTTTTTCTGTCAGGGCAAGACCTGGCTGCTCCCCAGCCACCCCCCCGGCCCAGCCTCTCTTCCTGGGAAGGAAAGCTGGCATGTAGGCTGGAAGCAAGTCAGAGCAGCCTGGGCCAGATTCCCAAAGGGGTTTTGAAACAGCCCTGTAAACCAGTGAGATTCCCTCTCCAGTTCCCATCAGCCTGAGAGACGACACAGAACAACCCACCGGGGCTGTGGGAAGAAGCCCCAAGCTGAGCCATGAAACCTGGGATTAGGTGATCAGAGTGGGAGAAGTTTGGCATTTTTTAGCCCTTTCCCAAAGACATGGAGTAAATAAGAGTGCAGATATCCTGATGTGACACATCCTTCCTGTAGCCCCTTTGGGTAATGGCCTCGATCCTCTACACAAGGTGTAAGGTCAGGGGATGCCCATAGGAAATGCAGGGAGGAGCCAGCACCACCCTGCTGGACACGGAGTCCATAAACACCAAGGGGTATTTTACCCCCATCAGCCATTGGCGTGGCCAGAGGGGAAGGCCTGTGGCCAAGGTGAGTGTTTGGACCACAGCAAACGGCCTGGTACAAGGTGAGGGTATCCCAAGAGGGTGAGGACTGGGGAGGTGAAATGAAAAGGAGTCAAGGGAAGCAGCATCTTTTGCAAGAAGCAGGTGCAAGGCATGCCAAGAGCTGGGACTGCAGACTCTGCTCTTTGCATTGCTTCCCTGTTCCAGATTTGCCTTGTCAGTCCTGCACACAGTGTATCATCCTTTGGGATGTTTAACCCCCGCTGTAAAACATCTGGCAGCGTAACCTGCTTCTGCCATTTGGATGGAGAGATCTTGACTTCTACATTTCCTGATTATCTCAGACCTGATTTCTCAGTCTTTAACAAAGCAGCAAGAAGGGCAAGGGGTTTAGACACCTCCTAGTGAGAGATGTCCCTGCCCATGGCAGTGGCTTGAAATGAGATGATCTTTAAAGGTCCCTTCCAACACAAACCATCCCATGGTTCTGTGATGAGACTTGTTGTGTATTACAGGTCTGGTGAGTAGGAGTGCTTATGGAAAAGCTGATGGAAGGAGCACTTCAGCTGCAGCCAGGAGCATCCCTGCAGTGACAGAGACTCATTCTTGGGAGCACTCTGACCCTGTGCTCAGGGCTGGGAGCAGAGTGCTGGGGAGAGTGTGGCTGTGGTTTCAAAGGAACAGCAAGGGGAAATTGCCATCCAAACGCCTGCATGGAGCTAACACAGGGGCCAGGTTCCCCACTGCTGCATGAGGAAAGGATTTCTCATGAGTGTGACATCAATTTCCACAGGGAGGCTGGTCTCATGCCCAGGTTTCCTCCTTACCACCCTCACATGGAAAGCTGAGCAGTGTCCTAAGGTCCCTGAGCTTTGCTATCAGTTGAACACAATCTAAAAGCTGATCAACAATCGCCTCATATTTCATAGTGCTTGACTTCAGCCTCATTAGGTAGATTATGATAACACTGAATTTATCCCTCTGTGCCTCTGAAATACGAATATTTCATGGATCACAGCTGAAGGGAAGGAGTGAAGCCCCCCCCCACATGACCAAGCGCCAGGTCACTGCTCTGTGCAGAGGGGTGGAAGAGGAAGCTGACCTGGACCTGTGCAGCCATAGGTGTTTGAGTGTGTGTGCCTCAGGGATAGCCATGGAGAGGGCATGTAACTATGGCAGCTGAACCTCAGAGCTGGCCCCAAATTCCATCTCCAAACACCAGCACACAGAGCCCATCATTTAGCATTCCCACCTTCCCTGCTGTCAGGCAGGTGTCCCTCGGTGTCCCCATGGCAGAGCAGAGCAGAGCCCAGAGAGCAAGTGCAGAATGCAGCTGAAAGGGGACAGAGGCTCCTCACGGATCTTCCCAATCAGTTGTGGAAGTGATTCACTGAAATTGCTTAGGGACATGGTTTAATGTGGGGTTAATGGTTGGACTTCACGATCCTGGCTTTTCCCAAATCTTCCACCAAAGCAGTTGTGGAAGTGACTCACTAAAATTGCCCCTGGGATGAGATCTCTGCTTTGAAGAAAAGGGGAAAGCATCCTTTTTCTCCCAACAGTGTTTTGTCCAAGCAGGGAGAGGTGTGGTGGCCCTGGGGGCTGGCTGTCACACGCACACACAGCAGGAAGCCTGAAGAGGAGTCCCTGGGGCCTCTGATGAAGGCAGGTGGGCAGCAGCAGTGGGAATGTGCTCTCAGCTGTGGCTCAGGTGGGCTGGCAAGAGATGTGCAGGGTCCCCCACCACAAAAGCCACCTCACATTCCCCAACACCTGCTCAGAGCTCTGCTGGAGCTGCCGAGGCAAAGGGAAAAATGCAGAAGTCAGAGCTGTGGCCCTGCCAGTGGGCCCTGTGATGGAGCAAGGCTCCTCCTGCCTTGGCACAGCCACACAGACAGACCCCGGTGCTGGCAGGGAGCAGAAGCGTGTCCTGGCAGTGCCCGGCCTCCCCATTCCCCAGCGTGGGGCACAGGCAGGGCTGGGAAATCAATGGCTGCTCCCCAGGACCGGATCCAAACGCGGGAGGCCTGAGGCCTGCAGCCAAAACAGCAACGATCTGCCCCAAAAGTGCTGCTCCTCTGGGACATCTCCAGCCTGTCTCAGCCAGGGACGTGTTCAGAGAGGGCACGCAGCCCCCGCCCATCCCCTCCACCTGAGATGACCCCGCTGGTTCCTATCTCCCTGGATTCTCCCTCCCCATCTGCATCCCCGCCAGCTCCTCCGCCCTTCAGACAAAGGAGATAAATCACTTGGAAAGAGCAAATCTCCATTCATTTAAAAACCTTTTCATTTATTTTTAAAAAATAGCACTAATAAATTAGAAACGTCTCCAAGAAGGGCTGAATCCAAAACCCTCTGGCTCCGGGCGTTTTATCTGCCTAACCTTGCCTCACAGGAAATGCCCTTACCACAGCACCCGTCCCATTATCTGGGTAATTAGCCGAGTCTGTAAATGCAGAGCAGAGCTGGAACCTACCAACTCCTCTGGAGAGTTGGATTTTCTAGGGGCAAAAAAAAAAAAAAAGAAAAAAAGAAAATTAATATAAAGTACACCTTGGGCAATGAAGGCAGGAAGAAGGAAATGGGAAATATCTGCAGTACAGCTCATACAAGGGTTGTTTAACACTTTAAAGGCCAGGCAGGCTTTGCTGTTCTCCCAGAAAACTCCCTGCCAAATGCTACCTTGCTCCTCAAGTGGATTTGTCTCCATCAGCGTGTTTCATTTGAAGCCTTTTGTGCAGTCTCTCGATGTTAATCCCAAATCTGTGCAATTCCCAAAGCGGCTGATGGCTCTGAGCCCTCAAGGACACCGTTTGCTGTGCTGAGCTGCTCTGGTCCTTCCTCAGCATCCTGATGCTCCAGCCCTGCAGGGTCAGCACGGGTCCCCAGGCAGCTCGTCAGAGCCTGGCTGTGAGATCCCAACCTGCCCTGCCAGAGGATAAAAGGGACTTCAGGGGAGGCTCAGGGACTCTGAGGGGACAGAGAAAGGAAGGGGACAGGTGGCTTTTTGGAAAAAGGGCCATAGCTCAGGGCCCTGCATGGATCCCTGTGCTTGGTCCAAGAACAGAGCTATAAAGTTCACGGTCTGCTCTGATCATTGTGTAACCGCAAAGTGACTTTTCCAAACAGAGAAAGTCACCTGTAAAACTGAACTGGTAAACACACCTAGCACTGACTGGGTGTCTCCTTGGGCCCCCTCCCAGTTTGCTGCAGCTTCTCCCCCTAAAGCAGGAGCCTGGACCCCCAGGACCCCCAGGAATGTGCTCTTCCTGATGCTGCTCAGCTCTCAACCAGCTGCACTTCAGCTCTGAACCACCTCGTAACCAGGCTGAGCTTTGGCAGAACACAAGCCCAGTCAAACAGGATATTCTGCTGGTTTATAAAGAAAAAAAAAGAGAGAAAATGAAGGCAGTTCAGTTGAAAAGGTCGTTCTGGAGGCACTGCACTTTTCCATGGATCCACTGTAAGGCTCGTCTCCCTTTGCCCACCAAATCCTCACACCCCCTCTTGCCCCTGGCCAGCTCTCCAGCCTGGCTCCCCTGCCACTGATCTTGCAATGAACAGCAGCACTGGGGCTCTCCAAGCTCCAGCCTCTGAGTCTGCAGTCAGGCTGTGACCCATCACAGGTCCTCAGCTCCTCTGGTTCTTTGGGCTTCCTTTTACCCAAAGCCTTTCCCTGTTCCCAGAGCCTTTCCTGGAGCAGCTGTCCGTGCCTCTTCCTCCTGAGGTGTGTGAGTGTGAAGTGATGCCTGTGCAGAGGAGGAGCAGCCCTTGCAGGCAGCAGAAGGGCAGCAGAGGCAGCTGGGGGCACGTTTTCAGCACAGATGTGCTGGTGCACAGGAGCTCTGCCTCCATCCCATGCTCCCTCCTGCCAGCAGCAGAGCTCCAGGGGCTGTTCACCAGCCGTTTGTGCACCTTGGGGAGCAGGTAGAAATCCCCAGCTCCTTTCCTGTAGCTGGGGAATGCTCTGCTGTAGACAAGGCTTCCCTGAGCTTTGCCTTCCTCTCCAGCCTGGCAAAGAGCAGCCCCCTCCGTGCCTGCCTCCTGAGCCATCAGCTTGTGGATGTTTCTGTGTGTCCCAGCACCGAGGGCCCTGTCCCTGAGTGTGTGTGGCAGAGTGGCAAATACATCAAAGGCTTATCCATCACCTCTGTGAGTCAGAGAGCAGGCAGCAGTGCCGGGTGGAACAGCCACACGCTGGGCACTGCTGGGATTTCCAGTGGGGATCAGAGCTGCACTGGGAGGGACTGGTGGCTGCAGGGGTAAAAGGCACAACCCACAGACAGCCCCCTGCCTCAGCAATGGACCGTCAGTGCCACAGAGACCCTGCAAAGTGCTGCAGCAACGTGTCAGTGAGAGGCTGACACGTTTCCAGGCCAGGCTGTCAGAATGAATCCTTGGTCAGAGACTGCTCTTTGCTCCTGGCAGGAATCGTGTACCCCAAGAACCTGACAACCTTCCCACAGTGGGCAGCCCACTCTGCTCTTTTGGGACACACATGCACTCCCTCAAGTTCCATCATAGCCTGGCTTCTCTTAATAACTTGCAAAACAAAGGGGTTTTCTAGGACCATATTTCCCAATGAAAACACCGACCCGAGCAGATGAATCCCATGGTGGGTCTTGCCTCTCTGCAGTGCCTGTGAACATCCCCCTCTTGCACATCTTCCTTCAGGGGATGGGCACATTGCCTGGAGCCAGACAAGTGTTCTGGGTCCTTCACATCCCCCTTTCCTGCTCTCATTTATTACAGGCACTGGCTGCACCTCACCCCCAGGTCAACCTGGGCAAGGGCACACACTCACTGCCTGACCCTGCCAGGAGAGTGAGGTTTGGGCTGATGCTACACAGAAAGTGTTGCAAGCATCAAAAAAATACTTAGGGACTTGGTTTAGTGTGGGGTTAATGGTTGGACTTGATCTTGGCTTTCCCAACCTTAATGAATCTGTGATCCCAGAAAATAAGGCACCTGATTGTGCAGTTATTTTTCATATTTGAACTAATCTGGCAGCTCAGCCATAAGCCATGACTGGATGTATGGAGTCTGGGTAAAGCTGTCTGGCCAGTGCTGGGCAAGAGGTCAAACTACATGGTCACCGTGGCCCCCTTGGGCTTCCAGACTACCAATTAAATCATTTCCAGCCCAGCTTGATTTGCCCACAGCAACCAGCACAACTAGCAGAGGCAGTAATTACATTTACTGGCAGCTTGATGAGGTGCCAGCAGAGGACAGGTGGAAATGCAGGTCCTCGGAGGAGGCTGCACAAAGTCCCCTCCAGGCACCACGGTGACATCTACAACTCCACTGGGGCTGAAATAGTCAGCAAATGTCCCATCTACAACTTCTAATCTCACTTCATCTTCAGGTTTATTAGCTGCAAATTTGTGGTGTTTTGTGGCTTATGGAAGAATTTATAGTACTATATAATTTTATTTTTTTTGGCTTCCTGTGTGGAACCACTAATAGTCCCTAACAGGCAGAAAATTGACCTGAGACTCTTTCCCCTCCTTCTCTCCTTTTGGCATGACTGAAGATATTAATAGTTACAGGCTGCTTGCTGTCAGCTTCAAATCACCCTGGCAGTTAAAGCCCAAAATAACTGGGCCTTTGATGTCAACTTACTTTTATTTCTAAATAAACAACAGGGTTGGTTAAGATCTTCCAAATATGAAGCTATAGGCTCCCCCTAGCAATAAAAACAGTGGAAAGCCCGCCAGTTCAGTGTGTCTTGGGCAGACTGGGTGACCTTTCAGAGGCTTCCATTTCAAGCAGAAGAGCTGACAATGCTCCTCTTGCCATCCCACTGCCACGTTAGAGCTGGTAACTCTGAGCCCAGCTGAGGAGAGGGATTATTCACAGTCATTGCTCTTGCACATCGGTTCTGAACCTCTTGCCTGACTGATTTTGCTTTCAAAAGCCCTTGATAATGCTCATTATTTTTAATTTGTTTGTTGTTGTGAGGCTTCCCTATTGTTTGGCATAGGCACGGCCATGGTGTGTTGCCATCCTTCCACTAAGTGAGTCTGCCACTGATCTTCTTTGTGCCAAAAAGGACAGCACTCCACAGCCAGGAAAGCCCACACAAAGCCCTGGGTCAGGCCCCAGAGCTGGGGCAGCACTGCCAGCTCCAGCTCCCTTGGGCCAAGAGGTCTCCTTGGCCTTGGCCACCCCAGCCCGTGGCACAGCAGCGCAGTGGGAACAGCAAAGTGGCTTTTTGCGGCTTTTCCTGCATCATCCCAAAGCTGGAAGCAGTGGGAAAGTGTCAGAGTGTGGAGCTAGGGAATCCAAGCATTGCCCAAGAGCCTCAGATAAAGCAGGGAGAGGAAGGGGAGCCTTAAAGGTGTTTGCTCAGCACCTCCATCTCCTACATCCACCAGCTCCTGGAGAGGGTTCATGAGGGATGGGCAGTTCACTGACATGCTCAGGAGAGGAACACAGGAATCAAAAAGCAAAATCATCCCTGACCCACTGAGCCATGAGCCTTTCCAATCTGCCTGGACCCTGTGCTGGAGGAGAAGCTCCAGAGACCCACCAGCAGGCACAAGCCCGGGGCAAATCCCCCAGGGGACAGCAGGCAGAGAGGACAGCTCAGGCACAGAGGGAGCCTGATAGCACCTGTGGAAAGAGCTGAGGACTGAATTTCACTAAATGAGCAGGAACTTCTCCACTGACAGGAACACCATGGTGGAGGCTGATTGCTGGGTCTTTGCTTGGACCAGAGCCCAGCTCCAGTTCTGTGAAAGCAGAAGAAAGGCCTGGGAATTTTTTTTCATGTCGTGGTTTGGGTCTGGGCTTTGAGAAGAGTGGCCCCACTGCAGGGAAGAGGTGGCACCTGAGGACCATCCGGAGTGCTGGTTTCTTCCAGCCCCTTCCAGCCAGCTGAAGCCCCTGAACCGGGCCGAGCTTGGCCGGGAGCTGCACTGGAGACACAGAGCAGTGGGAGCAGCGCGCGATCCAGAGCGGCCAGCTGCCAGCAGCGCTCGGGGACCTGCTCCCCAGAGCAGCTGGGTTCTTTTCCAGAGGGAGGCTCACCTCCCCAAACCCCAGGAAGCAGGGGCGAGCACAGGCACGGCGTCTCCTCTGAGCAGAACAGCAGCCGCGATGGAGCAGCATGACTACACCTGGTGGCATTTCCACTTCCCAACAAGCCCCGTGTCTGCCAGCGCCCCAAGATGGGCTTTTACCCAGCGGGAGCTGCTGAGCACAATGAATGCTCTTTGTGTCTGTCAAGTGCAGAGGGGAGGGAGGCCCCAGGATGCTGCCAGGGCTGGGAACGGTGTGTGTTCGCTCAGGAAGAACTGGTCCTGTACGTACTTGCACACATGCAGAGGTACAAACAGAACCTTCATCTGCTGATGAAAGAGCAGCTTGCCTGGAAGAGGTGCAGGCTGGAAAGGAAACACATTTTTAAAGACAGGAGCAAATATTACAGCACAATGAATGAACCTTGTAAATAATATTGGTTGCAGATCTAAGATCCCTTGTTCTGTTAGTGAATCAGAGGTGAGCCAAGCCTCTTCTGTGTTGGGCAATATTTTCCATCTGTCAGCAGCTCACAGAAACAGCCCTGTGCCATCACAGAAAGTCTCCACGGTGCCAGTGACACTGCAGTGACGGGCTGAATGTCACCTGGGGCTCACAGTGCCTCTTCCCCAGGGACTGCCCCTTGGCATCACACAGGCTCGTCCCAGCGCCAGTTTGTGGTGCAGCAGAGGGAAGTGGCACAGGCAGACACCCGGCCTTGAATGACCTCTGCAGCTTCCTGCTCCCTGTGGAATCTCACTTTAACTTCCGGGAGTCACTGCAGGGTGAAATTTTTAAAGGTGTTATGCACCTTATGTGCATAAATTGGGGCTGTCAGTTGACTTAGGCTGCTAATGCCTCTGATTTCATCCAGAGCAGTGATCTGGAGGTTAATCGGATTTGAATGATGCTTTGAAAATGCCCAGTGGGGTCCTGCCCGCACCTCCCATTGCTTGTTCACTTGGGAAATCCACTCCTGTATCTTCCTGAGCAGCAGAGAAGGGATGTGTCATTAACAGTTGTGCCCCTGGTAACCAAGCCTGTGCAATGAGAGCCCTCAGCCAGGCCCTGATGGAACCTGGCAGGTGCCATCTACAGACACTGGCCGAGAGCATCCAAGCAGCTGATAGGGAGCTATAAGCAAAGAGTGATGCTATGAGCAGTCATGTGTTGGGCTATTTATCCTTGAACAGACCATTTTGGGCTCAGGCAGAGAAGACTGAGGAAGGCCACTGATCTGCTTGGAGCCAGATGAGAACAGAGTGTGGAGGGGACACATCACTCCTGTTCCACTCCTGGCCCCTGGGACAGGCACAGCAGCTTCAGGTGTGCTGGGGCCCTGCCAGCACACTGCAGGGTGGGCACCGGGCAGGCAGAGCTCAGGGTCTCACCCCCTGATTGCCAGCACTGCCAGCTATTAGACAACATGAACCCTTTCTGGGTCCTATAGGAGCAGGATTCATTTGCTCAAATCCAGATCCCTGTGTAACTGGAGGAGGGAAAAATGCCCTCAGTGTCAGGGGAAAAACCCTGCCAAACCAGGACCTGCCACAGCTCCTGGGCTCCTCAGGGAACCCAGCAACAAGGTCTGGTGTGGACCTTGTCAGAGCTACACGAGACAAAATCCGCCCACGACAACCTCATTCCATATTTTTCTCTTGGGTTTGTGCCCTATGTTGTAATTCTGTGATAAGCATTCCCTAAGACATAAATCATATAAGCTGGAAGTCCTGGAAGGACCGATTTGGAGAGACTCTGTGGGTTGATTTCCCACGTAAACACCTTCAGGGCAAAGCTGAGGCGGTGCCATGGAGCCGTTCCCAAGCTGGGGCACTGGTAGTGAGAGAAGATGTAAGAGACAATGGGGCCAAGAGAGATCATAACATAATGCCCATGCCTGGGCCCAGAGGATGAGAATTACTGGGTAACTGGGCAGCGGCCCATTGCTGTGTAAATGCTCAGTTATTTCTGTTCCATAAACCGCAGCCCAGGTTACGTGGTAATTACTTTGAGGTTCATTAAGTGTAATTATACGGTAATCTCCAGGAGCCAGTAATCATGTTCCAAAGTATCTCCCACTTAAAACTTGGTGAGTGTCATGCAGGTAGGAAGTATGGTTTTCAGACTTCAGTGAATTGCAAAATGGGATGGCCAGGACAGGGTCAACTGTTATTGTGACAGCTGAAATTGCCTTCCAAGGAGAAAGCTGGGCATGCCAGGGAAGTGCTGCACACCCAAAGCCCAGCCAGCCCCCATGGGCACCCTCCAGCCAACAGCAGGATTGGTGCCTTTGAAGGGCTGCTCCTCCCAGGTTGCCAGCAGTGCCACAAAGGTCAAATAAATCCTTTTCCAGAGGTTAAGCCCATCCTTAGAGAACAAATATAACTCTTGAGGTTTCATTCAGACTCAGATGTCTCTTTTAGTTGCCAAGTCGGGGTGGGTAAATTCTACACTTGTCATTACAACCGGCATAGTATATTTTATTTCTTTTACTACACAGCAAATTAGACTTAGTAGTCAACGGTGTCAGTACTTCTTGCACATCACTTCCAGCTTTGGCTCACAGATTCCAATGTGGGGTTGACTCCAACCACCAGAAGAAGACCCAGAAGACTTCCCACAGACTTCTCTTCCCACTGTTCCCAGTCAGAGCATGTCCCAGTGGCAGGAGACCCAAAACCCCAGGACAAACCCTGAGGGGATGGTCCCCTGATCCCCTCTGAAGGGGGCCCAGAGAAGCCCTTCATGGGCCCCACACAACTGATGCTGTTTGTGTTTCTTGTCCTTCAAAGAATCTCATTTTGATCTGGAAAGGCAAGAAAAATTACTCAGAGCCAAAGCTCCGGGGCTGAGCTCCTGGGAGAAGGAGCCAGGGCCCTCAGGATGTGGGGAGCAGCAGCACTGCCCAGTTCTGGGCATGGGGCACGGCAGCAGCCATGGCTTGGGCTGGCTCTCACCTGACAGTGCTCCTAGCAGGGAATATTCCTGCTGCAGGAATGTGTGAAATTGTCTTTCCAGGCAGTGGCTGGATCAGCATGGTAGGAAAAACCTGTCTCCCATGTTAACAACCAAGTTTCCCTGGCTTCAAAGCACAGATAAACACAGTTGAGTTCCTACAGAAATGTTGATAAATGTTTTTTCCCTACTCTGTCTTTCAGTGATCTGAACTACAACGAGCTGCTGGAATTCCCCGGGGCTATCAGGACACTGGGACGACTGCAGGAACTGTGAGTTTTTCCATTTATTCCTTTTCAAAACCACTCACTGTGGGAGAGTGACCAATAAAGCGTCGCATGTACTCTGATTTAGGAAAGCACTCAATCCAAGCCTTTCTTTTCCTTCCCAGCCCCATCCACTGCATCAAAGCAGTTTATCCCCTTGATTTCCATCAGCCCTGACCACCTCCCTATCCCTCCACACCAAGGAGGGGACTGGGAGTCTCTGCCAGCCTCTCTCTCCTCTGGCATCTCAGGGGCTCAAATTCCATCTGTCCTCTGGCTGCTTCTGATGTCCATTCCCCAGCTTGGGACCACAACGTGGACTTACCCCTGCTATTGTGAGGCCACAGTTTCTGCAGGCCCTGTGCCACCTCCTCTAGTGTGAAGAAACTGTTTTTTCTCCTTTAGGAGAAATTTATAACAGGGAATTACCAAAGTTTATTACCATTTTAGTGACTAGCCCTCCTTTCTCTATCTGGTCAGCCGGGGAGACACTAAAAATAAGGAACCAGCCCACTTATCACCCATGAAGGTGGAAGCCCCAGGGTGGGGTGAGTTGATGTAGATCCACAGTTCCTGTGTCACACTGCTGCCAGGCTGGGGTGGGACAAAAGCAGCTGCTCTCATGGTTCTGGGAGCCTTGGAGTAAAAATCTGACACTACTTTTTTCTTTACTGAAACATTTCTCATGAGATTTCTCTGTTCAGCCCAGATATCATCATTATTTTCGCCTTCAAAATGAGAATAAGATCCTTTATCCCCTTCGGGATGGCATTTGAAATGCCCATCACTAAAGAAGAGGCAAATTCCAAATAATCATCAACAAATCACCTGCTCAGACTCCTCTGGGATAAACAATTTAGGTATCACCCAGAGCTTGTCTTCCTGGACACAGGAACCTGTGGCTGCCTTTGCTGTAAAGGAGGTCAGACTGTGGCCACAGAGCTCCCTTCTGCTGCAAAAGTTTGCTGATAGAAATTTTCTCAAGCTTAACCAAAAATACCCCAGCTAGAGCTACAAATCCTTTAAAGTCATGTGGGCCAATAATTCCTGGTGCACTCTGGTTGGCAGCTGTGGAGCTGTAATGGAAACCAGCCATAAAAATTGTAGTTCCTGGAGGACGGAAAATTTTGTATTTGGCTTGTTTCTGTTTCCTGACCTGTAAAGTGTTAAACCTTAAGTTCTTGTACCCTCGGTGGGGTTGGTGGAGTCACATATGGGGCACCCACAGAGTAAATGCAGCAGATCTTGTCCTGCCAAACCACAGACCTTGTTCACCTGCTGGGGTGATGCTGCACCTGGGAAGGAGCCTATATCTCCTATTTGATGCATATTTTGAAGGCTGTCTGGATTTAAAAGCATTGAGGAAAGAAGGTTAATTTAATTAATATCAAGATATTTGTTTCTCCCAACAGCGGTTTTCATAACAACAACATCAAAGCTATCCCAGAGAATGCATTCGTTGGGAATCCCCTCCTCCAAACAATGTAAGAAAATTAAATAATGTTTCCTACATCTTTATATTGTCCAGAAAGGGGCATTTCTTGATTTCTGACAGTGGCCAAATGACAACAATCTGATATTTGCTATCCATGAGCCAAAGCTGGCTGAAATTCCTTCTTCTCAGCTCCTCAGAACTGCTGTGGGTTCTCCTTTCCCTGCAGCTGGCGTTTGCTGCAGCACAGGCTGGTAGCAAGGAAGGAACAAAACACAGGTGGTCTGCACGGAAACCGCCTAAGCCCTGGCTGACATCTGCTGATGTTTATTCCTGGTGCTCAGAAAAGCTGCTGGCCAGCTCCAGCAGCAGCTACACGTGTCAGGGAGCTGGGATTCCAGATCCCTGTGTGTCTGTGACACAAAGCTCTGCAGATAAACACACCCAGCTGTCAGGTTATTTCTGCTCTCATCCAGGCACAGTTAGTGGTTTTTGGATACGTCTCTGAACCACACGGATATTGAAAATCGTGGCGAGTGACAAAAGCTCTGCTTGTTCGAACTGGTCTTAAATGATAAAAGTGCCAGTATCTGGAAAGCCATGGTGACACTGGGTGAAACCATTCACTGCTCCAGCCAGAACTACCAGCCTCATGCCCATGTCCCGTGGGCAGCACCCACAGGGTGATTAGGGGGCCCATACACCCAGCATGTTCATCTCTCCATGGCATCTGCCCATCTAAAGCCTTTCACAGTTAGTGTGGGGGAATGCTCCTGGTAGGAACTGGCTCAACTCCTCCCACATCTCACTGGGTCCTGGAAGAGCTCACTTCTCTCCCCTGACTGTGACAAGCGGGAGAGGTGCTGGTGCTGTGTGTGAGATCACAGGAGGTGTCCCCCAGTGCAAGGTGTTTCTCAGTAGGACTGAAAGAGGGCTTTACACCTTTCTAGCCCGTCTGGTTCATTCAGAGCAGCAGGAGACCTCAGCTGTACCAATGTCCAGCCAAAACAGGCCAGTGGGAGAGCCTGTGGTTGTCTGGGAACAAGAGTTCCTCACAGCACAGCAGCACCTCCTGCATGGCTGGTAGCTCTGAGGCTCTTGACCTGTAACAGATCTTCTCTCCGTGTGCAGCAGACTCTGACCTGTTCCTCTTTCCCGTTACAGCCATTTTTATGACAATCCCATCCAGTTTGTTGGACAGTCTGCTTTCCAGTACTTGCCAAAGCTCCACACTCTGTAAGTTCACCAAACACATCCCCCTGGAGGTAACATCCAAGCTCCAAACCCTGTGTACTGGGCACCTTTGTGGCCTCCTCTCTCCCTTTCTTCAAGAGTCCCTGTGCCAAAAGGGGACCATGTTGGGGCCGTTGTCCAGCCCCAAAGGCTACTCCAAGGAGCAGTCACTGCAGATGTTTTCTTCTGAGGAAGGATAATTCTGAGAGGGGCATTTTGGAGGCAGCCACTAATTCCTCTTCCCCACAGCTGACAGGCACTGAGGCCTTCCAGGGTCTCCACAGCTGTGCCAGGAGCAGCAAAGACCTCACACACAAGCGCCACAGCTTTTGCTGCTGTTGTGTAATTGCCCAAACAGAAGGACACCGAAGGCATCTGCCTTCCTCCACAGGATGCAGAAGTGGAGGAACACGTCCCAGTACCATAGCACAAATCCTGTCACTGGGCAGCCAGCAGTGGCAGTGCTTCCTTCACACGTTTGGCCCTCAGCCTGCTCCAGGGCCACCAGCACAGGCTGGGCACCACCTGGACCACAACAGCTGCCCCACGTTGGCTTTTCAGCCAACCTGTTGTGGCACAGAACTAAAAATACTGAGGCAGAGGCAATCTCATAAATCTCTATTTAAAAGCCTCACCCAGGCACATAAAATAAATCATTCAAACAGCCCTGCATTCTTTAGATCTAAATGCATAGACCCGGGGAGGCTTGGGTGGGATGCCCTGCTTACATTCCCCATGGTAATTGTTTGGGGTTTTTTTTATTTAATTTGGGTAGAGATCGTGCCAAGAATGTCAGTGGCTGGGAGAGGCTTTGAGCTTGCCAAGTCTCCTTGCATAGAAGAGCCCAGCTCCATCTCGCTGTATCCGCACGGCGCGAGGCGTCTGCTCCAGCCCCAGGGACACGCTGGATCTGGGCCTGGGTCACATCTGGGTGCCAGGAAGCAGATTTGCCACCACGGCCGATGGGTCTGGAACCTTGGGCAGTTGCACTTGCCTCCAGATCCCCTGCCCACCTCCCTTCACCCTCGTTTCTCTGCAGGTCACTCAACGGAGCAACGGACATCAGGGAATTCCCAGACCTTAAAGGCACCACCAGCCTAGAAGTTTTGTGAGTGGCACCTCTCTCCCTTTTACCCTGCTAGCTGTGCTCTTCCTCCTCCAAGGCGGTCCAGGCTGTTTCAGTGAGGACAACTTTCCCAGTGCTGTGCAGTATTCAGCTCTGCCTCTCCCTGGTCACTCACCCTTCTGCTTCGTTTCACCTCTGTGGCTCCTGAACGCAGCTTTCTTCCCTGTGAGTGGCTCTCTTGGTACTCTTGAGTGTGCTCCAGTCTTTTTTTTTGGTTTGTTTGTTTGTTTTATTCTTCCTTCCCTCCCGCATCTGTGAAGGAGTGAACCTCTGAGTGCAGAGCTTCTGCTGCGCCCCGGTGTCTTTGCCCAAACTGGAACCAGCACCGTGGGGCAGTTCAGGAATATCTGACACCCGGGCTGGGGCTGCTGCAGCCGCTCTGGTCCCCTCCTCACCCCCCCTGGTCTTGGAGGACACGCTGCCTTTGGCCACACATGGCTCTGCTCTCTCAGACACTGGCTCCCATGCTGAGTCCAAACTGGGAGCAGCCCCAGCCTGGGTGTGCCTGGCCATGCCATGTCTCGGGGACACGGGGACACGGGGACTCAGGGACACGGGGACACAGGGGCACGCCGTCCATCCCTCATACACAGGCTTCTGAGGCAGTCCTGGCTCCAGGCCTGTCCAGCCAGGACAATGGGGACAGGGATGGCAGAGCATGCTACAGAGGGCACTGCCACCTGTCCCCAGCAAGGCCAAGGACAGCTGTGAATTCAGGACTCAGCAGTGGCCCAGAACTCTTTGCAGGCACATTCACCTTAGCCAGGTCCAGCAGCAGCGCCTGTTTCCAAAACTGCAGGGCAGTTCTTCATCCTCTCCTGATATTGTCTCTCCTGCCACTATCTGGGACTGGCAGCCGGGCTTCTGGGTCACAGAGTCTGGGTGCTGGCTGTCAGCAACATCATTTCTTCTCTCTTTTCCATCCCTCTAGGACCCTGACCCGGGCAGGCATCCATTTCCTCCCCAGAAGGATGTGCCAGCAGCTGCCCAGCCTCCGAGTCCTGTGAGTAACCTGCATCTCTGTCAAAAATGCCCTCAGCAACAGAGCTTTCCTTTTGTCTAGCTCAGGGAAAGGGCCAGCTCTGGAAGACCATCCTGTGGTTCTTGTTCCCATCATCTTTTCCGTGCAGAAATCACCATCCTTCTTAATCACTACTTTGAGCTCTTGCTTGTTCTTCACCTTGCTGCTTCATCCCAGCGTGATGCTCTGGTCTCAGGGCTGCAGTCAGGCACACCCTCCTTGCTCTGCACCAGTAGGAACTGTCCCCTCCCCGTGCAAGGAGAGTAGAGAGGGTACCAAAGGAGATGGGTAAGAATAGCCACAGCGTTTCACCGAAGCTTTTGGCCCAAAAACCAGGGGGAAATCACCTTCACCCTCTGCCCCAGCCTCAACTTACTGCAGCTGGATCTCCAGCAAGTGCCATCATCTGGAGGAAGGATCCTGTTCATATCCCAGGAGGGATCAGCTCTGACCTGATGGAGACCTGTGAGGCCACAAGGCCACATTTCCTCATGTGAGGCAGCACAGCCAGATCAGGATTTTGTTCAGTTTCTAGGTTTCTTTGGCTCTGCCTGCTTAGCCAGGCACTGAATGATGCTGGTGGGGTCGTGCTTTCTCCTTTGGCTTGGTACAACAACATCTCAGGAAGGTTTTGCATCATCTCAGGAATCACACCCGTGGTTCCTGAGATCCCCAACTATGTTTGCAGTCAAAGACATCCTCAGGAAATGAGTCATGAGCCAGATTTATACAAGTTTGCAGCCTTAGGGCAGCAGCAGGCTTGCCTCTCATCAGTCTTTATACAAGCAAGCTGAAAAAGAAAACAAGTTTGTTCCAGGAAAGCAACAGGAGTGAATTCTTGATCACGGAAATTGGAAACAAGAGTAAAACATAAAAATAAAATAAGACAAATTGTAACTTAGGAGATTACAGGCTTTTGGTTCCAGATGTCCCTGTAGGGAAGATCTCTCATCTTTAGACATCTGGACCAATTCAATGGATGATTTGCTATGAAAGTGCAGCCCTTGGACTGGCCCAGGCTGTTGGGTCCCAAAGCTCTGTTTATGCTTGCAAGTGATCAGACTGCAAACCCTCAGAGCAGAGCCTGTTCTTTGTGCCTACCCCCCACCATCTGGTGGAGTTTAACTGGGCCACACCACCTTGCTCCTTGCTCCTCTTCCCCAGTGAACTTCCCTGACATCAATTGCGTTGCTTTCAGGGTTTGGAGGGAGAGTGTGTGGGCCAATGTTTGTGCATGTTTACATCTCTCTTGCCTTTGAAATGCCTTGGTCCCCACAGACCCAGTGGTTGTTCTCTGCCTGTCTCTTGGCACATCTGACCATAGATGACATATCTGACCATAGATGACACAGTTCAAGCTGCGTTTCTGGCCTCACACCACGCTGTAAATTCTCTGCAAGGATCCTGCACAGGGACTGCAGAGCCACTGCAGGGGCAGAGGGTCATGGCCTTCCTGGGATGCCACCCATGCTGAACCCAGCACACACAGGCAGGGCAGCCTTTGGCATCCACCTGGCATCGTCCTGCTGCTTTCATCCCGAGCTCCTGCTCAGGGCACAGATTTCATTAATCATGGTGCATCCTGAGGTGGAAGGGTGATGATCCCACCAGGATCATCGAGTCTAGCTCCTGGCTCTGCACAGAACACCCCAACAATCCCACCCTGTGCCTGAGGGAGCTGTCCAAACGCTCCTGGAGCTCTGGGAGATTTGTCTTTCTTCTCAAGTAGAAATAGGTGAAACTGCCCTGAGCAGAGCTGAAGTCCCTTGGTACCACAGCACCTTCGTCCTGGCGTGTGCCCAACACAGCATGAGTGATTGAGCTTGCCCTCTGTAGATTCTGGGCTGCACCTGGCCACCCTCACTCTGGAGGAACCAAAAACAACTCCTGAGGCTGGTTCTCCCCCATCACTGTCTAAGCTACAGCCCTGTCAAGCCCAATGGACTGACACAGGGACCATGGAAAAGCGACTGATGCTAAGGCTCTTTCTCCATCTTGGGTGACAGCCTCCAGAGTCAAGCATAAACCTTTTGCTTGCTTTTCCCTCCTTCCTCCTCTCCACCATGGAAAATTGGTGGTGAGTGGGTTGGAGGGAAAAAAAAATATATTAGGAGCAATCTATTGGCGGAAAGATGGAAACCGAGTTTGGAAAGTCAGCAGAGAAACCACATACAAAACTTCACCCTGGGGCAAATTTCCCTTGAACAACCACAAATCCAGTCTCTGCTGGTGGGGGAAAAAGCTCGGTTTAAACATTGCTCCTTACCCAGCCTGTTTCAGCTTCAATAAATTCTCATTAAGCTGTGCCAGTGTGGGTTTTCCTCTTTCTCTCAAGCCACTCTACTCTAGATGCTGACATGACACTGGGCCATGAACCAGTGGGAAGAGGAGTTTGCTGCAAACTGCTTTCCAGTGACAGCCCTTGAAAGAACAAGGACCAGAGGTTTTCAAAGTCTGTAACGTCCTGAACCAAATCCCTGCCAATGCCACAACCCCTTCCCTAACCCTGGGAGAAAGCCAGGAAAGGCTAAATGGGGAGCAGGCAATGGGCAGTGGGGCTGCTGTGCCAGGAGGGAGGAGAGAAACCAGCTGGTCAAAACCTCCCTGGGCTCTGGGGCACATCTGCAGCTTCTGCGAGCTCTGGCAGAAATATCTCTGTGCTGTGCCCACAGAGAGCAGGGCTGTGCATGGCAGAGGTGGCACGGGAGGGTTTCACAGCTGACTTGAGGCTGGAGAGGACAATCCCACCCCAGGTGTATGAGCAGCTCCATCAGCCCACAGGCTGTGCTGCAGGGAGCTGGGCTGGGCCAGTGGGTAAATCATGGGGCAACCCTGGCCTTGCACTGACACACCCAGAGCCAGCATCGGGTGCAGGCTGGAGATCCCACTCACTGGGCTTACCAAAAGTGGAGCTGTGCAGGACAAAGTGAGGTCACCTCGCTCTCCAGCAGTTCCTGCCTTCCAAGGGAGGGCTCAGGGGCTCTGGTTTCTGACGTTCTGACATTCCTGTCCCGTCCTTTCCCTGCAGAGAGCTGTCACACAACCAAATCGAAGAGCTGCCCAGTTTCCATCGGTGCCAGCAGCTGGAGGAGCTGTGAGTATGGAGATGTCCTTGTCTGTGCTGTGCTCTGGGGACAAAGGGCTGCTTTGAGGAGAGGGACATTCCCCACACACAGAGCTCCCTAAGCACTGGGAAGGTTGGGCATTGTAACTCACTGTCTGGAGTGCAAATGGACCAGGGCTCCACTCTGCCCCTGTGCACACACAGAACAAAAACACATTCCCTGTGCAGAGGAGCTTAATTCAGTCAGGTCCTTTCAGAGGTCCCAGCCACTTCAAACAGAGGTAGGATGTGACAGCACTGAATTCACTTCACTAACTCCAGTCCCCCAATGAGCTAATAAAGAATGGGCTTTATGTGCACCATAAATGTCTTCTGCTTCAGGGAGGGGCCCCATGCCACGGGCACAAAGCAGCTCTTATCCACCCTGCCCAGGGCCAGCCCCTCCTCAGAGAAGGGGGATTCTTTCCTCAGGTGTAGCTCTTGAGCTGGGTCTCCTCCAGGCCCTGGGAGGCATCACTGTTGTTCTGAGACAAAGTTAATCACATTCAGCTCAAAGTGTCTGGAGACCTGGCCCTACCCTTCAAATGGAGCACAAGTTCTTGGCCTTTTCGAGAAAAACTGTTTTAAAAAAATTAAGATAGACTCCATGATTTTTTACAGAATTCTGCTTCCTGGAAGAACAGATGAATGGGAGCAGCATCCCCATTTAAAAAACCCACAGGAGAGGTTGTCCCTGCTATCTGTAGCACCCCAGCCTGGATAGCGAGAGCAGCTCATCCAGCCTTAGCAAAGTGGACCTTGGAACACTGTGAAACTACATGGAAACAAGAGTGCACAGCCCCTGCTGCTTTTTATGGCAGCCGTGAGAGTACCCCCAGGAAAACGTTTGGAAAAAAATAGAAAGCACACCAAAAAAAAGACAAATGTTCAGAATTTCAAACCTATAGTTCCACATATTCTACCTAAATTCCTTCTTACAATTTTTTATAAGATGCCAAATTCAGACTTAACATTAATATAAAATCACATGAAATCCCAGTTTCTAGCTACTGAAGTAAAATAGAATATACCTACATATCTTAAATTTTTTTTTTTTTTCAGGGACCAAAATTAGTATTTGGTCCCTTCACCCCAAAGTTATTGTCCTGTAAGCCCCACCCCAGCAAGCATGAGCATTCCCGATGGTTTGGCACAAGTCTGGTGATGCCTGGTGGTACAGCCTGGCACACAAACAGCTCAGGTGTGCCCTCGCTCTGCTGTATCTGCCGGTGTGCAGACCTTTACCTGCACCACACTCGTGATCCCTCACAGCTAAACACCCCTAAATTATTTTTCTCAACCTTGCTCCAATACCCCTTCTGCCCAAACTCCACCTCTCCCTATCAGTGAGACCCCCAAATTTGTGCCCAGATCTTCCAGTGGCCCCCACGTGGAATCTTGGCTAGAGGTAGGAGCAATGCCAGCCTGGTTACGTGGGCACCCAGGGAGCAGCTCAAGTGCCCACCTTTGGAACTGGAGCATGTGGCCAAATACCAGCTGAGACATTACAGCCAGCACCAGGGTCCCTGTGTGAGATGAGTCAAGATCATTTTCCAGTCTAAAGGCAGATTAATGACCTAAAAAATGCCAGGGAGCTGCCCGAGGTGGAGCACCAGGCAGTGGCTGTCTGCCCTTGCAGAAGGTCACAGATGGGGGGACACTGCTTCTGCAGGTCTGGGAATTCATGCTGGGCATTCTGCAGGAATCTTAATAAGTATTCACCACTGTTTCACACTAGGGAAAACAAACTGAGGAACTGAACCTTTCCCACAAGGAGCACGGTTGGAGCAGGTGTCTCTTGAGGATGTGGGGAGTGTGTAGGTCAGTCAGCAGAGTCTGTGAACCCTCACCCTGCTCTTTCCCCTTCCCCAGGGGATGAAGGAGCTGGAAAGGAGATGTGGAGGGCTGAGGCACTTCATGTGCAGATATGGACAGTGGGTTCTACAAGACATCAAGATTTTTCTTCATGAAGCTCTGAGATACCTTCAGCCCTCAAAGCTTCATCCTCACCAAGGCAAAGGGCAGCACCACAGGGTCCTTGCTGAAGGGTCACACAGAGCTGGTTGCTGACCACTGGCTCCAAGCTCTCAGCTTTTCCTCTGGAAAGCAGTTTGGAGGCTTAGGACAGAGCAGGGTGGGAAATCAGTGTGGATTTGGGCTTAACAGGGCACCTTTGGCCACTGCACATCAACAGTTCTCTACTGAGTCGTGATGGCATCAAAGGCAGAGGCTGTCTGAGCCCTGGAGCTGTAGGAGAAAATGGCTTTGACATGTTTTGCTGCTCATCTTGAAGTAAGAGCAGGTCTCCCATCACAGCAACTTCCTCAGCAGCAGTCTGCTGCACTGGGACAAAGATTTCCATAACATGGGAACACTGCCTTCAGCTCTCTTCTCAAACCAGTTTCTGTTTTTCCAGTGGTCTCCAGCACAACAAGATCCACGAGATTAGAGCAGACACCTTTGTGCAGCTGGTGGCCCTGCGCTCCATGCAAGTATTGTCTGCCAGGGGACCGGCTGGGGTCATGCTGGGGCGGGGGCTGAGCCCAGCTGGGCTGCGGGGAGCTCCCAGCCTGTCTCTGTCCCTGCTGGGAGGCTTTTCTGTCCAGTCCCTCTTCCATTCCACCTTAGAAAAGAAGAGGGCACAAACCATCCTTTTGGCTTCCCCTGTGCCTGCAGACCCCCCTGCTTACCTGCCCCTCGTGCCCACACCCCCCAGGCTCTCACCACACGCTGCAGCTCTGCCAAGGCAGAGCCCACATCACAGACAGGGCTCCTGAATGCCAGCAGGAACTGGGGCAGGGATTTTCCCTGGTGTACCCGAGCTCCAGCAGCCCCTGTCCTACACAGACTGCTCCTGGGCCACGCACTCCTGCAACACCCCTGTAGAGCATCCCGTTTGGTTTGAAAGTTCCTCCCCACAACTCAAAAGTGTCCCAAGCATGCACTCCCCACACACACGGAGTGACCTCCTAAGTGCTTGGCACCTTGGAGAGCTGGCAAGGCCCTGAAGGGCACCATTGGCTCTGTGACACCTGGGGAGAGCCCTGGCAGTCTTTATTTGCTGTTCTGTTAGGAAGTGAACTAAATCACACCAAATCTTTTCCCATGGTGCAGCGATGTGAGCGCCATTGAATAGCCCAGCATTGCTGGGATGCTGTGAGTGTCACTGCAGGTGACACTGCAGGTGACACTGCAGCCACTCAGGGAAACATGAGCATGCTGCCCCAGCCCAGTCACACACACACAGCTGAGCAAGCTCTGGCATGAGCTTTGGCTGTGTTTTCCCAGTGGAAAAGATTCATCCCACCCAATGTCACACAGATCTGAGCAGGGATCTTGGCTCCCTTAGAGCTGGAGAGATGAAGGCTGTCCTGCAGTCAGCCTTAGGGCAAGAAATGTGTCCCAGTTTGCTGGTTTCCTCTACACTGGTGACAGAGGGAGTGGAGCCCTCTCACTTGGATGGAGGCAGAGCTTATTGAGGGGACTCAGTGAATCCAAAACACCTGCACATGGCAGGAGACATTCCAAAATCACCTCCTCCAGACCCCTGACCCTTTGTGCCCTTGCTGCACCCAGCACTGTGACTGCACTGGGGATGCTCTGGCACTAAGGTATGACCCGTTTGGCATGTTGGCAAAATAATTCCCAAATTTACAGCAATTAAGCCAGAAAAGAACATTTTCCATTGGGCCTTTCCCATTGGTGTCAGCAGAGGAGCTCCTGCAAGGCAAACTCTTGTGCCTTCTGTTAGAAAGCACCCATATGCAGACCCAGACTTGTCTGTGGGGAGCTGCAAATGGGACAGAAATTGCTGCTGACCAAGGGACCACAGATCCCACCTGTGCTCCCACCAGGGCCCTTGGCCAGGCCAGTGTCAGCAGCTCCCCTGCTCTGCCCTGCTCTGCTCTCTTCTTACTGCTGTGTCCTTGCCTTGCAGAGACCTGAGCTGGAATCACATCCAGTTTATTCACCCAGAAGCCTTTGTGACCCTGCACTCCCTCACCAAGCTGTAAGTTGCAAGGATATTTCACAGTGGACCATGGATAGGAGGTATCTGAGGACCTCAGACTGACTCCCTGGGCTACCAGAACACCTGGGATTTAGAAGACTGGTGTGCTGTGTCTCAGCACTGATGTGGACAGAACAAATCCCAATGTTTCCTATTAACACTATTAATAAATGGATGATGAAGTGCAGGAGGGGCCATCTTCAAGATGCTCTCACCCTGAACAATTAAACCTCCATTTCCTGATGCCTTAGATGCCTTTAAGGAAGATCAGCACAATGAGCTGTTTCTGCAAGGGTCACTCAGACCATCTGTGCAGGCTCTGGAGGGTCCCCAGTTCTCAGCCCCCTCTCTAAGAGTCTCGGGTATTTTATGGGCTGGGATCTGCAATCATTCCTGACCTACAGTGGAGGAAGAGATGTGTGGGGCACGTGTGTGCACATCGAGGGAGACACCACCCAGAGCCTTCAGCATGGCCACTAACCCCAGTCCCACATTTTCCCAGGGACTGCAGTGTTTATCTTTGGCCCCAAAGCAGCGCCCAGCCCCATTTCAGCCTCACATCAAGGGAGCATTGGAGGCAGTGCCCTCTGCTTGGCTGAGATAGCACTGGCAGCAGAGCCCTGACCGTGGTCTCCCTCTCTGCTTTCCCCCCACCAGGGACTTGACGGACAACCAGCTGGTGACGCTGCCCCTGGATGGTTTGGCTGGACTGACCCATCTGAAGCTCCAAGGCAACCCAGCTCTCTCTGAGCCCTTCACCAAGGAGAGCTTCCCCAAAATGAGGTATTTGGAGAGTTGGCTCTTCCACTCCTGGCGTTCAGCACAGCCTGTGCTTGCTCACAGCACTCAGCCTCCTGCTCTCCTTGCCTGTCTCGTGTTTTCTCCACGCTTCCAGGCCCATGGGCAGAGGAAGATCCATCTGCTGCTAACACATCTCCTCTTTAATATGTTCCACAGAAGAGCAGTGCTGTGCTCCCAGGCCACCCCCACCCCAAACACACACACAAGTGGAAAGCGTGGAGCAGGCCCAGCTCAGGGCTCCTCTCAATGGAAAACATTCCCAGAAGCAGTCCCACCTAATGACATCCAGGTTTTCTTCCATAAACTCTGCTTGTGTGGCCATGTCTTGTCTGTTATGGATTAATGAGGAGCCTGAAGGGGTCAAACTGATCGAGAAGAGGCTGCAAAAGGCTCAGAGCAGAGTTCTGTGCTGCAGGCTCAGACTTTCCTGACCCTCCTTGGCTCCTGGGTCTCAGTATGGCACCTGCCCTCGAGCTGAGATACCCGTGGTCCAGAGAGCACAAATTCCTCTCAGATGGAGTCATCTCTTGCTTGGGTGTCCCAGGGAGTTCCCTTCAAGCCAAGAATGCATGAGCTGATGCTCCCACTCATCCAGGATGGCTTCCCAAAGCTGGAGCTTCTCCAGTTTACACACAGGGCTGGGGTCACAGGTCACTGCACAAACATGGGGCTGAGGACAATTGTGGAGCTCTCCCTTCAGGCTGCCTCAGCAGTGGTGCCTGCAGAGCTCTCTATTCTGACTGTTTTAACTCATAGCTGGGATCTGCTGCATGACTGGTTTCCAAATGGCAGGGGATTCCAGAAGCTTTTGGAGTTTTCTAGACTCAAGATCATAGAACAATAGAATGGTGTGGGTCAGAAAGAAACATTAAAGCTCATCCAGTCCCATCCCTGCCACAGGCAGGGACACCTTCCACTGTCCCAGGTTGCTCCAAGCCCCGTCCAGCCTGGCCTTGGGCACTGCCAGGGGTCCAGGGGCAGCCACAGCTGCTCTGGGCACCCTGTGCCAGGGTCTCAGCATCCTCACAGGGAAGAATTCCCTCCCAATACCCCATCAAACCCTGCCCTTTCCAGCAGCAAATGAGGATTCCTTGTCCTGTCCCTCCAGTCCCTTGTCCAAAGTTCCTCTCCAGCTTTCTTCACAGAACCCCAGAATCAGAGAATCAATACTGTTGGAAAAGACCTCGAGATCATTGAGTCCAACCAGTCCCCACCTCGTCACCCAACCCAGAGCACTGAGTGCCACATCCAGTCATTCCTTGGACACTTCCAGGGATGGGGACTCTACCACCTCCCTGGGCAGCCCCTTCCAATGTCTAACAAGCCCTTCCTTGAAGGAATTCCTCCTGTTTCCAACATGGGTCTCCCCTGGAGGGAGTTTGAGGCCATTTCCTCTCTCCTGCTGCTAAGTGCCTGGGAGAAGAGACCAAGCCACACCTTGTTACAACCATCAGCTGTAGGGAGTGAGAAGATCCCTGCTGATGAGGGAGAGCTTCCTTTTCTCCAGGCTGAGCCCCCTCAGCCACTATCCATATGATTTACTCTCCAGACCCTTCCCCAGCTCCATTTCCCTTTTTTGCACTGACTCCAGCCCCTCAATGTCTTCCTTGAAGTGAAGGGTCCAGAACTGGACACAGGACTCAAGCTGCACCCTCACAAGTGCCAAGATCCTCTAGGCACTGGATGGGGCTCTAAGGTCTCCCCAGAGCCTTCTCTTCTCCAGGTGAGCACCCCCAGCTCTCCCAGCAGGGCTCAGAGCAGAGGGGCTCCTGCCCTCAGAGCAGCTCCGTGGGCTCCTCCAGACCCGCCCCAACGGGCAGCCCCTTGTGCAGGGTGGGTCAAGTTCAGCACTTCCAGGGTGTTTCTCATCTAAATTAATCCCACTGGCATCTCTTGAGCTGGTTTGGATCTGTACCAGAGAAACTGAGCCTGCAGCAGTGGGTCAGTGAACCATTCCAGGCAATGGACCCATTAAAATTCCCTAAATTTTGGGGTACTGCCATTAAGTAGCCTTACTCTTGGGGCATGTGTGGAGTCATCTGGGAGCAGTTCTTTGCCTTGCTGGGAGGATCTGCACCTCCCTACCACCTTTCAATAATAGGATCTAATTTGGAGCTTATAACAGGAAACGAGCTTGTATACAGAGTTCCCAGACCCTCCCGGGTCTCAGCCAGAAATGTTTGGGAACATAAAACAAAAGCATATTTTTAGAATATAGAGTTTTACCATATTTACTGATCTTGTCAGAGGGCCTTAATTGTCTGGAAAACCTGGGGTTCCTTTGCCTTCATCAGCAGTCTCCCTGACTTCCAGCAAAGCCAAAAATGCAGCTGCTGACAGACAGCCTGGTATCGCGTCCAGATGATGCTCAGCTGCCGTTGAATTAACCTTGTAATACAGGCGGCAATTACCAACTAACCATTCAACTTTCAAGTAGAAATCAGACATATTTAAATAACTTGCTTCACTTGGGAGACCTGAGAATTCCCTGCCTGAGCTGGGACTCCTGGAACTGGAGTTTGAAAGTGCCCTCAACAACAAGCAAGGGGAGCCGTGCTCTAGGGAAGCTTCTCCCCTTGAAGGAAAGAAAGGATGCCGGGAAAAACATGGTCTTGGGGTAAAAACTGAAGACAGCACATTGGAGAGAGGGGCTAGTTTACTCTCAGGAGAACAGCAGAAGGTTTTAGGAGTGTGGTGGTTTAGGAATGGTATTCTCCAATTCAGTACTCCTGCTAAAACCATGCACCACTCACTCCTCCCCAGCTGAGGCACAAAAGGCCAAGGTCATGGGTTGAGATAAGAACAATTTACTGGAAACAGCAATGAGATAAGACACAAACTGTAACAGCAACAATATTAATGACAAAAAGTATAAGAAAAGAAAGTTATTTACATGGAAACCCCCCAACAACAAATGAATACCAGATGGCTCCCCCATCACGTTTTCTCCTTTCCCCCCAGCCCCCAGCAATGAGTAGGATGGCACAGAATAACCTCTGGGTCCTGGCCATGCTCCCTCACACCTACTGCAAAAATTAACCCTGTTCTGGCTGGAACCAGGACAAGGAACTCTCTGGGAACTTTAGAGCAGTTTCCAAACCTGGTGTTTGACAGTATTCTATTGACTGACAGTGTCTTAAGCACCAAAAGTGTGGAGACAGCATGGGCGGCCCTGGGTCCACACCCTGTCCTACATGGAGTCCTTCCCCAGAACAAAGGCCCTCTCCACTGTCACCATCACCACACAGAGCAGCTTTTGTCATGTCAGCAGCACAGGTACCGAAACTGGAACAATACAGAGAACATCAGCATGGATTCTGCGCAGGGACACCACAGAAATTCGTTGAGGATTCCATTTTTTTTTTGACTCTGAGGTTAGCTCAGCTGGTTAGAGTACGGTGCTAACAGCACCAGCACTGTGGCTGTGATCCCTGTAGGGGCCATTCACTTCTGAGCTGGACATGATGATCCTTGTGGGTCCCTTCCAACTGAGAATATTTTGTGACTCTGTATAGGTGAGCTTCATCTTTGAAGAGCTGAAGCTAAAAGTGCAAAGCAGTGGAGAGTCAGGTCATGGAGGGGACACACCTTAAAGTTCTGCTTTTCTCTGTGCAGAGTCCTGGAGGTGCCGTACGCCTACCAGTGCTGTGCCTACGGGAGCTGCAGCAGCTTCTTCAGGGTGTCCAGCCAGTGGAAGGCAGAAGACATGAGCCCTGAGGAGGAGGATCCCCACAAGAGGACCTTGGAATTGTTCCCAGGTCACACTGATAACCACTGTGAGTAAACAGGGCTGGATGGAGATCGGCCCCTGGGCAGGGCTGTGAGCTTGGGTGCAATCCTGCATTTGCAGGGGTGGTGCCACTGTCAGAGGTGACACCTGCCTCAGGGACGGCAGCCTGAGCCTTCTTCAACACAGGCGGCCCTTTGCTTTGGATGGGCTTCATTTGGTGACCCTGTGTGGAAGAAGGAGTAAATCTGGCACATCCAAACCTTCACTGAAGCAGCTGGCAGCCCTCCACAAGGTGGACATGTTTGTCACTTTGGCCTTGCTGGCTATGGAGGGAGAGTGCTCAAGGCACTGGAGGGTGGAGGGACAGCTGGGCTTGGTCATTAGACTTGTGTGCAACGTAGAGCCTGGGGCAGGAGCTCAGGCTTTGTTCTTACATCATCTAGAGGAAGGACCCCGGGATTAATCTGAGTAAGAAAACGAACTCAAAGATCTGGAATATCCCGCTGACTGGAGGCAGAGAGACCCTTGTGTACGCTACTTTTGTGCACACCCCTGGTGTTCCAGCAAAGGTCAGGGTTAGGTGTGACAACAGGACATGTCTGGGGAGCACAGCAGAGGGACTGGCCAAGGCAGGGAGGAAGGAGCTCCATGGTCAAAGAGCACTTTCTGTGCAAGAGTCAGTTTATTCTGTGCCCCAAAGTGCAGCTCTGCACAGACTGCATGAGCCCAGTTCCAGGAGGTGAGCAGAGAGCTCAAGGCACCCCGGCACTCTCAGCCCCACAGCACAGCACAAGGCTGGTGTGATGCCTCTGCAAGACAAGCTCAGAATAACATAAAGAAAAACATGAACCCCTTTGTTTCCTCTGTAACTGCTGGAGAGTACAAACAGCATTTCAGGACACAGCCTGGATGCTGCTTCTATTTATATATTTGTGTAAATACAGCGCACTTCCGAGGTCTGAGACATCCTGTAGGCAAATCCACGTGGTAGACGGAGAGACGGCTGTGCCCCTGTAGAGCCCCTGACTCAGGAGCACTGAGCATCCAGCCACAGCCAGGGCTCTGCTGTGTCCTCCACATCCTGAGCAGGCAGGATCAGGAGGCAGACACAGACCCAGAGCCGTTGGACGCTGTGTTATGGGCAGGATGACCAAGACACTTCATGACACAGCAGCAAGTGACCAACAAAGCCCTGTGCTCCTGCTCCTGTGCTGGTCCTTCACAGCCTAAGAACAAGCTTTGGACATGCAGGAGTCCAGCCAGAGGGTAGCAAATGGGATTCCTACTGGCATGATGTGGCTCCAGGAAGCATGGTAGACTTGGTGGTAACCCTGGCCAGACAGTACAGAGGAGTGACGTTACAGTCAGTGCTGCAGGGGTTTATTCTGAGCCAGGTCACTTTTTCCATCATTAATGCAGCCCATACTGCAGCAGTCCTAGTGCAGATAGTTGTGGGCTTTGCCCGGCAAATTATAACATTTGTGGAAAGATCTTGGTGACAAGGGGCCACAGACTTGCTTTGGCTCAGTACCAAAGCCTTTGATGTCCCAAAGGGTGCTCTCACCTTGCCCTGTCAGCAAACCAAAACCTACCACAGGCTCTCAGGCCTCCAGGCCAGTCTCAGCCTCATGGATGGTGTTCATGAGATGCTGGCACCGAGGGGAATGTTGACTGATGCTAAGACATGCCAAATTACGCTACTTGCAGCTCATAAAGGCTCCCATTTTCAGATGTTAAAGCATTGGATCTGTTTCGAAATATCAAAGCACAGAGGTGTAAATGTGAAATGCACAGGAACATCATCCCTTATGACGTGCAGCTTTTGCAGATGACTCTCCAGACCTGCAGCAACAGGGTCTGCTCTTAATGACAAGGGGTTTGTGATATTGCTGTTTTACTTAATTAATCATTGCTTTATTTCTGTTCCCTGTGATTCCTTTTCTGATGGCCACGGGTGGTATTTAGCTGGGTTATATGAACCTTGTAACACTTTCTAATTAAAGAGGAAGAAAGCTCCCAAACATTTTTTTCATGCAAGAGGGAAAGTGGTCTGCTGAAGAGAAAATGCCTCAGGGCTGTGTTGCATCAGGGTCCAGCCAGGCTTGTCAGAGCACTCAGATTCTGCCAGAGAACTAGTGAGAGGGACAGGGAACGCTTCCACACAGCTCTGTCCTCCCAGCCTTGTGCACTGCTTCCAGTCCTCCCCAAAGGAGTCCACAGAACCTCAGGCTGGGTAGTGAAAGGCAGCTTGTCCCAGGTAGCCGTGCAGAGACAAGAGATGGCTCCCAGTGCCCAGCCCTGCCCTGGCTGTGGCTCCTGCAGCCTCCCCTGCTCCCACATCCAGCACCCATCCTGCAGCCGAGCCCAGCACCCGAGGGACCACCTGACTCCAGACACAGAGCATACGTGGTGCCATGGACCCCAGGGCCAGATCAGCTCCTCCCCAGCCTTCCAGGGCCCTGGGTGCCTGGGAACCACCACCCACCACCCAAGTATGTCCATCTGCATCTGAGTAACACCTGAGGCCCAAAGTAACGCAGTCAGTGCATGTCTCATCATTTTGCCACCTTGTCAAAACAGATACTTAAGGTCTCACTTCCAGCATTTTCTATGTTTAGGATATCATAGAATTCTTGAATGGTTTGGGAAGTACCTTGAAGCTCTTCTCATTGCCCTCCTGTCATGGGCAGAGACACCTTGCACTAACCCAGGTTGCTCCAAGCCTGGCCTTGAGCACTTCCAGGGATGGGGCAGCCACAGCTTCTCTCCAGCTCTCTTGGAGCCCCTTTAGACACTGGAAGGGTCTCTAAATCCTGGGGCCTTCTCCAGGCTGGGCAATCCCAGTTGTCTCAGCCTCTTTGGATTACAACTGGCAGTGTTTAGCAGACACCTCCTGCCCCAAGTCTGTCCCCTGTGCTGAGCAGGAACCCAAAGATGGCTCAGGGGTGTCACCAGGACAGCCCCCAGCAGTGCCCAGCACCTCCCAACAGCGGCTGCAGAGGAGGACAGGAAAAGTGCCCTGGGGCACTTCCATCAGCATCCCAGCACCTCCCTCTGGGAACTCTGAGGATAGGAAGGGATGTATCCACTTACAGACATGTGTTTGCCATGATGGAACAAAGCTATGGGAAGTGAGAAGGGAGCACACGAGTACAGTTGTCCTGGGCAGTGGGACACTGCTTCCCCAAGCCCAGCACCTCCAGCAGCTTCTAAAGTTATTCACGAACTTCTGCAATCACCTGGCAAACGCTGCAGGGTTCTTAGAGGTACACTTCTGCTTCTGTCATTCAAGAAAGCTACTCGAGACCCAAAACAGGACCTGCCCAGGCCCCCTGCAGCCCCCTGTGCCCTCATCCAAGGAGAGGACAGGTCCCTGAAAACCCCAGGGAGAGCCCTGGCTGAGACAGACAGCACCAAGGGAACGAGCAGACAGCACCAAAGGGGAAAAGCATTCAGCCCAGTGTTTTCTGTTCTGTCCCTTCCCCAGCAATTCTGCCCCTGTTCCTCCCACAGGCAGCTCCTTTCTCATGGAAAGGGCACTACTGGAAAAGTGGGTTTTCCCCATAGACCTCAGAAAGTGGAGGCACCTCAGCAAAATTCAAATAAATACCAGCTTTTTCAAAACCAATGCAGCCCGCCTCGCTAGGACACAACAGCCATTTTCCTTTCTCCACAGCTCCCAGGCTGGAGAGAGACTGGTTTCTAGCAGAGAGAGGTACATTTTCCACTTTGAATCCCACTGTGCTGACTAAGGATTGCTTTGTAATTCCCAGCAGGCTCAGTAGTCCAGGCGAAACAAAAAATCATCCTTCACTTCGTGAAAATGTTTAACCTGGGCTTAAAACTAGGCTTGAGGAGAAAATGGATGGCACAGGTTACACTTTCCCAAGGGCTGGGTCTCAGCAGAGCACAGAAAGAACAAACCCATGTCTGTTTTATTCGAGTATCGTGACTGCACATCACAGCCTCCGCACTGTGGCTGGAAAAGACACTGGAGATTTATAAGACTATAAAATACAAAGATGAAATATTTTTCCATCCCACTGTGAGCGTTTCCTTGCCAGGCTCCAAAGCAGCAGTAATATTTCAATTCTTACACAGACAGATTTTTTAAATGACCTTTTTCTCCAAAGCTCCCTGAAGCTGAGAAAGCCATGAAGCTTGTCAGGAGGCACTAAAGATAGCACGTTATTTGTCATCATCCTTTAATCAAATAATCCCAGTCACATTTTCAAACACAGGCAGGGAGCATGGCCCATGAGAGGCACCACTTCTAAACAGATTAGACATGTAAATCCCACTCAGGTCAGCTGTGGAAATTTGCCTTCCTGGCCGGTGTCTAAGCTGCCAGGTGCACACCTGGGCTCCAGCATCAGTCCATTCATCCTAGAGAGAGTTCATCCCGCAGCCACAGATCCAGCTCTCTGGCTACCAGGCTCTAGCAAGAACAAAACCACATCCTTTCCCTTTCCCCCCGCTGGCAGAAAACCCTCCCAAGATCTCTCCTGGGAGCTGAAGGCTGTGCTGGTGCCATGGATGGGAACAGGGCAGCAGGACAGCAGCTGTTCTCACTGTGTCCCAGTGCTGTCAGCCAGCAGGACTTTGGGACCAGGAACAAGGAACAAAGCAGAAAAGCACATCATGGGTTAGACTGAAAGGATGCTATTCACCCTGGTGATGACCTACTCTGAAAACACAGCTGAGGGCTCGGCCCCATTCTCTTCCAGCAGCTTCTTCTTCAGCCAAGGGGGTCTCTGTCTGACCCTCAGCCTGGCTCAGGGTGCAGCTGCCAGCATGACAGATGCTGGTGCAGGGCAGGGCTCTGGCTGCACAAACTCCACGGATGCAGAATCTGCAGCCACAGGCAATCAGTCTGCCCTCAGCAAACCCTGGGAATATCCACGATTTAAAAGAGGGTGCCAGTGTCAGAAGATTTTACAGGACATAAAATAAAGCAATAAATGTTGCGTTCCCTTGTCTGTTTGCTGCTGAACTGTTTGGTGGCGGTGGCTGCTGACGAAAAATTTGTGCTGCAAGAAGAGGCTGATGGCTCCCTCTGAACAAAGCACCAAAATCTCTGCTGATGAACAAACATTGGACAAGGCCTGCCCAGAAAGCTCCCGTGGAGAAGATGCATTTGAAGGCTTTGTGTTCTGTAACCACACAGGCTGGAGTATTTCTTTACTTTTAATAAAGAGTGCTGGGGGGAGGGAACCGCAGTCACACAGCTCTGGGATCTGGGACTCTTACACTTCAAATGTTGTGAGTAACCTAAAAACAGAGGGGTTGGCTACGCTGCAACCCACCAACGTTTACAAGATCTTCTCCCTCTACAGCAGCGACTGCAGGGGACAAAGTGTACACCAGCAGCTACTTTGAACTTGCAGGCTAGGAACTGGCTGGGAAGGTCTGTGTGGAAAAGCTCCTGGCCCAGTGAGCTCTGATGGTTCTGTTTGTTCTTATCTGAACCATTTCTTGTTCTTTCCTCCCCAGATGACCTAGATGCAGATGATCTTCATTTGGACCTTGAGGAATCGAAGCTGCACCCCACTATTCAGTGCACACCGAGCCCCGGTGAGCAGCCAGGAAAAACCCTTTGAACAGAGTTGGGATCCTTTGAGCTTCCCTAAATCCCCAGGATTGTTGGTTTTCTCATCTTCTTCGTGTTAGAGCTGGGATTAATAACACGGGAGTCATGGTTTCATGTTCGGACTCATTGTTTATTAATTTTTATCTATATTACGGCCTCACAAATCGTGAGCTCTAATTAGCAAGTTAGAAAATTGAGGTAAAATGGGGCACCTTTCTATCTCTATGAGGTCTTTTCAAGGACAATCCTTGTGACAATCCAATTGTGAAATTCCACCTAAATTATTTTTACTTTAAACCCAATAACTAACTACTTGAAGTCTGCAATGTGGACTTTATTAACCAATTACAGAAAACTCCCCAAACCCATGAAGAAGAAGGAAGAAGAAGGTAAAGAAGGACATAGACAACGCCTAAAATCTCCCACCTTGCCCCATTTATCACTACATACTAAAATCTTAAAATCTAAGTTTCCAGAATTCCAACACAGGATTCCCACGACCTTTCAGATCAGAAGCCTGATGGGTTGGGCTTTGTGCTGGCTTGAAAGCAAAACCAGCAAGAGAGTCCAAGTCAGAAAAAAACAATTTAATAGGAGGGGGAAACAAGGTAAAATAAAATCAAACCAATGCAATAGTACAAAAGACCACTGACAGAGTCAGAATACAACCTGGCACCGTGGTGGTGGTAGCAGTCCAGATGAAGTGCTCTTGTTGAAGCAGTGCTCCCGCAGAAAGGTCTGGTAGCTCTTGTCCTCTGGGAATCCAGTGGGTAAGGCTGCCTGTGCTGTCCCAAATCCCAGAGTCTATCCAGGTGGGAATGCTTGGCTCCTCCCCCTGGGCGGAGCATCTCACAATGGGCTGATGTAATTTTATCAGCCTTGCAATGGGTCCTTGATTGCCCATTAAACAGAGATAGCTCCTGGAGGGAGTTATCTGTGAGTCATGCAGGAAGGCATTGATGGGCCATGAACAGAAGATAGTCTGGAGGCAGGGGGCACGGGAAACACTGCCCAACCTGGCTTCAACAGCTCATGGAGATGGTGATAGAATACAACTTTGGGCACATCTTACATTGTAACCTAGGACAGGCTTAGGCCAAATGGGGGACAGGTGAGGAGTTTCCTGCTCCTCGCTGGATGTAGCTGCCCTCCTAGGAGGGGAGGCCCAGGTCAGGATAAGCCTGATCAGGAACCTCAGATACCACCAGCTCCTCCATCCACCGACCAGCTGCCCTCAGATCTGGCTCTCCTGTTCCCTTGCATGACTTATGCTTGGCTTTGTCTCAGCCAGCCTGGAATATTGCGAGGCCTTGTCCTTGATGTCCTGATCATACCTATGTGTGACAAGTGATTGGCGTTTTTCACACTATGGCACTGCAAACTGCAGCGATACTTCTCTGTTCCCTGAGGAAAAGGGAGCAGGGTGGCACTGGACTGCACATGCTGGTTGGGACTCAAGGAAGTTTCCTTCTGATTTTGTCCCTGTCCACAGCTCAGTGGGGTCCTACACAAGCACACCTGGAGGCTGGAGGGGTCTGGTTCCAGCCAGCCTGCTGTGGGACACTGGCAGGGACAGAGTTTTTGCCAGTTGTTCCACTGAGTTTGTTGCAAAAGGAATAAGCTTTCAGCTGAGGGCATGTCCTGCTGCTGGCACCCTGAGCTTCACCTCCATTGAGATGAAAAAGATTTCTCCATTTCCTCTAATTTTTTTTGCTCTCTGCCACCTAAAACTTCTACCACCCTGATTTTGTTTTTGCTGAGCCACTCACTGAAATGTCCCAAACTCTCCCAGAGTCAATTTTATGCCATTGCCCACTCTCTCTTTCCCCACTTTCTTCTTTTTTCTTTGGCAAAGAGCTTCCAGACCAGCCCTCTTTTTACCCCTCCATGACCTTCCCTTACTCACTTTCCCATCCACCCACTTCTGTTCTTTCCTTCTCCTGATACCCTTCTAAGTTCTGCCTGCCCAGACCCCTCTGTCCCTTCCCTGCCACACCGGCTCCCTCTCCTCTCCCTCATGCCTGGACACTTCACCTCGTGGTGCTCATCCCCTCTGTGCAGAGGCCCTTCATGCAGAAACAGACAATTCTTGGCCAAGGTCTGGAGTGTACAGAGAGAGGCTGGCAATGCAAGAGCAGGATGCAGCATCCTGGCAGATCACACCACCATCTCCCAGGGGGAACATGAGAAAGAGCAAGTAATGGTAGAGGGACCCAAATGCCAGGCTGACACCAGGAGTGTTGATCAGCCTGGAGCCACAGCCTTTTTACATTTTGGGAGCACTGACCAGTTTGTTGTTTCTTACAGTTCATTTTGACCTCTCCCTGCACCTTTTTTCTACCCTAGTCAAGATGTGAGAGGATGCCAGAGGCACTCCAGTGTGGGGTCAGGAGCAGAGGGGAGAGCCAAGAGGCAGCTGCAGAAAAGGGTGGACAATGTCATCTTTTTCTTGCCAGCCCTCAGCACTCACTCGTGGCTGCTGGGGCCACGAGAGGGCTGGGACTTGGCCACCACTCTGAGCAGCACCGCTGGAGAGAAGCAGCGTCTGCTGGGTGTAACTTTGGGGTTTGTCTTCCAGGTCCCTTCAAGCCCTGTGATCACCTGTTTGAGAGCTGGATCATCCGCCTGGGAGTCTGGGTCATCGTTCTGGTCTCGGTGCTCTGCAATGGGCTGGTCATCCTGGCTGTCTTTGCCTCCCCCAGCTACCTGTCCCCGGTGAAGTTCCTCGTGGGCTCCATCGCTGGGGCCAACATGCTGACGGGCATCTCCTGCAGCATGCTGGCCCTCGTGGACACCCTCACCTACGGCCACTTTGCCCGATACGGTGCCAGATGGGAGACGGGTGCGGGCTGCAGGGTGACAGGGTTCTTGTCCGTGCTGGCCTCCCAGGCTGCCATCTTCCTGCTGACCCTGGCTGCCGTGCAGTGCAGCCTCTCGGCCTCCTGCGTGCGAGGCTACGGAAAGTCCCCATCCCTAGGCAAGGTCAAGGCTGCTGCCGGTTGCTGCCTGTTGCTGTCCTGTGTGGCTGCCGTTCTGCCTCTCTTCTCCATTGGGGAATACGGAGCATCCCCTCTCTGCCTCCCATACCCCATCCCAGAGGGGAAACCCAGCACACTGGGCTTCACTGTGGCCTTGGTGATGACAAACGTGCTCTGCTTCCTGACTATCACCGGCACCTACATCCGACTCTACTGCAACCTGCTGAAGGGGGAGTTCAGCGCTGTCTGGGACTGCGCCATGGTCAAGCATGTGGCCTGGCTGATCTTCACCAACTGCCTCCTCTACTGCCCAGTGGCCTTCCTCACCTTCTCCTCTACCCTCAATCTCTTCCTTATCACCCCAGAGGTCATCAAATCCATCTTCCTTGTGGTCCTGCCCCTGCCCGCCTGCCTCAACCCCTTGCTCTACCTGCTCTTCAATCCCCACTTCAGAGATGACTTCCGCCTGCTGAGGCAGAAGGGGCAGGACAAGGGCGGCCTCCCCCAGTCCTGCAGGGCTGAGGACACGGAGAAAAGCTCCTATGACTCCACCCAGGCTCTGGTGAACTTCTCCGACATCGACCACATGTGTGACGCACCTGATTCCCTGGCAGCGCGCCCCATCCTTGACAGCTACAGCTTCCCCTCCATGACGCTCATCCCCTGCCAGCAGAGGGTGGGCACCAGGGGGAAGGAGAGGGGCTGTTCTGAGCATTGTCCCTGCTTCGCTGACAGCGAGGCGCTGATAACTTCAGAGAGCCGAGATCTGTCTGGCAGCAGCCTCCGGATAACCTTCCTCCCCTCCCCACCCACGCCACCCTACACATCTCACTTATAAACCTCCTCGAAGCAGCCGTGGGAACGGCCCCACAGCACACGCCGAGGGCCAACACCAGTGCCAGGGGCCAGCAAGATGACACAAACTGCTCCCTGAAAAGCACCAGTACAACCTGTCTACCCTCATCCCCATCATACCTGCCTGGGCAACCACTGGCACCACTCTGCCAGCTGCCGCTGGCCTAGAAGGGCTCTGACTGAGGTCCAGATGCTCAGGGCTGGCCATGGGAGGAGACAATCCCTGCGTGAGTCTCACTTCTGCTAGGAACTGCTTGGGAGAGAGCCCCACTGGCTCAGGAAGTGGGTCAGAGAAACCCTCCTCCTGCTCACCCTGCAGCATCACCAGCCAGGAGGAGCCTGCAGCGAAGCCAAGATTGTCTTCTCAAGGCAGAGGCCTCTGGGCCAAAGCCACTACCCTGTGGCAATCCCTGGAAATGTCCAACTGCGATGACGTGGCCACGCACAGGAACCCCAGGCCTTGTCCTCTAGGGCGCTCTGCAGGTCCCACACACCCATGGAAATGGGCTGGTGCCTGTCTTATTCCACCAAAAGCAGCATATCCGTGTGTACACCTGAGTTTTGGACCCCTTCTGCTTTGGGAATCCCCTCTCATTCACTGTTCATTCATTCAACCTCATGGGTTGGACACAACCCTCACTTCCAGCCAAGACCAGGGGCTGGGTATGCTCAGTTTTTCAATCTGACCCACAGTGTCTCACAAGAGGTCTCTGAAACCCACAGCAGCCAAACCCAAACAGTTCCCAGAAAAACCCATATGCTCTGCCGGAGGTCACCCCATAGCACCAAGCCAAGGCACCCAAGGGCACACTGGGCCCCCTCGACATTTACTACTACCCCCCTTCAAACAACACAACACTCCTGGGGCACCTCTGTCTGTAGTCACCTGGCTCCTGGTCAGACATGCTGAAAATGGGGTCTGGCTGCTGCCTCATTGTCCCCAAACCTCACTCCTGGAAGAGGCTCTAGGTCCTGGGTACATGTCCCACACACAGTGTGGCCATTTCGGGGACTGCATGTGCTTTCTCCTATTTTAAGGCAGCTGGTGTAGAAGGAAAAAACAGAACTCAGCATTGTGGGATGGTGGCATCAGGAGGACACAGGCTACTGGGAACAGCCTCAAATCCACTCCCTGCAGCTCAGGGATCTCCCAAATCCATTGACTCCATCACAAACCCTCCCAGTGCCACCCAGTGCAGCAGGGAGCCCTGCGCTCAGAGCTCAGGCCCCGGGCAAAGCTTTGGTTCTGCTGATGTTACTGCAGCTGTTTGTCACTCATTTTCATGAGATAATAAATGAGCCCCATTGCTGACCAGTGGCTGGTTTCTTTTTCATGTGAGGAGCACCTTGGTGATTCTCTCGGCAGCTGCTGTGCCTTGGGTGTTGTCTGCATTGCCTGAGTGAGAGCTGGGAAGTTGTGTCCATGTGAGCTGACACCACGCTCCCCACCCCTGTTCTCAGGAGGGAAGAGCCAAATCACCCACCTTTATGCAGCAGAACTGTAGCACCAGCTGCCTCTCCAGGCCTCATGGACCAGACTCCTGTGGGCTGTACCCTGTGGTCTGCTGCTCAGGGGGTTGAGTTCATGAACAGGACAGAGTTTGTGGGATAAAAGTGTAAGGACATCATATAACAGGGTCTCCCATGCAAAGCCAGGCTCACCAGTCAGAACCTGGCTCTGCTTCCCTCCTCTGCACTTGAGGCCTGTGGTCTTATCTCAAGATGAAGATCTTGAGAGATAGCAAGAAATCAGAGGAGCAGGATCCAAGAATTAGAGAAGAGAGAGGGACACCCAAATTTAGTGACAAAGTCCAAAGCTCTGCTACAATCTTCAGGTGGGACCTGTGGAAGACATGGCCTGTTGTGAGACTTGAATCCTGATACAGACTTCTGATGTCCTACGCATACTCAAAATCCGTTTCATGTTTGGCTCATTAAAAACAGAGCCATTTTCTTCCATGTCCTTAGGACAGCTCACGTGCACAGGACTGGGAAAGATTCATCCTAGGTCAATTTCCAGAAACAAAATGCTCCTTTGGAAGTGGGATTAACCTCCTGGAGCTAGTTCAGAGGAGGGCTACGAAGTTGATTATAGAGATGAAGCATGGGGAAGGTTGAGACAATAGAGATTGTTCAGCATGGAGAAAAGAAGCTCCAGGGTGACCTAACTGGGGCCTTCCAGTACCTGAAGGGAACCTGCAAGAAAGATGGAGAGAGACTGTTTACAAGTGCCTGGAGTGACAGAACAATGGGGAATAGCTTCAAACTGGCAGGGAGTAGGTTTGATTAAATATTGGTGAAGAAATTCTTGGCTGTGAGGGTAGTGAGGCCTTGGGACAGGTTGCACAGAGAAGCTGTGGCTGCCCCATCCCTGGAAGTGTCCAAGGCCAGGTTGGACATGGCTTGGAGCAACCTGGGATAGTGGAAGGTGTCCCTGTCCATAGTAGGAATGGGGCTGGACGAGCTCTAAGGTCACTTCCCACCCAGGACAGTTCTAGCATAAACTCAAATTCCCCCAGCACATACCCTTACTCCATAAGGAAATCTCTCATTGGAAGACACCCTAAAATAAACCCCACTGACACAATGAGCATCATCACCAGTCACAGACAAACTGCAACACTCTCTTGCCTGAAATCCCCTGCCCTGCTGCTGGGAGTATCCTCAAGCAGTCACTGAGGTACCCAAACGCACACAGGGCAGAAGCTGTCCCCAACAGAGGGACATGTGAGTTCTCCAAGGGCACTGGGCCATCAGGGGACAGCCCTTCATCATGATGGCAGCAGGAGCTGAGCAGTGCTGTGGACAAGAGCAGCACAATGCTGCATGGCCGGTGTAGCAGGAATGGAGTCCCCAGCAGGTGCGTAGGGTTCCCAAACTGTCAGATGCTGTGCACAGCTCTTGTACATCCCAGGCTGCCATGACTGGAGAGACTGCGGGGTGAAGCAACAGCTTCTTTTTGGGATTACACAAGTTACAGCCCTCGTCCAAAGGGCCTCTGTACAGTTTCAGCCTAGTAAGTGTCTCAGGTGGTGGCCACTGTGGGGTAAAGCAATGGCAAACAATTACAGACCCCTGATGGTGCAGAACTCAGAGGAACAGGGGGTCTGAGCCAAGGCTGGCAGGTGTCTAAAGAGGAGGGAGAGCATCTGAGAGAGCCCAGCCCAGGAAGAGCCTGAGATAACGACAGGGTTGGCATAAGTGAAAGCACTGCCCTTCCCATGAACAATTTCCCCAGGAAGCTGTGGAAACGTCCACTGTGGGTTCTGTGTAAAAGCTCTCTTGGGCTGTGTGGGCTCCTTGATCAATGGAGGACCTCCCACACCCTCTTCTCCCCGATGAAGCAATGGCCAGCAGCCCTGCAGGTCCTGTCTGTGCCAGAGTCCAGACCAGGCCAGCCAAACTGCGACCCACAGCACCTCACTCCATCTCTCAGGGCCTCCGCAGCAGACACTGCCCATGGATGTGCTGACAATTGCTTCCAGCTCACCCAGAATCCCCAATGCACCCTGTCTTCTGTCTCACTGATGTCTCCAGGCACCAGCCTGGAGGGTGTCCCCAGTGAGGCTGCAGGGAACCTCTGGGAAGGAGGGACTGAGAGAGCACCAGATCACCCCTGAGCCTGTTGAGTTCAGATGTAAAGCACAGGAGCTTTTCCTCACTGTTCAGTGGGGAACCTTTCCCCATCAAGGGTCCCTTGGCTCTTAGCAGGGAAGCTCAGTTGCCTCTGAATGCCAGTGCCCATCTCCTGGCAACCCAAGAATTGTCGGCCTCAGAGAGAACAAAGCTACTTGGAGCACTGCATAACGCACCAGGCAGGATCCTCTTATCCAGCACCCATGGGGCACAGAGCCCTTCCACACATTGTTGCTGCACAGGCCAGTCAGGAGAATCTGGTCATGGAGCAGAGATCTGCTCCCCAGGCCACAACAGCCCCTCAGAGCCCATTTGCAGCAATCACAGCCAGAAGCCCCCTCTGAGCTCTGTTTCCTGCAGGGTTGCTAAGGGGAAAGGAGGCAGCAAAAACACAGAGCAGGTTCTGTACTGACTGAAGAGGTGCCTGAGAAACAGTGAAAGTTTACGGATCTGCAGACGTGCAGGAAACAGAAACCAGCACCTTTCTATTGCTGCTGCAAGCCATGAAACCAGAGTATGAGCTCTCTGGAAAATCTCATTGAAGTGCCTTTCACCACATCTCGAACCGTGTACACATCTTTCCACCCTACCAAGCACTAAGTTCAACAATTATTTTAAAAATTTAAAAAGTGAAAGCAATCCTACACCGCTCCATCTCCCTTCTTAGCAGCTGGTTTGGCCCTCACTGGTGCTATTCTGCAGCTCAGCCCTCAGCCAGCTGCGGGGTGTGACCCTGCTGCTTCCTCAGGCAGCACATCCTGCCCAGATTAGCCAGTCCCACGCACAAGCAGGAGCCAGCTTAGACTGTGTCACCCACTTCTGGTCACCAACACGGGTGTGAAATGACCTCAGCAAGGCCACAACAGAGGGGAGTTCTTGCTCCCCATCCTCCACCAGCAAGAGCTCATGAGGCTGCTCTTTTGCCTCCTCTCTGTTCCAGTCAGGTGAGACCTTACCTGCAGCTGCCTCCACTTCTTGGGCCACCAACACAAGGTAGATGCAGATCTGTGGGAACTTCAGAGGAGGCCACTGCATTGATCACAGGGCTGGAGCCCCTCTGCTCTGGAGCCAGGCTCGGAGAGCTGGGAATGCTCAGAGAAGGCTCCAGGGAGAGCTCAGAGCCCCTTCCTGGGCCTAAAGGGGCTCCAGGAGAGCTGGAGAGGGACTTTGGACAAGGATCTAGAGTAGTAAGACAAGGGGGAAATGGCTTCCTGAAGACTTAGATGGGATATTGGGAAGAAGCTCTTGGCTGTGAGGGTGGGTAGGCCCTGGCACAGGGTGCCCACAGCAGCTGTGGCTGCCCCTGGATCCCTGGAAGTGTCCAAGGTCAGGCTGGACAGGGCTTGGAGCAGCCTGGGCTAGTGGAAGGTGTCTCTGCCCACAGCAGGAGGTGGAACGAGTTGAGCTCTAAGGTCCCTTCTGACCCAAATCATCCAAATCCCACAATTTTAAGTGGAGCTGGGCTGTCCCAATGTGAAAAGGCCACAGTTCTGTGTTGATAGGGACACACTGCAACAGCCCACGTGGGCAGGACAGCACCGAGGTGGTGGGACAAGTTGAAAGGGAGGAGGCTGAGGCCATTGTGGGCTGCATTTTGGCTGAGGAGCAGTATTGGAGGCAGAGGCCCAGAGGTGGTAGGGTGACAGGCACAGCTGCTCTGGAAGCCATTGTCAGGGCTGGGAACCTTTGAGGTTTCCCCTGCACGTCAGCAAGGCACTGCCAGGACACCCTGAAGGGCAGACAAGGCATGTTTGAGGAGGATTTTGGCCCTGAGGGACCCGGAAGCATTGTCTAGCAGGACAATGTGGAGGCAGTTTGTAGGCACGCTCAGATGTCAGTTTTCCCCTCGTCCAGCCCTCCTGGCTGGAGATGCGCAGTTCCTCTGAAACAAAGCCAGCGGAGCAAGCACCCTACGGTATTGTTTTTTCAATCTCATTGTTTTTTCCACCAACATTATGATTTCTGTAAGATTAGGCCATGATTGGGAATGCTTGGGGTGGCAGCACGGCTGTGGCCATGGGAATGCAAGTGATGAGGAACAAACTGTGCACGGGATGGCAGTGTCTGGTGCTGGCCTCCTTGGAGGCCAAAGGAAAACAGACATTTAGAGAATGCAAGCCCATCTTCAACACTGGGCTGGACCACACATCAGGTCTGGCAGGTGACCTCAGCAGCTCCAGGTCATGCCTGAGCTATCAAGGGGTTAACTTGTGCCTGCTCTCCAGTGACACAAAACCACATTCACTTTTTCAGGCAATCTCTTCCATTATTGCCCCCAGGACATTACTGTCCTGTTCATACAACATTTGCTGGTTTGAATTCCTAGAAACAAAACTGAGGCACTTCATCTCAGTTTTTCATCTGTGGATATTTTGTTAACTAATTTCTGCTGGGATCTTTTCCCTGGCATCCAGACCCAACTTCCTTCCATATGGACACTGTGCTCCCAGCCCTGAATCCCCACACACCTCTTCCTTCCATCACAGACCCAGGAAAGGTCTCCTGGTTGGTGTAGTCCAGAGCAGGAGCATCACAAGGACCAAATAAATCGGCCTTTGTTCTCCAAGTGAAAGACACTGTGATCTTCCATCTGTACGGCCCATGGTGGAGTTTTCCCTTCTGTCTGCTCCACTCCATGGTCTCTGTCAGAGTTTCAAGGTGGAACAGTCAAAGATGGGCAGACTGGCACAGGAAAAGGTGAGATCTGATGGATGTTCTCATAGAGGGCTCAGCTACAAAGGACACTGGGTTGGACCCCAAAGAGAGCTGCGAGCCAGGGAAAAGCATGGAGCAAGAACCTCGTGGCATCCTGTGCTGGGAAAAAGCCACATTGCCTTCATGCAGCCAAAAGCTGGCTCTCCTGAGAGCCTTCAGGTACGAGCACAGTAAGTGGGGACCCCAGGACTAAAGCCACACGCCCATCTGAATTCTGCCTTGCTTCAGCTGGATGTTTCCCACAGGCAAAGGAGGAAGAGGCACCACTTAGAAAGATGATAGCCAGGAACATGGTGCAGAGAAGGCAGAACTGGAAGGGGCTGAAGAGTTAACAGTCTGCTCTGATTCCTCTGGCCAGTACACTCTCCCGTTCTGGGAAGTATTCTGTTGGGAAGCAGAAGTATTCTTGGAAATATTCTGCTCAGAGATTTCTTAAACCTTGGATGAAAGCAAAGTGTGTTCAAACTCTCACCATCTATGATCCCAGGTATACGGCAAACTACAGACCTTGTATCTTCTCTTCAGATGTATTGAGGATGACATTGTACATACAACTCAAGTGGACACTTGGGAAAAATCACAGGAAAAGCTGAGTGTGAAAAGCAGTATGAAAAGCCAACCTGGAAAACAGTAAAAACTCCAGCTTCCTGAATGCCTCAAAACTGTAGTAACTTCCCTGCAACTGTGAGGAAGAAGAATGCCACTCAAATACTGATCAGTCACAAACTAAGTCAAACACCTGGACCTCTTCTGTGGCTTCCCCACACCCCCAAGACATATAGGGCCGAAAGAATTAAGGTTTGTCTGGGGCAGGATAATGGGTAATGGTCACAATGGTCACAATGGTCACAATGGTAACAATTGTCACAATTTCTGTCCTAAAGGGCTCCCAGGGCACAGGTGTCAGCAACACACAGGTGCTTAAGGATCAGAGAAATGTTTTCTGAAGCACTCTGGTATCTGCTTATGGATGGAAACAAATGGCCAGGATCATCTGACTGTTCATAAAGCCTCAGTGTGCAGTGAGGGATGGGGGGAGCTGGGAATGCTGCAGCTGGCTCTTCTCTTTCACAGATATTCCCTAAGATATGCCCCTTTTGCAGCTCCACCAGGAATCAAGGAGCGCTCTTCCCTGAAGAGTGAGGTTCCTTTGGCCCCCCAGGGCCATAGGTGTGTGTAAAAGCACAGACAGCAACCCAGAAGAGCGAGGACACTCCGCTCTTTGGATATTGGCTGCAGGTGGGTGCAGCAGGAGCTGCACATTCAGGACATGGGTCATATCCCTCTTCCCTCATGCCACAATCACAGAGTTCTTGAGATGCTCCTGTATTTCCAGCCTTTCAGTGGGAGTCAGGTGTAAGGAGAGTTCCCATCTCACCCGGTCTGAGGATGCCAAGGGCCCTGCATCACCCACCTGTGGTAGGTATTGCTCAGAAACAGCAGGTGATATCCCATTCCCTCCAGAAGTGAGGAGCAGCAGTTCAGATGCTTCCTTGAGCAGCCAGGATGGAAGAGCAGAGCACCAAACTCTTGACTGGCAAGAGCCAACAATGTCCACTGTACTGAACTGAAGCTCGGGGAACATTTATATTCTCCCTTCTCACAGCTTCCAGTACTTCTTGACAAGTATTTCCAAATCATCATCTCCTCTCCCTCCTTATACTCCAGATAATCTTCTTCTGTCTGCTCAAAGGCTACCTGTCACTTGTCCTTTAAATTTCAATAATATCACTATTAACTATCAGACGTTTGAATGTCAGTGATTTTAGTGGGAAGAAACTACTGGACATAGTCTGCTTTTTAAAATAAAGTATTTGTGTAATTATTATCCCTTATTCTTATGAATAATTCACACAATTCCAAATCTGCATCAAGAATAATCACGAAATCATAGACTTGGAATCGCTGAAGCTGGAAGTTGACCTAGTCCAACCTGCCCACTGAAGCAGGCTCAGCTATTGCAGCTTGTCCACAAGAGTCAGATTTTCAATAACTCCATTGATGGGGAGACTCAACAATCCTCTGAACAATTTCTCCCTGTGTTTGATCACCCTCACAGTAAAAAAGTGGGGGGTTATATTCAGATGGAATTTTCTGTGCTTCACATTGTGCCCATCACCTCTTGTCCTGTCACTCACCAGGCAACACCGCAAAGAGTCTGATTCATCTTCTTCAATCTCCCCCTCCGGTATTCAGACACACTGACAAGATCCTCTTCAGCTTTCTGTCCACCAGGTAAAACATCCCAGCTCTGAGCTCCTTTTCACATTAGAGATGCCTTATGGCTCTTCACTGGACTCTCCCCAGGAAGTTCATGCCTTCCTTGTACTGGGGAGTAAATGGTCTCATGGGCATATTTGATTTGGCATGGGTATGAACACACACATCCAGTGACTTCAGTATGTGTACATTATTCATTTACTTCTATGTAAAAACACCTCACCTCACCCCAAAGTTCTGTAGCTCCCTTCCGAAACTGCCTTGTGCATCATCCTAAGGAAGAAAATTGCTCTCTGCTGCCGGGTGTGGAGCTGGGCTTACTCCCAGCTCAAGGCAGAGCAGTAACCAAGGCTTCCCAGCATGGAATGAAGGGGATTAGGGATTTCTCAACAGTATCCAATGCCGGCTGTTAGCTGAGAACACAGAACTGGATCAGCATGGCAATCTCATCTCTCTTGGTCTTTTCAGAGCAGAGGTTCTCACCTCCCCAGACTGATCTAAAATGTTGGACTTTTTCTTCATCCACAGCATCTCTACAAGCCCAGCTCCACTTGCCATGGCTGATATCACAGTACTGTGAAGTTTCACAATCCAGTTATGGCACTCTCATTAAAAATTATGCATTAATATGTAAAGGAGTAATACTGGTGGAACATCAGTGTTAGGAAACCAAAAGAAGTAGAACTAGAACAGCTCACTGTCAATGCCAGACTCATCTCCTGACTCACATTTTGCCCAGAACCTTCATCCCCTTTTTTCCCCTTGATACCTAAAAGGGCCGCAGATGCTCTTGCCTTAAGCATTCAAAGTCAGACCAAATATCTATGGAGGAGCAAGTGACAAGGGAGGAACACACAAAGCTTCAATTTACAGCCGAAAGATGCCAGTTCTGCCACAAGAACACTAAAAGGAATCAAGTGTATGGCAAGAAATACCCTTCCAAGCTCTTCTGGTACTTAACAGTAACCAGTGAGGTCACTTGCTCAACATGCTGAAATAATCTGCTTTGAATTTAAGGCTTTGTTGTTGAAGGCACAATGTGACGATGGCTGGGTGAAAGCTCGGACCCACCAGTGCTCCTCATGGGTATGGTGCAGTGAATGCCACCTACGCTGAACCACTGATAGTATTGTATCATTAATTATAATGTCTGAACTCCAGAGAAGGAAAGCAGGCATGCTGTAGCCAGACCCATGGGTGCACAAAACATGAAGAGTAATGGGACATCTTTTCACCATTAATCAAACCTGCTCTTTCATTATTCAGTGTGGTTTCCATCACCCAAAAATAACAGAGCGGAATGCTGGGCTGCAAAAGTACTTCAACAGTGCTAAGGGACTGTTCATTCATTTATAACATCATCAGCACAGGGACTGGGACCATCAGAACAATCAGAATCCAGTTTTAATTTATTCCTTTTCAAAGTGTTCTGAAATAAAATGCAAAATAAAGAGCAGGACCCACCAGGGGACATGGGAGATGCTGTCATCACAGTGCTGGCTTTGAAGGCAGTGACTGACACATCAACAATAATCACCTAAACCAGAGGAGACTGGCCAACCACCCACATCAGAGAAATATTATAAGATCTACTTCTTTATACCAATTCGGTGATTTTCCTGAAGTGTAAATCAAGTTGACAGCAAAGCCATCCTCAAACTAATCTCACATTTTCCCCTGCTCCTGATAACAGCATTTTCTTTGCTTGGGGAGTTTAAATTCTTTGGGATATTGTCTCCCTTCCCTATTCAGCAATCTGGGATGGCCTGAGACAAAGACCCATGACCCATGGTCCTGATTCTCCCGGTGTCCAGCAACTCCCAGCCTCATGTCCAGGGTTCCTCACATCATTGCAGAGGCACAGGAGGGAAGCAGAGGGAGATGCACAGTTGATCTCATCCAAGCATAGAAATTGTCCCCCAACATTGGGGAATAATAGTAATAATAATAAGTGTACATTTTAGGAGTTGTAAGAGACAGCAAAGGGGCAGGAACTTGGTGAGTAGAGGCAAAAACTGGCTCCTCCTGTCAAAAAAACATCATTCTACATCCACGTTTACACCACGGTGTGTGGGAAGGGCTGATCCTGAATTGCTGCCAGTCCAGGTATAAAATCCAGCAGCTATTCCACACCACCCAGGAAAAATTTGAGGTTAATTCTTGGCAACAAAAACAACAGCAACAACAACAGCCACTTTCATTATGGATGCTTTCCTGAACCAGGCAAAGAGCAGAGGATGGAACCAGAGGAGCTGTTTTGGTGGCAGGACAGCCCTGAGATTGGCCAGCAAACTGCACTTGGGAGAGAGGAGGCCCAGGATGGTTTTCCTCACTTCTGTTGCCAGTGCAAAGAAAAACTCCTTTAGGTCATCTGAAACAGAGACGAGGGAAGGATGGAGACAAAGTCAATATCCCTGCTGCACTAAGTTACATTTTAAATCCTACTTTTAACATTCCTCACAAATAAATCTTCTTGCAGCCCCTTTGTGTTACACAAGGATGATACTGCTGCTACAGTGGGGGACGTTGGGGATGTAGGAAGGGCTCCCTACCTGAATGAGCTCCTTCTCTAACACTGAAGGAATAAGCAGATGGTAAATTGACTCCAAGTTTTCCACTGAGGTTCAGGGGGTGCCCAGAAGAAGTTCTGGCTCCTACACAGCTGGGCTCTTCCTCCCCTTTGCTATACTGCCCCATGGAGCCAGTCAACAAACAGAAAAACAATTACACCAGAAATTCTGCAGTTGTTTTACTCCAAGCCTTCAGGGGGGAAAAGCCTTTTATGCTTTTCATTTTCTGTTTTTCTCTTGCAATTTTGCCAATTGAGTTAATCAATTAAAATAACTGGATTATTTTCCTTGCCCAACCCCTCTAACCCACCTCTCCTCTCCCTTCTCCCACTCTCATATTCAGACCTTTATTTTCCCCCTTCCTCCTCCCATTTTTTTAAAACTCCTGGTTTGGAAAATTCCACAGCTGGAGTTTCACATTGCCTTTTGTCACCACATTGGAGACATCTGAGGAAGACTGTGAGGGCAATGTCACAATAGGTACAGTTACATTAGGAGCAAAGGGAAAAGACACATTAAGGCAAAGCAGGTTTCAGCCCAGTTTCCTTCCCCTTGCCAGGCCCTGCCGTCACTGTCTGGCTGTTAAAATCCTCCATTCATCCCCATCTCTCTGTCTTTACTACATCACTTCTTCCTCTTGCATCTCAGTCTTGTTTCTGGGAATCTATTCCTGCTATGTACACCCCTCATCACCCCACACAGAATAAAATCACTTATAACAGAAATAAGATGACGCCCTGCACGTCTGAAGGTGTCTGGTGTGAGTTGAGTGAGCAAAGCTTTGAAGAGTCCAATTCTGTCTTACGACAAGTGCTGGGCCCTTCACTTCAAGAAAGACATTGAGGTGCTGGATTGGCAGGGGAGGTTTGGATTGGACATCAGGAGGGATTTCTTTCCTGAAAGATTTGTTAAGCACTGGAAGGGGCTATCCAGGGAGGTTTGGAGTCCCCATCCCTGGAGGTGTCTGAAGAACATGTAGATGTGACACTCAGTGCTCTGGGCTGGGTTACGAGGTGGGGATTGGGCACAGATTGCACTTGATGACCGTGAGGTCTTTTCCAACATTAATGATTCTGTGATTCTGTGACTAAGGAACATCCCAGAGCCCCAGAGGCTTGCAGGGAACCAGGGGTTTGACCTGACTGTGAGGCCTGTCCTGCCAGAGCCTTTCCAGGACATGGAGCATTACTGGAGCAGGCTGAGGAGATCTGCGCCCGTGAGAACAGCCAGGCTGGGGCTCTGTGTGCTCTGCAGAGAGCACAAGCAGGGATGGGGATGCACTGACACCTTGAATGTGAAGGGAATGGCAATTCCCAAGGGAACACAAGCCCCACAGAGGCTGGGCCTGGTCAGGGAACTCCCCTGTCTGAGCATCCAGGAGCCACTCTGGCTGACACTGTCCCACCACCTGAGCTGGGACCAAGGCCCCTCTGCAGCTGCACCCCCACACTCACCAAGTCACTCTAGATTTTCTCCCCAGTTCCATCCTGGCTTTCCCATCAGAGGACTCTATGAGAGTCTCAAATATCCAGATCTTTAAAAGAATTTAATCATGGTGCAATAGCTAATTAACAAAACTACAGCTTGAGCTGAGACCTCTGAGGAGGTACCCCAAACAAAGAAAACCCTGGGCTTTTATCCTGTCACATTCCAAGGACAGGAGAGTCTGGGGGTCCTTGGCTCCCGCCATGTCTATGAGTGTCCAAGTCCTCGGCCTGGTCACGGGACCCTGGGCCCTTTGTTGTGAACTGGGGTCAGCAGTTCACAGCTTCTTACCTTGGGCTCCGGCTCCCAGAGCTCAACTTGCAGTTCCACTGCAGCTGCCCCCAGCCACAGGCAGGGAACGAACTCCCCACCAGGCAATCCTGTCACGGCAGTGGTGGCTGCTCCTGAGGCTGAACTGGAGCACTGGTCCTTTGGATTCTACTCCCATCCCACAGTGGACAGCAGAAGCCCTCAGCTGTCCTCCACATCTCCATGGCATGAGCGCACCGAGGTTAGGATTTTTGGAAAGCCCATTCAGGCTTATCTGAAAATTCCAGTCTTCAAACAACAGCAGAACACAAAATTGAAAAGCCACAGCCAGGCACCACATATGCTACAGCACCACCTTCCTCATCCTCCCACATGAGCAAGAAACAGCAAAAAGATTTTGCGTCAGAGAAGTTGTATTGCACAGGCCATTCCATATCTCCTCATCTCCCTCATCCATAGGCAGCTACAGATATCTTTAGCAGTCAGTATAAGGGGAGAGGGCAGAGAGAGAATCGTAGAATGGTTTGGGTTGGAAGAGACCTTAAAGATTATCTGCACAGAAGTCTGGAGAGGCACGTCATAAGAAGAAGTGTTGGAAAAGGAAAGCCCTGGAGGTCTGTGTTCCAAAATCACAAGGAACAGATGCTAAATCCCCTGGCTGAGGTCACTCACAGAACCTCACCCCCCCCTACACAGCAGCTCTGGCAAGAGGTATTTCCTTTCTAACTTAATTGTAGCTTCTGTCTTACCTCACTCAAGTGTCTGCTCCTGGCTTCTGACATTCCACATCCTCAGGGATCTCTTTTTCAGCTCTTAACAGCAGCTTCCTCCACCTGAGTACCTGCTCTGTCATTGCCTCAACAGTGACCAGGAGGACAGATACATTCTCAAAGCCCTTTTTCCTCCTTCCTAGTAGTGTTTAATAATTGCTGTTAACTAAGCTTTGGGGAGTTTATAGTGAACTGGATTTATCAACCAAGTGATGAAGAGGAAAAATTCAGCGTATAAAGTCCTTCATCCTTACGGATGGTCTGTGTTCCAAACACCAACCCTCACCTCTAAATGCCTCCCACATGCTCAAAACAATGGCAGAAATTGCAGCTGCCTCACCATGTGCACACCATGGGGTGAGTTGCAGTTCACCTTCCAGAAACAAGTTCTTCCAAGCTGAAAGTGCTTTTTTTTTTTTTTCCATATGGCATTTTCACTCCAGGGAAAGTTTCTGGGGGGGAAAAAAAAAAAGGAACTCCACTACATTTCTTACAATCCATAGTATTGGAGAACTTCATTTTCTGGTGAGTTCATTTCTCCTACTCAGTATGATCTCTTATTTTCCAGAACGTCAGGGACAGGAGGTATTGCTTATAGAAAAATTATGACTTTTACTGCCTATAGCCCCATAAACCTTTAAAGCACCTGCTGGCAGCAATCTCTCCTGCATAAGAGGCCTCCTATCCATTTCCCACCCCAACAACCCCATCACTCAAAGTACAGTAACAGGTCCATTGCAATGCTACAGGCAAAAGAAAAACCTTTATGGCTTTCTTAATGAAATTTATACAAGGTGTGCATTGCCATTTTAGTCTAGAGGAAGCAGGTGTCCAGAATCCAACAGCAACAGAGAAGTCTTCACTTTAAAATTTTGCAGATATCAAGATTCTCAAAGCATCGGTTTTTTCAACGGTGTATAGGCAGAGAAACATTTGCCTTTTCAGTTTTATTTCACTTCCATCCAGACCTTTTCATTAATGAACACATAAAATGTGAACTGACCTAGCTCCATATTCCATGGACCTCGTTATCTGACACTGAAACACAGACTGGTTTAGAAAAAGCATTGTAAAGCATTGCAAAGGGTTGGAAAACACAGCTAAAGGAAGTTTCACCTTGCTCTGGTGAACTACACAGGGATTTTGGAGCACTGTCCCTATGCAAAGAAAGCCTGTAAGCAAAACGTGTTAGTAAAAACAACAGTACCAGACAGAAAACCTCTTAATGGCAATTTATGATTTTGAAATGATTTAGACTATCCCAGATGTGCAACCAGCCTGTCTAAAGGATCTTTGAGATCTTTGAGAGCTTCTGCACAGGGAAAAATTAAATATGAAAAAACCTAATATAATATAATACAATAATCAAAATCTACATACAAAATAAATGCTGGAACATTTGTGGTCCTCAGTAGGATATTAAGATTAAATTCAAATACAGCCCTTTATGCAGAGAGTTAAAAGGAATCAGAAACAATTTTGGTCAGACTGGCCCTCTGGAAGACTCCAGTCTAATCCCCTCCCCAAAGCTGGACTAACCCCAAGGCCAGAACAGGCTGCTCTGCACCTTCTCCTGATAAGTTCTGAGCCCATCAAGGATAAAGATTCTCCCAGCTTCCCAGGACCTGTCCCAGGACTACACCACTCAAATGGGAAAATATGTGCAGCAGAACTTCCTTTGCTGAAATTGCCTCTTACCTTTCCAACACGCCCCTCTGACATGGCCACACACTAGGCACCAGCAGACAGCAAGATGCTACCTTCGTCCTTCCTCCTCCAGCTGAAGCCAGCTCTGTCAGCATCTCATTTTTCCTGTGCTTCAGCTCTGTCAGCCTCTCATTTTTCCTGTGCTTCAGTCCCAGCCACCTGAGTTGACCCTACAATACATCCCCACCCGTGGGGAAGCCCAAAATGGATGTAGCACATCAGGTGTGACCTCCTAAGCACCACACAGGGACCAACACATGCTTCGCTCCACACGCCAGCTGCACTGGTACTGGCACAGCCCAGTATGGGGTTGACCTTCACTGTGGGACACAGGAAAACTGTGTCAGGAACTCTGCCAGGGCCAGGAGAAGCAGCACCTACTGACTGTTTATCCACTCAGGCAATTGGAAAGGCCCACCTTTAGTAAAGCCACACAGGCTGTTCTCCGTTCCCCTCCTGTCCTTCGAGTGCCCTCACATCCTTGCACGCAGTTTCAAGGAGGATCCATTTATTACAAAACTTTCCCAGGGACTGAGGTGAGGCTGAATGATCAGTCATTTCTGAACCTTCTTTTTGTGCTTTTTGTAGAAGGGCATGACACTGGCCTTCTCCACGGCAATCATCAGGATGCTTCCACAGCTGCCAAGAGTTTTCAGAGGTGCTGTGGAATGACCCTGCAATGGCATCAGCCTGCTCCCTCAGGGCCCTCAGTACATACAGCCTGTACAGTCTTACAGGGTTGTCTACATCCAGTTTCCTTACATGACCTGTAATTCTCTCTTCCTCTAATTTGCCTCTCTCTTCTGAGCTCTGTCTCTAGGCATGGATACCAGGGAGGCCATGCTAGGGAAGCTTGGCACCCTTTTTATGCCCATTCTGCAGGAGGACATTTCCTAACTCCCGCCCCGCACACTCAAGCAATGTCTCTGTGTTCCTCTCGGGCAGCCCAACCTGGCTTTCACTTTCTGTGCATTTAACGTGTTTTTCTTTTTAGTTTAGTTTAGCCATGAGCCCCCTGTTCAATCACACTGGCCTCCTACCATGCTGGCTTGGCTGCCTGCAGACCAGTCTGGGCCTTTCTGCTGTTTGGGGAGGTGTTCCTTGAAGATTGAGCAGCTTTTCTGAGAGGCCCTCTGAGGGTAAATTAACCGCTAAATACACCAAAGTCTGATTTCCTGGTGTCAGAACTGTTATTTTGCTGCTTGCCTTCCTAACTTCTTTCAAGTCCACTGAGCTGTGAGTCTAGCAGCCAAAGCTGCCACCAACCATCATATCCCCAACCAGCTCCTCCTTACTCCTGACTCACAGACTCATCACCTTCACTAGGCTGGGCTGCCCAGCACTTCCATCAGAAATGAAATCATCATTAGACCTGATGGTGAGGCTCTTTCGGCTTTTTCTCTGCATATTCCAATCTATGAAATCCCTGTCTGAAACCTCATAAAATCATGAGTCTGCATCTATTGCACTGGGGCCCTTATCACGCTGGCTAACATCAACACCAGAAGAACGAAACTCAGTTGCAGGGGAAGAGGGGCAAAAAAAGCTCCTCTGAACTACAGGATCTAATTTTCCTTCATTTTTAAATAATTATGTAATTATTTTCTGTGTATCCTCCCATCTGGGCAGGATGCACCAGACCCATCCTAGGAGTGTGGGGAAAGCTGGGGATGTTCCTGTGTATTACCCCCACTCTGGTCCTCTTGTTTTAGCTTTTTAAGTACACTGTCATCCTTCTCTCTTTATTACTTGTCCCATATGATCACTTGGACTCCTAAGTGTGGCCCTCCAACCCCCCCTACCAGCAAGAGGCATGGAAGGGAAAGACAGGTCATACACATCACTGTATTGCAGGAAAGAGGCTGAAGGTTGTTTGGGAAAAGGAAGGTCTCGATTTGGATGAAAACCCATTCCAGCAAGGTGAAGGCAAGAGGCAGAGACATGCTGGGTCCCACAGTCACTTCCTCACAAGCCATCAGGGACATGCTTCCCTCTGGGTGCCAATCACAAGAGGTGAGTAGATGTCCCCAAGGTACGACACGTGGCCATTGGGAGCAAAGTCAGGTAAAACAGGTTCTGAAACAGAAACAGGGGTTCAGTGTGTGGAAGAAGGTGAAAAGAGACTGGTCCCAGTGGCAGCAGTTCCAGTGCCTGCTATGGCAGAGCAGGTGGGCTCTGCAGGGAGTGGCACAGCCCCACACCAAGCCTTAGGGACAGGAACAATTCCAAGATCCCACAGCCGCCAGTACTGCTTGGTGCTGCTGGGAGATCACCCCTCCCTTGCGGTGTGCAGCCCTTCCAGTGCTGATATCTGGGAATTCAGCCTCAGGAAACAGGTCAAGGACACAGGAGCCTTACAGCACACCTGCCCTACAGCAGGAAGGACATGCTTCCACAGCCATCCCACCAAGAGGGCGGGATCGCAGGTGGGCTATAGCTGCTCCCACGTCCAAAGAAGGACACTGCCTTGGACACTGCAATCCAGATGGATAAAGTGCTGAGTGACCTGGACACCACACGGCTGTCACAGTACAGCTAGCCTGTAGCTGCACAAGATAAATCTGGCCATAACAAATCCAATTCGGCTAACCTAGAAGAGAAGTAGAACAAGTCCCTGGGTGAGCAATGATAGGACAGATTTGAACTCAAACAGTGACCCTCAGCCAACCCTGTTCAAGCCTAGATGCAGAAACACCACTGGCCAGAGATCTGGGAGGAGATCCCAACCAATAAGCTGTGCAGACACTGGAGATTCAAACCCCTATAAAAAGAGCTGCTGTAATAAACTCTTGGCTGTTTGTTGAAGATGCTCAGTGAGTTTGTATCGTTTCTGTCTCCAACCAATGATTCCTAATGTAATACATGGCAATACTCACGTTTCAGCCCAGAAAGCCTTCCATGTCCTGGGCTGCATCAAAAGAGGTGTGGGCAGCAAATGAGGGGATTCGGCCCCTCTACTCTGCTCTGGTGAGACCCCACCTGCAGTGCTGCTTCCAGCTCTGAGGCCCTCAGCACAGGAAGAACATGGAGCTCCTGGAGAGAGTCTTCTTAGAGGGTTCTTCGTAGAGCCCCTTCCAGTACCTTAAGGAAATCTAAGAATGCTGGAGAGGGACTTTGGACAAGAATCTGAAGTAGTAGGACAAGGGGAAATGGCTTCCCACTGCCAGAGGGCAGGGATAGATGGTATGTTGGGAAGGAATTCTTGGCTGTGAGGGTGGTGAGGCTCTGGCACAGGTTGCCCAGAGAAGCTGTGGCTGCTCCATCCCTGAAAGTGTCCGAGGCCAGGTTGGACAGGACTTGTCCAGTGGAATCTAGTGGAAGTTGTCCCTGCCCATGCCAGGGGCTGGAACAAGATGAGCTTTAAGGTCCGTCCCAACTCAAAGCATTCTGTGGTTCTCTAACACTCAAATATTGCCCTGGTAAGCTTAGAGGAACCTTTATCTCCTGCCTGGGAGCGTCAGAAGAAATCACAGGGGTCTTTCCAGCCACTGTCACACACACACGCAGACATGCAGAGTTTCTGGAGCTCTCCCAACGCTGGCGCCGGCAGGAGCCGTTCCCAGGCGGGCTCAGAGCTCCCCTGCCCTCGCGCGGTGCGCAGGCACTGCTGCAGCTCCGCCAGACAGACAGAGACAGACAGAGACACAGAGATACAGACACACAGACACAGAGATAGAGACACCGACACAGAGATAGAGACACCGACACAGACACACAGACATAGACAACAGACACAGACACAGACACAGAGAGACAGACACAGACACAGACACACAGACAGACACAGACACACAGACAGACACAGACACAGACACAGACACAGACACAGACACAGACACAGACACAGACACACAGACAGACACAGACACAGACACAGACACACAGACAGACACAGACACACAGACACAGACACAGACACAGACACAGACACAGACACAGACACAGAGAGACAGACACAGACACCCACACGGACACATACACAGACATGGACAATGACACTGACACTGACACAGAGAGAAAGACACAGACACACAGACAGAGACACAGACACTGACACAGAGATAGAGACACAGACATGGACATGGACACACACAGACATGGACACTGACACAGACGCACCGACAGACAGACACAGACAGACACAGATACTGTCACAGACACAGACAGACACAGACACAAAGACACAGACACAGACATGGACACACAGACTTGGACACACTGACACACAGACACACAGATAGACACGTACACAGACTGACAGACACAGACAAGGACACACAAAACAAACACACACAGACACAGACACACGGACACATAGACAGACACAGACAGTGACAGACAGACACACACTTACACACACAGCCACAGACATGGACACACACACAGACACACAGATAGAGACACAGACACAAACACACACAGACACAGCCCCGCGGGTCCCCACACCCAGGGCAAGCAGCTGTGCTGTTCACACGTGGGCTCAGGGACTGTGCCTGACAGATCCCACCCATGTGACAGATGCACCTGAACCCCCCAACAGACATGTGCCATTTGAAGCTGAGTTTAGTACAGGAGGTTTTTAAAGCACTTCTCAGACTACCCTTGTGAGACTTCTCTTACAGTATCCCTGAAGACATCCCCCAATTCCAGAACCTTGATATCCTAAAGTCATTTTATATTGACTCAAAGCTCTCACCTAAAGGACAGAACAGTTTGAAAAATTATCCAGAGTTCCAGCCCAGGAACCAACCATTCTGTGACTCCTCTGAAAGCTGGAAAATATTCTGAACTACAGACACAGCACACCAGAAACCACAGCCAAAGGCAGTTATGAAAATACATAGATCTAAGGTCCCAGCAAAGAAATTTATCAAAAGACTCAGAGATCCCATTGAAGGGACATTTAGAAAATGCCCTCAGGGCATCACTGATGAAACAATTGTGAAAATCATCAAGGCAATTGTAAAGCAGCCCTAGAGTCAAAACCATATGGATTTACTGGGAACATCTTGGTGATTCTAAAATTGCCCCAATAACATCACATAGAAGCCATTTTGGAAGTGATCTGTAATGTCAAAGCATAGCAATAAACACCTCATTAAAAAGACCATAAAAAAAAATACCCAACCAAAAAATCCCACAAAGCATCCAGTATTAAAAATCTTTTGTGTGATATTTGGAACTATTCTCGTGGGGGCCTTTTGAAGGGATTTGTACAATGATCCCTCCATTTTTTATGGTGATATTTACAATGGTTCCTCTGTGGGAATTTGGGCTTACTCTTGATAGCTCCCTGGCAGTATTTTTGGTCTCCCCAGTGTGTTTTCACAATAGCTCCATCATGGAGGTGGGGTATTTTTACAAGAGGCATTTCTTAGATTTTTTGGAGACAGTTTACATAATGGTTATGTAACGGTATCTTTGGGAAGGATCAGAGACGTGATTTAAAGGTCTGAATGATGTTGTATTTGTGAGAGTTTTTCCTGTTAAGTCACATTCACTGGACCTACTACAGGCCATGAAGAACAAAGTGGAGACAACCACAGTAACTCTGACCTCAGGGAAAGGTAGAACAGCCACACTGTGGACAGCTGAAGATGACACTACCCTGCAGTCCATGGGAGGAGCAAACTGAATCTGCCATGAATATTTCCATCCATTACTGCAACAATTCCAAACAGATCACCTGAGATCGCCAGCCCAGTCTGGTTCCCTCTTTCACCACTCCCCTGACAGTGAGCATGAGTTTCTCATGCAGGGTTGCAGTTGACTTGCTCCACAGTGAAGCCAGATTGAAAACCACCACGTAAGAAGTGAGGGATCAAAGAGTCTGGCTCCTTCCGTGATCACAGCCACAACAGTCTTGCCCATCCCAAACTGGTAAACCACTGCTGAAGAAGAATCTGGAGCTCCCTGCTGCTGCTCAGACTTGAAGGAGAGCTTGGGTGCACACTGGCTTGTTTTTCCAGGAATATCAGTTTTGCTGATATAAGAAATCACCTCTTCCTTCCTTTCAGCTGAAGAACATTCATTGGGTAGCTGGACTGGAAAATAAACCATTTCTTAACCCAGAGTTTGCAACAGAAGCTGAAATGCAGTAACTGAATTTTTTCTCCTAGAAACTGCAGCACAGGAATTGAGAACTCAGGCTCCTCTGATGACCAGCTCCATGCAGGAGCTGAAGCCAGGAGGCACTTGGCAGTAGCTTTGAGTGTCTCTGGCTGGTAAAGGATTATCCTCCAGAGGATGAATGTTCTCGAGAGGATATTTCCCAAATCCGGTGGTGGCTTTTGTTAGTTTTGACATAAGAGACTTACAGTCAACCCAGTTCCAACATTTCTTCCTCTACCTTTTCCAAACCATCTTATTCCCACAGCACCACAATTTTGCATGCCCTGCAAGCACTGAGAATGTGCCTAATGTAGGACCAAAAGGATGAAAGTCCTGGAAAAAAAAGGAAACTTCTAATAACAGAAACTTTAACAGAAAACATTTTCTCTGTGAATGAACAATAACACAAATCAGTCTTGTGTCTAGAAGTACATGAGCCTCCAAAAAACTTTCTATAACTAAAGTATTTCAAATAAATCTCTTTTTTTTTTTTTTTTTTTTTTCATCAATCAGAATTGTTTGTAATAGTTCTGCCTGTACTCAGGCTAAAGAGCACAGGCAGGACCATTACAAACATCACTCCTTGCTGCCTCATGGGCACATCTGGTTTGTGTCTCCAGAGTTCTTTCACACCCCCACTCCTTGAACACCACAGTGCAGTGCCTGAGTCACAAGGCTCTGTGAGTTGCTGAAGGTGTGAAGGCAGGCAAACAGGGCTGGCCCGGCTTTGTCCTCTCGGGCTTGAATGCACCCCCAGTTCTTCCAAAATCCATCTATCTGTTTCCTGAAATCCTTGTTCCTCCCTACGGCAGACTTACACTCATCCAAGCCATATCAAGCACTTTCCCAAGTGCACAGCTGTGGAAGAAGAACCCTTCCCAGGTTACTGTGCTGGGCAATGACAGCTCCGAGTACAGTTATCCCTGCGAGCTACAGACAAGGGAGCAAGGGAGGGGTGGGAAGGATTCCAACCATGATCCACACAAACAGTAAATGCAAAGCATCTCAAACTGGGGATCTGGGCTCTGCACTGCTGTTCCCAAGTAAAAGGGTCTAACTTGTCGTTCTAAGAGAAAGAGTGAGTACATCTGAGGGGAGAGCGGGAGCACAGCCGGAGCAGCTGCACTTCCTGGGGATCTCGTCTCAGTGTTCTTAACCTACAGGACCTGCAGGCACAGATTCTGTGTATTCACTCAGATTTGCAGAAAACCAGGTTTGCTTGGCAGTGTGACAGCAGCTTCCCCAGCCTGGCACGTACAGGAGACACTGAGCCAGGACACACTGCAGCCTCAGAGAGCCAAGCCAGCACAACTGCTGGGAACTGTGTTCCTGAGGTCCCAGCACAGGACTGGCAGAACACCTGAGTCACCATGTTTGGGTCAGTCTACTCTGCAGGAAGTCCTGGGGGCACAAGAGCTGGCCAGACCAGCTCTGCTGCAGGTGAGATTCAGTACCACCCATCCCAAGTCATGGAACACAGATCTCAAAAGCCATTCTGTCACATCTCAACTGCCTCTCCAAATAAGCACAGCACAGGTGGCTCCTCCACTCACTGGGCTGGCCCTGTACCAGTGGCAGGAGGTCTCTAAGTCCAAGCCAGCCTGAAGGAGAAACCCAAAAGGAAGCTACAGATAAAGTTCTCCCAAGTTTCTCCCTTGCACCATAGCAGCTGGGACCTTTTCATGCAGACCAAATACCAGACAAGTCCTATCAAGACAAGCCAAGGAACTTGGCTATGTGGACCTTAATCCAGACCCAAAGCTTAAGTCAGAGGCCTGGAGAGCTGGTCCCACCCCACTCAGAGCAGAGCCAACACCAACATCACTTCAGGTTGCTCGAGGCCTTGTCCAGGTATGTATAAGTGTCTTTGGGGCATGGTGTGTTTGTATAGAGGGTTCTAGACAGCATCACCACTGAAATGCATTCCCAAACATGGGATGACATGTTAATTTTCGAAGCCCCTGATTTATTTATTTATTTGCTTATTCTAAAATATTTGCTTATTCTGAATGAACATTGCAGCAGTGAATTTATTTGTACATTATTTCTGAGCCCTATGATGCACCTTGCTCTTGTTTACAAAACTTTTTGATAGTTTTAATTTCTCTGTTTTAATTCGCTTTTCCTATTTTAAAAATACTTATTTAAAAGGATAAAAAATATATGAAGAGCATTAATGTAGAGAGCAGCACAATATATGTCACCATTCAAATAAGAACATGTACCTAATTCACAAACAAACAGTAAATTGTGTTGTGCTTTTCATCCTTGGATTTATTAAGTTTAATTTCAATATGCAATTTGCAGTGTGGCTGTCTTAATTTTCCCCAGATTTATTTTTTTCTTGGAAAAAAATCATAGAATTATAGATAGAATACCTGAGCTGGAAAGGACCCACGAGGATCATCAAGTCCAATTCCTGGCCCTGCACAGACACCCCAACAATCCCACCCTGTGCATCCCTGATAGCGGTGTCCAAACACTCCTGGAGCTCTGGCAGCCTCGGGGCCGTGCCCATTCCCTGAGAAGCCTGGGCAGTGCCCAGCACCTCTGGGGGAAGAACCTTTCCCTGATATCCAGCCTGACCCTGCCCTGGCACAGATCCAGCCCTTCCCTCAGGTCCTGTTGCTGTCACAGAGAGCAGAGACCAGAACTGCAGCCCCCAGTGGGGTCTGACCTCAGGCTCCAGGGTGAACAGACCAAGTGCCCTCAGCCACTCCTCATGTGGCCCCCCCCAGATCCTTCCCTATTTCCGTGTCCCTCCTTTGGACACCCTCCAATAGCTTCAGATCTTTCTTACATTGCAGTGCCCAAAAAGTGCCCTCTGGGCTTCAGGTGAGGCTGCACCCATGCAGGTGGTGTGGGAGCCACTGATTGTTCCAAGCAGGCCTTTGATACACCTGGGGATTTCATCTGTAGCCTGGGAAAATCAGCACCAGGGGGATACAGAGGCTGACTGCTGGGAAATGAGGAGCACAGAGAGCACTGAGCAGGCATATGCTGCCTCTCTCCTCCGTTCTTCCAGACTGTATCTCTCATGCACCGAGTCTGCTTTGACACTCTGGTCACACATCCCTCCTGACTTTCAGCTCCCAGAGGACCAGATGATGATGCTGTCTGACACACATACTGGTACCTGCCTCCAGTACAATAATTTCTGCTTCAGTTGGATCTACAAAATGAGGTGCTGCCTTCTTAAAAATCCCCCGTGGCAGAGCATCTGCCAGCTCTGAAGGCAGTGGTAAACTGCCCTCCTTGCTGAACACGGAATTCTCATCTCCAACTGATAGGTCTTGCCAATCATTTGCTTCTTTAGCATGGCTGAGGTCAAACAAATCCTCCAAACTCCCATTCCATGTACAGCCTCCAAACAGACTGATCCTGGTTCTTAGAGGAGGAAGCTTATGAATTAATGATCAGCCTCCAGGTCAGGATCTCTCAACCTCGATGTACAGATTCCTTCAGTCATACGCTGTTCTACATTTAACTGGGACTTCATCTCAGGTTGCTGACAATGACTGTATACCTGACTGCATGTATGGATTCAAGTTTTAGAATTCGTACCCAGGCAGGATTGGAAGCAAGCTTGAGGGCAGGGGGGGAGCGGAGGCGGCTCAGGGCTGTCAGCTGGAGGCGATCTGCCGGAGATGTTGAGTTGTGTGTGTGGGAAGAACTCAAAAATAGTATTCATTTAAAAATCCTGGGATTCTGAAGCAGGATCCTGGTGCCTGGCTCACAGCTTGGCTCCTGCAGCCCCGGCAGAGCCTGTTCTAGGGGTTCACCTGCAGAAGCCACAGCAGAGCAGAGGAGGCAGCTCATGGCCCCTGCCTGACGCTCTGTGAAGGCTCTGCTTCCAGAGCAATGCAACGGGGAACCAAGAATCATGGAATCACAGGATCATTAAGGCTGAAAAAGCCCTCTAAAATCATTGAGTCCAACCATTCCCCCAGCACTGCCATGTTCACCGTAAAACCATGTCCTCAGGTGCCACATCCACACATCTTTTGAACACCTTCAGGAATAGTGATTCCACTATTCCATGCCCACTGCCCTGGACAGCCTGTGCCAGGGCCTGACCACCCCTTCATGGAAGAAATTTTCCTCAGTCTCCAACCTGAATCACCCCTGGCCCATCTTGAAGCCGTTCCCCCTCCTCCTGTCCCTGTTCCCTGGGAGCAGAACCGGACAACCCCGGCTGTCCCCTCCTGTCAGGGAGTTGTGCAGAGCCACAAGGTTCCCCCTGAGCCTCCTTTTCTCCAGGCTCAGCCCTTTCCCAGCTCCCACAGCCGCTCCCGGTGCTCCAGACCCTCCCCGGCCCCTCACGGTCTCTGTCCCGCGGGCCGCTCGGGGGCCGCTGGGGGGCGCTGTGGGGCGCGCCCCGGACTCGTTGCTCGGCAACCGCCCGGCACCCAGGGGCGGGGCGCTGTGCGCGCGGCGCGATGACGCAATCAGAGCGCGCGGCGCGGGGAGAGGGACGGGCGGGGGGGAGGCGAGGTGTGCGGGCCGGGACCTCTCCCCGCGGCGGTGAGTGCGGCCCGGCCGGGCGGCTCCGGGCTGGGCGGGGCAGGGCGGGGCCGGGCTGCCGACCCCGGGCTGCCCCTGGCGGGTGTCGCCGGGGCGGCCGTGCCGCGGGGTCGCGGTGGGCGGGGGCGCCGGGCGGGGCGGGCGCTGAGGGCGGGCGGGGCGGCGCGGCGGCAGCGCCCCCTGTCGGCGGCGGGCGCCGTGCCATGTGGCCGTGCTGGCTGTGCCCGCAGGTGCCGCGCGCCATGGCCCCCCCCAAGGACATCATGACCAACTCCCACGCCAAGTCCATCCTCAACGCCATGAACGCCCTGCGTAAGAGCAACACGCTTTGCGACGTCACCCTCCGCGTGGAGCACAAGGACTTCCCGGCCCACCGCATCGTCCTGGCCGCCTGCAGCGACTACTTCTGCGCCATGTTCACCAGCGAGGTCGGTGCTGCCGCCGGCCCTGGGTACTCCGTGGGTGGAGGAGGCAGGGCCGCCCAGTGCTTGGGCTGTTCTCTGTTGGGCTGCTCAGCAGCTGGGCCAGGATCCCCCTTTAGGGGCCCAGGATCCCCTTGTGGTGATCCCGAAGTCCACTGGATACTCTCCGTGGTTGCTCAGGATGCCCCCGTTGTGGTTCTTGATCCCTTCGTGGTGGCTCTGGGCGTCTCAGGAACCCCCATGGTGGCCCTGGATTTCTCCATGGTGGCCCTTGGTCTCTCTGGGTTTCCCCAGGGTGGCCCAGGATTTCTCCATGGGCTCCAGATCCCGCCATGGTGGCCCTGGAGCCCTCTGGGTTCTGTCCTGGTGGCCCTGGAGCCCTTCGAGGTGATTCTGTGTCTTCTTATGGTGGCCCCAGAGCCCTTTATTGTGACCTGGTGGAGAGTTAAGAGCTTGTGGCAGGGACTGTGGCCTTGATTCATGGTCTGCTGTGACCACTCTGTGCCCAGCGAGCTGCCAGGCTGAGCTGCCAAGCCGGAGTGTTCTGATACATTTACTTATTTTTCTAGTGGTGATTTGTGGTTTCTGTGGTTCTGGCATCTTTCCTGCCCTGGTGCTGAGCTGTGGGAGCTGTGCTGGGGAGTCTGGGCAAGGGAGGGTGTTTGATGCATGCTCTGGGCTCCCCTCGGCACTGGCTGAGAGCTGGGCTGGTGTGCTGCCGTGGGGGTGTCACTGGGGCTGGGGTGGCTCTGAGCCCCAGGTGCTGCCCTCAGCACATCTCACCTGTGAGCACCTTGGCTCTCAGCCCTTCCTGTGAGACTTGCACTACCTGTGCAGTTTCCCTGAGTCACTGACAGGCACTGCTTCAGCTAGAACTGGCTCTCACTGTTAAACGTCAGACGCTTCGACTGGCTTTGTCTTTAGAAGTTCGAGTCAATCTTTGCAGCTTTTTCTTATGGAAGATGCTTTCCTTATCCTACCATCTTCCCCACTAGCAGGGAGAAACATTATTAAGTAGCTCACAGGTCCTAACGCCCTCCCTGCTAGCCCAAGAGTCATTGCAGCAGAGAATGATTTTTTTCTTTGTTTTACCCAGGCATGAAGGCTGTGGCAGAGCTCTCAGTGTGCCCACTGCTGTCAGTGCTGTCGGGGCAGCAGGTGTCTCAGGTTTTACAGTCCTATGCAAAGAAACCAAAATGATGCATCTATGGCCTGACCACAGACCAATATGTTTTTTGGTCCATATCTTCATGAAATTTGTAAATTCATCAGGTTTGTCCTATTTCTCTGCGTAAAGCAAATGTAATTAAATGAAGAAAACACACAAAGTAAACTCAATCCCTGGAGGCTGAAGTTCTCTGTTCTCCAGTAGCTCTAGGTGCTCAGCAGTACAGCAGAGTATCTCTGCTTCTCTGGGTTTGTCTCCATGTTCCTGTCAGTGCTTTTTGTTTCTGGACTTTGTCTAGGCACTGTGCAGAGATCCAATCACTCCGTGTGCTCCAGAATGTTCTTTGTGGCTGCTAACAAAGGCTGGGTGTTGGTGTGCTTTGAGTCTGAGCTGAGATGTCTGTCCTTGCTTCGTTACAGTGTTAACTGTAACATTTTAGCGACCTTTGTTTAGACATGTAAATCTTCCTTGGAAATTAAATTCTTCCTGGGAAAATGCCTGTGCTCTGTGGGCAGAATTGTTTGCTCTCTTGTGCTCCCACAATGCTTCTGCTTTAAGGTTGTGTTTTCTTTTTCTCAGTTTATATTTCTTCCAAGCTTGCTTCTTTGTTATGGAAACCCTAAAGTGACCAACCTGCCAAGGGGCACACAATTACAGAGTGTTTGTGGGAGAGCTTCCTTCCAGGAAGGGGCAGCTTGGTAAGCCTCCGAGTGGACACGTTTCCTGTGCGTGTCAGCGACAAGTGTGTCGGGGCCTGTGATGGGACAGTGCTTGGACACTCTCCAGGCGCTTGTGGGTGCAGGGTTTGGCCAGGCTGGGACTCCAGGGAGCTCAGAGTTGGTGTCATGGACTGACAGGCCCTTCCAGGGCTCCCTCAGCACTCCATCGCTTGTCTCCTGCAGGTCTGGGGACTGCTTGGCTGCTCTGATGTGCCAGGCTGGGCTGCACGAGGCTTTGTTCAGAATTGATCTTGGGGTTATGCCGTTGCATTCCTGGCCTTTCACCCTGGGGTTATGCCACAGTATGCCTGGTGTCACATCTGTGCATGGCCAGTACAACACTGAGACTGTCAGCAGATACTGTTTCATAAACAACTGCCTTTGCTTCTCTGTGTCTCACGTTTCCTTCCTTCTCTCGCTTCTGACTTGTAACATTTAAAGTTCTCAGCCTAGCTTTGTATTAATTTCTTCCTGTTTTCTGTTCCCGTTTTACAGAATGAGGAGAAGCCACTGATCACCTGATGAATCCCAGGCTTTTTACAATACTTTCCTTTGCCCCTGTGCTGAGCAGTGTGGGAGAACTGAAACACCATCAGTTTTACCTGCAGGGTTGTTCCTTGTAGTGAAAATTGCAGAGAAATTTTATCTCCCCTGGATCTTGGTTGTGCACTGGTATTTGTCTTTGTTTGGCCAAGTTAACATAACTTGGGATCTTTTAAGAGCTAATCACTGGCTCCACCTCAGAAAGAAACTATTCTGTCTTCTCTTGGAGGCTGTGTTCTGGAAATTGATGGGTTCTTTCCCCCCAAAACAGAAAAATATTATTCTGAAAGTAAACAGCTGGTGTTTCCAGGTTCTTACATGGTCAGCTTGCCTGTGCTGTGATTGCTCTCCAGGGTGCAGTGAGCCACACAGTAGCACTGTCATGCCAGCATTTCTCTTCCCCTGTGAGAAGAAATTAGGGTTTATTCCAGTGTACTTTTGTGTATCTGCATTAGTAAAGGCACAAACAAGAAGTAGCCTTGGGTAAGAGAGGAGTTGCAAAATTTTAAACGCGTTCTCCTGCATGATTGTCGTGGTTTAGCCCCAGGCAGCAGCCAAGCCCCTCAGAGCCCGTGCTTGCTCCCTCACCAGCAGGATCAGGGAGGGAGTCAGAAGGATAAAAGCTAGAAAATTTGTGTGTTGAGATAAAGACAGTTTAATATGTAAAGCAAAAACCACACATGCAAACAAAGCAAAACCAGGAGTTCACTCCCTGTCTCCCATGGGCAGGCAGGTGTTCAGCCATCCCATGGAGAGCAAAACCAGGAGTTCACTCCCTGTCTCCCATGGGCAGGCAGGTGTTCAGCCATCCCATGGAGAGCAGGGGTCCATGACACGTAACAGTGACTTGGGAAGACAAACACCATCACTCCAAACATCCCTGCCCCTCCTTCCTTCTGCCCCACTTTAGATACTGAGTGTGATGTCACATGGTGTGGAACATGACTTTGATCACTTTGGGACATCTGCCCCAGCTGTGTTTCCTCCCAGTTTCCCGTGCAGCCCCAGCCCCCTCGCCAGCCTGGCAGTATGAAAAGCAGAAAAGCCTTGGCTCTGTGCGACCACTGCTCAGCAATAACAAAAACATCTCCATTATCATCCCAACATTCAGCACAAATCCAAAATACAGCCCCGTGCCAGCCACTGGGAAGGAAATTAACTCTACCCCAACCCAGCACAATGATTTATGGATGGAATGGAAGAAGCAATATTGTGTTTCACAAAAGAGCTGTAGCCTGCAGCCCGTGCCTTAAGGCTTTCAGCATCTTGGGCACTTTGAGATAAAACTCCTGAGGCCTCAAAGTTATTCTCCTTAGTTGTTTTCCTGGATGTTGCAGTTGATTTTGGGATCTGTACTGCTGCACACTTCCTATGATGTTAGAAGTGTGCTTGTATGAGGGACTATCAATCCCTGGCTACTTTACTCCCCTCAGGGAGAGTGAGCAGAGCTCTGATATTAACAAAGTGGGAAATAGATCTGAAATTCCGACTGCAGAGATGCAGAGAGATGTCTGGTGCCACTGAACAACCTCAAAAGTAAACAGTGAACACCTTGGAGAGGAAAGCTGCTTGGCCTGTCTGTGTATTGGCTAGCATTATATGACCATCATTTTGCATTCTGAGTATGGCTGTGTGGATGAACGAGGGACTCTGTGTCCCAGCAGCCCAGCACTGAGCACTGCAGGCAGTTCTCTAGTGCTGCACACACAGGCTGGAGCTCAGCTCAGAGTCCTCATGAGTCTGAAAGCCTGAGAGAATTGTGATTGCTGAGTCTGGAGAAGGCTCTGGGATGACCTTCCAGTACCTGAAAGGAACCAACACAAAAGATGGAGAGAGACTGTTTTCACTTGGGTTACAGGAGAAAGGGGAATGGCTTCAAACTGACAGAGAGGGTCCAACCAAGACCATTCCGTGATTCTGTGCTCAGAGTCGTCTCCACACTGAGACTCTTCTTTAAGGTATGATGTTAGGATCCCGATTCTGCATCACACACATTAGGTGAAGTTACATAAAATACTTCCTTCCTTCTAGGCATACTGAGCAAAACAACAACCAAGTAATGGAGTTTAGCAGAAATACAAGGGAAGCAGGAAGTAATCATCTGTATGGTATTAGTGTTGTCCTTATGGTTTGTGTTGTGGTCAGAAATATGAAGAGAGTATGTGCATGGCTGACTGATTGTGAGTCAGGAGCTTCTTTATCAGCTCCAGGCTGATGTGTGAAGTGCTGATGCTTACAGCTATCAGGAGATCAGTAGAAGTTTGTAACATCTTTGATCCTAAATATGTATGTCCTATGTCTCCATTTGTTTATTGGAATAATCTGAACTTTGGTGGCATCTGTGTCTTTTCGTGGTATAAACAGCTTAGTCTTGTTTCAGGAATGTTTTGTCTGGCCCAAGGCAGGAACTGGTTTTAGCTTCTGAATGCAATGCCTGGCCTGTCACACAGCAGGTCAGACAAGGTAATTTGCTGTTCCTTCCCGACTTGGGAATCCATAAAGTTTGTTCACTGAGTCAACAGATTTAAAAGGCCTCTTCCCTTAAATTCCTTTGAGGGTTACCATTATGTCCTGTACTTCTCTACTGCAAGTGTATCTACATCACAGACAGGGCTCAGTCCCAGCAGACATCTCTGCTGTGTCATGGGATGCCTCTGCAGGAATAGCTTCCACTGCTCTTATTTTCTGTATTCTGTATCAGCTCCCCTTTCCCCAGCTGTGGCAGATTTGAAGCTTAGTGGTGGTGCTTTGGCCATGCTTTCTGCTCCCTGAACCTCTGCCCGACTGGCTGTACCAACTTTGGGCTCATTCTTTGCAAGAGAAGCCATGGGCTTTCGTCTGCATTGTGCTTGCACTGGTGCTGGCTGCTCCAGAAGTCGGGGGCTGGTTTTGCAGCGTGCCACAGGAAGATCATGATCTCTTGAGGTGCAGCCGTGCTGCTGAGCTGGCAGCAATGTGCAGGGTGTGATCAGTGAGCCCACCAGCCAGGCCACTGGTCAAGAATCATCAGATGCTCTGGCAGCAGTTCTGTGCTGGAGGCACCGAGCCATGAAACTGATGCTTTGTGAAATATAATCTGTTTTGTGCAAATTTGATGGATGCACAGAATTTGCTGTTCCCAAAGACTGACCGCTGAGAGGATAATGTTCCTTGGAAAAAAATAATTATTCCAAAATTAATCATAGAGGTGATAAAATAGTCAGGGGACAAATTCTGGTCTGTGTAAGTGCCATCACTGCACAAACTGTCATTTTACTTCATTTCATTTTAGGAATAAAGTTCACCATAAGCTTGAAGAATGATTCAGGAAATGGACGAGTTGAGAAAGCTTTTTCTTTGGCTTGGTTTTAGAGTGGAGTGGTGAAGATGGCCAGGTGTTGGAAAGGAAAATTACTCGTCAGCACAAGAATTGACTTGTTCAGGTTTAGAGCTGGACATGCCCAGGGGGAAGCTACCAAAGCTCAGGCAGAAGGATGTCCTACTGATAGAGGGCACAGAGACACATGGCAAAACTCCCAAAACAGGGAAGAAATTGATAAAGCCAGCTCAGGAGTTGTGCTGAACTCAGCTCTGAATGGGTAGAAGATAATTCTGGCCAGGGGCATGTTGTGACCACTGACGCACAGCCACTGATTCCAAAAGTCCCTGACCCAGAGGAAAAGAAAGACTGAACATGAGACTAATTAGCATAAGAGGCGAGGAAATTGTTAACCAATAGAAGATAGAAGGCTAATCAATAAGAGAACTAGGTAGCTTGTAGCCAGTGAACATTAATGCCTTTGTTTGCTAGAATGTATAAATAGTAAAGAATTTTGCTGCTCATGTGCTGGCTTTGGGAATTGGTCCCCAGCCCCACTTTCTGTGCTGAACTGAAATGAATCAAATACCTGAGCTCTGGGTGTGGATTGGCCTCTTTCACAGCAGGTGAAAGAACCTGGTTTTGGCCAACAGTTAGGTGTGGACTCCATGTGAACTGCAGTGTGTCACACACATCCAGCTCAGGGAGGAATTCCCTTGGAGTAAAGCTTGGAGTACTGCATGGAGGAGAGAGTTCCGTTGTCTTGCACAGGTGACACGTCTCTGCTGACTCAAATCTCAGCTCACAGGTGCAGTGTGAATGTCCTTTTGATCCATAAAGAACTTAGGCTCTTACTCATTCTGTTAGTGAATTCTGTAGGGAAATTCCCTCCTTCCCTGTATCCTTTCAGTGAGCACCGGAATAGAAGGGACAAATCTCTGTTGCAACCTCTGACAGATCTTATTTTCAAACCTGCTGAGTGTTGTGGGCTTTTTGATCCCATTAATGAAAAATAAAGCTGTCTCTCCCTTTTAATTTACAGCTCTCAGAGAAAGATAAACCCTGTGTGGATATCCAGGGCCTGACAGCCTCCACCATGGAAATCCTGCTGGACTTTGTATATACAGAAACTGTGCATGTGACAGTAGAAAATGTCCAAGAATTGCTGCCAGCAGCATGTCTGCTTCAGCTGAAAGGTAATTCAAGTATTAGCACAAATTGCATCATTGCTGCTGTTTAGAGCTTTGGTTTGTTTGACCCTCTGTGCATGGAAGAGGGATTGGGAGAGGAATGATATTTATAAGTAGTTATATCAATCTTCTCTTTTCTTGTGCTCTGTGGTCTCATAGGCAGAGGAGCAGATTTGGGTGCAAAACAAAATGGTAACAGAGGTTCCATTCCTTGGGCTACTGTACTTCTGCAGGAGTATGCCCAAGAGGAATTGTGAGCTGTACAGCACATAAATGTTACAGCTCAGCTATATTATTATAAGAAGCAATCCTAGATGTCATTTAAGCTGCCATCACAATATGTCTGCGTCAGTAACAGACTGGTTGTTGTCATTGAACGTGCACCTATGGAGCTATCCTGGACAATTATCCCAAATCTCAGAAAACTTACCCAGAAGTTATCATAGGCATAGAAACCTGGTGCCACAACCACTAGCAGATTAGTGGTTTGTAATCCATGAAGCTGAGCACAACTCACATTGAAGTCTTCCTAGTCTCACATGGGGGTATTTTTTTCATGGAGTAGAACTGCCAGAGCTCAAACCATCCCAAACACATGGTCTGACTGCTCCAAGTGTATTCACAGTCTCCAAAGCAATTCATACGTGTGTGTGTGTTTCTGCAGTACTTTTACTTGTTATTGGAATTGGATTTTCATTATTGCTTAGAACTTTCTTTTTTGAGGCCCTTGCCAAAGCAGTGGACTGGTAGTAAGTGTGCAGTGCTCATTCACCCCTCCAATTTTCCGTAGGTGTGAAACAAGCTTGCTGTGAGTTTCTAGAAAGCCAGCTGGATCCATCAAATTGTTTGGGCATTCGGGATTTTGCTGAGACACACAATTGTGTGGATCTAATGCAAGCTGCAGAGGTCTTCAGCCAGAAACATTTTCCAGAGGTGGTTCAGCATGAAGAGTTTATCCTCTTAAATCAAGAAGAGGTTGAAAAGCTCATCAAGTGTGATGAAATTCAGGTAAAACCTGAAAAGTACCATTACTGTGCAAAGCATTGAAATAAAACATTGAAACCAGTCAGTAATTAGTCCATACTCCTGGGGTGGACTCCTCACACAGTTCCTGAATTTGAAATTTTAAATTTAAAGAGGCGTCTATTTTTTATTTTTGCTAGTTTGTAATTTTATCAATACCATGTAGCTTCTCTGTAAGAATTTGTTGTCACACGAGCGTTTCTTGCAAGTCAATCACAATGAGTTAGTTCCCTTTGCAGAGTTATTGCCCTTTCATTCCCTCCTTTCCCTGGAGAAGGTAAGTTGTCTCAATGCCTACATTTCAGAAATAGCCCCAAGCTTTAACTTCTGTTTGCTTGCTGATCAGCAGCACAAGTAATCCTGGGATGGTGCAGGGTGGTCTGACTCTGGAGGGGGTTCCAGGGAGATAGAGTTCCCTCAAGGTGAGCTTCTGGAGGATGTGCTACGTGACTGGAACATGTCCAGTACATTTTTCCAACTTTTCTATGAATAAGTTGTACATTTCCTGGTGATGAGGAGAGATCTTGATTGTTTATTGAGACGGATTTTGTCGAGACATGATGTTCACTGCAGTTGGAAGGTTTGAAGCAATCACTGCTCAGAGTTCAGGGGAACAGGAGTGCTGGGAAGCAAATGTATTAGATATCTTTGGTGGGATTCCTGAAAAGCTAGTACAGAGGTGGCCAGAAGAGAACTGTTGATGTATTCTTTGAAAGTGGTCTCCAGGCAACATCCCCTTGTTAATGAGGCTGCTTGAGAAGGAGCGTGTGAGGCAGTGGTGAAGGACCCAGCTCCAGCTGGGATCCACAGTGGAGAAGGCTGAGTGAGTTGGGTGTTTGACAAGCTGCAGTTTTGTGCTGTGAGAGGCTGAGCTCCTGTGGGTTGTGATGATACTGAGAGCAGCTTCTGGGCTGGGAGCAGAAAATAATGAGGAACTTCAGAATGACCCAGCCAAGCCTCTTATATGATCTGCTCAGGAAAAGTGGCATTCGTAGTGGATTGGAAGGGCTGGTTCACACCTAGCAGCAGGCAGTGTGTTGGGCATGCACTGTCGTACCTTAAGAATATGTGACAAGTAGGACAAGGTGGGGATTGTCCTCCTCTTTTCTGTCCTTGTGAGACCTCACCTGGAGTGCTGTGTCCAGGTCTGGGGTTCTCAGCACAGGAAACACGTGGATCTGTTAAAGAGGGCCCAGAGCAGGCCATGGAGATGCTCTGAGGGCTGAAGCCCCTCTGCTCTGGAGCCAGGCTGGGAGAGCTGGGGGTGTTCACCTGGAGAAGAGACAGCTCCAGTAAGAGCTAATAAAGAGGCTTATAAAAAAGAGGAAGAGTGATTTTACATGGACAGAGAGTGATAGGACAAGGGGTAACTTAAAGAGGAGAGATTTAGATTAGATGTTGGGAAGAAATTCTTTCCTGTGAGGGTGCTGAGGCCCTGGCACAGGCTGCCCAGAGAAGCTGTGGCTGCCCCATCCCTGGAAGTGTCCAAGGTCAGGTTGGATGGGGCTTGGAGCATCCTGGGATAATGGAAGGTGTCCCTGCCCATGGTAGGGGCTGGAATGGGATGGGCTTTAAAGCCCCTTCTAACCCAAACCAGTGTGGGATAAGGAGCAGATCTCTCTCCTGCTGTGGCAGCACAGAGATGCTGTGTGGAATCAAGGGTGTGGTAAGGGAACACTCTCAGAAAATCTCTGGGCTGCTCAAGGAGTACAATGCCAGGTCCTTACTGTGATCCTGCATTCCATGTTACTCATCATTTATCAGAAAACATAAATGGTTTAATGAACAGTAAAACTGTTAAATATATCTGAGGACATTCAGTTCAGGAGGGAATAAATCAACCCAGGATTGTTGCATTTAAAGAGGAGGTGGGGAAATTGGAAACAATACCGTAGTCTGCTCTCCTTTTGTGAGCTCTAATTGTCCTTTCCCTGTAATTCCAAGAGAAAGAGGCCATTCCAAATTACGCTGTAACAAATATAAAACAGTGGCATAGAAGAATGCCTTACATAATTAACCTCTGTGACTCCCTGATTCAAAACATTCTGCCTGACAGCTTCAAACTGAACTTCAAAGGGGACCAGTCATAGGCTGGTGGGAAGGCTCAGTCCTCTAATCACAGGCTCTTCTTTTATCTTCATATTTAGTCTCAGTTAACAGACTTTGTGATAATAAATTCATGTCTGATTTCCTTTTACACTGGATGATCCGATACATGTGAAAAATGAAAACAAAGCATAAGTAATATATAATTGAGATTTTTACAATTATTTTGCTTTTGGTAATCATAGGTGTCCAGAGCACCTGTGGTTCTCTAACAGTATCATATTTGGATAGTTTAGTCAGTGTAATCTCCAGAAGTGGTGTAAGCATCAGCATGTGCCAGTCCTAAATGGAGACAGAAATAAACTAGTGATAAAATAAAATAAAATAAACAGTAGAAATAAACAGTAACATTCATGCCCTGGGATTTTTAAATGGTGGATTGAGATAAAAAGATACCTTAAAGTGTACCTGCTCTGGCTGGAGTGTCCAAGGGGCAGGGCTGCAGAGGCCTAAGCCAGACACTTCACTGTGCAAAGGAAACCTGATTCTAATAATCTCTTTGACAGCACTTTGAATTTTGCAGGATCACAGCTCCTGCTCCAGAGAACTGTGGGAGCTGTCCTGCGAGTTCCCAGTGTCAGTGGATGGAGCTCTCAGCTCCGGGCTCTGCTCTGCACCATAGCTCTTACTGCTCTGGGACTTGGACTGCCCATTGTTGATCTCAGCTGCAGGGGGAAAAGCAAACCCAGGTTTAAAGAACAGAAAGTGAGGGAATTCGCTGTGCTTATGGGGATTTCCCTAAGGGACTGGTAGCTGAGGTGTCCTGCTCCCTTGCTGGCTGTGAAGCAGTGCAGCAGCCTGCACGCTGCGTGCTCCATGGCAGGAGCTCCAGCGTTACGCTGCCACGCCATCAGGATGTGCCTCCTGCTTGCAGGTGGACTCGGAGGAGCCGGTGTTCGAGGCCGTGATAAACTGGGTGAAGCACTCCAAGAAGGAGCGAGAGGCGTCGCTGCCGGAGCTGCTGCAGTACGTGCGGATGCCGCTGCTCACCCCCCGCTACATCACTGATGTCATCGACACCGAGGTACCGGCGGTCGCTGCCTGCTCCTGCCTGCGCTCTGCTGGCCCGCAGAACCTCCTCGCAGCTCTCTGTGCCACTGTTTGCTGGTGACAGCGAGGAGCTGTCCCTGCACGCCGAGCGGTGTTTGCTGTGCCAGCGGTCGCAGCGTCCCGCTGTGCAGCCGCAGCGTGCCCTCTCCAGAGCCATTAGTCAGCTGTCTCTGCAGATAGCCGCAGCACCTTTCTGCTGTCATCTGTTGCAGTCTCCAACAAGTACTTTCTGCCTTCATTCCTAAGCGCTGGCAGATCCCCTTCCCCAGGCTGAAGATTGCTGGCATTGATCTCAGGGAGGTCCTGGCCCCTCAGAAGGTGTCTGAGGTGCAGATGGCCAGGGAGTACCTCTGAGGGAGAAAGACAGCAGCTGTGTGGGTCCAGGACTGACACACAGCCAAGAGCCATGGCTAATGCTGCTGCTTTGGGTTCTGGGATGCTACAGAGGGAGCCCAAAATGGGGATGATGCAAAGAGACAGTTAAGCTTTTCAGTGCAAAATTAATTCCAGACAGGAAGTGATGCTGACCCCAGGCAAGATTTCAAAGGAAGGCCCAGAGAAGGTCAAACCAGCCTTCAGATTAGATGGTGATAGGATGTACTATGGGGTTACTAGCCTTTGTCAACTGACAGGTGCTGAATGGTGAATGACAGGCATTTCTCTACATCAGGAAAAGGCTGGTTTAGCAACAGTCATCTCAGATGTGATAGAGCATGGATATTATTAAATCAGGACAACTTAATGGGCTGTTGTGTTAGGTTATGCCAGAACTAAAACGTGTTCAGTCAGATTGTCGTGGTCCACTTCAAACTGAAATTGAAGCTAATGGAAAAGAGACTAGTACCAAAACAAATAGATCTGTTCCAAATCCAGCCTGAGACAAAGTCTGTACAGCCCTCAGCTCTCAGAGTGAACGTGCAGTGTGACCTGTGGATGGCACATCCACAGCCTGGGGTCATGTGGAGACTGGAGCGTTGGCCCCATGTGGCTGCCTCACACAGACACCAGGAACCTGGAGAGGTAAATCTGAACTTACTGAAGCAGCATGTGCACCCAGCACCCAAGGGAAGATGAGTGCTGAGCTGATGGGAGGTTGGTCCAGTCTCTCAGCTAGGGAAGGGAATTACACACCATTGTGCAAGGAGATGAGGCTGTCCTTGGGTGCCCCTCACTCTTCAACAAGTGCTCCTGTTGCCTCTTCACAGCTCCATGTCCTGTGTGCACAGTGATCAGGGCAGTAAATCAGCTGAGCAGTTTTGTTGTGCTGTGCTCCCCATCTCTTCTTCAATGGCAGATGCAGGACAAGTTATGTGGGGCAGATCAAGTGTGATTTCACTGCCAGTTCCCCTTCCTAGTCATACTTCTGCTGGCTTAAATGGAGCAGAAGTGGCTTTCCTTTAGTGTTCCAATGCAACCATTTTCCTTAATGAGCCTTCAGTGCCAGACTGTGAGGATGGAGCCGGATCTTCTCAGCTGCAGTCTGGTCTTCAGTTGCCTTTACATTTCCCTGTGTGCAGTGTCTGCACCAGGACCCGCACAAGAGTCCTTTTCATGCTGTCTGAGCTGATAAGGGTTGGCTTTAGGACAGTTCTTCTGAGGTTTCTTAAAATACATTTCATGTACCAGTGACTAATGTTTCTCCTCAGCCTTTTATACGCTGCAGCCTGCAGTGCAGAGACCTCGTAGACGAAGCCAAGAAATTCCACCTTCGTCCCGAGCTCCGGAGCCAGATGCAAGGACCCAGGACACGAGCACGTCTGGGTGAGCAGCAGGGAAAAGGACCCTGAGAGGGGCCAGGGCACTGGCAGGTGTTGTGCCAGACACCTTAGTGCCTTGTAATTGTGTTAATGCTCTTCACAGCAGTAACTTGTCATCCCATGGTACCCAGTGGGACAGAGAGCAGCTTCTTTTACAGAGCACAATTTTCTAGCACCAGTGTGGGGAGTAGCTGATTATCTTTAATCCCAGGCCCCTGCTGTGTCCTGAAAAGCAGCTTCCTGAGTTGCTGATGCCTGCAGATACATTTGTCCCAGCATGCAGCTCTGCAAGAACTGTGGGAAGAGCTTCTTCCTGTCTGAAGAGGTAGATATCAGAGTTCAAAATAGAGCTGTGGGGTGAATGAGAGCAGCCTGACAGTGACAGCAAGTTTCCACAGTGAATTGAACAGGGGAGGGTGCAAGGCAGGACATGGAGATGTCCCTCTTCCTCTTCAGAGGTGGGTTGTTTTTTTTTCCCCCAGCCTTGTTAAGGCAAATAAATGATGGTATCTTCCTTTATTTCAGTAACTCCTACCAAGCATGGTCACTGAATTGTTTGGAAAATTCTTGTCTTAGGGCTGTGAGCACTCAAGAGCAACATAAATGTAGGAATGACCTACAGAAGAAGGAAAAGTATTTTAGTGGCTTCTTCTGTCAGACTCTGTGCCATGTCTGTGTCCTGGTGCAGTCCCTGGGCACTGGCATCAGTGCCAGCTTGGACCACTCTTACTGCAAGGAATCCTCCCTGTGTGTTCTCCAGTGCTGCTGCAGGTGTGGTGGAGAGAGACCCCAAAACCCCAAAACGTGGTCTCTTTTAGGGGACAGAGAGCAGTTTAACCACAAAAGGAGGAGGGCAGATTAGGTTTGTCAGACACACCAATCAGACTTTCTGGCCTGAAGGGAATGTTGTTACGCTGTTCCTGCACAGTCCAGGCCTCAGCACATTTTGTGGGAATTCCTATGCCAGTTTTAAAGACCTGCACTTCAGCTCAGCCTGTCACTGGCATCGGCCTTCCAGTGTCTGAAGGAATCTACAGCAAAGCCAGAAAGGGACTCTTCGTCAGAAACTGCAGCAGTGGGACAATGGGGAATGGTTGCACACTGAAAGAGGGGAAATCTAGGGAAGAAATTCTCCCCTGTGAGGGTGCTATGACCCTGGCACAGGGTGCCCAGGGCAGGTGTGCCTGCTCTATCCCTGGAAGTGTCCAAGGCCAGGCTGGACAGAGCTTGAAGCAACCTGGGTTAGTGCAAATTGTCCCTGAACATGGCAGGGGGTGGAGTGACATGGCATTAAAGTCCTTTCCAACACAAACCTTTTTGTGATTCTATGATTTTAGAAAAGTGCATTTCCTTTTATTCTTAGTTGAAATGCATCACCTGATTAAAAAAGACATTAAAAACCTGTTTTATTCTCCAATTGTACAGGTTAAAAATGCACATTATTGCTGAGGTTCATCCTTTAGATTCAGCCCTAGCTGGTTTAATTGATTCCCTACCATCTGATATCAGCAATGTGTCACTTACAAACTATGATCAAGGAGTGTTTTAACTTTGCTTGGGAGGAACTGAAGTGATTGCTCTTTTAGCTGCATTACCAAAAAAGAGGCTTTCCAGGATGTTGGAGCTCTTATGTATCCTTCCCAGTTATTTTTATCTTATTCTTCATCTGATGTGGCAGCTTTTCTGCTTTGTGACAGACAAAGTCTTGTTAAATGTTTGTTGTTTGGTGTTCAGTCCTTGTGCAATGAAAGGCTTGACAGTCCTAAATTCCAGTGATTAAACTCCCTGTTCCAGAAAGGGCCCAGGGAGTCGAGAGGATGCTGAGTTGTTCTAAACTCGAGACAGAAGCCTGCTTCCAGGCAGTGATTAGAGGGGAAGTTACAAATCTCCAGGTCACAGCTGTTATTAACAGTCGTGGAGGAAATAAGAAAAATTCAGAGAATTCATCTCTGAGAAAAGAAAGTAGAGGGAAGGCAATTTTGAAATAAAATACGCAAGATTTAAGAGACAATTCCTTGGAAAAAAATTAATTAGTTTTCCAAGTTTCAGATGGCCTGACTTGTTTCTCAGTTACATGGTGAACAAAGTCCCTTAAATCAGGTCTGGATGTCACTTGAAACCAAGAGAAGACTTTGTGTTGTGAGGAGGCTGCAAGGGAGCAGCCATTCTACAGATTCCATGGGGTGGTGAGAGGTTTGGGCAAAACAGTGGAAAGGATATAAAAGGAGGCATAAAGGAATGAACTTCAGCACCTGTCTGAGGCAGCTTGTCTTCTCAAAGTGCCTCTGATGTTAGGAGAAACAGCTCTCCAGCAGCCAGCTCCTGACACCTCAGTCAGTCGTCTGCCACATGCTCTGAAGAGTTTCTCCTTTCTCTTCCTTGCTGAGCACAAAGAGAGTGTGACTGCCTGAGCCAGGTTAGGTCCCTTCTCCAGAGCCGAGACAAAAACAGGGATTTAGAGGCAGCTTTGTGCCAGGGAAGGCTCAGAGTTTCTTCAGGTTGTTCCCCTGAGGTGACCCTTTGGTTGTGAAGGGATTGACTTGGCTTTGCTGTCCCTCTGTGCCTCAGGAGCTAACGAGGTGCTGCTCGTGATCGGCGGCTTCGGCAGCCAGCAGTCCCCCATTGATGTGGTGGAGAAATACGACCCCAAGACCCAGGAGTGGAGCTTCCTGCCGGTAAGGGACTGGTTCTGTCCCCCACTGGGCTCACCAGGCTGCGGGCAAACACTGATCCTGCAGCACCAGCTGAATAACAGTCTGCTTGGGCTGTCCTGTGCAATCTGCTGAGGATTTCTGACAGAAATTCTTCAGAGATTCCCATGGTGAATGCTGAAACCCCTTCAGCTCGCCGAGTGACTGAGGGAGGGGGGGTTGTTGTCATAGACCTGATCAGCTGAGCCTGCAGAGACCCACATCTTGGTTGTGGGAGTGAGAACTATCATGTTTCTTAGTGAAGGGGTGGTAAGCTTTAAGGTTAGTGATGATAATTGGAATGTCAATAGGAACAGTGTAATCAGTGCAGTCTTCAGGCTGCTGCGTGATCCCACTGCTTGCAGTGTTTTGGAGTATAATGGGAAAAGAGAATTCCTGCACTGAGGAGTATTTCTACCCAAATTAAAATCGCCTTTATCTGTGTGAAATGGTGGAGAACTGCCTCTGCTTTAATATCACCACTCGGGGCAGACTCAGTATCACGTGGCGTTCCAAAATTCTGATCTTTTTTGGAGGCTAAAAGCTTCATCAAATCAGAGTCCCCACTTTTTCCCATTACCGGTGTCTGCAGGAGCCAGTGGGAGGCTAACAAAACGTCCCAAATGCATCAAAGATTATGCAGCAGCACAGGATAAATGACACTTAGTGCGAAATACTTGAGTGCAGAGAGACACGGCCCTAAGAAGAGAGCATGGCAGGAGGAGGCAGGCACAGTCACTCAGGCTGTGTCCTTTAATTGCATAGTGCTGCCTGCTCTGGGGCAGGGGGCCATTTCCCAAAGGAGCAGCAGAAGAGGGTGGAAGAGCAGTGGTTGGTCTCCATGCCCAGTGTCGTTTCTGTCTTTGACCTTGGTGTTGCTTTGCTGTCTCAGAGCATCACCCGCAAGCGGCGATACGTGGCCACGGTGTCCCTGCACGACCGCATCTACGTCATCGGGGGCTACGACGGGCGCTCCCGCCTCAGCTCCGTGGAGTGCCTGGATTACACATCAGACGAGGATGGCATCTGGTACTCCGTGGCTCCCATGAACGTGCGGCGAGGGCTGGCGGGAGCCACGACCCTCGGAGGTACGTCCTGGTCGCTGCCGGGGCAGATCGGCCTCTTCAGCTCTGGCCTGGGATGCCCTGAGCTGGTATGTGAAGAGTGGGCTGGCTCTGGGGGAGGAGGGGAGCCTGAGATTCTGCCTTCTCATCACCGGGATGCAGAAATGGAAATCTTGCCCACATCTCCTGAGAGGAGCTCTGCCTCCGCTGTCTTCCTGCAGCACGTATCCGTGAGCTGGGGGAAAGGGGCTCTGTGAGAGATTATGGAGTGGGAAGCTCTGAGGGTGGTGACAGTGTTGGACAACACTGAGCACGGGACAGAGTACAGCTGTGACATCCAGCACTGGAGTGACTGGGACATCTGCAGGGAAGGAGTGAGGACTTTGGGGAGGCACTGACATGATGCTCACCAGGGGCAGGTTTGGGGTTTGGGCATGGCAGTGTTTCAGTGGTTCTGCAGCATGAAAAAACATAGCCGGACTCTGTGTGTTCTCTTTCATCCATCAGCAAGAAGCAGATTTAAAGGCCAGATGGGCTTGTGTTTGTTTGTAGGGCCTGTGAGCCAGGCTGAGGAGCCTGGGTTCATCTTGCCTCCCAGTGTGCCACGGTCTGTTTTCTGTCCATGGTTTGCAGTCCATGTTGTAGCTTTGGCCTGTGTGTGAGGGCCCTGGTGCTCCATGTGCATGGCTGACTGGCTGTGTCCCACCTCTGTCACTGCAGACATGATCTACGTTTCGGGTGGCTTCGATGGGAGCCGCCGTCACACCAGCATGGAGCGCTACGACCCCAACATCGACCAGTGGAGCATGCTGGGGGACATGCAGACAGCACGGGAGGGAGCGGGGCTCGTGGTCGCCAATGGAGTGATCTACTGCCTGGGTAGGTACCCTCAGCACCTCTGGCAGCTGTGCAAAGCCTGCCTTTTTACCCAAGTGACCATTCAAGTGGTGCCTGAGCAGCACCAAGCTGTCACATCAGTGTTAGAAGCGGTTTACCCTCACAGGGCACTCACAATTGTGTCAGGAAGTGCTTCCTGACCTCACTGTTCCCATCACAATGGCTTGGACTGCAGCTGCCACATACTTCAGAGAATGCTGCACGGTGCAAATAACACTGCATTTGAGGGATGGCAGAAGCGTAGAAGATAAGCAATGCCAGCTGAGGCTTTGTGTGACCTGGGCAGCATCGAAATGCCCAGAGATTCAGCAGGTAGCCATGGGACAGGGGGTGCACCTGCACCACACAAAGCAATGGTGGCTGCAGTGCTCCAGAAGTGTATCCTGAGCAGTTTGTTCTCCAGCTTCTTGCTGTAGCACTCATTTCAGTTTCAGAGCACCACACCTGTGGATACAGTGAGATTGCCAGAGGACAAAGCACTCTGAAGCTTGTTCTGTGCGTCTCCTTCTAGGCCCCAGAAAAGGCAGGCCCAGCGTTGCACCCATGTCTGTTGCAGTCCTGTTCCTGGGGAGTCACAGATCTTAGGCCCTGGTTTCATAGAACCACTGAGTGGTTTGGGTTGGAAGGGATTTAGTCTCATTCCACCCCCTGCCTGGTCACTAGACCAGGTTACTCCAAGCCCTGCCCAACCTGGCCTTGAATCTGGCCATAAACCAACCACGTTTATTCCTCTTCCTCATGCTCACCCGGGGTGGACAGTAGCACACTGCTCCTTTGCTGGGGCCGCCTGGGATTTTAGTATTGGCTTGTGTAACAGCTCTTGAGAGATCCCAGCCCACACCTTTCAGCCTCGTGCAGCTGCAGCACAGACCTGGGAGCTGCACATCTGCAATCTGCAGGGCTGCACCAGCAGTGGCCTCTGTGCTCAGAGGCAGCTCCATGGGGCTGGCCTGGTTTGCTGGTTTGGGGAGGTGATGCTCTCCCACGTGGCCCAGTGCAGTGTGGGGGCAGAGCTGGCTCTGGGCCGGCTGCAGGATCCTCTGCCCCACCGGGGTGGGCTGTGCTGGTGGCAGTGCCACCCTGTGCCCGGGGCCCACCAGGCGTGGCTCTGCTCTCTGCACAGACAGCATTCTCCCCAGGTCAGCCCCATGGTTTGCTCCTGTGTTTTGTTTCAGGGGGTTACGATGGGCTGAACATCCTGAATTCTGTCGAGAGGTATGACCCCCACACTGGACACTGGACAAATGTCACTCCTATGGCCACCAAGCGCTCAGGTAAGAGCCCACAGTGCCTTGAGGTCAGCGTGTCTCCTGCTGCACCGAGGGAGCAGTCACTGCTGGTGTGTTCTGCTGCCCTGGAGGATGTGCTGGCCCCAGTGGGTGGGTTGGCTTTGAGAAAGGATGATTCTACTGGCTTGAGTTCCCAAGAGATGTACTTATTTTCACGTGCCTCTATTCCATACCAAGGTGTGTGTAGAGGAATGTAGTGGCAGGGTTACAAGTTACAGGGAGGGAGATGAGATGCTGTGTGATTTCCACAACTGGGAATGATGCATGGCATGGAGAGGAGCTCCCAAACTGACCCCAGTACTGGGTCAGTGCTTGGCAGCTGCACAGGACACGGTGAAGGCAGATGTGCCCTGCCAGGCTGCTCCTTCACCTGAGCCCTGCTCTGGGGCAGCACTGCCAGAGCAGTGTCACTCAGCACTGGGCTTACACAAACGGTGCAGTCACACAATAATTATCCCCCACCAACTTGTCTCTCTGCCTGCTGTTCTATCCCAGCTTTAAGTTGGCAGTTGTATCTAGGACAAAAATACAGTTAAAATCCTACTTTCGGAGTATCTTTCTGTTTAAGCTCTCCTTCGTTTCTCAGAGGAGTTGTTGTGGGGCTCCTGTAGCTCCTGTGTGCCCAGGTGTTTTGACCACCTGCTCTTGCCGTGTTCCTCAGGCCTCCTGCCCTCCAGGCTGTGCTGATGGGCTGTCCAGGCCCTGCCTGTGCCTCCACACCTGTGTGGCTCCTACAGTTACGTGCTTACCCTCTTCCAAATCCCTTCTGAAGTTGCTTTTTCTTTGCTTCTTTCAATAACCTCACAGTCAGCCTGGGCAGCGCTGCTCCCTGTGATCCCTGTGCAGTGTTCCTGCTTAGGGACAAGTGCTACATACTCAGTAGAACTGGGCTCTGTTCCAAAAACAATTCAGCTTTCTTGTGCCTGCAGTGGCATTCACCAAAACCTAAATCTTTAAATATATATTCTTGTGACAGGGATATTCCTGTTAAGTGTTGGTTTATCTGCCAAGAATGGATTTGATTTAGGAGCTGGGCACATTCCACATCTAGGAAAGCCATACAAATAAAACACAGGATAAAATCTGTAGTTTTTCCTAGGTCAGAGACACCGTGTGAGACCAGTCCATGAATCTCTAGGAAGCTTGAGGATCAGATGGCTTTCTGGAGGGTCTGCTTTGGGCTCCAGAGAAGGCTGACTTTGGACAAGACCAAAATCAGAGTTCGAGGGAAAGCTTTCAATAATGGGCATTTCCCAGGTCTGTGCTCCCCACAGGAGCTGGAGGCTTTAGTAGCTGTGCCTTGGCTGCAGCATGAGCTCCTTGGTGCCACAAGCCAGCAGGAACCTGGTGCTGCTCTTGACCCCAGCACTGGCTCACCCAGTTCCTTCCTTGGCACTGTGACCTGGAGCACTGAGATCTGTAACGTGGGTGTGCCCAAGGGCTCTTTTTTTGCCCAAGTTTTTGTGCTGTCACTCTGGTGCTAACACCCCTAACTACTCACACCTTAGGTACTTGCAGCCTTCATCCTGGTGGCAGTTAAGTCCATCCTGGTGACCTTGGACCCTGCAGGACTTCTTTTGCCCCAAAAAACCCTCTAAGAGTCATCCCTGTGCAGATCTTTGAATTTCAAGACCAGAACTAAGAGTTATCTTGGCTTTATTGGCAGAGATCGTTTCCTCCTTGTTTCTTTTCACCTCTTAGGACAGATTCAGGAGGGAGAAGACTTCTCAGAGACCTTGGCCATATTGCATTGCTGGACCTGATTTCCCTTGGTTTGGGATTAGGCCTTGGTTTGGTCTCTTCAGCCAAAGCTCCTGGAGAGCGCACTGGGCCAACCTGGCCATTCCCAGCTGTTCTGGTGCTCTCAGCAAGGACAGACAGGATGTGTTTAGTGGAGCAGAAAGTCTCTTATACCCTGTTTGTAAAGAGACAGTTCCATGCCCTCGAACTGCAGGGAAGCTGCCTCATTTGCTTCAGGATATTCATTAGTGCAAGAGTTCCATGTTGGGGGTGACAGCCTGACAGAGCTGACTGTGTTCCCAGCTGCAGGAGCCCACTGAGTGCCTGGTAACGTCACCGTGTCCTCCAGCGCTGCCAAGGAGGAACCAAGGCTGGTGGGGGTTATTTGCTGCCGGTTTCATAAATTCCCAGTTGGAGCAGCATATTATTGTCTGCTTTCACTGTGAGAACACCTGTTCAGGCAGCTGCTCCAGCCACCTCTGCCTCTGCAACAGTGTAGAAACCAGTTTTCGTTTTGTCTTCCAGAGAAGTAATGTCAGGGAAATCCCTCCTCCAGCTTTGCATGGAGCAGTGTGCAGCTACTCTCCAGGCCACAGCCAGGAGCTGAGTGACACCAGGGAATCAGAAGCACCAGAGGAACCTGTCTCTGTGCTGACAGTCCCAGCCAGCTGCCTGCCAGCAGAGCGGGCCTGGTGCTGCTCTGCTCACACACCTGTGGTCAGGTGTCAGCCCAGGTAAACCTCTTGTGCTGCTGTGCTGCCTAGGCCCCCCATGCCAGAGTCAAGAGAGCGAGATGTTTTCATGTGTCATATAGGAGACAACAACAGGAGACGCGGTTATCAGCTCTTTGGGGGAGGCACAAGCATAAAAAATATCCTGTGAAAAGAGGGGAATTCACCCGTTCATCCCTGTGACAGCGAGCCCGGCGCTGCTGGGGTCACCCCTGGGTGTGACTGTGCCACCTTCTCTCCTCAGGGGCTGGCGTGGCTCTGCTCAATGACCACATTTACGTGGTGGGTGGGTTCGACGGCACGGCGCACCTCTCCTCGGTGGAGGCCTACAACATCCGCACCGACTCGTGGACCACGGTGACCAGCATGACCACGCCGCGCTGCTACGTGGGGGCCACGGTGCTGCGGGGCCGGCTCTACGCCATCGCCGGGTAAGCGCAGGGCTCCTGCAGCTCCGGGTGTGCAGCAGGTGACCTGAGGGGACGCGGCTGCTCTCCCTTCCGCGGGGCCTCTCCTCTGTAGAGGACACACCCACCGGTGTGCCCGCCCAAAGCAGGCAGCACAAAGGTCCAGGGCCCGGGCAGGCGGGAGAGCGGCAGCAGACAGCGATGTCAGCCTGATGTAGCGGTTCGAATTTGGGCTGTTCTGCTGTCTGCAGCTGTCCAGCCTCCCAGGAAGAGCTCTGAATGCCTCAGGCTCTTCCTTCAGTCCTTCATTTGTAACTTTCTGTGCTGGCAGGTACGATGGTAACTCGCTGCTGAGCAGCATCGAGTGCTACGATCCCATCATTGACAGCTGGGAAGTGGTCACCTCCCTGGGGATGCAGCGCTGCGACGCCGGAGTCTGCGTCCTTCGGGAGAAGTGATCGGGAGGGAGCTCACAAAGAAAAACATTCTAAAAAGTCTCAGCTGGAGGAAGAGTCCCAAATGATTTGCAGTGACTGTTCTTGAGAGTTGTGGATGCTGTGGGAATAGGCACCAGAACAGCAGCTTTCTGTGCTGCTTGTGACTAGAGCATGTGCATAACTGTGTGATCTCAGCAGTCATTTGAAATCAGGGGCTCTGTGGGAAGCTGGAGGAAGAGGAGGAATGGGTCAGGAGAAGCTGCGCTCTCTGCTGTTCCTGTGGCTCAGTCTGTGGGCAGAGCAGTTGCCCCAGCCTGGTCTCAGGCAGGCCGGTGACCCCTCCCAAGGACATGTACATACCCCTGGGTCACCTCTTCAGCCACCTCGGGTCGCTCTCAGCCGTGTGGATGTGTGAGGGTGAGTCCAGCTGCTCTTACGTTCCAGCTTCCAATCATAGTGTACGTACTGAATGTTCCATCGTGCTCCCTGAGCGCGCCTGGGCGCAGAGCCGGGCTGGGCGATGCGTGTGAGGGGCCTGCGCTGTCACTGTGTCTGCAGGGTCCTCGCAGGGCTGCGCACAAAGGAGTCGCAGGTCAAAGCTGTCAGCTGCTGTGATGCAGAGCCTGAGGCCACAGGGGCAGAGGGCAGGGGAGGAGCTCATCGCCTGCCACAAAAGCGTCTGCAGTGTTTGTGCTCTTGACCCGGTGCTCAGCAAGGTTCATCACATCGTGTTTCTCAAAAAGCTTGACAGCTCCAGCTGCAGGCGATGCGTGGCACTGGGAGCTTGGCCGTGCCCGTGCCCCACCCTGTGAGGAGGTCACCTGAGCCGAGGCCAGGAGAGTAGGGACACAGTGGCTGCTGCCCACCGAGGTCCTGCTGGGTTCACTGGGGTCACTGGGGTTTGTCCCCACACAGACCTGAGCCCAGCACACCCAAGGCAGCATTTCCCTCGTTCATTGTGTTGGTTTTCCTTTTATCAAGGATTTTTCTGCTTCCAGGGCTGTTCCAGAGTGACATCCAGGATTCTGTTTCACCCTTTGTTCCCAGCTGTTTATTCCCCTGTCTCATAATTCCACATCCCATGACACTTGCTATCCCTGGCCTGCCCCACGAGCCCGGCTGAGGCTCACAGCAGCTCCTGGAGCGCTCCCTGCTCAGCATGTCCTTCCTCACTGCGTTCCTGGGAGCACGGGCTCCCCTCTGCCATCAGCTTGGCCCCGCAGTGCCTGGGCTCCATGTAGTGCTGCTCGTTGAGCTTCCTGCTGACTCCTTGCTTGGGGACAGGGTGGGATCAGGGACATGGTAGCATGACCTAATTATGCACTTTCAGCCAATGCTCTGACCTTCTGCGTTCGTTTCTATCACACGAGTGTTCTGTGGTTTTGTTTCCTATGTTTATTTTTTAATGAAAGTATAAAGAATAAAATATTTCCTGAGCCAGTATGAGTTTAGCTTTTGTTCCCTACCTTCCAGACGTATTTTTGACTACTATGTGAAGGGTTTGTGCAAACCCTGTTAGGCAGGCAGCTACCCTCAGGTGTGTCTCTGCCCTGCAGCTTCCGCCCAGTAGTGAAAAACAACTGCTCCAACTGTGAGATGAGTGGCACAGAGAGCAGCCAGGCCTGGAGGACTCCCTAAGGAGGGAATTTCTTACAAGGTCTGTTGGAGAAGAGTATGGCAGGAGAGAGGAGGAAAAGACTGTGATTACAGTCAACAGCAATAATAAATCATCAGGGGCTGAACGTGAGCCCAGGTGTGCACAGGTGGCCAGGGAGGCCAGTGACACCTGGCTTGTAGCAGCCATGGTGTGACCAGCAGGACTGGTGACCATCCCTCTGTGCTGGGCACTGCTGAGGTCACACCTCCAGTCTGGGGGCAGTCTTGGGACCCTCGCAAGAAGAAAGACATCGAGGGGCTGGAGCGTGTCCAGAGAAGGGAACAGAGCTGAGGAAGGGTCTGGAGCGCCAGGAGGGGCTGGGGGAGCTGGGAAAGGGCTGAGCCTGGAGAAAAGGAGGCTCAGGGGGAACCTTGTGGCTCTGCACAACTCCTGACAGGAGGGGACAGCCGGGGGGGTCGGGCTGTGCTCCCAGGGAACAGGGACAGGAGGAGAGGGAACGGCCTCAGGCTGAGCCAGGGGAGGTTCAGGTTGGAAACTGGGGAAAAATTCTTCTGTGAAGGGGTGGTCAGGCCCTGGCACAGCTGCCCAAGGCACTGGTAGAGTCACCATCCCTGGAAAGGTTCAGAAGATGTGTGGGTGTGGCCCCTGAGGACATGGTTTCATGGTGAACATGGCAGTGCTGGGGGAGTGGTTGGACTCAATGATCTTATAGGCCTTTTCCAAATTAAACAATTCCATAAATCTAACACTGTTACAGTAGAGCTGCAGTTGCAAAAAATTGCAGTTCCTTTATCCGCCATGAGCGTGTGGGATGAGTGGAGCCCAGCATTAATTCATCTGTCCATATACAAAACACAAATTCTGTTGATTTCAGGGCCAACTGCAGCATTCTGCCCCAGGAGCCTTTGCTCCAAACCCTCTGCCTGGTGCCCCCATAAACAGCTCACCGCTCACTCCAGATGTTCAGGAGCCTCTCCTGACACCTGTCCCCCAAACTGCTCTATCATTCTTCAGCCAGTAGGAAGTGGGGAAGCAAAGAAGGGAACAGGCCCCCTTTGGGGAGTGCAGCACTCACTAGGAAGCACTCACTGGTCCCATACATGGATCTGTCCTGCCTGTGCCCCTCTGACACCTGCAGGGAGACAGGCAGTGCAGGGGGAGTTTCTAGGCTCTGACAGTGACCCTGGAGCTGCCAGCAGCTCCTCTCCCTTCCCTGATGAGCCCTGCTCTCCTGCAAAGGGCTCGGGGGAATTCAGCTCCAAAAGCAGCGTGTCCAGGGTGTGGCTGGGCAGAAACTCAGCAGCTGGGCAGATTGGAGCAGCAGCATCAGAACTGGGGCACAGCAGGATGTGACCCCATGAGAGTGGCCAGCAGACCCATCCCTGCCTTTCCAGGGCAGGATGTACTGAAGGGTTTGAAGAGGAGCTGGTGTTTCCAGGGAGGTAATGCACGATATAAATCTTCAAAATGCTCTGTGTTGGTGCTGGGGATGAGAAAATGTACAGGCTCCTGCTGAAAGCAAAACAAAGGGACAAAATGTTCTGCTTGGGAGGAAGCTGGTATCAATTCTCCCTGGCCAGCAAGAGTGAGGCTTTGCTTCGTGAATAATCCAGCAGAAAATGCTAAAAGGCAGAACTAAGAGTGAGTTCTCAACAGAGAAAGCTCCCACCCAAGACTCAAGAATTAGCCAAAGAACCTACTAGTGGGTTTATTTACCTCTTGAATTGTTCACAAGGACTGTGACAAGCACTCCAGCCACCAGCCCTGACCAACCAGCCCAGCCCAGCAGCAGCCTTGTGCCACAAGCTGGAGACATCAGGGTGCTGCTGTGCCACTCAGGGTTTATGGGCTGTGCCCCATCTCTCCTTAATGTGACGAGGTGAGAGCAATGCAGCACTGACAGATGTGCATTTGCATCCTGCAGCAGCCTCCCCAGGGCAGGCACAGGGCTCACCTTCCTCCCCCCTCCATCTGGCTGGGATCTCATCCCTCACAGGCTGGGTTACCCCAAAATGAGGATGTGCACACGTGGTGCCACAAGAAAAGCCTTACAAAGTTGTCACTTCATGTCCTGCCACAGATTGGGAGGGAAAGGCCTCCCCCAGTGACCCTCCTGCAGCAGATGTGTGGGCAGGGGAGCTCTCCTGGCTGCTCTGGGGGCACGAGTGACCCATGGGGAGGCTCTGAAGCTCTGGAGAGAGAGAAGTGACACTGAAGTGGACTGTCCCTGCTCGGGTGCCTCTGGGGCAGCTGGAGTCAGCTCCCAGGGCAGAGATGGATTTGGACTCCCAGGAATGTCCTGGGTGTTTTTCTCAAAGTGATGTTGACACCTACATGAGGAAAGAACTCACAGAATCAAGGGATAATTGTACGTGGGAAGGGTAAGCTGGTGGGCCATGATCCTGCCTGAAGGAGATCCAGTTTGGATCAGGTTCTGTTGAGTCCAGACTATCTCCAGGAATGGGAATTCTGTGACTCCCCTGAGCCTCCGGACAGGTGGCTCTGGCTGTGGGACAGGACTGAACCCTGTCACCTTCCCGTGGCTGGTTTGTGCCTGGCTCAGGGCACTGGGTGCCCCAGGGCGGCTCAGGGGGCACCGCTGAGCTCCAGAGCTCCTCACAGCCCGCTCCCCTCTGCTGAGCTCCAGAGCTCCTCACACCCCGCTCCCCTCTGCTGAGCTCCAGAGCTCCTCACACCCCGCTCCCCTCTGCTGAGCTCCACAGCTCCTCACACCCTGCTCCCCTCTGCTGAGCTCCAGAGCTCCTCACACCCTGCTCCCCTCTGCTGAGCTCCAGAGCTCCTCAAACCCCGCTCCCCTCTGCTCTGGCTCCACAGCTCCTCAAACCCCGCTCCCCTCTGCTGAGCTCCAGAGCTCCTCAAACCCCGCTCCCCTCTGCTGAGCTCCAGAGCTCCTCACACCCTGCTCCCCTCTGCTCTGGCTCCACAGCTCCTCAAACCCCGCTCCCCTCTGCTGAGCTCCACAGCTCCTCACAGCCCGCTCCCCTCTGCTGAGCTCCAGAGCTCCTCACACCCTGCTCCCCTCTGCTCTGGCTCCCCACACACACCCAGACACGGCTCAGGAGCTCAAACGCCCCAAACACTGCCCCTGCCTTAGAAACACCTGCACAGGTCACAGGAGAGTGGGGTGATGTCTCCCAGTGACACTCACACCCCAGCATTGCCCAGGGCTGGAGCCTGAGCGAGCAGCTGGATTGCTGCTGAAATCCTCTACCTTCCTCGAATAGCAGCTCCCATTTCTGGCTTCTCCTCAGGGTTCTTGGCAACAGTTATGAGTGAGGCAGCAGGAGGATGGGGCACGTTTACACCAAATCAGTACTCTTCTGGGATCTGGCCTACCCTCTAAAGAAGCAGTGGCTCAATCAAAAGGCCTCTTTCCATCTTTTCAACACTAACAGAGGGGTGTTAGCAGTACCCAGACCAGCACACAGCCAGAGTGGCTCAAAGGGGCTCAGCGAGGAGCAGGAGGTCCAGCATCAACCAAGCTGCTTCTCCAACCATGAATTCAAGTGTCTCCAGACTCCCATGGCTGGGAAGTGACTGTCCCTGATGGTTCCAGGACAGACAGACTGCACTGCCAGCTCCTGCCGGTCCAGGATCACTGGGGGACCAGAAAATCCCAGACTTGTTTGGATGGGAAGGACCTTGAAACTCATCTCATCCCCCCCTGCCCTGGGCAGGGACACTTTCCACCATCCCAGGGTGCTCCAAGCCCCATCCAGCCCGGCCTTGGACTCCTCCAGGGAGGCAGGGGCAGCCCATGCCAGGGCAGGATTCCCAGCCCAGGATTCCCAGGGCAGGATGCCCAGGGCTGTATTCCCAGCCCAGCACTCCCATTCCATCATTCCCATTCCAGCATTCCCATTTCAGCACTCCCAGCCCAGCACTCCCATTCCAGCATTCCCATTGCTGCACTCCCATTCCAGCATTCCCATTGCTGCATTCCCATCCCACCATTCCCATTCCCATCCCACCATTCCCATCCCACCATTCCCATTCCCATCCACCATTCCCATTCCCATCCCACCATTCCCATTCCATTCCCATTCCCATCCCACCATTCCCATTCCCATTCCCATCCCACCATTCCCATTCCCATTCCCATTCCCATTCCCATTCCCATTTCCCATTCCCATTCCCATTCCCATCCCACCATTCCCATTCCCATTCCCACTCCCATCCCATTCCCATTCCCATTCCCATTCCCATTCCCATCCCACCATTCCCATTCCCATTCCCATTCCTATTTCCATTTCCCATTCCCATTCCCATTCCCATTCCCATCCCACTATTCCCATTCCCATTCCCATTCCTATTCCCATCCCACTATTCCCATTCCCATTCCCATCCCACTATTCCCATTCCCATTCCCATTCCTATTCCCATCCCACTATTCCCATTCCCATTCCCATTCCCATTCCCATTCCCATTCCCATCCCCCATTCCCATTCCCATTCCCATCCCACCATTCCCATTCCCATTCCCATCCCACCATTCCCATTCCCATTCCCATCCCACCATTTCCCATTCCCATTCCCATTCCCATTCCCATTCCCATTCCCATTCCCATTCCCATCCCACCATTCCCATTCCCATTCCCATTCCCATTCCCATTCCCATTCCCATCCCACCATTCCCATTCCCATTCCACCATTCCCATCCCACCATTCCCATTCCCATTCCCATCCCAACCCATTCCCATTCCCATCCCACCATTCCCATTCCCATTCCCATTCCCATTCCCATTCCCATTCCCACTCCCATTCCCATTCCCACTCCCATTTCCCATTCCCATTCCCATTCCCATTCCCATTCCCATCCCACCATTCCCATTCCCATTCCCATCCCACTATTCCCATTCCCATTCCCACTCCCATTCCCATTCCCACTCCCATTCCCATTCCCATTCCCATTCCCATTCCCATTCCCATTCCCATCCCACCATTCCCATTCCCATTCCCATTCCCATTCCCATTCCCATTCCCATTCCCATTCCCATCCCACCATTCCCATTCCCATCCCACTATTCCCATTCCCATTCCCATTCCCATTCCCATTCCCATCCCACTATTCCCATTCCCATTCCCATTCCCATTCCCAGCCCGGCTCTCCCGGACGCTCCCGAGCAATGGGAGCGGGGCGGGGCCATCACAGCGGGGGCGGGGCGCTCCAATGACGTCACCAGGACGCTCGGGCTGACGTCACGCCGCCGGCCCCGCCCCTGGCCATGGCGGCGCCGTGCGCGGAGATGGAGCCGGCGGCGCCTCCTCCGTCCCCCCCCGCTCCTCCCGCGGCCGCGCCGGGCTCGGCCGGGCTCGTGTGCGCGCAGGGCCGCAACCTGCGGGCCGTGCTGTGCCAGCGCTGCGGCTCCCGGGTGCTGCTGCCCGGCGCCGCCACCTTCGCCCGCCGTGAGGTACCGGGGGGTTCGGGGGGGGTGCGGGCGGTGCCGGCCGGGCGGTGACGGCCCCGTGTCTCCGCAGCTCCTCCTGCCCGCCATGAGGAAGAAGGCGGCGGCGGCGGCGGCGGCGGGCGGCGGCGGGGACGTGCTGCGGGAGCACTGGCTGGTGCGCGACATGTTCTCCTTCGAGAACGTGGGATTCACGCGCGACGTGGGCAACGTCAAGTTCCTGGTGTGCGCCGACTGCGAGGCGGGGCCCATCGGCTGGCACTGCCTCGACGACAAGGACAGCTTCTACGTGGCGCTGGAGCGCGTGGCCCACGAGTGACGCCGGCCCCGCGCTGGGAGCCGGGCCCTGACCACGGCTGGTCACCGCAGAGCCTGGCTGGCCGCAGCTTGCCTGCTCCCCGCTGTGACTGACCCGCGGCCCGACCCGGCACCCCGCTTCCCAGATCCACAGGCTGACCGGCGCCAGGAATTGCAGCCCGGGCACTCCAGCCGGCTCCTCGCCCGCGCCCACAAGGGAAAAGTGTTGGTGGTGGGAGGGTCTCTGTAGCCTGCAGGGACAGCTCACCCTGACATTTTTGCTCCCCAGCCTGATCTGCACCGGTCTGGCTGTTCTGCTGCTTCGCTGGTGGCTGCCGTTGCTCCAGGGGGATGAGGTGTCTCATGCTGATGGCCCTGTGACGCCGTGTGAGTGGGGGCACTGGCACAGGGCTGCAGGAGGACAGGGCTGCTGCGCTGAGTCGTCGTGGCAGCTGAAACTGTCTGACCTGCAGCCAAAGCAGTTCCAGGGTTTAAGGCTGAGTCTTCTGTTGATTTTCAGAAGGAATGTTCACTGCCTCCAGCTCTAACATTTATGTTCTCCAAAACCTCATCCCACCTGGCACCTGAAGTGAGTGTAATGGATTCCAACTAACATGTGCAGTTCTATTAACTGAGTACTTGGGAACAAAACACAGGTAAAATGTGCAGACAGCATAGGCTGATAGAGCAGCAAACAAAGAAAATATGCCAGACCATAGAGATTTCAGGCAGCAAGAGTGAAGAGGTTCCAGCCTGAAAAGGATCTGAATCATTGGACAGGCAGTGCTGAAGCATGTCAGAACATATGTGTTAAACAGTGATGTCAGGAAGGAATTTCTCTTCTGTAAAACCTGGTGGTAAGAGTAATATGGGATATTGTGACCAGTTTTGATTTCTGCCTTTTAAAAGCTGGCCACAAAGCTAATTAAAAATGGACGGAGGGTGCAGCAGCCGTGGTTCTCACTGCATTTATCACTGCTAGTAATCGTGGCCCAGTTCATTCTCCATTGCTAACCCTGTATGAGTGACAGAACAGCTCTCCAGGGATGCTCTGGGGTCCCTGGTGCTGTGCCTCACTGTGGGACACATCCCTGTCCTCTGCTCGTAAGTGAAGGCACAGCTGTCACCATGCTGGGGTGATGGACTTGTTTGTGCCACCAAACTCGAGGTGGGCTGTAGGTGTGCTGCCCCAAGGCTGTGGGAAGAACCTTTCCCTGCCCCTCTAATGAAACAGTTTTGCTGGCAGGGCTCTCTGATGCAGGCACAGCCTCGGATGAGTCTCCCAGAAGAGACATCCTGACAGCAGGAGGGGCAGAAGCAAGTCCCTTCTTCCTGCAGTGCTTGAGCACCTGCACTTCTAAGATTTGGAGACTCTGCCTTAATGTGTGGCCTGTTCTGGGGCTGCTCTGTCAGGAACCTCTGCTGTGGGCAGTCAGGATTTAGCAGGGGAGGGACAGAGGCAGAACTGTGGTCTGGGGACCGAGGGTGTCGCTGGAGCAGGAGGCAAATCCTGTGCTGTGTCCTTGCTAAATGTGTCAGATGGACATTTGTCATGGAAACTGCTTCTTCCCTCCTGCCCTTCCTGCCTCATAGCCCTAAGCCCAAGGACTGCCCAGGGTCATCAAGGAGATGTGCCTCAAAGGGCAAGAGAGCTTCCCCTGGGTTCTGCACAGGCATCACAGAGTGGGGGGATCACGTCACTAATTCCACACTTTGATTTACTGTTGTCTCTTGGGATGTGTGTTCTGGCCTGTGTTACCCCAGTTGCAGTCCGTGTTACTTAAACGTGCTGCGCTGCACAAGCTTCGTTTCGAAGGCGCTGCTGTGCAGAACAGATTGTGGGAATCAGCTTGGCCAGTGCTGAGTAAATGACCTCCAAAAAATGGTCCATGTGGATTCCTGAGTAGTGGGTGGCACTGGGATGGAGCTGGGGGGTGGTGGCAGCTTTCCCAGTCAGTAGAACACCCCTGGAGAGGTGGGAGAGCTGAGGCCAAAGGCCTTCATATCGCAGTGCCAGCAACTGAAACCCACCTCAGCACAGTGCTCAGAGTGCTGTGGGCTCCTGCTCCTCTTTGGTGGGAGAGGGGAGGTGAATCCTCCATGGATCCAGGTGTGCTTTCTGCTGACTCTTAAATATTAAATAGGATCACACAGACTTGAAATGCTAAGAAGAAATGAAGTCTGATGGGAATTCTTGGGAAGAAGCTTTTCTACCATGAGATCTTGGGGGTCATTCAGCCAAAGGTGGGGTCTTGAGTTCCTGCAGCTTGGAGAAACACCCCTGCAGTGCAGGTGGCATGGGCAGAGACCTGGGGCAGGTGATGGGACAGCTGTGCAGTCCAGCTCTCAGTTAGCACCTGGGCTAGTTCATATTCCCAGAGGTGACTGAGAATTTCAGGGGGGTGGGCAGGAAGTGGGGAAAAGGCAGCATTACTGTGTGGAATTTGAGCTCGGGCAGCTCCACTGCGCTGCTAATGGAGCTTTGTGGGAGGAGTGTCCCAGTCAGCAGACGAGGCCTGGGGGAAGAGCAGCTGCTGCTCCACTGGACACATCACCAGGTTTGGGATCTGCTGAAGCTGCACCATTCCTGTGTCAATGAGAGCTAATAAAAATTCACATAGACTCACAAATATTTTCACTACTTTTTATCCAGCACGTTGAAAAACTGTTTTCCAGCTGCCTGCAATAACTCCTAGAAAATAAAGGTAGACAACCCTCAGGCATGGGAAGCACTTACATAGGGCCTGGGAATGCTCATCTTGCAGCCTATCCTCTATCAACACCAAGACAGTGCAGAAACCCTTATTTCCATGTGTAAGTAACTTAAATTTGAAAATGGATTCTTCTATTTAATGTCTGCATAGACTTGACTCCTGAGACCATCTTGTGTTAAGATGTAGCAGTGCCTCCAGAGAGAACAGTAATAAGTCTGCATCTCTTGCTCCAGTCAATCCCTCCAGCAAGGTTCAGGGGAGCAAGTAATAACAATTTTGTCTAATTGTGTCCTGTTGTGGATTTAAGGCATGCCTGGTTTGTATGGGTCAGGTGTTTATATGATATAAATGTGCTTAGGATGGTTAAAAGCAGGCTTTGCTTCACTCTGGCTCTGATATTGGGTTGGGTTCACAGCCCGGAGCCAAGGTCTGGGCTTGGCTGACATTGGCACCTCCTGTAGCTTCACCTCTCTGCTCCCGTTCCCACCCAAACCTCCCCTTGAGCAGCTGCTGAACCCTTTGAATGTTCAATTTGATACCTTAGGTTAAAGCTTCTTTTCTTGGCTGCTGGGCTGACACACAGGAGTTTGGGTGCTGCAGCCTGTGACCTGCTCCAGGGGCAATGGCAGGATGAAGGCCTTCCCCCTTTTTGGCAGCTGCAGGCTGTGACATCAGCTGAGCCCTCGTGGGGAACTGCCACAAGTCATGCCTTGCACAGAGGTCACAATCACACTCTTAGTTCACTAAATTAGTTATATTTCACTGAATCAGGTAAGTTGTGCATGGAGCAGGGGCTGGGGTTCAAGGCTCCCTCTTTCCCAAGCTCTGCAAGTCAGCAAAAGGCCTCGGTGCCTGGGCCTGCCTGGACCTGAGGTCTCTCCTTGATGCCTCGCCTCTTACTAAGGGAATCTTCTGAAGGGCAGTGGTGACAGTGTGGACTTGGAAGCAGTAGCTTGTAGAACTCTGCTGTTTGCTTCCCTGCTGTGTCCTGGGGCTCTCCCATCCAGAGATGCTCCTCATGGAGGAACGCAGCAGGGATGAAAGTGAGATCACTGCTCAGTGTGTCTGTGGGACCTGCTGCCTGTGGGTGTGGAGGGGAATGGCTCAGCAGAGTTCAGAGAAGAGCTGTGGTTGTTGAAAGCAGGGCCAGCTTGGCCAGGGAGGTGATTGTGGTGTTGCCTGTCGTGCACAGCTCACCTTGCTGCATTCCCTAAACCTCTGTTGTGAGCAGGGACCGTCCCATCAGTACAGGCAGTTCTGCAGGGAGGTGTTTGGGGGAACAGGGATTTCTGAAATGTTACGGATTTCCCTGAAGGTCATTTTACATATCTGACATTGCACTCCCTGACAGGAACATAAGTAGGAGAAAAGGAAACAATTGAGATGGAATAGCTTCAGGGTCCTTGGACAACTGGTTCAGGGAAAGCGTCGCTGCCTCCCACAGAGTCAGGTTAATACAGGCCAAACTCCAGAATCACAGAAACACTAAACTACCAAGTATTTTGCCCAAAACCCACCAAGCATGTTGAAGCTGCTTGGGGACACAAAAGGAAACCACAGCAGATGAGTGGAACTGGCCATAAAAATGCAGAGAGAACATGAGGACTTTTATCAAAGCCAGCTTTGTTCTCTTTTAACCAACACTTTTATGCATTTCAGCGTAAATATTGAGTGCTATGAGGCAGCCAGGTCCCTCGGTGCAGCTTTGGTATGAGCACAGCTGGGCCCCTCAGTGACAGTGAGGGGAGAGAAGGGGGAGATGGCAGCCCAGCAATCCAGGTGAGAGCTACTGACCTGTGGGGCTGGATAGGGGAGAGAAGCCAATTTTCACAGGAGTGTGCTTTGGAGTGAGTGCCCCAGCACCTGAAAATTACCCAATCTTACACAAGTGTGCCTGGCTCCCTTCGTGCAGTCCCCAAGGAAGAGTAAGCGGCTTCTGGGGTTGCTGAGGTAACACTTCCATCCTCTGAGGGACGAAGAGTTTCTTGGATCTTTCCTAAAACTGAATCGAGCACAGCCCACAGTCCATCCCCGTGGTTGCTGCGGTTTGGCTTTCAAAGTGCTGCACATGGAACTCTGGGAGAGCTGCAGGGGTGGGAGCACCTGTGAGGGAGGATCTGTCCCTTGAGCATCCCAGGGCCCTTCCCTGGGGGCCTGAGACACAAGTGTTTCAGGGTAATTTGTGTGTCGATGGGATCCGAGTGTCCCCGGGCGAGAGGCTTCGCTGGGAGGATTCCCTCGTGGATGTGTTTGTCCTAGCCTCTCCTCGCTGGGGAAGCAGCAGCGAGTGTGTGTACGCTCAGCTGGGCTTCTGCTCCCCCTTTCGTGTTCCTTATCTCCCAGGAGGCTCTGAATTCCCCGGGGGAAGGCAGACTGTTGCTATAATCGCTGTGCGTGCAGAGGCAGAGTGCTCCTGTCTGCTTGCTGCCGGGAGTCCCCTGTGCCATTGTTCCAGCCCAGCTGGAAGAGATGCCCTGAGAGCAAGGGAAAATGAGCAAAGCCGTGTCAGCACAGGTATCCTTCCCCTCCTCAAGCAGCTGGCTCTGCACACTGCCTGGAATGCTGTGAACAGCAGGCTCTTTCCATGGCAAACAGCCAGACCACAGCTCGATGCAGAATCGCTGGTTAATTTGGAATATCTGGCGCTGGAACATGAGGATGTGGCTCCAAACTTGTTGCCTCGTGCTTTCCTGTTCTGGAGAGCTTGATTTACGCTGCCAGGCCATAGCAGGTCCAAGTGGTTGGCACCAAAAAGGCCAGGACTCAGCAAATAGAACCCAGCTGCCAAAGGGAAAGGGTGCTTGGAGAAAAGAGCAGCTTCAGGCTCTGGAGGGAGGGATCTCCCTTGATTAGGAATACCGAAGTGTGAGGGCTGTAGTTGTCCAGCAGCAGCAATCTAGGGGCTCTGTGTCAGCTCAATCCCTGCTGCAGCCACAGGTGTCCCAGCCTGGCTCTGGTGCCAGTGCTCCACGGGCCCTCATGGTGCCAGCACTGCCCAGGGGGATCTGGTTCCATCCCTTTCCTCAAGGCCTCTGTTAGGATATGGGGATTTCTGTTGGAAACCCAGAATGCTGGCACCAAAAGTGAATGTCTTGCGTGTAGCTGGGTGGTACCTGAGACACAGCTCCTGATTTTGGGAGGGGTGATGCCACCGTGCCCAGTGCTGCACATACTGAGGGCAGCACAACATAACATGCACTTTACTGGGACCGTCTGGCTCACTCCTTGGCAGGATCCCCTCCCTGCCTTCACAGACAGCTTGTGCTGCTGATCCTGCGCAATGTGGTGCGAAATTGGTCTTGACACAAAGGTCAGTGAAAAGAGGCTGTTGCCATGTGCAGCTGCTCCACGAGGCCAGTGCAGTGCAGAGCTGGGTGCACTGGCTGTAGTGCAGTGCACCTGCAAAGCACTTCTGCCTTGTCCACGCATCCCTCTGCAGGTCACTGGAGCACCTGGAGCTCTCCAGCCACGTCAGTGCCTACAGTGCTTCAGCTCCTCAGGGCTAATGGGGACGTGAATGCTCAGCTCTGTCCTGGTGCCCTGCTCTCATCCATCGGTGTCACCATGAGTCCCCTGAGGGTCCCAAATCTGAGACAGTGCACTGAGTTTCTGTTCCTACCTGCTTTACTGGTCAGCAATCCACGGGATTCTCAGTGTCCTGTGTGCACTTTGGGTAGCAAGAACCAACTCAGACCGGTGACACATCCCCCTGCCCTGCCATCTGACCGTCACAGATGGATACAGCCCTGCCAGGGGAGTCTGGACTGAGGATGTGGCGTGGTTTAAGCCCAGCTGGCTGCTAAGCACCAGCACAGCCCCTTATTTCTCCCCCACAGTGTGATGGTGGGAGAAGTGGAAGGTGAAAGTGAGAAAACTGGTGGGTTGACATGAAGACAGTTAAATAATGAAAAAGATTTTTTAAAAAATGTAAGGAGAAAAAACCAACAAAGAGAGGGAAATAGAAACCAAAAAAATTAGGTAATACGAGAAAGCAATTGCTCATCACCAACTGTCCTAAGCCTGGCCAGGCTCCACCATCCCCCCACCCTCTGTTTCAGGGCTGAGCATGGCATCACATGGTCTGGGACATCCCTGTGGTCAGTGGGGGCAGCTGTCCTGGATGTGTCCCCCCAGCTCCTAGTACACCCTTAGCCCAACACTGTTGGGTCAGGGTGAGAGGCAGAACAGCTCCTGACTCAGCAGGAGCTAAATCATCCCTGTGGGATCAGTGCTGTTTTCAAACAGCACCACAAGGTGCTGTGGAGAGCTGTAACTCTGCCCCAGCCCAACCCCGTACAGGATGTGAACCGTTTGCCACACTCACTCACTGCACCACCTCCGACAGGTTCCATCCTCGGAATGGCCACGCAACAGTCGGTACAGATGGGAACTCTGGGAATACCAGTGAGTTGGTACCTGGTGCTGCTGCCTGACCAGCAGGGAGAGGAAAGCTGCACAGCAAGAGAGATCTGGCTTAGTGAGTGATTTTGGGTGCTGACACAAAGGGAATCAGAAAATGGTTGGAAAGGACCTTAAAGCTCATCTTATTTCCACCCCTGCCGTGGGCAGGACACGTTTCACTATCCCAGGCTGCTCCAAGTCCCATCCAGCCTGGCCTTGGACACTTCCAGGGATGGAGCAGCCACAGCTGCTCTGGGCACCCTGTGCCAGGGCCTCAGCACCTTCACAGCGAGGAATTCCTCCCCAGTATCTCACCCATCCCTGCCCTCTGGCAGTGGAAAGCCATTCCCCTTTGTCCTGTTTGTCCTGTCCCTCCAGGCCCTTGTCCAAAGTCCTTCTGCAGCTCTCCTGGAGCCCCTTTAGGCACTGGAAGGAGCTCTAAGGTCTCCCTGGAGCCTTCTCTTCTCCAGGTGAACACCTCCCAGAAAAAGCCAATTAGTTGCCCTAAAAAAGAGACCAATTCTTCTAGCAGGGCAAGACAAGATACAGTTCCAGTATCTAAACCAGAAAGAAGTTAGTGTGGAGAAGACAAAATTTGTAGGCTAGGGGCAGTTTACTGCCAGGTAACAAACTGAACATGGAAGAAGTTCAGGTACCAAAGTCTGGGATCATCTGAGACAGGGGCACTGTCCAGCACAGACACAGCAGCCCAATCCAGAGAGGCCACAGCCCAATCAGTGAGTTGCTCAGGAGGGCTTTGAATTCTAAATTAAAAACAGCTGTACTTGCTAGAGAAGCTGTTTCAGCTTTGACAAATGGCAGGTGGAGGTTTGGTACCGCAGAGCAGTAGGGAAAGGCAGGAAAGCAGCACTGAAAGAGTTTGTGCTGAAGCAATATTTAAAGTGAACAGGGATGGGAGCGGCCTCTGCAATATGGGCTTGCAGAGAACTAAAACATAGGGCAGGTAGTGAAGTCCATGCTTGCAGGAGCAGGATTAAAACAGTTGGATGAAAAAATAATCTAAGATTTAAAAGCAGAGAATGTATTTAAGGTGATTAACCAGGCTCTTATTTAAGGATTACCTCCAAGAAGCCAGGCTAATAACATGGTGAGGTTACAAAGTCAAGTGATCAAAGGAGACAATGCTGATATTAAAATTGCTTATGAAATGTTAATCTGTGTGCAGCACTGCTGCAAGTGCTCCAACAGTCACAGAAGGAACCTCACAAAACAAAAACAGAGCCCATCCCTTTGGGGTTCCCCTCTGGCAACTCAGGCACATCCTGCCACTTAATTGGACACTCCCTGTGGGGGCAGGATCAGGTATAAACAGGGTTTAATCATATAATTAGAGCTACGCCTCCTGCACACGTTCAGGGTCCTGGAGGCCTTCCCTTGTACAAACCACTCTGGCTATGCCTTCTGCACTTGTAATTCCTGTTTTTAAGGATTTTCAGCCCATCTGGAGCAGGACTGTTTACAACAGGAATTAATTCAGTGCTGTGTAGTTGAATAGTTTTCAGCTCTAAATGAAAGAGAGATCTTAGCACGCAGCAAACATTCCCAAAACCCTCATGGAGAATCCATGTCCTCCCATCAAGGTCTGGCCTGAGGTCAGTGGATTAAGCATTCTCCCCAAACTGTTGCTCTGTTTGTTGCAATGCAGCACTTGAGATCAAGTGTGCACGTCTGTGTGATGTGATAGAAGATTGCTGTGGTTTAGAAATTATATTCCCCAATTCAGTGTCTCCACCAAGACTCCCCGAAACCAGATGCCTCTCACTGCTCCCTTTCCCCTCCACCTTCCTGCTCTGGAGATGGGAGAGTCCCTCACTTCCACCTCCCCGCCCTGGTGGCAAAGTGCAGGGTATGGAATAACAACCTGGAACCACCCACACGGCTCCGGGCTCTGCCCCTCATGGCTGCTATGAAAAAAATTCACCTTGTCCTGGCTGAAACCAGGGCGAATGTGCAGCTCGGTGTGAGCAGACGAACATCCCGCTCTGCAGCCAAAGCCCAGCGATGTGCACGGGGCTGTTGCTATCGCTGGTGCATCCTCGGTAGCCGGGAGTGCCTCCACCTGCACATCCCTCTCCTTGCCAGGGCCCTGCCCACACCGCCCTGAGGCACACCAGGACTTGCCTCCTTTTTGTGGCTCTTCAGCTTGCCCAGGAAACAGAAACTGGCTGAACACCCTGTCCTGCTCCAGGGCGATCCTCTGTTCCTTGGATATGGGGCAGGAAGAGGGCTACAGGCAGAGTTGCAGTGGTTTCTGAGTTTGCAGTGGTTTCTGATTTCAACCCAGTCTAGTGAAGAAAGCGTTCCATTCTGGGTGTATTCCAGTATTTCCGTGATGCATTTAGATTAGATCAATATATTCCAGCAGGAAAGGACAGGATGCTGGTTGCAGGACCTGAACGGCCAGATGAGCCTGTCTGGATAGAACGTGATCACAGCTGGGGCTAAACCAACAAAAATCTCAGCATGCAGCACAAAAAGTACTGGTTTTCCTCATTCTTGCTAGCTCAGATTTATGCAACAGTTTTCTTTACCTGCCATACCCTTCCCAGGCTACAAACAAACAAACAAACAAACAAACAAACAAAGCAGCATCTCTGGTTCTCTTCTCCTTCTACCTCTCCAAAAGACTAATGACAGTTCTGATGTTAGGACTGTCCCTCCCCAGCCTCTGCAGAGCTGACAGTGCATTTTGCAACAGCCAAAGGTCAGGGCTTTGCAGCGGGAGCCTCTGTGAAAGTCCACAGCCCTAGGCTGGGTGCCAGACCTGTCAGCTGGAGAAGGGTTAGACCAGATCTGACAAACCCAAGTGAAGTGCACCCAGTGCCTCAAAGGAAGATCAAACCAAAATCAAAATACATGATGGTCCCTGTCAAGACAAAATGGAAGTAACTCCTTGACAACACTAAAACCCACCTGTTCCTGTAGCAGTGCAGGGCTCCAGATCCAAAAGGAGATTCTGTTACCTTCCTGGCCACTGGTGAGGCATTGAGCTACCTGTGAGGAATGGAGCAGGAGCAAACAGACATGGAAAAACCCATCCCCAGATGATAGGTTGGGATAGAAAGTTTAGAAAATACAGGCAGGAATCCTCTATTACAGGGATCACTGAAAGTGGGGAAGAACATCCCAGGGTGTTGAAGAGGTTTTGATGTTACACAACCTCTTCAACAGTTCCCAAGGTATTTGCTGTGGGTCACCTCAAGTGACCTCAGTGGTGAAAGGCTGAGCCAGGGTGACTCTTCTTGTGTAATATGTTCTGTCCTCAGTGATTTCCTCATAGGTACAGTCACCTCAGGATTAAAACACAGAGATCTCAACCCAACCTCTCACCGTCTGCCACAGTACCAAAGGGGCCAGGAGACATCACCAATGTGAAGGGGAACCCAAACTAGCACAACAGCACCAACACTCAGCCCAGCACTATCTGCTGCCATGGCAGCATGTGACACGTGTCCCTGGGATCTGTCCCTGGGATCAGCACGAACCTGGGCCGTTGTTTGCCACAGCCCCACGTTGTGCACAGGTCAGGGGATCAGTCCCTGTTTGGGAGGAACCTTCCCACCTCTCCCTTAGGAGAGCCCTGAGTTGCCAAAACAATCCCATCCCCTGGGAAGGGGCTGTGAATGTTCAACCGTGTCACACCATCCCTGCCTCTGACACTCAGCCCTGGCCCTGACCCCAGCCATGGGAGTGTCAGGTACTGTTTCATCTGACCTGACCAAGAGGAAACTGCATGCTCATTTTGGGAAAAGGGAGGAGGAAACAACAGAAGTGAAGGAGCTGTACCTGTGTCTGTAGCTAAGGAATATTTCTGATGGCAAATGACCCAGGGAGCTATGGACTGGTGGCCATAAAGGGTGCAGCTGGCACAGCCATGTCTTGCTGCCATGGGATAGAGGATCTGTCCCCACTCACCTGGGTTATGCAGTTCTCCTCGTGAGAAAGTGAAATCCATGTTAAGGAACTGACTGCTGGAGTGTGCTCCTTCCTGCTGCTGCAGCATGACACATCCCTTCACCAACTCCAGGTCCTGCCATCTAAAATTTAAAATAATTAATAAAATCAAATATATTAGAGACAGAAAGGGTCTTTCAGAGCCAGAGAATAAAGCCTGTCACTGAGGAGCAGGGCCCTCACACTGCTGAGGTACCCCCTGATCCATCCTGTGATGGACTGTGTAAGGCTGGTGGCCATGGGATACAGTTTAAACCAGAGCAGGAGAACTCACAAACTCACTGCCAGTCTCCCCCCTTCCCTGTCTGCCACGTTCCTGTGTAGGAATTGTCCAGACAGGCATCTGGGCTGGGTTCTTTGGCCTCCACAAAGGAGGCTCTTGGAAGGGAGTGTCTCTCCCCACTGATACAGTCAGAGGGCCCTACACTTCTGGAAGGAGCCAGGTCTAAAAGCAGGGTGAGTACACAGGACTGAGGATGGATGTGTGGAACAGGATGGATTTGCACTTGGAGAGGAGATGAACCTGAGCTCTGAAACAATGGAGCCCTGGTGAAGGCATTGTCCCCTGCGTGGTGCAATTTGATGGCTTTACTCTCACCATACAGCAATCCTCACACCCAGATGGGTGTCCTGTGAGCTGGGGATGAGGAGGACCCGGTACCTCAGTCAGTACCTGGCTGAAATGCAGGCAGCAAGCTGCCCTTGTCCATCTGAGTGCTGGGAAATGTGCATGGAAATCCCAGGCCAGCCCAGGTAGTTAGAGCAGGCAGGCATGGGGTAAGGCTGTCACACTTTGGGGAGTTCAGTAATAGAAGTTAATGTGCACACATTATTTATCCAATTCTGAGAAAGAACAGAAAACAAGGGCTGCTGAGTTGTATGTTCAAAGAAGTTTCATCCAAGCTGCTGGAGAAGCCCCAGGCCTGCAGTGCAGCCACAAACACTGTATCACAGATACACAGCTAGTCCAGAATTTTTGGAAGGTATCATATTCACTGAGCACATGGGTTGCAGCCAAAGTCTGTGCCTGGGGCCATGAAAGCATTACCAGGCACAGGGAAACCCTGGGGAAACAAACTTCTGCTGCTCACAAAAGTGGTCTCCAGTAGGAGAAAAATTGTGTTCAAGAAACCCGATAGCCCCTCGGACTTGATATGAGTGTTAAGTCAAATTAAATCAAAATCATTTCAGGCCCCAAGGAATGGTTTTCGGGTGTGCAGCAGCACAAGCTTCTGTAGGACTGGGGGACTTCTTGCTAGGGCAGCAGCTCTGGGAGGGCACACGGAGGGAAGAGGCACACTCAGCTCCAAGTGCCAAACGTGGTATCACCGCCTTGATGTCCTTTTCACTGAATCATTGAGGTTGGAAAAGACCTCTGAGATCATCGAGTCCAAGCTGTGACCAACCCCCACCTTGTCAACCAGCACAGACCACTGAGTGTCACATCCAGTCCTTCCTTGGACACTTCCAGGGATGGGGACTCCAAACCTCTCTGGGAAGCCCCTTCCAGTTTAATCACCATTTCAGAGAGGAAAATTCTTCCTGATGTCCAACCTGATCCTGTCTTTGATGCCACATGAGACACCCAACACAGCCTGGAGAGCGGGGCTGAGGCAATGCCAGCGTAGGTTGCAGGTGCCCAAGTCAGAGCAGGTACTGAATGCAGGAATTAAGCATGTCAAAACCTCAGCTGAAGCTGGACCAGGGCACCCTTTAACACCACAGCCCAGCCTCATCTCCCATTTGGTCAGCTGAAAATAATGCTCCCTGCACTCAGAGCAATACCAGCCGAAATTTTGGCTTTGGTGAGGGGTCTGACCCATCTCATGTGGTGCTGCAATGTTTCTAACAGAGGATAAAACCAGGGGGTGTGACTCTGAACCACTGGCAGTCCAGGCTCTGCCCCACTGCTCACCTGCACTGCCAGAGTTGAGGGACAGTTGGAGCAGTGTGAGTGTTATTTCAGGTCAGAGCATTTGAAAAGCATAAATCAAATCTTTTAAGTCTTATAACTAGTTTAGAAATAATGATTAAAAAAAAAAAAAAATCAGTGTGGGCACTTAGTTTCCACACATTGTACAGTTTAGATTAAGCTTCACTCATAAGTTGAAGATTTCCGTAATAATTTGGAACAACAGAACCAAATGTATTGCTTTGAATGAGCAGATGAAATTCTCACAGATGTACCTGGTGTCTAAAATGGGAGGCTTTGAGAAGGGAAAAAAAGAGAACACTGAAATATTTGTAATCCAATAGCAACATGTGGAAGAATTAAATGTAATTTGATCTATTTTCTCTTTTAATCGACAGGAAAAGTATTCACAAATCTGGGCTTGCAAAGGTCCCACTAACCACGTAGTGCTGGTATTTTGTTTCCAACTGAGAAAAGCACAACAGATGATTTAAAAAAAAAAAAATCTAATTTTTTTTTCTAAAATAAAAAATGAGAACAGAAATTAATATATTGTAACTATTTTTCTCTTTCATCTTCAAATAGTTCACAATCACTGCAAGTGGGATTCCTCCTATCTGATCATGAACATCTAGAGCTGCAAAGGTTTTCAGAGGCAGAGAGTGACAGGACTAGGCAGGGGATACTAGAAGGAGATATTTAAACTAGGTGTTGGGAAGAAATTCTTTCCTGTGAGGGTGCTGAGGCCCTGGAACAGGGTGCCCAGAGCAGCTGTGGCTGCCCCATCCCTGGAAGTGTCCAAGGCCAGGTTGGATGGGGCTTGGAGCAACCTGGGATAGTGGAAGGTGTCCCTGCCCATGGCAGGGGGTGGAATGAGAGGAGTTTTAAGGCCCCTTCCAACCTCAGCCATTCCATGGTTCTGTGATTTCAGTTCTTCCTGTCTCAGAAAACCAGGACTATCCTGGTCTTCTTTACCAAAGAGCTTCACTAAGGAGCTGGTCACAGCTAAAGGCACTTTACAGCCAATGCTTCACTGAAGTTAGTCTAGGCAATTAGGATAAAACAAATGAAAGAAAAGAACAGGAAGGGAAGTTCTTTCAGATCTCTTGGAGCACAGGTTGAGGGTTATTAAAAGTTTAATACTGACTGTATCCTTCAAATATATACCAGCTTGAAAGCACTAAGCAAAGAGTTTGGGCTTGCTGAGGGAGAGAACATGAAAGAGAAGACTTATCTTAAAAAAAAAAAAAAATTTGCACACCTCTATGTTTTCCCTTGGTGTCCATCACCCAGCCCACAGGTACTCATTTGTGCGATCACTCCCTACTCTGGTGTGGGGATGGCCAAATTCCCTAAACATAGTTTAGTGCTTTCTTACAGCCCACCTGTTTTTCAGTCACACATTACATTGCCATCATTCTTTGAAAAAACAATTCAATCAATGTTATTTGTGGGTTTTTCCCCTTCTTCCACCTCTGACTTCCTCTCTTGATCCTCTGATCCTCGCTTTCTGGTGTGCTTTTGCCCCTCTTTTCTTTCAGGGTCCACTCACACAGGTTTGGGCTTTGGGCTCAAATGATCACAATGAGGTTGATAGCAGCAGGAGCAGCATCCTCAGCAGATGTCAGTCCCCTGTCCTGGGGATCAGTCAGAGTGACAGGGTTCATCCCACCCCTCCATGTACAGATCCAGCCTGGCACAATTCCACCACACTCGTGTTGAAAGTACCACCTTTATCCAGGCTGCTTGCAGGGCTGGAGATCTACAGAGGAAGAGGAAAAATAACCTACTTTGTTATTGCTCAAAATTGTTTCATGTCCCTCTCCTGCTGCACAAACTCAGCTCAGTGCAGGTAGAAGGAACTTCTGGAAACCAGTGCTGGTGCTGAGCCCCTGAAGGATGAAACTCCAGGTATCAAACGTCAGATCCACAAACACAGCAGCTGCTTTTACCCAGGGAGTGAGTTTGGTGATCTCAGGAATATTTCTGTTAATATAACCCTTAGGACATACCACAGGGTTTTTATGTTTCTCGCTTAGTATCCAACTTAAACTGGGGCATTTAAACACCACATCTACTGATTCAGTATAATCTATGTGGCTCTCCAGAGCTGGCCGTATAGCTTTGAGTCCTTTTGTGACTCTTCAATCCCAGCACAGGTGCTACTGTCCCTGGTGACTGCAGTGGAGCTGTCTCCAGCCTTCTGGGACAGGGATTTGTTCAGAACTCACTCTCTCAGCCCATAGACAGCACCCAGAGCCCGCCTGGAGCACTGGGGCCTCTGGGTGCCCACCAGGCAGATGTGGGGCTCTCAGGCTGCCTCCCAACAGATCCCGGGGTGCCCATGCCTTGGTCCCAGCTCTGCCCGGGTGTCTCACTGGCGGCTTTCCCCGGGCTCAGTGCGCGTAGGCGGGACAGGGAGAGCTCTGACCCAGGACACCCGCGGGTGGGAGGCCACGACCACACCCCGTCCCTCAGGGCTCCTTCCCTGGGCCGCTGCCTCTGGGCTCCCCAGGCTGATCTCGGAGCCCTTGGCCAACACCCGGCGGGTGACAGTGCTGAGCCCCCTCCGCTTCAGCCACTGGCTCCGGACAGAGCGATCCCCGTCCCGGGCGCAGCGATCTCCCCCGGGTGCGCCAATCCCGGCCCGGGCGCGCCGATCCCCGGCCCGAAGCGGCGCCTGAGGAGGGAGGTGCCGGCCCTCGTTGGCGGGAAGATGAAACCCCACCCTCTCCCCGCCCCTTGTTACGAATCAGCCAATAGTTCGCGTAGACTGGTGACAGACATTTCCTTTATCCAGTGGAGCACCGCTGAGCGCATGCCATGCCAATAAGCACAGCGCAGGGGGACGCGCGCCCCGCCCCCCAGGTTATATAAGGTGAGCCCGGTGAGGGCGCCTGGTGTTACGGTGCTGCCCAGACACGTTGCGCGTCTGTCCCGGCGCTCCTGAGCCATGGTGAGTGGGGCGAGGGCCCGGTGGGGCAGGGGTAACCCGGCGCCGCGCCGCGCGCTGCAGAGGGAAGATGGGGCACGGGATGGGCGGCGAGCCGGCCCCGCCCGGCTGTGGTGGGCAGTGGGTCTCGCTGCCCCGAGCCGTGTCTCGGCCCGCGCCCTGTCGCTCCCGCCATTTCGTCCCAAAATGGTGGCGGCCTCGTTGAGAACATGGCGGCCCACGGGACCCTCCGGTCCGGCCGGCTCTGGGGCTGCAGCTTCTCCCCGGGCCCCGTCAGCCCCCGGGGCCGCCTGTCCCTGCGGGTCCCGGGGCGCCGTGCCCGCACAGCGCGGGAGAGCGGCCGGGTTCCCGCTGCGTATAAACCTGGGGCACCTCCGCGCGGTGTGCGCGACCCGCAGGGCCGGGGGAGGAGCCCGGCCCACCGCCCTGGCTGCTGCCGGGGTGCCGCTCCCCCGCTCCTGCCCCGGGGCTGTCCGCGGTATGAGCGGGTGAGAGCGCCGGGGTTGGGCTGAGCGGGGAGAGCTCCTGAAGGACTTTGTGAGGCTGGCTGGCGAGAATGACCTGGTAAATTGAGTCACCTTGAATGGCAGTCTGAAAGGCGTGACGGTGCTAGGATGTCCCACAGGACAGGGTTCAGGTGCTGAGCTGGGCAGCACAGCTGGAGTCTGGGATGGGCATGAGCGCTTACCTGTGGGGGTGTTGTCTTCCTACATATCTGAAAAGAGATTGTCGGGTTACATGGATTTACAAATGTAGCAACACTGCTACTGTAGGCTTGTAAATGTGTGGGAAATACTTGTTGAGCTGAAAATGGTTGTAAGTTAGAGTTATTGGTGGGATGTGTTGAGGTTGCTCTTACCCTTGGGGGCTGTTTATTGTCACAGTTTTCAAATAAAGTCAAATGAAGAGTATAAATACAGCCCCTGGTCTATGCAAAGGATACAGGTTCCCAGGAGGCCCATCCCAAGAACAACATTCTTCCATATGGTGCGCTGATGAGTTTGGTCTGAGCTGGCACTGCCATTCTCTGGAAGTTTGGCTTTCCATCATCCTCATGCAGGTGCAGCTGGACCTGAGCACTGTGCTGGGGAGTGCAGAGGACCTAGAGCCTCATCCAGCAGTGTCATGGAAGAGCTGGGGGCTGCAGCCTAGCAGTGAGTGCAGCAAGGGGCTGAGTCTGCAACTGCTGGAAGGGCAGTGACAGGACAGGCCAGTGCCCTTCAGCTGGAGCACATCCTGTAGGGAAAGAAGACAGAGACTGGGCTGGAGAAATTCTGCCTGAAACTTTGTGTGCTTGCAAATAATGTATGACTGTGGGGAAAGCATTTAGTGTTAAGTAAGAGGATTCTGTAGTGGCTTGAATACAGCATTTAGCAGTGCTCTCTATATACGTGTCCTTATTCTGAAGCTCTCATCAGTGGTGTGTGAAGGCCCTGAAATACAGTGTACAACAGTTCTCTTGCCTGTCATTCTAACTTGGAGCTGATGCTTTTGGAATAAAATCTGAGCATTGTTCTTTAGTATTCTTGGTGCTGTAAAAAGGCCATGCAGCGCAAAATGGGCAGAGAATCTAATCTGTTAATGTCTGACAAGAATTTGTGTTTCATTGAATGTCCATGTACTACTTAAAAGTCCTTAGTAGAGATATAGGGAAGCAGTTGAAAGAACTCTCAAAGCAGGACTCACAGTAGCACCAGGACAGGCTTTGTGAATGACCTTGTCTAGCCAAATTTTGAAAACCTCCAAGGATGGAGATCCCCTCCCACTTCTCTAGTGATCTATTCCAGGGCCACACTGTTCCACTGGGGAGGCTTTTCCTAACATGAACCTGAGCTTTGCAGCAACCTCTGAGAATCTGACCTGGAGCCACTTGCAGGGCACTGAGAAGCCTTTTCCTGTGCTGGCTGTGTGTCTCCTTTTGTTCCCTGGCACATGGTTTGCCCTACTGAGGACAAGAGAGCCCTGTGGGAACCTCCAGGATCTTTGCAGCAGGGTTGCCTCTCAGTTACTGCTGTTTGTGCTGGTGCAGGGAGTCACTACCCAACGTGTTGAACTTTGTATTTTGTCCAAGTAAACATGGCACGGTTTTATGTGGCACCTGTAGCACCTGGTCTGTGACTGTGTTGCCAAGCTGTACATTCAGAGTTGGAAGGGACCCACAAGGGCCCTTGAGTCCAGCTCCTGGCCCTGCACAGGACACCCCCAAGAATCTCACTCTTTGTCTGAGAGTGTTGAGTTCTGTCAGCTCTGGGGTTGTGACCACTGCCGTGGGGATCCTGTGCCATTGCCTGATCACCCTCTGGGGAAGGATGTTTTCCTCATATCTAGACAAACCTCTCCTGACACAGCTTCCTTTGGGTCCTGTCATTGGTCACCATAGAACCCTGTGACTCATCTCATGAGGAAGCACTAGACCATGATCAAATCTCCCATTTCTCCTGGCTAAACAAGTCAATGGTCTCAGCTACTCCACATACCCTTCTTCTTTACACCCCCAGTCTCTGTGGTGTGGTGTAGTCCTTACACACCCTTTCAGTGACATTTCCCAGCTGCTTAGGGGTTTTTCTAGCAGGGCTTAGGTCCCTGGTAGGAAGGACCTCAGTCAGATGGGGATCCAGGCTGGTGTGGTGGTCTGTGTTCTCCTCTCCCTGCAGAAACGTTTCAGGCTGTCCTGCTCTCCTAAAGGGATGCTTCCTGAGTTGTTGCCATGGTCTGGGCTCTGTGGCACTGCAGGTTTTCCTGTCAACTCTTTCACGATGTGCAGGTTGGCTGTGTGTTCTCTGCCATGGTGGCACTGGATGAGCTCAGTGCTTCAGCCTGGAGAGCGATGGTGTCATGGCTTTGGAGGGAACTGTGGCAGGAGCTCTGAGTAAGGCTGCTTGCTGAGACGATGTTGGGCTGGACATCTAAATGTACAGCTTGGATGGATGGGAGCGTAAAAACAGTTCAGCTCTACAGTGCTGTGCCTGAAAACCGGTGATTTTTTTTTTTTTGACAAAACCAGTTTTTAATTTCATGGGGTTGGTTCCCCATGACTGTGGTCCTGCTTTTCTGCATTGACTATGGATGTGGAGTAGGCGGTTCCAGGTAATGGAGTCACAGAATGGCTTGTGTTGGAAGGGAGCTTACAGACCATCCAGTTTCATCTCTTCCATTAGACTGGGTTGCTCCAAGCCCCATCCAGCCTGATCTTGGACACTTCCAGGGATAGGGCAGCCTGTGCCAGGGCCTCAGCACCCTCACAGGGAAGAATTTCATCCTAACATCTAATCTAACCGTATCCTTCATTTTAAAGCTGTTTCCATTTGTCCAAAATCCCTCTCCAGCTCTCCTGGAGCCCCTTTAGGCACTGGAGGGGTCTCTAAGGTCTCCCTGGAGCCTTCCCTTCTCCAGGTGAATATCCCCAGCTCTCCCAGCCTGGCTCCAGAGCAGAGCAGCTCCGTGGGCTCCTCTGACCTGGCTCCAGCAGCTCCACGTCCTTCCTGTGCTGGAGCCCCAGGGCTGGAGCAGCTCTGCAGGTGGGGTCTCAGCTGAGCAGGGCACAGGGGCAGAATCTCCCCCTGCCCTGCTGCCCACCCTGGGGATCAGCCCAGCACGTGGGGAGTTCTGGGCTGCCAGAACACGTGGCTGGGGCACACTGAGCTTCTCATCCACCAACACCCCCATGTCCTTCTCCCCAGGGCTGCTCTCAGTCCATTCTCTGCTTGGCCTGTACTTGTGCCTGAAAGTACTCCTGCTTATCCTGGAGTTCCAGGGGACCAAATTATCCCATCCAGTCATAGGGTCTGAGCATAATTTTGGATAGCAGTCACAGTAAACTGAAGCCTAGATAGACTCTTCTAGAACGTGATTTACTGACATTCAAACTTGATGTTGACTACAAAATGCCACAGCTGGACCAGGAGTCTAGAGATGTTTCTGTTATTGTTTGGCTTTTACTATTTGAAGTCCTGTGCTGCAATATTAAAGAAACTGGATTTATGATCTGGACATCAAATGGAACTTGGGAATCCATAAATGGGTAGGAACAGAAAATTTTTCTGCTATGAGCTATTTTCTACATGGCTTTCATGATGGAGTTTTCTCTGGGGTTGAGGAGTTCAGTACCTTGTGCCCAGCAGTGTGGTTTGAGCCCTGATAAGTCTGTATTTATGGAGGGATGCTAAGGGGATTGTAAGGCAAACAAACACTAAGTATGACCTTTCCTACTTAATGACAAAGTTTCCTCAAGGGATCAGGAGAATTTTTTGTTTGTTTGTTTTGTGTAGATTAAACAAAGTGTTTCTGGATCCTGGGAGGATTTTGCTGCCTCTGGTGGCTGTGCTCCTGGAGCTGGGGCCTAGGTGATGGCGTTCTGGACACTTAGGCCAGTGAGAGGTGTGATCATCAGCTTTTCTAAATATTCGGTTTGATATGAAGAGAGCAATTGGCTGAGGAACTTGAAAGAGTTGATCAGACTCTTCCTGTCTAATTGAAGAACAACGAAGAGGAACGAGCTTGTAAAATTGATAATGTCCAAAAGGGTTTTTCTGGGTGGAGCTGATGATATCTCAAAGGGGCTTTTGTGTTCTATTGTGTTTTGTGCCAAACTCCCCCAACACCAAGACAATAAGGCCGATGTTCTAATGGCTTTGCGGGCTGGCATTCCCCCTGGGCGAGCTGAGTGTTTGCTCAACAAGGACAGTGCTGTTTGTGCTGAGCGATGGTTTGTGTCCCGCAGCGCGAGTGCATCTCTGTCCACGTGGGGCAGGCGGGCGTGCAGATCGGCAATGCGTGCTGGGAGCTGTACTGCCTGGAGCACGGCATCCAGCCCGACGGCAACATGCCCAGCGACAAGACCATCGGCGGCGGGGACGACTCCTTCAACACCTTCTTCAGCGAGACCAGCGCGGGGAAGCACGTCCCACGCGCCGTGTTTGTGGACCTCGAGCCCGCGGTCATAGGTAACAGTGACCCGTGCGAGGCACTGTGGAGCACTCCCACGGTTTTTGGCTAAGGGATCCATTCCTCTAGTCCTGGGAAACGCTTTGGGGCTTTAAATTTTTAGTGCATAAAGCTTGCCCGCAGCTTCCTAGTGATGGAAAATACTTGGGTATATGCTCATTGAGACTGGCAAATGTGCACTGTGGAACTGTCAAGAATTTTAACATTACCTTCTGCCAGGCTGTGGAGTTAAATGGGTCTCATGACTGTCGTTCATGCTTTTGTTATGCAAGGAGCAGTTATAGCCCCTTGGAACAGAATGGCATAATGTGTGTTGCAGTCAGTAGAACTTCTTTAAGAGACACAATATATATCATTAGGAAGATTCCTTATCGTACATGGGAATGATTCCTGTGGTTTCCCAAAGCAATATGCATGAGCTGAAAGAATGAGTCCCCATAGCTGGCCTAAATTCAGGGACTCCTGAACATGTGCTTCAACTTCCTGTCACCTTATCTTTGAGAAACAATCTACTCCTGAAAATGAGTTCTGTTCCAAACTCTGGCAACACTGGCTATTGATGTTCGGATGTGATCCCATCCATCAGCCACTGACCAGTCCTCCATCCTGGGGCAGTAGATGCACTGTCAGCTCAATGTGAGCTGCTGGTTTCACAAGTCCTTCATCTCTTGTGTCAGGAATCCTGGTTTTCCTCTCACCAGTCTGGCTCTGGTTTTCTGCTGTCTTGCCTCAAGTAGTGATTTGAGGCTCTTACAGCAGAGGTCTGTGTTGCCTGTGCTTACGCAGTTGCTGTGTTTTCTCTTTCTGCAATACAGAGTTGGGGAAATGTGTGATTATGCCCAGGTTACTCCTCTGTACGCAAACCATGGCTGAATGAACCTCTCAGGGGAGCAGAAGGCTGTGGGGCTGCTTAGGGGTGGGAGTGCTGGGCTGTAACTTTGAAATGAGCCCAGGTACCCTTGGCCATACGCTAATTTTCCCAGGAGCTGTTGCAGGTCTGGCTTTGTGCTTTTCTGAGCCCTGTGGCTGTTGTCTCCTCTGCTGCTGGCCAGGTGGTGGCTCTGAGCAACCAGGAACGGCTGAGAAGTGAGATGAGGGAGTACAGGTGGCAAAACAGGGCAGAGGAGCTGGTGAGTCTTGGAACAAATGCCAAAAAGTAGTGAGTGTTCCAGTGTTTGTGGGTGATGCAGGTGTAGTGTGGAGAGATGGGCAAGATTGGTAATATACTTAAAGTTAGGGCTTTTTGTTAAAGGTTACATTGTGTGCCTTTCTGGGAGCTAGCTGCCCTTTGTTATTCATCCCTGGCTAATGTGAAAATTACTGCTCCAGTTTCCTGGGCAGGGCTCGTGAGTTTCCCCATTCATGCAGCAAGTCCCTATGCACTGAATTTATTAAAAACCCATCTTTGTGCATGCAGCAGCTGTGCAGCTGGGGATTGTGTGCACAGGGATTTCTGTCCTTCCAGATCAGTGCTGGTCTTGCAGAAAGCAGCAGGATGGTAGATATGCATCACCTCTGTGAACGTGGTGGTAAAATACCATCAAACTTTCCACCACAAAATAGGGCGGTGACATCTGGGAGTTCAACACAAGTGTCTTTAACAGTCTACCCCAGCTAGTATGTCTGGGGCAGGCTGGTTTAGCTGTCCCCTCACCTAAGTCCTTTGTTCCAGGCACAATTTGTAGTCCAGTGACTGATCCTGTAAACTCTACAGGTTTTATTCCCAAGCTTTGTCCTGGCTCATGCTACCCCTGTTGGCATACGATAAAGAATTATTTTGGTTCTGTATTTTTCCTTTATTACCCATATTTCTCCCTTTGTAATGTGGAGTGATATTGTAGGAAGTCTTAGATACATGGGTTTTTGAGATGGTAAACTTTTCCAATTTGTTTTTATTTTGATGCAGTCCTAGAATTACTTTAGAATATTGGATTGCAGTGGGAGCTGCTCAGCCTAAACTGGTTTGAATGCTAACTATATTTTTGCATCTTAAACTTTACTTCTCTTTGTCTTGCTTGTTCTATTTCAGATTAATGAATACATGCAAACAGGCAACTTCAGCTGTAGTTAATAAAGCTCTCTGCTGTCCACCTGATTTAAATTAAAGGATGTAATACTGCAATAGCACACAACTCAAGAGTGGCTTGAGCTAAACCAGAGACAAAGCTCTGCTGAGTGTCTTTGTACCTTTCTGGTAGGACAGAGCTTTAGCTTGCTGGGTGTAAGTGCATGTTTCTGGGAACTAGTGGCTCTAAATCAGTCTCCAAATGTGTAACTGCTGGAAGATGCTGTGTGTGCATCTGTACAGTGGCTTTAACATAGCTGTGTGTGCTGCAGCTTACAGCTCAGGGTTTAGATAATTCCAGAACTCTCCAAGAGCATCTCCTGTTCCTTTTGAACCCTTCTCTACCTTTGGCAGAAAGTACAGTGAAGAGAAAGGGACATGCAAGGAGTATTGGCTCTGCCTGCTTGCAGAAGCATCCTGGAAGGATTGGGAAGTGAAGAGGAAAAATGGGATTTCAGCTGCTGAGCTGCAAAATGGGCCTTAAGTTGTCTTAAACTGGAAGAATGGTTCTGCCACTATAGTCCAGTTTTAAATTGCTCTGACAGGTCAAAATTCTAAACTTTGGTGTAAAATAGAAGAGTTTCCTAAGCAGTAACTTATTTTTTCTTAATTATTCAGCATTTAGTCTGTAGGATGTCACCTACTGATATGTAGTTGCTTTTTATCTCTAAAGGTTTAAGTACATTATTCTGGACACCATCAGAAGTTTGAAAAAGTTGGTCTATGTAGAAAATGAACTTAAAAATATTTATATATTATATAATAATATATACCTTGTCTCTCCCCAGATGAAGTTAGGAATGGGACATACCGGCAGCTCTTTCATCCTGAGCAACTGATATCTGGTAAAGAAGATGCTGCAAATAACTACGCTCGAGGTCATTACACAGTTGGGAAAGAGATAATTGATCTAGTTCTAGAGCGTATCAGGAAGCTGGTAAGACTTCTCTTTACTGAAGGCTCTGAAACATCTGTTTTACAGGATTTGTAAATGAAGTTATCAAATGCAAGGTCCTATAATCTGTGCTTTAACTTCTTTATGGTATGAGAATCTATGGACTTAGTCTGCATCTGGTTTTATTCTTAGCCAGCTGAGAATGGCTGGATTATTCCTGTCATATATGGCTAAAATGCTGATGAGGCACCTGAAACTTGATATATAGTTTCATGTTCAGAAAACCAGAACCAAAAATTATGATTTGCCTAGTTCCTGCTGGAGAAGGATCGGTTTCTGGCTGTGGCTCTTTCAATGAAGTTTAAGTAAGAGTGTGCTTCTGTGGTTTAGACTACTGTTTGCATTTCCTGCTGTTACGATTTCTGGATTAATTTTATGGTAATGACAGTAAAAAAGGAATAGATCTCAGTAAGCTGGGATGTTTCAGCCTCCCCAGTACTTCAGTCATGTGGCAAACTTAAGAAGAAGGTGGCAGGTTAGGAGGTTCAGCTTCCCTGTTTAGGGCTACTAAGCTTATGTCCATTGCCCAATCTGTGTCATAAAGGTAGGAATTCTCATTGCACAAACCCCAGGTGCTTTGGTATCTAGTGCTAAGTGAGTCTAAGTGTAAAGTTCATCTTTTGCAGATCACAACCGGAATTGTTCTCAATGCTTGACTGCCGTGGTCTGTAATTAAAGCAACGATAAGTTTGCAGCAGGCTGTACTTTGACCTGAAAAGCAGTCATAATTTCTTTGTACAAGCTGTTGGCAGTCCCTGTTAATCCTGGGAGCTGAGCATCATGTGGCACCTCTTTGTGAGGACAGAGCTGTCTACTTTTGTCTTCTGAGTAGAGTGAATGGGACTGGCACTGTAATAGCCTGTGACAGCTCACTTCCCTGAGCGGAGACACACACTTGGCACTCATACAGCATTGAACAGTAGCCCTGGGATGGGGGATTGCTCCATTTTTGTGCAGACAGAGAATACCAAGTAACTGTAAGGGATAAACAGTGTGTAGGTCTTTGAATATTCGTGCTTTTCTTGCTCATTGTTAATGCCCTCAGCTGAGAAATAGGGGTAGAAAGAATTTTAAGCTTGCAATTTGAAGTGGTTGCCATCCAATATGTAGGGGGTTTAAACCAGAGAATACTGTTTCTCATGGGGCACCTCCTTGACTGTTGGATAAAATCCATTTTTCTGAAGCTGGAACAGTTGGTATGTGTCAGAATTCAGAGCTGTCATTCTTGAGCTTGATTGGGGATTCTTAATGCACACAATGTCTTGAGCACCTGTATTTTCTCTTTCAGTCAGACCAGTGCACCGGCTTGCAGGGCTTCCTGATTTTCCACAGCTTTGGGGGAGGGACTGGATCCGGTTTCACCTCTCTGCTGATGGAGCGCCTCTCGGTTGACTATGGGAAAAAATCCAAGCTGGAATTTGCCATCTACCCTGCGCCTCAGGTCTCGACAGCTGTTGTAGAGCCCTACAACTCCATCCTGACCACCCACACTACACTGGAGCACTCTGACTGTGCCTTCATGGTTGACAATGAGGCCATTTATGACATTTGCCGTAGGAACCTGGACATTGAACGCCCAACCTACACCAACCTCAATCGCCTCATTGGTCAGATAGTGTCTTCCATTACTGCTTCCCTTAGGTTCGACGGTGCCTTAAACGTGGATCTTACTGAATTCCAGACTAACCTGGTGCCTTACCCTCGTATCCACTTCCCGCTGGTGACGTACTCCCCGATCATTTCGGCCGAGAAGGCCTACCACGAGCAGCTCTCCGTGTCCGAGATCACCAACGCCTGCTTCGAGCCCTCCAACCAGATGGTGAAGTGCGACCCGCGGCACGGCAAGTACATGGCGTGCTGCATGCTGTACCGCGGCGACGTGGTGCCCAAGGACGTCAACGCCGCCATCGCTGCCATCAAGACCAAGCGCACCATCCAGTTCGTGGACTGGTGTCCTACTGGATTTAAGGCAAGTCTCAGTTTCAGCACGATTTCTTAGAGTTCTCCTTCGCTGTCCTAGGTGTATGGAGTGTATTTGCTCTGAGTTGTTCTGTAGGTACCTGGCTTGTGTTCTGAGATGTGGAGGTTTAGGTTCTCGTGCAGAGCTGTTTTGCGAGTGATAAGTTTTAATCAACTCCCATTGTCTGGCTTTGATTATTGTCATTGTCAAACACCATAAAGAAACTCATGGTCTCTTCCACGTCTCCTATAGGTTGGCATCAATTACCAGCCCCCCACAGTGGTTCCTGGGGGTGACCTGGCCAAAGTCCAGCGGGCAGTCTGCATGCTGAGCAACACCACAGCCATTGCCGAGGCCTGGGCTCGCCTGGACCACAAGTTTGACCTGATGTATGCCAAACGTGCCTTTGTTCACTGGTATGTTGGAGAAGGGATGGAGGAGGGGGAGTTCTCGGAGGCTCGGGAAGATTTGGCTGCACTTGAGAAAGATTATGAAGAAGTGGGCACAGACTCGATGGATGGAGGAGATGAAGGTGAAGAATATTAAATCCAACAGTGAATTGCAAGTCTTTGCCATTTTACTGCCTCTTTAGTAGCAATGTAAATCATGTCAACTGATTGAATAAACTTCTTTAATCAAGAATTTTGTAGTGTTCAAACACTATGTACACTCATTAACTACATGCAGTCAGCAGTCGGAGAGATGGAATTCCTTTTTGAAGAAGGTAGCTAAATAAAATAAACATGCTGTAGTTCAGTCAATTTTTGTCCTTAAGTTATTGCTGTTTGAAGAGCTATTAGTGCTCAGAACATGAGACTAGAATAATCTGGAGATTTTTCTGGAAGGTGTTAGGTGTACTTTTTCCGAGACTCTAGAGCTGGTGTCGCAAGAGGCAAAAGGAACTGTGTTACCTATAAAAGATGCAAGACCTTCAAAACTGAAGGCTGTTTGGTTTAGTTGTCTCCTATTCTTAGACTTAGCGAGGGCCAGTAACTTAGAGATGCAGTAACCTGGATTGGGAGGAGATGCCTGGGAAGAGTGTGCCATAGCATGATGAACCTGCCGCTGTAGCCACAACCTGAGCAGTGATTGCCTTTGTGTTACTGTGCCCTCCCACAGAAGGAACTGGAGCCTCTGTCTGCAGCTCTCTAGAGTCAGACTTCACCTGATGCTGTCTGGAGAAAAGTCTCTCGGTTAACTGGCCACAGTTAAACACCTTAGTTTTCCCTAAAACTAAGTCTTTTGCAGATGTAATTATTCCATGGGTTCAGATACGGATAATTCCATCCTTCTGTGTAAGCTGATGGAACAGGAGAGGATTTGGCTAATCAGGTTTATCCTCAGATGTGAACAGCCTCTGCCTGAAACCTGCATAGACTGAATGGGGGCCTGGGCACACAGTGAACCACAAACCAAGTAATTTCACTGTTGTAGAGCTGGATGACTGAGGAATCTCCCCCACAGCAATGCCAAAGGGGGAAGAGTTAAATTTTAAGATGATTGTTGAATACTGAATGTGATTACAGGATACCAAAGTCTGACTCCAGAATGAGATTTGGGCTGGAGAATTTTCCCCATCCAATTTCAAACTTAATCATTTTCCTTCTGATTTAATAGCAGAGCATGATTCAGGCCAAGCCTTGAAACCTGTTAGTTGCAGATGTGCACACCTGCTTGGCAGGAGTCTCAGCTGGAGTATGGGAGATTCCTGAATTCCCTTCTGCATGGAAGTTTCAGTGCTCAGGTAATGCTGCAGTATCTGACATCTGCTCACAAAGTGGGGGCCCTTTTCCTGATCCCATTTGGCTGGACTTGTTCTAGGTACGAGGTGTCATCTGTAATTTAGAGTAACAGGCTTCTGCTGTTGATAAAAGGTCCCAGAACAACCTGGTCTGTGAGAATTGACCAGGAATTGCTTTGGCTCCTCTTGTCCTGCATCACTCTGTCTTTTTTCATCCATTGTGTTGAGTCGGTGTGATTTGAAATTCTTGGAGCTGGAACTTACCAATTTTACAAAGATGGGGAGAGCAGTTTTAGTGCTTTATCATCTCAGTGGTTGTCTCAGACAGTCATCCCTGCTGTTGTGCAGGATGTGTGGCAATCACACCTCCTGCCATTCAACACAGCTAAGTGTGGCCAGTGTTTCAGTGAGTTTCTCATTTGTTTTTTCTTGTGGTTTTATGTTCCAGGATAGACATATCTGTGATGAATTTGAAGTCCTGTTGATTAAAATATTTTCCTCCTTACTGGTTGATTAAGCAAATGTGTTTGATGGGGCCCAGGGACAGACATTCATTCCAGTCAGAACGACTCCATGTCAGCAATCATATTCAGGTTTTAATGGGATACCAGTGCCCAAGAGAAATGTGCACAGGGCTGTTTGATGCCATACAGGTGTCAGGTTTTCACCCTGAAGATCCTGTATTGCCAGCAGATCATGGAGAGTGCTCTGTGCCACAAGCGCAGCAGCATGATTTCCTTTGGAAGTTAATTGTTGGAGTGGTGGGTTTCTGAACTGGCCTTTTGTGGGATTTTTTAGCAGTCATTTGTCTTTTCTGTGAGGAATTTTGCTTCATTGAAGCCTGGCCTACTCTCTGCTGCAAAGAGTGTCTGGTTTTTACTGCATTGGTGGATTACTTGTATTGAGGCCACCTCCTCTGCGGTGGGAATTGGCTCGCGGTGTCTCTGTTTTATCCAGGCATGTACAGTGATGAGGCTGTGCAGGGCTCTCAGCAGCCATGTAAAATCCTTGTACATATGGAATACTGGGTTCTGAAAACTTGGGAATCTCCTTCTCGGCATTAGATGAGGAGCATTATGCTTTTATTTTTTAAAAGTAACATGTAATGCTATTTAGAGAAGATGTAATCTGCAACATGATGGGTGGAAGGTTTCACAAGAGATGCTGTCACCTGGTAGCCATGGGACTGATGCTGAAAACACATTATACATTTTCAGCCTACATCATACTTGAAGCTTCATCATATTAGTATTAAGAAACCCTGTTGCTCTCGCTAGTGGGCAGCTGCTCTCTGTGTAGGCACGTACATGCTGAGCTAAGATAAGATAGGGTTTTTCTCAGATATGAAGCCAAGATAATTACAGCAGGAAAATCCTGCTAAAACTGCTCTTGCTTCAGTGAGCTGCAGAAATCCTTAAACATGTTCTAATTACTGATTATGGTTGAATTAACAAATTGTGGTTCATCCGCTTCCTGAAATGTAGAGGAGATCTTGCACTGAATTAAAATTTGAGTGTAATAGTGTGAACTGAAACTTGCAGAGGTTGATGTTAGCTGTCACTTTAAGGAAATTTCTTGCTTTGCACTCTGAAAGACTTTCTTCCAATTCTCTACTTCGTGTTGTTTCCTTTGATAAGAAATGCCTATACTTGAGCTTTGCACAGTCATGTGCCTGTTTGCACTGGCAGAAATGCAGGCATTATCTAGTGGTAACTAAATATATCTTTACCTGTGTAGTGACACAGCTTTCTCCAGTATTGAGCTTGGCAATTAATAGCTCTCACCTGACAGAATAACTTGTGTGAGTCATGAGGTGGAGGTGGAGATGAGTTGGAGCCGTGGCGGTCACTGTGAACTTTGTTGTAGATTCTGGTGTTATCTCTAAGATCTGTTCTAGCATGGTCCTGGTGCTGTTCCAGGAGAATGCAATGCAGCAGAATTTGATTTCCGCCCACTCTGCTCTCAGAAAAAGTAATCTGAATCCCCTTTAAAGTGCTAATATCTATATTATGTATATAATTATGTATACTTCTAATTTCTATAGTAAGCATGCCACAATGTAATTGTATGATAAAAATCTCATTTGGGCAGCAGAGATAACCTAAGCCCATAGCTGCCCATGCCTCTACCTCCTTCCTACAGATAAACTGATCTCAAGTAATATCAGAAAAAACTTCTGCCTGAGATACTTAAAATTCTGTCAGATGGGTAACATTCACCCATTCACATTCCATTACTTTATGCCCACTTACAGGAGCGTGTTTGCACAGTTTTCGGTTGTTTTGTCCCCGGCCTTCAGCCTTGTTCTAGGCCTGCTGGCATTCCTGCTGGCATCCTGCTCCACTCTGGCGAATTCCCCAAGCCAAGCCAGGCTGGCACCGGTGGGTACTGACGCTGTGAACAGTGGAACAGCAGAGCTGGAGAGCTGCAGCAGTGCTGCTGCTGTGCTGCCCTGTGCCCATTGCCTCTGGGCTGCAGTGCCTCTGTTCTGCCAGATGAACCCGTGCCTTTGCACCAGGCCGTGGTTTCCTCTGTGTAGGGGATGCTGCAGTGGACGCTATTTATAGTGCAGAGCTATTTCAGTGCAGTGGGGTGGGTTTTTCACTTGCCTTGCTGAAGTTTTGTAGCAACTGCAGATTCCATTTATTTTGCCGGGTTTTGTCAATCACAGAATGGTTTGGGTTGGAAGGGACCTTAAAGCTCATCTCACTTCACCTTCTGCCGTGGGCAGGGACACCTTCCACGGTCCCAGGCTGCTCCAAGCCCTGTCCAACCTGGCCTTGAACACTTCAGGGACTGGGCTGACACAGCCTCTCAGGGCAGCCTGTGACAGGGCCTCACCACCATCACAGAAGTACCTTTGAAGTCATGTTTCTTCTATAACTCATAAAAGTTTAGGAAGAAGAATGAGTCTGGTACTAAATGTGGAGATGCCATATCCTGGGTAGGAGCTGTGAGCTGCTATGGCTGGGAAAACAGTCTTCTGTAATGAAAAAGATACTGAATTAGGTGACTCCTGATCTTGCTTGTTTTGTCATGTTTATAAGGAATTACTTCAAATAAAATAGCATTTTCTTTTGAACTCTAGAAACAAGGACTTGGCTTATAAGTAAATTCGGCATTAAAGAGCTGAAGAACAATTTTCCATCATATTGCAGGACTCCCTGCAAGGGCTGTAGGGGTTTCTCTGTGTGTTGGGGAGGTGATAATGATTAATCCCTTTGCTCTATCTGGGTTTGAACTAGAAGGAGGACTAACAGTGTAACTTCCAGGCTGTGCAGAGACTTTGATCTACAGTTTTCTCCTAAAAGTCAGGCAAGTAGATTAAAGATGTGGAGTCTCAACTGGCTGTTAATGGGGAGAGGAATGAGAGCATGATGAAGTGGGAAAAATTACATTGCTCTGAAAGTTTTGTAGGTGTTGGCTGACAAGATGCTGAGAATACCAGGATAAATAAATTTTAAAAAAAAGGGCAAGAGCCACATGAGGAATGGTGCTGTCTGTGGAGCTTTTCAGTGAATTGAGTCAGTTAAACCCTGGTCTCCATTTTTCTGCTGCCATGTCCCCATTCCTTGGCTTTCTGCAGACCCTCCTTTGTATGGCCAGCTTCACATGATATAAATACCATGTTGGGTTGTTTAAAGATATTTTCAGATCTTGAGATACTACTCTGTTTTCTCAACCTTCCAGCCATCTTTCAGGAGCAGGTTTCCCTCTTTTTCTGCAGCATTGTTTTGTTTTCCGTGGTCTGTGTCCGGAGCTTGGAATACTTGTTAAGTTAAATTTTTTTCAAATGTTTGCTAGAAGACAATAGCTGTAAATACTAAGATTGAAGATCCAGAAAACATTCCAGGAACATTTAGGAATTACTTTTTTCCAATGCTGAGCAATTAATTAGGAATTCAGAGAGACTTGGGAAGTCGTAAGCAAATTACTCTTTATGAGAAAAAAAGAGGTGGATCTGAGTCCCTTTAAAATGAAGCATTGCAGCCCACTGGATGTGCTCATCTTGGCTTTAAGAACTATTCCAGGCTTCTGTGTGACACAAGTAAGTGTGAGTGGTCTCTCAATTTTGGCTCAGTTTGTGCAGCTGAGATTTTGATACGTCAGCTGCAAAGCTGAGGGAGGAACAAGAGTTTAAGCCTTTCTTTGGGAGTTTCAAAAGGTGGAAAGCAAGTCCTGATCACAGGCAGGAATATCGAAATTCACTTTATAAGGTTGGGACTGGAGATCAGATGTTAAGGGAGAAGTTGAAAAAAATGTTCCAGATGACTTTGAGGCTCGTGTCCATGTGGATCCCATCAGCCCCAGACAGGCTGCTCCAAACATGTTGCTTTAGGCATTTCTGCCCCTTCAGCTTGCTCCCCCCAGGAGGTGATGGGTGATGTTGAGCTGCCATCACACTGTGCTGAGGGCCTGTTTGTGGCTTCCTCCTGAGCTGCAGCTCTTTCATCTCTAAATAGTTCTGGAGTGAAATGGTGAGATGCTATTGCTGGGCTCTATCTGCAGACCTGTCTCTGCTTCTTACACGCCAGTCAGCTCTGCTACTGGGACACTGCATCCACCAGTCAGGGACAGAGGTATTTGGGCAGTCTGTAACTCTCCCAAACTGTGCCTTTGGTGGGTGAGATTGACTTTTCCAAGCACTGCATCTGTTAGAGTTACCTGCAGAGCCCTGAGCAAGGTGTGCTGGGATCCTTTTGCAATATCAAGGGGATTAGGAGAAAGAAGGTTTAGTGGTCTTTTTCTGTCCATTCTGAAGTTGGAAGACTTAAATCTGACCTAATTCTAAGTGCCTGTTGTTGTCAAGTCCAGAACTTGTGTTTGACTTCAGAAGGCTTAAATTGGGACAAATTCTTCTGTCGAAAATGGCTCAAACTTAATGAGTCTTGGCTCAGAAGTAGCTGAGGTGAGGGAGCTGGGGGAGGGCTCAGCCCAGAGAAAAGGAGGCTCAAGAGGAACTTTCTGTCTACACAATTCCCGGACAGGAGGGGGAGCCAGGATGGGGTCAGGCTCTGCTCTCAGTGGACAAAGCACAGGACAAGAGGAAATGACCTTGAGTTGTACTTGGGAAGATTAGATTAAATATTAGGGAAAATATCTTCCCAAAAGGGTGGTCAAGCACTGGCACAGCTACCCAGGGCAGTGATGGAGTCACCATCCTTGGAAGTGTTCAAAAAAACTTGTGGATTTGGCATTTGGGGACATGGTTTAGTGGTAAACATGGGAGTGCTGGAGGATTAGTTGGACTATGTTGTTTTCCCGTTTTTACCCTGCAGTTTTCATCTATCTGTTCTCCAAGACAAGAACTCCTGGGGTTACTGGCTGTCAGTGTTCCAGTTCCTGTTTCAGAGGTGGCTGCTGTGAAGGGCTTGTTGTAGAGCTTCAAATTAGGGAGGAATTCCAAGCAATGTTCTTCAAGAAAGCTGCTAAGACCTTCAGCATCTTTGTGTTGCTTTTCCTGTTAGAGCTCTGTGGCTGCAACTGTCAAATGCATTTCATACTCTTACCTCACCACCACTTGCAAAAGCTGCACTTCACTTGTTCTGCTGAGGGTGGGGATCTTTGTGGCTTTTCAGTTATTTCCAAACCCCGTTGTGGAGCCTGCCTTGGGTGGCTCAAGGTGTTTAGTGTTCTCAAGAGATTGTGATGTCCCACACTGAGCCCAGTCTGTCATCCAGCAGTTCTGGAGTTGGTTCTGTACAAGTTGCCACAGCAATGCCTTATGCTGAGCTACCTTTTTTATATGTGTATTTATTAAATATCTATATCTATATTTATATATCTTACCTGCTGGCTATCACTGTCCCTTTTGTCTCACCCACACAATCATTTTCACTCTTACACTGCCCTTGGCACTGAGCTTTGTGTTAAGTTGTAAAACAAAACAAAACCAAAAACAAACAACAACAACAAAAACCAACACCCCTTCCTGCAAGAAGGGCCCAGTTTTCTTTTGCTCCCCTGAACCCAGTGTAGGACCAGCTGGGTGGTGGAGCAGGGAACTGTGGGGTCCCAGAGCTCAGCAACAGCTGCTGTGGAACTGTGGACTCCACTGTTCCCTGCTGAGTGGGACAGAATGGTTTCTGCCTTTTTTCTTCACAGCTTCTGTGATGTTTGTGTGGAAGCGGAGCCCATGCGTGCATGGAAGTGTCCCAGTCACGTCTCAGTATGTTATAGAACAGTTTCTGCCGTTGTCCGCAAATGCTTTTGAATCTGCTGTTAATGCCTTGCAGTGAACATATGGCACCCAGAGATGGGGTTTCCTATTCCCTAACTTCCCTCATCATTCCAGCAAGTTACTGGCACTTCCAAGCAGTGTACTCCTGTTTCTTGTTTTACTTGTTGCTGTGTTTAGTGTTTATCTTCCTCTCTGTGTTTTCAAACTCTGTGCCTGTTTCTTTGCTTGTTCACTGCTGTTGCAGATCCTAGCAGAGTGTTTTGGCTCCAGCTTTGTCTATTAGAGCATCTGTGCATTGGCTTCGTTACTGTTGCTGCCTGCAAGTACTTAATGTCTGGTAAGTGTCTGCATGTGTTGGATCTGCCTGATGAGGCTGAGGGGGGCGGCTTGACCCCACACTCGTTTAGACTGTGTTTACTTTGGACTGCTTGTATTAAACACTCATACATGATCAGTGCAGGCACTTCTCTGAAGCACCTGTGTGCTGATACACCCTTTTTTTTGCTAATTGTAGGTGCTGGCAGATCAAGAGTAATCCTTACTGTTGTACTTGTGGTTCCTAAAGGCTGTTCTTGTTTAATCTTGTACTTCCTTATGAAAGATGCTCTAATGTCTGTTGAGACTTTTTTTACATCATCTTCCTCAGATGTGTGTGGTTCCAGGTATGAAGACAGCCAAGATTCCTTTGTGAAACTCTCTTAGAACTCTGCATTTGGAAGCCTAATTTTTTGAACTGTAAAGCTCCTAAATTCTTTCCATTGCCAGGTTGTTTAATGCTACCCTTTTCCCTTTGAATGCCTGCTGGCTCCCCAGCTGCTTTTAAGCTGTGTGCAGTCTTCCATACTCAGTATCAATCTGCCTCGGTATGATTCATGTGGGTTCTTGCCACTTTTGCTTTGCTGACATTGTCACCTTTGTCATCAGCATTGACTGAAATGTCTTTTGCCTTAATTCATGTAGCTCTTGCACATTCTCCATTGTACTCAAGTGATCAGCAACCATTTCTGTGCCTTTAAATCCCTTTTAGGAACAGTTTTTCTATGGCTCTTTATCAGTGAATGCGCGGTTTAAACCCCAGGTTTTAACTCGGGTTTTAACAGACAACTCCTTGTCTGTTCAGCTTTGGACTGTAGGTTTTTAAGTGATCCACAGGTGCTTAGATGGCTTTGTATGTACTTGCTCATTGAAACTTGGCTAGTAGCTTGGTGGGAGAGTTTGAGAATGTAAATCACTCTGGAACACAGGTGCGAGTACCTGGGTACAAGGATCCCCGAATCCTGTGCCATTGCCCAAGCTAATGAAGTGTCCTCGCTGCCTTAATGACACTCTGCTGCCTTAATGACAAACTGTGGAAGCGAGTCCTGGAGCGTATCTGGGTAACCGAGGGGGATTTTGGCTGTAGCAGAGGCAGGAAGCCTGACTAGGAACAAGATTTGCTAATTAAACGTTTTCTGCAGAACCAGCTTCTCTCCTTGCCTAGGCCTGGGGCTCTCATGGCATCGTGGGAGGGGCCAGGGTTTATTTGAGGTGGCACACACAGTGACGGAGGGCTGTGCAGGGCTGGCACAGGGCACAGTCTGCTGAGTTGTGGAGGGGCATTTCTTGCTGCTTCTGCTTGCCCTGGCAGAAGCTGCAGCTGAGTTCAGAACCTCCAGGGGGACCAGTCCTGATGGTACTTTGTTTCACTGCAACCAGAAGGGCACAGAAGCTGCATTTGCGTGTCTCAGTTAGTGTTTTTTCTAAGAAAAAAGATAGGCTTTGTGGTTTTATACATTGTGGCAAATTGTGTTTCCCAAGTTGCTCTGTTGTTGCCAGGGCTTCACTTTCTCAGGCCTTGAGGCCTGGGGCTGAGCGAGTCACCCAGGCTCCCTTTACAGTCGGTGCAGAGCAGCAAGGGGGGGTTGGGTGAGGTTACTCTGACCTATTTTAGGCACCTGCCTTAAGATAATGAACTTCAAAGCTTCACCCTCGCTGCCTGTCAGTACTACACTGGTGACAGGTCCCTTGTCAGCCTCCACACCATGAGAATCCCACCTGCTGCATGTCCTGCCTGGAAGCAGGTTGTGTCCCACGCTGCTGTCACTTGCCTGCTGAAGCACAGGAAGGTACAGCCTGAATTTCTTGAGTGTGAGTCAGCGACTGCCCGAGAGCAAGGTGAGGCGTGTGAAACAGCACCTCAGCTCTGCCTTTCCAGCACTTCCAACAGCTGTGGTTTGCTTATCCTTGTTCTTAGGGTAGTCTGGGCAAGGATTTGGAGTAAGGCTTTAACTCAGCTTTAATAGCAGCTAATGATAGGGTAAGGGACTTACGGAATTTTATTAATAAAAGTAATGCTGAAGGCAGTTGCACAGCTGCAGGGGAGCTTCCATATTGGCTCCACATGCTCACCAGCTGTTCTTACCTGGCTGCTGACAGTCCCCACTGGACCTGTGTGCAGCTGGGGGACTTCTGTCCTTGGCCACTCAGTTCCAGCCCACAGCCAAGGCTCAGGTTTCCTGCCTGCCCCCTCTGCAGGCCCCTCAGCAGGGTTTCCTGTACTGTACAGTTAAGAGCTGCTGGGGCTCTTTGGCTCCTGTGGAGTGCAGAGGGGATCACAGCAGTATGGAGAGGGACAGCAGCCTGGAAGGGCAGCTTCCGGAGGAAAGGCAGAGATATACCAACGCATTCCTAGATTAAAACCAGTGGTGCTGTTGTAGCAAAAGTTGCCAGCAAAGTACCTAATTCTCCATCTGAGTGCTGCTGCTGAGCCTTACCCAGGGCACAGTGTGAGACAGGCAGTCTCTGGCATCAGAGCAAGATTCAGTGCAGTGTCTGAGCTGGGAGCTATGCTAAAAATGTCCAGAGCCTGGTGTATTCAGAATATGCCGTAATTTTGACCTGGATCTCAAGATCACAATGCCTTGTCACTAATAGCCCTGTTTCTCAAGGACTGATGTGCACCACCATCTCTGGGAGCAGTTGGAAAACGTAAACCCTTTCTCCAGCCTTGATGATGACACTTGGACTGTGTTGCAGGTTTGTACAGGCTGTTGGTTAGCCCAGGAAAACTGGTTTGGTTTGATCTGTCAGAGAGTCTGCTTACTGAATCTGTTTGTTCCCAGGAACCTATTTTCTTAAAGAGCAGAGAAGCTCAGCACATCTCTCCCTGCCCTGTGTTCCTCTAAAGGTGTAGAGCATTAATTAGGCCAAACTGTGCTGACAAAATGAGGGTTTTGGCTTCAGTGGAATTTCAGCTCCCTATGTGGTGCTGATGGTCCCTGCACGTAGCAGTGCGCCTCCTGGGCAGGATCTCCTCCAGCTCGGTTCTGGGTTATTCTGGAGGGGAGCTTGTGGAATGTTACCATATTTCCCTGAGTACTGTTCATCACAGAGCCTCTCTGAGCTGTTTGCTTGGCTGTTCCAGTGTCCCAAGAGCAGATATCTTCTGTCTGCTCAGAAGTCCAGGGTTTGGTGTTTCCTAAAGCTGCTCTTCTCAGTGTTCCTGTTGTGCCAGGCCAATGGCACCAGCACTCAGTGGGTGCTGGAGCAAGTGGCTGCAGTGGAAGCTCTTGCTGCAACACAGAACTAAACCCAACAGCCCCAGATTGGGATGGAAGGTGTTGGGTCAAGGGACTGGTAGTCAGCCTTTGAAGAGGGGAGCTGGTCTAGAATAGCAAGGGCAGGTACACAGGAGGGGGAAGGATTAACCTGCTCCTTTACTCTCATGAGACACTCATCGGCTGCAGAGCTCCATCTAGATCTGGGGGTCCCCAGCACAGGAAAGATGTGATGCTGCTGGAGTGAGTCCAGAGGAGGCCATGAAGCTGATTAAAGGGATGGAGCCTGTGCGGAAAGGCTGAGAAAATTTGGATTGTTCAGCATGGAGAAGAGAAGCTTTGGGATCAACTAACTGTAGCCTTCCAGCACCTGAAGGGAGCCTACAGGAAAGATGAAGAAAGACTATTTACAAGGGAATGGCTTCACACTGCCAGAGGGCAGGGTTGGATGGAACATTGGGAAGGAATTCCTCCCTATGAGGGCGCTGAGGCCCTGGCCTAAAGCAGGTGGGTCTGCCCCATCCCTGGTGTCCAAGGCCAGGGTGGACAGGGCTTGGAGCAACCTGAGAATAGTGGAAGGTGTCCTGCCCATGGCAGAGTGTGGAACAAGATGAACTTTGAAGTCCCTCCCAGCCCAAACCAGCCTGGGATTCTGTGATCTTCCTTGCAGTGTCTGAGTTAGATACATAAATGCAAACAAGTCAATATCGGCTGTGTGGACAAAGTGCTCCAGGCAGGTGATGCCTGGTGCAGGAGAATGAAGGGGAGGTTTGCACTGGTAGGAAAAGTTTCACAGTATGGTGCCCATCCAAGAAAACACAAAAGATTTGCTAAATATTCCTCCAGGCTGATGAGATGCCTGCAGTCAGATGGTGTGTGAGGAGAGCTGTGCTGCAGCAGCGTGTAAAGGGACACTTGGATGTGAATGGTTCTGGACTCTATTTGGAGCTCACAGCTGGGCGAGGATGAAGGAGTTGCCAAGAATAAATCCCTGATGGGGTGAAGAATTCTTGGCTTCATTTGGAAGCCTTGGCACTCCTCACCTTGGGCCAGCCCCTTTAGATGGCCTTTGCACTATGTGTTGGAGTCCTGCTCCCTTATTTCTCTGTCCTTGCTCAGTTCCTGCCAGCCCTGCAACTGCTCATGGTTTAACACTGAACTGCAGCAAATGGGAGAATTCTGCTCACAGGGCACAAATGGAACAGGCTTGGAGAAAGCCTGTCTAAATGAAAGGTGTTAATTAATGGCAGTCAACTGAACCATGAAGAAGGAATATCTGCACTCTCATTCCAGCCGAGGGAAATCAGCTTTCCTTCCTGCAGCTTGTGCCTCTAACACTTGGGGAATTGGGTTTCTAAGCCAGACTGTGCTGTGCCACACTAATCCCCTGAACAACAAACACTGCAGATGTCACAGCAGAGCGAAAATACAGAGAAGGCAATGTGCAAAAGTACACATTTGTGATGATGGAGTGTTTTTGTTAGCAGGTAGCAAGGTTAGGAAAGACAAGTAAGATGCCTGATGGGATACACAGACTCTCTAGGGATTCCTGCTCACCTTAAATCTCCATCTTATCCACCCCTGAGCCACTTTGCCCTCCCTTCAAGGCACCTGGTTTTTATTCCTGGGTCATCCCTTGATCTCCCTGCTCTGCTCAACTTCAGATCTCAGTAGCAAGTGCTTTTTCTCCTCCATCAGAACTACCTAAGTAAAACACCTGTGTCTGAGTGTTTTTTCATCACAGCCCCATGGGAGGCCTTTAGATGTGACAGAAGTAGCAGAAACAGTCCTGCTGAATGTGGTCCTTCAGCTCTGATGAAAGGAGTCCTCAGGGAATTACTGCAGAAATAGATTTATTTGTGAAGCACCATAATCCACTGTTGTTCAAACATCGCTGTCCCTCAGGGACACTCAGACTCAAAGTTTTGAAGGTAGTGTTCTCCCTGCCAGAGCCCCTCAAATTTGGGATTTGCTGCAGACCAGCTGTTGGAAGGTGATGAACCAGCTTAGTTTTCTCTCCACATGATGATAGTTGGTGATTTGTACTGTAGGGTCTCTTGGTGTAAGTGGAAGTATAAACAGATACGGTGCATTTTACATCAATGGTTGAAGTTCCCTGTCTAAATCTGATCTTGCTTTTGTACCAGAAAAGGTGTACGGTGACTTCTATCAGATGTAGGTCAAACTCAGGGACAGAAAGGGCAGGAGCCTCTTGGAAAGTGGAGATGCTCCTGCTGGCTGAGGACCCTCTAGGGCTCCTGGAAGCTGAGCCTGTCTCATCTCCTGAAGCCACATCAGTGTGTGACTCCAGGCCTGCCCTGTCGCTGCAAGGGTGGGACTGTCAGAGCTCGGCTCCGAGCGCTGGTGCCGGTGCTGTGCTGACTTCAGGGCTCGGCCCGGCACCGGTGCTGGCCCAGCACAGCCCCTGAGCCCGGGATGGGTGGAGGGCAGCCTGTTCTGCCAGGCTCGGAGCTGGTGCCTTGTCCTGTGCCCTTAGCAGCCTTCTCTGAGCCTTGGCCGGCAGCCCCCGGGGTGTGGGTCCTGCTCCTCTGCATGTCCCCGGGGAAGGGACGGCTCAGAGGGGAGGATCTCTCCCTTTGACACCGCCTGCACGATGCTTTACAAAAGCTGTGTCCGCTTTCCTTTTTCCTTCCGTTTTAAAGTGAGGAGAAGAATTAGGTCTGTACTAAACTGGTCCCGAGCACTTTGTACAAATTTTTGATTCACTGTGATCGTGAGCAGCAGCGTGGAGAGCTGCCAGCTTCCTCCTCATCCCCTCTCCCGGGGAAGGTGTTCCTCTGCGGTGGGAGCAGCTCACATGGAGCCGATTCCGTGAGCGTTCTTCTGTGGCAGCGTGCAGTGAGGTAAACTGAGGCCCTTGGTGTCCGAATCCCTAGCTGCCAGCTCTGGAACTCGGTGTTACTTCTCTAGCCACGGCGGTTAACAGTGGACGCTTTTCTGAGTTTTAGTGGAAATTTGACGCCAGTAAGTGAAGTTTTACAAAAAAAAACCCGACACGCTGAGCATTGTGTGCGCTTCTCAAAAGTTGCAATTGTTCGTTTCATTGTCGGATGTGACAGCACTCGGGTTGGCTCCGCTCCGGACCGGTGACTTGAAGTACCGAGGATGAGTTTGCTCCTTCAGGGGCCGCGGAAGCCCCGGTTCCGGCGGTGCGGGGGTCCCTCCCGGGGGTCCCTCGGGGGCGGCGCAGGGGCCGGTCCGGGCCAGGGAGCGGGGCCGCCCCCCCGCGCACGTGCGCTACGTGCGGCGCCTGCTGCGGCGGGGCCGCCCCTCCCCCGCCCGGCACCGCCCCCAGCCCCGCTGCCGGGGCAGGGACCGCCCAGCGTGGGACCCCCGGCGGGGGGAGCCCCGGTAACCGCCGGGCCGCGGGGGAGCGCCTCGCCGCGCTCGCTCGGGAACGGGAACGCTCCTTAGCCCGGGGCCGCTGGGGGCCGGCGGGCAGGACAATGGCCCGGCTCCCCCCGAACAAAGGGGCCGGGCCGGGGCCGCGGGGGCTCGGCGGCCGGAGCAGACAATGCGGCCGCGCGGAGGCGGACGGCCCCGCCCCTCGCGTGACGAACCCCCAGCCCAGCCAATGGCGGCGCGCGGAGAGGCTCTTTAAAAAAAGAAGCGCCGGCCGTGGTCCGCTGTCAGCTGTGCGGATCCCTCCGCGCATGTAAACACAGCGCCGCCGGCCCCGCGCGGGGGGGCGGGCCGGGCCGGGCTGAGGGGGCGCGGCGGGAGGGGAGCGCGGCCCAGGGGCCTCCCCGAACCAGCGGTGCTGGGGGGAGCGGCCGCAGCGCCCCCGGGGTGAGGGGCAGCGCACAAAGGCGGCGGGAGTGGGGGACGCGGAGTTGCGGGGACGGGGGGCACCGGGAGGGACTCCCCAGCGGCCGCGGTGAGCGGCGCTCTCGGGCCTCGCTCTCCGCCAGGGCCCGGGTAGCGGGCGTGGGATCGGCGCCGCGCGGGCCAGGCCGCGCTCCAGAGGAGCCGCTGCTGCCTCTTCCCCCACCCCCCCCCCCAACGGGCCCTCCCCGGTCCGGCCCCGGCGCCCCCGCACAAAGGCGCGGGCGGGGCGGGGCAGCCGCGCCCCCTCCCCTGCCCGGGCCGGGCGGACTCTTTTCCCAGCCCCGGCCCCCCCGCGGACGCGCACGGAGCGCGGCGGCTGTGGAGATTGTTCGGAGAGCGGAGCGGAGCGGAGCGGCCGCCCCGGCCGGGCCATGGCCGAGTTCCTGCCCCCGCCCGAGTGCCCCGTCTTCGAGCCCAGCTGGGAGGAGTTCGCCGACCCCTTCGCCTTCATCCACAAGATCCGGCCCATCGCCGAGCAGACCGGCATCTGCAAGGTGCGGCCGCCGCCGGTGAGTGCCCGCATGGCGCCGCCGGGAGCGGCCTTTGTGTGGGGCCCGGCCCGGCCCCCCCCGGCCCGCGGCCGCACAGGTGACCCCAGGCAGGCGGGGCCGCTCCGACGCCCCTCGGAAGTTTCACCGGGCCGGGGCTGAGGGAACTGAAGGGACCGGCCGCTCCCCCCGCGAAGTGGCTCCCAAGTGTCGGAGCTCCCGGTGGGGGAATCGCCGGAGCGGCCGTGGAGGGAGCAGAGGAGGGGGGGCAGCTGCCCCGGCCGGGCCCGGCCTCTCCCCGGCTCCCGGGGTTGGCCGGGGCCTCGCGCCCGGAGCGGCCCCACCGAGCCCCGGAGGAGGTGCTGGGGTGCTGCCCTCCATGTTGGCATTGTGGCGGTGTGGGGCCGGGGGGAGCCGCTCCCCGCCGCCCCCGGCCCCGCCACGGCCTCCTCGGCCACGGCGCACTTTTAGCACAGGGAACTGTTTCTCAAGTTGGACAAGACCAAACTCCGCAGCCTTGAGTTTGGTTGGTGGCTCTGCGAGCTGAAGCCTAGACAGACATGGCCACCATTTTAGAATGCAATCCACAGTGGGAAGAAGTAGTAAGCCTTCATCTTCATCATCATCATCTTGACCGATGGTGTAGTAAGCTCAAAATTAGGGTATGAATTCTGATTTCCCCTTGTTGGTCGACTCAATTTACTAAGAAATGCTGTGACGATCTTAGAACCATAGTTTTGTGTAGTCAGAATTGTTAGTTTGTTTAAAGGTATGAACACCCACTGATGAGGAGATGGATTTCTCGAAGTAAAAATCTAATTAAACAATGTGTGAATCATCTTTATTTTGAGTGAATTGCTCTTCCTCTAAGTGGAGCGTGGTGCGAGTCTTGGGGTGATGCAGTCGGGTAAGGCAGTTAACATGACGGCAACAACTAGAATGTTAAACAGGCACTGAGCTTGCATCTCCTCCAGCAAGGGGAGAAGCGGACAGAATAGTTCTGTAGACTGAAGTTTTGCGAGGGAGACTTTGACTGCAAAGAAATAACGTTCAGAAACACGCACTCTTCGTTTTTGTGTTTTGGTTGTTGCTGGGACTCCTGTTGTGTCCATCCTTTTCCTTCTGAATTAGAGTAGGAGTAATTTGCTGAGTTAGTGTCTGAAGTGGCAGAAATGTTTGTAGTAGAGTGAATAATGTGGCTCTTGCTGGAGAGAAAGGAAGGTTTTAGCTCTCTGGAGGAAGAATCCCCCATTGCTGTGTGAAGACTGCTCTTGAATTTGTGTCCTGGTAGAATGTGCCAGGGCTTCTTTTCATGCAGGGCAGCCAGATGCTCAGAGTTAAGAGGGTAAGATGGTTTTTCTTACACAGTTACCACTGAAGTTCTGTAGTATTTTTTAGTAGCTGTTTCGGGGTTTTAGGTTGCCAGCAGTGTCTCAGCAACTGTGACCAGAACTGGCTTTTTTGTTTGGTTGAGTTTCTTGGGGGGGTTGTTTGTTTGGGTGTTTTTGAAGGGGTGTCTTTTTATTTGTTTTAGAAACATTTCATCTAAAAAAATCCCATCTTTCTTGGCTGCTTTTGTAAAAAGGCAAAGCCTTATCAGAAAGCTGCTTGTAGGATGTTATCTGTTGGAGATCATAAATCAACAGCCCTCTAAAGGACTGAATTACTTATTGCAACTGCGCTTTCAGCCTCTCTCCTCTTCCTGAAGGGGCAGGTATTGCACCAGATATTACACCAGGTGTTGTGCCTGCCTGGCCGTGGGATCAGCTCTTTGAGTATATTTAGAAGCAGGATGAAAATAGTTGGAGCTGCTGATGGCTGAGCACGGGTAGTTCTGTGGAGCCTGGCTTTGGGCGAGCTGAGCTCCCGTGGCTTTATCTGCCCTGGATAGTGCCTGGGATGACTTGTGGAGTGCGTGGTTGGTTCAGCGGCCTGGAGCATAGAGGGAGCTCTTCCAAAGCGACCAGAAAAGCCTTTAAGTTGACGTAGTTCCTGGCCTTCCCCCTGCGATCAGGAGCTGCAGTGAATATTCAGTTACTGTTCTTTTTGGTGTTATCGAGGGGTCTGTGGTACTGTGAGCTGAAGCCCGTACTACCCTTTGCACAGCAGTGTGTGTGTTCCAGCTAGATGCCTTGTTTGGTGATGGCTGAGGTTTGGAATCTTCCTGCATCCGAGGGAATCTCTTGCCGACGTGCGCAGTCTGGTTACGTGCCGGGAAGCAGGTAGGCAGCACCATTAGCTGTCAGGATCTGTGCCGAGAGAGGAATTGAAAATTCAATGGTTGAGCTGGCGTTATTTTAGCTTAAACTCTGCTGTGTAGTTATCAGCAGATGAATTTGTGTTTCTCTAGGTGAGCAGCAGTATGGAATAAGGTTGTGTGAGACTGGTGGTGCCCAGCTGTAGCTTTCCCATTTACTCACGGACAAGTCCTTGCTCCAGAGCTGGCTTTGACGCTCCAGCACTGGAGCATGCACAGGAGAGCTCCCTGGGCTCTGAAGGACCAGCAGCAGGGCTTTCTCTGGTCCCTTTCTGCTGGCATTAGCTGGGAATCAGGTGGGCACGGAGAAAACCACACCTGTGGTCCCTTCTTGTGTGGAGGCTTTGGAGGACAGTGACCTGTTTAGTGAGGGGGTATTGAAGTAGCTGATGGGCAGAAGACAACTGAGTGGAAGGCAGAAGATTCTGGGTGATCACTGCATGTTCACAAGATGAAAGAACATCCAACAATATAACAAGAGGGGAAATTTCTGCATGGAAGTTTCCAGCTGAGCACTCAAAAAGAGTTTTCTTCCCCTTCATTCCAGTTCATTTTGTTCCAGCCATCACCAATGACTGAGTTTTGCTCTTATTTGGGGATTCTGAGATGCTGCAGTGGCTGGTGGAGGGTGGAGCATTAACCAGCTCGCTGGTGCTGTTCTCTGTGGCTTTTTGTCAGCAGTGTAGAGCACGAGGAGAGTCCCATTGGCAACAAAGTGCTCAAATGGTGGTTGTTCCTGGTAGTTAATGAGCTTCATAAAGTAGAGATTTAAATTTGAGTCCCTTGCGGATCTGCGGGGGAAGGGGCAGCTGCATGCAGGAAAGTGGGTGGGGTACAACTTGCTTGCAGTCCATCGGGTGCCATTTTGTGGTTAGAATTTTCTTCTGTGAGCCAAAATCACCTTTTATTAGGATTTTTTCATTTAAACTTTATCTGGTAGTTTGGAATAAACTAACTTTACTCCAAAACTTGGTATGTTGAGTGGTGGCCTTATATTCTAGAAGCTTCTGATAGCTCTGCAAATCAGTGGGGGCATTTAGGGGGTCAAATGAAGAATTGCTTGAGAATGGAGTTGTTCTTCAAAGTAGGTAACTAATAGAAGCAAACAGTAACAAATGTGAAGCTTAGCTTCAGGAGTTAATGGCAACATGTGGAGCAGGAGTGGTATCAAATGCTCCAAGCCTTCCTTGAAGATGGACTCTTCCTTCACTTTGTTGCATCGTTGCTTTGCTGCTGTGAAGAAATAATAAATAATAATTATTTAAACATTACTTACCATATAAATGCATTTCAAATTACACAGTATTATACAATGTACTTGAAACTTCGTAACTTTCCTGAGGCCAAGCAGGAAAATTGAAAGCATCCAGGCTAAATTTCATTGCTCTAAATAACGTGAATATGGAGAAGAACTGTTAAGGCTTCCAAGTAACTGAAACTAAGCACTTAAAGATTATAGAGAGTCTGAATTAGAAAAACTGGAATTTTGAAAGAAGTGACACTGGAGTCATTGACATTATTGACTGTCAGTTTTCAGTAAATCTTGGAATACTGGTGAACTTCAGAATGAAGAGAATTAATTCCCTTAATGGTTTAAGTTCTTTGTGGGTGCAAGAGTTGAAGATTGTCTGGAATAGTCCCAGACAGGAACTTGGAAGGTGATAGTATGGAATACTATTGTATGAACACTGCTGTGGTCAAATTCGGTTGGTCTTTTTTACATGAGATGATGTATTTGGTTAAGTCAGTTGTGTTGTCATTGTCTGAAATCTAGAAATTAATTGTGTTCAGTATTCTAATTATGGGAATTACCATTGTGCAAAATGAATACACCAAATCACAAATTATTTCAACTACTAATGAGTGTTTGTAATGAAGGATCCCTTTCTAATGGTGTCTCACCTCAAGCCAAGGGTATGTAATTTTCATTACAAGTCTAGAAGAGCAAAAGCTGTGATTCTGAATGGAGTTATGGCAGTGGCTCATTGCTTTAGAGGGATCCCAGTTGCCCAATAAACAATGGTTATTATGAAACAGTAATCACTTAAGTAGAACATTTACCTTTGGAACAAAGGAGCATAGAGCATCTTAGAGGAGGAAGGAGTGTAGAAAAATAACTGTGGATCCCTGTGAAAAGCAGGGTAACAATGGAATGGGAGCTCTGGATCAGCCAGTGCATGCAGCTCTGGAGTTTCTTGGTAATAAATGGGGGGATTTTACCTCTGTGGCAGCACGAGAATAGAAAATTCTGCATTCAGGACCCCGCACTCCTTGGAGGATTTGAAAAAGATTTGACAACTGGAGAGGGCACAGAGAAGCATCAGAAAAGTTCAACACATGAAATAATGAATATTGAAATATTTAACCTTAGCAGAGCCTGAGTGGTAAAAACTAAAGGCTCAGGGCTTGGGAAGAACTGGACCTGCTCCTCCAGGGACATATTTTGAGGAGCAGCATTGATTTAAATGTTGTTTAAACCTCTTAAGGTCTGTTAGGCTTCTGATTCATCTGCTTTCTTGATTTATTTTCATCTTTATGGCAAAAAAGAAAACACAAAACAAAAAACCAATTCAGTTTTGGAACAGCTTGACTGAGGGTTCTGGCAATCTGGTCCTGGAGCCGTAAAACAAACCACTACTAAACTAGGAATTAATGCAGAGAATTGTGATACTTTGTCTGAAACAGGAAGCTGCTTGTGATGATCCTTCAGATTTGATAATACACAGAGGCTCAGTCAGTTGATTTTATCAAACAGTAAATACAGAGATAACTCAATTATGACACGTAAGTGAGCTTCAGCGGGACAAACCGTAGGTGCTGCCGCGTCTGTCAGTCCTGGCGAGCTGAGCCTGAGCTGCTGGTCCTGCTGAGCAGGGGCCAGGCTCAGGTGAGTCAGGAAACGGCATTTCTGGCTGAGAGAGGATCAGTGGGAACGGGAAAATGAAGACTATAAAGTGGCGGATCTGCCACTTTTGGGAATTATGGGATCAAGAATGAATGAGGTTTTGGGAGGGGAAGAGATATTTTAGTGCTGAGGTTCCCAGTCCCCTGCTATCAATTCGTGTGAGGAAAAAGATCAGCTACCAAAGGTCAAGAGGAAATGTTGGCTTTGAATGAAGATGATGATGATGAATGTCATATTCATCACAGGGGTCATGTTGTGGAATTAGGTAAATTTAGTGTAGGTTATTTACTGATCTCTAATTAGCAAGAAAATATGTAAAAGAATAATTGTTTTTAGTTTATTATTTATTTTACTAATGGCAGTGGCCATGCACAGGGCTGCTGTGGTCACCATGGGTGATTTATGCTCTTCAGAAATGCTGAAATATTGGAGTGGGCTTCAAAGACAATGAGAATTTCCTCTCCTTGCCTCAGTTTCTTTCAGTGAGGGATTTTCAACTCACACTCTTCAGCTCATGAAAATTTGAGATGAAACAATTTAGTCCAGAACTTTCCATATGAGGCAAGACTAACACAGATGGAATTTCTGTAGTTTTTTATTTAAGATAGTCAGTTAGCTAATAGCTGGAAATGGAATTTAAAACTAAACATGGCTCCCTTGCCCAGCATTGAAAGCAAAGCTGCCAGTGGATGGAAGCAAACCATGCCACGGATCCATGCTTCCTCTCAGTCGCAGATGACTGGGTTATGTCTGAGATGTGTTGGGGGAGAATGCTGTGTCCATGTCCAGGAGACCAGGCTGAATGTTCTTAGAAGTCAGAAGGAGCTTGTGGGATCTTCCAGCCTGTCACCCTTAGGAGTGTCTGAGTGAAAGGTCTTCCTTGGGAGCAGGTGCTTTAGCTGGGATGTGAATTGGAGCAGCTGGAAAGGGAGGATGTTGTGGAGAGCCAGGGCAGTGGGTGGTGGAGCTGCAGGGGGCAGCCAAGGCTCCACAGCTGCTCACGGTTGAGGCTGGTGAGGTTGTCCATAGCTGCTCTGGCTGACTCTGAAATTCAGGTCTTTTCCTAATCTGAGTTACATTGGGAGTGAAATCGAGGTTCGAAAGCTGCCAGTTACAGCTCTGAAGAGGGCATGGTCTCACTCCAAGGACTGTGATGGGACAGCCCAAGGAACAGAGTGCACTGTGCTCCGGTCGCACACGCTCCAGGAACCTACTGGGGATCAGAGCAAAGGTCTGTCCTTGGGTAGTCCTGTGCCTTGAGGAGAGGTGGTGGCAGCTCTTGTGGTCTGATGCCCTCAGACACCCACAACTGAGTCTGGCCTCAGCCCTGATGGATGCTCTGTTTCAGGGTCTTGGTCAGTGCTGTGAAGTGAATCAGGGATCTGGGATTTGCTGGTCCCAACACCCTGTCCATCCCCAGGTGGTACAGTGCTGCTGGCACAGTGGTGGTGTATCTGTTCCCTGCATGCAGGTGCCTCCATGGAGAGGAGCCTGGCATCTCCTGTGTGTGAGCCCAGCTGCCTGTTGTGTTTACAGGTTCAAACCCTGTGTGTAGTTTCTGTCCTCTCTGCCTTTGGATCCCAAGGAGCAGCTGGCCCTGACGCTTGAGAATCATCTCCAGCTTCCCTTTATTTCTCTCCGGATGTGGAGCTGGCACAGAAACACTGGGATCTAGAGAGGTGATTCCCACTGTACACTCATCCTTGGCTGTGGTTCTCAAATGGGAATGATCTGTGGTTGTGTCTGTTCTCCCTTGCTAGTCTGCAATACATAACAAAGCCCAATTTTGTCTCAAATAAGAAATACTCCACCAGGCTTCTTTTTGGAGAGTTCTGCGAATAAGGTGGATTAGTGCACCCAGCATCCTTTACTGGCAAGGAGGAATTCAGGGGGTTTGATGGAAAAATCTCCTCCATTCATAATGACCAAGGAAGGACTGTTCATCACAAACAGGGTTAGCTGATGATTGGAGTTCCCAACTAATGTTGGCTTTTAACAGGGTCACAGAGGGATTAGTTCCCGTTAGACAGGAGCTTTGTGGCTGACCCACTGCCGGGTGATAATGGGTTTGCGTGGATTCTGCCATCTGAGCTCCAAGTGTGTTTTTAATGTAGTCATAAAACCAGGAGACTGAAAGGGACCTCCTGAGTCACCGAGTGTGCTCCCTTCCTCTCAGAGGCAGCAATCATGGACCACCTTTGCCAAGGCAAGATCATAGATGTGGGAACAAAGAATGTAGGTCAGGCTCACAGGGTGGGCATCCCAGGAAGGGGGGAATTGCGGCAGTTCGCTGAATGAATGTGTTTTTCTGGCAAGAATTGCTAAGATATTCCTTTGGATCTTACTATGAACTGCTGTCTAGCAAAATAATAAAAGGGCTGTCTTTTTTTTTTGTGTGTCTGACACACGAGAGACTGCAAGTAAAACGCTGCTTGCAGTTTTCAAAAGATGTTGAAAAAAATATAAGAGGCTTTAGAAAAAAGCCCAAGGAAAAAAAATGGTTTTTTATTTGCAGGACTGGAAAGCTGGTTCTGTAAAGAGAAGGAAAAAGATATTTGTTTATTGAAAAATGTCTTGAAACATTTCTTCTGGGAAGGATTCAGGAATAGCTGCTTTGGCAGCCAGCAGACAAGGGATTTGGTTATAAAGTATATGAGGATAAGGGAGGAAGAAAAGCTGAAGCCAACTAACTTGTAGAACAGCTTACCGGGGACTGTGGTAATTTCTTGTTCACTTGAATTCAAAGGGGTGGGGATGGTCAAATTTTAATTAGTGAGTTTGGGTGAGGTGCAGGTTTGCAAGCTGAAATGCAGTGCTCTGAAGCCTGACATCCTTGGAACAGCTCAGCTGGGAGCTGGAATATGGAATATCCATAATATCACAGCAATAATTCTGCTGGCCATTTGTAGTTCGCATTACTCCTTGAAATATTAATGTGATCCTTAGAGCGCGCTTTCTGCATGGGTGGATTTGTCCCTCAAGTTAATAGAAGAGTTTGGAATTTTGAAGTCAGTCTCATTTTTGCCTGGATTTGATGACAAGTTTATAACAATTGCAGGCTAAGATGGGCACAGGATTTTGTTTGTCCTTTGCAGGCTTGTAACAGTCAGGGATAACAGTCAAGGATGGACAGCAGAACACAATAGAGTCATTTCAGATGAAGAGTCCTGGTGGAATAAGAACTCCTGATTTTTTTTAGGAAATGGATGTTTTCTTGCTTTCTGTGTATACCTAATCTTAATGTTCAGCATGGCTGTTGAAAGACACTTAAAACTGAGTTCTTAAAGTTTTTTAAATTAATTTTTTAAACGGGAAAATCCAAACCAGTTCCTTTGAGGAGCCAGATGGAGAGGGCAAGTCTTACTGATTCCCAAACATGAGCTTCAGGGAAGAGGGCCTGGAGAGTTGGGGGTGGGGGCTGGTCTCTTCCCCAGCAAAGCTGCTTATGTGGCTCAACAGCTTGGCAAGTGAATCCTGCACAATAAAGCTCCCTCTCGTGGTGCTGCTGCCTTTCCAAGTGCATAAAGGCATTTGTGTCAAACAGAAATGTCTTTTCATGGGCCTGCAAGTGAGCATTGCATTTGGCTTGGTAACTTGTGCTTCGAAATGTGTCCAAGATTTTTGTTGAGTACAAAATACTTATTAAAGAAGGGCTGAAAATATCTTGTTTAGGACTTGAGGAACTTGCCATACTGTGGAATGGAGAAAGATAAATATTATCCTTCCTGATTATATCAACTTTGAGTAGTTTGGATGCTCCAAAATAAACTTGTTGTGACTTTAAAATGACTCAGTTACAGTCAGGATGGACTGTCTTCTATAACTGCTGTCATTTCTCCAGATGGTGAATGGCTGTGGGTCTGTAACAGTGTTATGTGACGCAGTCTGCGTTTAGTGGGATATGTAGTGTTTGTAAAGCCAGGAGTGGTTTTATAATAATCTAATATGGTATATTATATATGGCATTCATTTCCATCAGCTCTACCACCACTACTGTGGCCTCACCTCAAGTCCTTGGTGCAGTTTTGAGCACCACAATATCAAAAAGACATTAAACCATTGGGGAGCATCCTAGGGAGATGGTGAAGGGTCTGGAGGGGAAACCTCATGAGGGGCAGCTGAGATCACCTGGTTTATTCAGCCTAGAGGAGGTGGAGGGGAGACCTCACTGGGGTCTTCATCAGCCTCATGAGGGACAGCAGAGGGACAGGTACTGATCTATTCCCTCTCATGAGAAGTGACAGCACTCGTGGGAATGGCTGGAGCTGAGCTGGGAGACATTTAGGTTGGATATCAGGAGAAGGTTCTTCCCCCAGAGGGTGCTGGGGCACTGAACAGGCTCCCCAGGAAATGGTCACAGCTCTGAGCCTGTCTGAGCTCAAGGAGTGTTTGAACAACGCTCCCAGGCACAGGGCGGGATTGTTGGTGTGTCCTGTGCAAGGCCAGGAGGTGGACTGGATGATCCTGATGGGTCCCGTCCAACCCAGCATATTCTATGGTACCTGCTTAAAAACCTCAGAAGCTGGAGTCAATCCAGTGTAGCCTCTCATGAAGCCAGTTTACAGTCAGCCAGCAGAACCTCTTGCAATGAGTTTCTCCTTGCTAAAAGTGAAACACTTTTAAGGCTGTTCAATGCTTGATTCTGGCTGATGAACCCATCTGCCTGATAGGCTGAAAAGTCACCTTTTGAAAGTGCTGTTGATTAAATGGAGTTCCCCAAGCTTATCTTTGAGAAACAGCTGACGTGCCATCAGGGCGTCATGGTGTGTGCGTTGGTCATTCAGTCATTGGTAAACTTCAAAACTGCAGGAAATGCCTGTTACAGCAGCTTGTGTTGTCAGTTGTTACTCTTCCAACACAGTAGGTGGCTGGTGCTTTGCCAGAGCCAGTGTCTTTGGCCAAACAGGAAAGACTGTCCCCAGCCATGCACCAGTCAGTAATAAATGGACTCATGGAGTTCATCAGCTAATTTTGGAGCAGGATGTTTTGGGTGCCATGCTGTGAATGAGGCGTTTCTGTAAGATCACGCTCATAAACGTCCTCATTTGCTTCCATAAACAGAGGGGACTAGCCTGCTCTGTGCTGTCTGACATGGATTGGGTCTGTGCTGGCCCTGGGCACCCTTGGAGCTGGATTTCGTTAGTCTGAGCATGAGCCAGAGCCTGTAGGAGCAGGTAGGGATCCTGTTCCTCCTGTTGTGCCCAGTGGCATGCAGGCCTTCCTCTGGGCTCTGCCCAGAGCAGCAGTCTGTGTCAGCAGACATGTGGCCCGACCAGAAGAGTCTCCTGGGCTGTCCCATTCCTTCCTTGGCTTCTCTGATGTGTTTCCAGTGCAGTAACTGCAGATGGCGGCCCTGAAGTGCAGCCCAGACTGGTGACAGTTTCAGAGTGGTAACATTGCCTACGTGAGCTGAATTCTTGTCCCTGTTCATCTTATCCTGGTTCTTGTCCCCTGTAGAGCCTTATTAGGTGATGTGGTTTGGGGTAACACATAGTCCACTCAGGGGCAGCCTTGGCCTACTGCTTAGCAAAGCCAGAGGGAGCACAGCCCTCTAGGTTTCATTTACTCTCAGCCTAAGCAAAGCTCCCTGCAGTTCTCCCTTGTTTCATTCAGCCCCCAGTGTCTCAAGGGTCCTTTGTGTCATCATCACTGTGTCCCATCCTGGCCTTGGTGCCTGTCTCCGGTCTCCCTGTCTTTGGTCCAGGGCAGACTCTGGAGTTGTGACTAATGATGTAACCAGTTGGTTCAGCTTGAGAGTCAGATTTGTCCTGTTGAAGTACAATACTTCAAATCCTGCCCGATCCTGTTCCCAGCTGTGCTTCTCATCTTACAGCTTGAGGGCCCTAAATGATTAATCAGACAACAGGATATTGGAAAAGAATGTCAGTTCTCTTCCTCAGACTTGATGGTCTCATTGCATTTGGTTTTCTGGCATAGAGAATAGGCAGTCAAAGAGGGGTTAGTGTTATCGAGTTTCTCAAGATCATGTCTTTGGGCACCAGGCAGTCTTGTGGTTAAAAGGAGGAGAATGATCGAGAAATGTGTCCCACCGGTCAAGGAGTTAGTATTCTCTGGGTAATTTGTCATCCTGACCCCCTGCCACCATCTGATTTCAACTAGCATTGTCAAATTGTGATGTTCTCCAAGTGCCTTGCAGGATCAGAAAATTTTTATTACCAATTTTGAGGTCTGGATTAGTCAATGCAAGCTTGGTAAAATGTATGGATCATGGCCCTCTTTGCACTTCAGCTTCTCCATCCTATTGGTGAATCTTGCTCCTTAATTGTTTATAAGATAATTGCTTTGGAAACCACGTATGGTTGGTTTTAATTGCAGTTTTCATATTCTTTGTGAATCTAAAATAAAAAATACTGTGTTTATGATGATAGTCTGACTTCAGTTGCCTCAGTCACCCAATGCTGAAGAAGGTTTTCTTTTTTTCCTGAAGCAAAGTTCTGTCTTACTCCACTGTCAGTGGCTCACTTGTGCATTATCTTCATTCTGCAATTAGTGGTAGTAAGGTAACTTTATATGTAATAAATTCCTGTCAAGTTTAAATCAAATCTAATTTGGTTTTGTGAAGTTGTGTATTGCCAAACCAAGCGTGTGGAGTAGATGTCAGAGATCTAAAAGATAAAACAGCTTTATAGTTGTGTTTATAAATAACACTTCAGTTGCAGGTATTTTATCAAAGTAATAATAATCTTTTATTAAATTGGCCATATTCCAGCTCTTCATGAATGTTTGCAGCCAAGGAAATTGTCATACATTGGCACAGGTTGCCCAGGGCAGTGGTGGAGTCACCATCCTTGGAAGTGTTCAAAAGATGTGTGGATGTGGCACTTGAGGACATGGGTTAATGGTGAACGTGGCGGTTGTGGGTGAAAAGTTGGATTCAATGATCTTAAAGGGCTTTTCCAGCCTTAATGATTCCATGATTCTGTGGAAGCTTACAATGCAGAACAGGTCTTCAGTTCCAAAATGGATTTGATTTTGTGGTTCCATTATCTATTTTTGAGGCACAGTGGAGTGTTCTAAGGTGTAGAGGATGGCGCTCATTGAACGTATCTCACTGTTCCAGCTCTCTGGCCTGGTTCCTGGTGAGGGGATTTGGGTGTCAGTGCAGCCCTGGCTCCCTGGCAGGCCGGGGTGTGACCACCGAGCCCCCTCCACGCCAAGTTCTGTGTTCTGGTGGGGCTGAGGAGGCTCTGGAGGCCACGAGGGCCTCTTCATGCTTCGGGCTCCCCTGGCTTTTGACTGTCACAGAAACTCCTTTTCTTTTCCTGATCTCTTGATGGAACCCTTCTGTTTTCCAGGACTGGCAGCCTCCATTCGCATGCGATGTCGACAAGCTTCACTTCACACCGAGGATCCAGAGGCTCAATGAGCTGGAGGTGAGCTGGAAAGCTGAGCAGTACTTCTGCTCCCAAATGTGTCTATGTGTTTTTGGGAGCTGATGTTTGCCAGAGTTGGCCATGAGCTGACAGCACTCTGGACCATGAACAGCAATTTTTAATTAGCACGGAAATTCATCTGTTTCAGAACCTAGTTAGAAACATTCCAGGCATAAAAGTAATGTTAATGCTCAATCAAGGAACATAATTTAGGCCGTTTCCACACATGTGCTTCTAAGTAGTTAAACTGTCCGGGGCCGCAGATCTGTGTCTGTGTTTTGCACTCACACAGCATCTTTCAAAAGGAAAAGAGATGAAACACTTGGAGTGCTTTAAAAATAGCCAGCCTTTTGGAAGAAACAATTGCAAAATCTGGATTCAGTTTGTGGAAATTTGCTGTTCACAAGCACTTTCATTCACTGCTTCAATGAATTGACACTGAAGGGGAGTGTGAGGAGTCCTGGTTGGCTCGGTGCTGGTACCATTTGGGATGATGGTGACTGTGCCTGATTATTCTCCTGATTCTTGGTTTTTAAAGCTCTGACATGGTCATGTGAAGTGCTGGGGAAGGGCTCAGATGCTGGCTCGGAATGCTAAGAGAGGGATTTGTGAGACCACAAGCTGTTCAGAACTCCCTGGAGTTCGCAAACAAGCGAATCTGTATGGATATGGCCAGTGTTTCCCTTAAGATTAGAAAATGTGATGAAAATAAAATATGTCAAAATTTAAATTACTTACATAGCAGCAGTGCAGTGATCTTACTGTGGTAATTGCTGTGCTACCAGCCAGGCTTGCCCTGCCTGTTTTTGTTGTGTGAGAAGGGATAATAGAAAAAAACTTTATTATTAAAAAAAAAAAATACTAATTATTGCAAATAAACCAAGTAATAGTAAACTATTGCAATAATGAATGTAGTAAATGCAATAAATCCTGACAATGCAGCGGGCATAGGGAGTTTTTAGCAGTAGTAGCTTACTGTTTGCCTGTTCTCCAAAAGTACTTCTCTCAGTGCACTGAAAGGTGACAAAAAGTGACCCAAGGAAAGATACAGATGCCATCAATGGTATCTGCATGGAATTTATTTTTCTTCAAATGATGAGAGGGAAAAATGCAAAATAACTCCTGCAAAGGGCAAAGCTGGGCAAGCAGCTCTGGCTGCAGTGCTGTAAACCCTATATAAAACCTACATCTGCTTTTAGCATGCAGTTCACTTGTTTGCTTGGTTGGTTTCAGGCCCAAACTCGCGTAAAGCTGAATTTTCTGGACCAGATTGCGAAGTTTTGGGAGCTTCAAGGATGCACACTGAAAATTCCACATGTGGAAAGGAAGATCTTGGATTTATTTCAGCTTAACAGAGTAAGACCATTATGGAAAAACTATCCTGAAAAGCTGCTGTGTTCCCTCAATTCCTGGGATGGTATCACAGCTGGTCAGGGAGGTTTTGGGGTATATCTAAGGTGGAAAAAGTATTCCTTTGTTTAAACTAACATAGTTAATGGGACAATAAGAATACATTATTGGGGAAAGACAATACATTATCTTGGAAGTTTCCCTGTGAGCTAGGAGATCACCTTAAATTCACAGCTCTTCTTTAAAATTGAACTTGGGTATACTGGTCAAGAATAAACTTCGGCTTAATTGGAGAAAGTTCCTGAACAATGACAAAAGTGAGAGAAAATATTTTCCATTGGAAATATGGAAGAAAATAAATTCAGTTCGTTTTAGGATGAAACTTGTTAAACTTCTGGAGAAGTTAATGTATTCTGCTAGCAAGGGATTGGATTCTCTGAAAGTATACGTTCTTTCTCTTTATGTTTTGGGCAGTTTTTACTGGGAATTTTTTGAGCTTATTTTGTAGCACTTGTTCCAGTGAAAAGAACTGAGTGTCTTGTGCTAGAAAGTTGTGTTGGGATACAAAGTGACAAAGTGCAGCCAAATAAGCTCTCAGAGTCAGCTGAGTGACTGCACATAGAACACAGGTGCTGACTTCTGTGTGAAGTAATTCACCAGTTTTGTAATTCCTGAATAGGTTATGTGTTACATATTCCAGTTACTGCTTTAAAACAACTTTGATGTCGTGTGTGTTTTTTTAAATCTGTATTTTTGTGGTTTAAAATGTCGGTTGGGTTGCTGTCCTGCCTTTTTCCTTGAACACTGGTAATTTTACCATTAAATAATGTGATCGTTTTCTTTTCACTTTTTAGCTAGTTGCAGAGCAAGGAGGATTTGATGTCGTTTGCAAGGAGAGAAAATGGACCAAAATCGCCACGAGGATGGGCTTTGCTCCTGGCAAAGCGGTGGGCTCGCACATCCGCGCGCATTACGAGCGAATTCTCTACCCCTACAACTTGTTCCAGTCGGGAGCGAGTCTCTTGGTAAGCTCTGCTGAAACCAGCTGCTCAGTTAATGCAGCAGAGCCAGTCTGGGAGGGTTCTTTGATTTCTGGAATGTTTGTGAAGCTGCGTTTCGTGCTTGGTGTCATGCAGGTGACCAGATGCCGTGGTCAGCCGTTCAGAAAGCCATCGGCAAACTTTTCATTAGAAGTGAACTTTTTAGCAGTAATCCCCTGGGTAACCCAACTCCTGCTTTGGACAGTGTGTGTTGGTGTTTTCTCTCTGCAGTTTACTGAAGCCTCATGATAAGGGATGTTCCTGGGATGATTTCTGTAAGGCCAAGAATATTCCTGGAGCATTGCAGGTCCATCTCTGTGCCACAAGTGCTGTGGGGCTGTGTCATGTGCCCAGAGTGACTGAGGGACTGTGCCAAGCCAGGCAGTGTTGTGACACATTCACTAAGGGGGACAAGTTGCAGAAAACTTCCTGGCTGCCGTATTGATGTTAACAGCGTGACTTGGGATTTTTTCTGAGCTTAAATCTTCATCCTTCCTAGTCATCAATCTTTGATTTGGCCATTAAACCAAAATTCAGGGTTGACTGAGAGTAGAGGCCACATAATCTCTAATGAGGAACAGGTCTGTTCTTTTAGAGCACCAGTCATTTATTTGGAAAACCAGAATTGGTTGCAGTCGCCAACATCCATTTTTATTTCTTTGAAATGCTCTTTCCGTGATGATCTCTCAAAGACAGGAGCACTGACCTTTTTTAAGCAATAAATGCCCTAATCCTGTTACAAGCAATATCTCTGTGTACAGAAATCAACACAGGCCTTTACACAAAGCTACCAAAATGAATAAGGAATTTGATGTAAGTCCAGAGCAATTAGAATTAGACTATTTAGGCAGTGACAATCACTTCTCAGTGAAGAACAGCTAAATTCTGCTGCCCCTTCAGAAAAAGAGGTCTTTTGCAAACAGGATAAGAACAAAATAGAGTTGAAGATAAAAGTCTTCATGCTAAGAGAACTGCTGGATCAAAAATATTTTGGTTTTCCTCAAACGTTCATGTTAAATAACGGAAAGCAGCACCATTTTCTAAAGGCATTTCATTGAAAACTTGGCATTTGTATTAGGTCTGACAACTGTGATTTCTGTTCAGAGTTTTTATTGAGCTTGTGTGTTTGTTATGCGTGTCTTTGCTGCCATATTTTGAGGTGCCATTGTACAGGGAAAAACCTAATTAAAAGTTGTAAAACAGTGAATGTGGTTCCATAGTATCCTGGGAATGGAAATTTCCTCAGAGCGTCTGTCATGCAGTTAATACTCCGTGGTTTGCTCAGTATTAAACCCTTTTAGAAGAGGAAAAACCTCCTTAGATGAGGACATGCTTTATTTTAAGTGACTTTTCAAGCTCTGTCTTGCAATGGGCGCTTGACATCTGTCCAAACTGATGTGGAGGCAGTTCTAGACAAGTGATGCATGTAAGGTTAACTTATTTTTTTAGCTCCTCCCCTCCACAGGCAGTTAAAATATTCCTGTCCTATATGTGGCAGGCACAGATTTTTTAATGACCTGAGAGAATCTACAGAAATAAGTTGGGTTTAGCTCACTTTTCACTCTAATTTGATTTTTTTTTTTTTTTCCGGGCAGTGTTGTCTTTCAAGTGAGTTTGTTTTACAATATGTTTTTCGAGTATCATCTCAAATAAGATTCTTTTTGGCTTCCTTTCACATGTTCTTATTAAGTGGTGCTTACCCAGATGCTTCTTGTGTAGGTGTCTGTTACTGTGTGTCTGTTCACTGTTTTCCTGGGAATCTAAGCCCCTGAGCTGTGTTTTTGGAGAAGCTGTGGCTGTTCAATGTGACAGCTGTCAGTTGGAGATGTGCTTCCTCCTTCCTCCAGCCTGTTGAGAGAAAACTCTTTATGTAGCTTTGATGATCATCCAGACAAGATTACTGCTTGTATTCACTGAGTATTTTGATACTTTTTTCCTTTATTTGATAATACTTGAAATATTCATTGCCTTCTTTCCTGCAAAAGCCAAAAAATATGAAATTATGTACTTTCCACTGACTGTGCCATAACTTTAATCTCATCTAGATCTGTGTATAGCATTAACTGTTTGTGTGGCTTCAATACACATGAAACCGGCTTCAGGAGTTATTTTGGCAGATTCTCCAGCTGGAGATATTTCTATCTACATGCTGAAATAGTGAAACTCTCTGGAGCTGCTCAGAAGGGAATAGAACAGAATAGCATGTTTTCATTAAAGCTCATGTTCAGTCCAACAGCAAAAATTGCTTAAACCAGCCAGTTTCTAATACCCAGAGCAGCTCTCCACAGGGGGTATTTATTTTCCTCTTATTTTGAAATTGGACTACACAGGCCTGGGGTGTCTCCAGAGTAGTGAACCTGTTCGTACTGGTTCCTGCCACCTGCACCTCGTTCCCAGCTGTAGTAACAGTGTGTCTGCCCCGGGAGTCACACTGAATTCCCAGAGGGAAAAGTGTCCCCTGCATCAGCTGAGCTATCCAGTATCTTCTGTCAGTGCATCTTCTGTGGTGCATTGCCCAGATGTTCATGATTTAAAGTTCAGCTACGTTTTGGGGGCCTCGAGGTGGACTTATTTCTGTTTTTCACTGAATCCAGCTGACTCAGTAACTGTGCATGTGCTCTCTTTTCCAAACTAAAGCTTGAGTGGCCTTAGTGGGATTCGTATTTCCAAAGATTTATATGTGTTTGCCTCTGATAAAGATGTTTCAGTGTAAGACAGTTCTCTGGCACCTTCATGGTTCCTGGAGAAACATGAGCACCTCTGGAGTTTGGTGGGTTTTACCCTCCATAGATGTGTAGCAGGGGTAAACCAGTTGTGTTCTACAAGTGCAGGGAACCTGACTGATTGGCTTTTGTGTAAATTACTACCAATTTAATTCCTACTACTAAATGTCTAAACCTGGAGGAGATGACTATATCCCTTTCCTCCCCCAATCTTTTGACTTCCTGAAGGCCTTGTGACCATTCCTCCTTTGTCCTTTGTCTGCCAAAGCAGCTGCTCCTCCGTGGCTTCAGCTGATGGATTTTAACTTGCTCTGTGCCACTGCTGAGGGTTCAAGGATCATGTGTGCAACCATCCTGTTGGAATATAACCAAATCATGGTCAGAGTGTGTGGGATGAGCTTCTGGGGAGTGGCTGGTGGAAGCTCAACCTGGCCAGAGCCTGCTTGGGAAGAGGGAAGCTCTGGAGAGATGCCAGCTGTGTCCTTGCTTGCAGATAGTTGATCACCAGTGTAGGAGTAAAGGAGGGACAGAGGAATTCTCATCCTTAGAAATTAACAATTCTAGGTGTTCTCTTGGTGAATTAGCAGCCATTCCATACCACTGCCTTTGCCTCGGGTTAGAGAGGCACTGGGAAATGTCTGTGCTTAAATAGGTGTGAGACATCTTTAGTTAGGAAAGGCTTTCTGGTGTTTTTCAAGGAGCAGTGAGTGCTCTTTTTTTGTGGGGTTTGGGGCTCTTTTGGTTGGTTGGTTGGTTTTTTGATTGTTTGGGGGTTTTGGGGTGGGTTTTTGTTTTGTGGGGGTTTTTTGGGGTTTGTTTTTTTTTTTCCTTGGGAGTTTGGGGGGATTTTTTTGTTTGTTTTTTGGAGGGGTTTGGTTTTGGGGCTTTTTTTGTTTGGTTTGTGTGGGGTTTTTTGTTGTTTTTGTGTGTGTTTAGTTTGGGTTTTTTTTGTTTTGGGTTTGTTTGGGCACTGTGCTGAAGTGAGGCACAATCTGTTGGTTTTCAAGGTTTTCTTACACTTTTGTTTAGGAAAAGCTGTTTGCCTTCTAGATCTTTGTTTTCAAGAATCATATGTCTTTTATTATCTGAAGCAGTAGAAACTCCTTTTTTTTTCCCCCTGATAATTTTGCTTTTCACATGAGGAAATGATTCAAGGACCCAGATTTTAAAGAAGTTCTTTTCTGTTCTCTCATTTTCAACCTTTTCCTGGATATTTGCTCTTTCTGCTTGCCTGTTTTCTGTTCTGAGAAATTGTTATTTTTTGCTTTCTTCCACTGCTGTTGATGTCACATCATCTCCTTTCGTCTTTGGTAGATGCCTCACGTGTGGAAACATTTAAGGCCAGGTTGGATGGGTCTCAACCTCGTCTAGTTGAAGGTGTCCCTGCCAATCTCAGGGGCTTAGAAGAAGGTGATCTTTAATGTCCCTTCTCACCCAAATCCTTCAGTGAACCTGTGATTCTGGTTCCAGTGGGAGCTTTAAGGGGCCAGGCTCTTGGGAAGAGGCAGCTGCAGTGCTCTGGGGCTCCAGACCCAACCTCTGAGCATCACTCAGGACTCACTGTTCATGTGCATGTGATGCAGAGTGAGTGGTACTGCGGATTTAATGCTGAAATTAAGTCAGCCATTTGCTTTCAGAGTATAAATCTAGGGTTTACAAAGTCTGAGACTGAAGGCAGTCTGAAAGCAAACAGCAGTTCTGGAGGTTCCTTTGGTCGGTGTTGTGGGCTGTGGGTGATGGTTAATGACATCCTGCTTTTTTTGTTAAATACATCATTTTTCAGCATAGACTTCTCTTCTAAAATAACACTTTTTCCTCCTTCGCCCCTACCCCCCTCCGTTCTGGCAGTCATTTGTTTCTGAAAGTCTGTTTTCTGTGCTGTCTTTAGGGCATCATCATCCTTACACCACTGCAGTGGTTCTCTCTGTTCTTTACCGCTCTCTCTTGCTGAGAAAATGCTTGTGATGGGAACAGACTAACAGATCTGGGGAAATGTGGATCCAGCAATTTCATGAATTACTTCCTGGCAGCATGAGCTTTTTTCTTTCTGTAGGATTTGCTGTTTACTCATTAAAAACTGTTACATTTTGTCTGCAGTTACTGAGTGTTGTGTGGCTTGACAAACGGGGAATTGTCATTAATTATTCTGTTTCTTGCCAGAGGTATGCACAGTTTTCAGCAATTAAATGTGTTCATTCAGCAGCTTGAAAGAACTAAAACTGTTCTTGCCTCTTTTCCCTTCTACCCTTAATTCAAGCAGCAGTTGTCCTCTCCAAAACATGGAAGGAAGGGAGCTCCTGCAATGTGCGTGGTACAGAGCTGTATTTCAGTTAGGACAGGGATGTTTGATAGGTTGTAATTTACTTTTATATTGCTCTGTATGTTGGCAGCACAGCCACTCAACCTTAGGACATTCAGCAGTTTCAGAGTGCTGGTGACCGAGTCTGCAAAGGCCCCATCTGCCAGAAGAGCTGGGCTTGATATTCCACACAGAGAAATGTTTGGTACTCATTAACACTTAAAGGATGACTTCAGCTTGATTTAAGATCCATTATTATGGCTATTGCAGCCGATAAAATGATCAGAAAAAGTGATGTTGTGCCTTGTTCGGATAGGTAACGTTACCATTGTCATACATGCTGTTTATTAACTCAGCATGGGAATTATTAAGGGCCTGTCTATGTTCTTTCCATGAGCCAGGAAATTGTTCTAGGGAAACAAGGGGAGACAGAAATGAAGTAATCAAATTGTCTCTTTAGTGCTTGCAGAAGCCAGATCTGAGCAGTGACACGAAGGACAAGGAGTACAAGCCCCACGACATCCCGCAGCGGCAGTCGGTGCCGCCGTCGGAGAGCTGCCCGCCCGCGCGCCGCGCCAAGCGCCTGACGCCCGAGGTGAGCCCGCCCAGGGCAGCAGGGCACCCTGAGCACATCACTGTGTGTGTGCAGGAGCAGCTGCCTCACTCCGTCAGGGCTACCGAAACATTTATAAATGCGTGAATCGTAAATAATGGGTCAGAATTGTCTGATACTTTACCAAGCGTGTTCCTGAGGTTTGGAGTTCTGGGAGGCTCTGCTGTGGGAGCTGTTAGTGAGGGTGTACAGTGGGGTTATGCTTTCAGCATCATGTAGATACTCTGGGGCTCTTAGATTAAAATGCAGGTGACAGATCCTGGAAATGAAGCAGCTTTGATCTGTTGTTCCTTAGTCAGTGAGCAGCACTTATTCTCCAAATGTACCGGGAGGTTTCTGTACATCTCTCGTGAGCTGAAGCCAGCTATTAGAGCGGGGAAGATTTTGGTTATAATGTTAGCATTGTTATAATTCATTTTTCACTCGAGTTCCATCAAGTTGTGTTAATTTACCCGTGCAATATAAGGAAAAAATATATTCCATCAAGTCATTGTGGTTCTGCACAATCTTGCATGTCCTTAAGAAACAATATTTATTTGGATAAGCATGAAATGTATTGGTTATATCTCAGTATCTTCTATGAAGACATATTTTAGGAGATCATGTCTCCTTTGTTGCTGGAAAACAGTAATACTTTGGCTCCAGCCTTTCCAGCCTGCTGATCCTATCTCCAGAGAGTTCCTATTTCTTTTGTTTGAGCAGATGAAGAGTAGGGGAGGATATTCCCAGGCGAGGGTCTGATTAGTAGTGACATCATGAGTTAGGAAGGTCACAGTTTGTTTCAGACTCTTATTAACTCCCATTGTTCTGGTCTTGGTCTTTATTAGTACCAATAGTACAGCTTAGCTGTTGTAAATCCTGCCTGTAATTAGGCTTGGTTAATGAGTTACAATTAAGGGTTTCTAAAGCTTTTCAACTCAAATACCTGGTTACAAGTGGATTTATGATTCTGAGCTTCAGTAAAACTTCAGTAGTTTGGGCTGAAACTTTCCATTTGAAGTGTCTGCCTGTGGTTGAAGGATACTTGTTCTCATGGATCCCTTAAGAATTGACAACAGGACAAATACACACTAAAATTCCAGCTGTTTCTCTGGCAGTGGTGTCAGATGGCACTGACAGAGCACATTTTTGAATTTTGGGGGAAACCAACTGCTCATCCTTAGCCAAAAGGCAAGGCTGTCCTCTCAGCTCTTGCCCCAAGCACTGCTGATGTTGTAAACATCATTTTTTGGAAAGAAAATCCGTAATTAAGATCATAACTGGAACATACAGCGCTAAGGCTGAATTGAGCAACAGGGACTGTTGGCTTACCCAGGAGCTGTAGAGTTTTAAGACAGCAGTTTCCCAAAGTTAAGATTTGTTAGTATCAATCTTGCTGTTCCGTGTCAGTGCAGTCAGAGAAGATGATTAAATCCATTTTATTCAGTATTGGAGCTCCAAGCAGTTGTAATTTGCACTGACCTGGTTGCAGAAGAGTAACGTTTGGGTCACATCTCAATTTTTCCCTCTAATGAGATACACAACAATTTGTCAGTGTCTTAAGCTGTGAGTCTTAAATTCATTCTCATGTTTGCCAGTTTGATGTGTCCTGTGTTTCAAAGGCTGACCGAAAGCATTTAGAAGAAGTGGACCACAGGGAAGTACTGGAAATTATTGTGGCCCGTAGGATAAGTGTTGTTTGCAGTTGTGAGACACATGCAGTTTTACCTTGCCCTTTCCTACCTAGTGAGTAAACAGCCAGGAGAAAATGTGCTTAATGAGAAAGGAAAAGGGCAATGACTGCCTAGGCTGGTTTTGTAATGCAGAGGCTTTAAGTGCTTGATGTAGAACAGTTCAGTGTGAAAGACCACAACAATGCAGGGGAGGTGAGAGTGAGATGACTTGATGTGATAAAAGGCTCAGGCCAAACCAGGAGCTGCTCTTGTGAAGATCAGTATCAGCTGAAGCACAAAAGGCACAGCTCAGAGGAGCTGAAGATGCAGAAGCTGGGGGTCTGTCCTTGCACTTGAGGTTCAGGGCAGGCTGCCCCTGAGGCAGAACTGCTGCACACAATGAGCTACTTCTGTTGGTTCAGATCTTAAGCAATGGAACATCCTCCTGGTCTGATGGAGGTAATTGGGCAAAGAGAACAAAAGTGATTAAGAGATAATGTCAAAACCAGCTCTGTAAAAATTGAAATGAAACAACCAATGCCTGCAAAAAGCACTAGACTGAACAACAGTTCCCACCCCTTGGAGTACCTGGGGCTGTGTCCAGTCCTGCCTTAGACCTGGGCCACACATCCCCTCTTCTGGGCTTCAGAGAGTGGCTGAAAGTTGCATGACCTCATTTCCTTAAAAAACAGTGTTGGAGAAACCTCTTGTAACACTGAGGGATTTGAGAATTGTTCTCCCACCATCTCAAAACTTCAGGGAAGGAATGTGAGCATTAAATGGAAGGGCATTATTCTGTGTTGAAAGTTTGAAGATGCACCAACAAAGGTCCCTGCTTTGGAGACTGGAGCATGTTCTGCTCCTCAGGAGTACAAGAAAATCTGTGAAAGCACCGAGTTCCTTGTTCTTTGCTTCTTAATGGGTCCCACTGAAAGCAAACCCAAATCCTGGTATCATTATTGGCATGGACGTTTTGGAGGATTTGTTTTCAAATCTTCCAAGTTGTTCCCTGCATTATTTCTCTCTGAACTAATTGTAAATAATTGAAGACAAGTATTTCAGAACTCCAGGTGTCTCTTTAGATTGAGTGGTTTGTAAGGTTCTGAGTTGAATTGAAGCCCTCAGAGTTTCTCTCTGACTCTCACCTGTCTGCCTTTTTCCTGGAACGAGGCAAGTTACAAGTCTCAAGCTCAAAATCATCAAATGGTTTGCATTGGGAGAGACCTTAGAAAATGTTTAGTTGGGACTCACAGAGCCAGCCTTTCCCACAGCCAGCTGGAGATTCCAAACTCATCTCTCTGTGCTTGGGCGAGCAGCCAGATCAGCTGGCAGCGAGCATCTTCCCAAACACAAGTGGCAAACCAGAGTCTTCCAGCTAAGGACGTTCCTGAGGGGGTTTTCCTTGGTTTTTATTTTAATTTTTTTTCATTTTTTAAAGGCAACCAATGTTAAAACTGAGACTGACCCTCCAGAAGCCAGAACTCACAATCTGAGACGCAGAATGGGCTGTGCCCCTCCAAAGAGTGAAGGTGGTGAGTGAAACGCAGCGTGAATGCAGCTTCTGTTACTTGGCACAAATGTTTTAGGGCTAGAGCTAAAATCAGCAGTTGGAATTATTCGAAGTATTTTATAAAAACCTCAACTTTCAGTTAATTTTAAAATTGGATTTTTTTTGATAAAAAGTTCTTTTATGGGTTTGAAGTATTTTGGGGGTTTTTTTCGTTGTATGTGGTTGAGTTTTCTTGAAGATGATATTTTTATTTGAAAAAGACTTGTACTTTTTTGATCTTGGGTGTCTCTTCTGGAACAATCGGAAATGAGACTGGAGCCATGTTTTTGTTTTGTAATTTACATAACATTAGTCCATGAGCTTTAAACAGAAGATACTCTTTTAAAAATGTATCAGATATCAGACACTTTTAGGAAAGAATTTGGACTTGAAATCAGGAAATTAAACTCATGAAGGCAAAAGATAGTATGTTTTGAGCTTAATGATAAAGTTCCCTTAATATGATTAAGTTGCTGCTATCAGCAGTCCTGAGTCTAGTCTCTCCTTAAAAAATAATTATTTGAGACTGAGAAGCAATATTTAATGCTATCAAACAGAAGAATAAGCTTGCTGATAAATAATTTAGCCAAATACAGGAACCATTTACAACTATTCAATAATTGAAATTACCTGAGCAATCTGTCACTCTCATTTGTTCATTCAAAATATATATTTTTTTTTTCAATAAGTTGTTTAGATTATGGTGTTTTGTAATTTGATTTTTTTTCTTCAAGATGTCTCTAAGCAGTAGCCTCCTTCCCCCAAGAATAGAAGGCAAAAGCTCTTGACAACATTCTTTTACACCACATGGAAAGAAAACCTTAGCTTATAAACCTGCACATAATTTAATTAAAATTAATTGAAATGGCATATAAAATACTAAAAAACTATGGGCTGTGACAGCCAGTGCTGGCTCATGGTGGTGTGCTGGGATTTTTGGATAATACTGGGTTCTGGAGGCACTGCAGGAGTTCAAGTCTTGCCCTACTCTGACCGAAACAAGTGCAGAGGGGATAACAATTCAAACAACTCTGGTATGATGCAGTCTAACAAGCAATAAATAAAACAAATAATTACTAAGAATGCTAAGCATTGAAACATTTTGTAATTTTTTTTTTTTCCTTTGTCCAGACAAGGAAATGCGCAGTGTGGTGAAACTCCCTGAGAAGAAAGAACTTTCTGGGGAGCCAGAGAAGGACAAATCCAAAGTCAAATCTAAAAAACCCACCAATGCTGTGAGTACCCCCTGCCTTCCTGCAGCTGCATGTTTTGCAGGCATTTCTGGATTTCTCAGGGGTGTGCAGTAAGACCTGCTGTCACTTTGTCACGTGGAGGACTCTTGTCTTCTTCCTGGAGCCCTAGGCTAAAGCACAGCAGTGTTTGTGCCTGCTGGAATATCAACACTGCCAAAGCTTCCTGCCTCTCAAAGCTGGAAATGACAGCATGGTTAAGTTTTCATTATCTATAACTAGAGGAACTTATTTTCTGTCCCCAAAGTGCAGTCTCAAAATAAGCATTATGAAAGCATAGTCCAGTGGAAGTGGTTCTCGTGTGACCTGATCCTCCCTACTGCTTTGTAACCTCCGGGGAGCTCCGTGCAGGCTGTGACACATGGCGCTTCACAGACCTGCCCCTGATTCCACAATTTCAGCACTAAATTGGAAGCTTTGTTCAAATGCATCTTAAAACCCCCACCCTGTTCCTGCTCCAGCTCTCCCACACCACCAGCTATCCCCCAAAACCCCCACCTGACTGAAGGCAGTGGGAATTGTTTCGCTTTTGAGAAGATAATGCTGAGATTGTCTGCTACGAGTTGGATCCCTTCTAAAACCAAACGTGTTCTCATTGAACCCACACCTGTAGCTGGTACCTGAGGATGAGGAGTGCAAATCCCAGAAGCCTGACAACCTCACTGCCCCAAATGAAAAAAGCTTGTGGGGAGGAGCAGGAGATGCTGCTGCTTTTTTTAGCAGCATAAGGCAAGAGGTTCTGCCTGTCCTCATGACTCTGTTCTGTGTTTAGGAAGAGCCTTCCAGGCTATTGCTCATGAGAGCTGGGTGTAGGACAAGCTGCAGAGAGCCCATCCCAGGCTGGAGTGCCTCTGCCTGTCCCTGGGGCTTGAGAGCTGCTCTGTCAGAATTAAGAGCTGCCCCTCTACCCAAAGCTCTCCTGGGAGGTTGGTGCCTTCTCTGGGGAACATAAGGAACACCCCCAGCAGCAGGAACCCCTTTCTCTCCAGATTTCTGTCTTCCAATGCAATTGGTCTCAGAGGGGAATGAAACACCCGAGGCTGCACATGGGAAAAGGGTTTGTGAGCCCCCAGCAAGTGTTGGGTTATTCCTGCCCAGCCCCAGGTGTTGGGTTGGACCTGCCAAGGCCACAGTGCTGCTGATGTGAGCTATCCTGGCACTCAGTCAAGTCTCCTGGCATTTGAGGAAAAAAAAAATGCATGGAAAGGCTTGCAGCTCTTGTGGTCTTTCCTTAAATTACAGAGGGAGGTGTTTCAGCTTCTAAAAGGGTATTCAGGGTGTGTTTGTCTCATTTCCATTGCAGAGGTAAAGTAAGAATCAGCTTTGAAAAATGTCACAGGTAGGAGTTACCAAACTGCTTTCACACTGAGTTACCTTCAGCTCCCATTCCTTCTGTGGAATTTTGTGTTGCAGGTGGATTTGTATGTGTGTCTCCTGTGTGGCAGTGGGAATGATGAGGACAGACTCCTGCTGTGTGACGGCTGTGATGACAGTTACCACACCTTCTGTTTAATTCCACCCCTCCATGATGTTCCCAAGGGGGACTGGAGGTGTCCCCAGTGTCTGGCTCAGGTAATCTGACAAATCACTGCAGTTAGGCCAAAGGCTGATTTGTATTTTGTGGGGTTTTTTAAACTGATCACAGGAATAGAAAGTACAATTTGTTCTTATTTAAGGTTGTGCAAACAAGGTGATAGAGGTAAAGCTAAGATGAAGGCTGGGAATGTTTTATATTGCAAAGCTGACACTGTTTTGAGCCAAAAATTGGTCTGCCTTTGAAGAACATTCTGGATTTTAACTGATACCTTTGTACTTAAGATTGGAGTCTATCTGGGTGCTTCAGTGTGGTGGTTTATGGATCTTACCCTGTTTAACTCTGCTAGAGTAAGGAGAAATTAGGCATATTAATTCATTAATGTTTAAGCAGATTTATAAATAGATATTGTAATTTAGTGAATCTAGCAGAGTTCCTTCTTCTCCTTGCCTTTTGGGAGTGTTTTCATTTCAATGGTGTCCTTCTTCCTTACTGCTTAGAAGCTGTTATAGGAGCCCATTTGTGTAAATCTGAGCACAGTGTCGTGTTGATGCTTTACAGAAACAATTACATTTCACTTGCAGGAGTGTAACAAGCCTCAAGAAGCCTTTGGCTTTGAACAAGCAGCACGAGACTACACTCTCCGCACGTTTGGGGAAATGGCTGATGCCTTCAAGTCAGACTATTTTAACATGCCAGTACACGTATGTTCCTGCTTTATCCTCCATTTTGTGTGGTTAGCTAAAATAGGTAATCTGGGGAGGGAGGAAGGGAGGGATTCTGGTCTGGAATGGGATGAAATCCCAAATCAGAGGTTCTCATTTACATCATCAAATCCTGGTTCTTGCTGGTGTTGTGGTTTCTTGTTCCACCAGCTGCTTGTGGTTTTATTTGTTTTTTTCTCACTTTAGAAGAAGTGTCTGTAGGGAAGAGAGCAGTGACAGCCATTCCTGAGAGAACAGGGCAGCAGTATCTCCTGCAACCACATCTCTGCTCCAGTTGTTTTTCTCTTGTTGAAACAATTTTAAAATGAGGAAAAGCTTCAAGCTAATGGAGGTTCCTCCCTGTGACAGCTTTGATGCACATGCTTCTTATCTACCAATTCCTCAGTACATACTCCCTTTTCATGCCTAGATGGTCCCCACTGAGCTGGTTGAAAAAGAATTTTGGAGACTTGTCAGTACCATTGAAGAGGATGTGACAGTGGAATATGGAGCTGACATTGCTTCGAAGGAGTTTGGCAGTGGCTTCCCAGTTAGAGGTGGGAAGTTTAAAGTTAGACCAGAAGAAGAGGTAGGTCTTTGAGTTCACTGTGAATGTTTTTGTTGCAGTTTTTCGTTGACTAACTCTCCTTGGTTCAAAGCACAATAATGGAACTGGGTTGCAAAGTGTTTGTTTTGAGTGTCTGGCGGAGTAGTTGAAGAGGAGAATCACACTGGGGTTTTGAATGAATAAAACTTGTTGTGATCAGCCATTCAAAGCCATAGGTTTATTCTAGTAGTTAATAAATAACTTCCAAACCAAATAAAACCAAATAAAAACTGCCTTATTTTAACAAAGCAGGGCAGGTCAGGGTTGTGAAAGAGGCAAAGACAATGGAGGGTTTAGTCTTTGGGTCATTGACCTGATTCTTATGTTCCTTAGCTGGGAAAAGTGCTTTTCTTCTATTGCTCTTGAGCAGTTTTATCTTCTTGGGGTTTTCACTTCTTGATGAATAAACCTGTGACTGTTCTGTTCAATTTTCAGGAATACCTTGATAGTGGCTGGAATTTGAACAACATGCCTGTGATGGAGCAGTCTGTGCTTGCTCACATCACTGCGGACATCTGTGGGATGAAATTGCCCTGGCTGTACGTAGGAATGTGCTTCTCCTCATTTTGTTGGCATATAGAAGACCATTGGAGCTATTCCATTAACTATCTGCATTGGTGAGTTTGAGGAATAAACCCAGTCTAGGAAACAGTCTCCCCTTCCTTCCCTAATCCCCTTAATTAATGGAATAAAAGCAGATTCACAGAGCTCAGCCAGAGTAACCGTTGCTGTCCTGTTGCAGCAGGGTCAAATCTGACAGTGGAATTCTTACATTGGTTTGCTTTTGGACAAGAGGTCATATTTGGAAAGAGACATCCATTCCCAGTTTTAAAAAAATCCATGAGAGATGCAGCAGATATTCCATCAATCTTTTATTATATTCAATGTTAACGAAAAACCATGCGAGTTTTCTTTTAAAAATCATCCAACTTCAGCTAACAGCTCAGTTCCGGCACATTTTGTGTGTTAGATGGATCATGCTGTCATAAATCCTCTCATCAAGCCAACACTTGTCAGTTGTAATCAGGACAGATCTTTGCCATCTCTTTGATATTCTAAATAGACTGAACTCCTTGAACTTCTCACCTTACAACAGCTTTTCTAGAATCTGGATTATGGTTGTCACTCTTCCTGAAACCTGTCAAGCTCTTTCTCTTTCCTAGTTCATAGGAGTATTCAAGCAGAATGGTGAAACCACATCCCAGCTGCTGTTCAGTGGGTGCTTTTTGGTTGGTTATTCAGTTGCTGCACCTTGAAATAGCAGCTTCTGCAGTGCAGCTCAAGAGCCAGTGACTTAATTCACTTGCTTTCCTGCAAAAACAAATGTTTGAGTGAGGGTGAGTGAAGGAGGGACAGGATTACATGGTAAAAACGATCTTTTTTGTCGTGTGTTACTGCTTTTTTTTTTTCCTCTTTGTCTGAGTCTTCAGTCAGACTGAAAACTGTAGGTGGGAGGGAAGATTGCAGCACAGATTTCATTTCCTCTAGGAAAGTTTTCCTCACTCTTCTTAGAATGGCTTTCTGTCCTCCACAGTGTGCCCACATTGCATTTTTGTCTGCAGAAGGCCAGAAGGGTGTGTCATTGCATAGATGTACTAGTTTATACACAAGGTACATTCAGACACACATGAAAATTGCTTGACTTGCTTTCAGTTTATTTATCCTCCGGCAGGAAAGTCCTTGATATCCTTTCATTTGCAGATATTCATCTTTATTTCCCTTCAGTGCAGAGGTTTAAGTCTGCATTGGAGAGCAATGTGCGGTTGAGGTTAAAGCTGTTCTTGGCCAGAGCAGTCTGAGCAACCTGCTTCTGCAGAGCCAGTGCTCCAACTCTAAATCAAAGACTCCAAATGCAGGACTGGTTCTTGGGAGAGTCCTAGGGATGGTGTGTCCATCTTCAGCATTCCCATGTGCCTTGGAGGAGCCTGTGTCCTGCCTGGTGCAGGGTTGTGAGCAGCCAATCCCAAGTGACCCAGGCTGCAGCAGCAGATCTTTCCCAGGGCTGAAGGCAATAGTCCTGCAGAACTCTGAGTCCTGTGTTAGTTCTAGAAATGGTAAAAAGAAAAGAAAAAACAAAAAAAAAAAAACCCTGAACTTTTGCTTCTAAAGATGCTTGGAAATAAATAAGTCAGTCCTGGACAGAGGAAGAATTGCCATCATTGCTGCTGGTATTTGTACAGGCAGGGATGTGGAGCAGTCAGGAAGCAGAGCAAAAAGACCTGTGACCTCCGCTGCTGCTCCCTCAGGCTGCTGGCACCACAACAGCTGCATTAGAACTCTGTTACCTGTTCCCCTGAGGTCCAGAGACCCCCAGTTCCAGTGTCCTGCTCCAAGTTTAGCACAGTTCATATCTGTCACCCATTCCTCAGGGAGCCCAGTCCAGACACAGGATGGTTTTTAGTTGCATTTGTGGCTGGTCTTCCTGGATTCCTAGAGTTGTCCCAGGATGATGGCCAGGTCCAAGGCTGCAAAGTTGTTTAACACTCTGTAACAACTCCTCCTGTGATTCCTTGTGTGTAACTGCCCCTCCACAGTCCATCCTGCTGGCTGTCCTCTTCCCCTGGCTTTGTGAGTGAATGAACTCCTAGGGATGAGAGATAGACTTCTGGATCCACACTTCACTCTTTTCTTTTGGAATCCTCCCAATTGTTTCATGGTTGATGGAAGAAAAAAACACTGTTGGGTCAGTTTTAGTCTGCCAGCTCTTCAGCAGTCTTGGAATAAGGTGATTTGTCTGTTTTCCTTTCTAAATACCTTTTCTAAGTTCACTCTTTCTAAGGCCCTGGCAGTACTTTTGTCTCAGTGCTGCATTGAGCTGGTGTCAGTGTAAGCTTGAAACAGTATCTGCTGGAAGACATCTGCATCCCCTTAATTCTCTCAGCAGCCTTGCATCAGGTAAAGCTGGTGTGCAAAGTTCTTTGTTCCTACTCTGGATATAATTTTTTTTCCCCTTGAAGTCTTGCATAATTTGGAAGTCTGATTTCTACTTCCTACGTCTTGCTTTTATGGCAGTTATGCGTAAGACAGAAAGAACTGGCTTTGGTTTTTGGACCCAAGAGGGAGTTTGTGTTCATAGGAAAAGACAGGCAGCTTATGTTTTGAAGTTGTGCTGGAATCAGCAGAACTTCTTCAGATTTTTTTTCTCCCTCCCCCACAATATTTGAAGTACCTGCTCAGAAGTGTAGGCAGGTCTGGAGAAGAGGGACCTGTGTAAAATGTGAAGATTCAGGAAGGTACAGAACCTTTACATTCCTTCCTGGTGATATACCCTTCCTTTGACATGGTGTATTTTAAAGCAGAAGACTAAAAATGTAACTTAAAGTTTGCTTATATTTAACTTTTTTTAATAATCTTGCAGGGGGGAGCCTAAAACGTGGTATGGAGCCCCAGGGTACGCAGCTGAGCAGCTGGAGGATGTAATGAAGAAACTTGCTCCAGAGCTATTTGAGTCCCAGCCAGATCTCTTGCACCAACTTGTCACCATAATGAACCCGAACACTTTGATGGCCCACGGGGTGCCTGTATGTGTCGGACTCCTGTGCTACTCCCCCAACCCAACCCTCTTTGATTACTTAAAGCTGATAATTGAAGCCACTTTTATTACAGAGGTGGTGTGGTGGTTTCCATGTGTGTTGCATCTTCCTTATCCACACTATAATGTGCCGGTGTGAACAGATGGGCAATGGAATTGTTGCCTTTGGAATCGACTGGCAGACTCTTCTCTGGAGATCCATCTTGCATATTTCTATTTCTGTGTCTCAGCTGGAAGGTTTAGGCTTTACCTTTGGAACAATGGCAGGAGCTCTTGTATGTCTGTTCAATCAGACACTGGTTTTTTGGCACAGAGTTTCTGTCAAGGGCCCAAGCCCCATTCTTCCTTTATTTGTCATCTGCATTCTCTTATTTTTCCTGGATAAGTCCTTAGGTATTTAAAAAACATTTTTTCATCAGATTTCATCTTATTCCATACTAGATTATTCATGGGAATTATGTCCCTTTACAACTTAATTGGCTTTTGATGAGCTGACCTTGGGACTTAAAGGAAAATCTGGAAAAAGCAGCAAAATTTGTGGTGTCTCCTGTGGTAGTCTCCAAAATGGAAGGATGCAGGAAGACCTGCCTGCTTTCATGATGACTGTCTTAGATGAATAATAGTCTATGAATAACAGTCTTAGATGAATAATAACATGAATGTTAAGATTCCCAATTTTTCTTCCCCTTCAGCTGCACATTGGAGAGAGCTGGATCTGTGTTGACCCTAACCCTGAGGTGTGAGGAGCACAAGGCCCAGGCAGCCAACCGAGAGCTGTTCAGAGTGGGGTGTGGCTGAGTGGAACCCTCGGCTTTCCGGGGTTTTACGTGGCACTTTATCAGCTGCCCGTTGTAATTCTTGGGCTTATGCTTTAAAACTCTCGGAAGTCCTCACGGAAGTTCCTGCAAGTTGGAAATCCATGTTCTCCTTGCAGCTGCCAGCTGTGTTTGGCCGTGAGCTGACACTGGGCTGTCTGTCCCCCCAGGTGTACAGAACCAACCAGTGTGCTGGGGAGTTTGTGATCACCTTTCCCAGAGCTTACCACAGCGGCTTCAACCAGGGCTTCAACTTTGCTGAAGCTGTGAACTTCTGCACCGTGGACTGGGTACGTTCCAAACCGATTTTTCCCTAAGTGAGCAGTTCCAAAGCTGTTCCTAGCTGGTGTGCAGCTTTGATTTATTGCTGATGCACAAATCCGGGCCGTAGATCAGAAGAAGCCTGGCACTGGCAGCATGGTGTTTGCTGGAGCAGTTTGTCGTGCACTGAACTGTGGGCTTCCTCTGCTTCTGAAGGTTTGGGTTGGAATTTTGTATCAGGGCTGATGCAGCTTTTGCAGCAGGAGGGAGGCGCAGTCCTGTGCATGCCTGGAGTATGAATGGGATGCACCAGTGCTGCTAGAGTTTGCTCCTTTTTGTGTTCCTAATGGATGAAATTGCTCAGTTTATTGCACTGGGAATTCTCTAAGAGGTGCTTTCTGCAGTTGGAAACCAAGTCCAACTTGGATATCTTTTCTGCTTTAGCTTCTGTGATAAAGTCAGTTGATAAATGTAGCACATTAGTAACAGTTAAAGACATTCGTAGTCCTCTTGTAGGGAAAAAAATAGGAATTGCATCTCATGTGAGAGCATCCTCTTGCGTAGCAGAGGTGCTCCAGGTTTTTAGGGAAGAACACCTTAATGGGAAAAGAGCAGGAAGTTCTCAAGTTCAAGTGGAAGGCTTACAGAGCAGTGCATCATGCCCAGTGAGCTTCACTCAGCTCACCGAACCAGCAGAGATGAGCACACATTACAGTTATGACATTAGAGTTATTAAATAAGATCTTTGTCTTCTTAAAAATAAACACAAATGGAGGACAGTTGTACCTAAGTTAAAAGTAGTTTTACCTTCACAGCAGATGACTCAGACTCAGACACACAGTGCTGGCTGATCTCACAAAGACTCTTTGAAGCTTCTGATATTTCAAATTCTCCTGTGGGTTTTTTTTTTTTCCTCCCAAAAGGTCTTGGCTATTCATAAGTGTAGTCCAACCAAAACGTTACGTAGAAGAGGGAGATGACTAATATTGCAAGAAACTTTCTGCACTTGACTGTGCTCACGTCAGTTGGTTTGGTTTTTCCTCTTGTCCTTCCATGAGTTTCACGTTGGACCCAACACATAGCCTGATTGGACTCTGAGCATCCCTGTCTGTCTGGCCTTACAACAGAGCTGAGTGAAGTGCCCAGCTCAGGATGAGCTGTGTGCTCTGCCTGCAGGGCCATCAGTGCTCCCTGGGCCAGCACCGTTCCTGTCAGCAGGGAGAAGGCTCTGAGTGCCCTGGGACATCCCTCAGCTGCTGGAAACAGGCCAGGCTTATGTACTTGGCCTTTTGATGCTTCCTTGGCCTCAGTGCATTTTTATCTTGGATCTTCCTGAGCCCACTGTGATTTAGTGATTTAGCAGCCCTTAATTACAACCTCTACAAGAGAGGGCACCTCCCTCAGCTACACAGCTCACACCCATAGAGTCCTCTGGGATAGAGCCATGAGCATTCCTGGTGTGCACAGCTTGGGATTTTGATTTCTCTAGTTTTACCCTCTGAAGTATGAACATTGTTGATGGAAGGATTTGTCGTGGCCTTTCCTTGGGGCAGTTTTTGGTTAGTAGCATGCAGAGTGATGTCGTTTCCCAAGTGCCCCCCTGACGCCGTGTCTGCCCCGCAGCTGCCCCTGGGCCGGCAGTGCGTGGAGCATTACCGGCTGCTCAACCGCTACTGCGTCTTCTCCCACGATGAGATGATCTGTAAAATGGCTTCCAAAGCAGATGTCCTGGACGTTGTGGTGGCATCTACAGTCCAGAAAGACATGGCTATTATGATTGAAGAGGAGAAGAGGTTGCGTGAGAAGGTTGATAAACTGGTGAGTTGTAGGGAATAATGGTTTGGGTGAGATGGGGCTTTAAAGATCAGCTCGTTCCATCCCTGCCGTGGGCAGGGACACTTTCCACTATCCCAGGTTGTTCCCAGCCCTATCCAACCTGGCCTTGAACACTTGGAGGGATGGAATTCATTGTAATGAATGAAATAACAGTTGAAACAGTGATGTGAGAACATGCTGGTTCTTGTACTGGGGTGTCAGAGGCTTAGAGGTACCTAGTCCCTTCCTAAGTTGTGGGTTTCAGAGGACCACCTGGGTAAAGAATCATTGATCATGCACATTATTTTAGTACCTGCCCTTTAATGTTGTTCAGGATGTCACTTTTAAGGTAATATCTGTACTTACAGTCGTTTGGTCAGAAGAGCTGATTTTTTCATTAAACAAGATTTCTGTCTACCTGGGTAGAATATCTTATATCTAAACTCCATTATTCTTTTGATAAATTTACCTTCTGATGCTTTATCTTGGAATAGCCTCTTTGTAACAGTCACTTCTTCATCACTTCTTTGATGTGACACTCTTGCAGGGAGTGACTGACTCAGAGAGGGTGACGTTCGAGCTGTTCCCTGACGATGAGCGACAATGCCTGAAGTGTAAAACCACCTGCTTCATGTCAGCAGTTTATTGTCCCTGCAAACCTGGGCTGTTGGTGTGCTTGTACCACGTCGAGGACCTTTGCTCCTGTCCCACCTACAAATACAAACTGGGGTAAGCTTGAGGTAGTAACTAACACCATGATCTGGAAATAGCAGTGTGTGTGTAGATACTGTGGTTTGGTAATCTCTGCAGCCAGTGGGGCTGGTCTCTCTTTCTGTTTCAGTCCTTTGCAAATCCAGTGCCCCCACAACAATGGGACTGTTTTGTGCTCACACACAAAGCCTCTTCAGCATTCAGCTCTTCTTGCTGTATAATGGCAAAAATTGCTGGCTGCGTTAGTTTGCATTTTTATTTATAGCCACCAGGTCATTGTCCCTTAGATCCAGTCCTTGGAGTATTGTTTTGCTTGCCAAGGAGTATTGTTTTGCTTTTTGGAGCTTTCCTTCCCGTTGTTAACTTTCCTGTGCTGTTTAGTACATCTTTGTCCTACATGAATGTAACTTAATCTAAGACAGTGCCACAATTCCTTAGCTGTCCCATAGAAACTGCTTTTTGAAGCAATTACAACACGGAAATTATCTCAAAAGGAACATGGTGAGGTTGTAAGGTCTTAATTGTGTAACTCTGAGTGCACAGAGGCTTAACCAACACATCTTAGAACTACCAAAGGGTTTGGTCTGGAAGGGACCTTAAAGCTCATCACATTCCATCCATGCCATGGGCAGGGACACCTTCCAGCAATCCAGGCTGGCCCAAGCCCTGTCCAGCCTGAATCCTCATCTTGGTGCCCCTCCTTCCACCCTCCTGCTGCCCGCAGTGTTGCTGGAGGTTTGAGTCGTGTGCTGCCCGCAGGTACCGCTACACCCTGGAGGAGCTGTACCCGATGATGAACGCGCTCAAGATGCGCGCGGAGTCCTACAACGAGTGGGCTTCCAACGTCAATGAGGCCCTGGAGGCAAAGATCAACAACAAAAAAAGTGAGGATCTTACCTACTGCCTGTAGCACATAGTTTAAAGGGATTGTTTTATCAGTTCTTAGTTTCTGAACTGTAGTTACTTTTTTCTTAATGTGGCAATAAAAAGAAATCGTTTATCACTTCATGTTTGTAAGTAAATATTTTAGCTGTTACAGTCCCAGCAATGATGCTGAGCTGTCTCTATGTGACAAGACTGTAAATCACTTTTTCACAAAGTGTAACTGAAGTAGAAATAGAAATACATTTAACATGTTGTGTTTCTAAGCCTTACCGTGCAAAATCCATCTCAAAGGGAGACTTCTTAACTTAGTGTCTTTCCCAACAGGTCTCATCAGTTTTAAGGCTTTGATAGAAGAATCAGAAATGAAGAAGTTTCCAGACAATGACCTGCTGCGACACCTCCGGCTGGTGACACAGGATGCAGACAAATGTGCCTCGGTGGCCCAGCAGCTGTTGAATGGCAAGAGACAGACCAGGTTAGTGCTACTCTGTGTCTGCAGCAAAACTGGGGCACCAGAGATGGATGTCAAGAGTCACTGATGGATGCAAGTGCTCTGCAAGACTTAAAAATTGAAAGAATCTTTGTCTCCTCAGCAGAGGCATCTTTGACAGGGAGATTCAGCTTTACTACGTGTAATAAGTTAAATAGCCTGAGTTTTCAAATCTCTTCTTCCTCTGTGTTTGACAGTTAGTCTGTAAATTCATTGCAGCTTTCCCTGAAAAGAAAAAATGGTATGATATGTCCAGACAAAGTAACACTCAGGAAGATACAGTCCCCCTGCCTTTGTGCTGTGGGCACTGTAAATCTGTCCATAGTGCAGGTGTTGTTCTATTCATTACCCTCTGTGTTGTGGAAAACAAAGGCCTTAACTCCCTGAGCTGCTGCTGGTGGGAATGTTGTATGAGAGCTCTGAAAAAATGCCTGCTCTTTACCTTGAATCTTCTAGACAGGTTATTTGCTCAAGGGATTTGAAGTAGGGCAGTGTTCTTTATGATCTGCCTGCCTGGTCCTGCTGGCGCTCCATGACTGAAATTAGCTGAAAAGAGCCAGAACAGAAGGATAAGGCCAGTTCTCATTGCACAAGTCTAGTTGTGCCTGTATTGATGTAAGAGCCTTTCTCTCAGGCTGCACAAATTACCTTTTCTATTGTGTCATTCTTCACCCAGAGATCCCAGACTGGTGTGGGTTGGAAGGGACCTTAAAACTCATCCAGTTCCACCCCCCTGCCATGGGCAAGGACACTTCCCACTGTCCCAGGCTGCTCCAAGCCCTGGCCAGCCTGGCCTTGGACACTTCCAGGGGTGGGGCAGCTGCAGCTTCTCTGGGCCCCCTGTGCCAGGGCCTCATCACCCTCCAGGGAACAATTCCTTCCCAGTATCCTGCCTAATTCTGCCCTCGTTCAGCTTAAAGCCATTGATTAGTGCACCCGGAGTCACCACGGGCACACTGAGCCTCACAGCATGGTGGTTTCTAAGAAAATGTTGGGTTTATGTACGTGGAGAATAGTATGGCTTATGTCCATCAATCTTTAGTGTGAAGTACTTCAGAAAAAATTGTCATTTGTCCCATTTAGAGAAGTGTCACCCATTTCTGCTGCTTTGAGCAATGTGGTGTTTATTGGAGCAGTTGCCTTTTGTGCTGGTAGAAGTGCACATGTGGTTCCTGCCTGTCACCTGCCTCAGCAGGGGTCACGGAGCTCATCACTTGTGTGTTCTTGCAGTACTTTGAAGACTGGCTTGGAAGAACTTTGAGGGTAGAATATTCTGCTGTCACACTTAGACATGATTCTTGTCTTCCTCCCTGGTGTTCCCTCTGTAAGCCTTTGTAGTAGGAGCTTGATAAAAATTCTGTTTTGCTGTCTTGCACACACAGGAGGATGTGTCACAGCAAAATAAAAATACTGCAACAGGGAATGAGAAATTTAGCACTCCCACAGGCATGATTTCTGCCAGACAGGGAACTTCCAACCTAGAGATTTGAGGCACCATCATCCAAGGACTTGTCCACTTCTGATCTCCTCTTCCATTTGGTGTTGAGCCACCTCTTCTTCTGGAACACTGTCTGTGTTCTCCCATCCCTGGTGCTTGTTCAGGTCTCCCAGTACTGAACTGGGAGCAACAGCCAGGCCCTTCCCAGCCTCTCTGTGCCAGATGGGTCCTTCCTGCACTGAATGTGTCCCTGACTTTGTTTGGCCTGGGAAGAGCTGGGAGCAATTTTTATCTTCATCTCCTTGACTAGATCTGTTCTTTTGTTCCCATGAGAGGCTCTCAGCCTTCCCCAGAGCTGGGCCTGCCAGCTCCTGCAGCATCCCAGACTGTGATGAGGAATTGACCCTGTGCTGCTGCTGTACACAGTGTCGAGGCAGTGCTTGCTCTGAGATTCTTATTTGCTCTAGAGGAGGTTTTAGTCCTTCTCTCGCAATTTTTTCTTGGATATTTTTTGGCGTGTTTTCTGGGAAAAGTCCGGTTTCGTGTCTTCATAATTTTTAGCAGTTTGAAAACTTGTGTTACTTGATTATTTTTTTCTTACAAGGTTGAAGCACGGGATGCTCACAGCTTTTGAAGGAAGATAAATAGAAGAGAATTACCTGCTTAAAATCTTAATACATGTTACATCACATGCAGATTCATATGCCTGAAGCTCACATCTGCAGGATGCTTGACAGCCTCCATCATGCCCAATGTCAGGTGTTGGTTAGGAAGGATTGTGGATTCTGCCTAAAATTTGGGTTGTGCTTTTGGCAAACTTTCAATTGCGGATTGAGCATTTAGGCCTGATCCCGAGTTTGGAGGATTCATACAGCAGCTCCTGTAGGAAAGGTGTTCCTTCAGTCACAGCAGTCAGTGACACTGGGGGATCTGCAGTGCAGTAAACACAGCAGTTCATGGGGAGGAGACCAGGACAGAAGTAATAAATCATGGCAAATCCTGTGACTCCTGCTCACCAGCTCCTCTGCAGTACCTGACAAGATGCACAAGATCCCTTTTTCCTCTGGTTCTCTCGGTGCTGGGGGATGGAACCCTCACAGATGCTGACTTGGAGATGTTCTGTGAACATCTGAATGGGGTTGGAGCGCTGGAGCACAGTGTGGCCCTTGTTCTCCTGGCACTGGAAGGCAACAGTGGTCCTGCCCTGCTGCAGTGGTTTTTTTGCCTATCCCCTTCCTTCTCTAGGTCTCCTGAAACCTGTTCTGTTTCTTGAGTCTCTGAGAATTTGTGCTTCGTGGATGGACGTGGGTTTGGCTTCTGTCAATGGTTTTTCTTAGGCTTATGTAATTTCTGGTTTTCAAAAACATCTTGTGACAGCTTTGCCTTTTAGATATGTGTATGTATATGTATACAAATATTTATGTATTTAAAAACTTGTTCTTTTTCTTGGAACACACTGTGGAGCTTACTCAAAAACCAGTAGAACAAAGCAGCCTGTAAAGAAACCTGTGTTATACCTGAGGCTTTGAATTCATTTTATTGTTCAGCTGACTGTGGGGTTTGGAACTCCCATCGTGATCCTGTATATCTGTTAAAAATACCTATTTTTAATGCAGAATGGTAAATTAAAATTTATTTTATAGAATTCACATTCCAGTCATGCTGTGGCATATCCTGCTGGGCTGTTCTCCTCTTTTGTGTAAAAACACACAGTGGATTCAATTGGAGCCAGCATTGTAAGGGATCTCTTTCCTTTTCTGTTCAGGGTTCTCAGACCTCATTAATACTGGCTTGAGTTTAGAGAGGCTTTTAATTTTGGGCAATTTGTTAACACTTATAAGCCACTCATTTGATGCAAAGCTTTTAGATAAAAATAAAAATGCTGATTTCAGTGTAGAGAGGATTTTTCAGAAGTGCCTACACAACCTGTCAATATAAAACCCATTCAGAACTGGGATTTGTTCTCTTTTGGTGTTGGCATGGACAGAGCTGACTACAATAGCTACTGCAACATAACTGAATAGTTTATCCACAGTTGCTTTGTGTTCTGGAAAAAAAAGCTTAATTTTATTCCATAATAACCAGTGCTCTTCCAAGGCTGAGTAGTTGTTCCAGAATCCTATTTGTTATGAGTTTCAACGATAGCTCGTTCTGCACTGGCAGACTGAGGTTTCACGTGTGTGAGCCATGGGCTGCTTGCATGCTTGTGAATATTCTGCTGTTCCTGAAGAAGGCCTGGCTGACATGAAATCACAAGCAGATGTCAGGAAATCAAAAATTCACAGAATGGTTTGGGTGGGAAAGGACCTTAAAGCTCATCTTGTTCCATTCCCTGCAGGGACGCCTTCCACAGGCTCCAAGCCCTGTCCAACTTGGCCATGAAGTTGAGTGTTTTGATCTTTATTTTTTCCAGTGATAACCAGGAAAGCTGAACGGTGTCGTTGCAGGTACCGCTCCGGGGGAGGGAAGTGTCAGAACCAGCTGACGGTGAACGAGCTGCGGCTGTTTGTGAGGCAGCTCTATGCCCTGCCCTGTGTCCTCAGCCAGACACCACTGCTGAAGGTAACCTGGGGAAGCCTTGGGAAGGGAGCAGGAGCGTTTGCAGAGTGATGGGTTTGCACTGCGTTCATCTCCTATCTCACTGTTTGCTCCTGGGCACTCTCAGGCTGGGGTGACTCGTGCCTGTGGGATGCTGAAGAAAGGAGCTGTGACCAGCTGCTGTTTGTGGTCAGCAGAGTTTTATACTGCACAGACAAATCAGCCATTCGTGTTGTATGAAGGATTGTAGGAGAAGGATGAGCTGGGTAACTACAGGTTAAAAGTTTGGGGTCAGTTAACTGGTCTGCTCTTTAGAGTAAAGCCAGATCAATCTGAGAACATTCAAACTCCCCAGTGCTCTGAGGGACAGCTCTCTCCTTCTTACCACTTTCCTTCTTTGTTGAGCCAGAATCAGCTTTCTCAGTCTTGTAATTAGATCCCTCATTGTGCTCTCAACCCACGTTCCAGGAAACCCCACAGATAATTCCAGCCAAACCCAGCCCAGGCTGGCCAAATCCTCTCTCTAGCAGAGAACCTGCTGCTGGCAGCAGTCAGATCACTGTAAATCTCATGACCACCAGCTGTGTGGGTTCTGTGTTCTCCAGATGATGAGCGCTCAGGCAAACTGAAAGTAATTCAAAATCTTGTTTCAGAATTTGCCAAAATGTTCCATATCACACTGAGGAGCAATTAAAAAAAATTTTGTGCAGCTGCAATTCCTGTCTTAAAGGGGAAGGGCTTTGCATATTCGTGACATTTGAAACCAGGAGATGCCATGTCCAGCTCTTGAACTGTCCCTCAAGGATCCACCCAACACTGAGACACCAGATAGTGCCATGTAAATGAATGGGAATAAACCAGTTCAACTCAGCTAGGACTGCTGTTTTGGAAGCTTTATCTGCCCTGCAGGGTGTGGATCAGATTTGATACAGTCCTATTTACAGTTATTTGTTTATAGCGCTGAAGCTGTGAAGTTTTCTTGCTGGTTGAAAAGCAGAATTTTGGAAATGCCAGGCATGCAAACAGTTCCTCTCCATCTGGCTTTCCTGAACAGGGAAATAACAAACACATATGGTCAGTGTTCCTTTGTATCATCCTCAACAAGCCTCAATTATGTGTCACTGTTCAATTTAGGCTGTTAATATAAATGACCAACATTACCGGAGGTGGGTTCACAATTCATGCTATCTCTAAAAAATGTTTTATTCCATGCTGGGGGAGGTTGCCCACCCTGGGAAGCAGCCTCACTGGCAAAATGCCAAGGTGTCAGCTGTGAGGGAAGAACTTCCTGCAGGAACGGCATTTCAGGCAGTACTGGGAGTACTGGGCAGGTTGCTCCACACAGAATAATCCAGCCTTCACTGTGGGATTGCTCTGGATGACTGTCCTTTATCCTGGGGAAAGTACAAACAGCCCCAGAAATACCTTTTGGGGTAGTGAGCTGCTGAGTGCATGGAGAGAGGGAGAAGGTGTTGCCCTGCATGAGAGAGTAGAATGCCTGTGGCTCACTGGGACTATGGGGTGCAGCTCAAAAGCCTTAGCAGTGCAGCAGAAATGAACCCCAGAACCTCTGGGCCCTTCCCAGTGTTTCGCAAAGCCTTCATAGTCCTCACCTTGATGTTCCACAGCTGCCTGAACATTCCAAAACTAAGCCAGACAGCATCACCCATGGTCTGCTCAATTTCCCTTTGCATCCTTTCTGCTCTTCTGAGCCCTCTTTCTGACACCTCTGGGACTGGGATTGCCTTGCTCTGGGATACCCAAGCTTGTGGCCACGTTACGTGCGAGGAGGTGCTGGCAACGCTGCGTGTTGAGGACACTGTGGTGTTCCAGCCCTCGGGATAATTTGCCCTGTGTGCATTGCAGCGGGGTTTGCCAGGAGCCTGTGCTCCCCTTGTCCCTGCGCTTCCACGGCTGGGCTTGGCCGAGGGCTTCCACCTGACTTACTGCTGCATTGGTGTATTTCAGGATCTCCTTGACCGTGTGGAAGCTTTCCAGCAGCAAAGCCAAAAGCTCCTTTCCGAAGAGATGCCCAGCGCCGCGGAGCTGCAGGAGCTGCTGGACGTCAGCTTCGACTTCGACGTGGACCTGCCGCAGCTGCCGGAGCTGCGGACGCGCCTGGAGCAGGCGCGCTGGCTGGAGGACGTGCAGCTGGCCTGCTCAGAGCAGGGCTCCCTCACTCTGGACGACATGAGGCGCCTCATCGACTCCGGCGTGGGGCTCGCGCCCTACCCCGCCGTGGAGAAGGCGATGGCGAAGCTGCAGGAGCTCCTCACCGTGTCCGAGCACTGGGACGACAAAGCCAGGAACCTGATAAAGGCCAGGTAGAGCTAAAGCTCCGCCTTGCGTTTTGTAGTTCCGCGAGTTGTCGCAGATGGAAGTGCCCTGGCTCCCCTTTGTTCCTCCAGTTCCCAGCGTGAAGGCCAAGCTTGTGCCAGCCGGAGGGGGTGAGGGATGGAGCGGTTTCAGGTGTCGGGGTTGCCGTGCAGTGTTTGTGTTGCTCAATCATCTTGTGTAAATTCTCTTCGTGCCACGGGGAAGGGGTTTAAGATGCCTCTTCCTTCTTTTCCACCTCTTCCCAGTTTCAGGGTGGAGGGCACATGTTCAGATGAAGCTCAGATAGGTAGCACCAGCAGGTCCATAGAGGTCCATGTAGGACTATTTCTAACTAATAAAGAGGAGATTTTTCCAGATTAATTGGTGCAGGGAAGAAGGAAATAACTCAAATACATCCTCACTAAGAAAAGTTTTCTCGTGGTTTTTATCTTCTGATTTATTAAGTAAAATAGGGTACAGCACAGTGTACTTTAAAAATAGGAATATGTCACAAACTTACATGCCAGGTTTCTTCCCTCAGGATTCCTTTTTTTAAAAAATTTTGTCATACTTGGAGTATTGGAACATTTCTTACCCACTACTAACCACAGTGTTTTAAGGCAACTTCAGAGCACATTACTGACTAAGCTTGGGTTTAACATTTGATAGGGAGCTGTGTTGTGTTTGTACCTCTCTAAAACCTCAGAATCAAACTGGGAAATACAGAAAAGCCAATTTCAGAGTTTTAACCTTCTAGCGCAGAATCTCTCAGCTGGCGCTGGTCTGGGGTTTGGTGAGTGTTCATCATCAAAAAGTTAATAAAAGGGCAATCTTCCTTAAGTCCAAACAGGAGAGTATTTCTAGCAGGAGTCTAAGCAAACAGACATTTCTAAACTTCCCCTGCTCCTGACACCCCAGCTCTGCTGGGTGCAGCCAGCACTGACCGTGGTGCGGCCCTCTGATTTTAACAACCCAGGTGAGTGGAGGAGCCCCCCCTGCAAGCAGCACCCCACATCTGGCTGTTGTGTTCCCCCAGGCCCCGGCAGTCCCTGAGCAGCCTGGCAGCAGCGGTGAAGGAGCTGCAGGAGATCCCAGCCTACCTCCCCAACGGAGCAGCGCTGAAGGACGCCGTGCAGAAGGCCAAGGACTGGCTGCAGGAGGTGGAGGCTCTGCAGGTACGTGAGCCTGGCTGCTGGGGAGGGACAGTGACCCTGCTCTTGTCACCAGAGCCACCCCACGCCCCGTGTGTCACTCTGATTTGGAGCACCCGGGCCGGGACATTGGTTACCTCAGCCATGGAGCAGCTGCGCTCGCTGCCCCGATTCTTATTTCTGGTTTGGGTCTGTGTTCCTTCACCTGTGCAACGAACTGCCTGCAATAAAATCTGTAAAACAACTATTACCGAAAATCTAAAGTTAAAAGGTTACTGCATTATGGAACTTCACCTTCGAGCCGCTTCTGCACAGTTGCTCAGTAACAACTCCCTGTTAATCACACTGAGGTACAGAATGGTGATACAGAAGTAGTTCCTTGCAAGTGCTCAAGCCAGGGGTTAGTGGGACTGCCCAGATCAGATCAGGGTGGCACTGTGATAGCCCTGATTTCACATTTTAGTATAAATTACCAAATATTTTCAATTGTTCCTCTTTTTTTTTTTTTCCTATAAAGTGAGCTCTAATCTAACTTAGAGGTATGTTCAGGCCCCTCTGGTCTAAACTGGGCTTTTAATAACAGCATCTTTTGAGGTTTTATTTAAAAAACTAATTTTCCTGGATTTAAATATTTTGAAGGAATAAAATTCATTTAATACTAGCTTTTGTTTGAGGGTTGTCTTGAAAGAACTTGACTGATTTTTTTTTTTTTCTTGACATTTGCTAATTTCTTGGTCTGGACTCTGAAATTCTGGCTCTTGAATATGGGAAAACTAATTCTGTCTGTGCCAAGAATCTTTGCTTTGGTTCTGTGAAGGTTTTGTTAAATGCCTGCAGTCACTGTGACTTGCAGGAAGTTCTTGGCATCAGGGTTTTGAAGTTGCTAGAGGTGTTGGGGTTGTTTTGGTGAGCAGTTCTCCAGTCCCACTTCAACTGCCTGTTCTAGAAATTACCTCTGGAATCACCTCCTGTGCTGCTTTATCTCTGAGTGTGTGGTACCTGCATCGCCTGAGGCCTGGGGTGCCAAGGGAGGAGCTGGAGCTTGCTCCTGAGTGGGACACGGGATACTGGAGGTGCTTCTCACCCTTGGCCTGGCACAGCCTGGGTTAAACTTGTCTTGTGGTGCTGTACTCCCTGTAGTACCTGAAAGGAGGCTGGAGCCAGGGGGATCAGAGTTTCTTCCCAGGGAACAAGGGACAGGATGAGAGGAAACTGCCTCAAGTTGCACGTGGGGAGGTTTAGGTTGGATGCTGGCGGAAATTTCTTCACTGAAAAGAGTGATTAGGCCCTGGCACACCCTGCCCAGGGTAGAGTCACCATCCCTGGAGGGGATCTAAGAGGTATATGGATATGACACATGGTTTAGTGGTGGCTTTGGCAATGCTGGGTTAATGGCTGAAATTGATCTTGGAGATCTTTTTTCAATGTTAATAACTCTGTGATTTTATGATTTCAGAATTATGTTGATTTTCTGCTGTGACTGCAGCGTGAAACTGGGAGGCTGCTTATATTGTTGGCAGTCTCTGGTTTTGTGCTGTTTTCTTTTTCAAGGGTCATTTGGCAAGCGCATTCTTGCTTCCTAAACGTGTTGTCTGGCAGTCAATGACTGTCAATGCCAGTGCACGAGCAGCACAAATGTTGGACCGCTGGTGCAGGTCACTGAGCTGTCTGAGTACTAAATTCATTTTTACAAGCTCTGCCCTGACTTTCTTGAGTGCCTGCTGTGACTTGGGCAGCGCTGTGCCTTGGGTGCATCCAGCATCTGCTTTCCAACCCGGCAGGCTGGGGGCCGTGTGCCCGTGCTGGACACGCTGGCGGAGCTCGTCACCAGAGGTCGGTCCATCCCGGTGCACCTGGATTACCTGCCCAGGCTGGAGGCCCTGGTGGCCGAAGTGCAGGCGTGGAAGGAGTGTGCAGCAAACACGTTCCTGTGTGAGAACTCCCCGTATTCCCTTCTGGAGGTGAGAGGTGTGGCTTGGGGATCAGCACGGTCAGTCGTGCGCGGGGACTCGGTGTGCGCCCAGGAAGGAGCAGGAAATATGAAGTGTGTTTGTAGAATTGCTTTAGGTTGACGTGAACTGTTTTAATAACAGCTTTTGTTAGTGACCTATACTTCTAATGATAGTTTTAAACTTCTAAAATGCTTAAGATTTAGCTATATTTTTCTCGATTCTTCTTAATCAGTGGCTAACAAGATCAGGCAGTGCCAGTGTCTAACATTTTCCATATGAATATGGGAATACTGACAAATCTGTGGCACTGGATTAACTCCAGTGCATCAGGCCGAGCCCCAGGTGAGCAGGTTCTTACCTGCTCCATCCTTCTCAGGATCAGGTGTGCTGGGGTGAGGCTGGGGCTGTGTTTGCTGCCCCTCTGGAGCTGTGGCTGTGTCACACCTGCAGTCCTTGAGCAGAGTACACTCTGCCCTCTGAGCCTCCTCCTGTCAGGGACAGCCCCTGGAATCTCTGCTCTTTCCCAGGGTTTGCAGTTTCAGTCCAGTGGAGGCTGTTGAGTACATCAGCTCTTTCTCTCTCTCTCTCTCTCCCCCTCTCAGCAACCCTGAGAGAAACCCAAGGGTTGTTTGGGTCTGGACATTTTACAAAACTGAAGTTCCAACTTTCCAGCTCCCCCTACCTTCCAGATAACATCATTCTAGTCCCTCAGAACTTTGATGGAATAACAGCAGGAACCCTAGTTCTCACCACTTGCCTGTGGCTGCACCCAGGCAGGAAGGTGCATTAGGAACAGTGCAGGTGCAGCCCTGCTGCAGGTGGGACACTGCTGTTCTGTCCCTCAGGTGTTGTGCCCCTGGTGTGACATCGGGATGCTCAGTCTGAAGAGGAAGCAGAAGAAGCTGAAGGAGCCAGTGCCAAGTGGCAAGAAGAAAAGCAGTAAACTGGAGACACTGAGCGACCTGGAGCGAGCGCTCTCTGAAAGCAAGGACACTGCATCCGCGGTATGTGGTCACATCTTTCCTATCTGGAAATTCTTCTGAGTTCCTTGAATCCTTGTTTCTGTGCAGGAGTTTGGCTTCCACCCTGTTCTTGCTGTGCTGCTCTGCAGGATTTCTGGGACTGCACTTTTCTGTGTTTGCTTCAGACTTCCCAAAATTGCTTTCAGTGGAAACACCATGTGTTGCTTTGTGCATTAAGCAGCGTCACAGTTTGCTAGGCAGTGCCTGTAGCTGAACAAAGCACAGGGAAATGAAAAATGGAGACCTGTTTTCCCCTACCATATCTTATTAAAAATTGGATAGGGTTTGCCCAAGTCTGATCCTTTCAAAGAATCCAGGGCCATTTATAATTAAAACAAGCACTCTAAATAATTAAAGAAAACCTCATGTGTTTTGGAGTCACTGAAACGCTGCTCTGGGTGGAGCAGATTCAGTTGCTGGTGGGGAAGGGCTTCATTCCAGCAGACCTAGTGCAGAGCCTGGGCTGGTAATGATGTCCTGTGGCTAATTAGATGCAGTAGGGGCTCATTGGGTGGGGCTTGAATGTAATTTGATGTGGGACATTTAAGTTTTAACTTATGACAATTACTTGAAACTTGTACTTTCATTGCTTTGGTGTTGGCCTCTCTTGTCTGAACCCCCAAGCTGGAGCAGTGTCCCTGTTGTGTCCCTGTTGTGTCCCTGTGGGGACAGGCTGGGCCCTGGGTCACACTCAGCCCTCTGTGACTCCAGCACTCTGGCTAAAGAGACCCAGGGTACTCCCAGAGGCTGCAGCAGGAAAGGGAAGTCATTCAGTGTGGCAAAGTTTGCTTCTGACACACGAGGGGACCCAGAACCTTCCCACACTCCCAGCCCAGCTCAGCACCTGTGTGCACATTGGAATGTGCTGTGCCCCGGTCCCATGTCTGCCCAGGATGGACACAGCTGTCTCATTTATCCAGAGCTGATTTTAGTGCAGGAATTATGCTTGAAAGCCATGGTGTGAGAAATAACCACTTTGTATATATTTATAAATCCTCCTTGGTATGTTTATATACATTATAAAATGCATAGAATGAATTAGTTGCAGCTGGTTTGAACAGCCTTTATGGAACTGAAGTATATTGCTGTCTTTATAGGAGCTAGTGCTAAAGATTCCTGGAAAAAGGATCATGAGCATCTGCAGAGAGGGTAAACAGCAGATCCAGGGTGCACCTGAACTTTACCTGCTGTTCACAATCACCAGAGCAAGTTCATAGGTCAGGGCATGGCCCTGAGCACTGGGCAGCATGTACGAAGTGAGGGTCAGAGGTACATTTGCATTTGTAAAAACTGCCCAGGAAGCTTTTCTGAGTATCCGGAGTCAGACTGTTGAGAGACACATTCCCAGAGCGGTGTCTGCAATCCAGACTTGCATTTCTTTAGGATTTTGAGCTGCTTGAAGGCAGACCGTGTTTCTGTAGTACAAAACACAAAAGCTTGGAACATAGAAGGGCCTTAGGAGCTGGTGTTTTTTACAAAGAGTTAAGCTTTTTCTCTCAGGGCCTCATGAGAAAATGGAAGGGAATTGAAGTCACACCACTGCACGTCCCCAGTGCTGCCCCTCCAGTCCCATTTGCTGCCCCACCGCACATCCCCGTCCTTGCTTCATTCCAACGTTCAGAGCCCTGGAGAGCGGCGTGTCTGCAGGGGGACGGAGCACAGGGCCCCGTTTGTAAGGAGCAGCGTTCCCTTGGGAGTGTGCAGCCAGCACCCGTTATCCTCTTATCCCTGCCTTGGAGACGCCATCCCTTGACTCTGTTTCAGATGGCCACGCTGGGAGAGGCGCGGCTGCGGGAGATGGAGGCGCTGCGTGCCCTGCGAGCCGCCAACGAGGTGAAGGCGCTGTCGGGCGAGGAGGACGCCGAGCTCAAGGTGTGTCTGTGCCAGAAGGAGCCGGCCGCTCCCATGATCCAGTGTGAGCTCTGCAGGGGCTTCTTCCACACCGGCTGCGTGCCGGCGCCCGGCGCCGCGCCGGGGCCGCGCGTGTGGCTGTGCCCGCACTGCCACCGCTCCGAGAAGCCGCCTCTGGAGAAGATCCTGCCGCTGCTGGCGTCCCTGCAGCGCATCCGCGTGCGGCTGCCCGAGGGGGACGCCCTGCGCTACATGATCGAGAGAACTGTGAACTGGCAGCACAGAGCACAACAGATGTTGTATTCAGGGAATCTAAAACGCGTCCACGACAAAGTTGGCTCAGGATTACTGTACAGCAGGTGGCAAGCCCTGGTGGGCCAGCTGCCAGAGACAAACAAGGTGAGGCTGGGCTGGGGCTGGGCTTCCCGGCACCGGGAGCGCGGGGACGGGGAGTGATGCGCTGGGTTTGGGGCTGCTGTAGCTCCCTACAAACCTGACGAGGCACAGGGTTTGCTCCTGCTTTACAGCTGTCCAGGAGCTGGGTCATCTGCCAGGATGTGTGTGTGCACCCCAGCAGCAGCTTCTTGTTCCCTTCTGCTGGAGTCCAAGAACAATTCCTCCCAAGGAGCCTGTTTTCCCCCCTTCCAGCTCCTGTGTTCTACTGTGGCATCATTAATGACAGAGCTGCTGAGTTATTGTTTCTGGAGTCCCCACCGTTCAGTTGGTCTTAATATTGTGCTCCTACAAGTATTCAAACAGAGTTTTAAGTGTTGAGAAGTGCTGGCAGAGGCACAAACTGTCCTGTGCATTACCAGCTTGGCTCTCAGACAAGGTTGTTTTCAACAAAGTGTCTTCATCCTTTGCTGCCTCTCCTCACTTCCACTAGACCTCCCAAGCTCAATATTCTGCTCATTTTGCCGGGTTTAGCCACAGCAGCTGTTTCAGGCGGGGTAGTGAGGGAGTTTTGTCTTTTTTCAGTGAAGATCCTTCAGCAAAAAGCACACGTAAAGAAGGAAAGGAGGTAAAGAATTTTCTTGAGGTAACAAATGTAGAAATGTATCAGAAATCAAAGCTCTGTGCTTTATAAAGAACACCCCAAAATGGAATGTACTCTGTTGCTTTTACATTTTGAAACACCTTAGTTTTGCTAGGGCAGTTTCAGTTAGGCTGTGTTTCTGTTTTCATGTTCACTTCTGTTGAAACATAAACCTTGCCACACATACCTGATGGGGTGTTACAGCTGCTTCTCATTCACTCAGCTGTGCCAGTGGCTCGTGGACCAAAATTTTCAAGCAGGCAAATCAAGATACAGAAATTAAAATATCTTTAAGTGTTTAAGAGATTTTTTCTGGTCATTTAGATCTGAAAGTATCATTTTGCTAGGTCAGCTAGTGTAGCTGAAAAGAACTGGCCAACATTTTGGAAACAGAAGTTGATGTTTCAGCCAGAAACTGAAACAGTGAGTTTAGTTTTATTTGCATGATGGTATTAGCTCAGTGTGGAACTGTGAGGTTCCTCCCACCCAGAGCAGTGTAACCATTTTTGAGGGGTCTGGACCTTAAGTCAGTAAACCTTCCAAATCAGGGTGTTTCTGGCTAGTCTGGGTCCCTGTGATTTCCCAAATCAGATGTCCCTGGGAAGCTCAGTGGAAGAGCATCTGGCCAGATGTCTCTGCCTGAATCCCTCTCTGCGCCAGGGACACTTCTGGGCCAGGCACCCAGCACACCTCGGCACAGGTGTGAGCTCAAACTTCAGTCTCTGTGGATTTGAGGTGGTTTTCTGGTGAATCCAGTGTCTCACCATGACTGTCCTGTCCTGTCCCAGTTCTGTTTCCCTTGTCATTTGGGCTAGTTCACCACTCATTTCCCCACAAGAAGCTCTTCAGTAACCTCTGGAGTTGGGCTGCTCTGATACCTGGCCAAAGTGAGGACTGTGGGTGAGTTTGAAGAATTCCCTGGAGAGCAGCAGTGGGAATTGAGGAGAGCCAAAATCTGCAAGGGGCCCAGGCACCTGGGTTAGTGAGGAGGAGAGCGTTGTGGAAGATTCCTGGTGAGATGCCCCTGGCAGTGTCAGGAGGTGCAGGGTTTGCTGTTGGCCTGTGAGGTCTAAGATTTCAGTAGGTGTCAGAGAAAGAAGTGTTGATCCTATCACAGTTATTCTGCATTTCAAACTCCATGTGCAGTGAAACCATCTGCATTTTGTTTTCTAGGTGTCCCAGACAATTGGAGCAATGTCATTCTCCATGCCTCATGACTGGGATAACAGAACCGTGTATTTGCATTCTCCATTCTCTACAGGACAGCACTGCATCCCACTTCATGGTTTGTAATCTTCACTTTGGTTTGGGAGGTTTCCCCCTGCCCCTTCCTTTTTTCTCCTGTGTTTGGTGGGGCAGGGAGGGTGTCCTGGTCACCAGGAGCTGGCTGAGCAGCACTGGTGGTTGTTGTCTCCATCTCCTCAGCAACTTTGGAGCTCAGTGTCCAGCTTTGGCAGAGGGGTGCATTGCTCAAGGATAGAAATTTCCCATGTGTAATGAAAAGATGTGGCACATTGGCATGAGGAATCGGGAGAGCTGGCCCCTTCCTACAGGAACAGCTCCCCCAGGCTGTGCCCCAGCCGAGCTGCAGAAGGGGGAAGGAAAGGGCAGGAGGCACTGGAAGTGTAGGAGGTGGATGGGAGCAGCAGGGATGTGGTGCTGGAAGCCAGGGGATACTTAATGCACAGGACACAGCTCCATGTGAGCCTTGCTGCAGCACAGCTGTCCAGCTGTCAGAGCCCCCGTGGGGCTGATCTGGTGGGGTCACTCAGCACAGGCTCTGGACTGTCCTCACCTCAGACTCCGTGTGTGGGCCTGATATTTGTGGGTCTGAAGAGATTTTTTAGCACAAGCCGCCAAGGTAGAACCCAAGAAGAGCAAAATGTTCGGTGTCTGCTTGTAGAGGAACCATCTGAGTGGTCACCTGCATCTTCTGCATCTGGGTCATCACTCAAAGCTTCATCCACTTGATGACTTTCATGCTGGTCATGGTTTGAAGGTTGCCTGTTGGCCCGATTCTGCCTTGGCACCTTGTGCTAAAAATCTCTTCAGACCCAGAAATATCCGGCCCACATCGGTGGGTTGGACTAACAGACAAACTGTGAATTGCATCATTTTATGATTGTGACAGAAATTATTTCTCATTTCTTCCCTCCTCATGGATAATGCTTCAGGGACACAAGTGTAGATTTACCTTTGTGTCTGTGCAGCCCAGTCCATACCAGTGTTAGAAAAGCAATTCCAGTGGAACGTTTCCGTTCACATCAAACAAAGCAGTTCTTTGTGTCACCAGGTTTATTTTTCATATTTGAGTTGTAGTGCATTAATAAGCTGTTATTTATACAAAGATTTTGGCCTCCCCAGCTGGGAGTGTTTCAGAGCCTTGCAGGAGCTTTGGAGGCAGCAGTGGGTAGAGCAGGACCTTGGCACCAGGCTCATCCTCTCAGCCTGCCTTCCTCTCCTCCCGTGGCTCCCTGTACAGATGTCACTCAGTTTGTTCATCTTACCCTCTCCTGAGGCAGTGAGGGGATTGTCACACTCCTGTAGCTCCCAAAGCAGGAGAATTTGCCAGGAATGATGGCAATGCCCTATCCTTGAACCAGCAGGGAATGGGGGCGTGGCAGGGTGCTGAGCCACAGTGCAGGAACTTCTGTGCAAGCCTTTCTTTCCTTTTAACCCTGCTGTTAAAAATGAGCAGTCAAGAGGGAGCAGATAAGAACTAACTCATACAGCTGCAGATTAAAAGTCTTTCACCATTTTTTGTTGTGCTGCCTGAGTTTTTTCGTTATCTGTGCAGTTCTTGTCACTGAAGAATTCCTGCTGTGTCTCCTTGTCTTTCACACTAGTCATTAGCACTGAGCTGGATGAGCTGATGATGGAAGCCCAGCTGCTGCAGGTTTCTTTGCCTGAGATCCAGGAGCTGTACCAGGCCCTGTTCACAAAGCAGAGCCCTGCCCTGCAGCCGGAGCAGAGGTCACCCAGCGCAGCCACGAGTGACAAGGCAAGTGTCCAACAGCAGCCCTGAGCTGGAGCACCCTGGGGAAGGGCTCTGCCTCAGCCCTTGGGCTTCACTGGGGTTTGTGTGTGTGGCTGCACTTCCATGAAAATACATTTTCCTTGTGCAAAAGGAGCCAAGAAGTCGATAAGAAATTAGTTACAAAATATTGAATACAATTTGGGGCCCAGTACCTTTTTGAAATTTGGATACGTGTTGATGGTCAGTCTGTGTACTTTAAATACATCTGTCCTGATTTCATAGAATTGCAGAATCCCAGACTGGTTTGGCTTGGAAGGGACCTTAAAGCTCATTTTGTTCCAGCCCTTGCCATGGGCAGGGACAGCTTCCACTAGACCAGATTGTCACCATCCACTGGACCAAGTCCTTGAACACTTGATTCTTGTCCTACATGGGCTTTCCAAGGGAGCTGCTGTGGAAGCTGTGGGCTCAGAGGCAGGAGATGAGGATGATTTTCTCTCTCAGTTCTGTCCCCGGGGCAGTTCTGATCCTGCCCTTGGCTCCTCTTACGCATCTCATGCTACTGAAAATGCAGCACTGTCAAACACTGCGCTTTTTCTTTAACCTGTTCCTAAAATCACCGTCTGGATAACAGGATAATGGGTGTTAGCTGCATACTTCCAACCTTGCCAAAATGTCTTTCCCACAGAGTGAGTGTTGCCGAGGGAAAAAGGATGGGATTAGTTACATGGAGAGAAAACTGAAGCGGCGTTTCGAGAGAGAGAACTTCTGTGGTGAGAAGAGAGCGAGAGTAAAAAAGATGAGAACACCCAAAAAGAAGAAACTGAAACCGAATCACTCAAAGGATCTGTGCAGTAACAAACTGGAGAGAGAGCGGGAGCGGCTCCTGGAGCTGCAGCGTTCCAGCGACAGCCACTTGCTGCCCTCAGACGCGTCGTTCTCGGAGCAGGAGGACTCTGAGGATGAGGATGCCATCTGCCCAGCTGTGAACTGCCTCCAGCCCGAGGGGGATGAGGTCAGGAGGGGCAGACCCGCCCATTCCTGCTGGGACCTGGGACAGGGAGCGTTTGACTGCAGAAGAGCTGTTCATGAGCAGAGTGGGAGGTCCTGGCGTACCCAGGGCAGCTGGGATGGGCACACTGACCCCCCCCCCCGCCCTGGGGCAGCTGTGTGGCACCAGAGCACGGTGGGAGGGGGCAGGTGGGGCCCTGCAGACACTCATTCTGTCCATGGCTGCTCTTGGGATCCAGCTGTGGATGGGCTCTGTGGGTGGGGGCAGTGCCAGGGGCTCTGCAGGCTCATCCGCGCTGCAAATGGAGAAGAGAGAAGCGGAGTCTCTGATGGGGGGAAAGCAATGGGGAGATCGGGGAGGGTGTGCCCTGCCCACAGCAGGGAGCACAGTGAATACCCAGCAGCAGCCAGCTGTGGAGCAGGACATTGCTCGTGTAAACACAGCAGGAGCCCCAGGATGAGTGCGGGGGGCTTTGCCTGGCCCTGCTCTGACCCATGTCTGCTCTTCACCAGGTCGACTGGGTCCAGTGCGACGGCAGCTGCAACCAGTGGTTCCACCAGGTGTGTGTGGGCATCTCCCCAGAGATGGCGGAGAAGGAGGATTACATCTGCTCCAGCTGCGCCGGGAAGGACGCCCAGTACCGGAAATAAAACCCCAAAAACCCCTCAGGACTCGAGCAAAGAAGGTTCCCAGTTTTCCAGTTAAGCCGCAGGGGCTGGTTTAAGAACCAGGTTGCAAATGGTGCTACTTCTATCCTTATGGGATCATTTTCCAGAACTCAAAACAATTTTTGACACTTTTGTATTTTCCCTTGATCTGTTTGTGGTTGTTGAGGTTTGAGATGCTGACTGTTTGCAGGGGTTTCCACCGATTGGAATGCGTTTGACACGTGCACCTTTATTGTACAGCATTCAGTTACCTCTGGGATTTACCGGCCTATTTAATTCAGCTTGGTTTGGGTGCAAAAACAAACAAACAAAAAAGACCCCTGCACCATGAATTTTCCAATAATCCTCTTTTGAGGAAATCCCTGTTTACTCTGTTAACTCTTTGGAGACTTTAGTTTTTTTCCACTTTGTTTTTCGTAGACTAGGTTTATTTATCTGAGCAATAACTTCTATGTCTGGTTTCAGTGACTGGAATGACAACTGAACAGCGTGTTGCTTCTAGCATTGGTTGATGTACAGACAGCAAATGTTAGATCCTAGTGTCACTGAGGGCCCTGTGATGTAGAAGACAGGAAAAAAAAAAAAAATCTGTAAAGTAATTGCCACAGCTGTATTTTGGCTTTCTCCTTTTTTGGGTAGCTTGTATCAAATGTTGCAGTTTATATTGTGGAATAAACCCCTGGTTATGTTATAAAATTAAATGTGGTTGTTTTTTAGAGAGTTTGAAATGCAGTTTTATTACCCTCTGAATCCACACTGCATCGCTGGGTTCCCTTAGCCAAGAGATCACCTTCCAAAGAAGCAGTGCAGAAGGTGTGCTGGTTCTTGTCTGTTCAGGTTTGGAAGGAGGGAAGTCAAAATATTATGCCAAAAAGAAAAAAAAAAAAAAGCTTTTCCAAGATTTTTTGCAAAACTTTTCCAAAGGCGAAATTATTTTCGGGTCGAGTGCATGAAGAGTTGAAGGTACAGTTTGGGACTTGGTAGGGGCAGAAGTGGGGGGTTCACACAGGAGGAGAAGGTGTGAGGCAGTTTCTCCTGCCAGCCCTGCCCAGCTGCAGCAAGGGAGAGACCTTCACTCACTGCCAGGGCTGGTGGCCACAGGGACCTTTGGTGTGGCCACAGTGACCTTTGGTGTGGCCACAGGGACCTTTGGTGTGCCCACAGTGACCTTTGGTGTGGCCACAGGGACCTTTGGTGTGGCCACGGGGAGCTGGCTCTGCACAGCCAGGGCTGGTGGCCACAGTGACCTTTGGTGTGCCCACAGTGACCTTTGGTGTGGCCACAGGGACCTTTGGTGTGCCCACAGTGACCTTTGGTGTGGCCACAGGGACCTTTGGTGTGCCCACAGTGACCTTTGGTGTGGCCACAGGGACCTTTGGTGTGGCCACAGGGACCTTTGGTGTGCCCACAGTGACCTTTGGTGTGCCCACAGGGAGCTGGCTCTGCACAGCCATGGCTGGTGGCCACAGTGACCTTTGGTGTGCCCACAGTGACCTTTGGTGTGCCCACAGTGACCTTTGGTGTGGCCACGGGGAGCTGGCTCTGCACAGCCAGGGCTGGTGGCCACAGTGACCTTTGGTGTGGCCACAGGGAGCTGGCTCTGCACAGCCAGGGCTGGTGGCCACAGCAAGCTCTGCTCTGCCTCTGGGTGGACTCCCTTCAGCTTCATCTGTCTGCATTTAGCCCAGAAGCCTGAGGAGTAAGGAGATTTCTGGTTCTCCCAAAGGCTTTTCAGGGCCTGTAGCTGGGCACTGCAGGTGCTCCCAGGAGAGACTGGAGCTCTGAGCAGCACAGCTGGAGTGTTCAGGCCCACAAGGCACTTCCCACATGGGGCTGCACCTGAAATCCCTTGGAGAGCAATCACTCTCCAGCTGCAGAACACAGCTGGAAGTGGCCTGGTGACAGGGATGTGCCTCCAAGGCCTGCCAGGGGTGGAACTGCTGGAGCCCAGGGAGATGGGAGGGGTTGGAGATCTTTGTCTCAGGGAGAGCACTCTCCATGAGTTTGGCTTGGTGTTCCCTCCACTGGCTGCCAGAAGGAATTTGCTGGTAAGGTTTTTCCCTGCTGGTTTTACCTCTTTTCCTGTGGGCAGAAGTGCACAGAGTCACTGGGGTAGGGAAGAGCCTTGGAGCATCTGTGGCTGATGGTGACGTGGAGGGACTGTGGGTGGGATCAGAACTGTGCAGGAATTTGGTCCCACATGGGCTTGGTTAGTTTTTGGGGGGTTTTTTAAACATTAATTTTTGGCTGTTAAATGAATCTTCAGCCTGGCCCAAGTGATGTGTCCGAAAGTGCTGGGGTGGGAGAGAGCCTTGAGCCTGTGTACATGAGCTGTGTCTGTGCTTGCATGGTATAACTGGTCCTTTTTATTTAAGTACCGAAAGGATGCTTTGGGAAATGTTTTGGTTTCTTTCCTCTTTTTGCTTGGAAGAATTTCAGTGCAATGCTGAGATAACAGTCTGAGTTGGGATGAAACACTGCTCTGTAATAACTTCCTTTCAGAGGGGACAGACAGACAAACTGGAAATGGAGCTGGCACAGTGGCTGATGCAGCTGAATCATTACAAATGTTTCTCTGAGTTCCCTTTATTTTTTTTTCCCATTGAAGAAATGGCTGTTTATCAAAAAATGACAGAGGAAATGGGATGCAGTTAAGTTCAGCATGGTGATTCCATACAGGACCAGCCATTGTAAGTTTGGGGACTCAGGGAGTCAGGGGAGACTCCTGGCATCCCAACAGCTGCATTTCTTATCAGGATTATTGACTGCAGTAGAACTGGAGGGGAGCTTTTTGGAAATGACCACATTGTTGCTTGAAATTTTTCAAGGAATGGAACCCCCAGTCCATGGGTGGCCTGTGTCTGCAGCCCAGGACTGCTCAAGGGTTGGTGTCATTTCCTGGGCGGTGCCTGGAGGCTGCAAGAGGTGACAGTGCCTCCCATGCCACAGACCCTGCCCTTGGGTTTCATCCCCACTTGATGGAATCAGGGTTTGACTTCTGTTGAAACGAGAGATTTTAGTTCACGTTGGGGTGGGCTCTGCTGTGGTGCCCTGTGCACATTCCTCATCCTTAGGGAGGGTGACAAGGGCAGACCATGCTCAGAGTCTGGGTGGAAGAGCTGCCCCTCCTTTTGTGCACCCCAGATTTCCACAGGCTAAGCCAGAACAGGAAAAAGGTCTCTCTCTCACCTCATTCTGCTGTTTTTGTGAATTTTATTTATTTTTATAACGTAGCAACCAAGTACATAAAACCTCCCTGGATTGCTCAGATCCTAGTTCTTTATTTGATAAAAATAGTTTATGGCCTCTACATTAGTTTAATCACAAAACAGGACAAAAATGAAATTAAGTAACCCTACTTGAGGATTTGAAGCTGAAATCTCTGATTTAAAGCCTGCCTGTACCGTGTGCCAAAACCCTGGGATTGAACCTGTTGTGCCACCTTTAGTCCCTGGGATGTACCCTGTGTTGTGTCATACCCTGGGAGCATCAGAACAGCCCAGAGTGGTCACAGCACCAAAAACTCAGCCAAGGAAGAGGCAGGGCTTTGATTCCACCTATTTAGATGCTACAAAGATGCTCCAAGAGGTGCAGCCACTCTGCTCTGGAGCCAGGCTGGGAGAGCTGGGGGTGTCCAGCCTGGAGAAGAGAAGGCTCTGGGGAGATCTTAGAGCCCCTTCCAGAGCCTAAAGTGGCTCCAGGAGAGCTGGAGAGGGACTGAGGACAAGGGCCTGGAGGGACAGGACACAGGGAATGGCTTCCACTGCCAGAGGGCAGGGAGAGATGGGATATTGCTAAGGAATTCTTCCCTGTGAGGGTGTGAAGCCCTGGCACAGGGTGCCCAGAGCAGCTGTGGCTGCCCCTGGATCCCTGGAAGTGTCCAAGGCCAGGCTGGATGTGGCTTGGAGCAGCCTGAGCTAATGGAAGGTGTCTCTGCCCATGGCAGGGGGTGGAACTGGATGGGCTTTAAGGTCCTTTCCAACCCAAGCCAGCCTGGGATTCTGTGGTTCTATGAGCTTATCCTTTGGATACAGAACATGGAATTCACTCAAAGACTCTTCGTCATCCAGGATTTGTGGAAGATAAACCCAACATTGGACAGCATTTGCTGGGTGTTTGGGCTGCTCCAGGGTCAGTGCAGCTCAGAACTGGGGCTTCCAGCGGGGATTCAGCTGCCAGGACCCTGCCAGGGCATGCAAAACACCAAAAAACAGGAGTGAGGAATGTTTTGGCTGCAGGAGATATGTCTGTACAGCAACTACACGTGTCACGCAGGATTCAGGAAGGAACTGTCTCCAGAATGCACCCACAGCAACATAAGGAGCTGAGATGGCTTTTCTGTGAGCCTAGAAATCAGTGTGCTGTTCTGAGAGAGTGGCTGACAAATGGCATTTATCCTTCATTCAGGAGGGAACGAGTCTCATACTGAGAGCCCTCCTTGAGCATGTGAACACCTCAGTCTGTGAAGAAACAGCTCCTCACCGAGAGCAGCATCAGTGGAGATAGAAGTCTGTCTGGAAGAGGAGATAAAGCAGCCCCAGGAGAAGAATGCAACTGCAGGTTCAACACTCAGCTGCTTTGAGAGACAGGCAAGACTGGGATCAGGGAGTTCCTGCAAAAGAAACAAATATTTTATGACAAAAAGAAAAGCTGATGTGATCATGTGATAGACTGCCAGGTCCAAAATCCGTTTGCTGAGAGGAAGGTTTGCTGCAAGGTGGTTGAAAAGAAATAGTGATGTTCCCTAAATTCAGAGGTGCAGCTTCACAAAGGCTCCTTGTGCACCTCAGTTTTTCAAGTTCTGAAAAACTGCTTACAGTAGTGTGTTAAAGGAGTTTAGCTTAATCATGTTTGTTTAATTATGATACTGGGCTGGATTATATATATATATATATATATATATATATATACACACACACACATTATGTGTGTGTGCTTGTCCCTTGAAATCTGTGAGAGCTGAGCTTCTAAACGTGTGTAAGTAAAACCAGCAGCCCCTTGGCTAAAGCACATGAAACTCACTTGAAGAGTCTCTCCATTGTCCAGGCTTTATTGAAGATAAAACCAATATTGGAGAGTGTGGGTCAAGTGTTTGGGCTGCTTTGATGTCTGTTGGGATTTTGGGTTTTCATGTTTTTGTTACTGTCTGGAGTTAAATTTTAACCAAGCAGGGGACAGGCTGGGTAGCACCTTCTAACTCAGGCTGATCCTTTGCCTGCTCCTTGTGCTGCCCTGATATTTCTTGGGGTTTTTTGCTGGTTTTTGTCCCATGTCCCCAGCTTCCTGTGGGGTCTTCCTTGGCACGGGTGTGTGGGGGAGCTCAGAGCCGTGCCTTGAGCTGGAACAGCAAAGGGAGAAACGGAGCCCATCATAAAGAATGTCTTTCTGTGGTGAGGGAATGTTCCTCCCTAAAGAAGGTGAAAAGAAAGGATGACAGAACTGGGATTTGGCTTGGAGGCAGAAGTATTTGCCCAGCAAACTCTGAGTGCTGACTATGCGTGAAGGATCCCTGCAGAAACCTGTGAAGAGCCTATGCAATGCCCAAAGGGGTCGGAATTCAAACCTGGAAAAGCCTGGAAGATTCAAATAAATGGAGTTTCTACAAATACAGAAGGATGAGTTGGCACATTCAGAGTGGTTATGCATCACTTCAGCTAACAGGAGGATGGGCCAGACTGGCACTGCTCTGGGGTTCTCCTCCTCTCCCTGAACTCTTGGTTTTTTGCAATGTGTTTGTGAGGCAGAGGAAGCAGTTGCCGTTGTGATCATTTTTGTCCTTTCCTCACAGATTCTTGCAGAGCTGTCTCAGATCTGATGCTGGCACTGAGAGCCAGGGATAGGCTGGTGTGATGGAATCACACACTCAATAGGGTTAGAAAAGCCCTCCAAGACCATAAAATCCAACCACTCCCCCAGCACTGCCATGTTCACCACTAAACCAGGTCCCCAGGGCCACATCCACACACATTTTGAACACTTCCAGGTATGGTGACGCCACCACTGCCCTGGGCAGCTGTGCCAGGGCCAGACCACCCTTTTGGGAAGAAAATTTCACCTCATACCCAACCTGAACCTCCCCTGGAGTGACTCGAGGCTGCTGCTTCTTGTCCTGTCCCTTGTTCCCTGGGAGAAGAGGTCTGGACCTCCTGCCTCACTGATTTTGGTGCAGCAGCAGCTCACTTAGGTTTTCCACTAAGCAGAAATCCTGGAGAGTGCAGAGATAAGTGACAATGCTGGGCATGCAGAAGTTACACTTATATAAATATGATAAACATGTGTTTATTCCTGCAGCAGAAGCAGCATTTTGGGTTGGGAAGAACAAGAGAGAAAAATAAAATATTCCCCTTGCAGAGACCTCTCTGGGGCCAGCAGTGACAGAGAAGTGGCACTGAGCTCCACTCAGGGCAGGATCTAGTGTGGGTCGAGCAGCGTGGCTGAAACGTGCCCTTCCCTTGCTACAGAAATGCCAGCCTGTCCTGGTTGTGCCCTTGCCCCTGGCTGGCAGTGGCCTCTGCTGCGCTGTCTGGCCGCTCTGGCAGGAAGAGCACGGCCTGTCTGGGGAAGGGGCAGCGCTGGGCATGGCCTGAGCCTCTGCTCCTGTTCGTCTGTGGCAAAGATGGGGCCCAGCAGCCCAACTGCTGCAGAAGGAAATCCAATTTCATGCGTGGGAAATCTGTGTAACCGAGACGGGAACTGACTGTTCTTACCACAGCTGCCCAGGCTGTGTCTCAGGTGAGCACAGAGGAGCTTCCAGAGGCACTTCTATCCCCTCTGCTGTCTTTGCTGATGTGAAGCTGCCCAGGCCTGGAGACCAGGACCAGGCAGGGAGGGTGAGGAGGGGACTGCAGTGGGGCTGGGGGTTGGTGCTGGGCAGGGGGTTCTGCCCCTGGGGGTTCTGCCCCTGGGGGTTCTGCCCCTGGGGGTTCTGCCCTTGGGGGTTCTGTTGCTGATCCAGCTCCTGTGCTGGCAGAGGGGAAGGGCTGGAGTGGGGCAGGCTGGGGGGCAGCAGGACACTCACTGAGGGAGCTGAGCCCAGGCTTGGGTTTGTGTAGGATCTCAAGCTGATCCTTCTGCTTTTACAGAAAATCTTCAACTCAGGTTGCAAAAGTTACATGCGTGGAATTGCAGAATGCCAGACTGGCTTGGGTTGGAAGGGACCTTAAATCCATCTTGTTCCACCCTGGGCTGTGGGCAGGGACACCTTCCACTAGAGCAGGTGGCTCCAAGCCTTGTCCAACCCTGCTTTGGACATTTATTATTAAACGAATACAAGAATAATAACAAAACTAAGCCCCAAATACTCCTGGCGGTAGCACATCAATGACCAGGTGCTCACTTGATAAACTCCAGAGCTCTCAAACAGGAGGTGGTGTGGGCAAGGAAAGCTGTCACCATGACTGGAATGTTGATGGGCTCTCAGTGGAAAGAGGTGTTCCCCCAGGATGGAGGGGATCTAAGTGCAAAAGTGCACGTGCAGCAGCACAGGGATTCTTGAACAGAGAGAATGAATAAACATTGCAAGGGGCTTGTGTTGGAGTCCAACTCCAACTGGAGTGCCTGGAGGTGTCCAAGGGATGGCTGGACACGGCTCTCCGTGCTCTGGGCTGGTGACCTGGATGATCCTGGAGGGCTTTGCCAATCTGAATGATTCTGTGATCCTCTGAACGTGGCTGCCGTGTACCAGAGGCTGCCTGGTGCTGGACAATGTCTGTAGACAAATTGCTGTCATACTCCTGGGGACATAATGTCCAAATTATTACTGGATACAGAAAAAGTCACAATATTTTTCCCCCGGTGTGTGGGAAGTGCTATCTGCATCCAAAAGCACCACTCCATCACCATCCCCCAGGTAAGAAACCCACTTTCTATGGGTCAATACCATTTTTTTATACTTGTAATGCTTTGTGAAATTTCTTATACTTCCTAAATAAACAGCTGCAGAAAACACAGGTGGGTTCCTCAAGGCTCACACTATTCACCACAACTATGTGTGGGGAAAAAAGGTTATGAGGGACTCAAGGCTTTTCTTCCCTATGTCTGGTCCCTGCTCTGGGCTCCATGGGCTCTCTGGGGGCTCCAGGTGCTCCACACTCCTGCTGTGGCGTCCCACCCTCACGGGGGAGGAGCACACAAGATCCCTAGATGCTCCTGGTGGAAAAGGACAAAAGTCAGAGGGTCCACCAAAAATCAAAACGTTATGAGTAAATCCCACACTTGTCATGGAAATTGCTGTGTTAATCCCAGATCTACTATATAAGCCCGTGGCAGTGGGGTTTGGATAAAGGGGTAGGAGGAAAGGGAAGAGAGAAAGGAAGGGATGAATTCAAGAGAAGGGGAGAGAGCAATCAATCAGTCGATAATCAATCAGCACTCCCAGCTCCAGCACGCTGATCCCGCTGTCCGGTGCGGCCCATGGGATGCCCAGGGCCTGCCGGGGGGAGGTTACATTTTCAGGACAGGTTTTCCCAGCCTGCCCCAGGTGTCTCGCTTCCCATGCCGGTGAGTTCTCCTGCACAGTCCCTCCTGTCGGCCCCTCCTGGAAATGTCCGGGAGCTTTGCGGGCGCTGGCCGTGAACAGCCCCTGCCCCTGCTTGGCCTCGCTCCTGCGCCGGCGCCGCCCTGGGCTCCGCTGATCCCCAGAAGTACAACGAGGAGGTTTGTGGCCGAGGAGCGCTGTCCTGCCCCCGCAGGGTCCCCTGTTCAGCCCATCGTGCTCTCCTGGCGGGGTGTTTGCGGTTCCCGGCCCTTCCCGAGCCCTTCGGGGCCCTCAGGGATAGTCCCTGACCCGGGAGGGCCGCGGTCCGCCGCGCCGCCAGGGGGCGCTGTGCGCGGCTGCCGGCCCGGCCCCGCCTCCCGGCGCGCGGTGCGTTTGGCGCGCGCGGCCCGCGGAGGGGGCGGCGATGGCGGGAGGCGGCGGCGGGCCCGGAGCGGGGCCGGTGGCGCAGGGGCTGAAGGAGGCGCTGGTGGAGACGCTGACGGGGATCCTGTGCCCGGTGCAGGCGGTGCGAGCCGCTGCTGAGGAGCAGGTGAAGGTGCTGGAGGTGACGGAGGGTGAGTGAGGGCCGCGCTGAGGAGATGGGGGGACCCCAGGCCGCCGCCACAGCGACTCCCGGTACCGGCGCCTCATAGCTGCGCCGTGGCCTCTGCCCAAACTTCCAGCCTCGTCGCTCGGGCCGGCGGGAGCAGGCGGCTGTGGCTGGTTTCTTGCCGGTTGTCGGTGTGTGCTCGATGTCTCTCACGGAATCACAGAATAATGGGGGCTTTGGAGATCGTTCAGGCCAAGTCCCTGCCCAGACAGGGCCACCTGGAGCAGGTGACACAGGGTGACACGTCCCGGTGGGTTTGGAATGTCTCCAGAGAGCGACGTCCATGGGGAGCTGTTCGAGTGCTCTCCCTCCCTGAATGTAAAGAAGTTCTTCCTCATGTCGAGGTGGAACTTCTTGTGGTTTAGTTTATGGCCAGTGCTCCTTGTCCTGTCGCTGGACACTACTGAGAAGAGTCTGGCACCAACCTCTTGGCACCCGCCGCGGAGATACTTGTATGCATTGCTGAGATTTCCCTCTCAATCTTCTCTAGACTAAAACAAGCCCAGCTCCCACAATCTCTGTTCACCAGGGAGATGCTCCAGACCCCTCGTCATCTTTGTGGCCTCACTGGACCCGCTCCAGTAGGTCCTTGTGTTTCTGCCGAGCAGCCGCTGCCCCTGCGCAGGGCTTGGAGCCCGGAGGGCCGGGCTGGCTGCCGCCTGCGCCCGGGTCACGGCGGGGCGCGTTCGGGCCGCTGCTCTGGGCAGGGGGGCAGGAGGGCTCTGGCCGTGGGTGGGTCTGGGGCGGTGTGTCAGATCTGGGCACCAAGGAGCACTCTGAGCTCACCGGGGGTAGGACGTGAAGGGGCCGGGGTGCTGGAGCAGCAGCGCTGTTGCTCTGGGTACCTTGTTCCACCTCAGCTGGAGTCCCCAGGGTTGGTCACATGAGGGTCATGGAGAGCCCTTCCATCTGTACGCCCTGTCCTGCTTCCAGGGATCCTCTTCACCTCCGGATGTGTGTTCTGGTGTGTGCCCCTGTCCTGCAGGTTGTCATCTGCACATGCTGTGTATGAGGTTGAGGGTGGGCAGGATGTAGCTGTGCCTTCATCCAGTGTGAAACTCCAATGGCAGAGCTCCACTGTCTGTTATGGAAAGCTGAGGACCAGCAGGACAGTGGAGCTGGATGGCAAGTGGCTTATGGCTTTGGAAAGAGAGATTTTAAGTGAGCGAACGCCCCAAGTCCAATCAGTGTCTCTAATCATTCCATTGCTCCTTTGGCCTTTTTCTGGTGGCGCTAGGTTAGTTCATGCACTGGCTGCTTTTTCTGTGGGGAAGATACATTTAAATACCTTTTAACGCTAACATTTTATGTTGCTTCAGCCCAAATGTCTGGAGTTTGTAAAAACCACGGGAAGATTTGCAGATGATCTGCTGTGATGGGAGCTGGAGAGTGCAGCACTGCAACCCCAGGCCTGAAGTTTTTTCTGTGGCCTAGCAGAATGGGCTGGTTGTGGACCCTCCTGGAAATTTTGCCTTACCTTTAGTCTGATTGCACTATTCCAAAGGTGTTTTGAACTCTTTCCTGAACTCTTTCAGCTCCTGAACTTCAGCTCAGAAGTGTTACCAGAGGCAGTTGGTACAAAGAGAGAAGGTGTGTGTAAGGGTGAGACAGAGTCAAAAGTGGTGTTGTGATTTTGTTGTGATTGCTCTGGGACTGAAGGCAGGCAGATTGTTTGATAAAATGTTTGTTGTTGTGCATTCCCTTAACATGCTTATACCACACTCAGCTTAGCTCTCCCTGGCATTACCAGGAATTCTGTGTGTTGCCCCCACAGCTCTTGGAGTTTTATTGACTGGTTTGATGACTTGGTAGCAGCACAAGTCTGGAAGTGCCGGGAGGTTCATTGACCGTAGAGCCTTGGCCTTCACTGCTGCTATTTCAGTGTCAGCTTCTCCCCAGAGTCTGAACTTTCCACAGTCTGTTTGGGTGACAGATTTCCAGAGAAGAAAGTTTTCTGATGGTCCTAGGCAATGGATGTCCCTGAGGTGCCTTTGAGAGCGCAGGGCTGCAGAATTGCATTTAGTGGATGTTAGGGAATGGAGTAATCTGCTCTTCTATTTTGTCATGGTTTTACAAATCTGCTGAAGTCCCTGATACGTCTCTGCGGTTGTAGGGCCAGAACTCTGAGATCTGATGCAGAGTCTGTCCCTGTGACCTGGAGGATACTGTGGAACACCTGCACAAGCAGTTTGCAGGTGACACCAAACTGAAAGGGGAGGCAGCTGATGTCCTGGGGGCAGAGCTGCTGTCCAGAGAGCCCTGCAGGAACAGAGCCAGAGGAATTCAGCGAGGACAGACAGCACGTTCTGCTCCGGGGACATCCCACTGCTGGGATGTGGGTCAGGCACTGCCTGGCCGGGAGCAGCGTCGGGACAAAGGGCCAGGAAATACCAGTGGCTGGTGAGCTGGACGGGGCCAGCAGTGTGCCCTGGAGGCCACCTGCACGCCGGGCTGTCTGAGCAGGATCAGAGGCAGTGATCAGCCCTCTCTAGTCAGTGCTCCTTAGACCACACCTGGAATACCGGGGCGGTTTTGCTCCCACCCCCAGGTGAGACACAGCCACAAAGGGGACTGAGTTCAGCAAAGGGTCACGGGTTGGGCGGGGGAATTGCAGCACTGGAAACATGAGGTGATGCTGGCGTTGAGGGGTTTTCCACTACGGAAGCAAGAGGGTTTTGGAAGTGGGTCTGACAGCAGCTTCTGGTAATTATGAGAAGATTGTCAGGACACTGAGAAGTGGGAGAGGATGAGGGATAAATGGGCACAAACTTGAAACAAGAAGTTCCAACTGGATATAAGGAGTTTTTAAGCAGATTGTAAAAGCTGTGTTGTTTCCATCCTTGAGTATCTCCAAGACCTGCCTAGAAAATCTGAGCACCCTGGTCTAATGCTGCAGATTCTGCTTTGATCATGGAGGTTTGATTGGAAACCTCCTGAGGTCTCTTTCAGGGAATTATTTTGCAAACCTTTGATTCCTCCTCTCTTGTATTAGTCAAGCAGCATGGGAAGAATAAGCTATATTCTCCCTCCTGTGCTGTCTTTGGTATGGAGAAGCTTGCAAAAACCAAGAGGAGGAGCTACAGGAACCTGGTGTGTGCCAGCACCATATTATTGAGGTAGAGAAATGTAGATCGTGTGTGTCACAAGTACTTTGAAAGAGCGAAAAATGTATCATTAAGCAGCATGAAGAAGATGCTTAAGTAGAAGTGAAGGAGTAGGTAAGTATAGCACAAGTGTTTGCACTTTTAATGCTAAACAAATGAAAGCAGGGCAAAAAGAGACTGAGGAAGAACTAGTTAAAGTCATAAAGACTTAAAATGCTTTCAAATGTTGCAGAAGCTTTGAACATTTGCACATTTCAGAGGTGTTCAAAGCCAGCAACTGACTTGGGAAGGTACGTTCAGTAAGTACAGAAGGATGCAGAAGAGCCAAATTCCTTGTGCTGATGTTGACTTGTGACATTGAGGAGCCTCTACAGGAGACATGCTGGGGAATCCATGTCAGATTGAAGCCTGAGTAGAAGCAGTTCCACTTACCAGTTTGCCATAAACAGCAAGTGCTAAAGAATGGATCTCCCAGAGTTTAGAGGGACTCAGACATTCAATTACTGTGCAAAAGTTGGGCTGTAAAACTTGCCACTTAGGGACTAGCTAAGCTTTAAGCTGGTAAACGTGGGACAGCCTTTAGTGAGGGCTCCAAGGTGAGGAGCAGCAGGGGATGGTACAGGGGAATGGGTGTGGGTTTTGCACTGCCTGTTATGGTTAATATTCAGCAGTTGGGATGAGAAGAGGCAGGCACATGGAATTGTTGTGGTAGAAGAATTGTTTGTAGGAGTGCTGGGACTCCCAAAAAGCTCTTAGGAAGTTCAGTTGCTGAAACTTTTTGCAGAAACTGAGCTGCTGAGCACAGCCCTTGACTGGCAGGGTCAGGAGTCCCAGGTTAAGCTGAGCTGCTCAGCACATCTGTAAATGATGTGGAACGGAGTGGATAGTGGTGGGACAAAGCTGCTGCTAGTGCTGCTCAGTCTGGCCAGAATGAGAATCAGTGGCACAGATGACAGGATGATTTCACAAGGTGTGTTGAGTGCAGACACTGAAGATAGTCAGCGTTGGTCAGCAGAGTGGCGTTGGGGGAGGGGGAGACGGCCCAGATCATGTCCTAAAAAGTTATGGGCGGTCCTAACTATTGTCCCTGGGAGAAGAAATCCCATTGTCCGTTTGGAGAGTTCCCTGAAAATACCCAATCACTGCTCTGTCATGCTCCAAAAAGCCAAATGGACCGTTAAGGAGGGAATAGAGAACAAAGCCGACAAAAATTCCTCATGCTTCCACAGCCAGTGCTGCATGCATTACTGGCCTGCTGCTCTGGCAGGGATCAAGCAGGGCAGCAAAAAGGCAGCACAGACACTCACAGAGGTGTGGAAAAGCTGCTTTTTTCAAAGGACCTAATCCATTGGCTTTTCTGCCTGGGAAAGGGTTAGCAGAGGTGAATATAATAAGCTACAGAGAAGGTGAGTGAATCATGGAATATCCTGAGATGTCAGGGGAAATGAATCTAAAACAGGCAGAATTAGGCTGTTGCCCCAGTGTGCAAACTGTGGAATTCATCACTGCTGGATGTTAGAAGTAGAAATGGTTTTAAAATGATTTAGCATTTCTGGAGGAAAGAACTCATAAAGAACTGTTGAACACAGTGGTTGGATATAACACCCACTTCAGGAGGTTCCTAATGCCAACATTTCCTTGGGGGTATTGGGGCAGCGTTGCTCTGCCCCCACCTCTTTTCCTAAGCTGCTCACAGAGTGGGTTGTGTAATGTGGTTAAGCCAATGCAGCTGTTGGCTATGTTGTGTGTGCTGCCCTCTCTTCCAGGCAGGTTTTAGCCAGGTCAGGGTGGTTCAGGTGTTTAGAGGATGCAGTTGAGCTCTCTGAAGCAGGTTGACAGTGGATCAGGCTGGTGCTTCTACAAGGAGATGAGTAGCAGGGCACAGTCAAAGCCTCTGGAACAGGCTGAACTGTTCAAGGGGAGTCTCCGTCTGACCCATACACGTGCTCTAGAGGAATATGAGATGTCTCCTCTGGATTAAGGACATGGTAGTAGTTTCTTCTCACCATGTCACTCTTTGGCAAGACATCCTCAGCAACTCAGTCCCTCACCTGCTTCTGCATCTTCTGTCTGCTGAGGGAGCTTGGCAGCTTGGAGATGGGAGATGCATTACTGCCGGTCTCTGGAAAGAGGGGAGTTCACCTGGTGACCTTTGTCATCTCTAGATTTTAGTGGAACATAAGTAAAAGCAATGCCTGAGACTGCAGGGGGAAGGCAGAGGAATGGGAGCTGCAGCTGTGGGGTGCTGCTGCTGTGAGTGTGTCTAAGTTGGCTTGACTGTGGTATCTGTGTTTTGCTGGTGAAGTGAGGCCTCTGTTCCCTTTTTTTGGTCCATGCAGGTAGCACCATGCACCACCCCGATGGTGTGCCCTACTGCCAGTGTCATATGACCTGAGGATAATTACCTGGTGTGGAAAAAGGATCTCTTCTTCTAGGGACCTGAGAAAAATTACCCAATGTGGAAAAAGGATCTCTTCCTCCAGGTCTTACAGTATTGGAGAACATGTGTGGAGCCCAAGTCATCTCCAGGGATGCCAGAGCAGGGCAGTGGCACTCTGAGGGGAGTTCATATCTGTCAGGAGGGCTCAGACTGCTGAGAGTCACAGACTCTTCTGAGTTGGAATGGACCCACAATGTTCATCCAGTCCAACTCTGTTGAATGGCTTCCACCCTACAGAGAGAAGCAGCGTCTGCCACACAGTCCTCTAAATTATGTGGAGAAGGAGGTTTAATGGCAGCTTCTCAGACAGTTGGAAAACACTGCTCCGTGTTTGCCAGGTTAGATACCAGGATTGATGTTTTATGGTGACAGTATTTAGTTTCTGAGCTGTCGGCTCTTGTACTCTGGAAATGTGGTGGTGAGAGATAAATGGCTTCAGGCTGGAGAATTGCGTTTCTTTAGCCTCTCTGCCTTATGTGTTTCTGTGTGTCCTTTTTGCAGGTAGAAAGGCATCATAAGGCCATCTTCAGCATGGTTTATGTTGTGACACCCTGTGTGTGAAAAGGTGCCTTCAGCTCAGTCCCTTACAAGGTTGTTTGTTGCCAGAAGCTGAGATGTGCAGCTGTGAAGATGGTGCTGACCCTGGCAGATTGACTCCTGTGTCAGTCTGGACATGCTGACCCTCAAGTCCATCCTGTTTGAGACTAGTCCTGTCTACAAGACAGCTAACTTTGATTTGAAAATGATTTCAGAATGGAAGATTGGCTTTATGGGTCTTGTAAATGTTCTTTCGCTATCTCCTCTTCCAGAGCAGGTGTCTCAGCACGATGCTTTAAAACTTGTTGATCCTCTGATGATATTTTCATGGTAGAGTTTGCTTGTCCATTTGTACCAGAACACCAAAAGCTACCATAATGGCACAGAACGTATTGCATCACTTGTGCTTCCCTGGTTCAGCATGTTTTTGCTTATGGTCAGCTCCTTCCCAAGGGAACTGCTTTAATATGGCATCAAGAGGGATTTCAGTGTTGCATCAGGTGCTGTGTGAATACATGATTTTATGCCATGAACCCACGCATTGTTTGGAAGGAGAGATTCTGGAGAATATAAAGACATTACCACAACGTGGTTGGTGTGGTGCTCTTTTGGCTCTAACTTGAATTGTAGTAGAGTGAGTGATGGGCAGAAATGATTTTAAGTCCTGTGGGTGGATTGAGTTGAATTCATAACAGGAGTAAACTTTAACATTGAACTGATTTGTAACAGGGAAATTGAAACAAGAAATGGCCGCGTTGCAACATACGATACTGCCTGTCCAGAAGAAGGGTTATTCACAGCAGCAGACACTAGTGTTTGCTCTGAAATGCTGCAGTTATGGTCAGTGTAGAGAGAAGTTGTGAGGAAGGGATTTCAAAGGAGATACTTAAAACCAGCACAACTGCTGGAGAGGTGTGACCTCAATCTTTCTGTCTTTTGCTGAGAAATAAGGAAAATATGAATGCAGTTTTAGAGGTGTGTTAACGGAAGGAGTGCTGTTGGAGCAGTTCTAGAGCATCATGATGGAGGATGAAGGGTGTCAGAACTCTGGCTGAGCATTAGGTTGGTATTTCCTCATAGTTGTCTGCAGATCCCCATCCTGTTCTGTGCTGCTCTGATCTTGTGGCTGACTCTGCTTTGAGCAGGAGATCTGACTAGGTGACCTCCCGAGGTCCCTTTCAACCCAAGTTGCTTTATGATGATGTTACTGAAAGCCAGTCCTGTGTAGAACATCTCTGCCTCTGTGGCTGAGGACCACGATGCACAAGGGTGGGCAGGTATTGGGTAAAGAGAACTCAGTTTCTGGTGCTGCTGTGGTGGTACTGAGATCCAGCCTCTGCAGACCAAATGTTGCTTTAGTTTGGAGTGCCAGTGGCCATGGGGCCTCCTGGATTCACCCTTCCTCCACCTCGCCCTGTCTCTGCCCTCAGCAGAGATAACAAAAGAGACCTTTAACAGCTCCTAAACCAGCTCTGCGTGGATGTGCTCTGCTGACTTTGTCAGTGCGGACTTGAGCTAGGCAGATAGGTGCAAAGATTCAGTAGAAACTTCTGCTCATTTATTCCTTTCTGCTTGCTTACTAGTAATTTTTTATTTTTATGTGTCTTCGTTTCACAGAAACGTTGGGGATGAAGAGGTTACATAAACCGGTTACATGGTACACAGAGCTTGTTGTGAAGGAGGAGGGTTTGATTTTATTAATATTGAGGTTAATGAAGAAGAGAAGCAGACCTGGGAGAAAACGTATTTGCTAAGTGCTCTCCATGCCAGGCCCTTCATTAAAAGCTTCTAATCTTTGAGGTTTGCAGACTTTATCTTAGGGAGAAGGCTCGGTATTTCTGATATCTCAAATCTACAAAATATAACTGAAGGAATTCCTTTTCAAGGTTCATTTGAACTGCATTTACCCATGGTAAAGATAAAAGTTTCCAGCCAACAGGGAAAAAATCCAATAATAAACCAATCCTTTGAGAGAAGAGGAGCCAGTGAGCTGTACAAGGATCAGTGTAACAGCAGTCCCTGGAAAGATTCTTGGAGCAGCTCATTAAACAGCTTGTCAGTGTCTATAACAATAGGATAAATAGCTGCTACACAACTAGTACTGTTTTATGTGATCTGTTCTTGATAAATCCATCTAATTTTGGTTTGACAGGAGAACTGGCTTATTGCTTGAGCAAGTGCTGGGTGTGAATGATCTGAATTCAGCAGGATTCTTGATAGGAATTTACCACAATGGTAATTTATCAGTTAAGAAGATACAGTTTTGTAATATTTTTAAGCAGGACATCAGGCTGAAAACCTGGGCAAGAGAGGGAGGGTTGTCAGAGGCTTATTGTCAGACCCAAGGGGTTTTTATGACAAAACTCTTGATCTCTGCAGCAGTGAGTATGTCTGGTGTCCCATCAGTGGCACTGCAGTCTGCCTGTGGAAGAGAACTAAGGTGTTGGAAAATGGAGAAACTAAATATTATAAATCACAGGCAGAGCACTGTATGCAGAGAGAATACATCAAATGCATATATGTAAACAAAAAAAGGATTGTGGACTAGAATACTGAGTTGTAGCTGTGTGAAGCTGTTGCAGTTACTCTGGTTTCCTTTATACCTATTTTTACCCTTTTTAGCTTTCCATTTATACTCTTTATACCCTTCCAACTTACCCTTTAAAGATGGGGCTGAAATGCAATGCCACCCTTGAGCATGGAAATCGCAGATAGCACAGAGAATAATGACTGCTTCAGTTAAGAGAAGTATTATGTTAAGTACATCTTGGAATGAGGCCCTCTGCTTTCACAGCTGGGATAAGAGGGATATTTTCCTCTTTCTTAAATGCATGATCTATGAAGAAAGGGTAAAGGAACTGGATATGTTCAGTGTGTGCTGGGGAAAGTGAGAGGCAATTATCTCCCAACCCAGAAAAGCCTCTTAGCAGTGAGGTGGGTATTAGGAGACGCTCAATAACCATTTGTGAAGCACTGGGATGTGCTGCTGAGGGAAGTCACAGAACTCCTTTTGAGAAGAATTTTCAGTCTGTTTTTGTCAGGGATGCTGTCAGCACCTTTTGTCTGTCTGTAGGAGGCAGGGTGTGCTGACAGGACCCCAGGGCACAACTTGTGCTCCACAGCTTTTAAGAACTAGAATGTCACAAATGTGTTTCTTAAGCAGACTAGTGAAATTAAATGAAATATTTAGGACAGTTATCAGCTGTCTGGAACTTAAAATTGCAATTTTAAGCAAATTTATTGAATTGTATGGATTTACCATACCAGAATAGCTGTTCTTCCTGTCTTTTATTTCCTGTGCTCAGCATCAACAGAATTGTTACAAGTGTTTGAATTTTGCCTTTGTCGTGGAGCTTGCTTGGCAAGAAGCCCCAAGAAGCTCTTGCTTTTTCTGGACAGATTCTTTGCAGGAGAAGGTTTCACAGCCCCAGGGTTTGTCCAGGCAGTGCTGGTGGCACTGTGCTGGGCAGGGTTTGCTTGGGGGAAGGTGTTTGGTGTGTCCTGGGCAGTCGTGGGAGGAGGGCTGGGACAGCTGAAGTGATGCCTGCACATCCTGTGGATGAGCCCAGGGTGTCCAAAAAGGGGCTGCTGGCTGCCAGACTGCTGCTGTCTTGCCCCATCCTGGATCTTTTCCATGCATCTCTCCTGATCTTACGTTGTAGATAAGATTTTTATATACGTATTTAAAGTTTAAATAATTTGTTTCTTCTTAGCCTGAATTGCAAAATTTTTTGCCCATGAGAGAAGAAAATAAGATGCCAAGACATAAATGAAGTTTTTGTGGAGAGCACAGGGGAGAATTAATGCTCATGATTTATTTGAGTAGCTGTGCTTTGGAATTGCCTTCTCCTTCCTGCATATGAGTCACTCAATTGGTATGGTGTCCTTCTCCAAAAATCTTGATGACTTTTGCTGTGTGGCAATAAAAGTTACAATACCAATATCTGGGGTTTTTTTCCTTGCAGAATTTGGTGTTCATTTAGCAGAACTGACTGTGGATCCTCAGGGAGCTCTGGCCATCCGGCAGGTGAGTTTGCCTGGAACTGCAGAAAGAATTTTGATAGAAATTTCCTTGGTTTTTAAAATATTCTTCCATGTTTTCAGGTGGAAAATTTGAACTGGCTTTCTGTTACTGTTTCTCCACTTTCTTTTAAATTTCTCTAGAGACTTTCTTTCTGCATTTTTCAGGTGTTATACTCTTACATTTTTTTGATAATACTTTTTATTTTGGACTTAATAATCCTGGTGCTGAGACCATACTATACTGGAAATGGACACAACTTAGGAGGTGGGTGGTAGACATCAGCAAGCAGAAGCGTGGCTTCTCTTTGCAGAAGCTTTTTCTGTTGATGTTTTCCTCCTTGGAAGGGAAGTTTTGATTCTGTATTTCTTTAGTTACTTTGTGCCCTGTACCTTGTGCCTTTCTAGAGCTGCTGCCTTGGGTCAGTGCTGTGCAGGCCATTGCTGCTCAGTGCATACCCAGTAATTCTTTGTACTGCAGTAACTTTGTGGTCCATTTCATTAATTTTTTCCATTTTTGGCAAATGATGTCCCTGTAAAAGAAGCATGATGGGACAGGAGGCTGAGCAAATGGGTCAGGGGTGATCCTTGCACCAGGATATGTCCCTGATTCCTGACCTCTCTCCTGATACAGCTGGCGTCTGTTATTCTGAAACAGTATGTGGAAACTCACTGGTGCTCTCAGTCTGAAAAGTTTAGACCTCCAGAGACCACGGAAAGGGTAAGACTTGGTTTCATGTTATCTGGTTTGAAACACTTTATCCATCAAGAATATTAATTCTGTAGGCAATTAAAGAAGTACCAGTGCCCTTGTGTATTTGGAGGATTAATGGCTTTAGTTAAGTTTTTTTGACATTTTCCACTTCAAAAATCTGTTTTCAGTTGCTTAAAACATCACTGGGCTTGAGAAGCTTGGGCTGCTTCCTGCAGGGAAAGTTCAGCCACAATGCTCCTGCTACTCTCAGAACAAGACAAGAAGGAAATCTGCTTCCTGAGTTTCACAGATACTGATTCTGGCAGTCCTTTTTTGGAGATTTGCTAAATCTTTTGTTATACATCTTGGGACTTAAAGGTTATTTTCCCATGACAAATTTTAATTTAAAGCTTCTGGGTTTCGTTAAGAATCTGTTCAGCAGGAGTATTTAGCAGCTAAGATGGCTAGAGATTCCAGCCCTTTCCAGTCTGTTGACTGGAGCATCTTTCATATCTAGAGTATGATTCATCCCATCCAGAGATAATTGCTTGAATTATGCCCCAGAAGTGGCTTTTATTTTTTCCTGTCCCTTCAGGGCTGGGTGACTGTTCTTGTTTACTGAAATCTTCCAGAGTAAGCAAACATAGTCCCTGACACTGGAGCTGGGATTTATCTCAGCTGACTCTGGATGTTTTCCATGTAGATGTGTACATCCTGTGTAGTTGCAGCTGTGAGCTATTTACTCTGTGCTTGTGTAATGCTGTGTGTGAGATGATGCTACATTAAAACACACCATGCAGTTTTCCCTAAAAAATTACGGGGTGTAGCGTGCGAGAGCGCTTTTGTCTCCTGGATGTTCATTTTGTAAAACCAATATTGAATCAATATCAAGTTACTGTCGTAGGTCTGGATTTTCTTTATTAGATTATGCTCTGACTGTGGATCTACTCTAAGTGCTGTCGTTTTCTACAGGCCAAAGTTGCAATCAGGGAGCTGCTGCCCAACGGGCTGAGGGAGTCCATCAGCAAGGTGCGCTCGAGCGTCGCCTACGCCGTGTCAGCCATTGCCCACTGGGACTGGCCCGAGGCCTGGCCCGAGCTCTTCAACCTCCTCATGGAGATGCTGGTCAGCGGCGATGTCAACGCGGTGCACGGGGCCATGAGAGTGCTCACAGGTGTGTGGGTGCCGTGGCTGGCCAGTCTGCTGTACGAAGCCGTTCAGGCTTTGCCTTGTGCTGGTATTCCTTTCATCCAAACTGAAGAAAGTGGAATTTTCTTCCTCTCTTCCCCTGGGCCTGGTGCCTGTCACTGGCTGTGGAATCATGTGCTCAGCAGGTGTAATGAGAGCTGGGGAAGGAGGTGCTGTGCTGCAGGTTAAAGCTCAGCAGGGACTTTGATTGTGACACCTGGTTTTCCAGATACCTGCAGTTTTTAGTGTGCTTTTAGTTTTTTCTGCTTGCCTATGAGGATTGCCTCAGGTACATCAGATGACCCTAGCCTAGTGAAGTGCATACTGACGTGTTTCAATACACTTAGTGTTTCCTAACGGTTCTATTGTTGCTATTCCCTACAAGTTGGATTTCTTATAAGAACTTCTCTTCTTTTTCCATTTTGTAGAATTTACCCGAGAAGTGACGGACATACAGATGCCACTTGTAGCTCCGGTTATTCTTCCAGAGATGTACAAAATTTTCACAATGGCAGAGGTATGATCTTTCGCAGGGAGGTTGGTATTGGATGAAATTAGTGAGAATGTTTCTTGGAACGGAGAAACTCCAGATTTAATGGTTAAGTCGTACTGTAGTATGACTTAAACTTAAAGAATTTTCTTGATGATATAATAGTTGATGGCAGCTAATGTTTCAACAGAAAAGTTGAAGCCAATAATAAAATAAGAGACTAAAGCTAAAGCAAAAACGAAATACAATTAAAGATAATTAAAGGAAGCATCTTGTGTAAGAAGAATGTTGTGTTCCTTTTCTCTAGGTGTACGGGATTCGCACGAGGTCACGTGCAGTGGAGATATTTACCACGTGTGCCCACATGATCTGTAACATGGAGGAGTTGGAAAAGGTAAGAATTTAACTTGACTTACAAGATACTTTGAATTCAAACTGAGTGAGGTTCTAAATAATTGTTAATATGGAAATGAAATACTGGAAAATTACATACTGTGTCAGCTGGAATTCGGGGGAAGAGGCTGTAATTTAATACATGTAAAGTAGCTGACTCCCTGCTTTACATGCATGCCTTGATAGTGGGACTTGGTTTCCATAATTGAGGTTATTTTATGGTTTATCAGCAGACATGTTTGTAAGAGCTCAGGAAAGGGGAGAGTCAGCATGGGAAGGAGGTAGAGTATCATCCTTTTGTTTGGAAATCCCTGGTTTAGCTTCCAGCCTTCAGCTGAACCGTGTGTCTCGATCATCTGCCAGGCCTTGGGCACCTGGGTAATGGGGGACCCTTGGGCGAGGCTTTGGTTCCTCCTGGAGCTTCACCCGTGCTTCAGGAGGTGCCTTGGCCTTGTGTTCCTGAAGGGGTGGGGGAAGCCAAACCCAGCCCTGTTTTGGAAGAATAGCTGTTAAGAAACAAACACAGCAGTCAAGCAGCTTTATATGAGTCTCCTGTCTGGCTCTAGCAGAGCACATCTGCATTTTAAATGGCCTTTGACAAGGTGTTTTTCCAGCACTTCCAGACAATAAAAATAAATATTTTTAACTTTGTAGGGTGTGAGAATAGGGAAGGGTGACTCTCAATCTAGTGGCTGGTCACTGCTGAGTGGCTCAATGTGCTGTTCCCTCCCTGTTTGCACAGGAAGCAATCCAGTTGAGACTTTTGGAAAGTTCTGGTAATTACACTGTATCTGTACTGCCGTGACAAGGTTATTCATGCACTATATCGTGCAGCTGGTACCAGTATCCAAGAGAGAGTAGTTGCTCCTCACTTCTACTCTAGAGAAGGGCTGAAAGTGTCCTTTACACTGAAAACTAAACCTTTTCTATTGAAATTTTACTTCAAAAAAAAAGGAAAAGGGAATCTTTTTATAAATGGCATTTCCTAATTGATTTAGACATAGGACTTTGCTGTCCTGGCTGTGGAATTATGAGGAATAATCTCAATAAAATTACTTTGGTCCTGTATTACTTGCTCTGCCAAGGACTGCTTATGGACTGCCCTGACATCTGGAAAAATACTTTCTGCATTTTCCTAGGAAGAATCATCCTGTTAATCTTCAGGCCAGCTGTTGATACTCAGCTTGTTTGGTTTGGGGGATGGAGGCTCTGCAGGGAGATAAATGCCAGCCTCAGGGTTTGGAGTAATTTTGTGTGTGTGATGGAGCCACCCCAGGTTGGTTTTGTAGCCTGGGGGTGCTGGGGTGCAGGGCAGAATTCAACTCATCAAATGAAGTGCCTCTCTAGGAGGGGGGAGCACTGCTCCTGGGGCTCTCCAGACTGGATTGTCTGGATCTCTCTTGAGGCTCCAAAGTGATGAGTTGGATGTATGTGTGTGTTTTGTGGCAGCCTGTGCTGTGGGGTTCTGAAGAGTGGGATTCAGCTGAGCTTCGTTCTTAACATAGAGAGCCCAAGTGACTTCTGAAACAGCTTTCTTGTGACTTTGCAATATTCTGCAGTTGCCATGAGCTTCTCTTCTATTTTGTGCCAGAAAAGTGCAATTGCTGTTGCTTTCCAGTGCTTTACCTGTCAGATGTGGGGGTTCTGTATCTGATACTCAGCTGTGCTTGCTTTGTCTGTAACCAGGGTGCTGCCAAGGTCCTGATTTTTCCTGTGGTGCAGCAGTTCACAGAAGCCTTTGTCCAGGCCCTGCAGATGCCTGATGGACCAACATCGGACAGTGGGTTTAAGATGGAAGTTTTAAAGGTGAGTCACTTAGGGCTGGTTAAGTGGAGAAAGAATTGAATACCAACACACACTGAGATGTGCTGAGAACCAAACTCAAGTGGCATATCTCCTAGTATTGCTCATGGTATGAACTGTGAAGGCTTTTGGCTCCCAGCACCATCCACAGTGAAATAAATTATTCACCTATACTGAAGATACCTATGATGAGATCCATGAGGATCTGTCTGTAAGATGATCCACAGGAATCTGGTCCATAGGACCATCTGTCCTTGTCATTTGATCTAATGTTTTGGATATGTCTTGGATACCATCATCTGTAGTTAAATACCAGTCTTTTCTAAAGGTGCTGCGGAATTCTGCTGCAGTGAAGTTGTAAAATCTTATTAAGCGCAGGTGCTTTTCTGGAACTTGTCTGCTCTTTAATGCTAAATGATCTCTGAGGGAGAGAGATGGAAGGTCTTTGTACTGTCCTGGTTTCCTGGAGGAAGGAGACTGGATTGGAGAGCTCTGTGTGCATGGGGACGAGGGCCAGTGCAGCCTCCTGAAACATCTTGGGAAGCACTGGAGCTGTAGGGAGTGCTGCCTGCAGCATGGGAGAGCAAAGAGTCAAAAGCATCAGTTGCAGGATTAAATTCAGATCTTTCATTTCCCTGCCTGTGTGCTGGGGTGAGCAACACTCAGGTCAGTGTACAGGTTTCTGAGGATGGGCACTGAGGCCCATTCAGTTCCCTGAAGAAAGCAGTAAGGAAGCTACTGAAGACAAGTGTCAAATGTTTTTCAGGGTGACCAGCTTTGTGCTGAAGTAATGAGAATATATGCTGGGAGATTGCACAAACCAGCAGCTCCTGAGCTCTGTGTTGTGGAACTTGTCTCAGTCCTGTTCAAGGCAGCAGTACCTGGTCTGGGCATCCTGTGGCTTCTCAGTGAGGGGCTGCAGGTCCCATACTCCAGGAACAGCTGGAGCTGTTCTTGCTGTGCAGCACTACTGGAAAGGAGTTTGGGAAAGGATGTTAGTTTTTGTTGAAAGAGTATCTCTTGTGGGTTTGGTTTTTTTTTTCCTTTCTGTTGCCTGTGCACTGGGATTCCTGGGACAGTGATATATGGCAACAGCAACGTGAAAGGAACACTGCAGGGTATCATCTCGATTTGAACAGGCTGCAGCTCAAGAACATTTGGATCTCTTACTCCAGATACTCACATTTGGATTGTTAATGAGTAGTGGTATTTTTCAGCTTCCACAGAAAGCGGTTTTAACTGATGGCTTCACTCTAAGCCAGGCCAGGCCAGTTCAGTTCTCATTACATCCATGTATTCTGCAGCCTTTTCTGTTATTTAAGTGCTTGCTGGCATTGGGCTGTTCGCATGGGTCTGTCAGCACTGGTCCCACCAGGAGGTTCTTGAACAATGTGACAGGCTGGGAAAGTCTCTGAGGAATTGTCACCATGTTCCTGCTCTGCTCCTTAGCTGTGTGAGGGCCTCTGCCTTTGGCCTCTGCAGGGGAGGTGCAGCACAAGAGGATTTGGATCTGATACACTGCTGTGTGTTGGGTGGCATCGATGGCAGCAGAGAATCGTTATGGATTTAAACAGTAAATTCAGATCTGCTGCTGAGAAATGGTTTGTAGGAGGCTCTTTGTGAAGAGATGAGCGTTCTGGCTGTTGACTTAAGGCAATTCATGGTTTTGTCACTTAGGATTTCTAAGCTGATGATAGCAATTTTCTGAGGAAAAAGGGATTCAGGTGAAAGACCCGTGAATTGCCTTCACTTCCAGAGAAGTGGATTTTATAGTCATTGTAATGCAGAAGTAAGAAACCTTAGGGGATTATTTAAACCAGCTCTACAGATGAGGTCATTACAGGAACTCCTTGAAAAGCTGATGCAATGGAAGAGGGAATTGAGACTTTTATAGCACATTTTCAACCAGATGCAGACTCAATCCCATCTTCTTTTCCTTAATGAAGTGCTGTGTGGCAAATGACAGGAAGACTTTTTTTCCTTCCCTGTCACTTGAGAGCTTTGTACTCCAAGGTTCATGAAATTCCTGATGGAAGTTAGAGGCAGCCCTGACCTAAAGTGTTGTGCTGCCCATGTCAGGATGTTCTGCAGGACAGTGGCAGAAGCTTTAAGGAACACTATTGCAGTGTGCACATCTGCCTGATCCCCTGGGACAGTTATCCTGGTTAGGGGAGTGAATAGTTTGGATCAAATCATGGGGAGCCACTGATGCTTAATGTGTCCCAAGTTGTTCCCAGTATGGTCACAAGTTTTTAAGCAGTTATCAGCAGGAAATCAGGGCCCTTTATCCTTGGAGGAGATGGGAGGTTTGGCAACAAGAAAAATATCAAGTGTGAGGACTAGAAGGAAATATCTATGGTGTAATTTATTCTTGTGTTTGATAGTTCAGCATGAATTAAATTGGTGTCTCTAAGGATAAATGAGCTGCAAGTGTGCAGTTCTTGAATCCTAATTCCAGTGTTGAACATGCTACTGTTGATTGTTTTGAGAGAAACAGAGTGATTAAACATGACAGGTGACAGATTTAAGGGAAATTTCACAATAATAGAATACAAATTAGAATACAACAGTGTACTTGGTGTGTGGTAATATATCAGGAGCACCAATTAACCAACAATTTTGCAGCCTTGCTGTTGTGCTTCTTCATTTGTGCTTAAAAGCTGTTCAACACCTGTGGGTCAGAGAAGTTATGCTTACATTTCTCCTGACACTGGAACAAATAACTAGCTAGAAAAAGTAATTAATTATTACCTCTTTGTTCTTGGATGGAAGATGAGGTGGTATCTGTGTCTTGGGACAAACTTCCCCAAGGTACTTCACCTGCCCCTGCTGAACGCTGACTGACAGTCAGCTTTAGCGTGCTCTCTAAGTGTGTATTTTAAGCTTTTTATCCAAAAATTTGGGGATTCCTTCTCTGTTTAAGGATGGAAACAGGAAAAGAAGCAATAAAAGCCTTTGATGGAGTGACTTGAAGGAGCAGTGCTCTGAAGAGAGAAGGATAAGGGCTTTCTTGAAGGATTAATAGGTGATGGAGCCAAACGTGGGGATTGGCAGAGGATCTGTGAAGCAGTTCTTTGAGTTCAGACAAGCAGTGGGAATTGGCAGAATGAGGGGCCAGGGGTTGAAATGCAGCATCTGACAGGAGAGTGCTCTGATTTTTAATGACTTGCTCTGCAGGGCTGTGGTGACCTTGCAAATGCAGCCTCCTATTGTTACAGCCACAGAGGCACTGAATTGAAGAGCTCCCTTAGCACTCCAGCAGCGCTTCCTGCAGAGTTGGTTGGGCGTAGAGCTTAGAAACATTTACATAAGGTTCCTATGCAGTGGCCTATGGAGCAAGTCTGTTTGGATGCTCCTGTGGCCCTAGGCAGGGTGTTGAGTTTGCAGCAGTCCTGAAGATCAGGTTCACATCCTTTGCCAGCACCTGCGTAATTTTTTTTTTTTCCCCCCAGAGACTTCAGCAGGTCTTTTCTGTAATGTTTCCTTCTAGCACCTGCCAGACTTATTCCCAAACCCACATATCTGGGTTATTCCTGACTCCTACTCATCTGCAATGCTGATATTAGATTGCTGTTGTTTTTCTGGAAGGTGAATTGCTTTTTTTTTTTTTTTTCTATTAATGTACCCGGTGCTGCAAACAAACAGACTTCACAGAGTGGTTTGTATTGGGTAGGCACAAACAAACTGACACCCATGTGTCTGGGAGCAGCCACCACTCAGGCAGGCTGTTCTCTAACAAGTGTAACACAGCTGGAGCTGTGTCCCTGGGGAGGAGAGGGGGAATGAGAGCTCTCTCACTCGTGGAGGGTCCCAAAAGGCTTTTGGCAAGTGTCAATGGAGTCATGAAAGTCCCCTAAGTCATGAAAGTCCAGTCATGAATGATCTGGGTAGGTGTTTGCTTCTCTAGCTATTTCCTGGGTGTTCAATGGATGTGTTACTTGCATGAGTAGAAGTGTGGAAAATGGGAAGTAGTCTAGTTTTACATGACATTGGAGTTCTTTTTCTGTGACAAGACACTTCCAGGATAATTGTATCCAGACAGTGCTGCACAGTGATGTGCTTTGGATTTGAGTCATTGTCTTACCAGCGCATTATGGCATTGTCTTCACTCCAGAGTGCCACATCTTGTGTTACCCCTTTGCTTCCCTGCCAAAGAGGAAACACCAAGAGAGGTGTTTTGGTCAGTATTTGAGGAAGAGGGGATTGTGCAGTCAGGAGTGGGAGGTGACCTCGGTGACAGGAAGACTTTGGATAATCTCAGTTGTTAATGAAACAGCAGCTTGTGATTTGAGTGTGTTGATGGCTTTCCCAGTTTCACTTTTGACTGATACTCTTTTTGGTTCTAGGCTGTGACAGCACTTGTGAAAAACTACCCAAAGCACATGATTTCATCAATGCAGCAGATCCTGCCCATCGTCTGGAATACCCTGACAGAAAGCGCTGCTTTATATCCTTGGTAGTGAACGGATTTAACTGGAATCGAATGAAACAAACTCACTCTCATACCCACTAATGACCTGACTGCTGGAGAAGCACAGCACATGGAGTGCTCTGCCCTGCCAGACAAAACAGGATCTTTCTGTTACTTTTGGAGGCTCCATTAAGTTTCTTATAGCTTAAAATATATGCTGATTGATGCATGTGCCCTGTAGAACCGCCACGAGCTCTGCATTCTTTCTGGGACTTTTTGGTTAAAATTGTCTTCTTAAAAAGATACTGGTCACAGTGTAAAGACTTCATAAGAAGGAGAACCAGCAGTACCCCTTCCTGCAGCAGAGCTAATGGCTGATTGCACTTGCTGATTTGCCATTTGAATTTTCAGTCAGTGCTCCACTGCACACCCAGCTGTGTTGGAATGGTCTGTGGGTGTGTTGCCCAGTACTTGAAAACTGACAATTCAAATCTCTCTGTATTATTTTTCCAGACCCCTGTTACACAGTGGAAGGTGTCCCTGCCCATAGCAGGGAGATTGGAACTTACATGGTCTTTAAGATCCCTTCCAGCCCAAACCATTTTGTGAAAATACAAGGAGCTGTTTGTTGGATTTTGGATGGTATATTTCTGCCTCTCCTGTCCTGACTCCTACTATAGTCCTGCTGGTACCTGAGCTCACACAATGGGTTTTTGTTTGCAAAAGGGGACAGTCTTGTTCTCCCTTTCCTTGTGTGTGCTCTTGTACTTTTTGGATCTTCAGTTCACCATCCCCAAAGAAAGCTCCTTCCTTCTTATCCCCAGGTTAGTTTTCTGCCATTTCCAAGGGCTGGCACTCATGGAGAAGCTTGGTAGGGAGCAGCTGGGATGTGGGAGCATGGGGTGGCTCCTCACCCTTGGGCAGCAATGAAGTGTTGAATTGGCTGACATCCCCTGAAAAGAATGGATCTGGGGGGTTCTGTTCTTGCAAAGTTAACAAAAATGAAGTGATCTGTGAATTTGGGCAATGTACAAAGCCAGGAGCTCCTGAGGTGGTTGTCTCTGTGAAGCACAGGACTCTACACAAAATCAAAGGGTTTTTAAAGAACAAAACCTTCCCAAGTTATCAGGAATTTTAAGACAGGAGCAGATTAATTCCAAAATAGATGTTGTTCTTTAGAAAAAAGCCTTTCCTTAATTCCATCCACTTATGTGAGAACAGAAGTAAATTACACAGAAGAGGTGGAGGATCCTGTGGATTCTGATGGTAAGAACTTTCACTTCACTTCTGTTATTTGAAGAGGAATGGAGTTATCTAAACATTGCTGCCAAAACAATGACTGAAACACTGTGGGAGATTGTGCTAAAGGTGCCATTTACCATGTTAGAATGGTGTCCATCACTTCTTTGCAAATTATGTGTGATTATGATTAATGAGGCCACACAGTTTAAGTTTTCTAATGGCTCAAGGAGTGAGTTCAGCAACAATTTTGAGGTAAAAGTTGTGGGACAAAAGAAAATCAAATACGTTTTAGGTTGAGCTTGATAAATTTTAATGAGGAGTGTATGGTGGGAAGAGAGCAGAAAGTGATGAGGTCAGAAATCCTCCTGGGGCTGCTACTGCACTTGCTGGTCCAGGAGAATGAATAAATGTCTGCTCAGACAAGCTAACAGCTTTTAATTATTTTCACATCCATTTGTACCTTTTTGTATGTTGGCATATTCAGTTATGTTCTTTTTTGTTTTTTCCACTTTGTTCAGGTGAAGTTCTGGGCTTTGAAAATCTGGTGTTCAGCATATTTGAATTTGTTCATGCCTTGTTGGAGAACAACAAGTTTAAGAGCACAGTGAAGAAGGCTTTGCCAGACCTGATCTATTACATCCTGCTTTACATGCAGATCACAGAGGAGCAGGTGAGTTTGTTTGTGGTGTGCAGGAAACAAAGTGAGATTTAAACCAGCAGGAAGGGTTTCAGTGCGTGGAAGCTGCTGTAAGTGAACAGGCTGTTCCATCACTTCTCTGTGGCAGCACTTAGCAGTTCCATAATGGTGCAGGGTGGACAATAAATCACAGATCACTGAAGGGTTTGGGTCAGAAGGGACTTTAAAGCCCATCCTGTTCCACCCCCTGCCCTGGGCAGGGACACCTTTCACTATCCCAGGTTCTTCCAAGCCCCATCCAGCCTGGCCTTGGACACTTTCAGTGATGGGACATTCACAACTTCTCTGGGCAACATATCCAGTGTCTCAGCACCCCATTAGTAAGGAATTTCTTCTGTAATCTAAACCTACCATCTGTCAGTTTAATTTTTTTGCTCCTTGTCCTGGGACCCTGGTAAAAGGGCTTTATTTTTAAGGCAATTATAAGGTCTTCCTGGAATCTTCTCCAGGCTGAACAACCGCAGGTCTTTGAGGCTTTCTTCCTTCATTCTTCCATGATGCATTGTGCTGTGAAAATGAGGATTATCGTGCTGAAAGGAAGAAACAGCTTTCTGTGAGAGCAAAAGTGTTGTGCTAGTGGGGTGAAATAATTTGTACTGAAATTCTGCATAGCTCTTGGCCTCTCAAGTGTGACAACATCATCTTTTAGTTTAGGTCGACATGCATAAAAACAAGCACTCTGTTAAAAGATTTATCTGCTTCTCCCATTCCTGTTCTAAAAATAAAGCAGCATGGCATTGATTCCAGGTCAGTCATTAGATCTGTCAAACTCTGATCTCAAATGAGGGGCAGAAGTGCAAGATGAGCTCAGAACAGAGAGAGTTTCTTCTTTTCAAAGGTTTCTCCAGTGGAATAGAAGAAAAATCAGTTGAGGATGAAGACTTCTTATGGCAGAGAAAAATTCTGAAAGTAGTTTTCCAAAACAGGTTTCAGGGAACAAAAAAGCTGCCTTTTACCCATGGTGTCCTGAATTCTCAGCTGCCCTCTCCTTTTTGTCTCCTCTAGATAAAAGTTTGGACTGCGAATCCACAGCAGTTTGTGGAGGATGAGGATGATGATACATTTTCCTACACAGTGAGAATTGCTGCTCAGGATCTGCTGCTGGTATGAAATGTACTCCACATTTAGATAGTGAAATAGCAATAACAAGTATCAAACCTACCTTCAGGAAGGGCATTTAGAGAAAAAGGCCAACTTTTGTCCATACAAACGAGCGCTATCATTTCCTTGTGCACAGGCTGTGGCTGCTGATTTCCAGAATGAGAGTGCAACTGCTCTGGCTGCAGCAGCTACGAGGCATTTGCAGGAAGCTGAGCAGGCTAAAAACAGCGGCGCTGAGCACTGGTGAGGCGCTGGGGCGGAGGGGACGGCGCTGGGGCGGGTGTCAAGCTCATCTGCAGCACTGGGTGCACCGTGGTTTAATCAGATTTCATTCGTGACAATGCTACCGATGGGCAAGGGTGGAATTGGAGAGCCCTGATTAGAAGAAGCAAAAGAAAGTACAGCAGTTCTTGAGCCAGATGGTGAAATCTTCATGTGGAGTACTTTGGGCAGTTCCTAGCACAAGCTATCTGTGTCAAGGCTCCCTCCCTTTAGAGCTTTGTGTTCCTTAAATCATCTCGTGGGAAATGATAATTACTTACACAAAATCAGAAGAGAAATTTGCAATACTTTGTGTTCAGTTAATTAGGATAAAAATTGCAGGAATATATATATTATTATTATTATATATATAATTTTTATTATTATTTTTTTTTAACTTGATGTCAAGAAGAGTGGTGCTGTATGTAGATGTATGTGTTCAGTTTTAGAACTTCAGAGTTGCAGTTTTTAATGTTATTTGGGGATAGAAGAAGAAAACTCCACTGCTGGAGTACCTGGTTGCTGGTCCATAGTGATTCTCTCCTGGTTTTATAGTGCATTGGTTCCCTGGTTGTGTTTATTTTGAATGTTAGTGTCAGAGTAGCCCCTCTGATAATGAGCAGCAGTGGAAAGGCTGCAAAATCAGCCATTAGATCCCCATCTGCCTCAGCTGTGAGAAGTTGTAAAATAGGTTCTTGACTTCACAAATAACAAGGAGAAGTGTATTTGCACATAGTTCTATATCATCATAATTAACAAAATTTTAATGCAAAATTAGATGGCTTTAAGCCTTTAATGTACTGGGTATGCCAGTGCTTCTGCACATAAATTGTGGAGGCACGGCTGCAGCACAAGCTTTCATGGAAGAGGTTGTTTTTTATTAAGAGAACAAAATTGGTACAAGTAACGACTATTCCACCAATATTTTAGGAAGTAACTGAGAATGCTGCCCATCCTGAGGGAGTTTCCAATCTCCCATATTGCAGTTTGTGAATGTTAATCTCTGAGGGCTTTTTTAAATTCTCTTTTCGAATCAAGGAAATAGTTATGGTAGCTTAGACCAAAAAATTACTTGTGACTTCACTTCAGAATATGTGTTTATTTCATGAGTGATGATGGAGGAAAAGTCTTAAGGCATATGAAATATTTTGCAGGTGGAAAATACATGAAGCCTGTATGCTGGCCCTGGGCTCAGTCAAGTCTATCATTACAGACAGTGTGAAGAATGGGAGAATACACTTTGATATGCATGGCTTCCTGACAAATGTGGTCCTGGCAGACCTCAACCTTTCAGGTACGTGGGACCCTGCATCCCTGGGCATAACTGCTGGGAGTCTCTGATGAATCTGGTTGATGTGTGCATGAGGTATTGGGGAATGTACTTGTGCACCTTACTCATGTGAAAAAAATGTTGTGAGTTCCCCCATGCTCCCAGTTTTAGTGTAAATCCTTTATATGTGGGACTGTGCTTTCAGCTGGATCTCATTGTTGGCTGGATGCATGAGCTTGTAGGGCTCAGGGAGCTGGGTGGAAAATAGCTGTTCTGATGTCTTGTGTCTGTTCCTGGGAAAGTCACCAGCAGTGTTTAACGGCCTTCAGAATTCCTGCTGCACCATGTCATCCCATTTGTTTTATGCTGAGGCTGACACTAGTTGTAGCACATGAATTCAAATAACGCTCCTGGCTAAATGGGATTCTGTTATTGGGAACTCAGCAGGATTTTGCTCTCTGTGTTATCTTACATCAGTGTGCAAGAAAATCAGAGTAATTGTTGAAAGTCAGACCTCAGAAGTCCTTGCAAATTAAAGTTTTAGAAGTTTAAGGCAATTTGAGCATCATTGATGAGTCCACATTGAGTTGTCAGTGTAAAAAAAACCTCATTCCTGGGTCCCTTTTTTATCAAATAAACATTTTTTTAGCCCACTACAAAGAAAGGGGGGTTCTTTGTATTAATATTGGGTGAAGATCTAGTGTGCAAAGAGCATAGTGTGCAGTGCATGTAAGAAACCAACCTCAGCAATTTACATATATTTACATTCATTTACATGTGTGGCATTGGGTTGTAAATGAGCTGCTGTGCTCTAGAAGGGCTCCCAGAGTCAGTGTGTTGATGGCTCTCCAAGGATATCCATTTAATGGTCAGTAATGGTACAAAGAAATGTTGTGTTTTATGATACTGACTTAAAAAACAAAGCTCTTCTCTTGCTGTACATCTTGCACAGAGTGTTTTATGTCCTCATCTTAAAATTAGTACTTGCAGGAGGATAAATAATGGCAGTAAAGATGCTGAGGAACAGAGAGCATCATCACTTTGAGGCCAGCCTAGATAGGTAAGGAGATTCATAGTCTGAAAAGGCAGCAGGATTAAGTGTGATAAAGATAAATCATACCTTGGTGAGTGCAAGCAGGTGGGTGGACAGTGAATGTCCGCTGCTTCTGTGGTGCTGGTGAGCCACAGAATTCTGTTCTGTAACTGCAGGGTGATGGCTGCACACCAGTAATGTGATCTGTGAATGCTCCCTGGGTATGAGCTCTGTTATTCTGATTCTTCTCCCTAAGATGCTGCTGTTTTCTTCAGTTGGGAACAGAATATTGAGCTGGATAAATGGGAATTACTGGAAAAAACTCTGTTTTCTTCCTTTGCTTTTGTTCAGTGACGAACAAATTCAAGGGTAAATAATTGAAGGGAGGAGGTTTTTTAATAAATGAGAAATTACTTTTTGAGATCACTAAGAAAATAAACTGGATTCTGGCCATGAGCAAAAATTCTTTGTATGCTGGCACACTTTGTCTTGTGTGTCACATTTCAGCGTTTTCCTGTGGGGATGACAAGATTTTAAATAATGGATGGAAGCAGCTGTGATTTTAAACTGATAAAGCTTATTCTGAAACCACTGAGGTTTTTGTTTTTGCTGCAGTATCTCCTTTCCTCCTGGGCCGGGCCCTGTGGGCTGCCAGCCGTTTCACCGTGGCCATGTCTCCGGAGCTCATCCAGCAGTTCCTGCAAGCCACTGTCAGTGGATTGCACGAAACCCAGCCCCCCTCTGTCCGGATCTCTGCAGTCAGAGCCATCTGGGGGTAAGCAAACCCTGGGGACAGGGGTATAAACACACTGATAAACCGGTTTGTTAAAGTAGCATTTCTGTTTGGGCTGTGGGAGGATTTGCTTTGAATGAAATAGATGTCAGCTTAAAAAGTGTAAGTGAAGAGGTTCAAAATAGAATAACTCTAATGGGGAATGTAGAATTGAGATTCAAGGTTGGCTACAGTAAAGTGTTGTGATGGATATGGTCACAGGGAGGCGCAGCACTAGGTAGTGTTGGAAGGCACGAGGGTGAAACCCAGATTATTCCTGTTTGGTCATAAAGGTGACTGACATCATACAGCCTATGGAGCCAATCACAGCAATAAGGAGTGTTTGGGGCTTGATTTTCTTACCCTGTTTTTGTCAGAAGGAAGCTCTGCTGTACTCATTCTAAAGTAAAAAAAGAACATTAGCGTAAAATCAAAAAAAACAGTCACTAAAAATCTGCTAAAACCTAACTGTTCACCACTTCTGAACAATACTTTGTCTCTTATTTGCAATGAAATGTTAATGAATGGTCAGATTTATGACCTAGTTATTCCTGAAATTGCTTTATCCCCCCCCCAGCTCACTTGTACAACATGGTAATGAAACACTTTGTAAGCAGTGTCTGTCCTAGACTTTTTTCCTTTTCTCCATCATGAATGGGCAGTTCTTAGAGATCTGTCACTGAGGGGCAGTAGAAGCTTCTAAGATCGCTTGGCTCAGCTGCTTTGTGTGGAATGCTGAGGGAAGGTTTCTGGTGAGAGCTTTGCTCCTCCTTCCTGCTGAGCTACTGAGAGGTCAGGCAGTAGTGGACTGAAGGAGAGAAGTCCAAGAGGAGTGAATTTAAGGAGTAAGAGTGGACAGGATAGTTCAACCTCTTACATATTATCTGGAGTGCAATATATTTAAGTGACTTCAATATATTAGGAATGTATTTTTGTATCACAAATTTCTCACCTAGCTACTGTGACCAGCTGAAGATCTCTGAGAGCACCCACGTGTTGCAGCCTTTCCTTCCCAGCATTCTGGATGGCCTGATCCACTTGGCAACTCAGTTCAGCTCCGAGGTGCTGAACCTGGTGATGGAGACGCTGTGCATTGTGTGCACGGTGGACCCGGCGTTTACAGCCAGCATGGAGAACAAGATCTGTCCCTTCACCATTGCAATATTCCTCAAGTACAGTAATGGTATGCATTCCATTTACATTTCCAAAGCACAGTTGGTTTGGCTGTTGAATCCTGCTGCTGAAAACTTAATGGTCATTGAATGAACATTGATTCCCGTGGTAAAGGTAGAGGGGAAACTTGCTGCTTTGCCCACCCAAAACAGCGATGGCAAAGATTGAGATGTGTGTGTGTGTGTTTTAGTAAATGGTGCTTTCTCTCTCCAGATCCTGTTGTTGCTTCTCTTGCCCAGGATATTTTTAAGGAGCTAGCTCAAATAGAAACCTGCCAGGGTCCAATGCAGATGAGGCTGATCCCAACCCTTGTCAGCATCATGCAGGCCCCAGCTGACAAGATCCCGGCGGGGCTGTGTGCAGTAAGTGCTTCAGTGGGGCGTGGCCTGGGCTGGAGATGTTCCCTGTTCTGTAGCTCCCAGGGTGGCTGCTCTGCAAAGAGCAGAAAGGCTGCTGTGGACATGCTTTGGAGCAATCGCTTCAGTCACTGGGGGAGGTTTCTCTGTTGAGAGGAGGCAAACTGCAGGTGCAGGAAGATGCTTCCAAAAGTTTGCTTTAAACTGCTTCTCTGGCCTTCTTCCAGTCATCCCCAGTCATTTTGCTGTGATATTTCCATCTTCCAGCAGGAACAGTCTCTTCTCCCAGCAGACTACACAGCTTTTCCCTGCGCTTCCTCCTAAGGCTTTTTCCGATTTATGCATCACATATGTATGAATTGGAGATAAATGATACAGATGCCCTAATAAAAGATGAAGCATTGACAGTGTAGAATGGTTCTATGGAATTAAACCCATAAACATCTGTATTAATATGCGTATAATCTGTTAATTGGTATGACTGTAACAATTGCTTATGGGTAATTAAAACAAATTAAATCAATATAACCAAAATGGAACAAGTCAGCTAGAACAGTTCTCTGGCTGTTCTGATTAGCATGCATCTGTTTGCCATGTTTGAGTGGTAACGCTGCTTTTAATGTGGGAACTGTCTTGGGAACTTCTACAGCTCACACCAGTGATGCTTGGGTGTATGACTCCAGGGTCCTTGCATTTAAAAATTATTCTGGACTCTGAGTTCAGGGTGTGGTTGCAGCAGTGGCCACATCCCCGCAGGTCACACCTTTGGTGTTTGCAGCAGGGGTGGGTAGTGCTGACTTCAAGTTCTGTGGTTGCTGCTGTGACAGTTTGTGCTTTCCTTTCAGACTTCTATCGATATACTGACCACAGTTGTGAGGAATACAAAACCGCCTCTGTCCCAGCTCCTCATCTGCCAGGCATTCCCTGCAGTGGCACAGTGCAGCCTGAACACAGATGACAATGCTACTATGCAGGTACCCCTGTGGGGAGGGGGAGGATTACAGTACCAGTCCAAGAGAGGTGACACAGCCTTTGAGGAAAGCTAAGCTGTGCTTGCCAGTTGATGTATCAGCAGCCCCCCAGAGCCTCTGCCACCTCCAGTTTATACCATGAAAGTACTGTTGTTCAGGGCCTGCAGTGACTTTTCTGGATCATGCCTGAATGTGGAGAACTGCAGTGAGAAAGGCAGCATCCTGGATGCACTGGAGCATGTTAAAAAACCAACCAACCAAAGCCCAACAACACAAGAAGACCTCCAAAAAAACCAAAACCTCAAACAAACAAGCAAAACTGTAATGCTTTTCTGCCCCCATAACATTTATCACACCTGGTAATGGCGGGGGCTATCTTCAGGAACATTCATAGCCACAGGACAGCAAAAGCCCCCCTAGCCCTTCTCCTTTAGCAACTTTCTGCTGTACACATTTATGAGAGAAGGGGAAGGCAAATCACCATCATTACTGCCTGAGCTGTGCTTGCTGGTGGGCTTGGCTATGGCCTGATGTCTTTGGAGTATCTAGCAAGAAGGAAAAAGCATCAGAGGCTAGAAGTGCAGGGATGTTCCAGCTCCTAGATGGCAAATGAATAACAGGGGTGGTTTCATTCCTTATGTAAGGAGTTCCATAGTGGCAGCTACTCTGCCATGTGAATATAGACCATGGGAATATGGTCTTTGCCTAAACAACAGGCCAGTAAGAATAGGCTGGAGACCAGCAGGGAGAGATTGTAGGTCTGCACATTGGTTGCTTTGCTGGATCTTTGTGCTAAGAATTCAAAAGGAGCTGCAGCTTAGCTGCTGAGTTGTGTTTTGTTCATGTCACATTTCTGTCTCCGTCTCTCACTTGTTAAAAACTCTTTCAATTTCTTGATGTACCAAGATTGGCACAAAACTGCAGCTACTTGAGGCTGTTGTTGTATTTATTCGTTACCTTGATTGTTGCTGACTGGGCAGTGAGGAGTAGCGTATTTGATAATGTGCTGGAGTCTGTAGAACTTACCTGTAAATCTTTTACAGGTGTCACCATTTTTCCCTTTGTTTTCATCTTGGTTCAGGGTGGTTTTGGGATGGTGAAGGGGATGTCTGCCTGTGCCTGTCCGTTCCCTTACCCGCTGCTTGTCTCTGTAGAACGGCGGCGAGTGCCTGCGCGCGTACGTGTCGGTGGCGCTGGAGCAGATCGCGCAGTGGCACGATGACCAGGGCCACAACGGGCTCTGGTACGTGATGCAGGTGGTGAGCCAGCTCCTGGACCCACGCACCTCGGAGTTCACCGCTGCCTTTGTGGGCAGGCTGGTCTCCACTTTAATTTCAAAAGCCGGGAGTGAGCTGGGAGAGAATCTGGACCAGATCCTGAGAGCCATCCTGAGTAAAATGCAACAAGCAGAGACGCTCAGTGTGATGCAGGTGAGCAGGCTTGGCACCCAGGGGCGTGAGGAGAAGCACCAGGAGAAGAAACTGTCATAATTTTCTTTCATTTTGTGCCTGTACATTTATAGCTCATGCAGTTGGAGGGTCTGTGTATCCTCTTGAAGTAGTCAGGAAAATGCCTGCTCTGATCAGAGAATCATGGAATCTCCTGAGTTAGAAGGGACTCAGAAAAATCATTGAGTCCCACTCCTGGCCCTGCACAGGACACTCCATCAATCCCTCTCTGTCCTAGCACTCCTGGAGCCCTGGCAGTCTCGGGGCCATGCCCATTTCCTGTGGAGCCTGGGCAGTGCCCAGCACCTCTGGGGGAAGAACCTTTTCTTAATACCCAACCTACGCCTTCTGTGACACAGCTCCATGCTGTTCCTCAGGTCTGAAATTTTTTGTCAGGTTACAGGGTAAGGAAGATTCTCCTGAATAAGCTGTAATGCACCTTCAGCAGTCCTTCATGCCTTTGTATTTGCAAGCCTTCTTTGGAGGGATAGGAGTTGCCTCAGTAGGAATGTTCTGGCAAAGGCAGCGTGTCTTTTTGAGTGGATTTGTTCTGTATTCCAAGGATAAATGCCTGGGACTTGAGACAAGATGAGCTTTTGGTGGATGGGAGGCATAGTTGGCCTGAGTGAGGTGAGAGACCAGATGAAGAGCATCACCATCTCTTCTAGCCTTGACCTACTTGTAGTGACACAGTTTTCTGGAGTGAGCTTTTCCCAGAGGTCTTCATTCTCTCTCCTGTCTTTTTTGCCTGTGCCCTCAATCTAAAGCAGCTCGTGCTGATTGCCCTGGTTCCTTGGTAGCAGCTGGGGGAAGAGATTTTGCTGGCACTGCTGAGCAAGATCCCATCTCTGCCCCCAGTGCAGCACTCAGCTGAGCTTCACTCTTCTCTAACCATTTTTCTTATTTCTCTGATTTTTGAATGTACTTTTTTCAAGCCAGCATATGGTGCCACAATGGCCATTTCAATGTCAGCAGATCTCACCCGCTTTAGGATTTTTTTTACCCCTGGATATATTAATAATTATTAACTGTTTGGAATGGCTCTCACTTTGCTTGGTTTTGGATTTAAAAGATACAGCAGTTTAAATCTGAAGCGGTCCCATGCAGCCCTTGTAGCCAAGCATTTTGCAATGCTGGATCTGTTCCCTGTTAGCCTTTAGGATGGGTCTCTGGAGATGGGCAGCTTTTCCCTGAGGAAGGCTGCAGAGATGCCCTCAGACTGGGAGACTGTCACTAGTGGACACGAGTAAATACTCACAGATTTGACTCTACACAAAATGAAGGCTGAAGAAGGAAAAAACCTTTATTGTTTACAAAGACCTTGCTTTATAGGTTTTGAAGAATGACCAGGGATTGGAGAACAAGGCTACCACCTCTCCATCCCACTGGCCAGGCTAGAAGTCCATCAGTTGGCTATCATCAGAAAGGAATGTGGAAAAACAAGATGTTTACATCAGGAAACCGTGAGAAAATTCAGTCAGAGTTGTAAACATCACACAGAAGCTCACATAATATGGCAACAGGAGACTGACATTTAGACGTACACAGTGAATGAGTTCTGCCCTTGGTCTTTAGGAGTCAGACTGTAAAACTGCATGTTGTAATGAAACCTCTTCACAAGTTGCAGTTATTTCCCTAAAATCATGTTCAAAGTGCATTCAGAATTGGGAAGGTGCTGCTGAGTGATGATGTGAAGGTGTTGATTGCCTGCATTTGCAGCACAGTGTTTTGCAGCTACTTGTACTTTCCCTTCCTCTCGGGGTTGGTAAGCACAGCCTTCACTCCTGCAGGGAGCTTCAGCTTCCTTCAGTAAGCACAGCTTCACTCTATATCCTTAAATATTTGATAAAACATTTCCAGCTGTTAAATTATGTACAGCTAACATTGCCTTTCTCCTCCTGCAGTCCCTGATCATGGTGTTTGCTCATTTGGTTCACTCACAACTGGAGCCACTCCTGGAATTCCTGTGTAGCCTGCCTGGCCCCACTGGCAAGCCCGCCTTGGAGTTCGTGATGGCCGAGTGGATGAGCCGGCAGCACCTCTTCTATGGGCAGTATGAAGGCAAAGTCAGGTGGGACCCACAGATCCTCCCGTGTTAGCTGCCCTCATCCCATCGCGTGCTGGGCGTAGGGAAGGGGAGCTGCCTCAGCTGGGCGCAGTGTGTGCCAGCAGCGGGCAGAATTGCTGCTCCCCACGCTGTCAGTTCGGCTCAGGAGAGCTGTGGTAACTGGAGCAAGCTCTGAGCTTCCTCATCACTGCTCCTGCTGCCTCGTGCTCCTGTGCTGGAACTGAGACACCAGGGGAAGGGGGTGTCCTGCAAACACGGGGCTGCTTTTGGAATTGCGCATCTGTGAATGTGATGAGAAGAGCTTCCACGCATGGAATTGCCTTTGTAGACTACTGTAGAGTTCCTGGGTGTTGTAGAGCGTTTCCTATGAGAATCTGGTGATTTCTTGTTGATTTATTGATCTATTAAAAGTCGATTAAGAAATCAATTGCAACAGTGTTCTCTCCCTTTTGCTGTAGGGGCATGTTTGTGTTCTGGTGGAGGCTGAGCGCTGTATTCCAAAGCATGGGATGCTCTGTATTCATTTAAATTTTGTCACAGCTGCTGTATTAGATTTTTCTGGAATCGTGAAGCCTCACCGACCACTCTAAGGGTCTCACCAGCTGTTAACTCACTTAGTGAGTGTTGTTATGTCATTGCTATGGGCAGTCAAATAGCCTGTGAAATAAATAATGAGGAAAAGCAGGTTCAAAATGGAAGTTAGTGAATAATCTTGAAGCACAAGCAGCAGATTTGGGGATCAGGTGCTCTTCTTGGCCACACTTCGTTGGTTTCCTCCCTAAGCCTGGTGGCTTATCCCCATTTTGACAGTGCAGGCCTGTCTGCAGGGTCTCCTGAGGCTTATGGCACAGGGAAAAGCCAAGGCTGACCAGGAGAACAAAGTTAAAGGTGATTGTTTAGACCTGTGTTGTCCAAGATGAGAATTGTTTGTGTATAGGTGATGTAAGAGGACTCCACACTGTATTAAACACTTGGATTTGGTTAGTTGTAGTGACATTCACCATGCATTAGTAAATGCTTGGGGCTTCTGTGCCCTGAGGAAAAGCAGGGCCTGCTCTGAGGAGCCCCTTGTTCAGGGTTAGTAGTAGGATCCTGAAGGCAGCTGACACCTCCTTTGTGCACAGTTCCCATCCACTGGGGGCAGGTTGAAGAAGTGGCTGTTGGGTCTTGATGAAATGATGGGAAAACTTTGGGCAGCTTGCGGTGGCAGGTAAGACCTGGGTCCAAACCAGCAGAAGTCAGAGCCACAGTGAGGGAGAGAAGCGGGGGGGGGAGTGAAAGCACAAGAAGAGTTCAATTCCACAGAACTCCAAACCTTCAGTTTGAGATTTGTGGAGCCAGGAAGGAGAGAGGTTTGGGGGTGCCAAGCATAGATTGTCAACCTTGACCTGTAGTCAGCATAATCCTCAATATGCTTGAAAACAGCATGGAAATGGAGAAGGTTTGAAGTGTGGAGTAGAAATGTGAACATCAGAAATGTAAAGGAGAGGAGCAAGCTGGGAGATCTGAGTGTAGCAGAGCCATGAAGGACCAGAAATGGAAATGAGCATTGAGACTGGAGAAAGGGGGCAGATCATCTCTGCAGATCAGCCAAATTACTGCTTTCTTGCCACTGCTTTCCTCTTAATTCCACCTTTGTGTGCACGTGGCCCTTCTGACCTGGAGAAACCTTTAATGTATGTATGGGTGGATGTCTGCACTGTTGGTGATGCTAAACCCAAAGCTTGACCAGTTCCCAGCTTGCTGTGCAGGTTGGGAGCTGAGTCCAGCTTTGGAAGCTGACATAAAGCAGGAGACATGAGAAAATTCTGTCATGCTTGTTCTTGGCAAAGATGTAGAAGAAAGGGTATCTGGGTGTCTGCTCTAGGATGTGTTCCCTGTTAGAAAGGGGCTATGAAAGCCAGACAGTTTGGGGACATTCCAATCTCTAATTTTCCTGTTCTCTGCTCCCAGCTCTGTAGCCCTGTGCAAACTCCTGCAGTATGGCATCAACACAGATGACAAGAGACTTCAGGATATTAGGGTGAAGGGAGAAGAAATATTTAATATGGATGAGGGAATTCGGACACGATCCAAGTCGGCCAAAAGTAAGTAATTATTTTGCTGGGTTTAACAGGGGTTTTTCTGTAAGTAGATGCTGTGAAAGGTCTTAAATAGGTCTGGCAGATCACACAGAGCTGTGGGAGATAGTTCCTGCAGAGGGCACGTGTTGGTTTTTAGAGCTAATTCATACATTGTGTACTTAATATATCTGTTTACCTCTATCAATTTCCCTTAATTCTGCCAAAGACTGGTTTGGAGGACTCCTGATGTCTGATTTAATATAACTGGATGAGGTAATTACGGGCTGGGGAGTTCTTCACTGCTGTTTTGCATCATGAGACAGAATTGATATTTCTGGATGCTTGGTAGCTTCTCTGAGAGGAAAATGTCTTTAGTGCATGCAGAGATTTAAAACAAAGGGATGTCTTTTTCAATGACACACTTTCACAAAAAGTAATTATTCAACCAGAGCCCTGGGCAGTTTTTCCTGAGGGCTGAGCTCCAAGGGGAGAACACTCGGGGGTTGCTGTCCTCAGCCATCAGTCAGACTTGGTTGTGCCACTTGCTGGGATGGGATGTGGAGGCTGTACACGTCCAAACTGGGAGCCTGTCCAGACAGCTGGTGCTCCTTGAGCCTTCAGCTGCCATGGGCTTGGGGTCTGCAGTGGTAAAATGAAGGACTAAGGTGACAGCTAAGGAGATGAATTGAGGCAAGCACTAGGGATTTTAAGAGGTGAGTGGTGGTCACAAATTACTTGCTACCTGATTATTCTTGGCTTAAAAAAACCAAACCAAGGAAGGTTAGACAGAAAAATGGTAACTGCCAGCATCAGAGTTAAACAAAGATTAATACTAGCATCAGTAAGAGCTAAAACTAATGCTTCCAGATTCTTTATTTGATAGGATCTTTACTTTAGTAAGTAAGGGCAAATACACTGTCTAACTGTCCCTGTGGAATAGTTAAGCCCTGTAGGAATGCTAGTAAGGAAAAGTTGGAGCTCAGGAGGGGCAGAGCCATGCCTGCACTGCTCATTTACATGAAAGCATTTGTGGATGTGCAAATGGACTTCAGGAAAGAAGGGCTGACTCCATTAAGCAGCCTGCAGGAGTAGAGTCACACATTCATTCAGCTGTGAAGATTTCTTCCTGCCTCCTCTTCATTTGGAATATGCAAGGTTGGAATTGCATTGAGATCTTTGGGAATGTAGCTCTGAGGGTATATGGAAAGAACCTTTGGGAGTTTTATGTCAGTTGTTTTTCTTTCCCAACCTCCCTAACAAAAAAAAAACCCACCTCAACAAGAAAGGGCCTGTTTTATAACTTTTTATTAAAAGCAACGTGAATAGTATATTTTCTCCCTTACAGATCCTGAGCGCTGGACAAACATTCCTTTGTTAGTAAAAATCTTAAAATTAATAATAAATGAACTCTCTAATGCCATGGAAGCAAATGCATCTAGACAGACAACTGCAGATTGGAGCCAAGGTAAAATACTGTGTTTGCTTTTTCTCTTTGTATGGCTTAAATCTACTTAATCTTCTCTTGAGGAGCATTTATGATATAGGAAATTTGCGACAGTAAATCATGTACCTGTAACTACAAAGGCTTGAATAGTGGATAAGCTCATAGAATCACAGAATCCCAGGCTGGTTTGGGTTGGAAATGCCCTTAAAGCTCATTCTGTTCTACCCCCTGCCATGGCAGGGACACCTTCCACTAGCCCAGGTTGCTCCAAGCCCCGTCCAACCTGGCCTTGGACACTTCCAGGGATCCAGGGGCCGCTGCAGCTTCTCTGGGCACCCTGTGCCAGGGCCTCATCACCCTCTCAGCCTAGAATCTCTTCCCACTATCCCATCTAACTCTGCCCTCTGGCAGTGGGAAGCCATTCCTCTTTGTCAAAGTCCCTCTCCAGATCTCTTGTTCTGTTATACAGTTCATCATTAGCACATCATCTCTCCCTTCCCTGCACTGTGTTTAAGTGCTATCAATCTCTTCCAGGTAAAAATAAATAAAATGGGAGAATAAGTTCAGTTAGTGTTGTGTATTCTTAGACCTGAAAATTCTTTTGGGCTAGTTTGGAAGATGGGATTAAAACTGTGTGATTAAAATTACCCTTTCATGGTGTATCTGGTTTGCCTTTCTTTCTCCTTCAAGTATCCGTTCTTGTTGTTGCCTTTTGCTTGGCTCCAGTTTTGGAATCATTCTCAAAGGATGAGGAGGATTGTAGGTCTTTCTCTTCATCCACCCACACACGCCGGGATATGTTTGCCTACAAACTCCAGTCCCCTATAGAGTGATCATAGACTGGAGCTCTTGGATTTGGGTAATTTCTAGATTGTTTTTTCTAAACAGACGATTCAAATGATATGTGGGAGGATCAGGAAGAAGATGAGGATGAAGATGAAGGTTTAGCAGGACAGTTCTTATCAGATATTCTTTCCACAAACAAGTATGGTGAGTAACAGCTTCAAAGTCCTTCTTCAAAGCAATAATCAAACAGGTGACATCCTAGTCAAAGTTTCCTTCCCTTGCCAGCAGCAAAACAAAAGCTGCAGGCACAGGGAAGGAATTTTGCTCTGGCATTGTGAATAAGGACCTTCTGGAGAAGCCATGGCTTTGAGCAACGTGGGGATTAAATTGTTGCATTATAAATAACATCACCTGGGAGTTCACAGGCTGCACAGGCTTCACACCTGAGAGGTTCCTGCAGGTATTTCTTCTAAAGAGACAATTGTTGCTCAGAGGTGTAGGTGTGACCTAGGATGGCCGTGTCCTAGGGAGAGGTGAGCTTGTTTGTGGAGAAACCTTGAGGAGCAAATTCTGCATAAAGAGATGAGCAGGTGCGTTGTCTCTCGTGTAGCCTCAGAAGGGAGAACTTTACAGGGAACACTTCTCACATTAGCTCAGAACTGGCAAAGTGTCGCCTTCACATGGGATTAAGATCCTGGTGCATGGAATTCCCAAACCTGCCTGTGAGTGTCCCGTGTGTGCTTGGCTCCCCTGTGTGTTCTCGAGCCTCCACTGACTCTGGTTCTGGGCTTCAGTGGTTTCTATCACGTGATGTAAAGGAACAAATATTCTGGATACCATTTTCTTTTTCCAGCAGTGCTGAAATGAGTTACTTTTGGATCCTTGAGTTTCAGTAGTTTAATAGAAAACTTCCTGAGATAGTCTGCTCTTTTTGAGGTTAAAACCTTCTGATTTGCCTTTGACAGATGAAGATTACTATGAAGATGATGAAGAGGATGATCCAGATGCATTAAAGGACCCCCTTTACCAAATAGATCTCCAGGTGATGCTCTAGAATGAGGGGTTTTATCAGATTCCAGTCATTCTCTGTAAGCTTTAATTTTGTCAGTGTTGTACTTTAACAAATATGTAAGCACTGGAAACACCAGTTATTGACTGTCATCCAGAAGGCATTCTGTTAACTGAAATTACTTTGGAAAGGGCCGAGCGTCCCAAGAATTTCTGCAACTATTTTTCCTTATCGTTAATATCTATAACGTGGAAATGTGAATGAACAAAACTCTTTGAACAGAGGGAGATGAGACTTTTCTACCTATGAGCTTCACAGCTACTGGCAGAAGTCAGGAGTAGGTTGGAGAGTGGACATGACAGAATTTCATATTCCACTTGGAGATGCTCCCACCAGTCAGCCCGTGTTACCTTTCACTCCTGCTTTTCCCACCTTTTGCTCCTGCAGCTGTTGATGGGCTCTTCCCTCTGCTCCCACTCTTCTTCCTCTGCTCCAACCCTTCCCTCTGATTCCACTCCTCCTTCTGCACCACTCCCTTCTGTTCCCTTCAATCCTGGGGTCTTAACTTGGTGCATGTTGGGATATGTCTCCTGACACGTGGAAGCAGCAGGATTTCCCAGGAGGGTGGTGCTGACAGGGTGTTTCTGTCCCTCCCAGGCCTATCTCACCGACTTCCTGTGCCAGTTTGCACAGCAGCCCTGCTATGCCATGTTCTCTGACCACCTCAACGACAACGAGAAGCGAGTGCTGCAGGCCATCGGGATATAGACCCACTCCAGAGACCACACCTCCCAGACCTGAACAATAGGTTATTTTTGGCTAATTCCACGTTTTATGATTGGACATAAAACATTTTCCAGTGTCTGCCTGCCTTGTTCCAGGTCGACAATGGCCTCGTTGTTTTGAGCCTCATCTTAACACGCATCTGCTAAGGGAAGGAATCCTGAGAAAGCAGCAAGGACATTGCACATTGGTCTCACCACAGGAGCACTTTCATTTTCCACAGTAACTTTTCAGGAAGTTCTTAAAGATAAAAAATAATGTGTCCTTACTATTTTTAAAAGGAAACTGTCTCTACCTGTGAAGAGGCACTTTTAATTTCCCACAGCACAGTCGGACAGATAAAGGAACAGGTTCACGTACGGATTGCTTGAGAAGCGGGAAGGTTGTTCCTCCTGGCTGTTGTTCCTCCTCACGTAACACAGGGTAAATATCTTGATCCTACAACGTGACTTCTTTTATAGAACCACAGACTCTTTTCAGAGCTGCCTGGATGGGATGGAGCCAGTTCACAGGAGTTTGGAGGGGAAGCTGAGACAATGAACCTGAGTGCATATCTTCTTTCCTGGTGTGGATGAGGCTCTGTCGTTCACATCTCCCATGGGAGCAGTTCTTCACTAACACTTGTGTGTGCACATGCTCAGAGGAAGCCACCACTTAAATTTCTGTTCCTGTGGCATGTGACTAGAAAGTGGTTTTCTGGAACACAAGGTAGCCACAGTTTTTAGGGGGAAAAAAACCTGATTGTATTTAACATATTTGCTCCATGACAGCCACTCTGAACTCCTTTGCTTTTTTCACACTCCTGTGTGTATTTTTATAGAGTGGTAAAATAACATTTGCAAATTGATTTCCCCATGAGGACAGTGTGATGTATCTCACAACACCTCTCTGCCTTTGGTTCCCTTTTGGGGAAAATTAAATAAAACTATTAAAATGTACATTGGTATCCTTCTTATAAAACAGATTTAAAAGGAACTTATGCTTGTTTCCTGAAGTCACTTTTTAAAGACTTATTTCTCCTTAGGACATGTTCTGTGTGTGCCACCAGAGGATTTTGGGTTTCATGGGAGTCACCTGGACAGAAAGGGAGTCCTGTGCTGTATCTGCTGCTTAAAACAACAGGCTGAGCCATTACAGTTTCCTTTTAAGAAAGGCACTCACTGTTCCTTTGTGGAATCATTTGCTTTGATGTTTTATCAAAACCTCCATAACCTGGAGTCCTTCTGTATCTCACTGGTCTCATGTTGTGCCTGAGAATGGGCAGAGCCAGGGGTGAACCCCCATCCCCTGCAGACTCTTCTGAGCTGTTCTCAATTTTTTGTGTGCCTAATTCTATGAGAAGCAAAGTTTGAAACCTGATTTTTATGTGTCTAACAAGGTACAAGCTCTTCCCATGCCATTGACTCTCAGTGTCTTTCTTCCTTGGGGATTCTCTGGTCTATAAGAATATCTAATGAACAGGGTGTCCTGACCCTCCTGTTGTACAGTCCAGTAGGAGTTTTGTTCTCAGGCCTTTGCTCTCAGCTTTCACTGAAAGAGCCAACAAGTTAAACTGAGCAGTGCAGTTTTGAAAACCCACCAAGAAGCTGATGGCTGCAGTGGTCTGTGTTCACATGGCTGTTCCAGGAGTGTCCTCAGAGGAGTTGGTCCCAGCTCTGGGAAGAGGCAGGACCAGCTTTTTTTGCCATGTGTGTCAGCAGCAGAGGCTCAAACCCAGCCATCCATGCTTGGAGAAAAGTGGATGCCAAACAGCTGGAAGCATCGAGGTGTGGTCAGGGTGTCTGGAGTAAACAGTGCATTGAAGGCTGGTTAGCCTGGGCTCACAGAGGTGCTGGTGGGGTTTGTGTGTGCTCTGCTGGGAGCTGGAGCTGGCATCCTGGGCCTCAGGGGGGATTTAGCCAGGTTGGAGGATGGATTTAAACAAGACCATGAAAAATGAGGCTGACATTGGTACAGACACTGAACTGAAACATCTAAGGGTGACTGTCACTCTAAGTTCCAAAAGATGGATGGGTCAGTGCCATGTTCCTGCTGGCGCTCATCCATGTTTTGGGTGAAAATGGCTTTAATTTGCAGTTATCAATACAATTTCAAGGAGTGTGAGAAGGGAAGGATGGGGGGATAAGTGGCACTGTCTCTACATGTAAAGATTCACTTACCTGAGCTTCCCACAACACAGATGGACAGAAAAAAGGCACTGTGTCCCTTACGCATTGCTTGAGAAGTGAGAAGGTTGTTCCTCTTGGCTGAACTGGTGCTCCTCACTCTCCCTCCTTCATCCTCAGCTCGGATGCAGGCTGAGCTGGCTGGGCACGGTGCTGCTGCGTGGCAGCTGAAGCTGAGGAGCAGCCCGAGGGGCAGGGCTGGCACAGGGATGGTGTGGCTGTACAGCTCTAACTATTGCCAGCACCTTCACCGTGTGCAGGGTGGTCCTGGCAAGAATTGCTCTGACTGAAACAATCCCTAGGAAGAATCTGGATAGGATCTGAGAGAGTGCATGAGGTTTGAGGGACCTCAGCAACGTCCTGCTGGTGCTCATGACTTCGTTGCTTTTCTGCTTAACCACTGTCATCTTTCCTAATAAAATTCTGAAGGCTCCATGATGTGTCTTTATACAAGGATTGTGTTTGCTGCAGGAATTGTGCCAAAAAAATCTCTGACCCATAACACAGCGATTGCTCAGGATGGAAAGTGCTGGACTGTGAAGCAGTGTCTGAGGTCTGGTTTTGAGGTGCAGCACCACTTGTGTTGTCTGCTGTTGTGAAAAAGCGAAAACTAACAGAGGTGACTGACACCATGCTAGAAAAGTAAGGAAAAGCAAAGCGTGGGCTGTGAACGACTGCACAGCCGGGGGCAATGCCACTACTGCGTTGGTGCCTGGCACACATATCCCACTCAGGACTCGTCTGTGGGGATGAACTGGCCATGTTTGCTCACTGACCCTTCTCCAGGGAGTAGAACGAAGCTCCGACCCCATGACTGTGTTTAATCAGCGAACCGCCCAGCTCGGACCCTGGAATGAGACTATGCATATTCATCAGAATTTTTCTTTTTTGGGAGTGGGGTTTTTTGAATCAACAAACTCTTGCCGTGTAAAATCCGGCCCGGCTCCCTGTCTTTACCCGGGCAGCGCCCGTACCGGCTCGGTCCCCGCCCCCTCGAGCCGTGCATGCTGGGGGCTGTAGTCCGGGGGTAGGCAGCTGCCAGGCCACCGCCCCGGGCGCGGTGCAGGCCGGGAGTTGTGGTCTGATGGCGCGGCCGCAGGCGCGCTGGAAGGCGGGCGCGCCGGGCACGCCGGGAGCTGTAGTCTAGGGGGCACGCGTGGGCCATGGCGGCGGCCGCGGCCCCCGCGGGCGGCGCGGGGCGCTCGAAGGTGGCCCCGAGCGTGGACTTCGACCACAGCTGTTCGGACAGCGTCGAGTACCTCACCCTCAACTTCGGGCCCTTCGAGACCGTGCACCGCTGGCGCCGCCTCCCACCCTGCGACGAGTTCGTGGGGGCCCGGTGAGCTGGGGAGCGGACGGGATGGTGGGAGGGGGGCTCCCGGCGCCGCTGACCTGTCCGTGCCGCCCGCAGGCGCAGCAAACACACCGTGGTGGCTTACCGGGATGCGATCTACGTGTTCGGCGGAGACAACGGGTAAGGGGAGCCGGAAACGCGGGGAGCAGGGCCGGGGTGTGATGGAAGCGGGGTGTGAGGGGAATGGGGTGTGAGGGGGACGGGGTGTGAAGGGAGACGGGTGTGACGGCAGGTGGGTGTGAGAGGAACGAGGTGTGAGGGGAGCAGGGCTGAGGGTCCGCGGCCGCCCCTGTCCGACCCCCGGCCCGGCTCAGCCGCCTCTCCCGTCCCTCCCCGCAGGAAGACGATGCTGAACGATCTGCTGCGCTTCGACGTGAAGGACTGCTCGTGGTGCAGGTGGGCAGCGCAGCCCCTCGCTGTCCCTGGACGCTGGCAGGGCCGTGACACGCCGTGGCTTCCCTCAGCACCTCGGGCTGGGTGTAAAAGTTTGTGGCACTACTCGAGTACCCTAGAAGAAGTGGCACTTCCAGCGCTGTCACAGCTGCTCCCTGCCAGCCTGCTGTGTGCTGGGCCATCGGGGTTATCCATCCTGCCCGAGGGGAGGCCGGGCAGCGCAGCAAAGGACAGGACCAGGGTTACCTCGGTTCCTGCAGCCTGTGGGAGGGCAGAGGGACTGGGTCTGCACCCCTCAGGCCAGGGAGGGTGCCAGGAGGGGCTCACACCTTTCTTGGCTCCTTTGCTCTGCACTGGGCAGCCTGTCTTACCTCACCTGTGTCTCACTTTCCAGCTCTGCCAAATAGATTTCAGCAGCAGCATGTTTGTAACAGTTTATACTACATTGCTGTTCCGTAAAATCTTAGTGCAATCAACAATCCAAAACCAGCGAAACACTCGGGAACAAAAGAATAACTCCTAACAGTTGTTTCTTTTCTGAGTCTGCACAGTAGCTCTGAGTGCCCAGAGCACAACCAGGGTGTTTGACTGCTGCTGTTGTAACCTGTGCAGGGCTTTCACGACGGGGACGCCACCGGCACCACGGTACCACCACTCCGCCGTGGTCTACGGGAGCAGCATGTTCGTGTTTGGTAAGGCAGCTGCAGGTTGTGCTGGAAGTGGTAGATGTGCTGCTGTACTGGTTTGAAAAAAGAATGAGAGATCTTTAGGAAACGTTAAAGTTCTCATTCAGTAGCAAATATAGTATTTTTCATGGCTGAACTGCGATTTCAACTTTAGTTTGGTTATAGTTTATATTTCGCTGTTTTGTTTAAAGTAAAGACAACTTCAAGTTCATTACCATAGTGATTCTTTAGGAGGAGTGGAGGAGAAGTCTCCTTCTGTAGCAGTCCATTAGCCAAACACTTCATGCAATCTAAAGTTTCTCCTAATGCAATGCCTGGGAGTGTGAGTGCTCCATTGCCTGGGTGTCTAATGGAATTCTTGTTGTCCAGGTGGTTATACTGGAGATATCTATTCCAATTCTAACCTGAAGAATAAAAACGACCTCTTTGAGTATAAGTTTGCAACTGGGCAGTGGACAGAGTGGAAGACTGAGGGAAGGTAAGAACTGGTGTCATTGCCTCACGCTTGGCATCATTTCACATGGCACAGTCATTCCTACTTACAGTGCTGATGTTGGGGCTGCAGCATGATTGCTGCTCTGCTTTCTCAACTAAAGTTTTTTGGTTCCACAGGAGTTTTTTTTTGGAAGGCCTCAATTCCAGAGGGTACTATAATGAAGGTTTGTTCAAAATCTACTCTTCATGTTTCAGGTCCATGACAGACCTGAAGGACAGGAGCAAAGGGAGTTGGGTTTTTTTCTGAATTGTTTCAGTTTTAAGGATGGCTTGGGAATTGTTGATCCCTCATGAACATGGGCTCCTAAGATTCAGTGTTTCAAGGAAAATCAAAATCACTAACACATTGCTTCCTAAAGCTGACTCTGTGCACATTTCAGAATGCTGTTTCTGACAGTGATTGTGATCCAGCTACAGAGTGTTTTTTACAAGGGTCTGGACGGGATAAAGGGGAATGGCTTCATACTGGCAGAGCAGGGATTGATGGGATATTGAGAAGGAATTCTTCCCTGTGAGGGTGCTGAGACCCTGGCACTGGGTGTCCAGAGCAGCTGTGGCTGCCCCGTCTCTGGAAGTGTCCAAGGCCAGGTTGGATGGGGCTTGGTGCAACCTGGGATAGTGGAAGGTGTCCCTGTCCATGACAGGGGGTGGGACTGGATGGGCTTTAAGGTCCCTTTCTGCCCCAAACATTTCTGTGTTTACCACTCCCCAGTGAAGGTCATGTGTTGTCTTTACCTGCAGTCCTATACACAGCTGAAGTTTCTGAAATGCTGGTTTCAGTGGCTGGAGAGAAGGGAACATTTGTTATTGTGATTTGTAGAGAGGGATGAGGAATGTCCCATCCATTCTTGTGTTACTATTGCTCACCTCTGATGAGCACGTTATATTTCAGAACAGAGACCATATTAGTAATTTCTCTTTCTGGATAATTCTGGTGACTTGGGACATTTTGGAGAGTAATTCTTAGTCAGTTTGCAAGCTCACGTTTTGCTTGTTATTCCCCAGAGTTACAGTGTTCATGTGGCACAGTGACCTCAGACAAGCCAACCGATGCCTTGTGGCATCACAGGTTTGTTCAGCCTGGCTGATCTAGTTAAAACAACAAAGATTGTGGAAGGGATATCATAGGTTTGATTTTTCATTGTGGGCACTACATCTTGGGAGCAACCCTGAATGATCCCAAGTGAGTATCCTGAGCTCTGTCCTGGTCTCATTTATGTGTTTCACCTGCTTAGTCTGTGGGAATACATGTGGGATGTTCATAGCAAGAATTGGTTGTCACCTTGCTCTACCAGTGGTGCTATGAATTTTCCCATTATTTAACTACATTACACAAAATACTTTAAGAGTGTTTAAGTCCTGACAAGGAATTAGTTGGGATTTCTCTCCATTGAAGGCAGCAGAGTACAAAACTAATACCTGCCTTCAGAGGCTCACTCAGTGTTTGGAGGGTGCATGGCAGAAGCAATTTTGTGTAGGGGACTTTCTTCTTCTTACATGTGCATTTTAGCTCTTAGATCCTTCTGCAGCCCCTCTGCAGCTGCAGAGGAAAGATCATTGTCTGCATTTTCTTCCTGACAGGTTGCCAGTGGCCAGGTCAGCTCACGGCGCGACAGTGTACAGTGACAAGCTGTGGATCTTTGCTGGATACGATGGCAATGCACGGTATGGGGTGGTATCACCCTCTCCTTGACTGCTTTTGTGAAATCCCAGCCCCTCAGTTTCCGCCTGTGTAAAGACATTTCCATATTCCAAGAGATTTAAACACTCAGCTGGAGCTTTGGAAACCCAGTCTGTTGTTGAACATTGCAGTTTTGTAATTCGCTGGTTCCTGTTCAAATAAGTATGTGCTTAAAGCCTAAAGATCTGGTTACTCAAGAGTGGCTGTGGATGTGTAATTTGACAGTCTGCTTGGTTGTAAGGCTGCAAAATGATCTTTGGAATTTGGCAAATGAACATTTCTTGAAAGATCCCCGGCACAGGCCAGCTGATGTTGCTGAGGACTTAGAGAGCAAAGTCTGGATTTGCTGTGAAATCATCTGACAGAACTAAGAGCAACATGTCATTTTTTTTCTCAGAAGTCTCTGGAAATATGGAATATTTAGGTTGAAGGGAGGTGGGATTTTGTATGGGGAAAGACTGGAAAGGAGTGATGCTGAGATGTTAGAGAGGGCCTGGTGCTTTGTCTCACAGTAGCTCCTTGCATTTGCTGTTGGTCTGTCAGGGAACAGTCAATTCTGGACATGTCATTTTTTTCTGTTGTGATGAACTTGAGGAGCAATTTATGTTGATGCAAAGTATTTGCATTGTAAGAGCACACGGAGATCGTCACAAATTAGGTGCTGGGTTGCCTTCTGAAGAGAATCTTCAGAAAAGTGTCCAGCTCCACAAAGTCTCCAGGAGAACTGCTGATAATCAGGAAAACAGATGGGATGTCTTTGTTATTTCTGGAGGAGGAATTGGTATAAGATGCATGACTCTGTGGGATTGTTCACTGCCAGCTTAGGGAGTCCCCCAGGGCCTTGGGTAGCTCTAAGGAAGGAGTGGGTGAGAGGAGCTGTCTAATTTATGTTAAATGTGTCTGATCATGTTAAGAAAATGTCTTTTTATGGAACCTGAGCCTCCAGGCAGATTTGAACAAAGGAAACATCTGTAGTTCTGTGCGTAACTTGTTCTGGGAACAGCACAGTCAGAGATATGTCAGATTACCTGCTTCATCCTCCCTTCTTTATTTAAGGAAGGATTCGGCCATGTAAATAATTGTTGTGGTCAGTCTCAGCAGTTAACAGGGATGAGCTGGAGCAGGGTAATAAGGGGTGTTTTGTAAAAATCCTGAAGATTAAATAGCTCAAATCCTTAAGCTGCAGACTGAGTTGTTGTATGTAGCTGTTAACTGCAGTGTACTTGTAACTAGAAAGATGCTGAAGCAAGCTGAGGAGGGGCTCTAAAATTTAGATATAAGACAAATGGTTTCTAATAATTGTTTTTCTGTCAGTGGAAGTGGGAGATTCTTCCTGTGCAGAAGGAATGTTGATGAAGAAGGATTTCTGTCTTTTCAACACTATTACAAAAAGTGAATGGGTTAAAATAAATTTTTTGTGTTTTGGCACAGATTGAATGACATGTGGACAATAGGCCTGCAGGACAGAGAGCTGACCTGCTGGGAAGAGGTAAGAAGCTTTAATTTCAACTAACACATAAAATTATCTTTTTTTTTGTTTTAATGTACAGTTATTTTAAATTCCCCATGCTAGAATGCACTGCTCTTTCTTCAGAATGTGTTTTTGACCCTCAGTGAAAATAAACAGTTCAGATTTGATTTGGTTTGGGTATCTGGAAAACCAAGTGTGTATGAAAGGGTGATTTTTTTGGTTTTTGCTTGTGAATCTGTGAACTGGACTTGGACTTCCCATGGGGGATTTGCTGTGCCCCCTGCGGAAGGGCCTGCATTCCCACTCAGACCTCTGCATTCCCACTCACACCACTGACACAGACTGGGAGCTTTGCTGGCCAGCTGACCAAAGTCCTGATCCTTACAGTACTGGGAGCTTTAAAAACTCGACCTCCCAACCTTTTTATCCAGGGAACATCTGACACGTAAGCACAGCAGGGGTTGATTACCTGTCTCCAGCTTTAAAGGACCCATGCCATGTGCTCACCCTGGCTGCTCCTGTGTCCTGTGGCCCTGCAGCGTCCTCAACACGTAGAGGTGTGCACTGTAACAGTACATTTCTGATTTTGAACTTAATTACTTTTCAGATTGAACAAAGTGGTGAAATTCCTCCTTCCTGCTGTAATTTTCCCGTGGCGGTTTGCAAAGACAAGATGTTTGTTTTCTCTGGTCAGAGTGGAGCAAAGATTACCAATAATCTCTTCCAGTTTGAATTCAAGGAAAAGATGTAAGTGTAGTCAGTTAAGTCGTGCAAAATCCACATAATCCTTGACTGCCTGAGTTGCGAAATGTAATACTTAATGGTGTTGAAGGAGAGTGCTGTGTCTCCTTGTGACGAAGGACAGAGTTAGAAAATTGAAAAGAATTGTAAAAAACCACCCTGTTTCCTGTGCCAGCTGGACACGGATCCCCACGGAGCACCTGCTGCGGGGCTCGCCGCCCCCGCCCCAGCGGCGATACGGGCACACGATGGTGGCCTTCGACCGGCACCTCTACGTGTTCGGGGGCGCTGCGGACAACACGCTGCCCAACGAGCTCCACTGCTACGACGTGGACTCTCAGACCTGGGAGGTCATCCAGCCCAGCCCAGACAGTGAGGTAAAACCTTCAGCTTGTGGCTTTTTTCCTTTACGCTCCATCTTCTTTGACTCATTTTTGCCCTGGATGCTTTTTGACAAGAGCGTTGGCTTTTAGCTAAATAGTAACAGCTCCTTCCCGCTGATGGTTAATCAGCTCAAATATTGTGGGTAGCAGTCCTTAAAAATTAGTCAGTGTTGACACATCTAAAACTTCGCTTAACACGTCTTAAGGAAATACCATGAAACGCTTTGATTTGTGTTATGAGTCAATCATTTGTTCAGTGGAAAGCTGAACAATGAATTCAGTGTGTACCAGTGGTTTGTAGGTTGGCTGTGGGATCCACTTGAAGCAGAATTCAAAACTAGACAAGGTTTGATTTGTCACTGTAATGCTCATGTGCATAAAATCTTATAAATTCTGATTATACCTAGATGTGTGGCTGCCAAAAAGTAATATGGTGGCTGAGAAAGGGCTGTTTTAACACAATACTTGCATTAATAAGAGATATAAATTTTAAAATGTCTGGTTTTACATGGACTTCAAAAGGCTGTAGACCACCAAGTGCCAAGGGAGCACTCCAAATGAGACAATATTTAAAAAAAAAAAAAAAAAAAAAAGAACATATTAATATTTCTTTTCCTACTCTCTACTCATGCAAGGCAGTGATTGTGTGATTAACTGTTTTTTCTCACAGCACACTCACAAATCCTGTCTAGGATCAGCTTCTATTCCAGATGGAAGTGCCAAGGGGTCACCTGGTTTCAGTGCATATTTCAGGTCCTGTAAGTGAGGGTCATTTCATCCCAGAATGCACAAACCGTTGTTCCCTGAAGCCCATACCAGTGTGTGTAGTTCCTGGCTTTGGAACAGCAGCATCCATTGTGTTTATTAATGTGAATAGATTTTACCTTAAGCCATGTTAAGGTACTGCAGCTGATGTCACAGTGGGTTTAGGGTGTGAGTTGCTCTGCAGATGGAGATGCTCCATGTGTGTGCTGTGCACACAACTGCACAGCCTGAGGTTACACTTCAGACAGCTGAGTGTCGCAAGAAGTAGGATCAGGTGCGGAGTTACTGATTTAGCCAGCACAGGTGTGACAGGGCTCACCCCCCAAGAGCTGTGTGGGGTGTTTGGTGTGTCTGTGTGTTTGCAGACACGTCACAGCATTGGAGGAGCTGGAGAATCCCGCACACACACTGCTCAAAATTAACCATGCTCATGGGCCTTGTTGGGAGCTGTTATTTGACCAAAGTGTTTCACTGCAGCCTATTTAATGCTTTACAAAGCTGATTTATTGTCACGTGAAATTAATAAAGCTGCTTCATCAACTTTCTAAAGCCACAGTTGCCTTCAGGACTGTAGATCCTGTTCTGTTCCTGCCAGTGTTACTGTTAGACGTGTGAGGCTTCAACAGGTGTTGGTTCTTTGGGACACGGTTGCTTATCATTTTCAGGAGCAGAACTGCTCCTGGCAGTGTTGTAAATCAGCATTATTCCCTGAGTTATCCCTGGCTAAATTTCATTTCAGATTTCAAAGCTCTTTTCTTCGCCTGTTTGTAATCCCAGGCAGAGGTCTGTTAGTTGCTGGTGTTGTATTTTGCAGTTTCTTTATCTGTTACAGCATCTAGAGACTGATTTGGTAGAAATGGGAGGTGAAACTGGTGCCGTTGAAACACACAATAGTAAATTTTACTAAAAGACTGGTTAACTGCAAAACCTGAAGGACTTTGGCATTTCAAGTTAAGTTTTAAATTATTTTGTGTCTTTTGGAGTCATAACTAGGTAATTTTTCAGAATCATTTTCCTTAAGTTTCCATGAGCTTTTGGCAAAGACTTCTAAAGGTAGCAGTGAATCTCTAATACTATCCTATTCCTTGGACACTCTGAACTTGGATTTTCCTTTTTTATCATCTCTGTGAACAAAATTATTCTTGTTAATTTGAAACAAAATAGAAGTCGATTAGTGCAGTGCTCTCTCAGCACTTGAGGGTTTGTGCCATGTGGGAAGTGATAGTGACCTCTGTTATTGTGCAGCAGAATGACCTACCTTGACTTTTAGAGTTGGGTTTTTTCCTTTCCAATGGATGTATTGTAGAGTTTACCTTTTTCTTGCTCTGTATTGTATGGTATGATCTTAGAAATGCTGCATTACAACTTTAACTGCGCTATAGCAGCGTTACTTTCTTACTTATGGTCATGTGATGAATATCCTTAATTCTTTCTTCTTTTGGATGTTTACCATGGAATGGGTGAAGCCTCTGGCATCCAAAATAAGGTTTGGTGCTGATTAAGCTATTAATTCAGTGGTAATTTTTACAGTGCTTTGCAAAAGAGATTAAAGAAGAGATTGCCTACACTGAAGGAGAGTCATTCCTGCCATTCCAGTCTTGTTCTCTGAACTTAGGCCACCCTGAGGAGCTTTTCAGGGTGGTCAGGGAGTGATTTGGACTTTCAGACCTATTTGTGCCAGTAGCAAGAATAGGCTGTCAGGTGGAAATTGTGTGTCCTCTGCTACTCTGTTATGGGCAACACAGAGGGTGACAAGTCACACAAGGCTGAAGAATCCTGGGGTTGTTACCTGGAAAAGGTGGCACAATTTCGGCATTAATCACATCAAAGCGGAGTGAGTTCTCAGGAATGTTCTAGAGGCACTTCTTGGGCACAGACAGCAGTGGTGTGTCAGGTGCTGCAGGTGCACTGTGACAGTCTGGCATTTTCTGCATTTTGAGTAAACAGGTAGAACAAACCTGGGAGTAGATCTGGCAATGGACCTGTTGCAGTTCTCTGCCCAGGGCACTCAGAATTCTTGGTAGTGCCTTGCTGTGGGGTGGAGGATGGGAAATGGCTTAATGAGTAGAAGAGGGCAAACTGAGATGGAACAGGGCAGTGCTTCAAAAATAAACCGGGAGTTGCCATTTTATGTTTTACGATGTCTCCAGAATGAATAACAAGACATCCTTGCTGAGCTACACAATTGCAGTCTGTAGCTCCTCAAACCTATATATAATACATGTGCGTATATATTGTACAGAGCACTCAGAGCTATTCCCCATCTTCGCTGTGAGATGATCTTCACAGCTGGGGGTTCTCCTTTTCTAAGGCAGCCACAGGAATATTTTGTCTGAGTCCTTGCCTGCCTGCATAGCACTGCCAAAGCTTCCTGGTGTGCTGGATTTTCTTTATACACGGCTACTGAAGGATTTCAAAAGCAAGAAATAGATTTTTTGTTTGCCTCAAGTTTTTCTGTTGAGCTCAGAATATCCTTTACTTTCTGAAGAAGGTTGGAGCAGCATAAGAAATCAGCAGGCAGTAAGAAGAAAAATGCTCCATATTGCACAGCTGATAGACACGTGTGCACGTGGCAGTCATGGCTTGTGCTACAGAGAGATGTGTTCTGCAGGGAATTACAGGAGCTCTGGGTCTGGCAGGGAGCACAGCCAGTTGTGGACACAGACCTACAGAATCCAAGGTGATGTTTGGAGCAGCCACTGCCTCATAGAGGCAGGGTGTTATGTCAGGAAGAAGAAAATTCTCCTTCCTCACAGTTCCCATCATTTTCCTGTGGCTGCAGGGACTGGCAAGTCATCCATCTCTCCTGAAGTTGCGAAGGAAATCTCTAAAACTTGTTCTGGAAAGTATTTCAGTCTCACAATTAGGGCTTTCAAAGCCAAGAGCAATAAAAATCTCCAATTTTCAAAGCTCTTTTTTTTTTTAGTAAGCCAAAAGGGAGGTTAATGTGCTGGTAACCTTCTTGGGCTTACTTGGAGGCTCAGTTTTGCAGGTTTTCAGACAGATTAGAGTGACATAGTTTGGAGGCAGCTGAGGAAGATTAAAAGGACTTAGTCACCCTCTTGGGGATGAGTCTGCCCCAGTCTCCTTGTGCAGAAATCAGTTACACCCCTCGAGGTATCTTCAGGCAAGAGAAGCATGTTACTGTGTGCACAATGGCCTCAGTTCCTGCAGTGAGCCCCCTAACAAGATCTGCCGCACACGTGGGCAGGGTAGTTATCGTGTTCTGCTGAGAGAGATAAAACTGAGCATTTCACAATCCAGAGGGAATACTGATACTTTCGATGTTTATAAATAATTTTAGTGTTCAGGCTTGCATCCTTTTTAAAAAACCTTTCTTAAAAATGTAGGAGCTTCATACCAGCACCCTTTGCAGGTCTGTGCTCAGTGAGCTGGAGAGAGGCATCTTGAAAATGTTTGTATTTATAAGAATATGCTCATTAGAGTACCTGTAGCGAATGCTATGTCCACATCTGTTTGTCAATTCTGTGTTCATTTCCTTTCTGAGGGCTGTTCATTATTACATCCTTTTACAGTATTCTCCCAGAGAAAGCAAAATGCAAATGGTGTGGATGATAGGCAGAAGGAATATTTCTGTAACTCACTCACTGGCAAGGAATTGTAACAACACAGATTTAATGTGACCCACATTAAGGCTGTAGAAAATTGAGTAACAGAAGGACTTGAAATGTGCTTTTTGAATGAGGAGGAGTTACTCTGGATAAACTTACGGCATCAACCTTGAAAGACAGTAGAAAATCACAGCTTTCATCCAATATTTTACCAATTACTGATTATAATAACAGTCCACTCAGGGATTTTGATTTCTTCTTAAGGTGGGTGCAAACACTCTGTGTTTCAGTTTGGCTGTAGGATACATTTATGAACAGAGTGTGTGGTCTGGGCTTCATGGTTTCCTTTACAGCATCCCTGGAAGCAATGACCTAAATTCCCAGTTCTTGTGGAGAGCTGAGAGAGCTCCTGGTGGTCTGAAATGGCTGAAAGTGCTGTGATATTCTTGGTTCTAGAAGCTGACACAGTGTAGTGTCATTAAGTAACATAAATACACGGTCCTTGTGTTTATTAGATACATCTTCCAGTATAACATCTCCTCATGTTGTATTCACAAACCAGGGAGGTTGTTCAGAGAAGAATGATTGAAGATGGGAAGCCCAGTGGCCAACTATGAAGTGAAGTCTCTTTTAGGTGCAGGAAATTAAATCTTCCCTGGTTTGCTTGGGGAGCAGAGGTTTTTTATCAGTGAAAGACAAAACAAGATCCTGCCACTTCAAGTTGAAACTAGAAATATCCAGACTGAAAAGGAGAGGAAAACAAATGTTTATAAATTGTAAAGAATGAAAGTATTTATTTATTGGAACATTTTATCAGGTTTTTTTGTAAAGTCTTCATTACACTTAAACCAAGATTTGATATTTTCTAAAACAAAAGTTTTCCTCCAAGAAAGTCTAAATTTCAGTACCTCTTTACAGAAGTTTGGTAGGTTGGTTTATTCAGGAAGTCAGATTAAGATCCCCAAAGTACTATTATGGTTATTGGATTTTTGAATGCACGCCACATGCCGAAGAGAAGCAAATGGTTGGTCACTGGATTTCTGACAGCTGTTGTCAGATTTCAATATATGATCTTTTGTGATGCGTTCATTGGATTTGGCTGGAGTTTGGCTTGTTCTTCAAACTGCCTCATCCTCTCTGATGAATTATACATTAACATTGCTCTTTAATTTTGCAACTGATACATACTAAAACAATTTTAAAGGAAAGAACATTTACTCTTATTACAGTTGTAAATAAATTACAGACAGCCTCATACCCTGACCTTTGTGGTTATGCCACCACGTGTTTGGATATCATTGTTAATGGGTTTACCTTCCTGTTTTCATTCTGTGTTCTCCAGTGAATGCCAAATGGAAAAATCTCATCCTCAGTGTAGAGCACAATTGCAAAGGGTGTCTGTGTTGCATCCCCTTTCACTTATCATAACCAGAACTGATACTGCAACAAACTTGTTATTATGGCTTTGCTTCTGTATGTGGTGATTTAACCCAGAACTCCCCACGTGCTGGGCTGATCCCCAGGGTGGGCAGCAGGACAGGGGGAGATTCTGCCCCTGTGCCCTGCTCAGCTGAGACCCCACCTGCAGAGCTGCTCCAGCCCTGGGGCTCCAGCACAGGAAGGACGTGGAGCTGCTGGAGCCAGGCCAGAGGAGGCCTGGAGCCCCTCTGCTCTGGAGCCAGGCTGGGAGAGCTGGGGGTGTTCACCTGGAGAAGGGAAGGCTCTGGGGAGACCTTAGAGACCCCTCCAGTGCCTAAAGGGGCTCCAGGAGAGCTGGAGAAGGACTTTGGACAAAGGCCTGCAGGGACAGGACAAGGAGGGAATGGCTTCCCACTGCCAGAGGGCAGGGTTAGATGGGATATTGGGAAGGAATTCTTCCCTGTGAGGGTGGGGGGGTCCTGGCACAGGGTGCCCATAGAAGCTGTGGCTACCCCTGGATCCCTGGAAGTGTCCAAGGCCAGGTTGGATGGGACTTGGAGCAACCTGGAATAGTGGATGGTGCCCAAGGCCACGCAGGGACTGGAACAAGATGAGCTTTAAGGTCACTTCCCACCCCAACCATCCTGTGATTCTGTGATTTATCCTAAGTTGTAGGTTTCTATATCATGGTCTTCAACTTTCTATCTTCTGCTTCAATTCATGACAATCTCTTTCTGTATTAAGGGTTCCATGTGAGGAAGTGGTGCTTACAGAGGTGATCCTCTGCTTTTCATCATTGTTAAGCTGCAATAGATCCATTCATGTTGACAATATAGTTATGGCAATCTCAATAAATAAACTGCAGACAAAATATTTTTGGCTTTCTGACATTAGTGTGGTGTTGAACGTTTCATGAGATGTTTTGAGAAGTCTACCAGTAGAAATCTCTGAGAACAGGCTGGATTTTTTTTCTCTCAGGAACAAAATAGTATTGTTGACCCTGTCTGGAGCAAAGGAATAGAAATAGCCTTTGAAGAGGTTCATTCTGTGTGTCTGTGATAGAGCTTTTATTCCCTGTTTTCTTGTCTGTACCATCAGAGTGGAAAAGTAAAAGCTGAATTTCTATCTTAGATGTAAATTAAATTTCCATTGTAACAAGAGCACAGCACAGCTCCCAGCCCTGCAATATGTTAAAGAACAGGAGGGAGTCTTAGAATCGCAAAAGCAGGTGGGTTGGAAGGACTTCCAAGGTTTTGAATCCAACCACATGCTCAGAGCACGTCTGGTTGATGCAGGCTGCTCAGGGCATTGTCCATGCCATTCCAGTGTTATCTCCAGGGTTAGAGATCCAGCAGCTTCTCTTGGTTTCCATACAGTGTTTGTCCACTATGATGATCAAAGACATTTTCCTCTCACACTGAGAAAGAACTTCCTGTGCTGACTTGACTCTGTTGGCTCCTGTCTTCCCACCGTGCACCTCTTTGAAGAGCAGCTCTGACTTCCCTGCAGGAAGGTGCCTCCTTTGCCTTCTTTTCTCTTGTGCATCCCGTGCTCCAACCCTTGATCACAACCTTGATGTTGGTGTCTCTCCACTGGACTTACGTAGGTCAATGCCTTTCTGTACTAGGGATCTCAGAGCCGGGCAGAGTGCTTCAGCTGGGGTCTCGAAGATAGTCAGTAGAGGAGGACAAGTCCCTTCCTGAGCCCACTGGCACAGCTGAGGGGCTGCTGGCCATGCTGCCAGAGGATGCTGCTGAACCCTCTGCAGCTCCCTGTCTACCACATCTGTGTTCTACAGAGCTGTGTTCTGGACAGCCAGTCCCCAGCCTGATTCATTGCAAGGAGTGACTGTCACAGCGCCGGGGCTTGGCAGAACTTCCTGAGGTGCCCACGGCCCATTTTCCAGCCTGGCTAAGTCCTTTGGAATATCAGCCTCCAGCATTTAAACTGCTCCAGACAATTTGCTATCAAGCATAGACTTGCTGAGACTGCAGTGCCCTCCTGTAACCCCTGAAGCGTTATGAAGGGGATGATCAGGTTAGTCAGGAAAAATTGGCCCTTGGTAAATCCTTGCTGATACCAGTCACCTCCTTCATGTGGTAGAAGTAGCTTCCAGGTTTTCTCCATAACTTTCTTGGGATTGCAGTGCAGTTGCCTGGCTCATGGCTAGCTGTGTTCCCAAAGTTCATACCAGGCCAGATTTTCAAAATTAATAGGTACTTTTTGGGTTATAAACAGCACTTTGGTTACTCTTGGGTACCTGCAGTGATAAACTCGATGACTCCATTGCCATAATCTGAAAACAATGGCAGCCTAAGGAGAGGCCCAATAAAGGAACAACAGCCTGTGGAAAGGCTCAGTAAAATCCTTGAGCATTTGCCTGCTTTTCTTAATTTGTAGAGCTGCATGTCTTGACATTCACTCTAACGTGTCTGTTCCAATTTTGTCTAAAAGCAGAGATTGTCTGCAGCCAGTATGGGAAAACATTTTAAATCCTTAAACCTCCTTGAACCTAAAGACTATCCAAAGCTCTGTCTGTCCATCTGTTTGAGTTTGATGCTGTTGCTTGGTGTAACTGTGGAAACATCTTAGGTATCAACAGCTCCCAATCTCCCAGGAGTGACAACAGGACCTGTTGTAACTTACCGTTTTCTTCCAGTTTCAGAGAAAAATAGATCCTTTTTTTACCTTTTAGTTTATGTTGGTTCACCAGGTTGGTCTGTTGATGGCTTTAGGTCTTTTTATTTCATTTTGGCTTTGAGCTTTTAATGATTCTGAAGGATAGAGAAGCTCATTGATGTTCTTGGGTTGTGAAAGAAATCTGAGCACATCATTACTGATTTTTAGAGTTCAGTGCAACAATTACCTTTCGTAATACCTGCTCATTCATAGCTGAGTGTGAGGAAAATTAACGTTTACACAGTTATAAATCTATTCTGTAAATATAAGAAGGCTTCTAGGGAGCTGAGAGTAAGAAAGGAGAACCGTGAAACAACTGCAGAGGATTTGATTTTAACAATGTCATAGTATTGACCAAAATGTTGAAATTTCTATCACCAAAAGTGCTGAAACATATTAAAATGCTTTGAGAAAGGAGTCAGAGAGAGAAGATAAGCACTGCAACAGCACAAGTAGTCACAGCCTGTAATAATAGCATAGTTAATGCATTCCTCATGGCCAAGAGAGTGAATCTCAATACAAGGAGGCTGAATTTTTGTCCCTGACCCAGTTCTGTTGGCTGTACGTAAGAGCTGGGCAAGGCCACAGCTCTGTGTGAGCTGCCCACCTGCCAGCTGAGAAGGTGTTCTACTTCATCCTCTTCCAGTGTGTCAGTCAGCTTTGACATAAAACACAGGCTGTCACTTTGGGGTGATCCATGCACCCTGTTTTTCCATCGAGCCAAAATGTGGGAAGGCTGTCTCAGACTTGGGAATAGCTGATGGATATTCCCTCTTCACCATCTTAGCTTCTGATCTGCCTTTTGCCTACTTGCAGTGAGCAAACCCCTCAGCTTCTCATCTTTATCCCTGGAAGTGTCCATGGCCAGGCTGGAAGGGGCTTGAAGCAACCTGGGCTAGTGGAAAGTGTCCCTGTCCCTGGCAGAGGGTGCAACAAGATGAGCTTTAAGGTCCCTCCCCTCCTGAACCAGTCTCAGATTTTGTGGTTTGTGAAGAGCTATTGGGAGGAAGAGGGCAGACAAAAAGCAACTAGGGCAAAAGATTTCATTGGTGTGTGTCTCTGCCATTGCACAAACCTTGAGAAAACTACACAGCTAAACTGCTAATGGTTCAATCACAGTGATGGGCTCCAAACAAGACCACAGAGCTTTCTCTGGACTGACCCTGAATGTTCTGGATACACAGGAACAATCTTCTGGAGCTTCAGCTGCAGGGTGCTGCTGCTCCATATCTGGTCTCTCATGCTTCCCATCTATGCTTTTACACACTTTTGTTTTTAAACCTTGTAACCAGGTGTCCTACCCAGCAGTGGCTGAGAGAGTATCTGCCCCGGGGGAAGCTCCCACTGTGCCTTCGAGAGAATGGGGTTTAAAAAAATCGTGGGATGTATTTGGTTTAGATTTCAGCATAGCAACAGTTAAACAAGGACCTACAGCAGACTCAGAGGTAAATAAAGAAACACTTGAAAGTGAAAAAAACTTGAAAATGGAAATTAATCTTATTATAGGAGAGAGAGAGAAATTGTACCTTCATATATGCCTTTTCTTCTCTGCTCCTTTTTTTCCCCCTTTTCAATTTATCTTGAGCTGTTTAACTTAAGCTGTAATCCAAGAACCATTTAAGCACTGACTCTACATGTGCAGGTTCTAAATTGCATAGAGCAGGCTACTCTTGACCCCTGAGTGGAAATGATTCATTTTACTTCTTTCACTATTTAATTTTACTTTACAATGCTTCAACCTAATTTATTAAGGACTTCAAGCAAATGTGTTCATGGTGAGATCAAAATTTAAATCAATGAGTTTATGAAGGGGTTTGCACAGGTATTACTGAGTTTATTTAAAGTATATGTGCTCAGGCCCGGAGCTGATGCCCAGGGCTGTAATCTCACTTATTTGAATGCTTTCTGGGTGCACTAGCACAGGGAGAAGCAATTCTAATGCACTGCTTTGGAAGTCAAATTAGAACCCTAATGAGCAGCGCAGGACAAACTCCATTTGTGTGTGTCTGGACAGGCTACAGTGCGAGTCTGAGCACAAGAAATGAGAGGAAAAAAAGGCTTGTGAAATACTTTTATTTTGAAAATGATGGCTTGAGTCATGCCAGCACTGTGGAAGGGTGTACTGAAAGGGAAGCAAAGGTGACTGATGAGATCTGCTTTTAAAAGCAAAGATTCCAGCTTGTAGAGATACTCAGATGCAAATCTCATTAACCTTAAACAGAGAAACTACTCCAACAGATGAAACAGGGCAATGTAGCTCAGAGAGGGGTGCCAGCCCCCATCATTGGAGGTGTCAGGATTGAATCCAGAATTTCTTCTGTCAGGCACTGTTAATAAAGTAAGGAGATCACACTGTTGGAGAGGTGAGTACAGGATCTAGAGCTGACAAGTACATTCAGATTGGCAGTGCCTCTGTCTGTGATTTTTAGCATTCCTGTATGTACCAGAAATGAGAAAGACAAATCCCTTTGGATTCACACCGGACCATCTGGAGTTGTGCCAGCAGATGAAATTAGAATCATAGAATTACAGAACTGTTGGGGTTGGAAAAGACCTTCAAGATCATCAAGTCCAGTCATCCATTCGGCACTGCCACATTCCCCTCTAATCCGTATCCCCAAGTGCCATGCACCTTTTGGACACTTGCAGGGATGGTGACTCTATCACTGCCCTAAGCAGCCTGTGCCAGTGCTTACAACCCCTTTCAGGAGAAAATGTTCCCTAATACTCAACCTAAACCTTCGCTGCTGTAATTTGAGCCATTTCCTCTTATCCTTTCTGACCATCCTGGCTAGCAGAATAGATGGTATTTTGTAGTTGTTTCTTATAAACTTTGCATGGGGTGAAGTGTATTCAGCAGCTGGATTTGGCAGCTTGGGAGGTCTCTCAGTGAAAAATTCAAGATACGGCAGGTTCTGGGTGTCTGGTATTGGTGGATGAGGAATGTGGGGACTAGAATGTCTCTGCAGCTTTTTGTGCTCCTGAGCTCTACTGACTGTTTTTTCCTCCTGAATATTTTCTTGAGGACCCAACTCCCCTTCCTTGCACTGGAACAAAGTTCCTGTGGCCAGATCCTTGGTCCTGGGAGGGGCGAGCATTGTTCCCCATGTGGGTGGCGCCAAAATGTCACCACTTGCAGCGTTGTCATCTCCACGTGGGGGTTTGTGCTGGTCTGAATTCTGCTGTTCTGACTCAGTAAAACAAACACCCTGAAACTCTCAGCTGCGCAATGTTTTGATGAACTGGACATGGCCTTTTCTGTTCCAAGATGTCATTCTATGTTTTACATTTCTCTCTTTAAAAATGTGGTCTTGTGTATTTAGAAAGTGAAGTTGTTTGATTGCTTAAGTTATTAGTAACTACAGAGCTCTGGTTCCTTGGCCAGTACCAACCATTACAAAAGAAAAATCATCATTGCAGCGTTCCATAGAGATTGTTGGAGCTGAATATGATGTGACTGCCGAGTCCATCTTACTTGGTTAAATATTCAGGTGGTTCATGTTTGCTTTCTGGCACCAGTAGTTTCAAAGCTGTAAGACTTTTTCATTGGAAAAAAAAAAAAAAAAGGTTGTTAAATTCAATAGCAGCTTTTAAAAACTAAATACTAGAGACTTTTGAGAATTACTTTAATTGAAAGCAAAACTAAAATGTTATTTATTTAAAAAACAAAAGAGATATGGAAAATGACCTGAATAAGTCTGAAGCAGGTGGGCTGCATTTGAGCTCTGCTAGAACAGTTCTTTTTGTTTGGTTTTGGTTGCAGTTAGTTGTGAGAAAGATGTTTCAGTACAGCTTACACCAGCCTGCCTAGCTGTGTGGGAATGTGTCTTGGCAAGCAAACTTCTTACTTTGGGATGAGGTTGGAGCTCCAGTTGATGAAGGTGACAGATGTATATTTTAACCCATTATAATATGGTTGATTATTTCAATCAGTACATCTTATTTAGTTAATGAGATTACTGCTAAGAACAAGCAGAGGCTGTAGAAATAGCTGATATTTGACAGTAATCTCATCCTCTTTCAGAGAGGTATGGAACTGGGTCCAATCAGGAATGTACTAACAGATCAGTGTTGTTCCATAACCCATCACAGTATTTATTATAACCATCTCTGAAGTTTCCTTGATAAAATATCCATGAAACATGCTGGATACAGAGGGCATCTTGTTTATCCTGAGGAATCCAGAGGATTTGTTAAACTGGCACAGGTAAATGTGCCTTTTAAGGTGAGCAAGTCTGTGGTTTGTACATCTGAGAAAAATACCCGTGTCCTAGTTACTGACTGGGGGATTGTCTCCTTAAAAGCCGTAGTTTGAGGAAAAGAACTAGTCATGGAAAGTGTGGTGAGTAACAGGCTAAATGAGGCTGTTGTGTGATACTGCGGTGAGAGGGGTGAGTTGGTGGGAATGGGAACTGCCAGTCAGCAGGGTTTCCTGGAAAATCTGCCTCTCCAGATAAACATAATCTTGTTTCATGTTTGACTTTACTTGAGTGGTGTCTATAAATATGTACAAGAAGCAAAGATTACACCAGAGGGCTTTTTGTTTTGTAGGCAAAGATTTAATGAAATTTACTGCCTGGAAGACGAAAAGGCTGATCAAACTAGGGGGGGAAAAAAAGAAGTTTCTCTCACCACTTGAAGCCTTTCTGTGAGCTCTCAGTGAGATATGGTGATGTGTTCACACACCTTTATGTAGCCTCAAAAGCAATGAGTAAAAATGCTGTGGTTTGTCCTCTGCAGCAGGGTCACAGTGGCTTTGGCTTGCAGTGACTCTTCAAAAATCACCCGATGCTGCAGCTCCGAGGTGGGGTGTGTTGCAGGGATGGTGTGATCCCTCAGCCCTATAAATAGCTGCAGTGTGGGGGGCTGTATTTTCTGTGGAGCTGGCAGGATGGAGACTGGAGCTGTGGCTCTGGGGTGCCAGCTCTGCCAACAGCTCCAGCCCTGGGCTCCTGTTCGGCACTGGACATTGCTGGGGCCTTAGGCAGATGGTTCAGCCCTTCAAGCTGTGGGGGAGGCAGGCGCTCACAGGCCTGGGGCTCAGTCCTGCTGAGGTGGATGATCATTCACCTTTCAAGTTCCTGGCAGCATTTGGAGTAAGCTGAGTTTGCACAGTGATCACATTTGCAGAATCTGTGTATTTCTAGAAGTGTGTGTGGGGTTTATGTGGAAAATGACATTGAGTTTAATTTTGTAAATGATACATTTTGTAACTGCCATGATACATAGACCTGTGTAGGTACCACTCTGATTAGAAGGTGTAGTGAATGGGTGTTCTTAAATGTGACAGGACAATATGTTCTAGACATGCTAGGAAACAATCCTGAGGTACAGCAAACGGCAATCTGAGGGGGTGGGTGTGTGTGTGTCCCTGAGCTGCAAGTCAGTGCTCGGTCTTCGTAATGCCAAGGTTCCGAGTTTGATCCCCATACGATCCAGTCACTTAAGAGTTTGACTTGACAATCCCTGTGTTTTCCTTCCAATTCAGATATTCTGTGATTTTCCCTTTTCTCTCTTGATCTGTTAATAGCAGTTGTTGTTTTTTTTTTTTTTGCAGAAGAATAGGTTTTGATTACCTTGCCTTTTTTGTCCTTTTCTTTCTGTTTATTCCCTATTTTCTTTCCCCAGTTACCCAGTGGGAGACTCTTTCATGCGGCAGCAGTTATCTCAGATGCTATGTACATCTTTGGTGGCACAGTGGACAACAACATCAGAAGTGGAGAGATGTACAGGTTCCAGGTAATCTGCTGATAAACATACTTCCACACCAGTTCTACACGAGTCCTGTTTGTGGAGTGTCTGGTTTAGTTCACCATGAGCTCCACAGCTTTTAGTCCATGGCCTTCCTACAGGCAGCCTCTATTTCAGATTCAGCTTTCACAGGTCAACGTGTGTCTTTAAAATCATTTGAGAAATGTTATTTGGGCAGACATTTTGGTAAGATCAAGCCGTCTAATGCCTTCTGAAGTCCTACAGAGATCATGACAACTTTGCCAAATCATTGGAAAGTGTAGCAGATGGGATTTGCTCTCTTATTTCATTAAAATTGGCTGTTCCTCTTCATGTGCTGTGCTGTGCTGTTCAGGCTCTGGGGCAGAATGTTTTGTGTGGCGGTTTTATCTCCATGCAGCTCTCCCACTCCCATCCCACAGAACTATGGGAACTGAAAATTTTAAATTCAGGATACTCACACTAGATTAAATCCCACGTACACTCAAGTTTATTTTTATTGCATGGCACCCTCAGGACAAGTCCTGAGAGCAGGTGAGACTCCCAGCCTCCAGATCCTCATATCTGGAAGCTGTGAGGAGACACAATTTTTCCATGTTATGCTGTGTTACCTGTCCTTACCCTCACCATGGGGGAAGCCCTTGCACGTGTGTAGCATGCTTGTGACATTCTACTTTATGTGCTACACTGAGGCTGAGTTAATAAGAAAATCCAGTGACAGTAGATGTAACCTTGGTATTTTTGATTATAGAATCACAGAATCAGGAATCTCCTGAGCTGGAAGGAACCCATGAGAATCATCCAGTCCAACCCCTATCCCTGCCCAGGACACCCCAACAATCCCACCCTGTGCATCTCCGAGAGCATTGTCCAAACACTCCTGGAGCTCTGGCAGCCTCGGGGCCGTGCCCATTCCCTGGGGAGCCTGGGCAGTGCCCAGCACCTCTGGGGGAAGAACCTTTCCCTGATACCCAGCCTGACCCTGCCCTGGCACAGCTCCAGCCCTTCTCTGGGGTCCTGTCCCTGCTCACAGAGATCAGAGATTGGAGCTGTCCCTCCACTGCCCTGTGTGAGGAAGCTGCAGACCCTGAGGAGATCTGACCTCAGGCTCCTCTGCTTCAGCATGATTTGAGATTTGAAGCTTCTATAGCCACTATTAATTCTATCTTCTGTGGGCTTTTATTTTTTTTAGTTTTCTTGTTACCCTAAATGCACTCTCCATGAAGACTATGGAAGGCTGTGGGAAAACAGACAGTTCAGTGATTTGGAGTTTGTTTTGGGAGAGGTGAGTAGAATTTATTGGAGAGGTGCCAGTGGGGGTGTTAGTGTATGTGCGGTGTGTTTGCTGGGAAACAGCAAATTGTGCAGAGGTTCTGCCAAAAACCCTAGTGAATGAATCACTGGTGAACTGTCTGCCTGGTTTAGTAAGTTTCACTAATCCAGATGAATTTTTAAAGCAGCAAGGGAGAAAAAACTTAAACTGAGAAGATCTGTGGGTCACTGACTTAACCTGAATTTATCGAAGCATGTTATATAGAGTTGCAATACAGAAATTTACCAATGACCTCTGTACTCCCAGGTCCCAGTTGCCTTCTAGGAAGGCAGGTCAGTGTTTTGCAAACCCAGTATCATTTCAAGAGCCATTTTTAATTACTGAAATAAAAGAGAATGGGAAAAAGCAGTACAAGGGAATGGTTCTCTAGCAATGAAAACTGTTTAAAAAATCAACGGAGAACAGGTTTTCTGAAAATAAACATGAGAAATTGAACTTTCCTGCATTCCTTTTGCAAAAAGAAAAAGCAGAAAAAGCCTTGCAAAGCTCAGAGAACAGATCCTCAACAACAGATGAAATAAATCATGGCAAACAACAGCAAAAACCATACTGTTCTTTTGAAAAGGGAAAATTAAACAAAAATCAGATGCAAGAATAAAAAGCACTGTATGTGACACAGCAGCTTCCACTCGGTGAATGTGACACAGGCTCCTTCCCAAATGGTGTTTGCCATTAGCCTTTGGGGAAATAGGTGTTGGATTTCATCTGTATGTGCAGAGCAGATGTAAGGCTGCCTTTGACTCTAACTTGAGATGTATTGTAACCTGGGGTTCAGCCCAGGTTTCTATGACTTCTGCCATCTGCCATGACCATGTGATTTGGGGATAGAAGTTGAATGTGATTTCTACCTTTGCCTTTGGCAGAAGGAGGAGCGAGTCCGAGGGCACACTGCTATTGTCACCGCTCGCTGCAAGTGGCTGAAAAAGAAAATCATGCAGGCCAGGGAGAGAGTGAAACAGGTGAGTGTTTTGGAAAAGTGGCCTTGTAGTAAGGTGAAGCTTATTCTAGCCAGGTTTTGGAATAAGGTTGTCAGGAGAAAAGTAATATCTGCTCAGACAGCTGGAGGACAGGAGCAGTGTCTGATGCTCAGGTGCTCTTGAGCAAGTAAAATAAAGAGGATCATTAGTATTAACAAAGGCTACTGGATGTGTATCAGCAGTGTAACATGGAGGAGCCAGAGTTAATCCAGTTATGTGGATTTGACACTGTGGTTCTTGGAGGCTCTCATAGCTGTCTGAAGCCTGATCTTGTGGAATGCCCCAGAGAGGTGTGTGTAGCCTTCCCTGTGGGGGAGGTAAGAGATGTGTCATGGGAATGGCCCACAAGACCAGACACATTAGAGGGAAGAAAGGCAATACTAAGGGTTTCAGCTGCATCTGTTCCCTTAACCTTTGTATATTTTTACTTTTTCCAGAGATGAAATTCTGGTGCCTCTGATCATTGTCTAATAATTTTGACTACTTACAGCTTTTCAGCAGTAAACGGCTTTTGGGGAGGTGGTAGCACACAAACTGCAGTAAGATGCGGATGCCTCACTGCCCTCCAGTTAAATGTTTTGCCACTGGAAAGGCTGTGGGAAAGGCTGTCAAAGGGAAACTTGAAGTAATAGAGTACTTTAAAATACTTCTGTGCAGCACTTTGTGCTCTGCCTTTGCAAGGCAGGGTTTGCAGAATCTGGTCCCACCTGTCCCTCCTTCACAGAGTGAGGCTGTTCCTGCTGTGGGCAGAAATGTGAGTTCACTGCAGTTCGTTCCTCCCTTGCTCTGGTGTCCTGCTTCTGACCTGTATCCAGGAGCTTACTTGTGCTCTGATCCATGTGTGTCCCAAGATACGGAACAGTAGGTCTAAGACATAGGAATTCCTTGTTATCTTAAGATAATCCTGAAGCCAAAGAGATCCTGGGTCTTGAAGAGTGTGGAAGTAAGGAGAAGAATCCTCTGGTTCAGTGGTAACTTGTGTGAACTGGCACAGGCTTGTGCCACGTTTGGGTGGTTTTTCTGTTTCATTAGAAATCAAAGCAAGACATTGAAGAGGAGGGACACAGCACATGCCAGAAGGATGGGATTGGTGGGAACGTCAAGCTGTGCCGACTGCAGCCGCTGCTGGAAGTGCCCATCCGAGAGGCCGAGGCCCAGCCGTTTGAGGTGCTCATGCAGTTCCTGTACACAGATAAGATAAAGTATCCCCGCAAAGGTAGGGCAGCAGGGTGAAGTAACACCGGCACTAGGGAGGGGAGGGGGGCAAATGTGTTTGGAAACAGCAGGATCCAGCATTTGCAGGTGATCAGTCCAGCTCTGAGCACTTAATTACTAACCTGGGATTAAACAAAAAGCAGATTTTTATCAGAGTGTACTAAGCATGTTGGTTGTTTGGGTTTTTTTCCCCTCTATTTCTTTTCAAATATCAAGAACGAACAAGTTTTTGATCATTCCAAAAGGTGTTAAAATCCCCAAACAAACAAAAATATTGTGGTATTTTGAATATCACAGCATCCTGCTTGGAAGAACCATGTGTCTTAGGCTTGATTGATTTCATTTTTCTGATATTGTTTTGATCCATTTTAAACTGAGCTCACACAGAAAGGTGTGCAAGCCAGTATTTATCACCTGTTAAAAATCCAATCTGAAGGAATACCTCAAGAAAGGAAAAATCCATTTTATGCATTCATTAAAGTTCTCTGAGTTAAAAACACTTGTGAATGGAGAATTAATAGCCAGAGAACTTGCAGCTCCCACACAGGGAATCCAGCTCGTGGCTGTGTGAGTGGTGAGGGCTATGGGGCAACAGGAGTGGGTCTGGATACATTGAGGAACTCCAGCTGCTGGGGCTGGGGAAGCTGCAGCCATGGGGCACAGTGAAGTTCAGTGAGGTAAGCTGTCACAGCACTGATCTTTGCTGCAGCTTCACTCCAAGTTCATCCCTTTCTGCAAAGGTAATTCTCAGGGAAAAAGTCACGTGTGTCCATTTGTGACAGGGCTTTCCCTGTGAGGAGGCCTGTCTGAGAATGAGCCCACTGACTGGGGCTGAAGGAACTGCTCCCTGGATTCTGCTGGCATTGTCCCATCCTGGTCCCAGCAGGATCACTGATCCTCGGTACTTCCACCTTGGGACAGGCTCCGGCCAAGGCAAGGCTTGGACCCCTGAGCTCTTCCCATCATCAGAGGCTTCTCAGGCCACCCACCCCTCCTCCCCAGCCCGTGAGAGGTTCTCTCTGGTGCTCCCCCTTCTGCTGGGATCCTCCATGGTCCCTGTTCTGCCCATTTGTATTCCGAGTTGCTCCTCTCAGTTCAGAGAGCAGCACCCTGGGGAGCCACCCAGAGGCTGAGCTAATGGATTTGGGCATGCTCATCAAGTGGGATTTTCCAATTAGACACAGGGAAGGCGTGTGGCATGCAAGAGGGCTTTTCTCTATTAAATAGCAGTTAGAGCAGATGGGCAGAGATCTCCTGTGAGGAAAGCAAAGGCCATGGGGGATTATTCCTTGAGTTGGTGTCCCAGTAGCCCCATTGCAGTGGCCTCAAAGGGTCCCCTCTGGCCCTCTCTCACTTCAGCCCTCGTAGACCAGCGGTGGGTGTGTGCAGGCTGAAGCAGGGTGAAAGCACAGAGTACCTTCATAAGGGTCTGTCAGAATGAGGGAGCTGATAGTTAATACTGTGTGCAACCCAAGGACTCTGGCAGGACTGTTGGCAGCTGTTGTGAGAAATTGGGCTGCAAGCTCCAGGGCTTGTCAGGGATTTTAGAGACTTCGCTTCCTTTGGAGGGTTTCAAAAAATTGTGATCCAGATTGTCACAAAATCTTTGTGTAAAAAATACTTTGGGTTGGCTTTTGCATGCTTCAAATTTGAACCTTCTCTTCTAGTATTGATGCAGATTCTATCTAACCAGGAATGGAGTTTTTTTTCTCTATAAAAATATTCCAGTCACTGCCTGTTCTACTATTCCAATTGCTCCAGTTGATATAAAAAGTACTTTTAGAAGGGTTCCTCTCTTTGTTCAGCAGTTTTCCCTCTTGCAATTTCAGGTCATGTGCAGGATGTGTTACTCATTATGGATGTGTACAAACTGGCCTTAAACTTCAAGCTCTCTCGGCTGGAACAGCTCTGCCTTCAGTATATCGAAGCATCTGTAGATCTGCAGAATGTGCTCATTGTGTGTGAGAATGCTAACAAGCTCCAGCTGGATCAGCTAAAGGTAATCACCTTCTGCATACAAAGTAACGGATAGGAAATCTTTAAAAATAAAGTTTATGTAATTAACATTTGGCCAAAGGTATTGGCTTTTGCAGATTCATCATTCTTTTAATTACAGTCGCTTGAGTATATTTAGCATGGGTTGTCCTGCAGTGGCTTGTGATATTATGTAGGCCTTTTTCAATATATGCTCAATATTTTTGCATATCTGCTTTGTAGAATGTCAAGGGCAGAGCGACTTTGGCTCTTCATCAGTTCGCTCTTGCTGCAGCAAGATGGAACCAGTGCATTTCCTGGTCTTGCTGTGTTATATATACTGACACTGCAGATAGGTTCTTTCATTTTCTAGATGGAAAAACTAAGCTCTGTTCTCAGACCTTTGCGCTGAAAAACAAAATGTGCCAGTGATCCTCTGTCTGTGTGGTGGGTGAGAGGCTTTTGGGTGGTCTGTAACAATCAGGGTAGAGTTGACCCCGGGCTGCAGCCCAAGAGATGCTGGCTGTGCTGAGCCCAGAGCAGGGCCCAGGGCCAGTTCTGAACCGGCAGGGAAGCAGCTCCTGTCCCCAGTCCCAGAGCAGGACCGTGCAGTACCTGCTGCTGATGTTCAGCCTGTGCACACCAGTGACCATTTTACTGGTGGCTGCAAGCACAGCGGGGCTGGAGAAATCAGTATACACCAGCACTTCCTCAGGCACTGTGAGCACTGGATTTGGGAGAGGAAAGGCCTCCAGGAGGAAGCAGCAGAGCCAGCAGCAAGCCTGTAAATGCCAGCAGAGCCTTTGGTGCATGGCACCACCTGCCCAGAAGCTAAAGCATTGGTGGATCTGTTGCCCCCACCTGCCCTGGCTACATCTGGAGTGACAGAGACTCTTGCACATGGCTCCAGTTGGGCAGGATCACCCTGAGCTGGCATCCTCTCTGCTCAGCTGCTCATTAGTCCTCATGGGCGGGTCCTCTGTAGAAAGCTGCTCTTTCTGGCATCCCAGTCATGATTTAAAACGTTTCACAGGTGAGTCCTGACAGATACCTTTGGATCCCAGGTGAAATAAACTGTCAGAAACAGACAGTAATAATGATTCTTTGGGTGAACTTCTACCCACCTTAGGGTGAGCTGGTGTAGATTGCATTTATTGCTTATAAAAGTGTCCTGACGGGAAGCCTTGGTTCATACTGGGAAATGAAGTGCCCTTTTTTTGTCTCTGTTTAGCATTGGGTCTAGTTCATTTGTCACCCTCTCACCACACTGATTTTTGTAAGAAGTTTATCACACAAGGGCCTTCCGGAAATCTTGAACTGTTTCCTGTGTTTATGGAAAAGGTTCAGGCAAAACCCACACAAGGAATCCTGTAAGCTCTTTGGACCCTTAGTGGAGAGTGTCAAGAGTTAAGGTCTCTTCACCCTTTTAATTAACTTTTGGTGTCTAATTATGTTAAAAGTTATTATGAGATAGCAACCAATCTTCATTATCTCCGTGAAGTTTTCACTATCTCCTGAGATTTCCTGTTTTAGAAAGCTTTGGAGCAAAATAATGGGCAGTTAATCTCTTTCTTGTTAATATTTCTAGTCAATTTTTTCTAGATGCTTAGTTAGAATTGTCCTGAATTTCCTGTTCAAGTAGGAACCTAAATGGTCATTTAGGAAAGATAATATCACTGTTGGGTAGTTCCAGCTGCAGGATCCATGTGGAGGTTCAAAGGACAGGATGACCAATGGCAAATGTAACATGTAGGATGTATGGATGCTGTAAGATGACTTCAAACAATATATCATAAATTTCTGAATCAATATTGGTGTATTTTTAAGGAACATTGCCTGAACTTCGTGGTGAAGGAATCCCATTTTAATCAAGTCATAATGATGAAGGAGTTTGAGCATCTTTCTTCATCCCTCATTGTGGAGATTGTCCGGAGAAAGCAGCAGCCCCCTGTCCGAACACACTCTGACCAGCCACTCGACATTGGTAACCTTGCTGCTTTATGGAGTAATTCCATGTGCTGGTTTGGCTTTGCTAATGGTTTGTTTAGTGTGGAGAGATGTCTGGGAAGCAGCCCTCTGCAGCCCACCAGTTCCCAGCTGGGATAACTGCTCGGGCTCTCTCCTGCACTGAGACAGAACACACAGTTCTTTTCCCAGTGAGTTTCAATCAGAATGGTGTCCCATCAAAGTACACGGGAAATATAGTCATATTCTAGCAATAAACCATCCTGATCCTGTTCAGAGAGATGAGAGAAGGGTGTAAAGGATGATCCAAAAAAAGGCAGTGAACAGTGGCTGTGAGTGGCTGAAGGGTGACAGAGTTGAGCAGGGAAACAGCCTGCTTGAAGGTATTCACCAAGGAGGGGCAGGAGGAAGGAGGAGGATCTTGTGAATAAGGCACTGCTCTGTGTGCGTGTGTGAAAGGAACAGTACGTAGGGAGGAGAAGAGGAAGATGTGATTTACAGAATTCATCAAAGCCTGATTTGGGACTAGTCCTACTCAACATTTTAACATCCTGACACACAACATGAGGAATTTTCCTCGTGAAATTTTCTAAGGCCACGAAGTTCAGAGGCATTGGCAGTGTTGCTGTGGAGTGCTGCACAAAAACAGTGGGAACTGAAGAGAAAGAGAAGGAAGCTAGTCCTGGAAAATCAAATAGAAAGGCTTTGGCTGGTATTTGTCCCGTGGGGGAGAGGTGCACTGGCTGGGAAGGTGGCACAGCCAGTTCTGTATCCAGAGCTGGAATGATGTGAGAGACACAAGCATTAAAAACTGAAAGATGAACTTTGAAAATATGAGTGAATTTGGAGCAGCTTGGATGTGCTCTATTTCACAGTTGTGCATTTACAAAGGTTGGTTAAAATATTGAATGAAAGAAGCCTTTTTTGCTGATTTGGGAAAGATTTTCATTAAGACACAAAATTTTATATTTCTTGTGGTTGGAAATAGTGTGAAGGGAGGGGAAAACTCGGCTTTCCTGTCTGTAGAGAGCACCTGTCAGTGTGGCCACAGCTGGAATTTGCTGTCAGTGGCAGAAAGCAGAGCAGACAGGTGTGGTTCTGGGAGGGGCAGTAGGGAATGAGCTGTAGTGGGGAAGGATGAAGTTCATTTTGCTCCACAATTATGAGGAACGACTTGACTCAAATTCACACTGAGAGTCCCAAAGGAAAGAGGGGCTGGAGCTGTGGTTTGGCCATGTATTAGTTTGATACTACCTGGTCACCTGGAACTATAATGTCTTTATTTCATTATGTTTAATTTCAGGAACATCATTAATTCAAGACATGAAGGCTTACCTGGAAGGAGCTGGGACTGAATTCTGTGATATCATCCTGCTCCTAGATGGGCACCCACGGCCAGCCCACAAAGCCATCCTGGCAGCTCGCTCCAGGTGAGCCCTGTTCCTAACACTGTACCAAGAGTGTGTGTGAAGGACAGTGCAGGGCTGGGCAGTCTGTGCTCAGCTGGCTTGGTTCAGAAGACAGGGAGGAACTTAAATCTGCATGAAGTGTTAAGATGCAGCTTTGCTCAGTGGGTGTAATAAGCCTTTAAGCAGTAGTGATTAAGGTTTTTTTTTTCCATTTCATACCCAGCAGGGAAAATAGGAAGAAATTAGAACTGCAGAGATTTTGCCGAGGGTGTGTGAGAAGCTGCACTGCAAGACAAAACATCTGTAAAATCACAGGAAGGGAAACAGGGTGAAAAACATAAGGTGGTTTCAGTGAAGTAGAAAGCAACAGATATCCACTGAGGTTAGAAGCAGCCTTCTGACAGTGAACAATTCATATTGTATCATGTGGAACTTGAATTTCTTTTTCACGTTCTGATATTTAAGACTGGTTATGAATAAACATAACAAAAAGGGCGCATGACAAAGACTAGAGTGTTCTGCATACTAGAATATACAGAGAAAGGAGCCCACCCTGCTGATGGTGGGACTGTTCTCCCTCCTCAGGGTGTAGGTGAAGTGGATTTGTCCTGCACTTGTGTGTTCTGTGAACCTGCACTTTATGTTCCACCAAACATTAAGGGTTCACATAACATTTCTATTTCAAATAATACCACAATTTTTTTCCAGGCGCAGTAACAATATTCAGTATTAGTTACCGTGGTATTTTACCAGAAGCATTTCAGAGCTCTTAAAACAGCCCTGATGATTGGCAGCCTGTAGATACCAAGGAAATTCATAATGCTTTAAGCTCTCTGCTGGGTCTTATGCAAATTAGAGAAAAAGCAAAGCACCATGTGTCCTAATTTTCGAGAAACAGACAAATTTCAGGTAGTTCTGATGGTAATTAGGGGGATTATATTTGGAGTTTTCACTGGCAGACATACATGAAAAAATAAATGAGCGGTGTTTTTGCCCAGGTTGTCGCCTGAATTTGTTGCTTTGGGAGCTGCAGTCCTGAATAGCAGCCTTCGAACAATACTGGGTTAAACCATCTGTCTGCAGAATGTGTTATATCAGTTTTATTTCCCTTTCCAGTTACTTTGAAGCCATGTTCCGTTCCTTCATGCCAGAAGATGGGCAAGTGAACATTTCTATAGGTGAAATGGTTCCCAGCAAGCAAGCGTTTGAGTCCATGCTTAGATACATCTATTATGGAGAAGTGAACATGCCACCTGAGGACTCCCTGTATCCTTAGATTTGAAGGAATTGGAGGATCTGTGTGAGTGCACTTCCAGCTGGTCTCCTTCCTTTTGCTTTGGATTGCCTGGCACGGACTGGGAGGATGGTTTGTGGTGGGCACCAGCTCTGCACTTCCACTCCTGACAGGGATTTGTTTGCCGTCAGTGCTCTCGTCTTTGCTTTTTGGTTTATTCCTCAATGGCATGAACAGATACCTCTTTGCAGCACCTTACTACTACGGCTTCTCCAACAACAGGCTCCAGGCCTACTGCAAGCAGAACCTGGAAATGAACGTCACAGTGGAGAATGTGCTCCAGGTAACTGTCCCCAAGCACTTCAGTTAGTCACTTGAGGAAAGCCAAGGGGTCTGGTCAAGCAGGTACCCCCAGTGCCAGGTCATTGAGACTGCCCTATGTGATGACATATGTGGGAGCCCAGCCTTCAGCAGCATTGTTCCTGTGTCACTTCTGTTCCTGTGCTGCAGGGTTCAGCAGGTACTGCTCACCTGGCTCCTGAGCTCTCATCCCCCGTTACAGAACTGTGTTTCTAAAGGTCTTTTTAAAATGACCACGTGCTCAGCACTCAACTGTAAACGCTTTTTGGCAGACGTTTGATCTAGGGGAAACGGTGGTCTGCAAGTAACAGACATTAGTCTTGTTTTATCAGTGATGCTGACAGGATCTGGCAGTGGAGTTTGAGCTAATAAAAGATATTGTGTGGTAAAAAAGCCAATGCCAGCTCCCAGGCCGCCTGAGCCTCTGCAGAAGCAATTCCTGCTGATTAGCTCTTGAGGACTCCATACAGTTTAAATCCAAGGCTTATTTTTGAATAGTTCAGAAAAGATTCAGTTTGTAATGCAAAATGGAGATGTTCCCTAGCTAAGAGGAGTTACCGGCTCTGGGTCAGGTTTGTGCATCTGAGCCGTGCAGAACGGAAATCACATTTTTGCTCCTGCTCTAGATTCTAGAGGCAGCTGACAAGACCCAGGCCCTGGACATGAAGAGGCACTGCCTGCACATCATCGTCCACCAGTTCACCAAGGTTGGTTGCATCTTTTCTGTGGCTTTTGAGAGCTGCTGTCCTCTGTCACTGCCTTGGGTAAAGACATGTTCATGTAGAAATCAGTTTAATTCTTCCTCATGTGAGATAGCTGAGAGCTGGCTGCATGTTACTGACACTCACTGGCAGGACTGCTAGGCACATTTCTCACACTAAAGACTAGAACAAGCTAGTCTAGAAATGTGAAGGCCTTCCAAGCAGAAGTTACCCCAAATTGCTTTCATTTCCTGTTGTTCCACCTGTTCATTTTGTGCCGTGCCCTTGTTGGTTTGGTGTGTGTATAGCAGAGTAAGTTTGCTGTATATTGAGGGCACAAATCTCTCCCTCACTAGCAGTTATCAGTGTGCTCCTCTGTCATACGTGTCATACATTCTCTTTCATATATGTTTTCTTGTCATGTGCTCTAAAAGAAATTACCATGTCCTGGCTGGGCTCTGTATGATTTCCATGTTCAACAGTTGGACTCCATGGTCATAGAGGTCCTTTCCAATCTTAAAAATTCTGTGGTTCTGTTTTGATGGGATTATGCATTATTGTCAAGAGCCCAGTGTGCTGATATTCCTGTCCTCACTTGAGAGAATAAGGATATTGTCATTTAATTGTTCCTATGAGATGTGGTCCGTCCATGAGAGTTCCCCAGCATGTCATCAGTTCATTGCTCAGCTCATTAGCATTGCTGAAATAGGTAGATAAATCATAGGAATTGGGATTTCTGGATGCTACACACATGCTGATGATAATTCCCTAGTTAATATTCAAGTAGCTCACTCTCCTTTGTATATTTAAACTCACAATCCTCCTGGGGAAGAAGAGCACTGCTCTGTCCCATTAGTGTCTGGAGAGGAGACGGGATGGTGTTCAGTCTCTTCATTAAATGCCAAAGTTGCTGGAGCATGACGCATTTTACATTCAGAAATAACTGAAATTGCATAAAAAGCATTGGGAGTGGAGCCAGTATCCAGAAATCACTCGCAGAGGAGAGCCCACAGTGTGAGGTTGCAGCCCCTGCCTTCATCCTGTCTGTTTTCTTCTGGCCCCGTGAGTCCTGTGAAGCAGCCCAGTTCAGCGGGAATGGGGAATGGTCCCACTGCAGGGTGCAGGACATCCCTGGGGCTGGGGTCAGTGCCTTGCAGCCGCTGAGGACTGAAATTTCACAGTATCACTTGGCGGTGGAGGCCACATGAAGACAAAGAGGAGTGATTCTCCCCAGAATGTCCAGGGGAAAACGGACATTGCAACACTGGGAGGCAGCGGTGGGAGCTGGAGGGCGTTCCTCAGCTGTACTTCCTCACCAGGATGTGGGGAAATGTTTTATATTTAAACTGTTGACTGGTAGAACAGCGTTCATCAAAACGTGTCTGGAAGACTGTCAAGCAGATGTGCACAGAGAAGTCTCAATTATGCAATGTTTTCCCTTGGCCTGAGAGGCCTCAGTGTGTGATTCTTGGCCTGGGCTGGGTGACTCAGTGTGGCTGGGCACGGACGCTCTCTGCTCCTGCGCCAGCCACGGGCTCTGAGGGGGATTTGTTCTCGGGCACAAACCCGGTGGGTCACCGGAGCTCAGGCAGGCTGGGTCCCTGGCTGTGGGATCTCCTGTTCTTCCAGTTACTTAACGCTTCTGGATTTGGACTGTTGAGCTTTCCCCCCAGCAGGAGCATTACTGAAGAGCTGTTTCCCAGAGGTTCACTGCTTTGGGCAATGTGTTTTCAGGCTCTTGTGTGTCAGTGTTGTGCAAAAGCCCTAATAAACCTGCTGTTGTGACCTGTTTGTAGTGACACCCTGATCTGTTCTGCAGTGTGTGCCTGGGCTGGGGAAGGATCCCACCAGCACTAATGGGGTCTCACTCTCTCCCAGTCCTGGCACATCCTTAGACTGGGGATATTGCCACAAGCATGTCCTGAGCTCTTTCTGAAAGCGTTCTCAGCCATTTCCTTCCTGGCCTTCAAAGGTTGCTCAGGACATGTTTATTCTTTATCCCAGTGCATCTCCCTAGTGCGAGGTGATAATGTCAGTTCAGGTGAGGCGGGTGGGTGAGTCCCTGGGCACAGTCTGCCTGGAGGCTGGGTGTGTGTTAGTGCCTCTAGACAGAGGGATTACTGGCTCCTTACCATGATGTTGAGAAGGAAAGAATGTGTAGAGCTCCTTTTTGCTAACAGTTGAGCTTCTGAACAGTCCCAAAGCATAAAGTTTGTTGTAGATTCTCATCTATCTGATGTGGTGGAGGTTTTTGTTGGCAAGTGCTCCAGTGACCTGCTTTGACTGCAGGAAGAATTCCAGCAGAAGCAGCATGGACGCTGAGAAGAGTTTTTCCTCAGGAGCACAAGAGCAACGAGATCAGGCCCTGAGTCACGTTTTCAGTGCAAAACCACAGATCTCAGAGCTCAGGTTGTGCTGGTGCCCAGCACTGCTCTTAGGAGAGTGCTCAGTCAGTGTCTTGTAGCAGTGGGGCTGTCAGTATCAACAGAGGGGCAGCTCTGGGGGCAGATTCCTGCTGCTCTCCACTCCCAGCAGCCTGAATTTGGTTCTAAGCCCCAACTGGAGCCCCATGATCTGTTGTTCCCTGCAGCCCAGCCCCACAGCTGGGATCTTGCACCATCTGTGCCCAGCCAGACTTGCTGTGGGGTGCCAAGGGTAAAAGGGTAATACATGAGCTGTGATTTGGGGAGGTTTTTAATTTCTTCCTGTTTTTTCTGTTTTGTTTTCCTTGAAGGTCTCCAAGTTGCCAAATCTCCGCTCGCTCAGTCAGCTCCTCCTCCTTGACATCATAGATTCCTTAGCTACCCACATCTCAGACAAGCAGTGTGCAGAGCTGAGCGCAGACATTTGACATTCCTTGGTAATCCACCTTCTCATTTGTTCCTGACAAACACTGGCACTTTAGAGCTGGCTCTGGTTTACTGTCGTGTATGGAGTAGCTCAGTGTGTGCACAGTGCAGCAGCCCTGGAGGAGCAGGGACAGCTGAGGTGCTCTCTATGGATTTGCTGGGTTTGTACCTTTGTGCGGTGATTGGACTTTTTTACATTTGTTACCCAAATGTAGACTTGAAATCATTGCAGGCGTGAATTAATTCCACATGGGTTGCGGAGATACTAAGTTCATAATCAAGCTCATTATTACTTTCATACTGTAAAATCAAGCAGTCATGAGTAAGTCACTAATCCTTTGAAACACAGTATTTAAAGAATACTATTTAAAGAGCTACAGCTGACCCAGCCCGAGGGCTGTAAGGGGAAGTCAGAATGAAACCGGGAACAAGAGCACGTGGTGTTCACAGGGAGACTGGCCCTCGGACCAGAAGGTAGTGACTTTTCAGAGACTCCATGGTGTGGATTAACAGATAAGCCCCTGTGCAACTACCCAGATTGGTGGGCTATGGGAATCCAGACCTATGCTCTGCAGCAGGTCAGACTGGAAGATTACAGCAGTCCTCTCTGACCATCAAATCCCTTAATCCTGTCTTGCTAAGCCTTTCTAAATCTATTTATTAATAAAGAATTAACATCTTCTCCTGGCATTTCATGATTGACTTGGATTTCATTTTGGAAAAAAATTAAGCAAAAAACGTTCTGTGCTTGATGAAGGTCACATTGTTAAAAATAACTGTGTTAACATCTTGTTACTAATTTTATATTGAAGTGTCTCTGTGAGCCCTTGCCTTTGCAGGAAGGTGAATGAAGGCAGAGTGCCCTGCCCAGCCCGTGTAGGAGCAGTTGCTGTTCCCTCCCCTTGCAGCCCCCAGCTCTGTGCCGGATGCTTCCCACACTGCCGAGTGGAGAGGAGAGGAGCCTCACCTCTCCTCACAGCTGGATGGTGTTAGTTGGAGAGCACCAGAAATGTGGTGTTGGTAAAAGTGTCTGCTGGTGGAACTGTCCCAGTCCTGCCCAAAGCCCTTGGGGCTGCCCTGGGAGTGACTGACAAGCTGGGAATCAAAACCTCGTCCTGCTCCAGCTGCAGGGGCTGCTCTCTGCTTGTGAAGCTGGAGTGGTGCAGGATCCCTGTCAGGACATGCAGCTCCCAGCCCTCACATTCCCAGCCTTGCAGCCATGATTTTCATTCAGTGAAGTGTTCCTGGAGCAGCAATTGTGAGCTCCTCGTCAGCATCCCACAGCCTGATACACCTGCACGTGCTCGGTGTGCCCAGGATATTGCAGTCTGTGCAATGGAGACCCTGTCAGGTTTGTAATCCAAGGGAAGTGCTCTAGGGACAGCCCCATCTGTCTCCCTGGTGGCTTGCTCAGGTGAGTCAGACCAGAGGTGACAGGTACTTCAGAGAGCCAAGGGCACCTTTTAAACCAGATTCTTTCCAGATGCCTCAGTGATAGGGGACTCTCTTACCAGAGGTCATGATAATTGTACTGACAGGCTGTGTGTTCCCTGGGAAACCAGACTGGCAGCTGCAGAAAAGTTCTACACTGCAACTTGTAACAACACCACAGTCAATTTCCAGTAATGCTGATCCACTAGAGGACACCCATTGCCCAGGGAAGCCTCATGCTCTCAGGCTGAACAGGTTGGTGGTTTCAACAAATCCTGAGCCCACCTGTGAGGAAATGCACAACCCCCACCCCCTCTGAGCGGGCACTGCGGGGTCTTGGCTTTGGGGGTACAGTTTGGGCTCAGTCACAGCTGTAGGGACCACAGTGCTGGGGCAGAGATTTAGTGTGAAAACTTGTAGCACCTTGAGATTTGCTCTGGGCTGCTCTTGTGCAGAGTGCCAGGACTGTGCACCCCTCTGAGAAGACAGCCCCAAGTTTCATAGATCACAGGATGGGAGGTGTTGTAGGGGTCACACACTGTGGAGTACAAGTGAACTTCCCAGGGCAGTTTAGGTGTTCTTGTTACCAGCACCGTGTTATCATTATGGCCAGCAGGCTCTCAGGTTACTGATATTTCTGCAGCCTCGGGCAGTTTTGTACTGGATTTGGTGCATTGAGATCCCTGCCTTTGATAAGGAATAAGGAACATTGTGGCTGTGGCTGTCCAGCTTTGTCTTATTCCTACAGTGTCTGCCATGTGCCGGCCTCACTGGCTCTTTAAAGCCCTTGGGACTGCTGGTGGGAGAGCCGGAACACCCCTTTCCTCCAACCCTATGTGAGCCCCAGCATGGTGGCAAAAAGCAAGGTGGAGAAGCAATCCCCAACTCCTCTGGAGCAGAAGCTCAGGCCTGGAGCCAGGAGGTCCCAGCTTTGCCACACTGCACCAGCTCCCCATGTCCTCACTGTCACACAGGACCTGTGGCAGCTGGGCAGGAGCTTAGCAAGGAGCAGTGTGGATCAGGGCCAGGAGATGCTGCAGCCCTGCAGGCACCAAGGCCAAGCCCAACCTTCCAGTGCCAGCACCAGGAAAAGCCAGCAGCACCCCAAGTGCCCAGAGCAGAGCTGGCAGTGAGGCAGGAAGTCACTCTGAGGTGGCCCATGGCTCACTGGGAACGGGAAGAACACAGAGAAAAAAATTACACATTTTAATAAGGAAATGTGCGGTGAGAGGGAGGCACTGAGGTCCTGCCAGCATGAACACTGGTAGAGGGAACAGCACCCAGGCTGCCTCAGGCCTCAGCCTCCCCCAAGCCCAGGATCTTCTTGACGTAGTTCTGGACGTTGACGTGGAGCTGGGGCGCCGTGGCAGAGAAGGTCTCCATGGCCAGGGCCCGGGTGGCCTCGGAGCCGCCCCACATGGCGCGGTACACGGGCAGCGTGTACTTCTGCTTGCCCTGCGGAGACACGGCGCAGTTATGGCCCCAGGGTGACAGCCCCATTGCCCCTGTCCCCAGCGCGGTGCCTCCAGCATCGCCCTGCTCTCGGCGAGGCACAGAGCACGTGGCAGTGGGATGGGATGGGGAATGCTGTTGTGGGCAGCCCTTGGCACCGCAGCACCTGGAGAGGGGAGAACACCTGGACCTTGGAGAAGGAGCAGACCCTGAGACGTTCACAAAGTGCAACAAGGTCGAGTGCAGGGTTCTGCACCTGGGCCAGGACAGGAGGGATGGAGGGATGGAGAGCAGCCCTTCAGAGAAAGACTTGGGTGACAAACTGGGTGTGACCTGGTCACGTGCTCTCCCAGCCTGCAAAGTAACCTGTGTCCTAGGCTCATCCCCAGCAGTGTGGGCAGCAGTTGGGGGAGCAAATCTGCCCTCTCATAAGACCCCAACACTGGAGCACTGCATCCAGCTCTGGAGGCTCCAGCATGGAGGTCCAGAGGAGTCCATGGAGCTGCTCTGAGGGGTGGAGCCCCTCTGCTCTGGGGCCATGCTGGGAGAGATGGGGGTGTTCACCTGGAGAAGAGAAGGCTCTGGGGAGAGCTCAGAGCCCCTTCCAGTGCCAAAAGAGCTGGAGAGGGACTTTGGAATGACAGGACAATAGGGAATGACTTCCCACTGTCAGAGGGCAGTTAGATGGGCTGTTGAAAACAAATTCTTCCCTGTGAGGGTGGTGAGGCCCTGGCACATCCCTGGAAGTGTCTAAGGCCAGGCTGGATGGGGCTTGGAGCAACCTGGTCTGGTGGAAGGTGTCCTGCCCGTGGCACAGGGTGGAATAAGACAAGCTTTTAAGGTCCCTTCCAACCCAAGCCGTCCTGTGGGACTGTCAAAAGCAAGAGCCAACCCCTGTCTCCCTGGCACTGAAAGCCCTGTGCCCCGTGCCCTTCTTTCCCCACTGGCATGCTGCTGGGCGCTGCCACCACTGGCCAGGGACAAACCTGGCTGTGCAGGAAGTCCTTGACTTTGCTGTACTCAGCCTCCAGGTTGTTCTTGAGGACAATCTGGCACCAGCGCAGGCGCAGCTCAGCGTTCTGGGCTTTGGAGATCTTGGGGTACATCTTGCTCAGCCTTTTCACATTGCCTGTGAGAGGGGAGCGGTCACCATCCCCCACGGGGCTCTGAGCCAGCTCCCAGCCCCTGCTCCCAGGGAACCCCGTGAGTCCAGCTGTGCTGCAAATTCTTTGGGATCCTCACAGCCTTGGGTCAGCCCTTGCCCAAGCAGCCCCCACCCCCAGCTCTGGAGCACCCCAGGCCCTGGCTGGCTCTGGGCAGGACAGTGCCCATGCTGGGCCCTCCAGGCTGGGCAGCCCTGCAGCACCATGTGCAGGTGGCTTGGGGTGCCAGCACAAAGTCGGGGGAGATTCCTCAGCAAAGAGGGCAAGGAGAGTTGTGCTGACATGGGGACACAAGAGCCCAGCAGAGCCAGCCTGGGGACAGCAGGACTGCACATGTCCCCATCAATCCAGGGACATGCTTCCCCTGGCTCCAGTCCCCACCACACCAATCAAGGCTTCCCTGGAAGCAGAACCCACAGAGCAGTTGGAGAGGGGCTGATGGCCACACACCCGTGTGTCCCCCCCGTGTGCCCTCACATCCCCGGGATGGACTTGGGCACATCACCCTGTGTCTCCTCTGGGCACCAGAGCCCTGGGAGTGCCCTGGCATTCACCTTCAGGCAGGGGGGATTTTTGCAGGATCTGATCCAGGAAATAGACCAGCTGGTACGTCCTCCAGCCCGTGATGTCCACGGCTTCGATCGCCTCCATGTTCAAGCCATCAGCTGCCCAGAGCTCTGCCAGCTCATCCGCCGGCCTCATCAGCTGCTGCCCCGGTGACAGGTCAGGCAGGTAGGGCGGCCATCCCGGCGTGTTCAGCCAGCGGTCAAATTCAAACCCTGCAGCGAGACAGGAGGGAGAGCTGGGAACGGATCCCTGAGCCCCACAGCAGGTGCTGCTGCCCAGACCCCCCACTGCCTTCTCCCAGTGCCACCAAACCTGCCCGAGGATGGTGACCACCACAAACTAACGGGGGTGAGGCCATCACACACATGGGCTCAGGGTGTGCTTGTGGGTATCAGCCCTGGCACCACCAGCAGGAAAGCTCCAGCACAGAAAGCTCCTGCCAAGCCTGGATCTCCAGCAAGGCTGGGCCAAGCCCAGGGTGCTGGCTGGGCCTGATCCCAGTGCTCATCAGACTCACCAGGCTGAGTCATGGACACCCCATGAAACAGCATCTGAGTGCAGACCAGGGACTGGGCTTGAATGGAAAAAAATCAGGCTGAGCCGGCACATGCCCAAGCCTGGGCCTGGTCCCAGCAGCCAGTGCCATCCGTGCTCCTCCAACAGAGCCAGGCTGGCAGCAACAGCATCTCCAGTAAAACACACAAACCAATGTGCAACGGCTCCGGGGCACATGGGCAGCTCTGAAACCATGGGCTGTTCCCTGGCCAGGATGGTGCTGGGCTGACCTGGGATGGAGTCCACGCCTTTCTCCTTCAGCTCCGGGAAGTACTCCAGGAAGAACCCGAGGGTGTCATCTGCGGTGATGCTCTGGAACTTGAACCGGTTCACGTAGGCCTGTGGGGACAGATGGGGATGATGCCAGACACTGACCCCAGCAGTGCTGCCCAGCCCTCTGTGTGCTCCACCTTACGGGGGAACCCATTCCAGGCCCTGTTCCCTACAGGGGCTGCCCAGCCCTTTGCATCCCCAGGGATACTCCTCAACATTCCCAGCACCTGCTGCTAGCAGAGACTAGGCTCTGCCTTAATCTTATTCCCCTATTCACGTTCCCATTTCCCACCTCTACCCCAGCCACCCTCTCAGCCTGTCCTTCCCAGGGTCCTGCTGTGCCCTGGCCTCCTACCGTGGCATTTTGGATGACTTTGCAGCTCACACCCACCTGGAGAAAGGCATCAAACTTGCTCTGGTTGCCCACAAGATGGGCCAAGTAGCTAACGAAGCAGTACCCCTTCTCATAGGGTGTTTCATTGTACGTGTCATCTGGATTGACACCTAGAAAAAGGCAAAACGCTCAGAAATCCTCTGCCCACCTGCAAAACAACACAGCCCCGACGTGCACCAAGATCCTCCCATCTGCGCTGGGCGCAGCCTATCCCATCCCTCCTGCAGCCATCGTCTCTCCCGGGTCCCTTCACCCCTGCTGGTTTTACTGCCAGCCATGGAACAGCCCGGCTCTGCCCAGCACATCTGTCACTGTCCCGCTCCGCCGCGGCCCAGGGACGCCCAGGCACAGACCTGGCTCGATCACCACGCGCAGCTTGTTGAGCGGATGGTCCTCCCCCGTGGCGTCCATGTGCTGGCGCAGGAGCACCCTTCCCGTGGCAGCCTCCAGGCAGGTGTAGGGCAAACCTGGGCAGAGACAAGCGGAGGTATTCGGGGAGCCTGGCCAGAGCCCCAGGCACCGCGGGCACAGCGGGCGCTGCGACGGGAGAGGAACGGCATCAGTGCGTGAGCTGGGAGAGCAGGAAACGATACACGTGGAGCTGGGATTGCAGAGCTGCAGGGAGGCACGGGGCAGCCCAGCCCCGCGCAGAGAGAGAGTTTTCGAGCCACTTAAATTTGTGTGGACACAGCAAATTGTGCTGGGAGAACACGAGTTTCTGGATGGGACTGTGTGTCCAGGGGGAGCTCAGGACAGTCGGTATCAGCTCCACATGGGAGCTGCAGGAGGATGAGGAAGGTGAAGCAAAGACACAGTACCCACATTCCTGGCAGGGGTTGTAGGGAACTGTTCATCTCAGAGCAAAGGCTACCAGAAATCACAGAATGGTTTGGGCTGGAAGAGGCATTAAAGATCATCTGATTCCCCCTCTGCCATGGGCAGGGACACCTTCCACTAGACCAGGTGGCTCCAAGCCCCGTCCAACCTGGCCTTGGACCCTTCCAGGGATGGCGCAGCCAAAGCTTCTCTGGGCCACCTGTGCCGGTGCCTCCCCAAACTCACAATATCTAATCTAAATCTCATCTTTTTCAGTTCACAGAACCCCAACAGGGCCTTGCAGCTGCTGCCCTTCACCTCTTCTGAGATGCAGCACAGGCTCCATCCCCACTGGCAGTCAGAGGGACGTGCCGAGCTGTGGGACACAAACCCCAGAGCCACAGAGGGCTCAGCACCCCACAGCCAGGCACGGCCACGCACCGTAGACCTCGGTGGAGATGCGCCTCTGGGCGTACATGGTGAAGCCCTCGTTCAGCCAGAACTCGCCCCACGTGGCATTGGTGACCAAGTTGCCAAACCAGCTGTGGGAGATCTCGTGGATGATGACGTCCACCAAGGAGCGGTCCCCGGCCAGCAGGCACGGCGTGACGAAGGTGAGGCAGGGGTTCTCCATGCCACCAAAGGGGAAGGAGGGCGGCATGAACAGGATGTCATACCTGCCAGGGAAGGCTGGGCTCAGACCCCGCTCCTCATGAAGATGGGGCTGGGGACAGAAGGAAACTCTCTCCCTGTCCCTGGAGAACCACATCCTTCAGGAACCTTCCAGCCATACCTGCCCCAAACATAAGGTCCAAAGAGTTTCTCTCCAACCACCAGGAACTCCTCAATCACCCCATCATACTCCTTCTTGGCAGCCTCGATCTGGCAGGGCTCAGCCCAGACACGGCTCCTGGCCAAGTGCAAAGAAGAGGAAGTTTAACCATTAGGGGACTTTCACCTTGTTGCTTCATCAGACAGAAATTGCACAGGTTCATTCCAAAGAAAAATAAAACCCTGCTGATAAAGGCATCTAAAGAGGCCAAAAGTGCAAATTGCTATGATTTCTTTCCTTGTGTGATTGTCAAAGGGTTTTTATATGGCTGCAGTGGCAGCCAAGAACTGAAGCAAGCACCAGCCTGTGAGGAAACGTGGGATCCTCCATGCACAGGGACCCACTGCCCTCATTCACATGCAGGGTGACATAAGCAGAGCCAGGGACCCTCCTGAAGGTGAGGGGACACAGCACCAGGGCTCCTTCTCACACTCCAGTTCAAGAAGGACTCTCATCCCCTGAGCCCAGAGTCTGGTGACACAGACAGGGACTGGCTGTGCCATGTTTATGACCAGTGTCTCTGCTCTCCAGAGCCCCATGGAGCACAGAGAGGCAGGAGGTGGCTGCCACAGGAGCTTCACCCACAGCTCCCACAGCTCTGGAGCCCTCCTGAACCCCTCACCTCGGGCCAACGTCAGCAGACACGATGTCCCCAACAACCAGAGCGATCAGGTAGGAGGGGATTGGCTGGGACATCTTGAACACAAAGGTGTTATCCTTCTGCTTCTCCCAGCTTGTGGCACTCATCACAGCTGTGAAGCCCTCAGGGACCTGAATATGTGGATGAAACCATCCATTAGATGCACAGCATTCACAACGGGAGGCCAGCTAAGCCAGCTGGGACGCCACGATGTCTGACGGCAAACGCGTCCCAGCCTGAAGGTGCCGGGGCCGTGGGCACTGCAGGCTTTGGGGAGCAGAGCAGGAACACTCTGAGCTCCCACTCAGGATCCCAGCAATACTAGGATATCTGGAGCTGCCCCGGGTGCCCCTGGAGGTACCAGGAGATAAGGAAATGCTGGAGCTGCAGGTGTGGAAGGGCAGAGGCTGCAGATCCCTCAGCCGCTGGCTCCCCTCCCAACTGTTGCACAACAACTCATTTTTCCTGTTCCCAAGCCAGCATAGAACCCATGGCCAATCCACCAGCCTGGGCTGAGCCCAGAGAGACTGATCCAGTGTCACCTACCCCCAACAGGGGTGAGCCCCGTGGTGTCCTTGGTACAGAGCATCACACCAGAGCTCAGCAACAACCCCATCCCACATTCATCCTGTGGCACCAGAGGGGCTCTGCCCTGGGAGAGCAAAATAAATCAATCCTGGCATCACCAGCTGATGCCACCACATGCCACTGGCACTGGCCTGGTGTCACACCCACAAGCAGGCTGGCACGCTGTGGCAGGGCTGTGCCACTGTCACCACCTGCCCAGGCGCAGACAAGGAGGGAATCTGGATTTAGAGCCATCTTTGGGGGAAGCAGCTGCTCCTTCCCAGAAGTTTGGCAGCCCCAGAACTGCCACCAGGACCCAGCGTGGCCCAGCACCATCACCGTCCTCCAGCTGTTTTCTCCCAAACTCAGCTCCTCCTGCTACAAACGCCAGGAGCTCTGGGCAGGACAGGCAGGCCGAACATGCACCCGCTCCTGGGCACCAGCACTGCAGCTGGGGAGAGGCAGCAGCACCCTGGGGCTGCTTGTCTTCATCCAAAAGGGCATGTAAGAGAAAAACAGCCCAAGTACACATGAGTGATTCCTCAGCTGGGGCCTGAGGAGGAGGGTTTGAAGCAGTGTCCCTGCTGTGATGCCCCAGTGCTTTGGCACATTCCCTGCAAGAAACCCAACAGCTCAGAACAGTTTAAGCTGGAAGCGGCATTAAAGCTCGTCTTATCTCACACCCTGCCATGGGCAGGGACACATTCCACTATCCCAGGTTGCTCCAAGCCCCATCCAACCTGGCTTTACATGCCAGACCCAGGGACGGGGAAGCTGCCCAGGGCCTCCCTAAGCTCACAGCCAAGAATTCCTTCCCAACATCCCATCTAACCCTCCCCTCTGGCAGTGAGAAGCCATCCCCTCTTGTCCTGGCACTGCAGATTCTTGTTCAAAGTCCCTCTGCAACTCTCATGGAGTCCCTTTAAGCACTGGAAAGGGCTCTGAGGTCTCCCTGGATCCTTCTTTTCTCCAGGTGAACACTCCCAGCTGTCCCAGCCTGGCTCCAGAGCAGAGGTGCTCCTGCCCTTGGATCATCACCATGGCCTCCTTTGAACTTTCTTCCCGAGCAAACTTTGCACTCGTGGAGGGTTTTTTCTCCGGGTGGGTGTGAGGGAATGGCTGGTGCAGGTCCTGGGGCTCCTCTTACCTTCACAGTGGCTGAATAGGTGAACTTGACTGAGGGGGTGTCGAAGCAGGGGAAGAAGGATCTGTTGAGAACAGCCTGGCCCTGTGTGTACATGTAGGGCTTCTGCTTCCCCGCCGTCTGCTCAGGGGACAGCCAGCACACCTGGGGAGGGACCGAGACCACGGTGAGGGGGCGGCTTGATCACAGATGCTCCTTGCAGAGGGGGTGGGAAGGGGCTCCTCACCCGGAGGTGCTCTGCCCACCCCAGGCCTCGTGTCCCCTGGACCACCCCCAGCTCCCCCCGGGTCTGGCAGCCCCCAGTCTACACCCAATCTCCTCCCGGTCCTCGTGGGCCTGGGTGTCCCAGCGGGCTCGGCGTCCCTTCCACAACCACCCAGTCCCGCCGGGCTCGCTATTTCCCGTTCCCACCCTGCTCTCTCCGGGCCCGGTCCCCCCCCGTGCCCTCCCACCTCCCCCGGGCCCGGCGTCACCCCCGGCGTCTCGCCGCTCACCCCGGGCCCCTCGCCCGCCTCGTAGTCGATGAGGAGGGTGAGCAGCTGCCCGGCGCGGGGGGCCTGGGGCAGGGCGATGTGCAGGGCGCTGCCGTAGCTGGCGAAGGGCCGGCTCTCCACGGGCAGCGCCTGCCCGGCCGCGTCCCCGGGCCCGCCCGGCGGCGGCAGGAGCGCGGCGCGGCTCACGGCCAGCGAGGGGTGCGCGTCCAGCCGCAGCTCCGCGCCCGCTCCGTGCCGCTCGCAGCGCAGCTCCAGCCGCGCCTGCCCGCGCAGCCGCCCCGCGCCCGCGGCCGCGAAGGACACGAGCAGCTCCAGGTGCAGGTGCCGCAGCGACCACGGGCCCGCGCTGCTGGCGGAGGCCGCGTCCCGCACCGGGGCCCGGTCCCGCACCGCGGCCGCGTCCTGCACCGGCGCCGCCATCGCCGCACGGGGACGGGGCGGGGCCGGAGCGGGGGCGGAGCGGGAGCGGAGAGGCGGGGAATCCGTGGGTGGGGGCGGAGGGGACCCGTGGGGGGATCCACGGGGAGATCCCTCCGGCGTCCGTGGGTGGGGGATGGAGAGAAATCCGGGGGTGGGATCCGTCGGGGATCCGTGGGCGGGGGACGGAGGCGACTCGTGGGGAAATCCCTCGGGGTTCCACGGGTGGGGGATGGAGAGAAATCTACGGGTGGGATCCATCGGGGATCCATGAGTGGGAATGGAAGGGCGTCTGTAGAGTGGATCCATGGGTGGGGGATCCAGGAGGGGGGATTGAGGGGACGTGGGGTGGGATCCATGTTACGGGGATGTAGGGGGATCTGTGACGGACCTATGGGGGTTCCAGAGAGAATTCAGGGAGGAATCCATGGGTTGGGCAGAATCAAGAGAGATCTGGGGGAAATAGGGATGAGAGGAACTCGTTGGGGCAAGGGATCTAGGAGGATCTGTGGGCGGGGTGGGGCGGAGGTGGCAGAATCCCGAGGTTGGGAACCCATGGATCCAGGGAATTCATGGCAGGGCACCCTTGGCCAGGAGAGTCTATAGGGACCCAAAATGGGATCCATTGCAGGGTTCATGTGGGGCTCCATGGAGAGGACGGGAGGGGGCACCCAGCACAGGGATCCCTGGGAAGTCCTGGGGGAAATCGAGGAAAAATGTAGATACAGATATGTGGGAAGATGAAGTGCGGGCGGGTGTGTCCAGGGGTCGGGGACATCCCCCGTATATATGGGGAGGAGATCCAGAGCCGGGGGTGAGGTGGGGCAAGATCCAGCAGGAGAGTCAGGGAGCGATAGAGGGAGAGATCCATGGCAGAGGATCTGGGGAAGAGCGGGGTGGGGGTGGATGGGGCCGGGGTCCATAAGAAATTCTCTGTGGGGGTCCCTGGGGGATCCGGAGGGGCGCTTGTGGGGGACAGCGTCGGGATCCATGGGGAAGGGATAGAGGGATGACCCACGGGAGGGTCTCGTGGGGACATCCGGGGAGACTCGAGGAGGGATATCCAGAGGGATACATGGAGGATCCACGCGGTCAGGGCGGCCCTGTAGGATCCACCAGAATTCCAAGGAGGGGATGTTCCTGGGGGGTTTCCCCGGCTCAGGCTCCGTTGCCGGTTCCGGGCGCCGCGTCTCGGCAGCCGAGCGGCACCGGGGGCAGCGGGGAGCGGGCGGAGCCGCCCCCAGGGACCGAGCGGGGCAGGAGCGGCGCCGCAGCCGCCTCTCCGGGCCGGGGACCGGGACTCGGGGACCGGGGGTCTGGGGGCCGGGGCGGGCACCTCGGGCGGCCGGAGCGGCGGGGCCGGGCCCGGGCCTGCGCGACTCCTCCCCCGGCCGCCGGCCCGGCCCGCGCGGGTCCCCGGCCGCGCTGTCACTCCGCCAGCGGCCGCGGCTCCGGGCGCTGCCCGCGGCGCCGCGCGGGACGGGGCGCAGCGAGCGGTGAGCGGGGCAGCGGCATCGGGGCCGGGGGGCGCTTCCCCCGGGAGCGGGGACACTCGAGGGACGCGCCGCCGGGAGCAGGGCCGGTGGGGGACGTCCTGCGTGGCCGCGGGAGGCAGGGACACCCCGGCGGAGAGCGGCTCCCATAGGGAACATCCCGACGGGGACTGGCGGTGACATTCGGGGACACGCCAGCCCGGTCATCCTGCGGGGATCGGCGTTGACAGAGGGGACGGGGTGGTGATGGGGGACACCCCATCGGGGACTGGCTAGACACGGTGGGGGCGGCGGATGATGGGGAACACGCTGTTGAGGACCGAGGTGATGGGGTCATGCTGCGGGGAACAGCGGTGACACGAGAGACGTGCTGGCAGGGACGGGGAGCGCAGGCAGCAGCTGTAGGGGCTGGCACAGCCTGACACACGGGGCGGCCCCTGTGTCCCCTCTCCTGTCCCCCACAATGTCCCCACCTCTCCCCAGAGACTGTTTCAGCAGTGGGAGCTGCAGCGTGACCGGGCTGGCAAATTCTGTGTCCCAGTGCCTTCAGTGTCCCCTGGACACCCCCAGTTCCTGTCCCTGGCAGAGGGGGGCTGCAGAAAGATGCTGTGGTGCCTCCCAGTCCAGTCCTGGGGAGCACAGAATGGCCTGCAAAGGGTGTCAGGGGAAACTAAAGCACGGGGACTGTGGAAAATGTGTGTTCTGCTGCCCCATATCTCCTTTCCAGAGGCAGAGTGGGTCGGTGCTGGCAGACCATGGTGCCTGCCCTCATTTTTGACATGGGTGGGTGCTTCTGGGCTGCAGGCATCCATGGGTGCTTCCCCTGGGGATCCTCCACCAGCTGGGGTGAAGGAGCCATCCCCACACTCCTTGGAGCTGGGAATGTTGCAGCCAAACCGGGACGACGCAGGACAGGGGGGAAACTTTGAGATGACTTCATCACAGGCCGTGCCCCGTGGGACACGGAGGTGCTGTCACCCTGTGCCAGGGAGGCGGTGAGGACCCGCCGAGTGCTTGTGCTGGGACGACTTTTCCTGGATTTCACCTAGGAAAAAAACAACTGGGATGGGAGCCAGGGAGTCTGGGTGTGCCGGGATGCCAGGCCCGCAGCCGGCCCTGCTGGACACCCGCGACTGCCCAGAGCGGGCGAGACCCCGCGCAGGCAGGGCTTGCCCAGAGGTTTTTGGGGTGCTGCCTGCGTTCCCCGATGCTTTGCCGTAGCTGCTGTGCCGTTATCCCCGGTGCTAGAGAGGGTCCACGGGCTCCCACGGGGGTCACAGGGATGGGGGAGCTCCCTGCACCCCGCAGCAGTGCGTGTTGGTGTCTGTGTTGGTGGAAGGAGGGGCTGGACCCCCCCAGTTTCACAGCCGGGGGAGCTGAGTCAGGAAATCCCGGCTGGCCCGGCCGGATCCTGGCTGAGTCATTTCGCAGCGCTGAGTAAGTGCCCGTGCCGGGGCCGCGGGGCAGGGGCTACCCGCACATGCCCCAGCAGTACCCCGGCCCTGGCCTCGGGTCACTGCCAGCCTGGCCAGCCCTGTGCCTCAGTTTCCCCCCAAGGTTTTCCTAGAAGTGGATGAGACAGGAAGCATGTCACACATCCCGGCACGGATGAGAGGCCAGGGAGAGGGGAGACAGGCTGGGATGGGGACTGTGGGACTGGGTGAGCTCTGGCCTTTGCTGGGAGGAGAACGATATCCCCGAGGCAGGATTTGAGATCCTCCTTCTGGTAAAGGGGGTCTCCAGTCTTGGTGTGTTGGGAGGGGGTTGGAATCGAGGAGAGGAATGCGAGTGAAGAAAGGATGGGGATGAGAACTGGGGTGGGAAATAAAATTGGAATGGGGAGAGGGATGGGGATAGGGAAGGGGTGGGGATGAGATGAGATATGAGGTGAGGTGAGATGAGATATGGGATGAAATGTACCGGGGGTGGGATGATGATAGGGATGAAGTGGGGATAGGGACAGGATGGGATGAGACAGGGGTGGGGATGGGAATAAGCTGGGGACAGGGATGAGGCTGACAGGGCTGGAGCAGAGCTTGGGGTGCATGTGGGGACGTGGAGGGAATCAGGCTGGCCCCACTGGCAGCAGGATGTAAATAACCTGCCAGGACACGAGTTTTTTTCCTGCTGCCCCCCCCCATGCAGCCCCACGGACAGGAAAAAGGTGTTTCCGGCTGCGGATGGGAGCGGGGCCCCAGGCCTGGAGCGGGATGTGGTGCCTGGGCCAGGGACAGGGGGATCAGGTGACCCCCTCGAGCTGGATCTTGGGGTGCAGCCACTGATCCTATGGCTGGTGGGACCCCTGACTTCAGTGGGGCTGCTGCAGCCCCCGGGCCCTGGCTGAGCTGGTGGAAGGAGCCCCTGGTGCAAGCTGGCACTGCTGTGGGGGCGTGGTGCCCTCAGGCTGGGACACCCTGTCTTGTCTCCAGTGCCACCGGCCGTGGCAGCTGCCAGGTGAGCACCCTGGGGACACGTTCCTCCTTTCTGGCTGGAGCAGGATCCGTGTGGAGCTGCAGCGGCACTGTGGGAGGAGTGTGCCTCCCCTTGCCCCTGACCCTTGCAGAGCCACTTCTGCTCACTGACCAAGCAGGATGTCCCCTCGCCCCCACACGCTCCCTGGGGAGGTCTGGTGTGCTCCACCAACAGAGCCTGGTCATCAGCCTGGAATGGGGACACCGGTATGGGACTGGGACATCAGTATTGGATGGAAGTCTTCAGCGTTTGCCATCACCACCATGTGACCCCCTCCACCTTGCTGCTGGCATATGGGTGACAGTCCCCCCTCACCTGTTTGGGGCATCCATTTAGTGGCAGGGACAGCACCCCCTGTCCTCCCACAGCTCTTTTGTGCAGCAGGGAAAACAGCAGTGACAGGGAGGGAGCAGCTGGGACCACACTGCCTCTGCCAACTGCCCTGTGTGTCCCAGGGAAAACCCATCTCATGTCACTGGCCTGGCTGGGCAGGATCGGTCCCCAGGCCCTAACGAGCCCAGAGGAGTGCCAGCCCCAGGAGGGCTCTGCAGGCAGCCAGGACCTGCTGGGGCAGTCAGTGGCACTGCTGGTGATGAGGCTGATGGCAGTGCTTGGGGAAACTGAGGCACAGGCTGTGTTGGCACTTTGCCAATACCTGTGGGAACTTCTTGAATGCTCCAGGTGACAGGTCAGCCACCAATCTGTCCCAGCAGGCTCTGGTGGCTTCCCTGGTGCATTTGCTGGCACAATCTGAGTGCTGCTCGTTAGCAAACGACCTCTAATGAGCTTTGCCCAGTTGTGCTGCAGGGTCTGGGTGGTGCTGTGGACATCGGGCACTGCTGTGGATTGACTGCCCGGATCAGGAGACGCCTGTTGGGAGAGAGGCTGGAGGATCCCCTGGCACGTGGCACCTACGACCATCACAAGTCACAATCATTGGGGAGAGCAAGATTTTAATTAACCAGGGTGGGGGAAGATCCTGGATGAGTGGCCCAGAGTGGGTTTGAAGCTCTGCTCTGTCCCAGGGATTCGTGGTGGGGTAGGAGCTGGGGTGAGCCCCCCCTGCACTTCTCTGAGCTTGTCTGGTCAATGCCCCATCCCGGCCCCAAATCCCCTGTGGCACCATCCCTGCCCTCGGGAATTTTATGAGGGGCTCTGGGTCACCCCATCTTGGTGCTGGGCTGCCACGAGTTTCACTGTGGGATCACATCCTGCCAGTTCCCTTCCCCGAGGGCTCAGCAGCAGGTCCTGGTGCCACTCTGGGCCCTGCCCTGCTGCCATCCTGCCGGCACCGGGCATTGGAGTGCCCCAGGGCATCGCGTGCCGAGGGGACAGCTGGGGACAAGCCACCCGTGCCCGGGCCGGCTGGGGCAGTGGGACTGGTGTCCTGGCATCCTCTTACCGCCGGAATGGGGGGATCCGGCCCCGAAGGTCTCGGCTCTGCTGCGGGGAGCGGGTTTGGAGTGGGAGCCAGCGCTCGAGTTAACGCTCCCCGCTGTTGGCCTGAATTCCCTGGATTCCCCCGCTCCCACGGAGGAGAGGATGTGGAAGCTGGGGGAACGGGGTTTGTGCTCGTTCTCCGTCCTCATCCTCAGGTCGCATTCAAGGCCCGTGCGGATGCGGCCGGGCGGCGCCGCCTCCGGCAGCGGAAACTCCCCCTGAGCAGGGCAGGGCGTGGAGTCACGACTGCTCCTCCACCCCTTCTCCCTTCTCCCTTCTCCCCCGTCTTCTCCTCGCCCCTCTGCGCTCCGCAGCCCCTCCTCGCTCCCTGCTGCGCCGTCCGTACCAGGGGGTGGGCGGTGTGCGGTGGGCGAGGGAAGGCAGGAGCGCTGAGTGCTGCTGTCCTCGCATGGGCTGCTCGCTGCGGGCCGGCAGGATGCTCCAGGGATGATGGAGGGATATTGAAGGGATGTTTGAGGGATGCTTGGGCTCCCCTGTGGGAAAGCCAGGCGTCCTCCAGATGTGATGGCCTCATGATGGCTCCGTTGGCTGCATCCTTTGGAGGGAGGAAGTTTAATTTTAGTTTAATGTAAGAGGGTCGTGAGACTGGAACTGCTGCCTGTACTGGAGCTGGTGAGGGGTATCGGGGCCAGGGAGTGCATTGCCAGCGCCTGCAAACCTCTTCCAGCCTCACGTGTTGAGTAAGTGACAGTCCTCAACACCCTTGGGATGCTGGCATCATGGACACACATGGAGTTGTTCTGATAAACCCCGGGGATGTGAATCCCGCTGGAGTGGCGACTGTTGCAACACTCACACACACACACACACACACACACACAAACACCCCCGCCTCCGGGCAAGCAGGGAGGTGTTTGCCAGCAGCCACTGCGGATTTACAGCTCACTGGAAAATCCTCTCATCTCATTAAGGGCTCCCTGTGGCTTTTGCTTTCCATTGCAAATAGCCGGTTATCCCAAGGGGAACCCCCTTTGAGTGCCAGTGGCTGTGTGGGGCTCTGGGGGCAAACCCCGCAGAAGAGTCCAGGCTGCAAGAGCGGCTTCATTCGTTACAGGACGGATTAGGGGAGACCCATCTCGCTTGGCCAGGTAAGACCAGACAGGGCAGTTAGCTCATGGTGGGAATGGCCTGTGATGGGAATGGCCTGTCCTGGGGCAGGGATTGAGGGGGTCAGTTTGGAATCAGATCCATGGGCTGACTTTCATTTGCTCGGTTCATCACCCAAACTAGGTTCAGCATCTAAAACCACCCCAATTTGGAGCTCGGCTGTGTTGATGGCACATCCTCAGCTCCGTGTCTCTGCTCTTGGGGCTTAATCTCCCACTTTGCTGGCACACCCTGTTGCTGTGTCCCTAATGATAACCGTCCCATGTTCCCAGTGGCATTTTTAAATCCCTAACCTGCTTTAGGAGGGAAAATGCCTTTCTGGGTACCCCCATGACTCCACTCTGCCTGCTGTGTGTTGAGAGTTGTGTGTTGAAGGGAGCAGACAGGCAGTGAGGGTCTCAACAGGGAGCGCCGGGGGTGCTGGGGATTCATTGCCAGCGCCGGGAGTTGGGGACAAGCCCAGCTGCCGCCTCGACCATCCTGACCACCCAGCACTCACATACGCCTGCGAAGGCAGCAGCATCTGCTGAGTTAATGTGTTTTGCAGCCCCGCTGTGCAGCTGCCTCTCCCCTCCACCCCAGCAGCCAAGCCAAAATCCATCAGGCACTTCCAGGTTTCACGGCTCGAGGACCGGGGGAGCCGTTTCCACACAGCGGCGGCGGACACAGACACCGTGACATCTGGTCTTGCTCAAAATTCTCAGGAGCAAAGGGCCAGGTGTGTGATGCTGCAGGAACACGGGGCTAAATAAATGATGCAACTGGCTCCATGGAGTTTTGGCCCAGGCAGGAGTTCAGCTGAATGTCACCGGAGATGTGGGACAGCTCCTGGCCCAGGGCTTGATCTGGCACTGGGAGGTCTCCATGGCAGCCCTGAGGTTCTGGGAAGGTTTTGGGGTGGTGTTGGGACAGTTCTGAAGCCCTCAGCATGTGCAATAGGCGATGTTGTATTTTGGCTCTGGTGCTGGGTGCTGGAGGGACCCTGGCGTGCTGGAGGAGGAGTCCGCAGGGCTCCCGACGGCTTTAGGGCTCTTCTCGCCACAGAGCACAGGAAGAGCAGGGGGCCGAGGAGAGTGGGAGAGTCTCAGGCACAACCTAAACCTTCCCCGGCTACCCTTCACTGCAGGGGCATCTGGAGAGGGTTCGGTGGGGTGGCACCACAAGGAGGGAGAGCCCAACCCTCTCCCTATGGGTGCTGGGGACACCGGGACACAACAGGCAGCGCTGCCGGGGGACAGATGGCACCAGGCACCGGACAGATGGCTCCATCCCAGACAGGCAGCCGAGGGGCCGCGAGGCCGGGGACCGCCGGGGCTGGGCCGGGCCCTGGGGACTCCCTCTGCCGGCCCCCGGCTGGTGGCGGTGGCCCGATGGGGACAGCCACCACCGGCCATAGGCGGTGCGGGCACTACCGGCCCGGTGGGCACCGGGTTGGGGAGGGGACGGACACGGGCTCGGGGACGTAACGCTCGTCCTGGGGGGCTGCACGGGCTGGGGGAGGCGGTACCGGCCCGAGGAGAGTGACACCGGTTCGGGGGAAAGGCTGACATCCGCTCAGGGGGTGGCACCCGGCGGAGGGGAGGGTGACAGCGGCTGCGGAAGCGATAGCGGAGGTGCCACCGGCCGGGGCGGGGGTGCCACCGGCCCGGGGGCGGTACCGGGGGGGGCGGTGCCGCAGGCGGAGCTGTCCAGCACCGGCGGCTGCTGAACGCCCGCAGCGCCGGGGGCCGGGGACGCCCCCGCTGCCCCCCGCCCCTGCCGGGCACTCCCCACATCCACCCGCCGGGGCTCCTGCCCGGTGGAGGGGACACACCTGCCCCGGGACCCCGTGGGCCCGGCCTAGGAGGTGTCGGCAGCCGCCGGCAGGAACCAGGGTTGTGAGAGACCGGGGTGGGGACGGGCTGGGGGAACACGCAGCGGCCGTGGCGAACTGGGCACCGTGTGGCCGGGATATCCCCGCGGAGAAGCCTTGCTCAGCCCTTCACACCATCGCTCCTGAAACCCTCACAGTGCCCCTTGCACAGAGCCCCCACAGCTCCCAGGCTCTGTCCCAACCCCAGCCCCAGCCCGCCCAGCCTCATCCTGCAGCAGAATTTGTGCCGGGCACAGCCCAGACCCAGCAGAGCTCGGTGTCCCGGCCATACCCGCGGGTCGCTGGCAGTGGCTGCTGCAGCAGACCCAGCCCAGAGCTCAGCTTTGCTCAGAGCCGGTTTTATTGAAGTGGGTTAAGTGGCTAATGGGATTGTTGTGGAAGGGCTAAGGCAGGGATTAGTGCTGTGGTGTGGCGATGGGCTGGCCATCTCTGAAAGTGTTCCAAAAACGTGTGGATGTAGCACCTGGGGACATGGTTTAGTGATGGGTAAGGCAGTGCTGGGTTAGCTGTTGGACTTGATGGTCTGGGAGGGCTTTTCCAGCCTGACAATTCTGTAATTTCTCTTCTGATCTTTGCTTGGACAACAGCTGATTTCTGTCCTTCGGTGCCTGCCCCAGCCCATCTCCCAGCAGCTCCCAGAGCTCCCAGCATCGTGCTGGGGGGAACAGACATCCAGAACAGGCAGAGCTGTGTGTGACTGGCCTCCACTTCTACCTGCCTGTCCATCCACTGCCTGCACCCAGGAGAACCACCTGCCTGCAGCCAGCCTGACATTGCCCTCCGGAGGGGTGGGAGGGGGAGCAGTGAGACCTCCCTGGGGAAAGACCCAGCCTGGTGCCCCGGTGATGTGGGTGGTGGCAATGTCCCAGGCAATGACACTGGCTGGTGGGCAGGCCAGGTCCTGGCCGGGGCACAGGGGCTGGAGGGCTGGGCCTCGTGGCTGAATTGGCAGCTTGTTCTCTGCTGAAGGCTCCTTTCTGCCCTGGCTCCCTCTGTTTCTCTTTGGAAAGTTTTATGTTCCTTGTGTCACAAGGAGCCTTTTCTTTGTTGCCCTTCCTGAGCGTGCCAGGGAGGAGGCTGTGCTGGAGCATGGCCATCCCTGATGGCAGCTCAAGGCTGGATGCTGCACAGCCTTTGGGGGCAGCTGTGTCACAGCACAAGGGTCTGTCCCTTAGCACGGGCTCAGCTCCTCACACCACTCACACCCTGGGGTTCACCCCTGGGCTGTCCCCTTCACCCTCACCCATAAAAAATGAAGGATGCTTTGCAGCCCCTGAGCATCTCCCTGGGGACACCTGGCACAGTGCTGCAGCCCTTGGGGTTCCTGTGCTGCCAGTCCCAAGGGTGCCTGAAGGATGAGGCCCAATTTGCAGAGCTGTTCTGCATCCCAGTACACCCAGGGAAGGATCCATCCTCCTTTTTTTCCTATTTATCAGTCTGGTTTCAGCTGTCTTACCCCTTCCACAGGCTGTGTCAGGGTGTGGAAACAGGCACAGAACAGCAGCAAGATGCCAGCAGAGGCTGAAGGGTTGAACCCATTTTCCATCACTCAGTGTCCCTGCCCAGACCCCTGCCACCTTTATCCTGGGACATGGGACAGCACGTCATCCCTGACAGTGATCTAAACTGTGAGAGACAGGAGAGAAGCAAATTTTATCTCGCTTCTAAAAGTCACCCCAAAATGCTACAAAATACAGAGCAAAATGCTTGCAGAGCCATTCGCTGTTCTCTTAGGAACGTGGGAGGCCCCCATGATTGGACCCGTCCGTGGAACTGTGGTGGAGCCAGAGGCTTCACACACTCATTGTAGCCCCTGTGGGGCTGGAGGCTGTTCCCAGCTCAGCTCAGGTGATGGATGGCTCCAAAGCAGATCTGCTTCAGTGCTGGGAATGCTCCAGTGACCCCTCTAGGTCACGGAAATGGGGACATGAAATGAGACCAGCCTCCAGGTCCCTGTTCATTTCTGGCTGCTAAAATCACACGTGTGAGATGGATTTGGACACGGGGCTGAGGAAGTAGTTCAAGCTCTGGGCACAACAGATGCCTCTTTGAAGGAGATGCCTTCAGGGACGTGCTGGCTTTTGTCCCTCCTGAGATGAAGGACACAGCTCAGTCAAGGCTTTTCCTTCAGTGTGAACACCCATAACTCTGTGTATGGCATCATCCAAAGGGATCAAATCTCTCCTCGCCTCTGGGATTAAAACCTGAATTTCTCCTCCAGACCTGAGCTCTGGAGGCACTTGGGATGTGTATCCTCTCTTTAGCTGGGAGATGAACACCTCTGGCTGCCCAGGAGGCTCAGCCCTGATGCCCAGGCACGGTTCTGCTGCCCACAGCACTGCTGTGGCTGCTCCAAAATATCCCCTGCTGCTAAAATACCTTGTGTGCACCTGCTGCTTTCCACTACCACCGGACCCAGTGATACCAAGCTGGTACCCAGAGGAGTGATGGGGCCAAAAACTCACCCAGCAGCTGGAAGTATCTAAATTAAAGCATCAGGTGCAAGCTCCCAGGGCTCACGTTACCCGGAGGGAGAGCAGCAGCCTGTTCCTGACTAATTGAGCTAATTGCAACGGAGCTGCTGGGTCTATCTGGGTCAAGCCATGACCTGCTTTAGCCAGGCAGAGGCAGCAGGATGCCAGTGTGACACAGAGTGACACAGCATGACACAGCGTGACACAGCGTGACACAGCGTGACACAGCACGATGGAGCGCTCGTTCACTCTCCTGCCTTCCTCACACATGGGGCACATGCCAGAGACACCCAGTCCTGGAAGCAAAGCTTGGAGAGGGTAAAATTAGTCTGGACGCAAAGGAAGGATTCTTTGGGAACAAGAATGGGCTGGATCCTGCCCAGGAATGGTTTTAGTTTGTGGTGGTTGGATGCAGGATATGTAGGGGGCTTCTGGGCAAAGGAGGGGCTCCTCCTGGAGCTGCTGGGGGGAATAGGGACTTAGCAGGAGTTGCTTTGGTTTGTCCCTTTGATGGCATCCTCGGGTGTGGGACTGCAGCATGAGGGTCCAGCTGCTGTCACAGGCTGGGGGAGCAGGGTCACACCCACATCACCCTTCAGCCATCCCCCAGGAAGTCCATGGCATCTCTAGGGCAGGGTGGAGCCCGGGGTGGGCTCAGTAGTGCTTAGCCAGGCACAGCAGAATCCTGGAGACACCTGAGGTGTGTGTGGTGGGAAAAGGACTGCTCTGAGAGCCCAGCTCCCAGCAGGTATTGGCATCTCCTGAGAAGCCTCAACCCTGTGAGCACAAGAGAAGGATTGATTTTCTTGTGGCCAGCGTGGCAGCTTTGGCTTCTGCTGCAGCTGTGGCATCACTGGTGGGCTCAGAGGGGGAGAAATGGAAGCTGTGTCCACAAGAGAGAAATCCAAAGTGGAAAAAAATCTACAAAACCTTGTTACAGCCCCAATGCTACATGCCCAGGGAACAGGCAGGGCTGGAGGAGTGCTGCTTCTGGTGGTGCTAAGTGGGTGCTGGGGAAGGTAAGGTCATAGCATAAATCTAGATGAAGATTTTGCCTCTGGGTTGGTTTAGGATGAGCTTGGGACAGATTTTATGGAGTGAGGGACAGATGATCTCCATCTGCATTAGGAGAAAACCCACCAGAACCAGCCACTGGGGCTGGAGGTGTTTGTGTGAGGGACCTCAGGGTGAAATGGTTGACTTCGAATCAGTGGTTTCATCATCCTTACACCTATTGGGAAGAAGTTCCCTTATCCTTGGAAGTGTTCAAGGCCAGGTTGGACAGGGCTTGGAACAACCAGGGATAGTGGAAGGTGTCCCTGCCCATGGCATGGGGTTGGAATGAGATGATGGTCTGTAAGGTCCCTTCCAACCCAAACTGTTCTGTAGTTCTATGAAGGTCAGCCTTGTTTGTGTTTGCACTAGGTGCTTTGCAGCTCGAGGCTGTGAGCTGCTGTCCCCAGGCACAGTACTCTCAGGGCAGAGGCTGCCTTAAAGAGGGGGGGAAAAGTGTAGAATTGGCGTTTGTAAGTGTGGGTTGTGGGGCACAGCTTGGGAACAGACTGGGGGACAGAGGGGAGCTGCTCTCTGCTGATATTCACAGCTGGTGTGGGAACATTATGCTCCCAAAACTGAGCTGGTGTCCAGCAGCTGAGCCCTGGCCTCCAGGCTCCCAGGAGTGACCTTTGTAGCTGTGGGAAATCTCACTGGCACAAGGAAAGCCTTGCCTGGCTCCTGCTGCCCGTGTTGCAGCACTCTTGGGTGCAGGCTGGTGCCAGCACAGCCACTGTGGTTGCCCCCTGAACTGGATCTGTGTGATCTGTGCCCCGTGGGAGTGGCAGAGCTCCTGTGCGTGTCTCCATCCCACCTCCCGCAGTGCCTCAAGGGTGGATCCGTTCCAGAGCCCCCCGAGTGCCTGTCCCAGCACTGCCTCCATCCACCTCTGCTGTAGCTCGGGGCTGTGACCATGGTGAACAGAGATGGCTCGACCAGGATGTGGGGAGATATCTTCTGAAATATCCCAGTGTTTCAGAGGCTTCAGGGAGAGCAAGCCCAGAGCTGTGTGTGTTTCCTCTGCCCCTTAATCAAAATTGCCTTGGAAAGAGACCTTTGTAGCTCCTGGCTGGTGCTGGAATTGAGGCTGCGATTCCTTGATCTCATCCGCTGCGTCAGCCCCTCTCCCCGTGACCCAGGGCTCCACCATCAAACAATCCAGCTCACGTGGGTCTGGGAAAAGGGAATTTGAGTGTGTTCACCCCAGTGCTGCCTGTCCTTGCAGACCCCCAAAAGCCTGTGGGGAGCAGGGCTCAGGGCAGCTCAGGTTGGGGAATAGACAAAACAGGGCAGTTTGGGACATTTTTGGACTTTGTTCATGTAATTCCCCCTGCTGGGCAATGCAATGGACATGGGCTGAGGCTGGGTTGCTGTTCCTGTGGGGGTGATGGAGCCACCTCCCTGCTCCCCACAGCTTCTCTCCAGCTCTGGAGAAGCTCTGTCTCGGCTGGGTGGTTTGAAAGAGGAGGTGTGTGTGTTGGGGAGGGGGGTATCAGGAGGGCTGCATTCCCCAGCCCAGCAGGAACAGCACCGGTGGGCTCCAGTAGACCCTCCAGTGCACTCACTGCACTCACCCAACACCAAGCCAGCACCAGGGAGAGGAACTCTTATCATGGGGTGGCCAGCCTGGACCTGATGATCCCTACAGAATGCTCTGGGACCCCAAAAACTTCCCCTCCTCAGAGGTTTTCCTTCAAGGAGACTGAATGAAACCGTGCTGGAGCAACATGTGGAGTGTATGTCCTGGGAGATATGTGGTACCTGGTGCCTGTGGGACCACTGCTCCCCATCTTTCTAGAGATCATTTCATCCCCTGGAGAAAACCTTTTTCTTTGAGTTTTGAGATTTTTTCCTGAAGAGCTGCAGGTGGGAGGTAGTTGGAGATGGAGCTTTGTTCCATGGCTGCTTTCCTTGCTGAGCTCTGCTCTGCCCACCTGGGCAGACCCTGTGGGCATGAGGAGTGATGAGCTTCCCCACTCAGTGTGACTGCTGACATCCTTGTCACTGGTGGTGGCAAGGATGGTCCTGCTTGTGGGTGTTTGGGGTGGGATAAGACCCCATCCTTATCACATGGAGAAAAACACCAAAGCAAGGAGGGACACAGGGCTCTGAAGGGTGACATGGAAAGTCACCATGGGGCAAACTAGATGACAGCGGGAGCATGGAGGGATGCAGCAGGTGGCACCACGTAGGGGGACATTGGGGTCAAGGAGGCGACTCCAGCATGGGGACAGGACTCAGTAGATGGGGTCACAGAGTCCGTCCTCATGCCACTAGAAGGTGGTCTTGGGTGACAGGAGATTGTTTCAGGTGACAAGCAGTTGGTCTTAGATGACCAGGAGATGGTTTTAGGTGGCCAGGAGATGTCCTCAGATGTCTAGAAAGGTGGTCTTGGTTGATCAGGAGGTGGTTTTGGGGACCAGGAAAAAGTTTTGAGTGGCCAGGAAGGCCCCATCCTGCCTGTGGTGCAGCCCTAACTGGTGAGGGTCTGTGCCCAAATGTCCTTGCTGCAGGGACCTGTTGTAGGGACCTGGGGACACAGAGCTGGGGCTGCACAGGCTCCTTGTCCCAGGATAGGGACATGGAGCACCCATGGCCAGTAGGAACAAAGACCAAGGTCTGCTGCAGCCCCAGGGCTGAGGGTGCCCTCTCTGTGCTGGACTGTAACAAATCCTCCTCTTCCTCCACAGCCTTGCCAGCAGCTCACCAGGATGAAGGGGACAGCCAATGTCAACTCCACTGGCCGCAGCCACTACCAGTCTGCCATCCCAGTGCCCCGTGCCATGGCTCACAGCAAACTGCACACCACGGCTCCCCTGAGCACCCCGGGGTCCCCTGTCCTCCACAGGGCTCCCTCCCCTCGGCCAGGGAAGGTGCCACCCACTGGGCCCAAGACTCTCAAGCCCAAAGCCACTGGCAAATCTGCTGGCCACGAGCTGGCTGAGGGCAGGGAGGGAAATCCCAGTGTCCCTGCTCATGGTGGGCAGAAAGAGCCATCAAGACCCCTGGTGTCCCCTGGGAAATGGCCGGAGGCAGCGAGCAGTGGGAGGAGAGGGGCAGGCAGGGTGTGGGAGCCCACGGAATTGCGCAAAGCTCCCCTAGCGCAGGGCAGGGGTGGGGGGCAGCTGGGAGAATCCCATGGGAAGGGCGATGGAACAGCCACATCAGGGACAGGGGATGAGTCTCATGGTGGCTCACAGGGGAGGGGCCCCGTATTTGGGTCAGGGGCCATCACTTTCTCCTCAGGGCCCCCACACAACCACCCCATCACTGCCACTGTGGCACCCTTCCAGTACCGGTGAGTCCCTGGGGATGGGGGAACATGGGGCAGGGGGTGCCTGGGGACATGGGGCTGGGGGGGACATGGGGGTGGGGGGGCAGGCAGGCCCAGCAGGGGCGGCAACGGGAAACGGTGGGGGTAGGTCAGGGGGCTCTGTACTAGAAGGAAGGTTCCCACTGGATTTGGGGTACTAGGGTTCCTAAGGCACCCATGGGAGCTGATGTGGGGCAGGAGATGGACTCAGTGGGGAACAGGGTGCCCTGGGACCCATTGCCATGAGACCAGTGTCCCCAGACCATGGCAGAGCCTACGGCTCCATGTTCTCATCTCCTGGTGGTCCCCAGCCAGTTGCCCCTGATCACCCACCCTCACCCCCTTCTGCCCACAGGCTGCAGGAGGACCAGGAGCGTGAGACGGCCGCATCCCTGCGTGATGAGTGCTCTGGTCCTGAGAAGGGATCTGACCCTGACCCCAAGCGCAGAGGCCGGAGTGAGTCCAGAGGGGTTGGTCAGGAATGGGGGTGTCCTGCTGGGGGGCTGCTGTGATGGTGCCAGGGGACAGAGGCTCGTGCTGGAATTGGAGCCAGGGCTGGATGTCAGTGGGGCAGCGGGGGGAACCCTCACATTGGAGGTGCCACAGCTCCCTTGGGAAAGGCTCGTCTGCACTTCCTGCATCAGGTGACCTCCATGGCCAAAACTCTACACTGTGAGAAGCACAGGGAACTGACCCCTCCGGGGATGGGGCCAGGACATCACCCTGGCTGGCTCCTTTCCCTCCTCTTCCCAGTTTCGCAGCGAGCTCCAGGAATTTCCAGGGAGCCGACCCCATCCCCCCGTCACCCCCTTTCTCGAGGGCCGAATACAAGCTCCCTGCTGCAATGCTGAGGCCACCCCACTCCCCTCTGGCGTTTGCTTTGGGGGAGATTTTGGGGAGGCGGGTCCAGGGAGGATGCTGGGGCGGCGGTTGCCAGGGCAGCGGCAGTGGAGGATGGCGGGATGCTCTAGAGATGTGCAGGGAAGGGGAAAAAGAGAGCCGAGAGCTTCACCGGGTGATTCGAAGGGACAGAAGTCGGTCAGATCCACGGTGGCTCCTGGCAGAGCCCGGCTTTGACCAAGGGTCCCAGCACCTCAGTCAGAATAATCAGCGCTGAGCCCCGATTCGGAAAGTGCTGAAGCCAGCGGCAAGCAGGAGGATGTTCCAGGAGGAAGCAAGAGGGAGCGAGTGGAGCTGGCATGCGCCCAGTGCAGCTGCCCTGCTCCTAGGGGAGGTTTTGGGATAAAGCCGAGCGAGTTCAGCACCGGGGAAGGGGCCGGATCCTTTCCCTCACTCCATGCCTGCTCCAGCTTCCCCGGCCCGCGGCGCCTCCCGCGGCTCCGCTGGGGCCAGCCAGAGGGAACATGGGGGGACCCCCAGGATCATCTCACCAGCCCCCAAACGACACAACACCCGCAGATTTGCCCCCTGCAGCGGGGCCTACACCCAGGCAACAGCCCTCCCCCGAACCCCGAGCGGCTTTGGGGTGCGGCTTGTGCACCCACCCTGCCCCAGCAGCGCCTCTTAGTGCAAAACACCATTCTTTTGTCACCCTATACTGTCCCATGCAGGCAGAGTTATTTTGGGACTCTTCAGCACTACCACGGGCTGAACCTCGAGTCACTGGCCCGGGGGTGGACTGGGGGCTCGCACCACCCCCGGCCCTCCCGTCCTTATCTCGGCAGCAGTGATGGGCTCTAATGCAATATTTCCCGGCGGTTGCCATGGCAGCCCGCGTGAGGTCACCAAATAGACTTAATTCACCCCTCCCAAGGGACGGGTAATTAATGAAGAATGATGATAACCAGATCCCACTCCCCTTCTTCAGCCCGCCCCGCCCCCCCGCCCTCAGTTCCCTAGGACCAGTGGAGAGGCCCCACTGGGTTTAGGGGCCACAGTGTCCCTCGGGGGACTCCTGGGGCCACCCTGGGCTCTTGCACAATTTGGGGAGAAATGGGGATGCTCCGGCCCCCCTGGGAATGGGCGCGCAGTGTCTAGGTGAGTGTGGGGTCCATGGCGGGTGGGACAGGGGGTGCTTCAACGCAGGGTGCTGGGGCGTGGGACCCCCGCGCTGGCTTCATCCACCCCCCACGCAGCCAGCGCCCAGCACGTCCCTGCCTGCGAGGGGCTGCGGGACGGGGCCGCTAGGGCGTGGGGGTCGCGGGGTCCATCGCCGGCTCCGAGCTCGCCAGCTTCCTGCCTCGCCCCCGGGGTCCCGTGTCACCGGGGTCCCGTGTCACGGCGGGGGTCCCGTGTCACGGCGGGGTCCCGTGTCACGGCGGGGGTCCCGTGTCACGGCGGGGTCCCACACGGAGCGCTGTCCCCGCGCTCCCGTCCGCTCCCTCAAGCTCCGCCGCGCGCGCCCCCGCCCGGCCCCGCCCCGTGGCGCGCGCCCCCTCCCCTCCCCTCCGTGCCCTCCGCGGGCGCGCGCCCCTCGCCCCGCCCCTGCCCGCGCCAGAGGAGGGCGGGCCCTTTTTGTTCGCCCCTGACATTCCGCTGGTTCGCAGTGTCCTGCCGGCGGCGGAGCGGCGAGGTGGGGCCGTGCCGCTCACCCCCCCGCCCCTCCTCCTCCCCCCCCCACCCCGGCTCCCCGCCCGCGCCGTCCCCTCCCCGCTCCGCCCCGGCCGGTGGGACGGGCGCTGACGGTGCCTCTCCCTCTGTCTCGCCCGGTGTGTCCTCGGTGCCGCAGCGACAGCAGCAGCGCCCGGCGGGTTAAATGGTTGCAGCGCGGGGATGCTGGGGAGCAACCTCAAGAGCCTTCCCGACGTGGAGCTGGGGGAGGAGGAGCGCGGCTTTCGGCGGGGCCCCGACGGCGGCACCGTGATGCCGAAGCGGGCGAAGGCGGCGGCCGCGGGGCCGCGGGGCGCGGAGCTGCGCGTCTTCAAGGCGAGCAGCGCGGAGGGGCGGCTGCCGGCCGGCTCCAACCTGCGCAAGCAGAAGTCGCTCACCAACCTCGCCTTCCTCACCGACGCCGAGAAGAAGCGGCAGCTCTATGAGCCTCGCTGGAGCGACGACATGGCCAAGGCGGCAGCGCCGGGGGCGGCGGCGGCGGGGGGCGGCGGGCGCGGCGGCCCCCGCGGGCGGGACGCGCCCGCCATGTCGCGGAGCCTGTCCCGCTCCGAGCACTCGCTGCTGTCGCCGCGCCCCGCCGGCCCCGCCAAGCCGCCGCCCGCCGGGAAGCCGAGCCGCATCCCCCGCGGGCCCTACGCCGAGGTGAAGCCCCTCAGCAAGGCCCCCGAGGCGGGCGGCGGCGGCAAGTGCGACGACGAGTTGCTGGGCGGGAAGGGGCCGGCGGTGGCGGCGGGCACCGAGGAGAAGCCGTACCTGAAGGTGGACCCCGAGCTGGTGGTGACGGTGCTGGGCGACCTGGAGCAGCTGCTCTTCAGCCAGATGCTGGGTGAGTGCTGCCGGCGAGACCGCCGGGCTCGACATCGCGGTGGGAATGGCTAGAGGTGGCAGCTGGAGGCATCTGGACTCCTGACGCTCCGTGAGGACCCGCTGGTGGCCACCTCAGTGTCTTGAAGTGAAGGGGGCCGGAGGGGAAAGGAGTCACCAGCCTCGGTGTCCCCGGTCACTTAGAATCACAGAATGGTTTGGGTTGGAAGAGACATCAAAGCTCATCCTGTTCCACTCCCTGCCATGGGCAAGGACACCTTCCACTAGCCCTGGTTGTTCCCAGCCCTATCCAACCTGGCCTTGGCCATTGCCGGGGACGGGGCAGCCTCGGCTTCTCTGAACAACCTGTGCCAGAGCTTTCCCACCCTGACAGGAAGAATTTCTTCCCAATATTCTATTTACCCCTGCCCTCTGTCAGTTGAAAGCTATTCCCCCTTGTCTTGTCAGTCCGGGACTCCTTGTCTTAAAGTCCCTCTCCAGCTCTCCTGGAGGCCCTTTGGGCGCTGAAAGGGGTTTTAAGGTCTCCCCAGAGCTTTCTCCAGGCTGAACACCCCCAGCTCTCCCAGCCTGGCTCCAGAGCAGAGGGGCTCCAGCCGTCAGTGTATCTCCGAGGCATGCTTGAGGGAAGGTGCTGTCAGCTGCCTCTTGCCTTGGAGGAAAGGCAGTTCCTCCTCAGGAGGAGCAGTGGCAGGTGGCAGCGTAGCTTGTCCTCCCCCACGTGTCTTGTCGGCCATCCCTTGTCTCAACACCCACCAAACACGATGGAGGCTGCACAGCCGGGTGCCACAGCTGCTCCCCACCATCAACATGGCTTGCCCTGGGGGTGACCTTGGGAAGCTGCTGGTGGAGGTGCTGTGTGAGGGGTCCATGCTCCTGCTCCATTTTGGGCAGATCCAGAGCTCCGCTGCAGTCTGGGGCTCTGGCAGAGGAGGATTCTCCAAGGATGCTGCTGCAGGGTTTGCCTGAGTCGGTTTCAGGCTGTGGCTGCCTGTGCTTTGCTGTCCCTATGGGTTTGATCCCCGAGCTTGTTGTGTGCGCTGTGTGCATGGTGGGTTTCCATGAGAACAGCGAGCACTGGCCCAGTGCTGGCTGTGCCCCGGACCTGGGAACTCGCTGCCCTGTGAGGGCCGCAGCGTTGGGTCTCGGTACAGAGCCCAGCCCTTGCCATTCGCTCATGCTGCATGCTGATCTCTAGGAATTGTGGCTGCCTCGGCAGCCCTCTGCTTCCCGCTAACACCCCATCTTCCCTGCATCCCTACCAGCAGTGCCTGGGCAATGACTGTGGGGGCTTGTGGCTCTGAAGAGCTGTGTTTGGTCTGGCAAACTGGTGTGAGAAGGTGACGAGGGAGCCCTGCACAGCCGTCACGGTGCTCGTGTGGTGCTCAAGCTGGCCAGATGTAAAGTCCTGGTGCTTGTCGGTGGTGGGGGAGCAGCAGTACAGGCAGGACCGGTGTGTCCAGTCCCTTCAAGTTCCCTGCCTGGGATCTCTTTTTAGGGGGCCAGGAACTTCTCTGGCACTTGAGCTGGCTTGAGATGCCTTGTCCTTGCTGTGGGATGAAGAGAAAGAGGAGAGATTTGCCCCAGCTGTGGTCTGGGGGAGGTGGTTTGGAGATGTGGAGCCAGCTGGAGTGTGTGCTGGCGCCAGGTACCTGGAAAGCTGCACTTGCTGAGTCCACTTCCCTGTGTATCCCTGGCTGCTCCAGGAGCCTTCGGGGTGTCACAGCTCCAGCAGGGCTCTGGCACAGTGTGCACCAGTGTGTGCTGGCACGTAGGCATGGGGCCTCCCAGACCATTGCCCTTGGCCCCTGGCCATGCCCAGCCACAGGAACAGCAGCAGTGCCCTCCTTGGCAGGGTCTGCCCTGCTGCTGGGGCATCCCAGGCCTCAGAACTGGAAGGCCACTGAGTGAGCTCAAGGCCTGGGCGGGCAGGCTGTGGGGATGTGCAGGTGGGATGCAGGAGGACAGCCCTGCTGTGGGGGCTCAGGCTGCCCCGGTGGTCTCACAGCTGGGTTTACAGACATCCCTCCTCAGGCCTAATGCCACGGTAGCACCAGATGCCATTGGAGCAGGGCAGGATTGCAGGAGGATTTGTCACTAATGTGTCAACAGACTGCCACTCACTGGTGTTTGGATGCCTGGGGGAACCTTGGTGTCCCCCCATGATGCTCTGCTCTTAGGTGGGAGTTTCCTCAGCATCCGCAAGAGAAATCTTTGCAGGATTGGTCCACGTGGGAGTGACTCCCAGTTTGTGGTACTCTGGAGTACCAGAGATCCAAGACAGGATCTTGTGCACACTCTAAGGAAGATCATGGCTGTGAAAGTGACCCCAGCAATTGATTTGGTTTCTGGGGTGTTGCCAAGCTTCCACCTGCATCAATTAGGGCTGACTTTGACCTTGGGAGGTGTTGAACCTCCCTTTGGACTGCACTTAGCATGTGAAGACTTGGTCAGCTGGTCCATGAGGCCCAAACTCTGCCAGATGTGTCCTCTGTGTATTGCCAATATTTTTCCAAGACATATGGACTGGCAGACTTCTTGCAAGGGGGATCAAGGGCTCTGTCTAGAGTTGGATGGGGCGAGCACCCCAGGTAGACAGACCAGGAGATTCACCATGCTGAAACTTCTCTTCCATAGGGTTGTATTTCCCACGTTCATGGCAGTTGTGATGTTGAATCACACCTGCTTACCCAAGCCAGCCGTGACCTGTCATATATGTGCCAGCCTGTGTGGTGGGGATGCCACCAGGAGCCTGGCATGTGGAGAGGAAGGAGCAGTGTGACAGTGGTGCTGACACGACCACAACTTGAGGGGGTATAGACACATGCTGAGCCTTCAGACCCCTTTGCTTGCAATCCAGGTGGATGAAATCTTCCCCAGTGGTGATGGTACCTCCCAAAACCTGGCTTTCCCTTCTTGAGATGGACCCAGAAGGAATGGGATTGCAGGAGAGTGGGCTTCACACCCTGTTAGGGTTGGTGAGGAGCAGCAGAAGAAGGGCGTTCTCCTGGTTGCTGCAGGAGATGCTTGGGGGGGAGGGAAGGCAGGTCTCTGCTGTTTTCATCAATCCCTTTGGCAAATGAAACATCAGCCTGAGCAGTTTGGCAATGTCTGCTGAAGGACACTCTGTCCAGAGTGGCATGGAAAGACCCACAAGCTTGGTTTGTGCTGGGAAGGGAGAGGCAGAAATTGCAGGGACTCTCAGCCTCTGCAGATGTGGTTGTCCTTGAACTGCTGACCTGTGTTGAGAAGCCTGTGCAGCGTCTGAGCTCCTGGCCCTGCCAGGCACAGTGGCTTCCAGAGACCTTGTGTGTCTTTGGTCTCCACACCTGAATTCTCATCTCTGCCTCATGCTTCTCCTGCCAGAAGCATTCCCAAGCCTCTCTTGGCCAGAAATACAGTTTATTCAGTGATGGCCAAATGTTACCTCTCATTCAGTCACTACCGCTGCCTCATCTGTTTGATGGCACTGAAGCCTTTGTAGCTGAACCGTGTTTAAAGAGCAGCCTGTGTAAGCTGGGAGAGGTCACCGGCACGCAGCAACCACATGTGCTTTGTAGAGGCTATTTCCATCATCCAAATTATACATTTTGCATCAACCAAAGACTGAGGCTTCTCATCAAAGCTGGCTGGCAGCTGGGGTTGCTAATTATGCCAGTGCCCAACCACAGGATGATGGGGATGGAGGGCACGTGGCCAGCGTGGTGGAAGAGCTGGTTGTGCAGAGCTCACCGTGCCCATGTCCGTGTGCGATGGACAGAGCTGTGCAGGTGCAAGGGCTTTTTTGTATGGGCTGTGCTTGTGGAGCCTGGCGTGATGGCTGCACTTACCTAGAGCTCCCCAGAGCACCTCCGAGGTCCTGCAGCTGCTTTCTGCGTCCATTTCCTTGTCCATATCTTGCTCGATGTGCCTCTTAAGTTGCTGCTAATTCGCATCAACAAATGGTCAGCGTTGTGTGGGTCAGAACCCAGGCTAACACACAGGAGATCCCAGTGGAGATGGTGTTCCCTGAAATGCTCTCTGCAGGAGTCTGCAGCCCTGCCAAACTCTACAGTTGCAGCTATAACCGGTCTCAGTCCTGCAGCCCTCGGGTGGCCCGTGCTGCCCTTCCCAGGTGGCGCAGCAGGGATGTCCTTGCTGGGCGGTAGGAACCCACGGGGAGTCGGTACCCTCGTGGTGCCAGCACACAGGCAAGGCAGAGCCTGGCTGTGCTCAGGTGGGTGCTGGGTGGGCAGTGGGTGCCAGCAGCCCCTCAGTGGTGGGGAGGAGAGCCAAGGGCTGGAATGGAGAGATGGGCTCCATGGAGAGGTGGGAGCTGCATGTTGCATCTGTCTCTGGTTTAAAAAGTAAACCACAGTGTAGAAAAGATTGGCATCTGACATGTCCCGTGCAAGGACGTTCCTGACCCTAGTGGAGATGAGAACCAAGTTACTCCCTTCTGATTGCCATCCTTGCTGGGAAACACATGGTGTGGGATCAGAGAAGCATTTCTACCCCACGGCATTCCTCCCTCTGCCCCATGTTGTTCCTACCAGTTCAATTAAGCACTAATGTGCCCGTGGCAGCACTGGGCAGCAGTAGCCAGGCTCCCTGGCAGGAGCCCATGAGGAGGTCAGAGACCAAATAGCTCTTCACAGTGATGAGAGCAGGTTATTGCCTCGTAAAGTGCTGTGGCTGTCCTGATACCACTAATGCTATTCCTCTCTTAAGGTCCCAGTGTGACAGCATCTGTGTGACGAGCTCGTTGGGATGGGGATTTATTTCCTTTTGCCCACAGAGCTGGACTCCTGCCTTTGGGGTAATAGTGAGGAGAAAGGGGAGTGGTACACGGTTGTGTTGCTGCTTCCAGCCTGCTCTCAGGAGCTGACAGCAAGTAGTAGATGTCTGCTTTCTCCAGCTGAGATGGCTACAGCAATGGGGGAGATCTGGAAATGGGATCCAAGGGTCCCAGAGCTTCTGCTGAAGCTGTTTGGGATGTGCCCTTTTACCAGTGTGGAAAAAGGGCTGAGAAAAAAATAAATCCAGATGTCTTTCAAAATTTCCCATGGAAAGGTAGCAGAGCAAACACTTGAAAGCAGACATATTTGGGGATGCACTGCTGAAGCAAAGTTCTCCCCAAAGAGCCTGCAAATCCCTGTTCAAATGGGGCTTTCCCAGTGACTGCCTGTATCTTGCCCCCAAATCCAACATGGCTAAAAAGAAAATATGTAAATGAATAGAAAATTATGGAAATTTTGGAAGTACTATTTGGGATCTGCTGATGAGATGTGACCACGATGGGACCTCGGTGATGGCCCCTCAAGGCTTTACAGACCCATGGGTGTGACTGCTGAGTGCTGCTGGGATGGACCCAGCCCACCCATGGCTCCTGCCTGGTCCTGGTGCCTCGTGAGCAGAATGCTTCTGTGTTGGTGGCACTCAGGGAATCATTGGCAGTTCTGGCTCCTTCTGGAGAGCATCTTCCACATGCCCCTGTTCCCAGCTTTGTGTATTTGGCTTCTCATGCTGGGGCATGTGTCTCTGTGTCCACAGCACTCTCTTGTCACAAGTCTCCCCACCATCAATCACGCTATTGTGTCCATTTAGGTTCCCAGCTCTTTGTCTTCCTGTGCAGCTTCTCCTGGTGCCAGAAAACAATGTCCCTGGTCCTTCTACTTGTAGAATCCCCCTCCGCCCACTCTCACTTGAGCATCTGAGGACACTTGGCTGATGCTTGTGCCCATTGCATGGGGGAAGATTTATTCCAGCTCAGCACATGATCAGAGGCTGCACCCTCTGAGGTGTGTAACCTGTGAGTGATGCCAGCCTCCAGTGCCAGCCCATTTGCCGTGGCCAGCATGTGCCTTTTGGCTTCCCTGGCTCAGCTGCAGGCGTGACCGGGCTGCAGGACTGCAGTCTTGGGATCAGGATTGCTTGGCTGTGTGGTGTCAGATTCACTCACTGGCATATCCTCTGAATCAGTCACTTGTTTGGTCCAGAGTGTCTTTTGTGGCACTGTGCTTATGGCTTTTGGTGCCCTGCATTTGCAGTCAGTGTCCTGGGGTAATGTACATGCGTGGTGTTTCTAGTACTGGTGACCGCAGTGTGCTGGGCTCCCCGTGTGTGGTGTCCCTGGTACTGGTGTCAGTGGTGTCCTGGGCTGTGTGTGTGTGGTGTTCCTGGTACTGGTGTCAGTGGTGTCCTGGGCTCTGTGTGTGTGCGGTGTTCCTGGTACTGGTGTCAGTGGTGTCCTGGGCTGTGTGTGTGCAGTGTTCCTGGTACCGGTGTCAGTGGTGTCCTGGGCTCTGTGTGTGCAGTGTTCCTGGTACTGGTGTCAGTGGTGTCCTGGGCTGTGTGTGTGCAGTGTTCCTGGTACCGGTGTCAGTGGTGTCCTGGGCTCTGTGTGTGCAGTGTTCCTGGTATCGGTGTCAGTGGTGTCCTGGGCTCTGTGTGTGTGCGGTGTTCCTGGTACTGGTGTCAGTGGTGTCCTGGGCTGTGTGTGTGCAATGTCCCTGGTACCGGTGTCAGTGGTGTCCTGGGCTGTTCAGGTGACAGCTGTGCAGTGGGCTCCGTGTGTGTATGTGGTGTCCCTGGTACCGGTGTCAGTGGTGTGGTGTCCTGGGCTGTGTGTGTGCAGAGTTCCTGGTACTGGTGTCAGTGGTGTCCTGGGCTCTGTGTGTGTGCGGTGTTCCTGGTACCGGTGTCAGTGGTGTCCTGGGCTGTGTGTGTGCAGTGTTCCTGGTACCGATGGCAGTGGTGTCCTGGGATATTCGTGTAGTGTGTTCCTGGTACCGATGGCAGTGGTGTCCTGGGCTGTGTGTGTGCAGTGTTCCTGGTACCGATGGCAGTGGTGTCCTGGGCTATGTGTGTAGTGTGTTCCTGGTACCGATGGCAGTGGTGTCCTGGGATATGTGTGTAGTGTGTTCCTGGTACCGATGGCAGTGGTGTCCTGGGCTCTGTGTGTGTGGTGTTCCTGGTACCGATGGCAGTGGTGTCCTGGGCTATGTGTGTAGTGTGTTCCTGGTACCGATGGCAGTGGTGTCCTGGGCTATGTGTGTAGTGTGTTCCTGGTACCGATGGCAGTGGTGAAGCTGCTGAGCCTGGATCCGCTCCCTGGGTGGAGTGAGGATGGCTCCATCCCTCTGTGGTATGTGAATCCTCTCTCCAGGCTTCGCACCTTGGCTGTGTCTCATGCGGCGCTGTGGGGACACAGGAGATCAGATACAGTGCTGTTCTGCCATATCCCCCACCCTGCAAAGTCACGTCCTCCTCCAGACACACGAAGCAGCTCTCCCGGGGGAGCCGGCAAAGGCTTGCCAGTTCTCTGGCTGGAAAGCAGTGAGCTCGGGAGGGTAGAGGACTCGTGAGGCTCGGAGCTCGGTTGGGAAGCTCAGTGTTGCCTCGTGGTGGGGTGGAGGGGCGAAAGGGAGAGCAGGGCTTGCCCACGCTGCTGCATTGCAGCTTGGAGCAGGGAGCTGAGCGGGAGGGGAGCTGGGAAGGCAGGGATGCTGCAGCCGTGAAGCTGGGAAGTCAGGGGATGCTGCATTGCAGAGCTGAATTAGAAGCTGTACAAATGGAGATGTGCTTGTGTCAGGGTGGGTGTGACACTGGGGAGTGGTGCCCAGTGCCCACCGATTCGCTGGTCCTTCCTCTAATCCCGTTCTTCCACATTTTGTTTTGTGCCAGTATTTCTCTCATTCATTGCACTGGTATTTGTCTTGTTCAATTGAGGGCATAATGTATTTTTTATTAATTCAGGAGGAGGACTGAGATTCATCTCCCACTGAAGGACCTGCTGGAATCCACATAGGAGAGCTGAGCAGAAGCTCAGCACGTTTGGGCAGGGCATTTTCCTCGCTCCTGGGAGCAGCCATGGATCAGGGAGGTGGCTCCAGAGCCTTGTGGCCCTGGCACAGCATGGCATGTGAGCTCCCTGGAGGGGGGAGCTGAGCAGACCTTGGGCACACATGTGTCTCCGTGCTGCCCAGTGAAATGCAGGTGTGTCCTGTGGCTAGACATGTGCCTCCACCTCTGTGACCATGTGAGCGTACCAGCGTGTTGGGAGCGCAGGATTTTCTGCCTGCTATAGATATCAGTGGTTCTTGATCACTCCACATTGCTGTGGTGTTGTGTCAGCCTTGTCTCTCTTCTTAGCTGTCCTGCTCACACAGAGGTGAGCACTTTGCAGTCCTCCTCTGTGCCTGTGGGGGTCTGGCTTCAAGCATCCCCCTGAATTACAGAAAGATTTTACGGCAAATCCAGAAATTAATGTCTGAAGACGTAAAGACAGGGCTACTCTGCCTTCCCCTCAGGCTGGGTCTTGCCCAGTGGGTAGGGAGGGGATGGTGAGCTGGCTAGGAGGGACCCAGGAGGCGCCTTTCAATGGGAAACTGAAATTGAGGGTTTGAGCTGCGCTCACGAAGCTGCGGTTCCCTCGGCAGGTTGCGAGCCTGACTTGCAGCCACAGGTGAGGCAGCGGGAAGGCCGGGCTCTGTGCCAGCTCCTTGGCTCACCAGCCGCTCGGCTGGCTTCAGCTGTGGGATCGCAACCTCTCTTTCTTGGTGAGCTGGAAGGATGGCTCATGGCTGAGGTCCTTGTGGAAGCTGCCAGAGGTTCTGGTTGTCTTCATGTAACCCAGAAAAATGGGCAGAGCTGTGCTGTGAGTGCTGCAGCCTGTGCTGTGTGAGCTGAAGGGGAAATTATAGAGCCATAGAATGGTTTAGGTTAAATCATTAGAGATAATCTTGTTCCAATCCCTGCCGTGGGCCAGGACACTTTCCACTAGCCCAGGTTGCTCCAAGAGCTGTTGAATGTGACCTTGAACGTTTCTAGGGATGGGGCAGCCACAATATCTCTGGGTGACCTGTGCCAGGGCCTCACCACCTTCACAGGGAAGAATTTCTTCCTAATCTCTAGTCTAACCCTGTTCCATTCAATTTAAAACTGTTCCCTCTAACTGCAGCATGGCACATGGGTAGTGCCATACCTTTTGCATTGGAGAAAAGCAGAACCACCTTTATTTCTTATGCCAGCCCTGCTGGCTGCCAGCCTGCATTCTTGGTGTCTGGGGGAGCTGTGTGTCCCACTACTGTGCATCCTTTGCAGGGTTGTGTCATCAAGAGTGACAAAGCTGGCAGTGAGACCCTGCAACCAGATAAGCTTGTTCAAGAGCACCCAGTTGTGGCCAAACCTAGCCCTTACTGGTTCTCTTGGGAGCCCAGACTGCCTGAAGCTTATACCTCTGCTTTTTCATGAGCCTTAAGCGTCCCTGGCACTGGCTCTGCCCCAGCCTGGCTCTCCCAATTCCACAAGCTGGCTTGAAACACGTTCAGAGCTGCGGTGCAGGTACAACTCTGTTGCTGGCTATTTATAGCATGTGAGCTTTCAGCATTGCTGTGCACTGAGAATAACTCACTGAGGAGACACTTCTCAAAATCACACATCCATCGCCCATGCGCAGCGTCATCGTCTCAGGCTTCCCACATTGTCAGCTTGGGGTCTGTCTTGGTCCTGTGCCAGCCCCAGTGTTTTTTCTGGCCTGGAGATTCAGCTGGTTGATCATGGCAGGGCTTTGAGGCCCGATCTTGGGAGGGAGTGTGGTGGGGAGCAGTTTGGGCTCTGCAAAACCCCCCTCATAGAGAGCAGCCCTTTCATAGCCCAGCGTGTGAGATGCAGGCACTGGCAGGGAGGGATGTGCATGGGGAGCACAGGAACCTGCTCTTCAGGCTGGAACCTGTGATGATGAAACTCATCAGCTGAGTGAACCCCTCGGGCTGGAAGTGTTAGGCGCTGCCGGGGTATTTCCAGTTCACTTTATCTCTGGCCTGGCATTATATTTCCAAGCTGATGCAAACAAGTGGAAGAGTAGATAGCGGCTAATTCACATTGATCTCTGCGGTGCTGGAGCTCCCCGAGGTGAGCTGGGGCTGGCAGGAAACGTGCTGTGGGCCATTTGATGGGGCCAGCACGTCCCTCCCCGGCCGTTTCCCGGCGTGGTGCCACAGGGGACACGTTGTCAGCCTCGTGGATGCTTACTCCCATATCCCGAGGTTTCTCCCAGCTTTGGTGGTTGAGAGGCCTGAGCCAGCATTGCCAGGGTAGGTACAGAGTCATGGGCTATCTTGGCTGTGGTGAAATCACGTAAGGCAGGCTCCTGTTTTGGCAGGCTCCAAGTGCTGCTTTGTGGGAGTGGAGACAACAAAGTTCCTCTCATCTTAAAACCAGGAGGAAAGGCATTTGCCGGATTCTGGCTGGAGCCTGGGACTGTTCGGCTCTGCCAGGGCAGGACCAGTGTGGAGCCAAGCGTGCCGAGGCCACCATTGGTGCAGGACCCTGGCCACCCAGCTGTGGCCTTTTACAGACACCTTGCATTTAGCCTCCAGACCTTCACTGCGCCGAGGGAGTGACAAGGAGTTGGCTCCAAACTCCCAACAGGCAGTGCAGAAGCAAGGGAAATAATGAAGTTCAGCTTCCTCCCATCCCAGCAGGGAGGACTGACAGATGATGTCCTGCAAACTTCTGCTGCCCTGAGGCCAGAGGAACGTGTGCTGAATCCTGAGGAGCTGGACTTGAACTGCATCTGAGCTGTGCAGGACTTGAGGTTTCTGCAGACTGAAGGGTGGGATTAAGTTGAGTCTGGCTCTGTTGGTGCTTGGCATGGGGCTTTCTGTCCTGCTGGATCAGGGCAGGGCAGGGCTGCTGGAGGGAAACAGCTGTAGACAGTCAATGGGGACTTTTCTCTGGGGCAGCCCCATCCACTGGGGCAGGGTGAATGGTTACTGCCCTGCACACCTGCCTCTCCTGGACCCCAGGTTCATTTAAAAATGTAACAAAAGCCCTTCCAGGGAACTGAAGTCACCCTGGACAGGCCATGCATTGCACCTCGGGGTGGGCAATGAAGAGAGGCCCTGGAGGCAGAAGTGCTTGTTGGCACCTGTTGGCTCCTGGTAGTGGTGATTTCTCTCCCAAATAATGTGTGCATAGACTCTGTCGTGGTGTGATTGCTGGCCATGGAGAAGCACTAACATTTGCCTGACTCCCAGCAGCCCTGAGTCTTCTCTGCCTCGGGCTGTACGTAGCCTGGAGCTCACAGCTCATCAGTGCAAGGTCCTTTGGCAAATTCCATTTTGATGTCTCACCCGGGGTGGTTAGAGATTTATCACTGTCTGGACCTCCTGTCTCCCACTGTTGGGTGGTTGTATGCAGCAAAAGCTGGCTGCATCCTGAGCCTGTGGGGAGGAGCAGTGCCGAGAACCTACCCCGGGGCCTCTCACTCCTCATCCCCGTGCCAGCAGTGCCATGGGCATGGCTGGGATGGGGCAGTGAGAGGCCCTGCCCTAAGTGGTCCCTCACCTTTCTCTGCGGGGCTCTGCCCTGTGCCCCAGCACTCCAGGCTGAGTACAGCAGCCATTTGGGGGCTGATTCACCAGCAGACCGAGATCCTCCCTCCTTTCAGGCTGGATCATCTGGAGGAGGGCAGACACTCCAGCAGCAGCACCTCCAGCCATCTCATTTCCATTTCCCTGAGCCCTTTTAGCTGTGCTTTTGCTGTGCTGCGCCAAACAGCGTCCCGGGACTGCTGAGGCACTAATATCCATCATCTGGCCGCGGTCTGCAGAGCACTCAGAAATTTGGTGCTATTTTCAGTGAAGTTTTCCAAGTTGAGCTTATTGGCTTGTGGGCATCTGCTCCCAGATGGAGAACATGTGGCCGATTCCTGTGAGGGGAGGGGAACGGCCCCACTCGTAAAGCAGCAGGGGGGATGAGTGAGGGAATCTCATCCTGCAGCCTGTGAGATGCTTTCAGGACTGTGCAGAGCGGGGCCTGGAGGTTGGGCTTTTAAAGCTGCTCCTCTGAAAGCGGAATCTGCAGTGAGAGGTCACTCATCAGATATTGTGGTGGGGAAAGTCCCGTAAGCTGGAGGCAGGATTCGATCTCAGTTCAGCTGCTGTTTACACTGCCAGGCACTTCCCACCCCACTTGCTTTCAGAAGTGAACCGCAGGTACTTGGCAGTCACTGTGCTAAAATGGGTGAAACTCTGGGGGTTCCTGCAAACCTCCCTGCCTGCAAGTGAGAAATGAGTACTGCCTAAATGTAATGGCACACGAACCCTGAGCTCCAAATCAAAAGTAAATTTACAGAGCAGCTTTTCCTGCCTCACGTTCCCAGGTGGAGCATGGTAATGTGTTTCCAAGCCCAGCTGCTCTGTGCTGCAGTGGTGACCAGTGGGGCGAAGCCGTGCTCTCTTCCCTCTGCTCCCCAGTTTGTCCATTGCTGCCTTCTGGGGGCAGAGGTGCAGGGTTGTTTTGGGGCTGAGATTCTCATTCCCTTTGTGGGAATAAAGCAAATTGTGTTTGGTTGACATTCTCTATAGCTTCAAAGTCAAATAAAATCTGGGTTGCCAGTTTCTTTTTGTCTTTCAGAAGATGTCTGTTTTCCATCCCAAACCTTCCATATTTTGCAGCTCAATAGCACATCCCAGACAATGGCTTTAGAAATCAGACGCCTGCATTTTGGACCCACAGTGCTGAGGCAACGCCAAGTGGTGCATGGGGTGCCAGAATTTGTGCACAGGGGGAGAGAGAAGGAGGAGGACAAAAAGCTTACCCTGATGGGATGTTTCCACAGAGATCGTGGTAATGATCTTCCATTTCTATATAGCTTTTCATCTGCTGGCGGGCTGTGCTCACTCGTAGGCCGATGCTACACACATCCTGTGTGGAGAGTGCAGCAGCTGTCCTCAAAAACCACATTGTCAGAGGGAAGCTCTGGAACAGCAGAGCGGGATCTGCCTAGGGTGAGAGTGACCCCTGAGACTGCAGGGATGCTCAGGGATGCAGGAAGGGATATTAGGAAGAAATGCATTACTCTAAGTGTGGTCAGGCTCTGGCACAAGTTGCCCGGAGAAGCTGTGGCTGTGCCATCCCTGGAAGTGTTCAGGGCCGGGGTGGATGGGGCTTGGAGCAACCCGGTCTGGTAGAAGGTTTTAGGTCGAGATGGTGTTTAAAATCCCTTCTAACCCAAACTGTTCTGTGGTGATTCTGTGTGCCTGCACCACTGGGTATGGGAGCAACCTTGCTGCTGTGTAAACATCAGCTTAGTCCATCCCCAAATCAGCACTGCCTGTGGGATGTGCCTCACATCAGCCTGTGTCCAGCTCGGAGCCCTGCCATGGCCAGACGTGAGCTGGCACTGGTCTGTGTGGAGTGAGAGCCTGTCATGAGCTGGGAGCAGCAGTTAGGGTTTATGGTCAGTGCTGGAGCGCGCTGCATCCCACACTGACACACAGGGTTGTTTTCCTGCCTCATCCATCCCTTTTTTCCCTGGTTGCCATGCTAGAGGAGCTGTTAGGCAGTGGAGGATCACAGAACTCTGAGGAGGGTCAGCAAGGGGCCGCAGCCATTGCCAGAGTGTGCAGGAGGCTGGTTAATATAAAATAATTCCCTTGTCCTTCTGAGTGCCTCTCGCTTTCCAAGAGCAGGGAGGTGAGTCTGGAAGCTCTGCTCCCCTGTGCTGAGACGGTTTTGCAAAAGCTACAGTTTCTTCTGCCTTCCCCCCCACCCCGCCCTCTTTTCCTGCCCCAGCATTTTTCCCCGGCCTGATGAATTTTTAAACAAAAACATGGTGAGGAGAGAACAGGAGAGAGGGGAGAAAACCCAGGAGAGGACATGAGGAAAAAAACTGTTTTCCAAATCAGTGATTGCAAATGGAAGTGAAACTTTAGGTTGTGTTTTTAATTTGAAAGTTCCAACTAATTTTAAGTCACTTTACTGACAGGAGAAAATACCTTTCCTAATACTCTTTTTAATAAACTCATTTTACAAGCAGAAGTAGTAGTAGTTGGTTGAAAAATAGCATGGAATTATGGAAGTAAAAGGCAGCTGCTGTGCTCTGTAATTCCCCCTGACTGTACTGGGGGTCAGTGCTCCCTGGAGGTGGGACACTGAGGCTGGAGGAGTGGGTGAGATAGACCTGTAGATGCCTCTGGGTGCTTGTCTACCTGTTCACAGGGGATTGCAGGGTTGATCACCTGCACGTGGTCACTTTACACAGGGACAGATGTGGTTCCTTGCCTGTCGGTGCATGGCAGTGAGCAGATCCAGGACTTTGGTTGCAGTGGGTCAGAATTTGGCCCAAGTTGGAGCCTTCCAGCTGGAGAACTGGCTGGTTAGTGCTGGAGAAAGTGGAAGGAGGCAAGGGGGAGCACAAGAATGGAGAGGAAAGGTGGAGATAGGAGGGGGAGCTGGCTCATCAAGTTAAGCATCGCCAGGGAGCCCAAATCCCATCACTGGGAGGGCTTGTCCTGCTTCATAAGCCAGGCTCTGACCTGCAAAAGTCACCTGGAGAGTTTGAATCGCTGATGAAGTTGTGAGATATCATGGACTCCTTTTTCTGCTGTGCCTTGCCCCTCCAGAAATGTTCCTCCACTGCATCCCACTGACACCGAGGCCAGAGCCAAGCATTGCGACCGGCCACTCTTGCTGCCATCCATCAGACTGAGCTGGTTTCTCACCACTGTCACCTTGGCAGGTAGATTGAGTGTTGTTGGAAAACCAGCTTATTGTTGAAAATCCACTGCTGTCACACCGTGCAAAGCAGAGAGGGCTCCTTGCAGATCTCATTGTATTTCAGGCTGGAAAAGAAAAAGAAACATTTTATGGTAATTTTTTCAGTGACTTTCCAATTTTTTTTTTCTTGGTAAGCTGTCTGCAATCACTTACAGTGTTCCTGAAGGGATTAATTACTCACTGGAGCTCATTGTGCGTATTTGATATTCTGAACTGTTGGATGTGATGTCTGCCTTGGATCGAGTGGGGGATCACATGGCATTTCTTTTTCCATCTTTTTTCCCCTATTCTGTTCTATCTGTCAGGCTCCTGGTGTGAACACTCCCCATTGCCGCTGTGGTGGGTGCTCAGTCAGCGCTCCACACGTGATCCTGATTTCCCTGCTCCGCGCTTCTTTTTTCAAGGGAGCGTAGCCAGAATAAGACAAATTGCTTCCTTGTTTGAGTGACTTTTGGCTGATGCTTTTCCCCCAAGCTGTTGTGTTGGCTCAGCTTCTCTTGCAGCAGTGGTGGCTCTGGGCTGTGCATCGTCAGTGCTTGGACAGGCCCCCAGAGCAAATTTGGGGAGAGGAGCTCAAAGCGCGTTGCAGAGCTGCTTCCCACGGCGAAAAGGGCTTGTGCTGTGCAGGCAGCCATTGCATGGAGCTGAGATGTCTTAGGGGAGATAAATCCCGGCTGCAGTGCTGCCAGGGACCCCTCTGCGCCATCCTAGAACCGTGGCATTCCCAGAGGGCCTGCCTGTGGGACGGTGTGTGCTGGCACTTGGACAGCTCGGGGAATGGCATTGTCTCGAGCTTGGCTGGGGATCCCAGCTGTCCAAGCTGGGGCTGTAACTCCGTGTGGTGTAGGCATGCTCAAAGGGATCCTGCAGCCTGCTGGGGATGGGGCTTGCCAGTGTGCGGGGTCCAGAGGTGAGTGGCTGCTCTCCGTTGTGCCCAGAGGGTCATGGCCACTGTCATCACATGTCACTCAGCTCTTGGTGTTGGCAGGTGCATAATGAGGGCAGCCACAGGAGCTGGAACATGGTGGAGAGTCCAGAGGCTCCACTGAAATCCCTCTGATTAGCAGTGGTGCCTGTTTTAGAGCATTTTCCACCTTGTCCATCCCTGGTACTGCCAAGCCCCCAGTAAAATTTGGAGTTGTAGGTGGAACAGCAGCTCTTTGCATAGAATAGTAGAGTGTGTCAGCACCGCTGTAACGCAGGTGGTGGACTGGAGGTAAAGAACACTTCCTCCATGTGGGCCCCTAGCCCCCAGGGCACGTGGGTCGGGACCCAGTGGTGGCTCCCACAGAGCTTTCTGGTCCCAAGCATGCCCTTCCCTCCTGTGGCACAAATGGATTTCCTGAAGGAGACAGGACCTTCCTTCTCTGCAAATCACCTTTAGTGGGAAAAACACAACTGCTTTCCCTTGTGGTGGGGACTCTGAATGCACTGTGAGAGGGGGAACAGGTCGGCAAGCAGTTGGAGAATGGTGTGGGCCGGCACCAGGAATGGGGAACCATCAGTGCTAAGAATACACAGTTTATCTACATCCCTCCCTCTGTGAAGGGTGCTTGAGGCACTGTGCAGCAATTAACACAAGTTTTTAATAACACTGCCGGCAGATTGGCAGTGCAGCCTTTGGAGCTGGTGTCGAGTTTGGCTAAGTATGGATGCGGGAGGCTGGTGCTGCTGAGCTCCCTGGCACACAGCCAGCATGTCCCTGGCACAGGGATGTGAGGCACTGCTGTGAGGCAGCAGGATGGAGTCCTGGGTGCTGGGTGCAGAGCCCCAGCATGGGAGAAACGTGGGGCTGGTGCTGTTCCTGGCTCCAATGGGTTAGGCACCTTTCCCAGGGAAGTTTGGAGGAGCAGGTAACAAGGCCAGCAGAGGTAATGTCAATATTGGTGGGGAGGGGAGCAAGCTGAGGGGTGTGGCAGGGCGTGATGCTCTGTACCCCTCACTGCAGTGAGGGTGGCCGTGGGTAACTGGCACAGCGGGCAGAGGAGGTCACCTGCACTGATCAGGATCACCCCATGCTCTCCACTGAGTTAGCAGGATGCCTCATCCTGCTTCTGGGCAAGGGGAGACCTGGGGAATGCAGGAGGTCATTGTGTTGCTGTCACCCTCTTCAAGCAAACCTCCTGCCACTCACCATGCACAGCTCCATCTTTGGGAGGGTATGGGGGGTTTGCTTTGGAGTGAACATCACCTGGGCAGCTGATGATGCAGACTGAAGCGACCCCAAAATCTATGATATGCATGTTGGTCTTCAGCCCTGCGCGGGCTGCTGTTGCAGATGGTGCCACGATATTCAGAGTGAACCCTGCCCAGTGCCTGGTAGGACCAGCAGCCCTAGGCACCCCAGCAGTGCTCCCCCAGCCCGCTGCCAGGGGACCGCAGGTGCAGGGAGAGCCCGGGCCTTGCGGGATCCCGGTGATCATATGTGCAGCAGACTTGTTTCCGGCTCCCCGCAGGCTGCTGCTCCTGGTGCCAGAGTGAATTTGGCACCTGGCCCTCCTGTGAGGCTGGGGAGGGGGAGAAGAAAGGCCAAGCCCTCCTCGCCGCAGGCAGGAGATTCAATTCTCCCTGGGCATGCACAAAGAGCATTTATCTCTGGAGCAAAGCCCTGGTAATCACGGGGCAGAGCGTGAAGGGCTGATTAGGGGCTGTTCAAGGAGGAGCGCTGGGGTCGCGTGCAGGCACTTCCCTTCCCATTTCCAGGGCTTTCCATGGTAATGGCTCCTATTCTCCTCTGTTGTTCGGACGTCACTCACATGCGGCTCCAAAGACATCTGTCAAAACACGTCTCCCTCTGTCCTTGGCGCTCCTGGGGAAGAGGGATCCGTTGGCCCTGTAATGAGCCTGACATCAATTAATCATCAGCCTTAAAAATTAGCATCGTGGCAGTACATGTTGGAGGAAAACGATTCCCCAGATGGAAGCAAAAATAGCCTGCGTTATCTCCCTCCTCCCGCTGGACCGTGACAACAATAGATCCACTAACGAACCTGCAACTTGTTAAGCTGGGCTTGCCCCTCGAGGTGCTCTGCCTCCTGCCCAGTCTCTTCCCTCCACGGGCTCTTGAGGGACCCTCTCTTGCAAGGGCTGATGACCTACCCTGGGGTCTGGCCCTGCTGTCAGCTGGACCCTTGTGGTTCACATCCCCCAGGCTGTGCAGAGAGCGCAGGGTGTGCTTGCAATGCTGAGCCCCTTCCTGAAGCTGAGCGTTTGGAGGGGAACAGCTGTTCTGGGATCTTGCTCTCCTGGAGTGAAGGTTGCTCATCCCTGGGTGGTGCTGCTGGGCCAAGATGAGGGTTCAGCCGCTGCCTTGAGGACGTGTCCCACTCTGGGGGAGCTGTCCCTTGTCCCTCTCCAGAGTGACAGCTCTGAGGACTGCTGGTGCCCACAGCTTAGTGAGTGCCAGCTCTGATATTCAGGAGCCCAGCAGTGGGCTGGAGGTTTCCAGAGACACTCCGTCTGGGGAGTGACTGGGGGACCTTCTCTGGAGGCTCACAATGAGCTGCTCTTTGTGCCTATGCCACGCTGGCATTTTCCATGCTCGGAGCTGCTCTTCCTTACATCCAGGTAAGCTGTAACCCCAGAGAGCAGCTCTGCTGCCCATAGCTGCCTGCCACTCTGGTTGCCTACCCCGGGTACTGGGGAGATGAAGAGCCACCATCACCAGCTGTGTTTTGGGTCCATATGGGTGGCTCTGATCTCAGTGTGGAGCAGCTCCGCAGGCTGCCGGGGAGGCTGGGGAGGACATTTCACATTCCTGCTGGAGACACATGAGGACTCTTTGGCTGATCTGGTGATGGACAGACAGACCAAGTGTCTACCAGAGCCCAGCTGAGGCCAGGGAGAATTGTGTTTGCAACGCATTGCTCTGTACAAAGCTCTCAGTCACAAGGCGAGGGGGACAAAGGGCTCCCTGTTCGCTTCGTCCCAGTGGGTGCAATTCCAACAGTTAAAAAGCAAATGTGAGTTGTTTGTGAATATAAAGCTTCCCCAAGCATGGCCGTATTCTGGCTGGGAATGGGAAATTTGGCTCTGCTAATGACCGACTGTTCTCCTGCAAAACAGAGCCAACTCGAGCCAAGAGCTGCCCGGTCGGGCCCTTCTCTGCCAGCCCTGGTGCAGGGGTGCGGGCTGGGGAGGGGAGAGGCTCTGGGGACTGATAAATACTCTTTCAGCCAGGCCTGGGCACTCAGCAGGGAGCAGCAGGGAGGGATGGGTGTGAGGACCTTGGCCTCTTGTACACAGGGGTGACTGCCACCCATGAGCGCCCTGCTAGTGCCTGGGACCTTCTCCCGTGCCCAGGGGATTCATTATCATCAACAACAGGGAGCCCCAGGCAGGGGGACATCAGAGCTACTGATTTGGGGCATCTGACTGAGAGTCCAAGGGCTACTGTCACAGGGGCCTGGGTTGAGAGTGGGTCTGGGTAGGGAGTGAATGAATCACATGCTGCGCCCGGGCTTGCGGTGTGGACGCATCCACACCATCTCTGTGGGTGATCCCCAGCAGTGATGGGGCTGTTGGGGTGGCATTGGTGCTAATGAGGAACGTGCCCTGTGTCTGCCTGCATGTGGATGCCCTGGGGACCTGTGGTCCTTGACCCCTGTGTCTGTGATGGCCAAGCCGTGCTGAGCACAGCCCATGGGCATCTCCTGCTCCCTAGCTGCTCCTGCTTTTGCCCCATCCTCCCCTCGGCTCTCTGGATCGCAGGGCCTTTGGAGAAGGGCTGCACACAGTGAGGGAGGGTCATTAGGGGGTGACCTGCACAGGCCCTGTGCCCTCTCTTCCCTGCAGGGAACCCAGATTGATCCTTGATACGCTGTCAGCAGTGGGTGCAGGATTCCCCTTGCACCCACATCCCCCCTCCTCCCCCAGGCAAAGCTTGGAGCGAGCGCTGGCGATGTCCCCAGATGCAGGGCACATCTGGAGAGCACCAAAGCAGTTAAGTGAAGGGCTGATTTGTGCTATAGAAACCCGCAGTTCCTTCCTTTGATCCTCTGAATCAGCCCATTGCCTTCCTCATATAAAGACCCATTTATCTCCGCTCTTCCCAGTAAGTTTGAAGGCGGTCGCAGCTCGTGGCTCCTCAACAGCAGCGAGGAGCCCGGCTTTCTCTTCCGCTGAAGCAGAATCAGGTGAAATCTCTATGGCAACTGGCAGATGACAGGGAGTCTTGTTGCCTTGGAAATGAGGCAAGGCAAAAAAAAACCACCCAAAAAGAGCCATCTGGAATTTTGAATTTCCACAATGTCCAACCTGCATCTGGTGATGCGTGGGGAGTGTGAACCCTCTGCTGCCGGCTGCTCCGGGGCCTCTTTGCCGGGGCCTGACTGTGCTGTTCTGTCTCACCCTGGGGAATTAGGGCTTTTTTCCATTTCTTCCCCACTTTTTGGCTTTTTTTACACAGGGCCTGCAGCATTGCCCTGACCATCTGCTGGTGGCTGTGGGAAAGGTGTTGTGTCTGGGGTGTTAGGAGTGCTGAAGCCAGGCTGGACACAGCTGTGCCATGTTGGGAGCCAGCATGGCACTAGCACACCTTGGTAATTCAGGACCCTGAGGAGAATGGCGTGCTCCAGGGCAAACTGAGGCATGGAGTGCTGCGTGACCAGTCTGACCCTCCTCTGTCAGCTTAACACAAACCCCAGGCGCAGTGACCACTGGTGACGCTGTCTTTGTGAGCCCAAGGCCTCGGGGCTGTCAGCAGGGAGTTAGTGTCCCTGTGTGTGACTGCCACTGTGTGTGCCGGTGGCCAGAGGCTCAGGGCGCCACTTGGAGCATGGATTTGGCCTACCACCCCCCTTCCTCCCAAGCTGCACAGGTGTTTCTGTGGATTATTTTGGAGACCCATGGTGCTGGGGACAGGGGTGTTGGGATGCTCTCAGCTCTTCTGATGCTTTCAGGAGCAGCTTTGGAGGCAGGTGTGGCTTCGGGATGTGCAGTGCCTTGTGCAGGAGCAGGGTCTGTCCCAAGAGAGGGATTTTGGGCTCTCCTGGCTCACCAGCACAGAGGAGCAGAGGGCAGCACAGAGGTGAAATGCCTGGACATGGAGCAGTTAGAGGCTCTGGATTTGGAAAAGGAACTGTGGTTTGGATATGCAGGTGGGGTGGTTTGGGGCCAAGCACAGCATCCATTGAAAGAATAACCCACAGATGGGCTGGGGGCCCAGTCTGGATCTCTCCAGCGGGTTCACTTGGAAACTTGTGTATGGGAGAGACCCAATTAAGTAGATTTATGGCTGCTCTAGCCTGAGAAAGTCTGAATCCCTTTTAAAAGCTTGGCTCACTGGAGCCAGACGGGGTCCAGGCTCCAGGTCTCTCAGCCCTGCCCTTGTTACAAGCAGTGATTCGCAAGGCTTAGCAGCCACGATAGCCCCTGAAGTGCTGATTCGGCTCAAGTCCCAGCCTGTCACTGCTGCACGGCTGCTTATTGTCTGTTCTCACCTGCAGCGGGGAGATGGTGGCCCTCTCCCACATCATGGGGCTGCCCCAGCCTGCACTGCTGGCTGCGGTGGGGATGGTGGTAGTGATGGGGATGGTGTGGGGATGGAAGTGTTGGCAGTGATGATGTCTGCAGTGGTGGGGATGGTGGTAGCGATGGGGATGGTGTGGGGATGGAAATGTTGGCAGTGATGATGGGTGCAGTGGTAGGGATGGTGTAGGGATGGAAATGTAGGCAGTGATGATGGATGCAGTGGTGGGGATGATGGGGTGACTGGGATGGCGGTGGGGGTGGGGATGGTGTGGTGATGATGGCAGTGATGGGGGTGGTGGTGATGAGGATGGTGTGGTGATGATGGCAGTGACTGCAGTGGTGGGGTGCAATGATAGAGTCAGTGAGTGCAGGCAGGGAATTGGCTTCCTCCTCCTCTGCAGCCACCCTCAGAGCCTCCCACAGAGCCATGTCATTTTGAAGAAGGGCCCATCAACATGTGAGATGTGGGGTGGCTGTGCCAGACTGGGGTCCTGTCACCTCTCTGGCTCCAAAGGGGATGGTGCTCCTTGGGGGACTTGGGCTGTGTGGGACACATGCTATCCCCGCAGTGCTGCCCACTGTAAACCCGCTGTCTCCCCCAAGACTTGCTGCTGGCCTCTCTTCCCTCGGCCAAGGGCAAGTGCAGAACATGCTGGGCTGTGTCCAACCTCCTCCCGCAGCCTTGCAGGGCTACGTGCAGGGCAGCAGCATGTGCAGAGGCCAGCCTGCCTTTGTGGGGTCATGGGTGGGGACCTCAGGTATCTGCAGTTTCCTCTGCACATCGGATGACAGGAGGCTGTGCTTCCATGTCCATGGGGAATAGCACCTCTGGCTCCACCAGCTGAGGGACTGCTGCTGTCATTCAGGGAGTGGTGGCCAGGCTTTCCCCATCCACCTGCCTAGGGTCAGCAGAGCACCAGTCAGCTGTCCAGGTACCCCGGTATCCCATTACCAGGGTGCTGGGTGGCCCTGTCCCTGCCCCTCAGGGAGCAGGACCCTCTCCTGACACTGCTGCAGAGGATGCAGGGCTGGCAGCCAGCTCTCTGCTCACACCAATGAAAGCAATTAACCAGGAGTGCTAATGTACCTGCTGCCTTCTGGGTGGGGCAGCAGGTTTGCAGGAAAGAGCACGATGCTTTCCCAGGGCACTGAGCAAGTGTGGAAGACATGCTCTGCCTAGCTTGGGTGCCCTGGGACATTTCCAGTGAGAGAGGGGTGATTTGGGGCATCCTTGGTGTGAGCACGCAGGAATTGTAGGGATGGGGCTGAGCTGGAAAACAAGGCCGACACTGCAGACTTGGCAGTCACCCCACAGAGCCCTGTTAGCCATCTCCACTGCTCATTCTGCCTGTTTGGGAGCTGTTGGGGAGAAAAGACGGTGAAGCTCCAAAGAGAAGGATTGCAGGTAGTGACCATCCCCCTGCCCAGTCATCCAGGAATGGGAATCAGAGCTGGATGTAATAATGCAAGATGAAGCCATTCACTCCATTCAGGAAGACTCTGCTGTTGGCACACCCAGGCGCTGGTGATGGAGTTGCTGGCTGCGGGGTGTGAGTGCAGAACCCACGGGGCTCAGTGAGGTTCACACCGGCCTTGGGCTGTTTGGTTTCCCCTTGGGTGGTGTCCAAGTGACAGAGTGGAAGATTTTCAAGAAAAGTATCAACAAAACGCTGCCTGTGCTGATTCATCCATAAACAGGGCTGGGAGCAGGGGCTGGGGCAGATGGAGGCAACAGTGGAGTCTGCTTGAGGGTTCATGGAGCCATGGAGTGCAGCGAGGCTGGAGGAGGCTCACGGCCCCGTGAGAATGGGTTTTATTGCAGTTTATTAGCGGATTTTTCAATGCACTGGAAGGAATTGAGCAAGCAGTTAAAAATGTTTTCCAGGCTGGGGAAATTCGTTACAGCTACTGTGTAATAGGGGCCCACTGGAATGACTCAGGGACACCACGCAGCCTTTCTTGGTGAATTCCTGCTTGCTGTTGAAATCTTTACTCGGTCAACAGGAGTCCTTTCCCAGTTGGATCCTCTGAAATGAGACCAGTTGGGTCGTGGGGGGCAAGAAAACACAAGTGTGAGGGCCATGTTCATGCTGTGTGAAGACAGGTGCAGACGGTGTGCCCATGCAAGCCTGGCACCCTTGTGCCAGTGTTGGTGTCATGTCCTGCTGTCCCGCTGCCTGCGTATGGCCACGTGGGCACATGTGCAAGGTCACAGGCATAGGTGATACACGTGCACACATGCATCTTTCTGCAGGCTTTTGTTGCCATGTGGCTCCCACATGAATGATGCAAACACACACACACACGAGTTTCTGTGCCAAGGCACATGGGGCACATCTGTCCCACGAATGCGGCCCTGCCTAGCCCCAGCGGGAGCTGGTGGCCACATGCTTCTTTGAAATGAGCTGTCAGAGCCCTTTGGAGTTGATTATTTCCTCATTCCTTGACGTACTTGGCCACGTTGGCAGCACCCAGCTGCGGGGCCACGGCTTCGCCCAGACATGTGGACAAAGGAACTGCCGCCGCTTGCTCTGGGAGGTGCCAGGGAGAGCTGGACATGAGCACAACCTGGAGCTCCCTGGACTTGTCCAGCCATGGTGCTGTGCTGCCCATCACAGTCAGACTCACAGCAAACAGTGCTGTGTCCAGAGCCAGCCATTCTAGCACAGCTCTTCCCTTCCTCCTTCTCCTCCTCCTCTTCCTCCTTGGCTGCCTCTGGCCCTGCATCCCACCTTGCAGATGCTCCTTCTTGTGGTGATGGTACCTGCTGCTGCCCCAGCTTGGTCAGGCAGGAGATGGGGGCGATGGGCACTGCGTGGGTGGGGGCCAGGCACCCGCAGTGCCAGGCTGCTGGGTGTGTGTGATGTGGTCAGCGCTGAAGCCATGCTAGGGAGTGCTGCAGGTGAGGGGGTGCTCAGGAGTGGGCTGAGGCTTCCTGCCTCAGTTTCCTCGTGTGCCAAGTGGAGCCATATCGTATTTGCTGATGTTGAAGAGGGCACTGAAAGGGCTCAGTTGAGAAAGAAGTGTTGAGTGACAGCTGTCAGTTGAGTGAGAGCTGCTCAAGCACAGCAGAGGGTATAGGCAAGTGAGACCCAGCACAGAGACAAGTGATTTGGGCAATGGGGTCTGGTGACCTCCCAGTGCAGGGCCTGGGGACAGTGGCTGCATCTCAGGGCTGCTCTGTGCATGGTGAGAATGGGGGGCAAAGGGCCAGAGCCAGCACCCCCTTCCCTCTGTAACAGGATGGTTGGAGCCTGTGAGAGCAGCGGGATCTGCTCAGGGGCTGCAGGCCAGCCTGGGGCTGGGGCAGGGCGACATCAGTCCCCGAGTCTGCAGCTCCAGTGGAGTGGGGAGTGCTGCAGAACACATCCCAGCCATAGCTGCTGGGAAAATGAGCCTGGCCTAGGCCGGGTGTCCGACTGACCCCGCCACGGCATGGGCTGAGCCTTCTCTGCTGCTCTGTGCTCCAGCAGCTGGAAACATCTGGCTGAAAAAGCTTACCAAATCGATGTGGGGAGGAATCCAGCGCTCTCCTGCTGTTCCCACACTTCAGCCTCTCCCAGTGGCTCTGGTTTCGACTCAACTCTGGCATGCGGTGACTCAGTGAGTGCCAAGCCAGCTCCCAGCCCCTTGCTGCCACTGGGGAACAGACTGCAGGAGTCCCGTGTCACCACCTGGACAGCACTGTGCGGGCAGATGGTGGCACTTCCGTGCTAGGAGCAGGATGTGTGCCAGAGGTGGGTGAGCAGTTCTTCCAGTCCCAATTTGGCCCTTTTCTGGGTGAGAGCTGCTGCTTTTCATGGCATCCGGAGTGACCTGGACTGTCACCCTAAAACTGGGGTGTTGTCATCCAGGCACGGATGGCGAATGGGGTGAAGCTGAAGCTGGGGAGGCGGTTCGTGCCGCTGCCCTGGAACTCCCATCCCTGAGCCCTAGGATGCTGCTTTATCACCACTGGTGTGCCAGCAGCAGAGCAGCACAGGGGAGGTGGTGCCCCTGCGCCGGCCCCTCAGTCAGGGCAGCTGGGGACACAGCGCAGGCTCGCCCCACTGCTCCTTGGCCAGGGATGCTGTAGCAGCCCCGCTGGCAGCGGCGCCCGGGGAGGAGGCAGCGCCAGGCCCAGCGCTGGCTCTGTGCCCGGGGGAATGGCTGCGGGTGGCCGTGGGGGAGGCAGACGGGCTTTTGGGAGGGAGCCATGCCCGGGACGAGCACGCTGCCGAGCTGGCAGGGATGGGAGCTGCTGCCGGCGCCAGGGGACAATGGTGACTCTTCATCCCACTCTGTCCTGCCACAGCACGCAGGGATGTGACACTGCTGGGGTGTGCATGCCACCTTCTCTAGCCACGGGAGCTGAGTCTGGGTGACAGCACCCACTGAATGGGGCCAGGGTGAAGGTGCCGAGGGTGCCAAGTCCTTCCCTGCATGGAGACCCGCCTGGGGACACTATTGTTGTTCCCTGAGGTTCAGGGAATCCAAATCTCCCATTACCCTGTACACTGCAGTGTGGCAGCCGGTGACTTTTCCACAGGTTTCTGCTCTGCCATTTCCAGTCTGGAAATCCATCTTTACAGGCAACTTGAGGGTAGGACGTGGCCACTTTGAGGTGCCAACACGATCCTTTCTGCCTGCCCTACCAGACAGGTGTGGTGTCCCCTTGTCCCTGGCTGCAGGGGAAGGTGGGTGCCACCCCTCAGCACTGAGGGCCTCTCGAGCCTCTCCTGCACCTTGGTTCCATGTGTGCGGCCACCTCAGCTTTCTCAGTACATCTCTCTCCTGTACTGCCTGTGCATCCCCATCCTGTGGCTCTGGGTCCCATGTGGAGCTTCTGTGCCTTTGATTAACTCCTCCAGTGGTGCAGTGGATAAAACCAGGGATGTGGGTCAGTGCCATTGGAACATGCACTCAGAGCTTCTGTGCCTTTGATTAACTCCTTCAAGCTGCACAATGACGATTCAATAATTAGTTAATAATGACTTGTGTCCTGCTGAGCCAGGTTCTGGGAGCTGGACGGGGGTGATTGGACACATGCAGGGGTGGGTATCCTTATGCTCTGATGCGACTGGGAACATTGGGTGCCCTGCGGGCTCACCAGCCCTCTCACCTCATCTGCAACTGACTTTAACCTGCTTGATTGAACCTGTCTCATCGGGGCTGTTCCTGCTTGTCACCCCCTTCCAGGCTCACGCATAAATCAGAGCTGCTTCACTGGTCTGAGGTGCTCCTGCTCGGGCAGGTGGGCAAGGGGGACAGGGCAGCATCACCCATGGGTGTTCAACGTGGCCAGAGTGTGATGGGGACATGGAACACTCAAAAGAGCCCTGCTTGAGCACTGGCTGTGCCTTTGGGGAGCTCTGGGGTGCGTGCCGGCGGTGTCCTCCATCCTCATGTCCCTGCAGCTGGGGTGTGTGCTGTCAGTGTCCCCTGTCCCCCGGTCCCTGCAGTTCACACGGTGCCATTGCAGATCCTAAAGCACCGGTTGCCATGTTACATTAGGCGGAGCCACGTCCCATGTCCCTGATGCCTGTTGTCACTGCAGATCCGTGGCAGGCTGCAGCTGAAAGGCCTGAAATCAGGGATCAAAGCCACAGTGGCACGGCTGTTAGTGCCCGGGGTGCATGTGGACAGGGCAGGGACTCAGGGCTGGAGCCATGGCCCCAAGCCCACAGCACTGCTGGGGCTGTGCCAGGAGGGAGCCCGTTCCTCTGTGCAGGTGTCTGGTGCCTCTGGGGAGTTGGCACACGTCTGTGTGTGTGCAGGTGTATGTACATGTTGGTGGATGTGCCTACATGTGTCTGCACATGTGCACAAGTGGTTGTGATATGGGTAGATTCATGTACACGTGTGCATTTTTGCATTTTGGGGGGTGCATGGCCACCCGTGCCGTGGGTGTGCACACCTGGAGAAGTCCCAGGGCAGACAGAGCTCAGGTATACTCAGCTCTGAGCTGTGCCTGTGGGTGCTCAGTCCCACCAGCTGCTCCAGCCCTGCACAGGAGCAGTCACTCCTTCATGAGTGGGGCTCGATGTCTCCACTCCCTCACATCCCCTCGGTCCCGCTGGCTGCATACCAAGTGATGCTGCTCCAGCACCCATGTTCCCAGGCTGGAGCACCCCTGGGGCCTGGGAGATGCAGGGGCAGGTCTGGGGACATTGCTCCAGGACTGCTGTTCCTGTCACCTGTGTGGGTCCTGTGGTCCCACTTGGTCTCTGCCAGCTCATCCTTTCTGGACTTGACATTACCATCCTTGCATGCTTGAGAGAGGCATTTCAGGGTCCTGCAGCTCCAGCCTAGTGCCAACCTTGCCCTGTCCCTTCCTGATGGATAGAGCTAGGGCTGTTGGTCGTGGCCATGGGCAGGGGGGTGCACCATTCCTCCATCCCTCCATTCCTCCATTCCTCCATTCCTCCATTCCTCCATCCCTCCATCCCTCCATCCCTCCATCCCTCCATCCCTCCATCCCTCCATCCCTCCATCCCTCCATCTCTCCATCCCTCCATCCCTCCCTTTAAACCCATCACCTTGTTTCTCCACAGACCCTGAGTCCCAGAGGAAGAGGACAGTGCAGAACGTACTGGACCTTCGTCAGAACCTGGAGGAGACCATGTCCAGCCTAAGGGGCTCTCAGGTGTCTCACAGGTGAGGGCCCAGCACTGGACCCCCCACCCCCCTTCCCCACAGTCAGTGTCCTTCCTGAGTGGATGGGAAGCAGCTCTGCTCCTGGTGAGGGCCATGTGGGTGGGGGAGAATCAGTGGTGCTTGGTGACCTAGGGACCGTGTGCATGGAGAGAAGCCCCTTAATCTATGGGGTGTGCCTCAGCTGAGTCCTGTCCCCAAAAGTGCTCTGGGACAGTAAAGGCTGAGGAGTGATGGCAGTGAGGGGAGCTGACAGAGCAGAGAGAGGGTGTGTGGTCTGTTCCAGTGGTCAGGTGACACTGAATGGACCACCAGAGGTGAAGGTATTACCTGTGCCCACCACAGTTTGCACCAGAGGCTCCATCCCTCTCCGTGACTTTGTTTTTCTGCTCTGTGTAGGGTGTTGACAGAGGAACTCTCAGCCAGAGCCCAGGAGCAGAGGTGGGGGTACACTGGGGTGCCCTGCCCAGACTGGAGTGAGGGGATGGTGGGGATGGTGACAGGGTGAGCACTGTATGGAGAACCAAAGCACAGTGTCTGTGCTTAGGGGGCTCTGACGCACGTCTGGGACTGCCTGTATCCCCCATGGTCACTCACTTGAGATCGTGCATGGTTTCTGCTTCACTCTGGATTTGCAAGGTTGTGTGGGTGTCTGCCGGCTGGGAAAGTGGGAACGTGGGAACATCCTTCTCTTGGAGTGTGTTGCCACCTCGTGGTCTCCCTCGATCCTGTTTTTTTGTCTTGGAAGGGACAAAAAGCAGCCGCTTCCTCCCACCTCTTACCCGCCATTCACCATCACAGACCTCCCCATGTCACTCCTCAACCAGCCTTGCCCAGGATGAAGCAGCCCTTTGATCTCCCTCTTCATCACCTGAAATTTCTAGACCTTGCTCACCCTTGCTGTGCCTCCTGGATGTTTTCTGAGCCAGGAGCAGCAGAGAGCTGTGGCAGTGAGATTTGCATGGGGCCACAACATTTTCTGAGCTGGCCTTTTCCTGAAATGATCCATTACAGCTCTGCCATCCCTTTGCTGGGTCAGAGCCCAGCACTGCTCATGCCAAGCCAGGGCTGCGTTGTTTCCTAAGTGTTAGACTCCACCCCGCTCCTCACGGCAGAGCTCAGCTCCTTCAGAAATCCTCCTCAGCTCAGGTCTTAGGAAAATAGGGCGAGGACATTAAGGGTGATTAAATTAGCATTGCTGGTGGGATTTGACTCTTCACTATCATTTCCTTTCCTTGATGAGCTCTGAGTACATCACATGGCGGATGCCTCAGCTGCATTCCTGCCACGGAGAAGAATGGCTATGGATAGCCCAGGGATCCCTACCCCTGCACTCTGTCCCTTTCAGTGGGACTTAAATGTGTGAAGATCATCTCTCTTATCTCATGGCAGCTGAATTTATTTGGAAGCTTTTTTTATTTCAATAGCCCACAGCACCCTCAGCAGCTCCCTGCATCCCTTCAGGAGCTCCTCTGCGGCCGTGAGCCAGATTTTCCTTTCCCAAAGCTGTGTCAGCTCTTCCCTGGTACGTTGTAATTACACACGTACCCACTCATTCTGCTCTTGGGAGCACTTCCTACAAGTCTGTCCAATACAGATGTCATCTGCAAGTCTTCTGGATGTGCCTGCATCGCTGATGTCCTGTAGCTGCTTTGGGCTCTCTCTTTATTCCTTCCACAAAGTATTCCTCAAATTTCTCTTGTTATCCTTGCTGAGTTCTTCCATCCACTGGCTGAGGGCTCAGTCTTTGCTGTTGCCTTGTTAGAGCACAGTGTTATTCCTGAAAGATGTCACCATACTCCTGGCAGCAGGACTGCATGAACTTTCCTTGGGGCTTAGAGGATCATGGAATCACAGAGTCACTGAGGAGATTCAGTGGACACTTGGAGGACACTTGGAGGAAGTCTCCAAGATCATCAAGTCCAACCATTTCCCCAGTGCTGCCGTGTTCACCACTACATCATGTTCCCAAGAGCCACATCCACATGTTTTTTAAACACTTCCAAGGATGATGACCCCACCACTGCCCTGGGCAGCCTGTGCCATTGCCTGACCACCCTTTCAGGGAAGAAATTTTCTCTAATACCCAGCCTAAACCTCCCCTGGCAAAACTTGAGGCTGTTTCCTCTTGTCCTGTCCCTTGTTCCCTGTGAGCAGAGCCCAACTCCCCCCTGGCTCCCCCCTCCTGTCAGGGCATTGTGGAGATTCAGAAGGTCCCTCTTGAGCCTCCTTTTCTCCAGGCTGAGCCCCTTTCCCAGCTCCCTCAGCTGCTTCGGGTGATTCAGACCCTTCCTCAGCTCTGTTGCCCTTCTCTGGACACGCTCCAGCCCCTCAACGTCTTTCTGGTCATGAGGGGCCCAGAACTGAACCCAGGATTCGAGGTGAAGCTTCTGTTCCTCCTGCTCAGAGACACGGTTGGCGTCTGCTCTGAGCTGCCGGCAGCACATCCTCAAACAGCCTTTGTGCTGCCGACAAAAACAAAACCCTTTTAGCTGCCCCTTTTAGTTCCGCTTTAACAAACTTCCTAGTTTTTTTTTACGTAGTTCCCTGTTTTAGATTCAATGCTGCAGCCTGGGTTTGGCTTCGGGTGCTCCTGCAGGAGCATTTAATCCAAGCTAGGGAATAATTTACTGATAATAGTGTTGGGAGCCAATTTGAGGACTGTGGGTTCCCAAGGAGCTGCTCCAAGAAGTAATCGTTTCTCGTGGCTAAATTTAGTTTTAGAATCACTGTTTGCCCAAAATAAACCCCGAGAGGCACAGGGAGTGATGGAACTCCCCACTCCTGAAGCACTAGAGGGCTCTGGGCTGGCTGTTTGTGAGAGAGCACTGTGCTTTGGGCAGCCCTCTCTGGGGGTTCCTGCCCAGATGTGGGGGTTCAGTCTGCAGGGGTTCAGTGTGAGGTGCTGCTGCAGGGACTGGTCCCAGCTCTGTCCCTCGGCATCCTTGCACTCACAGCCTCCACTCCCTGCCATGGCCCACTGTCACATTCCTTGGGATCAGTGCCACCACCCCAGTTTGTCCTGTCCTGGGTCTGGTGTGATCTTGAGGTGCCGGAGGAGAGGTAGCTGAGCAGAAGCAGCCCAGACACGGGAGCCTGTCCAGGCTTTCCAGTAAAGTTGCCGCATTAGGAGAGTTCAGCACAGATGGATTTTGGGACCAGATTCCAGAACAGAGCTGACCCCTCTCCCAGGTGTGTTTGCTGCCAGTCCTGGTGGCACCCCCGGCCGTGCTCTGACATGGGTGGACAGGGCTGTGGTCGAGTGTTGCCTTTGTAGATCTACTTGAGCACAGAGCCCCCATCACACCCCGTGTCCTGTTCCACTGTCCCTGGGGAGAGATGGGCATCACTAAGCTCTGCGGTGTGCGTGTCCCAGCAGGTTCTGGACTGTGGGACACTGGGCTGGCAGGGAAGGAGGGGACTGTCCCTTGCCAGGTGAGATGGAGGCTGTCCAGGACAGAGAGCGTCCCTGCAACCACAGTCCTGGGAGCCTCTGGCCTTGCCTGGCTGCCTCAAAACAGGCAGTTTTAGTATCTGAGCAGCTGCAGACCCATTTCTGGCAGGGGGTGAGGGAGGGCACAGATCTCCACTGCCCGCTGTGCCCTGCCCTAACTCTCTGACTGCCCGTCCTCACAGCTCCCTCGAGATGACCTGCTATGACAGCGACGAAGCCAACCCACGGAGCGTCTCCAGCCTCTCCAACCGCTCCTCCCCTTTGTCCTGGCGCTACGGGCAGTCCAGCCCACGCCTGCAGGCCGGGGACGCGCCATCGCTTGGGGGGACGTGCCGCTCCGAGGGCACCCCGAGCTGGTACGCGCACGGGGAGCGGGCGCACTACTCGCACACCATGCCCATGCGCAGCCCCAGCAAGCTGAGCCACATCTCCCGCCTGGAGCTGGTCGAGGCGCTGGACACCGACGACGTGGAGCTGAAGTCGGGGTACATGAGCGACAGTGATCTAATGGGGAAGACGCTGACGGAGGATGATGACATCACCACGGGGTACGTGCCCGTGCCGGGAGTCCTGCCCGGATTGGGGCTCTCCAGGAGGTTTCACCCGCTGCTGTTTGGTGGGGGAAGGCCTGGCACAGCGGGGGTGGATGGGGCGGTACATAGGTTACAGCTGGTTTGGTTAGGATTGGATCGTGCCTCCAACATCCTAGGATCCCTGCCAGCAGTGCTGGTGGTGCTGGGCCAGCTGGGGGCTTCTTGGGGCTGATGGGCTCCTGAGCCAGAATGAGCTGCTCTCCCAGCATGTGGGAAGTGTCCAGCTTGATCTGGATGTTCCTGGAGCGGGGAGCTGAGGAAAGTGCATGGTCTGTAGCTGCAGAAGCCCTGAGCCAGAGTCCTGCCAGGGATGAATGCTGCTGCTTTCTGAAGTGCTCTTCAGTTTACACCAGTCAGTCTGAGTGGCTTCCTGTGACACAGGCACTGTGGGGGCATCCTGTGGGACTCCTGGTGGTCTGTGGTGGGACAGGCTGGATCTCAGCACCCCAGTGAGAACTGGGCACCAAGGTGTTATTGCTGATGGATGACTCCTCATGGAGCAGGGTGTGATGCTGAGTAGGGTCCCTCATTATAAGACCCCCATCAGCCTCCATCCTTCCACCCATGGGGCCAGAGGCATCTCCTGCCAGATGAGCACAACCCAGCACTCCCAGGGCGCGTTCTCTTGCCAGATGTGTCCAGCTCCTGCTGCACTGTTGAGGTGCCTCTGACTCTGGCAAGGGTCCAGGATTTGAACATGTTGGAGGTTTCCTGTTTCTGCACAGGAGAAAATAAATAACTTGGGTGTTTGAGCTGTCCCAGAGCCTGAGGAGGTATTTGGCTTCCTGACAGTGCTGCTTTGGCCCTCCTGGGGTGGCTGTAGTCACGTCAGTTTGGTGCAAGACAGAGCACAGCCTGTGGCTTCATACCCATCCTGGGGCCAGTACTCCCCAGATATGGCCTGTAGGCACATCTTGCCGCTGCAGGGGACACACCACTGCTGGCTTCTGCCCCTGCCATGCTCCAGCTGCGGGCTGAGAGTGTCTGCAGCACTGTGGGTGTCAGAGCCATCCTCCCCGTGGGCATGTGACCTTGGGGGCTGCCCTGTGCTTGTGAATGAGGGAGCCTTGTGCTGCTTCAACACGGACCCTCCTGTAGATCTTAACCTATTGCTTGGCAGCCAGAGGTCACCACGTTCTGCACTGGACCATGAGGTGTGGTTGGCAGCGGGGTGGATTTGGACTGCCCCGGGTGGCTGGGGTTGCAGCAGGGCTGGCTGTGGGGATGAAGGGTACACTGCTCCCCGTCGCCCTCCTTAGTGCTGCTCATGCAGGCGGATAACCTTGGGGTGCCCTTGGCTTCGGAGGCAGTGCCGGGAGGGGTGACCGGAGCAACACTTTGTCTCCATCAACCACTGAGCAGGGGGAGTGTGGGCAGGGTCAGGGTCCCACAACAGCTCAGCCCTGCACTGCTATGGGCAGGATTTACTTCTCCTTCAGGAAGGTGCAAGCTTTGGGGATGGATCCCTGCCTGGTGGTGCCTTTGTGAGGCCTTGGCAGCACCACAATCCCCCAGTGTGGGTGAGGCTGTCGGTGCTGTGGTGCCACAGTCCATGTTCCTATGCAGAGCCCCAGCATGATGCCCTGGATGTGCCTGGAGTTCTCTGCCATGTCGTGCCAGAGACAGACTGAGTGCTCTGTGCTAGGTACCCTCGCCAAGGAGGGGTGCAGGAGTGAGCCAGGGCAGCACAGGCACCCCTCATCCACAGGGGCATATCCTGGGGCTCAGCCATTTCCCCAGGGTCATTGCAGGCACAGGGCTATGTAGTGATTTACACAGCTTCATCCCCCATGGCCCCACAGCAGGATTTCGGGGGGGGTCTCCCAGAGTGGGCAGCATGGCAGGGTCTCTCTCCCAGAGCATGCCTTTGGCTGGGTGCTGGGGTTCACTGGGGTGCCCTGTGTGGGAGCCTGCACACTCTGGGTGCAGAGCCCAGGAAGTAGAGCAGGGGAATTCCCTCCTACCGAGGGCCAGATGAGATAAGGAGCTGGCCAGGAGCACTCATCCAGCACAGTCCCTCATCCAGACTCCACTCAGCCAGCACAACCCTTCACCCAGTGCAGCCCCTCATCCAGCACAGCCCCTCGCCCAGCACAGCCCCTCTCACAGCACAGCCCCTCACCCGGCACAGCCCCTCGCCCAGCACAGCCCCTCACACAGCCCCTCACCCAGCACAGCTTCTCACCCAGCACAGCTCCTCTCACCCAACACAGCCCCTCGCCCAGCACAGCCCCTCACTCAGCACAGACCCTCGCACAACACAGCCCCACACTCAGCCCCTCTCACACAACACAGCCCCTCACTCAGCCCCTCACACAACACAGCCCCTCACACACCCCCTCATTCAGCACAGCCCCTCACCCAGCACAGCCCCAAATCCAGCACAGCCCCTCTCACCCAGCACAGCCCCTCACTCAGCACAGCCCCTCACCCAACACAGCTCCTCTCACACAACACAGCCCCTCACCCAACACAGACCCTCGCACAACACAGCCCCTCACCCAGCACAGCCCCCATGCTGCCTCCTCTCTGGCTCTGACCTAGAAAGGCAGCACCGCCCCAGGCCCCATCTCCCGGTGCTGCTAATGCACCGGGCAGGAGCCGCGTGCTGCAGATGGGGCCGGCGTTCCCCGGCCCCGCGCCGGCACACGCCCCAGCTTGTAGGGCAGTAGGTCAGAGACGGCTCAGAGGACGCGGTGACACGTCCCTGCTGGAGACGTGTGGGGCTGTGGGATGCAACCCGGCACGCCCGTGGTTTGGTGGGGAAGCAGACTGGAATGAGCGAGGGTTGAGGTAAGAGAGGCACGGCTGGGGCAAGGGGACTGCACACAAGGTACTGAGGTGGGTTTGGCTTGGGAGGGTTTGGGCTGAGCCCAGCCAAGGAGGCTGTGGGGGACTTGAGGCCCAGCTTAGAGAGGGAGTCGGACGGTCAGGTCTGAGCAGGGTTTGGCTGGGGACACCCGAGACCTCAGCAGCATTCCTGTGTAAGCCAAATGTATCGGCATCCTGGCTCCTCACCCAGCTGTGCCTGCATCCATCAGCATGTCACTTGCCACTCCTCTCTACCTGCTGCTGGTTTCAGGGTCTGGAAAGCTCTGACTTCGGCTCCCTGTTCGGCAGCACATACCTTTTGTTCCCAGTGTCACCATATCCCCCTTGTGCGCTGCATCAGGACAGGGACCTGGCACAGGGTCACCCCACCAGGTTGTGTGGGGTGACTGAAGGGATGGAAGGGATGCTGCTGCTCTCCTGCCCTGTCCTACCTGTCCTTGGGGTCTGGGCAGGGCATGGGCAGAGATAGCATCCAGTCTCAGACTGTTTCTCCAACACTAAAACATATTCACTCCCTTCCTTGGTCAACTCTGGTGCCCACCTGCTGCCATATAGTGGCCACTTGCTGTTCCCTGCCCTAAGGCCAGTTCCAGGAAGGGTGCGGTGACGAGTGACTCTTGCCCACCCATCCAGGCTGGGGTTGTTTCCTCAACACTGGAGGTCACCCCACCAAGGTCACTCTACCGGGAGCTTCCCCAGGGACGCCTCTTGTCTGCATAACCACCGCGTGGGTGCCTTCGTGTGCACACCTGCATGTGAACCAGGCAGTGGTGAGGAGCTTGAAGCAGGATGTGCAAGCCAGGTTTGGCCTGCTTTTCTGGCCATGTCCTGCATGTCTGAGCAGTGCCACCACAGTGTGGCCACATGTTGGTGTTATCTCCCCCTGTGCCCTGTGTGCCCAGAACATGACCTGATGTGCTGCGTCCTGAGTAGTGGCTCAGCACCATCCCTGGGTGTTCCCTAGGGCCAGTTGGGTCACGGTGGGAGTGAGTGGAATGCTGCAAGGCTTTGCTGCAATTGGGAGCTCGAGGGGTGCAGAGGGAGCTAGCAGGGCTGGCTGCTGAGTCAGCACCTTCTGCTGCGGTGGCTGCAGGAGCAGTGATGGTCTGTGTGTGCTACGGGGCTGTGGTGTGGGGGTGTAGCTCTGGAGCCAGTCCCTGGGGCTCTGCATGTCCCTTGGGGCTTCTAGAGCCCGGGGGTAATCTTTGTTTGACCATGGGACTGCTGTGATTTCAGGATGTCCTTTTGGATGTTGTTTGTTGGAGGTAGAAAGGGAGGCAGCATTGCATCCCACTGCAGCAGTGGCAGCATCTGCACCCTCATGAGCTGGATCCTGCCCTGCCTCTTCTTGTGGGCATGAAATGGAGCTGAGGCAGCAGCTTTTGGAATTGGGAACATGGAATATGTGTCTAGCCCATGGCACACCCCAGGCACTGTCCCAGGGCACTGTGATGGTGCTGCTGGCAGCCAAGTGCTGCAGAGCCTGTGGTCCCCTCCAGCAGGGCTGGGGGCTGCCAGCAGCATCCTCCTGGGAGGGATGCTCTGGAGCTGACACCCGCTGCGCTCTGGCTGGCCTGGCTCCGGCTTCCTCGCAGCTCCTCGGGCTCGGCGCAGCCCGTAGGCGGGAGCAGATGTTTGGCTCAGCTCCCCAGGAGCAGCAGGGGAGCGGCCGCCCTCCTCCTGCTCCAAGCACCACTGGCGCTGGAGCCTGCTCCCTTCCCTTGAACGCCCCTTGCTCCGCTTTGGCTAGTCCAGGATGACCCCATGCCCTGTCCCAGCGAGCATTCCTCGAGCCATTCCTCATCAGGGATCTCCCATGGGGTATGGCTGTGGCCCTGCACGTGGCCTGGCGTGTGTGGGACCCTGGCCTGGCTGGCCAGGGAGCAGTGTTGTCTAAATATTTGCTGGGCTGCGCCACGTGCCGGGCTTGGCGAGTTCCTCCCTCCAGCTGGGTACAGGGGATGCTCGGGGAAAGGGGCCCCAGGACCCCACTGGGCATCGGCACCAGTGAAGTGCCTCTCCTGTGCGCTGCTTTCTAGCAATTCCGTCCTTTGGGTTGGGATTCGGGTTGGGACACCCCGTGCTGATCCCTGGCCCCTGGGGGTGTGACAGTGGCTGCATGAGGCATGTTTTGGGAAGGGAATCCTGGGGTTGTGAGGCTTGGGGGTAAAGGGCACCTGGGGGTCAGTGCACGCCCAGGATGCGGGAAGCTGCTGGCTCCTGCAGCTTGTTGATGAGGCTGGATGCAGACACGGGGCAGAGCCGAGTGCAGGGCTGGACCTCACACACCCATGTGCCCTGGAGAAAGCTGCTGGGGAGAATATTACCCCCAAACCTCTGCCTGCCCCTCTGCATGCCACCTGGGATGGGACCTCAAGATCTGGCTTTGCCATGTGCCACCGTGCCGCCTGTGGAGGGGCCTGGCCACTGTGGACTGAGGTCTCCAAGGTCACTGGCTTGTCCAGACAACAGGAAAAATAGGAATTTCACAAGCAGGCTGAGTCATGCCGCTCCCCACCCCGGCACTGCCCTGGGACTCTCTGAGCATCGCACGTGGCCTCTGCAGCTCCCCGTGGTGGCCCCGGGTGAGGTTCCGTATGTCACCAAAACTGCCAGCGGAGATCCCCGACACGTTTCCTCTGGGGTTTCCACCACTCGGGGGAGGCCAGAGGGGTGGCCAGAGCTGAGCTCTCAGCCAGGAGTGTGGTTGGTGCCCAAGGCTGATGTCACTGCAGCAGGCAGTGAGTGCTGGCTGATCCCCCACGGCCTCAGCCTTGCTGCCGTGAGGAAATCAGACCCCACTATTAGTGCAGCTGATGGTGCAGGGCTGTGGTGGAGGCACAGCCTGGCCACGGGTCCCCCCCTTGCAGGGACCACGTGCACGCTCAGGGGTCCTGTGGCAGAGTCCTCTGCACCCCTCAGGGACCTGAGGGACCAAAGACCAGAGGCGGTGCTGCCTGGAGGATGGGGTCCTGAATCAACTGCGGGATGTGATGTTGATCCTCCTCTGCTGGGTGAGCTCAGGCGAGTCAGATCCCTCTTCCCTACCTCAGTTTCCCCATCTTCCAGATCTCTGCAGACCCCTGTTCCTTTGAGTGCAGCTTTGGAGAAAGGTGCCAGATCACAGTATTCAAAATCCAAGCAGGAGATAATTTGGGTCAAGGTAGCCTGACTCTCTGTAGGGTCTGGAGTTCTCGGAGGGGGTACATGGGGGTCTGGGAGGGGCTCTGGAGGGTACAGAGGGGTTTGCAGGGCTGTTGGAATCAGGGAAGTCAGGGAGTGCTGTTAGTCTCTGGTTCCTGATGTGGATGTGAGGGGGATGCAGAGCCCCGCCCTGTCCACATCCATGGGGAGCTCCCAACCCCCTCAGTGGGATTTATGAAGCTAATTGTTTTTTCTGCCCCATTAAGTGGAGGAGAGGGGGAGGGTGTGAAGAGCCCTGGCTGTGCCTGTGCTTTCCTCACTGCTCCTACCTCAAATCACAGCGTGAGGCTTGGGGCTGGGAGCATCAGTGCCACAGAGCCCCCTCAATGCCAGTGATCTGCAGATGTGGGGTGTGGGACCCCCTCAGTGCATGCCCTGCATCTCCTCCCCTGCCACAGGAGAAAGGGGCCAGGACAGACCAGGACTTGTCTTCCTTCAAGGGTGGGCTTCAGGCTGGCAGGGACGTGAATGTTGGGACCCCTGGCTGGTGCCAGTGGGTCTGGGTGCTACATGGGCGAGTGTCTGTGCTGGTGTGAGACAGGTGAAGCAAGGAGAGTTCAAAACCGTCCAGCTCCAGCAGCATTTCTCCTCTGCTGAGAAATGTGCTGGGGGTACTCCTCTGTGCTGGGCTCAGTGCGTGTGCTTGGTGCCCAGGGGTCTGTTGTGACCAGCAGTGATTCTCTGCCATCATCTCACACCAGACCCGTGGCTCTGGCAGGGTCAAAGCTGCCTTTCTCAGGGGCTTGCAGTGCTGGGCTGTGCCAGGCTGGCTCCCCTACCACCCAGGATACCCAGATTTGAGCCCAGCAGAAGCTGCTCTTAGCATTGCCTGAGCCGCCCGTGGCGGGGCTGAGGCAGCCAGCCAGGAGAAGAGGAGGGAAGGGACAGCAGCGGGCATCGTGCCAGGCCGGAGGGACCGGAGGGATGCAGTGCTGGACGGGCTGTGCCGCCACACCCGTTGGTGCACGAGGCCGTGGGGCCATCACCACACCACAGGGCTGGCAGCACCACCAGCCCCTGGCCATGAGCTCCTGCCAGGGCTTGGTGGGTGTGGGCATGAGCTGATCAGTGGGGACAGGGATGGTCAGGTACCCCTGTCCTGCCATGCCGTGCCATACTGTGCCATGCTGGGGCAAGCCCTGTGTGGTGGGGCAGTGGGGAAGGAGCCAAGAGGCGTTGCCGCTGCTTCAAGGAAGGAATTACTTATTTCCCAGCCTGCAGGGATGGGTTCTATCTTGCCAAGGCTGCAGTTAACTCTCTGCCCTCTGTGGCCGGGCTGATGAAGTTGTCCCTGGTGTGTGAGGACCGTACCCTGCAGCATGGCTCTTGCTGAGATGCGAGAGAGAAAGAAAAAAGGGACAAAAGTAGGGGTTTTGGTCAATGAAAGGCAGAGCAGGGCAGGCATGGGTGTCCTTTCCGGGGACGAGCGCCGGGGTTGCAGGGACCAGCTGTCCCGGCACCACACAGTGGGACACACGTCGGGGAGGTGGTTTCTCTGGGGAGGGAGAACAGGGCAGTTTGGGGGGCCCTGGTTCCAGGCCCTGTACTGAGGAGCAGCCTCTGGTATCACATTGTGGGCTGGCCTGGGAGGTCACTGGTGCTGCGTTTGGGAATGCGAATAGTGGTTTGAGAGCTCTGCGGGCATCTGGGCGACGCTAGGGGACACCAGGGACAGGGGTCGGGGCCGTGGGCCGGGACGCAGAATGCGGAGACACGGCCGTGGGGCTGGGGCGGGCGGGGCCTGGGAGCCGGGACCCGGGCCCGTGCCGGCGGGGACGGGGAGGGGCCGAAGGACGGCGGAGGGGGTCCGGTGCCGCTGTCGCTTTAAGGCGCGGGCAGCGGGGCGGTCCCGCCGCCCCCCGCCCCTCTCGCCCGCCCGGCGGGGCCGCGCCGCGTCGCGGGCAGCACGATGCTGCGGGCGGGGAGGCCGCGCCGCGCCCCGCGCCTGGCCAGCAGGTACGGCACGGCCGGGGAACGGGCACCGCGCCGGCACCGGGCGGGGCCGCGGCCGGAGCTCGGGCCCGGCAGACAAAGCCCCGCGCCCCGGGGCCGCTCCGCGGGCGGTGCTTTGTCTCGGCCGCGCTGCCGGGGGGGGGGGGGGAGGAAAGGGGGGGTTCGGGGCAGCGCGGCCGCGCCCGGCACCCCGGCATCGCGACATCGGGGCGGCTCCCACGGGCCTTCCCATCCTCCGCCCCGGCCCCCGCCCCGCACCTGCAATACGGCCGGGCCGACCCTCCGCGGGGCTCCCGGGGCTCCGGTGTCCCCGGAGGTCGGGACTGACCCCGGGGCTGCCGAGCGCGGGGCTCCGAGTCGGGGCGCGGCCGGAGCGGAGCGGAGCATCCCCGCGCACCGCGCCGCGGTCCGGATCCATCCCCCGCTCCCTACCGCTGCAGCCGCCTCCCCGCGCCGGGGCTGGGGCCAGGGTGCTCATCCCCGAGGCCGTGCCGGACCGTCCCGTCCTCAGCGGGTCCCGTCCGCCCGCCGGCGCCGCGGAGCGCAGCAGGACGGACGCGCTGCCCTTGAGCATCCCCGGCTGCTGCCGCGGGGCTGCTTGCGGGTGGGTTCGGTGCGGGATCGTCTGCAGGAGCTGGGAATGGCTCTGGGTAAGATGGAGGGGATGGAGCACAAAGCAGGGGTCAGTTTGACACTGACATGGCTGCCCCCCGATTGTGGGTTCAGGGGGGCACTCGAGGTGCTCGGCCGTGCTCTGGGACGTTGTGCTTGCTGGAGGGCCACTGGTGCTGTGGTTGAGGCTTTCCTTGCTGTGCTGCCTATGGCATACACGTACCAGTTTGGTGCACTGGCTGTGTGCCCTATAAGAGAGTTAGAGACACCCTCCCAGTGTTCAGCTGGCTCCCCAGCCTCACCCCATGGTTTTAGTGATTTTGGGATGTGACCTTCCGTGTTGTCTTTTCTTGGCACAGAGCTGTTGAGGAGGATTTGGAGTCACCTCCTGCCTTGGCTTAACCCCTGACTCAGTGCCCCTTTCTCAGTGACTCTTTGGATACTTGGGGCAGTGGGGGTGTTGCATGCATGGCTGGGAGAGTGTTTGGGGTGTCCCTGCCTGGCCCCAAAAGCCACACAGACATCCAGCACCACATGTGGCCCCAGCTGTGTTACCATAGGACATAGTCCTACAAAGCCTGGCCTCACTCCTGGCACTGCCCTCTGCCAGGTGATGCCAGGCTGGGAGAGGAGCTTTGCTGCAAGCTCCGGGGTGGGGATTTTCATCCCAGTGGGAACTCACCCTAGGCATAGGGCTGGTGGTGAGACATTCCTTGGAGCTGAGGAGCTCAGCAGCACATCCTGAGTGCATGATCCTATTGAAACCCCTTCCCGGGCAGCAGCACCTGCTGGCTCTGTCCCAGAAGCTGCTGTGGGGGCACAGGGGGCTGGGCTGTGTCCATCCTGGCTCTGGCCAGTCTCTGATGAACTTCTCCCCGATGGAAAGAGCAGGACACGCAGTGCAGGTCTTACGGTGCTGGAGCTGCCTTTGTTGCTCTTTCTTGAGCTCTGGGCATCGGATGGGGATGGTGGTGACTGTTGCTTTTGCTCTGCCACTGCTCTTGGGGCTCTGGTGTTTGCTGGGCTTCACTTGCACCTCTGTGGCCCTGATGTAGAGAAACAGGCATCTCTTGCAGGGACTGGGGCTGGCTGCAGCTCCCAGCTCTGCGCCCCATTCCTACACCTTGTCACAGAATCATGGTGTGGGTTGGAGGGGACCTCAAAATTCATCTTGTGCCACTCCTTGCTAGACAGGGTTGCTCCAATCTCCATCCAACCTTACCTTGAACATTTCAGTGACAGGGCAGCCCGTTCCAGTGTTGTCTCCCCCAGCCTCTCCCAGGAACTTGGAGGCTGCGAGGCCACACTGACCTACTCAGCTGCTGACCTGAAAGGTGCCGTGCTCATCCTTCTGGAAGGTGCTCCATGCCTGTCAGTGCCAGATCACCGTGGGCACAGCCCCGTGCTGTGGAACCAGCTGTGCCCTTGGGGCACCCAGGCAGCTGCTGCCCCGGTGTGGTGCTGACTGATGGCCCTGCAGATGGGCTTCTGCACAGTTGGCTGAGCCCTGGCACGGAGCAGCCACCTCAGCACAGCAGCAGATCCCAGACTTGCTGCCGCTGGGGGCTGGAGAGGGGCAGTAGGGTGCAGTGGGTGGGGACCACCCCAGGAAGGGTGGAATGTTGTGGGGTGTTTGGTTGGTTTATTCCAGCAGTCCTGCCCTTTCTGACAATCCCGACCTGCCTCCAGGGTCAGAGCAGGTTGCTGGGGGCTTGTTGCCAGCTGTGGCGCTGCCAGCCCTGTGGTGTGGGTGCTGGCTTCCCTGAGCTGTGGGCATCCCTCCATCCCCACCAAAGCTCCACAGAGCCTTAAATGGGGAGAAGCAGGGTCACTGACGCTCATGTGCCAGAGGAACACGAGCCCAGGCTGGGCTGAAGCCAGCCCTGGGCCCTGCATGTCGTATCCCTGCCATGGGCACTACCAGGAGCTGGTTTTTGCCCTGGCATCCCCTGGAACAGGGAGATCCCGTGGGTGGTGGGACCCATTGGGCTGAGCAGGGGTCTGATGCTGTGTCTCCCTCGCAGCTGGGATGAGAGCAGCTCCATCAGCAGTGGCCTCAGCGATGCCTCTGACAACCTCAGCTCGGAGGAGTTCAATGCCAGCTCCTCGCTCAACTCCCTGCCCTCCACCCCCACCGCCTCGCGCAGGAACTCGGCCATAGCGGTAGGTGCCAGTGGCACCCGGACCCTTTCCAGCACCTCTCCCAGCTTTCCTGCCACCACCCCAGTGGCAAAGAGGGTGTGGAGGGTGCCAGTGTGAGGAAACAAGGATGGCACAGTGTGTCTGCTGCGTCCTTCTCCCAGCTGATGTTCTCTGGGGATGGGTTTGGGGTGGGTGCCCGGAGTGCCCCTGACTCTGCTCTGCCCCCAGCTGCGCACGGACTCAGAGAAGCGCTCACTGGCGGAGAGCGGACTGACCTGGTACGGGGAGGGAGACGAGAAGGCATCCAAGAAGCTCGACTACGATAGCAGCAGCCTCAAGATGGAGCATGGCTCCTCCAAGTGGCGGCGGGAGCCCTCGGAGGGTGGCGAGGAGGGGCCCAAGGGTGGTGAGCTTAAGAAGCCTGTCAGCCTGGGCACCCCGGGCTCCCTCAAGAAGGGCAAGACTCCTCCAGTGGCTGTGACCTCCCCAATCACCCACACAGCCCAGAGCGCCCTCAAAGTGGCAGGTAAAAAACAGTTTGGGGAGGGTCCAGCTCCTTTGATGGGGAGAAGGTTGGGTGGTGTCTTTGTGTGCCTTCCCCAAGCGTGTGGGCCATGGGATGGCCTGTGGCTGTGCTCAGACACGGGAGCTGGGTGTGGGCTGGAAGGGGAGGCAGGGCTGTGTTGTGGGCTGCAGGCAGCCTGCCCCATGGTCTCACGTCCACACACCAGGCTGAGGGGTCCAAGTGCACCAAGGGTCTGGCATGTCCTTTCTCCGTCACATCCCTGCATCTCTGGTGCCTGTGTCCTGTCTGGGCTTGTTCACTTCCAAATGTCCCCGAAGCCTCCAGAGACACTAACCTGTCCTTTCTTGCCACCAGGCAAGCCAGAGACCAAAGCCACTGACAAGAGCAAACTGTCGGTGAAGAACACAGGCCTGCAGCGCTCCTCCTCCGATGCCGGCCGTGACCGCACCACGGACGCCAAGAAGCCGCCGTCAGGGCTTGCTCGCCCCTCATCCTCCAGCTCCTTTGGCTACAAGAAACCAGCTCCTGCCACCGGCACAGCCACTGTCATGCAGGCTGGGGGCTCGGCCACGCTTGGCAAGATCCAGAAGAGCTCTGGCATCCCTGTTAAGCCAGTCAGTGGAAGGAAAACAAGCCTCGATGTCTCCAATGCCCCCGAGCCTGGGTTCTTGGCACCAGGGGCTCGCTCCAACATCCAGTACCGCAGCCTGCCCCGGCCGGCCAAGTCCAGCTCCATGAGTGTGACCGGGGGCCGCAGCGCAGCCCGGCCGGTCAGCAGCAGCATTGACCCCAGCCTGCTGAGCACCAAGCAGGGTGGCATCTCAGTGTCACGGCTCAAGGAGCCATCCAAGGTTGGCACCGGCCGTGGCACGCCGGCCCCTGTGAACCAGACAGACCGCGAGAAGGAGAAGGCCAAGGCCAAGGCAGTGGCACTTGACTCTGAGTGCAGCACCCTGAAGAGTGCCAGCTCACCTGAGAGCACCCCAAAAGCCCAGGCCAACCTCCCGCCAGCCACCAAGGTGGCCGAGCTGCCCCCTACACCTCTCAGGTATGGTCCTTCCACCTCTGAGGGCAGAAGGTGCCTGGCACAGCTGTGCCCAGCACCAGTACCTGAGTCTCATCTATTTCCTTACCCACTTGCCCCCTCCAGAGCTGCCAAGACCTATGTGAAGCCTCCCTCGCTGGCCAACTTGGACAAGGTTAACTCCAATAGTCTGGACTTGCCCTCCTCCAGCGAACTGCACACCCCACATGCTGCCAAGCTCCAGGAGCTGCACCCGGCCGGCGCACACCTAACACCCTGCTTCAGCCCCAGCCCTGCCCCCATCCTCAACATCAACTCAGCGAGCTTCTCCCAGGGCCTGGAGCTCATGGGTGGCTTCAGTGTCCCCAAGGAGGGCAGGATGTACCCCAAGCTCTCTGGCCTTCACCGCAGCATGGAATCCCTGCAGATGCCGATGAGCCTGCCCAGTGCCTTTTCAGGGGGCAGCACCACCACCCCCACCCCTGCTGCTGCACCCCCTGCCAGCACAGAGGAGGAAGAGGAAGAAGAGGCAGGAGAGCTGGGTTGGAGTGGGAGCCCCCGGCTCACACATCTGGACAGGTATGGCTGGAAGGAGGTTGTTAGGCTACTGCGGCACCTTCATGGGCTCACATCGCTCCCCGCTGTTCCTCCATGTCCTTTGCCTGCTTCAGAGTCTCTTCCTGCTACATTTTTAGGGAAAAGTTCACTGGTTTGCAGCTAAATCCCCGTGGTTCCTTCCCTAGTCTGTGCAGGAATGTCACTGATCTTTCCTTCCCTTCCAGTGCCAACCGTGACAGGAACACGCTGCCCAAGAAGGGGTTGAGGTAAAAGAACCCAAATCACTTTTGGATGTTGCTGGGGCGGGAAGGGGGGGACTTTGCAGGGCAGTGCCCCTGAGCAAGGGAAGCCGGGCTGCAGTGGGGTGGGCAGGAGCTGCACGATGCTGGTCGATTTTACTGTGCCTCTCTGCGGCTCCCCAGGTACCAGCTCCACTCCCAGGAGGAGGCCAAGGAGCGGCGCCACTCGCACGCAGTCAGCGGGCTCCCGGAGTCGGACGAGCAGCAGGAGCTGCCCTCGCCCCCCGCCCTCCCCATGGCGCTGGTCGGGAAGGGTCCGCTCACCAGCATTGGTCAGTGCCCTCCGCTGCCGGCCCTTCCCTCCTGCTCCCCGTGCTCCCCATGTGATGTGCTGGTGCTCCCCTGGGCTCTGCTTGTCTCCTTGACACCACCAGCACCCGGTGCTTCGGGTGCTGGATTTGGGCCAGGGGTGTCCATCACCTCTGCTTCAGGGCATCTCATCCATCTTTGGACCTCAGGCCATAACTGCTCCTCTGGGGGTGCCTGGCAGGGCAAAGGGGTAAACCCTGCCCTGATCTGACCAGGACATGCATGTTCCTGGAGGGTTTGGAGGGTCCAGGCAGACAGGTTGGGGCAGCAGGCTCCACTCCTGCACCTGCAGGTGTTGGGCCATGGTGTAGTGGTACCCACTTGGCCCTGGAGCAATGGATTTGTTTTTCAGCCCTGTGATTACCTTGGTGCTGGTGTCCAGGTCTTCCCAGCATCAACCTGCCTTTTAGCTTTCCCTGGCCCCTCCCTGCTTTGGGACCACAATCCTGCTTCCTCGCTGCATCACAGCTCTCGTGGATGGCTCCCAGTCCTGCTTCCCCATCCTGATGCCAGGTCCCCAGTGTGAGTCTGACCCTGCCTCCTCCCCGCTTTCTCCTTGCAGTGAGCCCCACTGCCACCTCAGCCCCGCGGATCACCCGCTCCAACAGCATCCCCACCCACGACTCCACCTTCGAGCTGTACAGCACCTCCCAGATGGGCAGCACCCTCTCCCTGGCCGACAAGCCCAAGGGCATGATCCGCTCGGGCTCTTTCCGGGACCCTGTGGATGATGGTGAGAGTGTGCTGCGCTCCTGCCCTGGCAGAGGAGGCTGCAGAGGGTTGGTGGGGCTCCCTGCACCCTTGTCCCTTCCTTCTGGTGCTGCCATGCCATTGTTGGATGGGTTGGTGTGTCCCGTTTTTGTCACCAGAGCAGGGACAGCAACGCTGAGGAGCCTGTTGGACTCCGTGCTGGCATCAGCCCTGGGTCTGCCCTGACCCCCGTGGGTACTCAGTGTCCTTGGGTTGCCCCCCGTCTGTGTGACACTGGGGAGGAGGGGATCCAACCACACAGGGAGGGCAGCAGAGCCCCCAGGTTCCCCAGAGAGGAGCATGCAGGTGGAGGGTGTTCCCTGCTGTGTGCCCAGGGAGGCCACCAGGCAGGCACTGAGAAATGGGCAGTGCTGAGCAGCTGCCATCCCACCCTGTCCCTCCCCAAGGCCGCCTCAGAGCCCTCCATCCCTGAGAGCCCAGTTGCCAGCTGTGCCCTGACCTGTAGCCCCTGGGTGCTGCTCTCCAGGGCACCCTGACACCTTGGGTTTTCCTGTGTTGCAGTTCATGGATCGGTGCTGTCCCTGGCCTCCAGCGCGTCCTCCACCTACTCCTCCGTAAGAGCTGCTTCCATGCTGCGCTTCTTTGCATGGCTGGGGGGTCTGGGTGGGGCTGGGGGGGCTCTGTGCATGCCTCTGCCTGGCGCTGAGCCTGTCTGTACCTTGCTGCCCCCCTGACTGCCTGCCTCTGTCTGTCTGTCCCTCTCTGCTCTCACGCTGCCAGGCTGAGGAGAAGATGCAGTCTGAGGTGAGCCCACACCCTCTGCTCACGCCTGCCCCTGCCCCCAGTGAGGGTGAGTGCCCGGCCCCTCTCATCTCTCCGCTCTCTCCCCGTAGCAAATCCGCAAGCTGCGCCGCGAGCTGGAGTCCTCACAGGAGAAGGTGGCCACGCTGACGTCCCAGCTGTCTGCTAACGTGAGTCCCCATGGGAGCCCCTGTGGGGCACCCTGCTCCATCTGTGCAGGGCACAGGGCTGGTGCTGGATGTGCCCACGGAAGCCCCGATTTCTTCTTCAGCCTTTTGCATCCCGCACCTGGCCGTGGGTGCTCACCTGTCCGTGGGTTTTCACCCAAATGTAGGGGCTCACCCGTTTCTCTCCACTTCTCCCAGGCCAACCTGGTGGCGGCCTTTGAGCAGAGCCTGGTGAGCATGACGTCCCGCCTGCGGCACCTGGCTGAGACCGCCGAGGAGAAGGTGAGTGTACCGCGGTGCTCAGTGGGGCTGGGGGGTGCTGGACTGGGCTGGTTGCCCCAAGGGTGCTCTTGGGGTGGCCTCTCCACCATCGGGATGCACTCCATGGCTCCCAACTCTGCTGCCCCAGGACACAGAGCTGCTGGACCTGCGAGAGACCATTGACTTCCTGAAGAAGAAGAACTCAGAGGCCCAGGCTGTGATCCAGGGTGCTCTAAACGGCACTGATGTCACCCCCAAAGGTAAGGCATGACTCTGCAGCCCTTCCTGAGCTGGGATGCTCCTGGTGGGACTGGCACAGGGCCCCAGGACACACCCTCTCATTGGGGAAGTTCCTCTGGAGGCAGGGTGCCCAGGGCAGCAGTTTTTCCCCACCTGGGATCTTTGAGCATCTGAAACCAGGGATGGACAGCCAGAGCTGTCACCATGGGAAGTCACAGTGCTGGCATGTAGAAGAATGGTATTTTGTCAGTTTTGGGAGACCTCCTTGCCAGGCTCTTTGCCAACAGCCAGTTTTGCCTGCTGATCTTGACTTTGTTCCCATAAGTGCTGTTTATAGCCCCAAAACCCCAGTGTGAGGGCAAAGGGCTGTCAGGGAGGTGGCCTGGGACAGCAACAGGGTGATATGTGCCCTGGGCATCTCTCTGGCAGTGCCCATGTGGTGTCTGAGCCCTGAGTCATTGTTACAAGGTGGCTCCAAGAGCTCAGGAGGTGTTGGGTAGGACGAGGGATTGGGTGTAGGGAGGGGGGACCATAGGGTGGTCTGGTGTTGGGATGGTTGCAGGTGACTGATCCCTCCTTTCCCAATCTCTCTTGCTTTTCTGGCAAACCCCAGAGCTGCGCATCAAGCGGCAGAACTCCTCCGACAGCATCTCCAGCCTCAACAGCATCACCAGCCACTCCAGCATCGGCAGCAGCAAGGATGCTGACGCCAAGAAGAAGAAGAAGAAGAGCTGGGTGGGTTGGATGGGGCACTGGCAGGAGAAGTGGGGCTTGGGGAGCCACTGGCAGGGTCTGCTCGGGGTCAGCCCCACAAACCAGCTGCTGTCTGTCTGCCTTGGCCTTGTAGTGTCGGTGCCCCGTGTCCCCTGGGGACAGCATTGGTGAGGAGAGCGTAACTGCCATGGATTTGTGTCTTGAATTGTCAGCTGGGGCTTCTCCAGCCCCTTCGGGAGTTTCCCAGCCCTGGCCCCGCATGCCTGCTTCCTTGTGTATTCCCCCATGTCTCCCTCCTGCGCACGCAGGCTCTGATGATGTGGAGGGCTGACCCCTCAGCCAGGCAGCCCCTTCCCTACACCAGGCAGCTCTGAGCTGGATGTGTGATTAAGTCTTGCTTTGTTTTGTTTCTCTCCCCCTATGCTGACTTCAACCCTTTTTTTCCAGGTGTATGAGGTAAGTCCCACGCTGTCCAATCCACACGTGCTGTGCCCAGCCAGGGCCCTTGCTCCATTTCATGGGACGGTGCTCATACACTCCCCATCCCATCCATCCCACTGGCACTAACCCCACCACAGGCCATGCTAAGTCCCCAGCCAGGCTGTGCCCACCTTGCCTGCTTCCTTTGATGTTAAGGATAAATATGCACCCACAAGGAGGGGGTTGAACTGCCAGGGGCAGCCGGAAAGGCTCAGATGGGACCTGTCCCATGGATGGGAACAGTCCCATCTTGCCTAGGGAAGGCAAGCGCTCTCCTGACTTCCTGTAACTGGACCTTTTGGGATGGGGACCTCGGTACAGCCCTGCCAGTGTCACTGAGGGCACTGGGGTGCACTGCCCATCTCTGCCTCTCCAGGGCTGCCTGATGTGGTGTCAAGTGGCTCTGTCCCTGCCAGAACCCGCATAGGTCTCAGTGCTTTCCTGCTTCCACCATCAGCAGAGCTGGATAGCTGCCCTGTTTACACTGAAATGCAATGGGTTTGCTTTTGGGGACACTCTGGAGCAGTCTGCTGGTGCCTGTGGGGATTTGGACAGATCCTGCATGTTCTCCATCCCTTCTTTCTTCCGCCTTCCCTTGGAGCAGGCCCTGGCACTCCAGGGTACACATTGTGAGCCCAGGGTACCTGTCCTGCAGCTCTCCCACTGGCTGATTGGACCCAGTTTGGGTCCAGTTTGGTCCCTGTGCGGTGTCCATCCCCTCCCTGGCCCCAGCCCGCTGCTCACCCACCTGCTGCTCTGTGTGTGCTGTGTGCATGCTGCATGCTTGGATGAGACACCAGCATGCTCTGTGGAGGGCTGGCTGCCCCTCTGTGCTCCAGCAGGATCCATGGGGCAGAGGAAGGTGTGGGGTAGGACCCTGGCTCTGCAGTGGCTGGAGCAAGGGACATCTGTGTAAATAAATGCCTCTTGCTGAAATGGCTGTGGTGGGGTGAATGTGGGGATGGATTGGCCCTTCTTGATGGACCAGGGTGCTGCTGCCATGCCTGAACAGCCTGGTGTAGGTGATGGTGGGGAGCAGGGCTGGGAGACATCCTGACCAGGACATGGGTCCCACTCTTGGGGCTCTGGTGCTGTCTGGGCTAGGGTGAGTGTTGTCCTAAGGGCTGTGCACCCCATCGATTTGCTGTGCCAGCAGAGCAGGATCAGGCTGCAGCCTTTCCCAGCATGGTGGTGGTGCTGCCTCTGTGATGGGTGGTTGTACTGGTCCCAGCTGAGACTGTCTGTGCGTCCTGGACAGACAGGGCAGGACCAGGCCAGCTCTCTGCTTGCGAGGCTGCGCTTCAGACTGTCTCTAACAAGAAGTTTCCCTCTCCTGTAGCTACGCAGCTCCTTCAACAAGGCCTTCAGCATCAAGAAGGGCCCCAAATCAGCATCGTCCTACTCGGACATTGAGGAGATTGCCACGCCAGACTCGTCAGCCCCCTCCTCCCCCAAGCTACAGCATGGCTCCACAGAGACTGCCTCGCCCTCCATCAAGTCCTCCACATCCTCCTCAGTGGGCATCGACACGGCTGAGTACGTGTGGCCAGGGAGGGCCGGTGGCAGGGGCTGCAGGCTGCTGCCAGAGACACGTGCAAGATCTTATCTCTCCCTTGGCCCAGGCTCTTGCAGGCCCACAGCGAGGGCGAGCCTGAGAAGAAGGAGGTGTCAGAGCTGCGGTCGGAGCTGTGGGAGAAGGAGATGAAGCTGACGGACATCCGCCTGGAGGCCCTCAACTCAGCCCACCAGCTGGAGCAGCTGCGGGAGACCATGCACAACATGCAGGTGAGGAGCCTTGCCAGCAGCCTGTCTGCTCTCAGTACCAGGGTTCCCACAGTCCCTGCATCTCACCACTGTGCTGAACCCCAGGGTGCTGCTGGCGTACAGCTCCTTACCTTGTGCCCTACCTTGTTCTGCCCCAGCTGGAGGTGGATCTCCTGAAGGCCGAGAATGACCGTCTCAAGGTGGCCCCAGGGCCTTCAGCAGTGCCAGGTTCTGTTCCCAGCCATGTCACAAGCACATTGGCCTCCTCTTCACCACGGCGCTCCTTGGGTCTCACCCTTGGCCACGCCTTCAGCCCCAGCCTGGGGGATGCAGGTAGGGGTGATAGAGCTGCTGGCACATGGGGAAGGGCTGGGATAGGGTGGAGTGTCTGTGGTGGCATTGTTCAGCAGCACGTTGAGCGAGCAGGGGGTCTGTCGTGCTGCCGGTGCCGCCGTCAGCCACAGCAGGATTTGTCTCTGGCTGGGCATGGCCAGGCCTGGTGGCTCAGCTTTGGCCAGCACAGCCTCACTGCTCCATCCCCAGACGTGTCCCCCATGGATGCTGTCAGCGCCGGCACGCAGAAGGATGAGCTGACGCTGCGGATTGTGGTGCGCATGCCGCCCCAGCACATCATCAAGGGGGTAAGTGTGGGCTGTCTGGGGAGCCTGACCTGTCACCGTGTCATGGCCCTGACAAAGGGGCAGAGGATGCCTCCCAGGGCTGGGTGAGGTGCTGCAGCACTGCACACTTTTGCCTTGGCTCCTAGGACCTCAAGCAGCAGGAGTTTTTCTTGGGGTGGACCAAGGTGAGCGGGAAGGTGGACTGGAAGATGCTGGATGAGGCTGTCTGCCAGGTCTTCAAGGTAAGAGCGTGAAGAACACTCTTTAGAGAGCCGTCCTTTGACACTTGCTATTCCCTGGCCCAGGTCCTCCCCAGCTCTCTTGGAGCTGCTCTCTGCCAGCCCTCAGGGGCACTGACAGCCCCGTCCTTCTCCATGTAGGATTATATCACCAAGATGGATCCCGCATCCACGCTGGGGCTCAGCACCGAGTCCGTCTACGGCTACAGCATCAGCCACATCAAGCGTGTGCTGGACACGGAGCCGCCGGAGCTGCCCCTCTGCCGCCGGGGCCTGACCAGCGTCGTCGTGACGCTCAAAGGTCAGTGTGCCGTGTCCCTGCTGTCTCAGGGTGTTGCAGGGTGTGAGTGGGACCCTCAGCAGCCCTCCCCTGCCTGCAGGCTTGAAAGAGAAGTGCGTGGACAGCCTGGTGTTCGAAACGCTCATCCCCAAGCCCATGATGCAGCACTACATCAGCCTCCTGCTGAAGCACCGCCGCCTCATCCTCTCGGGGCCCAGTGGCACCGGCAAGACCTACCTGACCAACCGCCTGGCCGAGTACCTGGTGGAGCGCTCGGGTCGGGACATCACCGAGGGCATCGTCAGCACCTTCAACATGCACCAGCAGTCCTGCAAGGTGAGGGCCCGCAGCAGTGTCCCCGTGGTCACCATGGCCGTCACGCCGCGGCCCCACACGTGACACCCGGCCTGTTTGTTCCAGGATCTACAGCTGTACCTGTCCAACCTGGCCAACCAGATCGACCGGGAGACGGGCACGGCGGACGTGCCGCTGGTGATCCTCCTGGACGACCTCAGCGAGGCGGGCTCCATCAGCGAGCTCGTCAACGGTGCGCTCACCTGCAAGTACCACAAATGGTGAGAGCCCCTCTGCGCCCCTGCAGCGCAGCCCCGTGGCACACACGTGCTCCCCGCTGCTCCCACCGAGGTCGCTGCACTGTGGGGATGAGGCCGTACATGTCTGCTGTGCCCAGATCAGCTCTGCCTTGGGCGCGGGTGACTCAGAGGCTTTTTCTCATGAATCTTTTCTCTCTGTCACTCACTCAGCCCGTATATCATTGGCACTACCAACCAGCCTGTGAAGATGACCCCAAACCACGGCCTCCATCTCAGCTTCAGGTAGGAAACCCTGGGCATTCCTTGGGGATCAGCCTTGTGGGGTCGAGGGGAACAGAAGCCATCACTTGCACCTGGGCATTTCTGTGGTCACATCCTATGACTGGGAGCCCTGATTAGGACTGAGCCCCAGGACTGTCCCCTAATCCCCCAGGATTAGGACTGTCCCTGCCATCCCAGAAGGACCTGATGATCCCCAGCTTCAGGAAAATGCAGGGTGGGGATGCAAGGAGGACCCCAAGGGTGTGTTAGGGAGCTGGGCAACTTGTGTGAAGACCCAGCCCTGACCACCGAAGTCCTTCCCCAGGATGCTGACCTTCTCCAACAACGTGGAGCCGGCCAACGGCTTCCTGGTGCGCTACCTGCGGCGGAAGCTGCTGGAGTCGGACACGGACATCAACGCCAACAAGGAGGAGCTGCTGCGGGTGCTGGACTGGGTGCCCAAGCTCTGGTACCATTTGCACACCTTTCTGGAAAAACACAGCACATCTGACTTCCTCATCGGTACGGCCTTGCCTCACCTTCCTCCTCTGCCCTGGGCTGTGAGGAGCCCTGGGGGCTGGGACCAAACCCTCCCAGGGGAGCTCGGGGGGCTGACGTGTTCCCTGTGTCTTCCAGTCCCACAAAGCACAGCTGGGGGGTGATGCATACAAGTGTTGCTCTTCCCTGGGTGGTCTTTGTTCCTTTGGGAGCTGTCACTAGGGGTGTCAGCCAAGGCTGCCAGTCCTCCCAGCACCCTTCCCTGGGCATGGAAGAGCTGTGTTTTCCCAGGTGGATCCCCCATGCCTCACCAGGCTTTTGGGGGATAGATTGAACTTGGCAGCCCCCTTCCTTGCCTGGGGGATGCTGTCTGCCTGCTGTGCAGGTGGATGGTGCCTAGTGACTGTTCCCTGCCAGCCAGGTATGCCCTCCTCAGTGCTGTGAGCCTTGGGCCCAGTGACTGGAAGAGGGAGACCCAGCTCCCATTTCCACTGTCTGCCTTCCCCCACAGGTCCCTGCTTCTTTCTGTCCTGCCCTATTGGAATTGAGGATTTCCGGACCTGGTTCATCGACCTGTGGAACAACTCCATCATCCCTTACCTGCAGGAGGGGGCGAAAGATGGGCTCAAGGTAGCCAGTGCTGCTGGCACATGGAAACGCAAACCAGTGCAGGGACACACTGCTGCAGCCATCGTGGGCTGGGGAGAGAGGAGGCACTGGGGTTGTGGGTGCAGGTGCCATCTCTGTCAATCCCCGTGCTCTGTGGCTGTTGTGGGACATAGCACTGTCCTGGGGGGCTCAGGGTGTCACATTGCTGCCTCTGACATGTACTGAGGAGGTGGCTGCCACTTGCTCCCTGCCACAGGTGCATGGGCAGAAGGCAGCCTGGGAGGATCCCGTGGAGTGGGTGCGGGACACCCTGCCCTGGCCGTCAGCGCAGCAGGACCAGTCCAAGCTGTACCACCTGCCCCCACCCACCGTGGGACCCCACAGCGCCGTGTCCCCCCCTGAGGAGCGCACCGTGAAGGACACCACGCCCAGCTCCCTGGACTCGGACCCGCTGGTACTATGGCCCACAGGGGAAGCTGGGAGGAGCTGGTGGCAGAGCAGGGTGGAGCTTCGCTTTCCCAGCTAATTCTCGGTGTAAAAGGCCTGATTTGGGGATGCAGAAAGAAACACTTTGTGCTGCTGGGAGGAGCAGTGGGTGCAGGTTGGGCTGCACACCAGGACACATGGTGTCACATGCCAGTGAAAGGGCATGACGTGACACTCCGCAAGGTATCGTGTCCACCTGCAAAGCCACAGACAGGCACACGTGTGTTCCTACATCTCCTGATGTGTCACCTGGAGAGGCTGCTGGCTGACCAGCTGCCACAGGTGACACCAGCTGATGCTGCTTTGGCACACTGAGTCTTGAGCATTCCACCTATGCCTGAGGCCAAATCCTGGCACAAGGCGGGGATTTTGCAGCATCTCTGGGATTTGCTTTACCCTCTAAGGAGCTTCCCCGCAGGGCTGGTGTGGGAGGGCAAGGAGGGCCAAGTGGCCTCCCCAGTCACCTGCTGGCCTCCTGTCCCCACAGATGGCCATGCTGCTCAAGCTCCAGGAAGCCGCCAACTACATCGAGTCTCCAGACCGTGAGACCATGGTGGACCCCGACCTGCAGTCGACTCTGTGAGGCCTGGAAGTGCCAGCCCAGGTGGAGGGGAGCTGCTGCTGGGCTGCTCTCCTTTTCCTTTGGCATCCAGGAGCGTGGGGCTGGCGAGCAAGCAGAAAGGAGAAGAGCAGGGCTCTGGCGTGTCCTGGTGGAGCCTGGGGAAACTCGGCTCGTCTGTGAAAGAGCACGAGTTGCCATCTCCCCTCCCAACCCTGGGGGTAGGAGAATCCTGGTTTCTCTTCTTGGTTTTTTCTGTCTCTGTTACAAACTCTTGGGCTTTGGGACCAAGGCGACTGCTGAGACTGAGCCCCCGCTCCCGGGAGCTGCAGGAAGGCCCCTGTGTGGGGCAGGGACCCCGCGGGAGCCACCTGGGCCACGGCTGGGGGCACGGGAGGAGCCAGGGCTGCAGGATGAGCACATGGGCACGAGGGGCTCCGGCTCGCCCTGCGCCTGCCGGGCAAAGCCGTGAGAGCCTCCACTGTGGAGCTCCCACCCCGTGCCAGCCAAGGGGAGCATGGCTCTTGCTGCTCTCTGTGCATTCCCTGTTCCACATGCGCAGCAGCCACTGTGACCAGGACAGCCCAAAACCCCTGCTTTATTTTATTTTGTTGCCTCCTTTTCCTTTGGCCGAGTCCAGACTTTGCTTTGGTCCCTTTTTTTTGTTCTGGTTCTTTGCTCTCCTGGCCTGGAGCCTGTGGCCTGGTGCCTACTGCTTCCCTGGCAGCAGTGTCCTTCCCCTTTGGTTTCTTTTGCAGCTGTTGGTTTCACCACTCAAACCACCTCTGTCACAAAACTGGTGCTCACTGGACGATCTCCAGTCCCTGAACTCACCTCCTGGGACCACACAGGTTGGCTGAGATGGGACTCGGAGGCCAGTGTGGAGGTGGGTGGCAGCAGGAGGCTCCCAGAGCAGCCCTTGACATGGCAACTCCCTCCTCCTCAAAGGCACAGGGCATCGGGACGGTGTCTCCCCCCAGCCTGGGGTGCCACAGGGCATCCCCTCCCTGAGGTACTGGGGCCTGGGGAGGCTGCTGCTGCTGCCCCATCCCTGGGCAGCTGGATGCCATCCCTGTCCCCTTGGTAGAGGGGGGCCCAACCAGCCTCCCATCCCCTTGGTGCTGCCAGGCCTGGGGCTGTGGGTCAATGAGCCTGGGGTTGCTCCCCATTCTGCCTGCTCCCCCTGGCCCTGTGCCTTCCTGCAGCCTGGCAGGGTCTGTGTTGGTGCTCTGGGGGCATCTGGGGCTGCCAGGTGTCCTCCTGGCCTTATCCCGCATTGTCAGAAGGCCAGACTCCGTGGAGAGGGTCAGCCCCGGTGCTGCTGTGGTGCCTTAATACCTGCCCGTGCGGGAAGGGGGCACGTGGGGCTTGGGATAATGCTGTCACAACCCGCTCCAGCTCCTGTGCCCTCTGTCCCCAAAGCCAGCTTGCCTGGGATGGAATGAAGGTGCTGGCACTGTCCAAGCTGGTACTGCTGCCTGCAGCACCCTTGCTGGCCTGTCCCCAGCCATGGCTGCTCCGTGGTCTGCACCCCTGTCCTGTGCCCACTTGTGCTCTGGGGGACCCCTCCTCCCTGCTGCCCTCCAGCTCAACCCCCACGTTCATCCGGGGCCCTGGAGAGACATAGGAGGAGAGGTGACCCCAGGGCCAGATCAACTGAGCCCACCCTGTCCCCAGACTCTGCCAGGCTGGGGACTGGGCAGCCTCAGCCCCCTGTGCTACAGCTGGTGTGGCCTTCAGGGACTCCTCACACCCCTCTGCAACGGGCACCTCCCGCAGTGCCCTCGGAGGCTGCCGCCACCTCTGCCCTCGGTGCTCTTGGCCGGTGTGTCCCGCCTCGCCGCCCCATGGTGCTCACTTCTCCCACTTCTCCGTCTGTCCGACAGCCTCCTGCTGCCGCCGGGGCCGGCCAGCCCGGCCTCTTCCCGCGGGGATCTCCGGGATCTCCTCCCCATGCTGGCTTGGGCGTTAGGGCTCTCTGTTCGCCTTCTCTTGTGTTGCTGCCGTGAGGATTTGCTGTACATAGATCCGTCGTGGAACGCCCTGTGTGGGTTGGGGGGGCCTGGCCCTGCGCCTTGTCCCTGGTTTTGGGTTTTTTTTTGTACTCTGTGATGACTGTGCTGTGCTGACTTCTTTTCTGATTGTATGAGACTCTGGCCCAGCAGCCACTCGAGATCAGCAGTGGGGACCCAGCTGCCCCCTCCAGCCCCTCGCACTCTCCTTGGGACTCTGGTGCCCAGGGTGGGAAGGGACCGATGCACCTTTGGGGGCTGCCCTGTGCCAGGGTGCCCTGAGGAGTCCCATGGGAGGAGGGGCAGCCTTGCCTGAGCTTTCTTTCCTGACACCTCCAGGGAGCCACCCAAACCTGGACCAAACTGTAGCCGTCCCCCACTGCTGAGTATCCCCTGGCCTGGCTCCTTCAGGTTTGCCCTGTCCTTCCCCAGGCTGGGGCTGCCCCTCATCCCATCACCTCAGCCCTGGCAGCTGGAGGAGCTGTGATCCAGGAGGAATCTCCAAGGGAAGGAGAAGGGCTGTGTCAGCAGGTGGGCCCTGGGATCAGCATGGTGGGGGCTTGGCTGGGGTTACCTGGCTGGAGGGGCCAGGTCCTGATGGATTCTTCCTGGCTTACACCAAGCACCTCTTGTCCCCAAGGCTGGCACATGTCTGAGAGCCAGCCCCTGGCTGTGGGCTGAGTCCCTCTGTCCCCAGGGAAGGGGTCCAAGGATTGCACTAACTCATCCTCCTGCCACCTCCAAAGGTGCCCATTACCCCCGGTGCCTGCTGTCCCCAGAGGTGCCTGGCACCCCACAAGGGTATCTGCCCCCTCCAGAGGTGCCAGTTGCCCCCAAAGGTGCACATAGTCCCTGGGAGTTTCCCTGAGGGGATGGAGGTGGGCGATGCCAGCGCCTCACCCTCCTGCCCCCTCGAGCTGCTGCTGCCTGGTGGCCTGAACCTTACAATTTTAGCTTTTTTCTATTAAACACAAACAACCTTTTTTTAATTAAATAAAAGATGAAATGGACAAATTCCTGTTCTAGATTATCTGTGTAATTGACTGGGTTTTGTGTTTCTTAACTGCATGGTATTCCTGCCGAGGGGTTTTATAGCACTTTTTAAATTTCTCTTTAAGATTTTGGTCCGGATTTCTACTGCTCTCGCCTGTCTGTTTTTGCTTTTTCCTTGCACTCTCCACGTTTGTAAACTCGCTCCATTTTATACCTGATGTTGAGACCCAGCCCCACGTTGTACATAGCTGCGGGAACAATCATAGGGAACAAACAAACACCATCTGGACTCTTTCCACGATTAGTTGTTTTTACTTCAAAGAAATTTGAAAAGGAACATAAAAGGAAGCCAGGAAAAGGCTTGAGGATATTCTGAAAAGACAGAAACAAATCCAGCCCTGCACCAAGTCAGCTCCTGCTGCCCACACTGCCCGCACCAACTGGCATGTCTCTTCTCAGTCGTCTGTCTAACACCATTGGATTCAATAAAGTGATCTCCTGTACTGTCGGCTCCTGGTCCTGTGTCTGTGGCTCTGTTCCTGGGTGGCAGAGGGCAGGGCAGTTGTACACATCATAGACTCGTGATGGTTTGGGTTGGAAGGGGCCTTAAGCCTCATCTCAGTGCAAGGAAGACCTTGCACTAGCCCAGGTTGCTCCAAGCTCCTGGTCTTCAATGTTTCCAGGGATGGGGCGGCCCCAGCTTCTCTGGGCACCCTGTGCCAGGGCCTCGCCTCCCTCGAAGCCAAGAATTCCTTCCCGATATCCCATCTTACCCTGCCCTCTGACAATTTGAAGCCGTTCCCTCTTGTCCTGTCCCTGTAGGCCCTTGTCCTAAAGTGTCTCTCCAGCTCTCCTGGAGTCCTTTTAGGAACTGGAAGGGGCTCTAAGTTCTCCCCAAGGCATTCTCTCCACGTTGAACATCCTCCATCTCTCCCAGACTCTACAGAGCAGAGGGGCTCAAGCTGTCAAAGCATCTACCCCATCCGTGGTCGTTGCCTTCCTGCAAAACCTGGGAAGGGAGCCTTAGTAAGAAACACTCCTGGGTTGAAATCTGAGCTGTTTTGCAGGATGCTGGGAGTAGTTTTAGGGATTGGAGACCTCTCTACCGAGCTCACAACTCCTGTGAAGTCTGGGGTGGGTAGAAATGCTCCTGATTTGGATCTTTGCAGTTCAGGACACGGAAAGCAGGAGTTCCCTTTCCTAGGGCAGGAGAGATAGATCCTGCCTGAGGTGAGCGGTGCGGGAGGAGCCTCGCGGTGGATGGGCATTTATTCCCAGGGCCCCTTTTCCCTCTCCAGGTCTGATCTGATCTCCCATTTGAAAGGACATGATGGTGACAGATGCCACATCAGCGCAGCGGGACAGAGGTGGGACGGCGTCCCTTGTGCAAATGCAGTCGCTGTGCCCTGCAGCAGGGCACGGCTGGAGGCTGGAGCGGGCAGGGACAGCCCGCTCTTCCCGCGGAGTCTCCGATCTGTTTTCCCCTCAGAGAGCGATGCTGGAGCGGGGACAGATGCTTCAGGAGCCGTTAATTAATGACGGCGTGGCGATGAGCTGGAAGAGGCTGCAGTGGCGGAGCCAGGGCCAGGAGAGGGCTCTTCCCATCGCCTCCCGCTCCTCCCGCACGGCGAGTTCACAGCAGTTCCTTACGCTGGGTGCGGTCGCGGACGCGGAGAGCGGGACAGGTTCTGGTGACTCCCCACGTCCCTGTGCGTGCATCCCGACCTGTGCTGACCCCAAGCCCTGTGCAGGCAGCAGAGCAGGCGGGAGAGGAGGCGGGGGAGCAGCAGAGGGGTCCCACGCATCGTGACAATGCGGGAATTGCCACGGCGCAGAGCCACAGGAATCGGTCCGAGCCATGGGGCGGGGGGGATGCAGAAGGACCACACGGGGATGATGCTGGCGTTTCAATTCCAGACGGACTCCTGCGTTTGGGAACACTCAGCCGCCCTTTTCGAAGGTGATGAGCAGGGGAGGGTCCCTGGTGCTGGTTCGGGCCACGAGCACCCCTAGGTGCTGTAGTGAGGACATGGCCACCATGCAGGAGCCTTCCCCTGCCCGCGGTATCCGATGGGAGCTCGTGCCTGTCTCCGTGATGTGTATCGGGGGCTGGTGCAAGGCTGGGAGGGGGGTTTGCTGCAGCAAAATTGGGGTGTGCAGAGGTTTGGGGTGATGCAGCTCCCAGCTGGGCTGGGACCTCGGGACCCCCTCCCCCCTCTAGGCACCACCTCTCCAGAGTGTCCCTGGCTGGAGCGGCTGGAGTGACGCTGGGACCAGGGGCTGCTGGAATGGAGGTCGCGGACCCTCAGCTATGGTGGTTTGGGGTGAACCCACAGGGTCCCTGTCCCTGGCTCATGTATGGGGAGTAAGGGGTGTCCAAGGGCTCCCTTTCCCACTGGAGACTCCGTTTATGGGAAGGGGATCCCACAGCAGGGGCAAAACTGTCCCCCCACTGCCCTCTGCTCCCCACCCGGGCTCCTCACTTGAATGCCATCAGCTTTTTCCTGACGTTTTGGCTCTAAAACCAAAGCTGGGTCCCCAGGAGCCCTCTGGATCCGGGGGGGGGGGGCACGGTGGAGGTGCCACCACCACAGCTGCGCCCAGCGCCTCTCTCCCGTGGCCGCAGCAGGTTCTGGTTGGGATGGCAGGTCCCTGTGGCGGTGGTGGCGGCACTGCTGGGTGACCCGCGGGTCGCGATCCGGGCAAGGTCACTGGCGAGAAGGGACCAGGGAGCGTGACCAGCGCCAGGCGACTGATGTGTTTGGTGTCGGTGCCCAGTATTAGTGCCTGGCATGAGGCGCCCGACGGCAGTCCGTGGTGCCAGTGCTGTGTGTGAGGCGACCCCGCTGCGGGCTGCCTGTGCCCGGTGCCTGTGCCTGGCGCTGATGTGAAGCGCCCGGTGTGAGGTGACCCCGACGGGGGTTTCCCGGTGCCCGCTGTGAGGTGACCCCACGGTGCGACGCCCGGACGCCCGCGGGCGGTGCCGCTCCCGCACGATCCCCGGTGCTCGGGCCCGGGGGGGGGGCCGGGCGGGCCGAGGTGCGCGGGCGGGGCCGCGGGCGGAGCCTCCCGGTGCGGGCGGAGCCTCGCGGAGCCGCCGCACGCGAGCCCGGAGGGGCCGGGGCTGCCGCAGCGCCGCGCAGGTCCCGCCGCCCGCCCCGCACCGACCGCACCGACCGCTCCCCTCCCCGCCCGCTCGGACCGCACGGCACCGCTCCGCTCCGCTCCGCACGGCTCCCGGCCGGTAAGTGCCCGCCCGCACTCCCGCCGAAGTTTCCCCCGGTGCCGCAGCGGCTCGGGCTCTGCGGGACGGGGCCACCGGAGCTCTCGCCGAGCCCGTCCCGGCGCCGCCGCCCGAGGTGCGATCGTCGCGGGCACCGGGTAGTGCTCCTCGCCGTATCCCGGTGCTGGGAGAGGGGCAGAGAGCTGCGTTTTTCCCGGGAACCTATCCCGGGACACGGGTCCCAGAGCTGCCCAACGCCCGGAGGCTGCTCCTGGGGGCTGCGCCCAGAAGGTGGCTGGGGATCGAGCCTGGAGGGATTGAGAGGGGGGCGGCCAGCGGCGCAGGAGGCTGCGGAACTGGCGGGGAGCATCCAGGGGCGTGGGGACCCTCCCGAAGGCGCAAGGTCCCCCGGGAATGCGGGGCCACCCCGGGGATGCCGCGCGGTGCCGCCGGGTCAAAGGTGCCCTCTGAGCTCCAGCTCCTCATCCCTGCGGATGCCCGGCCACGGGTGCCCTTGGGGTGCTGGCCCCGGGGGTGCCGGGGGCGCGGGGCTGTTCCCGCAGCACTGCGGGGAACCCACCCTGGTGCTGGGAGCCCAGGGAGCGGCGTGGCCCCAGCGTGGGCAGCTACAAGCCCCGCTGCACTGACGGCTGCTCCGTAGCGGCCTGGCCAGGAGCCAGCTCCAGACAGACCTTTCCTCTGGATTCCCCCGCCGTGGCTGCACCATCTCCGGGATCCTCCGGCACTCCCTAGGCTGGCTGGGTGCCGTCAGGGTGCAGCCGTGCCGAGGGGCTCAGTCCAGCGCCGGGGATGTCGCTCTGGGGTGCCGCAGCCCTTGCTGTGCCCAGCACATCGCTGCTCCCCTCAGCCTAGTTTTTAAAGAGCGATCCCAAAGGAGCTCTGCAAATTGCGCAGGGGACAGGCAGCGTTGCAAGGTGACAGTGGCGTGGAGGGGGGGGATCCAAGTCTGTGTCACCCATTGCTTCCTGGTCTCCGACTGTATCGGTGCCTGTGTTTCTCTGCACGGGCGCTCCTTGGCGCAGCGCTCTTGGGTCCTCCGAGTGAGAGTGGCCGGGGTGCCGCGGGGTGTCACCCACTGCAGAGTGTCCGACAGCACAGCCTCCTGCGCTGTGGAGCTGCAGGGCGCTGCTGGACTCCCCGCCTGCTCCTCTGCTGCAGCAAAACTTCAGTCCTGAGCGCAGGCTGGCTGGAACGCGAGGTGCTGCTGCAGCGGTATTACTCCTGCACGCACCGAGCGGCAGCGCAGCCACCGGCAGGAGTCTCCAGCCTGCTGCATTATTCCTCGCTAGCACAGAGCCTGGGCCGCACGCTGCCGAGGGCTGCCGGAGCGCCGGGGCATCCCTGGGGTATCCCCGGGGCTCTGCGCCCTTGCTGCGCAGGGGTGTTTTCGGCCGCAGGGTTTGGGTGGTAGGAAGCACGGCTTGCGGTGGTCTGTGTGCAGAGGGAGCGAGGGATCAAGGGGGAGGTGATGCACCCAAGGTCATCGAGGCCAGCGGTGGCAGTGGGGTTCACCTGTGCTGCTCGAGAACAGCGCAGCCCAGCAAAGCACCCCAGTGCCCCCAACCCAGGCACCTCTCAGAGTGATGCCGTCTCCTCCTTGCTTATGGGTGTAAGTGCGGGAACGGGTCTGACCTTGCCCGATCCCCTGGCACCTTGCCTGGCCTCCCGTGGTGAGCACCGCTGCCCCGCCTGCTGGGAGCCAGCCTGAAGCCCCGGTGCCCCCGATTCTGCAGGGCGAGGACGCGTCCCTCGCTGCCTGTGAGCCCGGTGATGGCAGCGGCGCTGAGCAGCACCGGCTGCGCTGCATTGCTGCCGGCTGCCCTGGCTCTGCACCCTGCGGCCCACAGCAGCCGCGGTCCCAGAGAAGGGAGGACACACAGATACAGCCATACAGACCCTCATACACGTCCATGGATATTTATTATAAATATGATTGGGGAGGGGTTTCCAAACACAGCCACTGTGGCATTTGCTGCTGACTGCTCCCGTGGGAGCTGCCTCCTGCTCCATGAGCCCCAGGATGGTCACTGGGCTAGAGCTAGAGGCCACTGAAGTGAGCTGGGGCTCCCACTCCCCCGCAGGTCCTTCCTCCAGTTCACCACGGTTTTGGCAAAGTCCCAGCTCTGGGAGCCGGATGACTGCGGCTCCTCATTATGACTGGAGTTTCTCCTTCCCCGGGCTGCGCAGAGAGCTGCGGGCTGGCAGCCCTGATGTCCTCCAGCAGGATCAATGCCCAGTGTACAGATGGGACCCAGTGTCCGCTGGTTTAAAATCCTGGGTTTTAATTCCCGACTCCCGGCAGTGCAGCTCGGCACTGTGCCCGGCCGTGCTCCTCCTCAGCCTGGTGGCCACCAGCCCCTTCCTTGTGCCAGTTGTCTGGAGCTGCTGCTAAGTGCAATCGGCAAAATGCTTTTGCCCTTGGCTGCAGTCGGCCTTTCCCTCGTGGATGAACACCCGGCTCGTGCCCTCAGCTCATGAGCCTGCGCTCCCCAAAGCGCTCTTTGATTATTAGCCCTAATAATTGTGTTATCGCATTGACTGAGCTGTTTCAGATGCCAAAGCTAATTTTGCTCTTCATGCCTTCCTTCATCAGTAATGGGATTTTGATAACATCACGCATCCAAAAGTATTGGATAAACTTGGCATAATTCCCCATTTATTAATTAAACCGTAAATTAGGCAGCGTGCGTCTGGAATCTGAATGCCCCAACCTGGTGTGATCCTGCAGCTGGGGATGGTGCTGGCCCATTCCTGTCAGCCCTGGGGTGTGGGATCCCGCTGTCTTCTGCTGAGTTTGGGGGCTGCCACATCCCGGTGGGCCCACCTGCTCCATTGCTTCCTGCATGGGAGTTGTGATGCTTCCTGGGAGTTGTGATGTTTCATCGGCTCTGGTGTTTGGAGTCCTGTCCCTGAATTTAGCTGCTGGTCAGCAGAGTCTGGCAGGGCTCCCCATCCCCCCAGGGGGGCTCTGCGGGTGCTGATGCTTTGGAAGGGGTGACTGCAGCCAGCTCTGTCAGTACATGTGGCAGTGCTGGGCCGTGCCAAATTCCTGCTGTCTGGAGCCACATCCCACTCTCCCACACAGGCACTTGTCCGACTGTTGCACCAAACCCATCCCCACTGGCTGGCTGTGGCCCTTCTGGCCTGGAGGCACCCTGGCACTGACAGGGTGTCCTTCCCCTTGTGCATCTTAAGGAAAGCTGGTGTGTTTTAATTTATCCGAGGTGCTTCATGCTCCCCAGCTTTTCCCAGCCCTGCAGGGTGCAGCAGATGTGGACTCTGAGCTTGTGCATTCCTGGGGATATGGAGAAACTGGGAGTACAGTGGGTGCTCGTGGCATGAGGTGCAGGTGGGTGCTGTGGGATGTGATGGGGTAGTCCAAGCCCTGAGCCTGTGCTGAGCTGGAGCTGGCCTGGGGGACTGGACCTGGGCAGCTGCTCTGGGACCAGGCTGAGGCCATGGGGATTGGGGGTGTCTGTGAGCAGCAGGATGTCCTGTGTGCCAGGCTGGTTTGGGACCAGCAGAGCTGATCTGGCAGCTGACATTCTGGCAGTGCTGGCACGGGATGAGGCATCCCTGACTCCTGTGAGATTCATGGGGTGCCTCACACCACAGCAATTCCACCAAAACACCATGGAGGTGGGATCAGGCTCCAAACTGCTCAGCATTGTCCCAGGGAGAAACCTCCTACCTTCTCCTGCAGGACACTGGGTGTCCCTGGGGACATGCTGGCACTGAGGGCTGCTGGTTCTGGGGAACCCCAAGTGGCACCACAGCTCCCACCGGCCCCGAGCATAGGATTCAAGGAAGAAAACAACCCCAAATTTCAGAGCCATGCATGGATTTACAAGCACATGGAGTCCCCGTGGGCTCTGTTGCTCTGTTCCCAGGGGAGTCCCAGGTTTTCTCCTGTAGCTGAGGCCTGGCAGAGCTGGGTTGGTGCCTGAGATGAAGGTGCTGGCTGGTGCCCACCCTGCCCGTGCAGCACTGTGACAGCACTGCCAGCAGCCTGGCACAGCCACTGCTGGTGCTGCAGTGAGCTGTGTGTGGCTGTGCCAGCTCAGCCAAGGCTCTGTGCCACAGGAGAGCCCAGCAGAGGCCTCCTGGTGGAGTGGTGTGGGCCTGGCCATGGGGGTGGCCAGGTTGGTGTAGCCTGGCCAGGTGGTTGGCATGATGGTGTAGCATAACTGCAAGGGGAGCAGTTCAGGAACCAGGTGCTTTGCATCTGGGCTCTTCAGGTTTTTCCAGGGGAGGGACAACCTTCTCCAGGATGCACCGGTGGAGCAGCTCCTCTGTGCAGCCCTGAACGTGCGTGCTGTCGTGCTTGTGCCGACAAAACACTTGGAGCCACACAGGGATGTGGTTCACAGGGGCTGGGCAGGGACAGAGGACCCCCCCTGTGTCGTTCAGGGGCTGTGCTCGTCACCCCAGCTGCGCTCCCAGCTCTCCCAGAGACATTTCTCCATCTGCAAAGGTTTATTCATGGAAGTTAGTCCTGTGTCCTGGCCTTGGTGGGGCTTTGTGCCACAGCAAAATCCCCATGGCTGCTGTGATGCTGTGTCCTTGCTGATCCCATCACTGTGCTTCCTCCATTCCCTCTGCCACCCCAAACGCCACAAGGCCGGATGGCCCTGGGGACACAGAGCTCGATTCTGCCTCTGGGCTCTCCGTGCCTTGGAGCTGGGCAAGCAGCACCAGCATTGCTCCCACAGGCATCCAGTCCTGGGGGACTGAGCCCAGGCACGCAGGGAGGAGGGGGATGAATATTGCTGGGAGCTCCCCAGGGCTGGGAAATGGTTTCCTGGATTCTAACACCAGCCCATCAAGACCTCGTGCTTGGCTGGGAGCTGTGGAGCCCTCCCTGGAGCCTCCCCCTGGAAATGGCCCCTCATGGCTCGTGTCTGCTTGTTTGGCCCGTCGGCTGAGCACAGGGCGTGCGCTCCCCGCTCCCGTCTGCCATCGATCGCCGCGTCTCGGCTCGCTCCTGGAGCCACTTCTGGCTCTTCCCCAGGAGCTGACCTGGCTCATTCTCCCTCCTCCCATGCCGATCCGGAGCCATCAGTGTGGCACAGGGCCAGAACCGGGAGTTGCCAGTGTGTGGCCATGGTGCTGGCAGTGTGATGCCCGCCCAGGAGGGCAGAACTTGGAACTTTTGGCTGTGTGGTGGATGCGAAGTGCCAGGGCAGCACAGCCCATCACCATCTGGTGCCCTATTTAGCTGCTCTCGTGTTGCCTTCGGAGCAAGACACTGCTGCAGCGGCATCACAGTGCCAGGGAGCGGGCTGGGCTCTGGCAGCACCTGGAACCTTTGTTTTGGGAGGCTTCTTTGGCCATTCGTGGCTCTGTGTGCCAAGGGTGGACTGCCTGTGCTGCCTGGGGTTGGGCTGAGCCTGGTGGTTTGCTGTGGCAGTGGTCAGTGCCATGTGGGATGTTCCATATGCTCTGCTGGCCTTGGCAACAGCTGTGTCCCCAGAGCTCAGGAGAATTTGGTCTCCAGCATCCCCAGCTGCCTTTTCTACCTGTGCCATGGTGGCACAGGGCATGAGTCGAAACCCTCTGGATGAAGTGCTGATGGTGAGTGGTGCCTGCAGCCCCCGCAGCATTCCTGCAGGATGAAGGAGCAGTGCAGCAGTGATGGGAGACAGTGGAGAGCCACTGTGGCAGAGAGCCACAGTGGAGAGGGGGACGAGGTGCTCACGAGTCTTTTTGCTGTTGGCACCCAAATTTCAGGTGGCAGTGGCTGTGACAGTGCCTGCCCATCTCCTGCAAGAGCCCTGGCACCAGCCCCAGCTCAGCCCCCTCCTGCCCTTCCTTCCTGGGGCAGCTGCAAACCAGAGCCAGGGCCTGATCCCTCTAGAAGAAGTGGGCTTTGGGGGTTCAGCACCTCTGGGTGCCAGGCAGGGCTCTGGGTGCCCAGCACTGGGTCCTTCTCTCCTCTGATGTGGGCATTGGCGTCATGGGCTGTCACTGCCCTCGTCCCCCACTTCACCTCAGTGCTGTTCTGATTTTAGAGGCAAAGGCACAGAAGATCCCTGAGTGCCTCACTGGGCACCCTGGGATGCCAGCAGTGGTCCCCATGCAGGGAGGTGTCCCTGGGTAGGGACAAACCTGCCACCTCCCGAGTCACAATGCTCTGGGGGGCCCTGCCATTGCTGAGAAGCTCTCCAGTGCCTGGTGGGTGCTGGCTGGGGTGATGCTTTGCAGGAGGAGACGCACAGGAGTGAGCAGGGCAAGGTGGGATCATCCCTTCCCCACATTGACCTTTAGGTGTCCATCCAGTGGGAGACTTCTGGCAGCAGGAGCCGATGGTTTGGCTTGGGAACACCAATCTGGGACTCAAATGATGGCCGAAGCCGCCTTAAAGCTGCATTTACTGCTAGACCTTACTTGGGTCTGCTGTGAGCAATGGAGATCCTCTCTCACAGGCAAGCACTGGCTGTGAAACCACTATCAGTTCGTAGTTGTTTTTTTTTTAAATTTTACAAGCTCTCCCTCGCGAGCCGGGGGCTGAGTCTCCTTTCTTGAAGGCAGGGGCTCCGTGCTGAGGAGCCCGGACTCTGGCGGTGGGGCAGCGAGGCAGGAGCTCATCCCGAGCTGCGCGGCGTGGTGCCCTCCTCGAATTACGCATCCCTAGGGAGGAGCCTGTGGCCGGGGCTGCTGAACCCCAGCAAGTCATTATTGTTAATTAGCTGAGCCGGGGGCTGGTGGGTGATGAGGCCATGAGTGGAGCACGCCGTGGTGGGGAGGAGGGTGCTGGCCAGCTCTGGTCTCATCCAGAGATGCTGCTGGAGCCTGCAGGATGAGGAGCAGTGCTGGGGGTCCCGGTGAGATCTGCTGCTGTCACTGGCCCACTCAGAGCTGGGGGAATGCTGAGCTTCAGCCCTGCTCAGGGATTGCCTTTCTCAGGGCGCTGCTTCCCGTGCGGTTCCTCAGTTTCCCTTGGAGGGTGGGGATGTCTGGGCAGCAGCACCTGCTCACACATGGGTTTGGGGACAGGAAAAAGTGTCCCTGTGAGCAGTTCAGGTCCTGTGATGCCACCTGCTACCGGAGTATCCTCACCCCATCACACCCCTCAGCTGCAGGAATACCTTCCCCTGAAAAGTGTGGAGCTGGGGGAGCAGAGACTCCCCGTGCCCTCAGCACAGTGGATCAGGGTGGGAGTGTGGGGGGATCCCGGGGGCTGCTCCACCCTCCTGGGCACTGAGGGTCTGATGTGGCATCGCTGGTGCAGCTGCTGTTTGTGCTGGGGCTGGGGAAGGGAAACGGGGATGACATTCCAGGGTTTGCTGGGCTGCTGTAGAATCCCTTTGCACCAGGGGCCTGCAGCATCTCCGCCCCCAACACCCCCTCCCCTCCCCTCCCTCCGCCCTGATCCTTTGGGCTGGCACCTTCACACATCCCTTGCCAGTAATTCTCTGTTAATTAAATGACCATTAGAAGCCAAGTCAGGTTTTTGCCTTAATTAGTCTCCTGTCTCACTGCTGTGAGCTGAAACTCTGGCCTGGCACGTTTCCCTTCGTGTCCCACTCTGGACCGAGGGCAGCGCTGGGGAGGCAGGACGGCTGTGGATGGGATGGAGCAGAGGGATGCCCAGGCACCGTGCCAGAGATGGGATCTCCTCCTCCAGCTCTTGTGCTCCTGACCCCAAAGGCAAAACACCTGCTGGCATCAAAATCCAGATGGGGCACTGCCAAATACCTCAGCTGTGCTCTGGAGTCTCTGCTTGCCCCGGGCTGCGCTGCAGGGTTGTTTGGGCTCTGTCGTGCCCAGGCTCCCCGCTGGCGTTGCGGTGGGAGAGGTCTCGCCTTGAAACTGGCTCAGGATTTTCACTCGCGGTCATCCAAGCCCAAGCCCTGGCACACGGCAGCGCAGTTTTGGGGTCAGCTCCTCGTTCGTGGAGGTCTGGGGGGGTTCCCCAGCTTTGTCCCAGCAGGACAGCTCAGACCTGGCTTTGCCATCCCATGAAGGAGCAATAACTCAGCACTCCGAGCCCACGGTGGTGGCCGCCCTTCATTAGCTAACGAGCCTCCCCCAGACCGGGCTCTCCCTGGGACACTTCATCCCTCCGGGCTGGGGGGGCCGGGGTTGGGACCCCCACACCCACCTGCCCACACCCAGCCCATGCTGCTGCTAATTGCTGCCTCAGCCTCATTAATCTTCATTTGTTGCTGTTTCTGCTCTCCATCATGCCGTGGCCTTCACCTTCCTGGAGGGGGGAGGTTCCTGCTGCCCCGGCAGAGGAGCAGCTGGATTCCCCAAAAGCCCCTGACCTCCCTGGGTGTTTCCTGTCCAGGGAAATCCCGGTCCTTCTGTGCATCCCCAGATTCTCACTCTGGCTCTGGTCCTTTGCAGAACACCCTGGCGGATGAGAGAGACTTCCCATTGATTTCCTGCTCCTCCCTACATGGTTCTCAAAGCCCCCCAACCAGTGAATCCCCCCCTCCATCCTTCCCCATCCCACCCGACAGGGAGCTACTGCCAGGGCAGCGGTTACCCGTGATGGGACCAGCTCTGGAGAAACCCCAAATGCCCTTTTTTTGTGCTGCAGCAGCATAAGGAGGTGTCTCTGGGATGGAGTCGTTGATGGAGGAGGAGGAGGAGGGACGAAGGTCTCAGGAAGAGGATTTTTCAGTGCCTTAACTGCTTTTCTGTGTACAGGGAATGCCCTGGGGGTGGATGGGGATGGGATCGCTAGTTCCAGTCTGGGATTTACATCCCGCCAGAGCTTGGGGTGCTGCTGACAAACAGAATGCAGCGAATGGAGTATGTGAAAGGGAGGGGGACCCCCACCTGTCTGTTCCCTAAGATCAGCGATGGAGCCAGGGAGCTTTACCCCAGGAAGAGCTGGTTCGGAGCTCAGTGCAGTTTCTCAGGGTTCGGTATCAGCTTTAACGGGGTTTGGAGGGGGTGGAGCTGGGACGAATTTGGGGGCTGAGCCTGGAGGGAGTTTGCTGGATACAGCCCCTAGGGGCTCCTCCTAGGCCAGATGGTTGCAGCTGGGGGACACTGCCTGAGGGGATGCAGGGTAACTCTGTGGGGTGCTGAAGGGTTTTAGCGGCTCTGAGGCGGTGCAGCCGGCAGGTGCATGCATGAAGTGGGGCTGGGGTGATGTGTTGGGGCTCTGGGAAGCTGCTGCAGGCACAGGATACGGGATGTCCTCTGGGATGTGGGGGTGCTGCACTGAGGGGTGCAGCATGAGGCATTGGGGGCTGCAGGGGGATGCATTAGGGGAGAAATGCACTGTGAGGGTGGTGGGTTTGGTGGGGTTCAGGGTGCAGGAGCAAGAGGGAGCAGGATGAAGCCCTGGGGGGGGCAGAGGTGGCAGCTGGGGGGCTGTGGGGACCCCACACCGCGGGGGCAGTGTAATGGAGGTGCATGGCTGATGTGCCACCCTCCCCACCCTCTGCCCCGCGGGTCTCTGCAGCAGCTGCCAGGCTGAAGCCCACCCTGTCCTGCCCCATGGGGAGCTCCTGGTGGGGATTTTCTGGGCAGGGAGGGGTGCAGAGGGTCCTACCATTCCCATCATTCTCTCCTGATGGGTGCTGCACCCCAGGGAGGGGCTGGGGGATCCCCAGGGACCAGCAAGGCAGCAAGGGCCCCCTTCCTAGGCAGAATTTATTTATGATGCCTTAACCCACGCGTGTTCTTCAGTCACAGCCTGGCAGAAATGGTAAACTGTAGCCTTCATATTTTCTTTATGTCCCTAACCTGCGATCTTGGCGGGGGGTGACAGGGAGCAGTGGGGGGTGGCGGGGAACAACTCCAAACCAGGCAGGAATAAAGAGGAAACTGGAAGAACCTCAGCGAGTCCTCGGCAGGGACAGCCCAGCGGGGTTTGGGGGTGTGGTGGGGATTTCGGGGGGCCGAGCTTCTTCCTTCCCACCGCACCGCCTGCCGCTCGGCCCCTCGCCAGCGGCTGCCGCAACTTGCAGAGGGGAGGGGAAAAAAAAATGCAAAAGGAATGTGGGAAAAAAAAAAAAAAAAAGGCAGCGGAGCCGGAGCAAGACTGCAATGCAGTGCCGCAGCCGAGCCCGCACGGCCCCCGCCCGCTGCCGGGGAAAGGAAGGGGCTGCGACGGACCCCCAGCCGCTGAGGAGCTGCAGCTCTGCCCCCAGAGCTGAGCGGCTGCGCTGCCCCGCTTGTGCCGGGTGCGGACACGGGACGTGCCCGAGGACACCCAGTGAGGGGTGGCACCGTGGCACCGGGAGGTGAGGGGACATCCCCAAGATGACAGCGCCCCGGTGCCTGCCCTGCCAGCCTCCCGTCGCTCTCCGGCTGTCCCCGGGCTGCCCGGGCTGCCCCACCCGCCGCGTCCATGCAGGGGGGGATCAAAGCTGGGTCCCCCCGCCCCCACGGCGGGGCTGCGGCCCCCAGGTGCTGTAAGGTGCTAAGCTGGAGGGGGAGCAGCAACAGGCTCTCCATCGGTTGACTCCCCGCAGGCGCCACCCGAGCCTCAGTTTCCCCCGAGCCTCGGCTCTTGCCAGTGCTCCCGGCGAGCACCACAAGGGAGCAATTAGTGATGCTAATTAGGTTGCCCGGTTCAAAAGCGACCCCTGCAGCGAGGCCTGATGCTGCCTGCAGCCCCCCAGCCCCGGGCAGCGCCGCAAAGGCCCCAGAGCAGCAGTGGCCAAGTGTCTGTGCTGCATCTGTGCCCCCAGAGCCGCGCACGGCGCGCAGCTCCCGGGGCTCGCACGCACGCCCGCTGGCACTCAGAGGGGTGTGAGTGTGTGTGTGTGTGTGTGTGTGCAAGGCCTTGCACAGCCTGCGGGCAGTGCCACGCACGGGTGAGGACACGCACAGCCACGGGCGGGTGCCGCACGGGCACTGCCCGAGAGCACGGGTGACACAGCCCTGGGCAGGTGTGCACGGGCATTCACACACAGCCCCGGGCACACACGGGCCGTGCACGGGCATTCACACACAGCCCCGGGCACACACGGGCTGTGCACGGGCATTCACACACAGCCCGGGGCAGGTGTGCACGGGCATTCACACACAGCCCCGGGCACACACGGGCTGTGCACGGGCATTCACACACAGCCCGGGGCAGGTGTGCACGGGCATTCACACACAGCCCCGGGGCAGGTGTGCACGGGCATTCACACACAGCCCCGGGCACACACGGGCCGTGCACGGGCATTCACACACAGCCCCGGGCACACACGGGCTGTGCACGGGCATTCACACACAGCCCGGGGCAGGTGTGCACGGGCATTCACACACAGCCCCGGGCACACACGGGCCGTGCACGGGCATTCACACACACACGCCGTGCACGAACATTTACATACCCTGTGCACGTTTACGCACACACACATGCCCGTTCATACCCTGTGCACACGCCTTGCACAAGCGTTCACACATTTGCACGTCCCATGCACACGCGCTTGCACAAGTGCACGGACAAGCTTGCGCCTCCGTTTCCACGCCGTGCTCATGCACTGGCCCTTGCACACTGATGCCCACCCCTGCGTGCCCACGGGTGCACACACACCCCTGCCCGTGCACACCGTGGGCTGCAGAGCGTGCCCGGCTCTCCCACTCCCGGGGCGGTGGCTCCGTGCCGCAGGAGCAGCATCGCCACCGTGGCAGCGGGGCTCGCTGTCCCCGGGCAGCGCCGGGCTGAGCACCCAAGGACCGGCACACCAAGGAGAGGCGGCTCGTCCGGGTACTGCCCAGCTTGTGTGACGGGGCTGGGCGCAGAGCACTGCCCCGGGGGGTGCTGTGGTGGAGCGAAACCCTGGGCGTCCCCACCTCCTGGTCCCTGGGGAGCTCGCAGGGTGTCAGTGGCCGGGACCCCAGAGCCTGTGTGGGTGCAGGGCAGAGCCAGGAGCCCCGCCCCAGACCAAGGGGGCAGGATCCAGCACTCGGATGTTACTCCCAGCAGCTTTTGGTTTCCAAATCCTGGCTCTCCTCCCACCCACCCTGGTGCATGTGGGTAGTGATGGGGACAAACCCCAGACACAGATCCGGGTCTCCTCAGCTGCTGGTAGCTTTGGGAAACCTTCGAGGCTCTCAAGATCAAATAACCCACAGCTGAGTAGGGGTTAAATGCAGCAGCTCCTGGTTCATCCCAAGAAGGACGTGGAGGTTGTGGGGGACCTCCAGCATCCTGCTCCAGCCTCCCAGTGCCAGGTTTCAGGGCTGGGTGATGCTGGTGCTGCTGTTGGTGGCTGTGGCCAAGCCATTGCGTGGCAAAGCTGCAGCCTTGCAGCAGGGACCTTGTCTGGCTGGAGTCAATAATCACCTCATTTTGTGTGAAGGACTGCCTCTGCCTCGTGGGGGGCCCCCCAGACCCCCACACCACATTCCCCTGGGAGCAGTGGTGCAGGAGGAAGGTGTCCAGGTGTGGAGCCACACTCTGGGTAATTCAGTGCTTGATTCACCTGCGGGGTGGCCACAGACACACAGCAGTGTCACTTCGGGACAGCAACACCCCCAGGTCTCTCTGGCTGGCTTTGTTGAGGTGAGCACTCCTTTCTGAGTTCTGCAGGAAGGGCAGAGCAGCACCTGGCCACGGTGGATGGTGCTCTGGCCAAGAGGCTGCTTGAGGGTGAGGAGGAAAGAAGAGATACAAGGAAGGGGGTGCATCAAGCCACAGCTCACCTGGCCCTAGAAACTCCTTCCTGGGTTATCTGTGATCCTGCTGCCTCTTTGCTTCCCCTGCTGGAGAGCCTGGTGCCCTCCTTAACCCCCCTGGAACAATGCATTCCCTGGCATTCTTCCCTGCTCCGCTCTTCTCTTGCAAGCTGCTTTCTGTTGGGGTTGTAGAGGCACTTTGGGACTGGAGCTGGGGTTGTGGAGGTCATGGAGACCCTTAGGGGCTGGAGCTGGGTTGTGGGGGTGCTTTGTTCCAGGTTTGCCCGCAGGAGTCAAAGCCACGTTTGCACGTCGATGGCTGTCCCCATGCTTGGCTGGTGCTCAGCTGGGCTGAGGAGGGGACTCTGAGCATGCCAGGCTGTGCTGCAGCTCTGGTTGTGACCTGGACACCTGCCCTGGCTCCATGGAGGAGCAGAGCTGGCCAGGGGAGCCCTGTGGGGGTGGGAGGGGTGGCACCACAGACATGGTACCTGTGATGTGTGAGTTGACCCACTGACCTGCACACTGAACCCGCCACTGCTGTGTAGAGCCAGCTATTCCCTGCTTCCATCCGTCCTCAGAATGTGCCCTGCCAAATCTCCCTGCGGGCTGGAAGAAGAGCAGCGTGTTGCTGCTCTCCTGTTCCCGGACTTGGAAGCTCACCTGGGGCTGGGAGCAAGTCCTGAGGGCGCCACACCAATGCTGGACCCCTGTGGGTGCCCCATGCTTGGGGTCCTTGCCTGAGAAAAGGAGGAGATGGGAGAGCTGGATTTGTCCAAAGTGACTTCATTCCTTTCTCCTGGGGATGCAAACCGCCTCCTGTCATCCCAAGTGGCCTTGCCAGGTGAATGTCCTCACAGGAGTGTCCCCATTGTCCCTGGGAGGCTCGGAGCTGGCGCTGTCCTTGATGCAAGGCTGGGTGATGCTCCCAGTGGATTTGGAGATGTCGAGGGCCAGGAAAACCCGGGGCCAGCTGAGCTTCCCATGGCTTGTGAGGGATTCAGGTGGCCTCTCGCAGACACTGGGTCTGTGCCCCTCTAGCAGAAGATGAGGTGCCCTGGTGCAGCCCTGCTGCCCCCGCAGGCGCTGTCCTGGGGGCACTGGGGAGGAGTGGGGGCAGCAGGGCCCTGTGTCACCAGCGGGGTGTTGTGTTTCAGGGAGCCCCTGACCCACCATGACGTTCAAGCAAGCGTCCATGATGGCCCCGGAGGCCACGGCCAGCACACTGCCCATGAGCACGATGGAGAACTCCACCGAGGCTGCAGGGCCGGGCGAGAGCAAGGAGGACATGTTCACCAAGCTGAGGGACAAGTTCATGAATGAGCTCAACAAGATCCCCTGTGAGTAGCTCCTTTCACACGTTACCCCTGCACCTCACTGGTCCCAGTACAACTCGTGGAACGAGGTTTTTGGGTGGCTGGGAGGGAAGTGCAGGGCTGATCCTGGCACTGCCTTTTGCCCACAGTGCCACCCTGGGCCCTCATCGCCATTGCGGTCGTGGCTGGGCTCCTCATCCTCACCTGTTGCTTCTGCATCTGCAAGAAGTGCTGCTGCAAGAAGAAGAAGAACAAGAAGGAGAAGGGCAAAGGCATGAAGAACGCCATGAACATGAAGGACATGAAGTCAGGCAACCAGGTGATGTCGTCCTGGGCTGCTGGGCCAACAGCCCCTCTGGCTGAGTTCTGGACTGTGCCAGGGCACTCATAGATCCGGCAGCAGGTTGGGATGGAGCCGCCAGGACCTGAGACAGCAGCACTTCCCCTCCCCAGATGGGCCAGGCTCAAGCTGGCCTGGACCTGCCAATGCTTCACCTGAGCCAGGAATTGTTGATTTAATCCCTTGTGTCTCCTGCCTCTCTCTGGGTCAGACTCATTTCTCTGAGCCTTTAGCTGAGAAGTGAGGGCCACCAGGCCAAAACACCTGCCAGTCTGGGATCCCCAAAATGGCTGTGCTGACGTCCAGGTGCTGGTACCTCATCCTGGTGGCCAGCCCAAGGCAGGCTTTAGTACCCACCAGGCTTGGGGCCACCCCAGCCATTTCAATGGGCCTGACCCATGGCCATTTGGAGGGGGTGGGAGAATTTGGGTATCTGTTCCTGCTCTTCAGAGCCATGTGGGCACCACGGGCATGCAGACAGGGCTGGAGCAGGACAGGGGGGAGGTGTGGGGTGGGGTTCCCCAGTGGAGAGCTAGGGCTGCATCCCCTGGGGCTCCACAGGTGGCACCAGCCCTGATCCCCACCCTGCCATGGCTCCCTCGGTGTCTGTGTAACGTGTCTCTCTTTGCCCACGGTGCCCTCGCTGTCCTGCCCTGCTGCCCCGGCTGCCTCTGCTCTGGGACATCCTCCACGTAAGTGTCACCATGAGCCTCCTTCTCCATTGTCTGCTTCCAGGGTGGGATGGGGGTCCCAGGACACATCAGAGAAGGGGTAAGGAGCTGGGACTCCCACCCCGTGGACTGTTCTTGGAGAGGCAGGAAGAGGGGTGGATTTCCTGGGGACAATCTGAGCCTACAAAGCTGGGAAATGGCCCTGACAAGCCCTCAGCTCTGGCTGTAGTGCTCCTCCAAGCACGGGCTGGGGGCACGGGATCCACCACCTGCAAGCACCAAACCTCTCATCGCTGGAGCCAATCCCTTGCCAATCCTGGCACCCCTGGCAGCGCCCCTGTCTGGGGGATTTTGGCTGGATCAGCACCGGGGGCTCCCTGGGAGCTGCGTGGCTGTGGCACAGGGCAGTGCCACCCCCAGCCTGCACTGTCAGAGCTTCACGTCCCCAGCACAGGGCTCTCCTTTCCTCTGCTGGGGAGAACCTGGCTGTGGAGCTGCCAGGAGGGTTGGGGTGCTGAGGTCCCCAGTGCTGTGGGGCTGTGACCGTCCTGCTGAGCTGGACACCTCGGCTGCCATTCCAGGACCAACAGGACGACGATGATGCAGAGACAGGCCTGACAGAGGGGGAAGGTGAGGAAGAGGAGAAGGAGCCAGAGAACCTGGGCAAGCTGCAGTTCTCACTGGACTACGATTTCCAGGCAAACCAGGTGATGGAGGGGCTGGGGCTCAGCTGAGGAGTGGGGTTTGCCCGGGGGGGAGTTGAGATCAGGGCAGGTCTCTGTGCTGGACCTGGGAAGCAGAGGGAAGGAGGAGCCAGCTGCTGTGTCACAGGAAGCCCTGCCCCACGTTGGACTGGAAATGAGCCCTTGGCAGCTGCAGTGCGTGGCTGGGCTTGTCTCACTGAGGACTCCTCTGCCCTCCCAGCTCACAGTGGGGATCCTCCAAGCTGCCGAACTGCCAGCTTTGGACATGGGTGGCACCTCAGACCCCTATGTCAAGGTGTTCCTGCTCCCTGACAAGAAGAAAAAGTACGAGACCAAAGTGCAGAAGAAGACCCTCAACCCTGCCTTCAATGAGACCTTCACCTTCAAGGTAAGTGTCTCGGTTTGAAAAGACAGGTGTTTGCTAAGGAGAGGCAGGGCCTCTCTAGGAATGAGGAATTCAAATCCTTCCCTCCGTGTTACTACACTTCGGAAGATTTAGAAAAACTTTTCAGTCAGAGCTATGGGGAAAGGAATAACAGTCCTTTACTAGTAAATATAACAGGACAGACAAACAACAACAGCAATTATAATAATAGTAAAACAGAACCAAGAACCCCGAGGGCAAACGGTGGAAACTCCGGCGCTGATGGCTGGAAGCGGTGGATTGTCCCAGCAGGCAGGGGGGTGTCCTGGCAGGCAAAGTGAGCAGTGCTGGAGAACCCGCATCAGCTGGACCCGGGCTGACCCAAAATCCAGCAGGGCAGTGAAGAAACTCCGAATTCCTGGGTGCTCCAGCAGATGATAGAATTCCCAGGACCAGACTCCTCCGTTAGCTGTGGACTCCAGGCAGCTACCAGTCGCCCGACTGTCCTCCCTGGCAAACTGAGAGCAGTGAGCCCACCACCCTCTGCTCCCGGGAGCTTTTTCCCTCCCCCAAAACTAAGTGATCAACTTCCTTTGTCCGGGTTGAGCACCCTGAAACTATCAGTATTTTGTCTCCTAGCAACTTAGTTGGGGGGGGGAAAATTCTACAGGAAACTTAACCCTCAACAGTAAGCCACAACACAGGGCCTTGTCTCCCACTCCAATCCTTCCCCCAGGCTGTAGCAGTCCCTTGTGCTACTTTCCCTTCCAGGAGCGGGAGGTCCTGGCTGGGGATGCTCTGAGCCCCTTGCAGCCCAGGTGTTGTTCCTTTGTGCAGGTGCCCTACCAGGAGCTGGGTGGGAAGACGCTGGTGATGGCCATCTACGACTTCGATCGCTTCTCCAAGCACGACATCATCGGCGAGGTGAAGGTGCCCATGAACACCGTGGACCTGGGCCAGCCCATCGAGGAGTGGCGGGACCTGCAGAGCGGCGAGAAGGAGGAGGTGAGGACCAGCCTGCAGGCAGCTGAGCCCTGCCCGGGGGCTGAGATGGGGGCTGGCCATGGGTGAGCTCTGCTTTCAGCGCCGTGCCACAGCGCTCGGGGTCACGATCACTGCGGGGTCCCACCAGGGTACCCTGAATATCCTGGCACTCGTTGCTGGGCAGGAGCTGACCTGTTGTTCCTCTGTGCAAAAATGTTTCTATAACAAAAAGACCATCAAACATCTGGAGTGCCGTGCTGGGCCTGGCTTCTGCTGGGCCCGGTGATCAAACCCTTGTGTGCACAGGGTGCCAGCTTGTGCCTGGACTGAGCAGGGTCTGGGGGGACCTGCAGGTGTGATTGTGTCCAAACACCGGAGTCCCAGGCACTGGCAAGGATTTGATCTCCCCTCCTTGCTCTGCTTGGCAGCCAGAGAAGCTGGGAGATATCTGCATCTCCCTCCGGTACGTGCCCACGGCCGGGAAGCTCACTGTCTGCATCCTGGAAGCCAAGAACCTGAAGAAGATGGATGTTGGGGGCCTCTCAGGTGGGTGTTGCTCTGAGGCTGCCTCCCCCTGCCCTGCTGGGGGCTCTCAGCATCCTCTGTGGGGAAGGACTCTGGGCCACCTGTCTGGGAGATCTTGGAAAAACCCTTCAGTGCCTCCTCATGCCTTGGAGGCAGCCCAGGGTCTGGCTGGGGTTGAGGGGGGACAGGCACAGGATACATCCCTGACTTTTGAGAAGGCTGCTTCAAACTTGGTCCCCCTGGTTCAAGCAGGATGAGGTTGTTACAGGACCTGGGTGGTGAAAGTGCTCTTCTGCCATTTGCTCCTGGTCCTGCTCCTCCTTGACCTGGGGGCCAGGGACCTCGGTCAACAGCATGTTTTATGTTTAAAAAGTCTTCCCAGCCCCATCCTGGGGCTCAGCTCTGTGCCCAGGGGTCCTCAGCTCTCTGCAGACATGCTTCAACCATGACAAGAGCAGTACCTGCATGGCTGGAGGGTTTCAGCTTTATTGTGTCCTGCTTCAGAAACGGGGGACAGGCCAGAACCCACCCACTGTCCCTCACCCCACAGGCCAGCTGTCACTCCACTGTCCCCTGCCTTCCTATAAGGGGGTCCACAGCATAGAATCCCAGAAGCATGACTGTGGGAAGAGACCTGCAGGGTCATCAAGTTCAACCTGTGCCTGATCCTCACCTTGTCACCCAGACCACAGCACTGAGTGCCATGTCCAGGCGTTGCTTGGACACCTCCACCACCTCCCTGGGCAGTTCCAATGCCTGACCATCCCTTCAATAAACAAATTCTTCCTGATGTCCAACCTGAACCTGCCCTGTCTCACCTTGAGGCCGTTCCCTCTCCTCCTGTTCCTGTTCCCTGGAAGCAGAGCCTGACCCCCCCTGGCTGCCTCCTCCTGTCAGGGAGTTGTGGAGAAAGGTCTCCCCTGAGCCTCCTTTTCTCCAGGCTGAGCTCCCCAGGTCCCTCAGCCTCTCCTCAGGTCTGACTCTCCAGACCCTTCCCCACTTCTGAATGCAGAAGAGCTCCATCCCTTGCCCAGTTGCTCCCACAAATCTCCAGCCCAACCATTTTGTCTTTGGCATCCATCCACAAACCTCAGGCCACCTTTACTCAGGGCAGTCTCTCCCTCACCTGGGTTGAGATGTCTCCTGGGACCAAGGCCAATGGTGTCCCCAGGGCACCTTAGCCCTGGCTAATGCCCCATCCTGACCCCCAGATCCCTATGTGAAGATCCACCTGCTGCAGAATGGCAAGAGGTTGAAGAAGAAGAAGACCACAGTCAAGAAGAAGACCCTGAACCCCTACTTCAATGAGTCCTTCAGCTTTGAGATCCCCTTTGAGCAGATACAGGTTTGTCTGATGACTTCCCTGGGATGGAAGATGTCCTAAAGCTGCCTGAGCCCTTGTCCCAACCCTCCCAGCAGCCTGAACCGCTCCTGCTGAGCTCCTGGTCTGGTCACCCAGGAGATTCTTCCAGTCCCATATGGGGCCTGGGCTGATGCTGAGGGCAGGTGGTGTGGGGGCAGAGGCTGGGCAGTGCCCATGGGAGATGAACCCCGACCCAGATCACAGATGAAATAGGGTTTTCCTCTGCTCCTGATCCTACAGTGCTCACCCTAAGCAGAACAGGGTGGTCCTGGAGATATTTTGGACTCTTGGCCACTGCCTTCTGCCCCTCCATGTCCTGTGCAAGTCCCTGCTCGTGCCCCTTGTCCCTGCCCAGTAGCCACAGCTTTTGCCCAGCCCCACACCACACCTTGGGGACCTTTTTCAGGTGAATCAGCTCACGATGAGCTGGGACTCCACTGGGCTCTGCACTCCTTGGAGAAGGACACGAAGGAAGCGGGGAGGGGGCCCTACACCAAAATGGACCACAGTGGGGCTCATCCCTGAGCAATCCCTGGGGCACCCTGGGGCTATGGAGCTGTCACGGCCGCTGCAACTTTCCACCCCTCTAAAAAACGTTTCCTCCTTTAGAAAGTGCAAGTGGTCATCACGGTGCTGGACTACGACAAGCTGGGGAAGAACGAAGCCATCGGCAAGATCTTCACAGGCTTGAACTCCACGGGCACGGAGCTGCGGCACTGGTCCGACATGCTGGCCAACCCCCGGCGGCCCATTGCCCAGTGGCACTCGCTGAAGCCAGAGGAAGAAGTAGATGCAGCTCTCGGGAAGAACAAATAGGCAGCTCCGCCGGCTGGAGCGGCACTGCGGACAGTTGACCCAGAGCTACTGATACCTCAGTTCTGCAACCTTCCGTTTGGTTTTTTGTTCTGTTTTAAGCTGAGATGCCCTTTGATGCCTCTGGAACGGTCTCCAGGCAGTCCCAATAGCTTTCAGGGGAAGAGGTTAAAGACATGGATGGTTCTTTTTGTTCTTCAGCATCGCTCCCTTCTGCTGCATGTCCCATTGCCTCTGCTCGCCGTCCCTCCCCAGTGCAAAGCCACCGGCACACCTGGGACCTTCCCCAGCAGCTGTGTCACCAGCCTGCAGCACTGCTGCCGCCATCCTGCCCCTGGGATCATGTGGGGAGCTGTGGAACGCTGGTGATACTGGAGCCTGATGGTGTGAGATGACCAGACCCACTGTGCTTGGTTGGGGCACGACCAGCAGTGAGACAGAAGAATAGTGCAGAAGATCCTCTGAAGAGACCCAGGTGCCTCCCCCTGGCCCTCCCCAAGGAAGGCTGAGAGCCCCTGGCCAGCTCCAGGTTTGGGTTCTCTGAGAAGAGGCTTGCTGGGGCTGTGGATCCTGCTGTGGTGGTGGGGTGCCGAGCCCTCAGTGTTGCAGCAGAGCTGTGGAGGCCAGTCTGGGAACAGGGAGCCTCAGGAGAGCTGCTCCAAGGAGACACAGGGTGAAATGTGGATGCATCGGCAGCACTGTGTGGATCACCACCACCACCAGCACCACCACCACTGCTTTGTCCCCAGAGGAGCAGCGCTGCGTGATTTGCATCTGTGTCTCACCATGCTTGGTGAATCCCATAGATCAAAATGCTTCCACAAGGCAGGTTTACAATGAGAGGTCTCCAGATGTGAGTGGGGCAGACCCCAGAGCTGCACCAGGTGTCACCCCAGAGCCCGTCCATCGCACGTCCCAGGGCTCAGCCCCTCTGTGGGCACCCCAGCCTCAGGGCAGCCGGGGGGGGCCATGGGGAGCTCCAGCCCCACCACCTGCTGCGGGTGGGGATGGCAAGAGCAAGCCCTCGGCCAACAAGGGCCCAAAGCCCCCGACCCCCATGAGCTGCTACTCCCCACCAGGCTGTTGAACCCAGCCCATCCTGCTCCCCTCAGGGTATAAACCGTATCCATGACCCTGACAGTGGCTAAGAGCTTCTCTGGGCTACTTCTCCCACAGGTCCCAGAAAAGCCCCCGGGCCAGAAAGCCAACACAGTTCTCTGCAGCTGGGAGAGGGTCCAGCAGCCCTGGCTGGTTCGGTCCAGTCTGTACTGGAGCACTGATGTTAGCTGCTGTCCCTGTCCCAGCTCCACAGCAGCCTCACGCTCTGATCCCTTTGGCTTCCCTGGACTCTGTGCTGGGGGTTCTGGGGATTCCAGCACCGCAGCAGTCAAGGGCTGAGCCCCAGGGATGTGCTGGCACTGGGGACGCTGCTCTGGGGGTTCAACACCTGGACTGGGACCGTGGTGCAGGGTGTCTCAGGTGCAGGGACAAAGTGCCAAAACTGAGCTCATCCCAGTGCTGTCGGATGCTTTGGCAGCTCTGACTTCCCAAAGGGCATCCTGACCCTCTCTGGAGGTGGGGAGATGATGGGAAACTTGGTGGAGAGTCACCGGGTTTGAAACTTGGCTCGGCGGGTTCACATGGACATGGGGACCAGCCCCTGTCCCTGGAGGGTTGTGCAGCTCTGGGACAGGTCCCCAGGGCAGGACATCTCCATCTGTGGGAGGTTTGGGGCTCAGATGGCCAAGCTGCAGTGTGGGAAGGGGATGTTGGACAGGGACCTCTAATGACCACCTCCACCACCACTGCAGCTGCACTAAGCCCATGCCCTGGTGAAAGTGGTACTGGGGCCATGCTGGGTCTGCAGGGGTCATCCAGCCAGTGATCTCTCAGGGCCATTTCCAGCTTTAATTAGTCCCTTTTCCTAATGAATGTGTCAGTGTCAATGGATGGGGTCCTGCCCTGCCCCTGTAGCCAAAGGGAGAAGTCTTGGGATGCTTTTAATAATGGGGAGCTGGAGAGAGACCAATGCCCTATGTTCGGGAGCACCGGTAGGACTCAGTCTCATTTTGGGGTCCATCCAGGCACCGGGGGGGAGGGGGGGGAGGCATCTGCCTTACATGGAATGGGTTAAAAGAGGAGGAATTAGAAAAAGCACCGAAATCCTACTGTTTGCAGCCATCGAGTGTGCATGGCCCCACAGCCTTCCCAGGGAAGCAGGTGGAGGTGTGCACACCTGCACACCTGCACACCTGCACATCTGCACACACCCCCACCGTGCGCTCCCCTCCGCCCCACCCCCCTGCCCCCAGACCCGCCGCATCGGCCGGGGTCTCGCCAGCAGTGGAGATCCCACCTGGCTGCTTTCCATTCAGACTCTTTAAGCCTTGGGCGAGGGGGAAGACTGTGACTTTAATACATGATTTTATTTATTTATTTATTTTGTTTTAATAAGAAAGGGAAAACCAACCAACATACTGAAGCCATCTGCGCTGCCTCTGACCCCCCCCCCCCCCCCCCCCCCCTTAGCCGTGTGTAGGTAAATTATATGGAGACATAGCTGTATATACCACGAGCAGTGCATGTGATGCAGCCACGTAGCAGTAGCAGCATGGCCCCAGCCCGGCGGCGCTGCCACCGCCCCGGCACTGCCGTCCCCATCTCCGCCCTCCTTGCCAAGGAGCACGCGGCGACTTCCAAAACTCATCGCTCGAGAGCTCTCCACCACCCTGATTTTTTCCCCCTCCAAATAAAACGAAGATCCCCAGTTAAATCCTATAAAAGAAGAAAATAATGCCAAGAAGCAAAGCATGCCAAGCCCGGCCCGCCGGCGGAGGGTGAGCTGTCACCGACGCAGCCGTGGCGTCCATGTGTGTCGTGTTCCTGTGTCTTGTCGCGTTTGTCCCATGGCCGGGTAGCAGCAACATCGTGGCTTCGGTGTCCTGTGTCGCGTTGGAGCATTTCACCGTCAGAGCAACTTTAGAAGCCATATTAGAGCACGGTGCAGCGGGACCCCACGGGGACAGACCCGCGGTAGCCGTGACCCCTTTCCCCGTGTGTCCCGGTTTCGTGGGGCTCAGGCTGCCCGGAGCCGCAGCGGCCACCGCCTCGGTGGCCTTGGCTGCTGCTGTCAGGGGACGGGACAACGCTGGGCACGGATGTCGGGGTCGACCTGCCGGTGGTGAAAAGGCTTTTTTGGAGCACTTTGGGTTATTTCTGCCATGTCCAGTCGGTGGTTTCTGTTTTGGGGACCAGAGCTGGCGCTTCCCTCTCCTGGCGGCACCGCGGAGCAAACCCAGCTGTGCCAAGGAGATGCTCCCGGGCTTAAAAAGGAAATGAATCCACGAGTCCCGGCAACAGGCTCCGGTTCCTTTCCCTTTTTTTCTCCCGATCTGGGAAGGAGGATCCAGCTCCTTTGCGAGTGGCAGGCTCGGCCTTTCCTGGACCCGCAGTGCCGGCCCCGCTCTGCCCCATCCCGGCCCCGCAGCGCTCGGCTCCGGCGGAAGCTGCTTTTAATGCCCCTTCCCCTCGTGTGGACTCTGTCCTTCCGTCTCTGATCGTTTGATGGTTATTTTGTAATGATTTCCGTCTCCTTATTAAAGAAACGAGCTGAAAGGAGCTGGTTCCCTTCTGGTCTCGAGGCTGGGGCTGACGGGCATCCGCAGTGAGGGGCAGGGCCCAGGGCAGTGAGCCCAGGGATGACAGAGGGATGGAGGTGTGGGTGGAACCTCACAAGGGCCCAGGTCCCCCGAAACACGTAATCATGAAATCATTTAAATGGGAAATGCCCTCTGAGATCATGGAGTTGAGCCATTACCCCAGCACTGCCATGTTCACCACCGAGCCTTGTCCCAGGTGTCACATTCACGCACCATTTGAACGCTTCCACGGATGGCAACTTCACTGCCCTGGGCAGCTGTGCCACGGCCTGACCACCCCTTCAGGGAAGGACTTTTCCCCAGTCTCTAACCTGAACCTCCTCTGGCCCAGCTTGATGCCATTCCCTCTCCTCCAGTCCCTGTTCCCTGGCAGCAGAACCCGACACCCCCGACTGTCCCCTCCTGTCAGGGAGTTCTGCAGAGCCAGAAGATCCCCCCTGAGCCTCCTGTTCTCCAGGCTGAACCCCCTCACCTCCCTCTGATTTCTGCTCTGGGCAGCCTTTAACCCCAGATGAGCAAGGCTGGACCAGACATGGGGCACAGGTGGGAAATACCAAAGGTCCCCACAGAATTCTTCACCTCCAGCACACCGAGTCTGGTCCATACAGTCACATCCTGCTCCACGGCTGGACACCCCAAATCTAAGGGAAAAACTCAACCTGCACCAACCACCTCCAAAAACTGGAACATGTGGAGGTTCCAGCAGCCTCACCCATGACAGAGGTTCCCAGATGTGACACCGCCTCCTGTCTGTGCCACACTTTGTGCTGACCAAACTTCTGAGCAGAGCAAACAACAGGGCTTGCCACCAGTGGGAAATGGGCCTCATCCTGTGCGGTGCCAAGCAGGAGCTGGGACCCTCTCCTGTTTCACCTTCTCACTGGTGGGTGCTTCTCAGGGATGTACATCCCACCTCCTTCATTTCAGCTGCCCCTGAAAAGGCACCTGTGTTGTAGCTGCAGAGCATTTGTGCTTTCATGGATGATGGATATTGTTACGCCATGAGAATTTTGGGAGAAGCGGGGAATTTCAGCACAAACAGCTTGCAATTCCAGAAAGACGGAAGCAAAGTCAAAGCTTCTATTTTATCAACTCTTATTTTATTCATTTATAAATACTGTTGTGTTTACAAGCATCATAGCTGTGAATATTATTCCCAAACTTTCAAACACATAATACTTATAATACTATATAACAACAACCAGTAAAACAAATCATTCATCTCAGGGTTTGAAAGGCCACTCAAAAGTTGCATAAAAATACATTCTCTCCCCATCTCGTCAGCCAGTCCTGCTTCTCCAAGGAGTTTATTTACAAAGAGCCATCACCAAATTTGCAGCCACAACAGGTGGGTTCACCCTAAGGAATTAACTCACCCCAAGCAATTGCTTAGAAAAAAAAAGCTCACGTTCCCCAAGGGAGACCACGTCTGGCAAATGCTCTGGTTCCAAGAGGGATCAATTTTAAAACCTATTTGCTCCGCACCCTGCCCCAAGCACAGGGTTCGAGGTGTCCTGTTTGTCACCTCCTCAGTGCACTGGTTATGTCAGGCATGAAGTGAGACAAAAAAAAAAATCCATTCTCAAGAATTTGGTTTGCAGTTGCTCCGTCATGACGAGATGCTCACAGCTTTGGCTGATCAGGGACACTGAGCTGTGGAGGCCCAGGGCTCGGGAGAATCCAGTGCTAAGCAGACACTTCAGCTAAAGTGGTTTGGCTTTGCAAGGTGCCACTCAGAAGAACGAGCATTCCACAGCCTTCCCACTCTGTTCCTTGAGAAAAAGCACAGTGAGTGTCCTGGTAGGAAGGGGAAAAACGTCAGTGCAGGATGGATTTATCAGATTGGGTTGAACCCTCTTCCTAAAACAGACACCAGGCTTCTTCCTGCTGCCAGGAACCTGCCTGTGAGAAGAACAGGATCTTTATTCTGAACTCTCCTCCTCATCCTGCCGGGATGTGCAGCCTGAGGCGCCGGCCCAGCTGGGGAGCATCTCCTCCTCCACGTGGCACAGATGGGACCGGGCTCCTGATCCCCGATCTGAGCAGAGCCAGAGCCCGAGGCTGAAGCAAGGAGCGGGTCACCAAGAGAGAAAACATCAAGAACGGCAGAAGTACTCACATAAAGAGCGCACCAGGAGGGAACGGCGTGCGGGGGAAGCATTGACCGGATCTCAAGACTTAAAGCCGTTAAATAGAGGAATATAAAATCAAGGAATATAGAACGGATGCCTGGCTTAGGCAGTGCTCTGCAGAAACCCTGATGCCTTTACCAGCTTTGGTCTCTTCCTCTCAAAGCTCAGCAGCAGAGGAAGAGCCTCAGTGTACCAGGAGAAACGGTGCCTCAGCTGCACAAAGGGCTCCATCAGCTGAAGAGCAACTTGTGGTCAGAGCTGCGTGGGGAAAACTGGCAGCTCCAGGAAGAGCAAGAGAGGTGGAAACAGGCAGGACAGGGAGGGGAAGGGGGAAAAATGGAGAATTTGGGGGGGTTGGGGGGGAGGAACCAAAGAGAGAAAACCCCAGGGAGGGGAAGAGAGAGATGCTTTCTGAGGCAATAACCAGCAAAAGGTTCAAAAAAGCCCAGGATTGCCCTATTAGAGATAAGTTTTACCCTGTTGAGCAAGCTCAAGTATTCTGCTCATGTTCAAGTATCTCTCTGACAGTGGAGAGTCCCCCCAGCCAGAGCCAGCAGAGCTGCTCAGGAACGTGGCAGAGCTGCTCCATGGCCACCTCCAGGTTCAGTGATCAAGAACTGCTGCTCTTGGCCAGACAGAATCTGGGGAGTTGAAGGACAAAGGGGATGAAAGGACAAATATGGAAGGATGTAGATGGGAGAATGTTTTGGATACAGCAGGATGTCTCTGAGAGGGAAGGCATTGTTTGAGAGGAGTCTGTTAACGGGAAGCTCAACAGACCTGATGATGTCTCACAGATGGAGAGAGGAGCCAATGTCTAAATGCCCATGGGAGAGAACAATTCCAAACTGTTCAGAGTGCATGTAACACTAAAGAGTATTTCTGGAAGTTTCTTTCAAGGTCAAAGCTTATCACAAGTTTTTGACAGGTCAGATGACTTTTATCATGGTGATTCAGTTACCAGCAGCCCCTCGTCCCTCTGATACTGACACACCCTGACCTTTCCAAGGTGTGTGGGACAGGATGCTGGCATTCTTCTCTACAAATCCTGCTGCAAATCAAAGGGGGGGGCACCTGAAATACCAGACCAGGCTCTGCTATGGGGCTCTGCCTGCAGGAAGGCCGCAGGAGAATGTCCCAGATGGCTGTTGGGAAGGGGAGGCTGGTTTCTGGCACGGGCACAGCTCCCTTGTGCAAGGTGATTCATGCTCACACAGGTGAGAGCAGTAGAGGGTCTGTAGGGGTTCACGTTTGTCCTTCAAAAAGCTCAGGAAGTGCCTATATCCTGTCCCAAGGAACAAGAGTTCAGGTGGCAACTGGCTGCTACGAACCACAGGGACAAGAGCCCTGGAAGGACACAACGTGACACAGGATCACCTGGGCTGTGGGGTGAAGGGAGGGGAGGGATAAGGGTCTGACACTGAGTGTCAGCACTGTTGTTACTGAACAGTAAAATCTGATTTTAAATAGAAGTCTCAGTCTACTGGGGCAAGAGGAGAAGGTCTCTGTGCAAAACAGCTCATCAGCCTGTGACAAACATGAGCTCTGGTGGCTTTCACAGCATCACATTTAACCAGAGTCCCACATCTCAGTGGGCTGATGTGCATCCTCAGAGTCGCAACCCAGGTTCACATTTCCCACCTGGAAAGGGCTTGGATATGCTGGGTTAGTTCTTCAGATGTCACTTTTTACAGTAGGAGCTTCCCACTCCGGGTCAGAGTCCAAAACCAAATACTGAGCTTCTGGAAGAAGTTTTGGCAGCTCAAACTCAGTCCTCACATTTCTCCCTTGAATAAAATGTCCGAGATACCACAACATGCATAAATTAAAAAAAAAAAAAATAAAAATGGCAGGGGCTGTGTTGTGGGGAAATGGGGGTAGAAAGGGAATGTACAGCAAAGGGCAGGGCAAGGCAGGTGTGACATTGATCCCACAGCTGAAACGCTTGCTGTACGTGACGGGAAGGGAAGGGGGGAAGGGCTCGGTGCTGGGGTTGGCAGCTGGTGTAGGACACCCCTCCTCGTCCTGCCTTTGCTCAGGATTCCTATTTGGAGAGTTTGCTGATGACACGAATGAGGGCTCCGTTCTCATCCTTCAGCCTTTGGTTGTCCGACTTCAGCTCTGTCAAAATCTGCAGAGAGACAAAGACAAGGTGGGGTCAGAGGGGCTCGGGGGCAAGAGGGGACATTGCATCCCTCCACCCAGCACATTCCATGGCTCTGCAGCATCTCCAGAGCTTCTACAAGCTGCCTGCCAGGCGTGACGGGTGAGAGGGACCTGGAGCACAGCACTGAGCCAGAAGCCCCGAGGCAGGGAGCCCCTGGTGCGAAGCAAGGCCACAGCCCCAGCAGCAGGTCAGGACCAGGACAGCAAGGCAGGAACCATTTCTGAGCTGTTTCTTCCCAAACCTGTGCCCAGAGGTTAAATACAGCTCAGCAGACAACAGTAAAGCCGGTTTCCCTGATATGCTTTTTCCATTTCGCCAGGACTAGAAGGGAAACCGAAGGTCTGGAATCTTCATTTAGGACTGGACCTTGCCAAATCTCTTTAGAATACCCCCAAATCTCCTTGGTACCCCACAGATGTGCAATACAGTCTTAAGTGCCGAGGCCAGAGGACTGTTAGAACACACTGACACTGGAGGTACCTCCTGGGTGCTCAAGTGAGGTTGCAACACAGACAAAAGCCTTTGAAAACAGAAGAAATAGCTTCAACAAGACCCTTCCAGCATTTCCCATTGGCAGAAACCCTTTCTGTGCTGCAGTGAGTGACCTTCTGTCAGCTGCTGGGCACCAGGAGACCCCCTGCTCCTGTCTGGGGTGTGACACACAAGGGGTCACTCCCACCACGGGTGCCAGCAGATCACAGGTGACCAGCCCCAAGCCTGCAGGGGTACCAGGGCAGAGAGGGATCACACACACAGTACCTGAATGACCTCAGGCACAGCTTCCGTCTGCCCAGGTGCACCTTGGAGGGATTCCCTCAAATTAAAAATCTGCACTAAATCTCCTCCTTCCTCCTAACCTGGAGTTTCAGCTTTGACCACAATGTTCTGCCCCCGTCCACCTGCAGTCCCTCCATGATCACCAGCTCTGAGTGTGGGCAGCTCCTGGGGCAGTACCAGCTCCCACCTGAGCAATTCCCTTCTTCCACAGTTGGGCCAAGCCATGGGGTGCCCACCACACCCAACTCCATCCCTGTGGGCACTGGTGGTGGATGTTTCAGGTGGGAGGTTTTTCAGAGAGCGAGGAGAGGTTGGTCCTGCAGAGTGGGATAATTTGAAAGGGTCCATGTGCTGGGCTGGCCAGAGCTCCAGCCAGTGATGCTGAGTGTGACAGGTGCACCACAAGGCTGGGCTGTCACCAGGACAGCACTCACGGCTCCTTGTGCCATTTCTCATGGCCAAAGAAGAGGCATCACCATCACCAAAGATGATCAGGAGCTTAGAGACACAGCAGAGCCCTGGATGTCTCCACTCTCCTCTGTTTCCTCCTCAGCTTCACCTGCCACTCTCAGTGGTGCCTCCCAGTGCCTTGCAAGAGCCCCACCACTCACTGGAGGCTGCAGACAGACACTCCTGTCAGGCCCGTCACTGCCTGGCGTGGCTCTGCAGTGCCCATCGCTGTGATAACGGCGTGGGAAGTCCTGACACTCATTTTGGTAGAGAGAATCTGTCACAGCTGCCCAGAAATGATGCCAGAGAGAACGACCCCAGTCCCAGGGCTCAGCTGGAGCCTGACGGGGCTGTGCCTCACAGGGGAGCTCTGTGAGACCTGTGTCCCTTATTTGAAAAGGAAGAAGTATAAATACATGTGAAATAAGTGCCTCTGGACATGTTTCCTGGTCATAACCCAGCTCCACCAATGCCAGGGGAGGCTTCCTGAAAACTACACACCAGCCTTACACAGTACAAGCCCAGGGTGCTCCTCCATTTGAAGCAGAGCAGCCTGAAGTCAGGTGAAATGAACCCCATGGGAACAAGCTGGAAAGGCTGAAAGTCAGGTGAAATGAACCCCATGGGAACAAGCTGGAAAGGCTGAAAGTCAGGTGAAATGAACCCCATGGGAACAAGCTGGAAAGGCTGAAAGTCAGGTGAAATGAACCCCATGGGAACAAGCTGGAAAGGCTGAAAGTCAGGTAAAATGAACCCCACGGGAACAAGCTGGAAGGGCTGAAAGTTTCCAGCAGCTTTACAGAAGTCTGACAGCAATGGTGAGCAGGGAGGTGGCCCAGCCCCAGGGAACGGCAGGGTGACCATGACACGGTGTTGGTGACACCTGAGTCTGGGCTGGAGGCTGCTCTGAGCAGCAGGGCTGGGTGTTACCTGGGCACTGGGGAACACTGCTCCTCGGAAATAATGTGGATTCAGGAAAATGAGGTTCACTGAAAAGCACTGCTGCCAGAGCGTGGCACATCTGGCAGAACTTAAACCGGTGACACCACTGTACAGCTGCCATGTCCACAGACACCACTGAGGCAGAGTTTACACACACCAGCAATATCCTGTGCTAGACCTACTAAAAGAGTTGAAAATAAATCAGCAGAGCTTGCAGACCATGACTCTCCCCCAGCTCAGGCACAGTAGGGAACTGCAAACGTGTAAATGAGGAGAGAAGGATGAGCCTCAGCCAGAGCAGAGGGGGGATGAAGGGCAGAGATAACGTGGGCACGTCCTGGCAGGAGGAGAGGTCACTTGCAGGTTGTGAAACATCAGTTCTTTGAGTGAATTTCCCCTCTCAGACGTGAAAGTATGTGGGGAAGGAGAATGACTTAGGCTCATGGTTTATAGGAAGAAATGAGGCAGGGTCAGGTTGGAGCTGTGAGATCATTTCACCTCACCATGTGCACAATCCAGGGCACTCAACATGCCACCCAACTCTCCCGGCCCTTGTGACACACATGTGGGCTTGAGCTGAGACTCCTGGAAAGGGGAAGCCACAATTCCCCTGATCAGTTTGTTTCTATGGTTAATCAGCCTTGATATAATTTGTGTGCTAAGAATAGATTTTTTTATTCTGTGGTGCCACTTCCAGCCCACATGAGCACACGACTTCTTGTGTCTGAAGGGATATGAATATTCCTACTAACCTGCAAAGGACAGGTAGGGCCTCAAGAAAGGAGCATTTACAGCATTATTTTAGCCTTGAACCAATGAAGTAGCAGGAAGAGACGTAATTTAACTGTATGATGTGTGAGGGCAAAGCTTAGGGAAGACTCATCCTCGGGTTTCAAACATTAATTGTCCAACACTGGACTTAAAACAGAAAATAAAAACAGAGTGCTCTGGTCTGGCTCTTGCTGCATCCCCCACCCTGTGCCAGCCCACAAGAGGTAGGGGGTTTGCTGAACCTGTGGACTCATACTCAAAATTTTCATTTTAAAATAAGGAAAGGAGCATGTCCTTTTTGTTCAAGTGACCAAGAAAAACTGCAGAGGACAGCTCAGTTTGTAGTTTTTCTAAAAATACCCCTTCTATCTAAAATGTTAGCTTTTCACAACATTCCTGAAAATCTCCTGCCTTTGGATAATCTGATTTGCTGAGTGCCAACTTCTCCCTGAACTAAGTCCAACTGAAAAAGAATTCTACTATAAGCAGACATGTAGCACAAACCACCTATTTTCAAGTGTCCAAGGTCAGTATGGAGGGGGCTTGGAGCAACCTGGTCTACTGGAAGAGTCCCTGCCAATGGTAAGGGGTGAAACGAGATGAACTTTAACGCCCATTCCAACACAAACCATTCTGTGGGTCTGTTTCAAGGCAAAGTACCAGGCAAGGAGCTGCTGGCACTGCCAAGCCACCCCAAAGCCATTCCCCAGTGCTAAGCTGGCAGGGGCAGCATCTGCCATGCACAACAAGAGCCAGCGGTGTGAGCAGAGCTCCAGCAAAGCCCCGCCGTGGCAGCAGCACCATGCTCTTGGAATCTGGAGATCTTCTGCCACAAGCTTTTGAGCAAAAAGCTTCACCAGACACCCTGGAGAGCAGGGAGGCGAGTGGGAAGTGCCCGGCCAGGAAGCAGAGACCTGCCTGGAAGTGTGGAAGAGGGAGGCAAGATGAGCCGGAGGGAAAGCAGCTACAGCTCCTCTGATTCCGAGGGCTTGGCGGGCAGAGAAAGCCTGGCTACGACCCGGGTCAGAGCCCTGTTCTCAGCCAGCAGCTGCTCATTCATCTGCCTCAGAGTGTGAATCTGTTTGAGCTGGTGGAGATTCTGCAGAGAGTGAGAGGAGTGGACAGAGAAATACAGAGAGAACATCAAGGAAACAAATGGGCACAGAAATGAGAGTTTAGTCCATAGGCAGTGAAAGAAAAAAAGAGACTAAAAGAAATTAGTAGCAGTGAGTGCTGGAAGGGGAAAGTCTCACAAAACACCAAGGATATTTTGTGAATCAGTCTTTTCTCCAGGGGCCCCCAAAGTCTTAAAAAAGGTCAAATACAGGGATTTCCCACCACAAAGCAGGACTATATTCTAGTTTACCCAGACAGCCCTGGGACTTGGGAACTGCTGTGAGACCTATCACCAGTGACTTAACACCTACACAGGTTCTGAAAGCACTGCGGGGAACTGAGAATTTCTTTAAAGCTCCTTTTTTTTGTGTATCTCTAAAAGCTAAAGCAGCTGTGTGGAGCAAAGAGCAATCAGAACTTCCTGGAAAATCCCAAAAGCACAGACTGAAGCACCTGAAAGTGTCACTGTTCCACAGCAGATCACCGAGACAGTCACCGTGTCTGCTTGTGTCCCTGATCCTTGAGTGATGCTCCTGGGTCTGCCCAGGCTCAGTCCTGCCAAAACCTCTGGGGTTTGGGGGGAGTTCTCATCCCTGCCCAGATTCAACTCTTCTCTGTCACAGGGCTCAATTTATCTTTGACCTTCAGAAGGGACAGGTCTGAACCTTAAACTGCTCATTTTAGGAAGAGGAGTCTGAATGAGAGCATCCCCCACAGTGGGGATGTGCCAGGAGGGCATTCTTGGTGACAAAGGCAAAGAGGGGCACAGGACAGGGCAGAGATCAGGCCCCACACTGGGGCTTGCACAGGAACAAACTGGACATGGGTACAAACTGGGCACGGGTACAAACTGGACATGGGTACAAACTGGGCACAGTACAAACTGGACACGGGTACAAACTGGAAATGGGTACAAACTGGAAATGGGTACAAACTGGACACGGGTACAAACTGCACCTGGGTACAAACCAGGGCTTGCACAGGTACAGCAGCACTGGGAGGTAGGGAACAGAAGAGCCATGAGGAAGCAGAACAGGGAAATGGTACAAGCCATGCAGACGTTCCCAGTGCCACAAGGATGACACTGCTCCCAGTAATGCCGGAGTGAACTCATGTGCTGGACATTTACACCACTGTGGGTGCCAGGAGATGCTGAGAGCTGCAGAGCTGCTGAGTGGCATCCCTGCTGTCCTTCCTCCCGAGAGGTCAGGCAGCTGGGCCACAAGAACAAGAACCCATCCTGCATGATGGAGGGAGCCCCAACACTGGGCAGGAGCAGGCACGAAACATCCACAAGAAGAGTTGTAAGTTCAAGCGACAAAATCCCAGTCCCAAACCAAAGCAGTGCCATAAAACACCATATTCCTCTCCACATCCTCTTACTTGAGAGCTCACAGTGGCAGAAGAAGACAGAGGGAAGGGTCTATGGGGAAGGGGGCTCCTTTCTACCTTCATGAGCAGAAAGCACTCAAAGGGAGGTGCTGTCTGTCCTGAACAAGAAGCACCATCAAAGAATCTACTGTGACACAAAGACAATGACCGTCCACCCAACCTGCACTACTCAGGTTGCCCAGAGAAGCTGTGGCCATCCCACCCTTGGAAGTGTCCACTGCCAGGTTGGACAGGGCTTGGAGCAGCCTGGGATAGTGGAAGGTGTCCCTGTCCATGGCAGCCTGGGATTCTGTGATGACCCAGAGCTGGCTGCAGCTGGGAAAGAACCTGCTGCATCCCAGGACATTTTGTCCAAGGGCTCATTCATGTACAAAACTGAAGTACTTTGTATATCCCTCAGCCATCAGCTTCATTCTTAGCTGCCCAAAAGCACTACATTTATTCTCCATGACAGAACGAAGACACCTCTTTGAAAAGCTTTGCAAAACCAAGGGAAGCAAAACAGGAGGGCAGGGAGCCAGCAAAGGATGGGGTTTGAGCCCCTGAGGTCATCAAACTGACAGAGCAGCTCACTGGACACACAAACACAGTTCTGACATTGGATAAATCAACAGATCCCAAGACAGAGCTACAGCTACAGAACTGCAGGAAAGCTGCAGTGGTACCGCAGCAGCAAGATACCTGCTCACCATATCTCACCCATCCAACCATCCATTCATCCATCCATCCATCCATCCATCCATCCATCCATCCATCCATCCATCCATCCCTGATCCATCCATCCATCCACCCATCCCTCATCCACCCATCCATCCATCCACCCACCCATCCATCCCTCATCCATCCATCCATCCATCCATCCCTCATCCATCCATCCATCCATCCCTCATCCATCCATCCCTCATCCATCCATCCGTCCATCCATCCATCCATCCATCCACCCATCCCTCATCCACCCATCCATCCACCCACCCACCCATCCATCCCTCATCCATCCATCCATCCATCCATCCATCCATCCACCCATCCATCACTCATCCACCCATCCATCCCTCATCCATCCATCCATCCCTCATCCATCCATTCATCCATCCACCCATCCATCCATCCCTCATCCATCCACCCATCCATCCATCCACCCATCCATCCATCCCTCGTCCATCCACCCATCCATCCATCCATCCATCCATCCACCCATCCATCCACCCACCCATCCATCCATCCATCCATCCATCCATCCATCCATCCACCCACCCATCCATTCATCCATCCATCCATCCCTCATCCATCCATCCATGCATCCATGCATCCATTCATCCATCCATCCATCCATCCATCCATCCATCCATCCATCCCTCCATCCATCCACCCATCCATTCATCCCTTCACCTGCCCAAGCTTTGCTGGCTGCCACTGTGCTTGCTGAGGACAGACGGACATGTCCTGTGATACCTCACACCAGGAGCTGCTGGAAGATGGTTGTACTGGAATAGTCACTTCTTTTGATGGCACCAAAAATGGTTGAGGATACTTGGTCTGTTCACCCTGGAGCCTGAGGTCAGACCCCACTGGGGGCTGCAGCTCCTCACGAGGGGCAGCTCTGATCTCTGCTCTCTGTGACAGTGACAGGACCCCAGGGAAGGGCTGGAGCTGTGTCAGGGAAGGAATCTCAGGGAAAGGTTCTTCCCCCAGAGGTGCTGGGCACTGCCCAGGCTCCCCAGGGAATGGGCACGGCCCCGAGGCTGCCAGAGCTCCAGGAGAGTCTGGACAATGCTCTCAGGGATGCACAGGGTGGCGCTGCTGGGGTGCAGGGCCAGGGGTTGGACTGCAGTTCCCTTTCCTCAGGGTATTCCATGATTTTATGATACACAGACAATAAAGACACTGTTTTATCACAGGCTCACAGCTGGCACAAAGCATCTCATATACATAGTATGGGCATCGTGCTACGTGAGGCGCAAAGACTGTGATCGTTTCACAGACCACCTTTGTTTTCCCACACCAGCACAGCACGGAACCTCAGCATGGTCCCATCAACTGCTGCTCAGCCTCCACACGCTGCACAGCCCACAGAAAGGATCTCGGATGTAAAAACGTGTGTATGCCGTAGGTAGGCCAGGCTCCTGTTTATGCACCAAATCCAGCAAAGGCTGGGAAGCTGGGACTGAAGCCAAGGACGAAGAGCAGGATCTGGATGATACCGCTGTGATTGCTTATCACTCTGCTTGATACTTGGCTTAGCGAAAGCAGGTTTCTCAGTTCTCTGTACCTGCCTTCAATTAATGGATTTTGTGCCTCAACACTAAATAAAAATGCCCAGAGCCTGCACGACGGCTGAGGCCAGGAGCTGCAGTACTGCCATGGAATAAAGGAGCTTCTGTGACCTTCAAGAACAATTGCTGTGTTAAGTTGGGACCTCAGGCACTTGGCATTGAATTCAGATCAGTGCAAATGTTCATTTTCTTTCTCCTGCCACAGCCGAGGTTCTGAATCGCCAGCTGAATTGTGCAGTCACTCAGGGAAATGCTGCACTGCTCTGTCACCTTTGCAAGAGCAGGTCTGAGGAGCAGCTTTGCCACCAAACTTCTTGAGGTTACCAAGCCTGTCTTTCTCCTCTTCACTTCTCTCTGGCTTTGGTAGCAAGGGTCACACCCCAGACAGGAACAAAGCTCATTCCCTCAATCACAGCCTGAAGTACTGTACATTTCTGTCACCTCTACCTCCTCTTCCTCAGAAGTCAGCTGCAAGGAGAGGACAGCCCTGGCCAGGATATCTGATGTGCACAACGGGACACAGACATCCATGGATCCAACAGCTGGATGTGAGTCTTACTGGATTCACAGACTGGTGGGAAGAATTCCCAAAAACAACCAGAGACCTAATCACCTGACAGGTATGGTTGTTTCCACTTGCTGCTCTCCACATTGAAGGAAATTTATGGATTTGCATTTTCTTTCACAGTTCCTTACTTATTCCTTCTGACTGCACAACAGCTACTCAGGTAGTGCAAGGAGCAAGGATGAGAGTCCAACCAGAATTAGCAGATTCTTTCCTGGCTCAGCTCCCACACTAGTGACTAACAGGGATGCTCTGCAGAGATTATCTCCCTCCAGGCAAACACAGCAGGGCTGCTTCTCCCACTTCAAGGCATCATGAAAGTGGACACAACAGTTTCCTTTTGGAAAGGTCCAATTCAATGCTGCTTTCTTCAGAGACTTTTCTATTCCTCTTTTTGGAGTAGCTGTCAAACAAGGCATGTCACAGTGCCCTCAAGTAATCACTACATGCTTAAGGTTTTGCAAAAACTAGTAAAAATCTAGTAGCACCTGAGAAGAGAGGTTTTCCAATTTCTTGTGTATTTGTTCTACTAACAAAAGGCCACTTTGGTTGTCAGATGCAGCAAGAACAGGCAGAGAGCAGAGTCAGCAGCAGTCTCAAGGACCTGAAGCTCATTTTCAGCTGGACCACAGCTTCCTTCAGCTCATGTCTCTCGAGGAAGTGTGAGAACATGTCCAACCTCCAGCAGCGTTTCTGTTCTGCACCACCTTGGCTTTCATGGTTCTGCAGCTCCAGACTACCTGAGCTGGAGGCACTCTGGCTGTGCCCAACAGACCCTACAGGCACCTTCTCTCATTAGTTGCTTTCCAGAGCAGTATGTTTCCAAACTGAGGCCACTAGAGGCCACCACCTTGTCTTCTTACTCCATGGGCTGAAGTTACAAGTTTGCAGTGATCTGCAGAGCTGAAGGAACAACACAAACTGCTCACGCCTATATTTCTCTTGAAGACCACAATTCTTTAATTACAGGAAAGTCTCTGTGCAGTTGAAGGTTCCCACCTGCTCACTGAACAAAGAGTTTGGAATTTAGACATATACAATCCTTTCTCCTTCTCCTGGCTCACACATCCACACTTATTTTCTCCTCTCTGAGAGAACAAGAGCCTCAACAGCAAGCATCCACCACATCAATGTGCTACTTATTGCAGCAGAAGCCAGTGGTCCTTCCAGAGCTATGTGCTTGTAGAAACACAAAGTTTCAAATAGAAACAGAGCTGGAACCTCCTTCAGGTTGACAGGAAGTAGTTTCTGTCAGTGCATGGTGCTGGGAGAGCTCTCAGGTGGGTCCTTCCTTCTGAGAGTAGCTTGGTCCCACCTGCTCCCGTTGAAAGGGAAGGAAAGCAGGGGACAGAGCAGAGGGGACACTCATTCTGTGAGGAGCACTGAAACACAGCGGAACGTGACGCAGCACTGCCCAACGGGGTGAGGCTTTAGGGGTGTGTGGGCAGCCAGACGCTGCCTGGGCTCTGCAGGGCTCCCTCACGGGCACAACCATCCTTGGAGCCATGCCACGGGAGCGAGAGTGCACCAGAGCACCAGTGGCCACGGCTCGTGACAGCAAGCCATGCTGAACATCCCATCAGGAAGCAAATTCCTCCTTGCTGGAATTATCCCAGGCTGCCGTGGCCTCCCACTGACATGCTTTGGGAAGGGAGTAGAGGAACACTCTGTGCTTCATCCTGGCCAGTGTGCGTGAGCTCAAAAGCCAGCTTTGTCTTCTTACCCATCCGGAGAGAACCTCAGCGGCTTAACTTGGGCTGCAGACTAGTCAGAGCACAGGGGGTCAGCACACTGGAACTCAGCGATGCCACAAAAAGTTAGTTTGGGAAGGCATTTAAGGAGAACAGCTTTCACCGTTCTCGGATCAAACAGCAGAACAAATCAAACATAGGAGCGATCAGGTGAATGAGAACAGGACAGTTTATTAGCGTTTCATGTTTGGAGAACAGGGCCATTAAAGCAAGTTCTGACTGCGGAAAGGAAAATGAGATCCTTCCCACGGACACTTCAACATCCTTCTCCTGGGTGACAATCCCCAAAGACATGAATACAAAGCATAAAACAAGGAATAGATACAGTGAAGATTATTTCTTACCTTCATTTCCTCCTCCATTTCAGAGAGTTTCCGCTCCAGGGCTCGCTTCTCCTGTTTACAAGGATTCATAATAAAGCAGGTCACGAGGATTTAGAAGAAAAATTTACAGTATATTTTTCTCTTAAAGAAAAATAAGAGTCCTGTGTTTCTGTAGCAGCATTCTCTACTACATTTGAGAAGAGTATCTCAAAGCAAGGCAGAAGTTACAACCAGAAACTGATCAGATGGAACAGGGCAGCTGGCAAACCAGCAGGGATATAAGCTGGGCCTGTTTGAGCAGATCACAAGCTCTATTCATACCCCTAATGAAATTATTCCCCATTTTCAGTGATCCCAGTTCTCAAGAACTGCTGATGTAATGTGATTTTGAGCTCTGTAGGTGAAGCCATGGATTTACTTATACTCCACTAAAGGTGGCAATGAGAAAAGCCACTGAGGTGCTCAAATAGGAAACAGAACAAGGAAATTCCCTGCCTGGAAATCCTGTTTCTCCCAGATAATCCAGGGCAGCAAAGCTGAATGCTTTTGGTGCATTTTAGAAAGCGAGGATTAGACTCTGCCATGTGAGTGGCCTCAGCGAAGCCTGTGCCAAGGTGGGGAGATCTGGGCTCCTTCAGGGACTTTTCTCAACATGAAGGAGCTCAAACTGCTCCAGGGACATGCCCTGAGAAGGGGGAAGTGGGAAACACGCATCAAGAACAAGATCTACACTCTTTGTCCTGCCACGAGGCCAAGAGAGTGAGGAAGAGGTAGCTTCTGAGTGTGCTGTGGATGATGAGCTCTGGGTCACTTTTTACCCACAGCATGGTTCATCCAGGGATTCACTGGTGCAAAAATGCATGAGCCATCCCAGAAACAGTTAATGCATCTTCACTGAGAACAGCTGGACACATTTTCACTTTCTAACTCTGAGAATCTGTGGCTGTTGTGATCCTAATTCAACAGAAGTTATACAGGATGTTACCCTGACTTCAACAAGGCCAAGCTCAAGCACCTGTCCCTGGGTTGGGGCAATCCTTGGATCAATAGGGGATGAAGGGATTGAGAGCAGCCCTTCCAGGATTTTGTCTTCTTCCCCCACTATCCAAAACCAGTCTTTATTTGCAAGGATCAGGAATGTTTTAAAGCATAATGGCCCAAGAGTCCCTCAGTGTGATACAATCCCTTGGTCCTCAGCTGCTTAGAACGAAAGAGAGGAATCAGAACGAAGCTGATGTGCAAAGAGAGCAGCAGAATCTCAGGCCCCGCTAAGGTCAGAACACAATTATCATTGTGCACTGCTCCTCAAGGCAAAAATACAACTTATCTTTTAATTAACACTTCCCTTCTAGAAATGACTGCCCTGCACAGCAGCACCAGGCACAGGCTGTGACTCAGAAGAAAGCAGAGACACGTACCCTCTTCTCCATCTCCAGCATGCTGGACCGGTCAGAAGTTTTCTCCTGTTTCTGCTTGGAAATTAAAAATAGAAAGTGATTAAACCCCAGAGCATTCACAGGGTGCTGCACAAAGGCCAAGACAACCCACAGATGCTCTTGCTTGGGGTGCAACAAGTTGCAACAAAATTACTGGCTTATTTCTGTCTCCTCTGTGGCACCTTCCCTCCCAAAAACATCCTTCCCAGGAGCTTCCCTCCCTTTCCCATTCTGGAACAAGTGTTGGTTTGTCATGGCCAGTGCTCAGTTCCTCCAGTCAGGACCTGCTTTTTCCCTTACCTGGGCTGCTTTTTCCAACTTTGCTTTGATATCAGCCAGCTCGAGCTGGGCTTCCTGCAGCTTTGACTTCAGCTTCTGATTTTCAGACAGGGCACTCTCGTATAACTGAAATGCAAAACGAGAGCTCAATTAACCAGGCTGCTCCTGGTTAATTAACCCCATCCCACCATGCTGCTCTGAGCAGACACATGCCCTCAGCACTGAGCTGAGGGGTTCACTTTGCTCCCACGCATCAGAAGATGAGAAGGGAAAACAAAACCAACTTGGATGCTTTACTTATGCTTTCATAATTCATGAATTAGAAATAAGGAAACAGCTGTTGAATTTTGTAGGGAGTTTAAACACAGCCAAGCAGCACAAAAAAGGGACAGCTTTAATTGAATTCCTTCCTCACAGGGCGGTGAGGGCCTGGCACAGAGCCCAGAGAAGCTGTGGCTGCCCCTGGATCACTGGAAGTGTCCAGGTCCAGGCTGGATGGGACCTGAGGCAACGTGTGACAGCGCAGGGTGTCCCTGCCCACGCCAGGGATGGAATGGGATGAGCTTTAAGGTCCCTTCCAACCCAAACCACCGGATTCTTTGAAACAGAGAAAATGAACGGAAAACATCTCTTTCTTTCCGCTGATTCTTGGGGCCTGTTTCTGAAGCGACAGGCAGGTTCTGTGGTGCGTGCAGTGACAATAAGAAGTTTAAGAAGTCCTACTTTCTTGTAGTCCCTGTTGCTCTCCTCCTCTGGCCGGCTGCTGAGGGCGGCGAGGCGATTCTCCCTGCGGCTGTAGGCGCTGGAGCGGCCGGAGGCGCGCTCGCTGTAGGACGAGTCGCTCGTGCTGGGGTTCGTAGCTGCTTCCAACCTGGAACAGGAGGAAGATGCAGCGCTTTGGAGCTGTGGCAACTTGGGACAGCCAGCACAGAGCGCAGAGCCCAGCTGGTTGGGATGGAGGCTGTGGCAGAGCCAGCTGAGCCAGGGCTCTGGGGGAGCACCCTCCACTCGGCCCTGGGGATCGCTGCCCAAAACCCAGCCACCACCACTACAATAAAAATCCCAGGGTACCAGCCCAGCCTCCCATGGGCAGTGACTTCCCACAGTCTCTCATCTCCATGCTGGGAACCAGCTCCATTTCTAACAGGGCACTGAAGTAAATAATTTGAGGAGTAAAGAATAGAAGCAAACTGGTGCCACAGCTGAGCTGAGGAAAGGACCAAATAGCCAGTACCAGACTGGATTTGAAGTGCAGGGAATCCTCAAAGCCATAAAAAACATGCTGCTGATAAACATTACACAGAAAAAAAAAAAAAAGAAAAAAAGAAAATTCTTACCTGGAAAGTCTTTCATGCTGAAGGAAGAAAAAAAAAAAAAAAGAAAGAAAAAGCTAATTAATAATGAGGAGAATTAAACATTCAATTCAAAAACTGCAGAGCTTCCAGGCAGCAGCAATTTTCCACCTTAGATACCAGCACTCAGCTCATGCCAGGCTACAGAGATTTCCCAGCCCAAACTGGGAATCACCAATCACTGCCTGAACCTTCAACTGCTTCACCTCCTCTGAAGTATTTATTTCGCTCACCTAAGGAATCCTGAATCTTGCTGTTCAAATCCTCATTTCCAGAACTGAAATGCTTTCCCTGGAACCCAAACTAATCGACTGTTTCCCTTTTCCAGTGAAGTTATTCTCCCTATGATCACTGTGCTGTGTGATGTGGGTGAGGGGGATTCACAGACACGAGGATCTCCCAGTGTTTGTGCTGAACTTGAGAAAATCACAAACGCTCTTCTCTCCCTGGGCAAGCACCAAAAGCTTCACTGCGGCAGAGAGAGACACAACAGCAGCTGCAGGAGGGAGGGAGAAGACCTCACACCAGAGTGGCTGCAGCCTGTGTTGGGTTCTTCTTTTCCCACCAACATCCAAACCTCTGCTGCGCTGTCCTTGGCTAACTTTGGACATGGAGGGGTTGGAGCGTGTCCAGAGAAGGGAATGGAGCTGGGGAAGGGGCTGGAGCACCAGGAGCAGCTGAGGGAGCTGGGAAAGGGGCTCAGCCTGGAGAAAAGGAAGCTCAGGGGGGACCTGACTCTGGTCCCAGGGAACAGGACATGAGGAAAGGCCTCAAATTGTGTCAGGAGAGGTTCAGGTTAGGTGCATATTAGGGAAAATTCCCTCTTTTGAAAGGGTAGTCAGACACTGGCATAGGCTGCCCAGGGCAGTGGTGAAATCACATTCCCTGGAAATATTAAAAAATGTATAGATGCAGCATGGCTTAGTGGTGAACATGGCAATGCTGGGGAAAGTTTGGGCTCAATGATCTTACAGGGCTTTTCCAACTTAGTAATTCCATGATTCTGTGAATATCCTACAGAGGCTGGATGTGGTAAACCAGCATTTCAATAAAATTTTCGGGATGGAACAGTTCCTTCCTACAACTGCATAAATCCAGTGGTGATGGCATCACTGTCCTGCAGGACAAGCCACACTGACAACCACCTCCTCCACTAGGTTTCTGTCTGACACATATTTACTCAAATTCCAGGTGCATTCCAGCTCTTTATGGTCCTTGAACTGGAAATTGAGCCCAGTATTCCTCTGCTGGTTTATCAGTAGCATCATTGTTCTGAGTGAGCACAAACCTCCCACAGGCACTTCCAGCCAATTCCCTCGGCTCTTTTTCACAGAGTCAACACAAAGGACATCAGAGAGCAGCAGAGAGGTCAGGATTTTAGTGCCCAGACACGCTCGTGCTGCTCGCACTGCACCAGTACATCCAGTGCTAAGGCCTTGCTGGGAGGTAGATTTGCTGCCTGCCTGGCACCCAGCCAATGCCTCTGATCCTGGGCAGGATCTGGGAGTACACCCCATGGAGAGAGGAATTAAATCACCCATCACAAGTCACCGCTCCGCTCAAAGCCAGAGCAGCACAGCAGCAGGTCCAGAGCACCCCACCCGTGCCCAGCCCTGCTCCTGGCTCCTGAGTTTTTAATTAATCCCAGCCTAATGTGACCCTCATCTTGCACCCTGATTGAGCACAGGAGGGTGCCCAGGGAGCCTGCAATGTGTGGGCTCTGCAGCACAGCTCCTGCCACGCTGACCAGCACTGGGAAAATGAACGGCCGGGAGCCAGCACATGGAGCCTCGGGGACTGACCACACGCTCAGCCCAAGCTGCTACGTGCAGAGATCAAAAGCACAAGCAGAGCCTGCTATGAATTAGCACATTCTCCCTCCAGCTGTGCCCACAGGGCCCCCCTCAGCCAGGCCTTTTGGGCAGGTTTAGTGCCAGCCCCCCTGTGCAGACACCAGAACTAAAGCTCCAGGAGGCTGTCCTGGTGCAGGCAGGCACGGCGCTGCCATGGCAGTGGGTCCAGTATTATTTTATTTGCTCTAATAAAATCTCTCTCCTCTTTTCAACTTAGAGGTGAGAAGCCTCCCAAGGAAGACAGCAGACGCATTTCCACCATGGCTAAGCCCTGCTGCACCTCCACAAGCCATTTTGGATGCTGTCTGGGAAGCATCTCATGTGACTCAAGGCCTGGCAGCTGCCTGATGACAGGGACACAGCTCTCTTGTCCTAACAGCCCTGGCTTGGATTTTAGTGCTCTATGAAACCTGAAGGCAGCAAGTTGGGACAGTTTCTGTACAGCTGGCCTCCAGCACAGGGCTGTTAGAAAGACAGAGCACAAATCCAACCACATCCTGGGCTCATGCAGGGCAGGGGGAGACTCTGTCCCTGTGCCCGGCTCAGCTGAGACCCCACCTGCAGAGCTGCTCCAGCCCTGGGGCTCCAGCACAGGAAGGATGTGGAGCTGCTGGAGCCAGGCCAGAGGAGGCCTGGAGCCCCTCTGCTCTGGAGCCAGGCTGGGAGAGCTGGGGGTGTTCACCTGGAGAAGAGAAGGCTCTGGGGAGACCTTAGAGACCCCTCCAGTGCCTAAAGGGGCTCCAGGAGGCTGAAAAAGGACTTTGGACAAGGATCTGGAGTGATGGGACAAGGGGGAATGGCTTTAAATTGTCAGAGGGTGGGGTTAGATGGGATATTGGGAAGAAATTTTGGCTGTGAGGGTGCTGAGGTCCAGGCACAGACTGCTCAGAGGAAATGAGCACAGCTGCCCCTGGATCCCTGGAAGTGTCCAAGGCCGGGCTGGACAGGGGTTGGAGCAACCTGGGCTAGTGCAAAATGACCCTGCCCATGGGAGAGGGACTGGATGAACTTTGAGGGTCCCTTCCCATCCAAACCAGTCTGGGGTTCTAGGATTCTACAAAGGATTTCCCATTTTCAGCCACACTCACACTGATCTCTCCATGGTCCTTTGTTAGCTGAGCTTTTGTTTCTTAAACCCCTCAACAGCCTGACAGCTCCTTTCGAATCTTGGTCCAATGACCCAACCACCACTGAAGAGCTGGAGAAGGGAATTACACTGATTAATAAGGCTCTTGCTGAAAGTTATTTTTGCACTTAATGCTAATCCCCTTCAGTGGTGACTTTTGCTATGATGACAATGAGCAACTAATCCACTCCTTAGCAAGCCTGAACTTACTTCAGCAAACACACCTGCTAATGGATTTGAACAGCGCTGGGAAACACCTTGTGGCTGGGCAAGGTGAGATGGAAACCAGGCAATGAACCCAAGCAAGTCCCCAAGCCAGCCAGGGTGCTTGCAGCAAGAGTAAAAACCACTTCTGTCCCTTTTTTTTTTTCCTTCTAAGAAATGAGAATTTCCATATGCAGGGGGAGCAGGGGCATGCTTCCACAAATGAAGGGTGGGGTAAGAAAGGAATCACTTTAAACATATACAGCAAAAAACGGGAACCCTCCAGGTTCATTGTATTTCCAGCCTTCCTGTGATGGATGCTGCGATGGATTGGCTCAAGCTGTGACTGTCTCTATGTGTTTAAAGAGAAGCAAAGTGCCAGGTGAGAGGGGATGGCACACATCATTCCTGCTGCTGCCAGCACTGAGCAGAGCCAACCTGCAGGAACTGGGAATCATGGAATGACAGCACCATAAAGGTTGGAAAAGCTCTCTAAGAGAAGAATGATGAAGCTGGGGAAGGGGCTGGAGCACCAGGAGTGGCTGAGGGAGCTGGAGGACTCAGCCTGGAGAAAAGGAGGCTCAGGGGGGATCTTGTGGCTCTGCACAACTCCCTGACAGGAGGGGCCAACCAAGGGCTCTGCTGCCAGGGAACAAGGGACAGGACAAGAGGAAATGGCCTCAAGGGGAGGTTCAGGTTGGATAACGGGGAATATTACTTCCTTGAAGGTGTGGTCAGGCCCTGGCACAACTGCCCAGGACAGTGGTGGAGTAAACATCCCTGGAAGTGTTTAAAAAACATGTGGATGTGGCTCTTCAGACACGGGCTAGCAGTGAACGGGCAGCGGTAGACTCAATGATCTCAGAGGGCTTTGCCAGCTTCAGTGACTCTGTGACTCCATGATTCTGTGGAGCACTGGAGGAGGTGCTTAACTGAGACATCCCTGCCATTTGTTTAAAGAGAGACTAACATCTCTGTAGGCCACTGAGGAGATACAGTTTCAGCAGAAAACAGCTTTTTTCCAGCTGCACCTGCTCCATCAGCACAGTCCCCGCTGGCCCTGCCCACACTGCCCTGTCCTCTCTAACAGCCACCAAAAATTCACTGGAATTCCAGCAGCACTGGCTGCGCTGCCCATGGAAGTGAGGAAGGAGGTTGTTTGCTCAGAGACGCCATCCGAGAGCTGGAAATTCCAAGGTCAGAGTAAGAAGGTGAAGGACAAAACTCCTTCCCTCATTGCTGGGAATGAGCAGAGGGAATGAAGAGCTGAGGCATCACGTGCACTTGACCGAGCTGGTGCAAGAAGGGTCTTTTCCTTCCTGACTTTCCTGAAGGAAATTGTTAGGGTTTGTGAGGGGATGCTGAGAAACTGCTGCATCCACTCCAGTCATTATCAACAAATGCACTGGAGGCTTTTTTCTTTCCCTGTCAAATTTAGAGCAGCACTGTAGTTTTGCCCAGATTCCTTTATTTCCCTTGGGATCAAAATTCAGCTAAAAACATCAAGAGCCAGGGAAGCATCAAGTTGTGAAATGATTCTTCCATAATCTAAACAGGGTCAGAGCGCTGCAGGGGTTGGGGTGGGGGAACACGCGGGGCTGGAGGCGACTGTCCTGATTCAGAATCCAGCACGGCAGCTGAGCTGAGCCCTGGCACTGCTGCCCAAACCCCCAAGGGGGTGACTTCGAAAGGAAAACTAAAAACCACAGAGTGCTTGCAGCCATGCTCACAAGCTTCTGGGAATCCTCGGGGCTCAGAGCTCCCACCAGAGATCCCGTCACCTTCCCCCCCACCCATCTCACGGTGGGCAGCATGTCCAGGTGGTGATGGGGGGGTGGAGGATGCTAAAGGGCTTCAGCCCACTTTGCCAGCACAGAGATGGGCTGGAAAATCATAAGGATCTGAGATGGGACCCAAGGGAAAGGTCAAAGAGCACCAGAGAATCGTGGAATCAAAGGATGGTTTGGGTTGGAGGGGACCTTAAAGCTCATCCAGTTCCACCCCTGCCATGAGCAGGGACACCTTCCACTAGCCCAAGCTGGCCTTGGACACTTGCAGAGACTCCCAGGATGGTGACATTGGGCAGTGCCAGGGAAAAGGAACAGCTCCACCCACCCGGAGTGCTGGGATGCTGCCTTGTGCCAAGAATACCATCCAGGACAGATTTCTAAAATGTACTCGGACTGTGGAGGGCAGGAGCCTACCCTTAAAATCAGAAAATTTTGCAGCTGTTGGGAGCTCAGTGATGAATAATTAAAACCAAATTCCTCATGGAAGGCTTCAATAAAATGCAACCCTGAACTGCAGTGCCAGAAGAGAGACTGGCTGCTGCTCTTGCCAAGGCAAAAACTGCCCTAGTTGCTTCCACTTGCATTCTGTGGCTGAGGTTGGAGCCAGTGAAAGCACAATTCCCTACTATTTACATTTTTTTCAGGGAAAAAACCCCAACAAAACAAACAAGGAAAAAAGAGAAAAAAATTAGATGCTTCGGGAACATTTTATACTATTTAGCTCCAGCTGGCCAATCTCAGGATAGCGTACACTATTTTAAGAGAGTTGTCAAGGAATTTATTTTGGTGTGTTTTGTCTCAGAAATCCTGATCAATGCCTACGATTAATTAACCACCATGTAATGAGATTGAGGGGCACAGCTCCAGCTCTGTCCTTTATGCAACAGGAGAAGTTTCAGAAACCCCTCAAATTTTATTATTGTGCTGGCAAATATCCTCTTGTTGAGCCAAGTTTATTTTAGAAATTAAACGTAAAATAAAGCCAGCTGCTTTCGGGGTTCTTTCCCTTTTCTATGCAGAAGTCACTGTGTTCTGCAGTTACGGAGCTCAGCTGCTCCTACTCGAGCTCCAGTGTTGGGCCAGGCTGATGTTCCAAAGGACAACCTCTCCCTCCTAGGTGCATGGAATGTCCTGAGCTGGAAGGGATCCATGAGGATTGAGCCCACCTCCTGCCCTGGACAGACACCCCAACAATCGCACCCTGTGCATCCCTGATAGCGGTGTCCAAACACTCCTGGAGCTCTGGCAGCCTCGGGGCCGTGCCCATTCCCTGGGGAGCCTGGGCAGTGCCCAGCACCTCTGGGGGAAGAACCTTTCCCTGATATCCAGCCTGACCCTGCCCTGGCACAGATCCAGCCCTTCCCTCAGGTCCTGTTGCTGTCACAGACAGCAGAGACCAGAGCTGCAGCCCCCAGTGGGGTCTGACCTCAGGCTCCAGGGTGAACAGACCAAGTGCCCTCAGCCACTCCTCGTGTGGCCCCCCCAGATCCTTCCCTATTTCCGTGTCCCTCCTTTGGACACCCTCCAATAGCTTCAGATCTTTCTTACATTGCAGTGCCCAAAAAGTGCCCAAAAAGTGCCCTCGGGGCTTCAGGTGAGGCCACGCCAGGGCAGAGCAGGGCGCTGCTGAGGGCAGGAATCCTCCAGGAACAGGTGCAGCCAGAGCCAAGCTGGAAGGATGAAAAGCCAAGAGGAGGCTGCCTGGGACACTTCACTGCACCATCCCCAGTGGATACAGCTCAGCTCGGTGCTCCCCCTCCAGCCACATTTGTCATTCCAGTCAGGAATGGCTGGGATCAAGTTTAGTTTTTCAGTGGGCGCAGAATAATTCGAAGGTCTGGCTGAACTCTGCTTTTCAGAGTTATTTCGAGGTCATTGCCTCCCTCAGAAAGCTGCTCCTCTGATCTGAGAGCTGTGGTTTGTGCAGCATCCTGTTAGCTCCAGCGGCATGATGGATGTGCTGCTTCCAGCTCGAGCCTGCAGTCGTGCAAATGCAAGGATTCCAAAATCCCATGGATATGATTAATAATCCAGTGGAGCCAAACCACCTCCGTGTAACCTCCAACTCCCCAAAGCCTGATGCAAAATATGTTTTCTCAAACTATAAATCAATAAACTTTGCTTAAGAAAAACTGCTATTACTGAAGCATAACATTAAAAGCCTCTCCAAGACGGAGTAGTGGCTTTGGCAGCTGGCTGCAGCAGATCCCATCGTTTTCAGTACAAACAGCACATATTTAATCAGAAACAAACATCCAGGGCTGAGGGACTGACGGCCACATCTCCTGCCATCCCAAACAAGCTACAGTTGGACACTGGTCTGTGCCATGTGTGCCATGGCCAGCCTGTGGCTCTGTGCTCCAAAGCTCTCTCATGACCCATGGGCTTTCCAGCAGCTGCAGTTTATTCCCATTGTCTCTTGGGGATAAAACCCGCCACGTAAAATATCAGGCTGGATAGTATTTTAATTTAGGGAAGGCCGTAATTCTGAAACCCAGGGTTTGTTGCTCTCTTTTTCCTTCTTTCCTAAGGGATCAAATTTTATTGGTGAAAAATTTAATTTTGCACAGCGACGTGATCTTAGACAAAACTCTCCAGACATGTGGAAATAAAAACCGAGCGGCCAAGTGACATGAGAGGAAAAGATTTCTGCTTCTAAATTTCTTCCAGATGAGAATGCCATAGGTCTGCAGGAACCCCTTCCCTGCCCTACAAAACCTCTGGCAGGATGTTCTCAGGTGTTTCATTAGGGACTTAAATACCTCTTGAACCAGCAGTGAGGGTGAGAGCTGCCAACAGTCAACCTGGCAACTTTTCAACGTGAAATTCACTCCAAACTCCAGTGAACAGCTCCTGAGCTAGCAGCCACGTTCCCACAACAGCCCTGTGGGCACAGGCAGCACGTGGCAGTGAGACTGGAATCGTGGAATCACAGAACTGTGAAGACTGGAAAAACCCTCTAAGACCATCAAGCCCAAATGTTACCCCAGCACTGCCACGTTCATCACCAATTCATGTCCCCACGTGTGATATCCCAGGTACCACATCCACAGGTTTTTTCAACGCTTCCTGGGATGGTGACTCCATCTCTGCCCAGGGCAGCCTGAGCCAGTGCCTGACCACCTTTTCAAGGGAGAAGTTTTCCCCCATATCCAACCTGAACCTCCCCTGGTGCAGCTTGAGGCTGTTTCCTCTTGTCCTGTTGCTTGTTACCTGGGAGAAGGGAATGATCCCCACCCAGCAGTGCTGGGTTAATGTTTGGACTCAGTGATCTTAGAGTGCTTTTCCAGCCTTAATGGTCCCATGATTCTATGATTCTATGCACCACCTCCCCTGAACAGCACAAGTAGGGCTGCCAGTACTCAGGGAAATGGATGAACTGGGCTCTGCCTCTCTTCCAGCCCTATTTTTGCTGGGTTTGTGTTCATTTTATGAAAAACAGACCTCTGGTGGGCTCCTGCAGGGATGCAGACACTGGTTTTCAGCTCAGCAGGATGAAGTGGTTTGCTGCTCACAGAGGTTCCACCCATTCTCCCCATCACTCCTGCGGCTGCTCATTCCCATCCTGCAGCACCTCCCCCTCTCTCTGTCCTTGGTTTTGTGGCTATACCATTAACTGACTCAAATTAAGGGTATCATCTTTCTCCTCCTCCCTTCATCCCTTTTACAGTCCCAGTTGATTCCCTGCTCTGGTGGAACCTCAAGTTGCCCCTGACCTTGTGAACTCCCGCAATGAGCTGTGGTTTCAAGGCTGAACTATCTCAAGGGATCACTCTCCAACTGCTCAACCAGCTTCTCCAAAAACACCTCTGACCAGGCAGCTGAGGGGCAAACAGGAGCCTTAAATGAGGCTGCAGTGTTACATCAGGTCCTTTCCAAATCATCCATGACCACTCAGAGCCTTTAATAGTTAACTGACTCCCTGCTCCAGCTTTGGCTTGGATCAATTCTGCTGCTCAGGAGGGAGGAGAGTTGAAGGATCTTCAGCCTCAGGGACAGAAGCCGTTCAACCCACGGGTCACAGCACATGCCCTGACCCATCTTGTTTATACATCCAGATGCAGGAGCATCGTCTGGCTACTGAGTCACAGCAGGGAACATCTCATGGGTGGTGCCCTGGGAATAACCACAAGTTCCCGATATGCTTCCAGATATGGACATTTGCAGAGGAAAACTCAAAAAACCCCAAAGGACAAACAACGTAGAAGGATTTAATCCCGATACCCATCTGAGAAACACGATGCTTGAGGAATAACCAGAGATAAAACAAAGCAGCGTGCTGGAGAACACAGACAGAGGTTAATTGCCTGAAAATTCAAGTTTCAGCATCCCACATTTTTTGTTGGCTCCTGGGAGAAAAGGGAATCATTTCCACAAACACCGCGTAACTAGTCAGCAATCCAGAAATTAGACAGAAACTGTCAGGAGACAATTCATTTGGTCCCATTTCAATTTATGCAGCATCACTTTTATCACAACCAAACAAGTCCAAGCCACTAAATAGAAACCCAGGAACGTAAAGGTTCCTGGAAAAATATTTTCATAACACTTCCTATTCTCTAACACACCGGCAATGGCAGCATAGCAAGTTAAATGATTCATAGAGGAAAACCCCATGTGAGAATAAACCTGTGATCAAGAATATCTGAAATGGGTGGAACCTGTTGCAAAAACACCACAGAGTAAAAACTGACCACCTGACACATTTATATTCCAAACTGGAGGAAGGCTGTAACCCTATCAGGCATTTCTAATGACCTCCCAGCACCCTGGGACACTGACTTTTTACATGGGCAAGTGACAGGACAAGGGGGGGACGGTTTTAAAGTAAAAGAGGAAAGATTTAGATCAGATAACAGGAGGGAATTCTTCCTGCCCCATCCCTGGCAGTGTCCAAGGCCAGGCTGGACAGGGCTTGGAGCAACCTGGGCTAGTGCAATGTGTCCCTGCCCATGGTGGGGGTGTGATGAGATGAGCTTTAAGGTCCTTTTGAACCAAATCACTCTGGGATTCTATGATCACGTAAACATTAACACCGACCCTGTCGGTGTGATTTGCCTGCTGAGCACCTGCAGCTCAGCCCCTCACATTTTTGAGCACCAGCTTTTCTTTTTGCTGGAAGATTCGCTTTGCCTCCCCGACGTACGTGCGCACAGGACCGTAGCCGGCCTCGGTGCATTTGCTGCCATGGTAATCAGAGCTCAGAGCACCACGGGCTCCGTGTGGGGGCTCGTTAACAGAGACGGTGATTTGGGAACTGCTGCTTTTCATACTCAAGTGTTACCATCAAGTGACTTGGTGAAAACATACGGCCCATAAAAGGTGATGCTCCTGCATCCCATATTTCACCCAGCACGGCTCCTTCAGACGCTCCAATGAAAGGCAGAATAAAATAAATCAGTGCAGATCGCTGCATACACTCGGAGCTTTATTGCTGAGCTCTTCCTGATAAAAATTCAGCTGGAAAGCTCAGGTTATGTACTCTGAAGGTGGCTTAACGAGGGAGCGATCTAACTTCAGAAGGAAAGAGCCTTGCAGTGAAAGCATAAGTATGAATAGAACAAGGAGAATTATAGAGAATCTCCTGAGGAGTGAGTAACAACCATCAAGCAGCTACTTCACAACTTCACAAAAGAAAATAGACTGAGAGCAGCCCTGGGGAGTAGGACATGGGGGTGTTGGTGGATGAGAAGCTCAGTGTGCCCCAGCCGTGTTCTGGCAGCCCAGAACTCCCCACGTGCTGGGCTGATCCCCAGGGTGGGCAGCAGGGCAGGGGGAGATTCTGCCCCTGTGCCCTGCTCAGCTGAGACCCCACCTGCAGAGCTGCTCCAGCCCTGGGGCTCCAGCACAGGAAGGACGTGGAGCTGCTGGAGCCAGGTCAGAGGAGCCCATGGAGCTGCTCTGAGGCCTGGAGCCAGGCTGGGAGAGCTGGGGGTGTTCACCTGGAGAAGGGAAGGCTCTGGGGAGAGCTCAGAGCCCCTTCCAGTGCCTGAAGGGGCTCCAGGAGAGCTGGAGAGGGACTTGGAGCAAGCTTGGCATGGACAGGACAAGAGAGGAATGATGCCAGAGGGCAGGGTTACATGGGATATGGGGAAGGAATTCTTCCCTGTCAGGGTGGTGAGGCACAGGGTGCCCAGAGAAGCTGTGGCTGCCCCATGTCTGGAAGTGTCCAAGGCCAGGTCGCATGGGGCTTGGGGTAATCTTGGCTACTGGAAGGTGTCCCTGCCCATGGGATGAGATGGGCTTTAAGATTTCTTCCAATCTAAACCATTCTGGGATTCTAAGTGATGGCAGCCACATAGATGCAGCCACTACTGAACCAGCAGCCCCCACACACTGATGACAATTTTAAGTTTTGATGGTCTTTTTTTCAGCAAAAAATATCAGCTAAAAACTCAAGAAGGGGCAGTTCATAAAAAAGGGGAAGGTTTGACAAAGAGGTGGGAAACAACTGAAAAGCTGCAATTGGAATCTCTGCAGTAAGTTGGGAGCCTGCATTCTCCTTACCTTTTGTTCTCCCACCTAACCAACAGCCCAAGGGTTAAAAAGTACCACAATAAACAGATGGATAAGCCTAATCACAAGCTGCATGGTACCTATGAAAAAATGACTGACCCAGCAGCAACAGGAATTAAAAAGAAAATAAAAAAAAAATAATTAAAAAAAATCACTCCTTGACTTTACTCTCACCCTTCCAATCCTGTCATTTATTTGCTTAAATGTACACAACAGGTTTCATGCCACTGGATGCCTATTACATTCTTGGAAGTGAATATTATTTTTTTCAGGAGGAGAAACCTCAAGCTAAATCACGATGGTGCAAAACATGATGACAAGGTACCCACTGCCAAACACTTGAAGCTTGTGCCAAATAACGGGACGATGTGAATTGATCTCAAAGGGGTTTGAGTTTCCTCTTTTGAGGAACATCTTCATTAAAACATTTACCCTGGGGGAGTTAACAGGATTTGGGTATTTTAGTTTGTTTAGTTTAGTTTCTGGAGGTCCTGGGCCTATGGGACAGTGCTGACCTGGCACAGGGACCAACACCCCACTGTCACCATAAACTCCTCCATATTCCCTCTCTTACAGACTGTGTGAGTGCACTGCAAAGTGTTCCCCTTCCTTAGCTGTGCCTTTGGGGACTTCCCATCAACCAAAGGAAGAAAAACCCCAGGCAATATTATCCTAACTCCTAAGGAGGAGCATTCCAAGTGGCAGTGCAAGTGAGAGGGAATGCCACGGAAACTGCTTGGCAAATGACATTTAATGAAGCTGTTTGGCACTGATACCTGTAAAAGTCAAACCTCCTCTGCTCTGCCTGGTTCTCCAGGAGTTTTCTCCCTGTGTGCACCACGTGTGAGGCTCCTGCCTGCTCGTGTGTGCTCACACCCCTGCTCAGCTGGGAATGTTTAGAGCCCACAGCTCTGCTGGTATCAACGGACTGGATGGAAAGATGGAAGACTCCAAAATATCACATTCCTATCTGGTTTATGAAGGGTGGCAGCTCCTCATGGCACAGGCCTGGTACTATGGGCATGGGGGAGTGGGTGGGGAGGAATAAACACATGAGACAAACCCAGAGTAAACCAAACTTCCTTATTGCTCTTGCTCATAGCAAAATTACATTGTCTAGGAGAAAGAGTTAACTCACATCCTTATTTTAGCCTGAAGTCAATCCTTCCCTAATTAGCCTTTTAAGGCATGGGCTATTTCCATAACCCAGATAGCACCAGGGCTGTTTCCTACACTGACTGAGTCAATGCTGCTGCACTCCCCACCTGATTTTTCCCTACAGATGCTGTGGAGTCACAGCTGGCACTGCCTTACCACTGCAAGGATTTCCATGCTCATGTGTTGGTCTTCATCAAAACCTCACTGCCACAAGAAGCCTTTTTTCCAGGCTCCCTCATTCCCACGTGGCACCTTTCTGTAACCACCTGAGAACTCCCACCACCTTCTCCAACACCCACAGCTCCCCAGGAGCCTGAAAATCTCATTGTGGTGATGAACAGAGAAATGAGCACCACCTCTACCCGCCTGAGAGCTCCCACCACCTTCTCCAACACCCATGGACCCCCAGAAGTCTGCAGTCCCCCCATGGCTCTGGAGAGAGAAACCAGCCCCTCCTGTCAGTCTGCTCCAGGCACAGCTCAGAGCTCCTGTGAGATGTCTGTCCCTCACTCATGTGCCCCGATGCATAAGAGGGAGAAATGAGTCAGTCTGAACATGTGTGACCTTAAAAACTTGGGGTTTGAAAGAAATGAAACCATTTCCAGAATGGTTCCCCACCTGTTACCAGGCTGGTGATCAATACTGAGGCCCTACAGTGAGGAATGCTAAGTGCAGTGGTTAAACTGATGAGGGAAACCTATCCAAACCCATGGGGGATAGTTTTAGATTATCTGAACCATCCCAAAGACACTCCAGCTGCAGAAGGAAAAAAAATCACCTGCTCCTGATTACAATTAACAGCCCAGGGCAACCAGCAGCCACAGAAGCCTCGAAGCTGAAGTTCCCTAGGTGAGGAACTGCTTCCATTAATGCCATTAAAACTCAAATATTTTGGGCAATGCTTTTCCAGACCAAGATCTGTCCCTTCCAACAGAGGAGGCAATGCATATCTGATTTGAGCAAATACCAGTGCTGGAATTAATTTAATGCTCCCATCTAAAATTAGCCTGGCTGTTAAAAACTAATTCCTCCAGGCTTTGACTCCAGCATGATGATATTTCTTGATGGTGAAGAGGCTGCCTGTACAACGATACAGACCCAGAGGGTTTGTGACAGCTTCTCCCAAGACTCTGGAGCTATCAGCAGTACTGCAGGGAAGCATTCCTAACTTTCCAACACCTTGGGAGAGCAGGATACCAGCTCTGGTTTTGGGCCTCCAGCTACAGGTGGTTTTCTTCAATTTTTTTGTGGTGTTGAAATGATTAAACTACAGCACAGGCCAGCTCATCCCCAGGGGTGAAAGTTGAACACAAACCTGGTTTCACCAGCGATATCGAAGTGTTTATGGAAAAAGTGCAGTTTAACAAGCTGGTCAGGTTCTGCCTTGTTTTTACCAGGGAGGTTTTTGTCCAGCAAGAGCCTACCAGGAGAGCCACGTTCCAGGATAAGGGGAAACAATCACAGCAGCAATTCCCTACAGCACCAACACAGCTAATCCCAGTGCAGGGACTCTGGCAGCTGCTTAAAACCTGTTGCTGCAGAGGCAACAACCCAAGTTTCATTTAAACCATCCTCTTTCCAAAGGAAACCACAGCCACAGGTCTCCGAGGCCAAGACAACAAACCACCACCACCAGGCTCTGCTCAGAGCATGTGCTGAGCAGGGTAATACAGAAAGGAAAAAGGTGCTTACTCTGAGTGTCTTTGCGATCGGGGAAGGAGAGGACGGGGGAGAGTCTGACTGAGCCTTCCTGCTGCGAGTATATTCCTTACTCCTGGTGTACAGGGACGACATGGCCTCGCGGGCGGTGAGGAGCAACACCAGTCTTGCTCTCCTGTTGCTCTACGGTGCCGGGCAGGTCCTTCTTCCAAGGTCAGAACAAACTAATTAAACTATTCACAGCTCTGGTAATTAAACCCTCCTGTTTAGGGTGTATAATTTTAGGCATTAATCTGCTGCAGGAAGAGCTGAGGCTCCACAATGTTTCTTGTCCGAGCAGAAGCAGAGAAGGTGTCAAGGACTCGCTGTGCTGCAGTGCCGGGTGCTGCTCTGTGCCAGCCTCATTGCCTGGGCCCCGTCCCGACTTCTCCGCAAAAGGACATTTCCCCTAGTCCAGAGCGTGCCACGGGCCCAGAGGATCAACCTCTCCCCAGAACTGCAGGAGGCAGGAACTCCCGGCTCAAGGAGAGAGCTGGAAACTGGCTGGTTTTATCTAGACACGAAGCTTTTGCCAAAAAAAAGCTAAAGAAAGGGAAGGAAAAGCAAACCCTGGTTTACTCCGGAGCGCAGCCGCGAGCTCTGCCCTTGCTGCGTGGAGCCGCACGTTTTAAGTGAAACACAAAAGCATAAATCAGGAACAAACGCTGGTTTGGAAAGGGGCAGTCCAGCTGAAGTTGGGTTTTGTTCCATCCTCCTCCTCCACCTCCTCCTCCTCCACCCCCTCCGGCGCCCTTAACCACGCACAGCCTTCTCCTTCTCCCGTCCCTCCCGCGCTGCCTTCTGACATTCTGACATTCCAGATCCTGACTCGATCCAAGAGGAATGCTGGAGGGCAGCCAGCAGCAGCGATTCACTTTCAGCCTGGGATTTGGGCTGCCAAATTGGGTTTGGGATTGGTTTTGGGATTTGGGCAGGAAAAAAAAATGAAAAAAAATGGGAAGGGGGAGAAGAGAAAATTCTCCCAAGCTTCTGAGGCCTGGTGGGCTGTGAGTGGGATATTGGAGGTGAGATGAGGGCACTTTGCAGAGGCTAAATTCCAGAAGGTGTGTGTGGCTGCAACAAAGGGAATGATTTAAAGACCATGGAGCAGCTCATGCCACGAATGGGAGGACACACTTGGGCAGCACAACAGGATTTTTGTTGTTTGCTCATGAGCCTGTTTGAGCTGTGGAAGGGCGGCACAGAGCTTGTGTAATGTACACCGGTTCAAGGGAGTGTTTGGAATCAAGGAGGGAGAGGAGCTTGGATGAAAGGACAGAGGGTGTGGAGAGCATGTACTTCTCCCAAACTCCCAGCTCTCTGCCAAGTTCTGCTGCTGCACAAGCTCACTGGAAGTGGCAAGATAGCTGCTGAGAATGTGAACGTGTGATCTGAGTGTCCCCTGTGTCCCACTGGAATAGGTCCATGGGATGTTCTTTGAAAAATGCCTCAAACAAGCTCACAGAAGCACAGAGAATCACAGAATGGCTGGGATTGGAAGGCACCTCTGGAAATCATCCAGTCCAACCCCCCCATCAAGGCAGGGTCATTTAGAGCAGGTGCCTGTCCTTCCACTGCATCAGCAGCGCGTGCCCTGCTCCAGCTTCACATCTATTTAATATCAAACATATCCTACCAAGGCCAGGTTGGGTGGGGCTTGGAGCAACCTGGTTTAGTGGAAGGTGTCCCTGCACATGGCAGTGGAGTGGAGTGAGATGAGCATTAAAGTCTCTTCCAATTCAGACTATTCTGTGAAGTGCAGAATAGTATCTATATAAATATATTTTAAGAGTATTATCCCATTCTGTGTTGCTCTGAAATTTTGCCCCTTTTTGCACCCTGCTTGGCACCTGAGTAATTTTAACTGGCACACAGCTGGGGAAGGGGCTTGGAATAGCAGCTACACTAATTCCTCCTGCCATCCAGCTTCTTCACTTTTCAGGGGAAAAGCAGCATCATGTGTAACCAGGGGGAGCAGGAGACGGGACTGCCAGATTTTCCTGCTGTAAGAAAGTCACAGTGAGATCAGGTTTCTCGATACTTCATCACAAGGAAGGAGGGGACTAATTATCCACCGACAGCAGGGGAGGGAAGAGGGGTTTGGAGAGGTCTAATTCTGCCTGGTAATATCTCTGCATTCCCCTTTCAAGGTAAGGAAATGAAATCCAGACACACAAGAAGGCAGTGACAGGCACCCCGCTGCTCCAGGAGGCTGGGGCAGGACCTTGATCTTTCCAGCCTCCATCTATTGCACTCATCACACGCCTCTCCCTGTGCCTGGAGCCCAACTCTGCTCTACAACAAGGTAATTCAGACACTTCAGATGCATATTTATAGACTCTGCACACAGGGTGATCCTTTCACACCAGTCTCAGTTTCAGGAGTTTCAAAACAGTGAAGTGAAACTGGGCGAACTGGCCAGTGGTGCACTGGAGTGTCCCAATCCCAGCTCCAGGGCTGACAAAGCCCAGCTTAGTCACCAAGGTGGAGCTGCTCAGCTCTAAATTGCAGTTTGGCTTCCCCTCCCACCCAGTCCCAAACAAGCCACTCTCACATCCCTCCACAGTCACGTTTCTGCTGAGGAGGGGTAGAAAGGCTCCAAAATCAACATTTTGGTCCAGAATTCACAGCCCAAATCCAAAATACACCCCGAGCCATTCCATACTAATTATTTAGTGACCCGGTGTAGATCTCACACTGACAAACACAGCTTGGTGGCCAGTAACTCATTTTAGAGAGAAGGAGGGGCTTGATTAGCCAGGACACAGAGAGCAGCAAGAGATGCAATATGGTAAAACATGCCAAGTTTCAGCATTATTCCAACAAATGCCTGACTTAGGGGTTTCTTCCTGCTGGTCTGTACAGTTTACTTCCAAGTAGTCCCCAGTGGAAGTATGAAACATGACTCTCCTTCACAGTGCTGCTATTCCTCACAGCCTCAGCTCTGTCATGTTCAAGGTCATTGTTTAGATCCAACTGTTCCTGTCCGTTCAGGAGATTCCTCAGTCAGAACCAGGCCAGTCCATGCTTTAGCTGTGCTGCTGTGTACTTTACTAAGGAATATTTATACAGCTTTCAGAAAGACATGCACAAGAATCACCTTCCATGAGCATTTCCACAACCACTGCACACAATCCCCAAAGGCTGTCTGAATGCTGACTTCATTCTCTGGCTTATTTCTGGGCAAAATCACCTTAAAGTTTCTTCTCACCTTGGATTATAGCAGCACAACTATACTATAGTATTATGTCTTTCCCATATTCACATGAAAGAGTGTATTCCCATAGTTAGAGCTGTGGTCTTGGCTATGATCACTCTTCATAGACTTTCACCCAAAAAGTGGTCAGGTTCTTCCCCCAGAGGTGCTGGGCACTGCCCAGGCTCCCCAGGGAATGGGCACGGCCCTGAGGCTGCCAGAGTTTCAGGAGCATTTGCACAATGCTCTCAGGGATGCCCAGGATGGGATTTTTGGAGCATCCTGGGCAGGGCCAGGGGTTGGACAGGATGGTCCTTGTGGGTCCCTTCCAGCTCAGCAGATTCTACTTCCTTTTCCATTCATATGTCTGTCCTCTCCATTTCTTTGGTGATGACACCTGCGTTTGTACTCCATTTTTAAAATTAGTTATACAGGAGAACTCATATGTAAGAAAACGATGTACCAGAAATAGGATGAAACCCTGAGCTAAATGTTTGAGAGGAAAATACATACACCCTTTTTATCAGTGTTGAAAATCTTCACCTACAGAACACGATGCTGGTAAAACAAATGTCAGCAGCACTGCAACATTCCAACCTGCAGCAGACAAAAATGGGCAACAAATCTGGGAGTTAAATCCAGAGCTGCGGTGATGCTCAGAGGTGATGCAAGCCCACGGCACATTCCCTGAGTGCAGAGGAGGAGAAGCCCTCTTGGGAGACCAGAATTCTAATACAACTTGAAGAATGAGAGTAGCTGGTATTTTTGGAACAAATCATCCCAAAACTATCTCTTGAAAGTCCCAGCTGTCATTTTTCACACCGGGTACCTCACTGAATTCCTTCCCACCCAGCTGAGTTCTTTCATCGGCAGCCAAACCTCCTCCATCTCCCAGCGCAGGCACGTCCCGGGGAGCACGATGGTTTCTCCAGCCACACAGGGCTCAGCTGGGGCAGAAAACACAAACTGGGCCCACACAGCCATTCTCAGCACTGTGAGCTTCCCTCAGGGCCTCCCTGCCTACATCTGCTAAATGAACCACAGCCAGGGACCCCCCTGCCCCAGCACACAACGCTGTGATCACCGAGCAGGGCAAAGGTCTCTGGCACCATCTTATCCTTGGCCAACCAAGGCTCCCCTGGGAACCACGGGGCACTCCTGGGGACCATTCCCAACAGACACCTTGGACACTGACCTGGAGGCCAGGAGGATCCAGTCACACTGAGGAGCCTGTGGTACCTCTGGTACTGAGCCTTTGAGGATGGGGTCTCAACAGTGGCACAGCCCTTGCTGTGAGCCCCTCCTGTGCTGGGTCAACTGATGCAAGAACACGGCGCTGCACAGCTACCTGTGAATTACAACCCAACTGGACAGGCAGAAAAGGCAGAGGCAAGCAACAGGCTTCCTGTTTTCCTTTGAACCTGTCACAGAATCGCCAAGGCTGGAAAAGATCTTTAAGATTGAGTCCAACCATTCCCCCAGCACTGCCACGTTAACCACATGTCCCCAGGTGCCACATCCGCACATATTTTTAACATTTCAAAGAACGCTGATTCCACCACTGCCCTGGGCAGCTGTGCCAGGGCCTGACCACCCCTTCAGGGAAGAAAATTGTTCCTAATAATCAACCTGAACTTCCCCTGTCTTAACTAGAGGCTGTTCCTCAGAAGCAGAGCCCAACGACCCCTGGCTGTCCCCTCCTGTCAGGAGTTGTGCAGAGCCAGAAGGTCCCTCCTGAGCCTCCTTTTCTCCAGACAGAGCCCCCAGCCTATCACTGAGCCCACTTTGCTCACTTTCCTTTGAGAAACAGAGATCCTCCATAATCATGTCATGCCATTCCAGACACTTCTGATACCTGGGTACCTCCTTCTACAGAGGTTAGCTGTTTGCTGTTCAACTAAACAAATCTTCCTCATCCTCCCCTTCTGGGTTTCCCACTGCAGGAGCAGAATGTGCTGTTTGTCTCTCGAGTCACGTGCTGGTCCAGGGAATCACTGAAATCTGTAATTTTATGCAATACCTAAATCAACTGTAAAATTGCATTTATTCTCGTGACACTTCTCTGGAGACATGGAACACAATAAACTGGCAGTTGTTTCCAAGAGTTAGACTACAAAATCATTATACATGTAGAAAATACTGTGTCTAGGTATAAAGCAATTCTGTAAAATATCCAGAGAAAAAAGAGAACTCTGGAATGGTTTGGGTTGGAAAGGACCTTAAAATTCATTTTGTTCCAGCCCCTGCTATGCCCAGGGTCACCTTCCACCAGATTGCTCCAGCCTAGCCTTGAACACTTCCAGGGATGAGGCAGTCACAACTTCTCTGGGCCACCTGTGCCAGAAATTCAGTTTAAACATAAAAAACCATTTACCATTGAACTGCCCTCCTGGGTTCTATAGGACAGAGTCAGAATTAGATTTCCTACTGCTTTTATGTCACTGGACTGGCTCACAAAATTGAAATCCATAGCACCACAATTCTGCACCTCCCCCCTTTGCAACAGTGTTTATACTGTGGGCAAAGTTCAATAATCCTGTGATCAGCACCACCATAGGATATTGGTGCTTACTTCAGCCCAAAGTAACAGCCACTGTCTGTGCACCCCTCATGGTACCACTGCTTTGGTCCTACAAGAGGATCCTCCTTGCCTTACACTTGTCTCCCACTACATCCAGATCAGATCAAGAGCTGTCATCTGCAAAGAACAACCATGACCAGCCCGAGGCTGGCTCCAACAGCCAGGAACAGCTCAGGTTTAACACCCAGCGCTCCACAGCCGGAGCAAGGAGCACAACCGGAGGGCCACTGCACCAGGGAACCAGTCACTGCTTTCTCCACACGGGATCTTGTGGTAAACTGCCCCTATCCACCCTATCCTGTCCTGTCCCAAAACACTGGGAAAGGAATTCACCTGGAAAGAAAAGGCTGAGTCTTGTTAAGCCTCCTGCTGTCACCTCTTTATTCATTGCACCCCTCACTTTCTGTGCAAAGAAATTCTGCTTGTTCTGGAGAGAAACTGCTCATTTTGGTGCACAATGAGTGAATCTGGAACTGGCAGCGCAGTCACTTACCCTAGGGGATGTGACCAAAAGCAAATCTTCAAAAGTGATCACGGAACCCAGAGAATCACAGTGTCATTGAGTCTGGAAAAGATCACGAGTCTTCTCACCTGTTCTGCGTTCTGGGCGGTGGTTGGGGTTTTTCCCTGACAATTTTCTGCGTTGTCTATGGAGATGCTTAAGGAGTAGAGAAGGACTGGACTCCAGCTCAGGCGTTGATGGCACTGGTTGGTTGATGGTTTTCTTCTGTTTAATTGGTCTTTTTCAATCTAAAAAATGTAGTGACTCTGCTCCACTCTTACCCTCTTGCATTGCTTATTAACAGCCACGTTCTCATGACACCAGGCAAGCTGAGCAGTTAATTTTGATCGAGTATGTCTTTGTACAGTGAGAGAACTAAAATCTGGCTCCAAAATACAGATTTTTATTCCTGAGGTATAGTAATGGGCAGCTGAGGAGCTGCTGGACTACAGCAATTAATGTGTTATACAGCAAGTATAGCCAAGGAACTGTGTGTACAGAACAGCCAAGGAACTGTCTGTATATAGCTGTATAAACACATATGTATGAATTCCTTTACCAGTAACAATGCCAACACCTATCACCTTCAAAAGAAGTTACTAAAACATTTCTTGTACTCTAGTCTACAATTGGTACTTCTGGGCATTTGATTTTAGCTTATTTAATGGAACTTTGTATCTCAGGATTTATTAAATTTAATTATTAATATTATTATTACTACTACTGCTGTACAGCAACTGTATATGACGTATAAACCTTACCATAAATAAATGACTTTTAAATCAACCTCAAGCTTTACCAGGGTCAACTACAGCTTGCAGGGTTTGTTTAGCACTGCAGAAGGCAGCCAGGGTTACACTGGGCTGCAGGAATGGAGCAAAGCAACGTGGTCAGGCAGTAGCTGTTCTGTAAATGGGATGTGCAGGCTCTGCTGGAGTTTTCTATAAATGGAATCTGAATTGGAGGAGGGAACACTTCCATCTGCAGAGCACAGGGCAGGATTCCCTGAGTCAGAAGTGACCCACAGGGATCATCCAGTCCAACCCCTGCCCTGCACAGACACCCAAACAATCCCATCCTGGGCATCCCTAGGAGCATTGTCCAAACGCACCTGGAGCTCTGGCAGCCTCGGGGCCGTGCCCATTCCCTGGGGAGCCTGGGCAGTGCCCAGCACCTCTGGGGGAAGAACCTTTCCCTGAGATCCAGCCTGACCCTCCCCTGACAGAGGCTGATGGTGAGAGGTTACAGAAATGGGTGGCAACAGTGGCAATAACCAGAAACAACAAACCAGCACCACAAAAGGCTCCTGTTGAAGGGGACAGACGTGGCAGCTTTGCAAAACACAGAAGTCTCTAAGATCACAGACAGGATTCCATTCAGACTGTAAATGGCACGGGCACAACCCCTGAGGCAACCCCAGCACTGCCTATTGTCATGTCACAATCCTGGCCAGGTCTGTACACCAGAGACTGGTCTGGTGCCTGTGGAGAGGTTGCTTCATGTCCACTCAAAACCTGTCTCTGTCTTTTCACAGTGGGGCTTTTTTCCTGAACTCAGTACTGTGCTTTGTTCAAAAAAAGCATCGCAATAAAATCACAGAATCACAGGATCAAGGACTGCTGGAAAAACCTTTGAGCCCAACTCTCCCCCCACTTCTGCCATGTTCACCACTAACCCACATCCCAAGTGCCACATCCACATGTTTTTTGAATGCCCCCAGGGATGGTGCCTCCACCACTGCCCTGGGCAGGGCCTGACCAGCCCTTCAGGGAAGAAATTGTTCCTAATAACCAACCTGAACTTCCCCTGTCTCAACTAGCGGCTGTTCCCTGGGAGCACAGCCTGACCTCCCCTGGCTGCCCCCTCCTGTCAGGGAGTTGTGCAGAGCCAGAAGGTCCCTCCTGAGCCTCCTTTTCTCCAGGCTGAGTCTCTCCAGCACCCTCAGCTTCTCCTCATCAGAACTGTGCTCCAGACTCTTCTCTAGCTCTGACACCCTTCTCTGGACCGGTTTCAGCAAATCCAGAGAGATGCTTTGCTCCGTCCACTCACAAGTCCAGTTCTCATGCAAAAACTCAACAGATTTCATCCAGTTCTAACCATTAAGGGTAAAGTAGTGTTGGAACATAATATATTCCAGGGGAAGCTGTCTGGCAACTGCACTCAGTGTTTTCTGACAGGTTCCCCCTTCCCCGCCAGGTTTCTTACATGGAGGAACACAACAGTAATTTGCACAGCTACGAACAGGCCATTCAACAGTCAGGGAAGCTGAGAAAGCAAACAGCAGTACAAGAACCAGATGGAAACAGCTATTTCAAGCTAAGGGACTTTCCAAAATATGACATAGAGAAATAAAAATCTCAGGGCCCTCACAATAGTCATGATCCTTTCTGCTCTTTATCTACATTCATCAGATTCTCCACCCACCCCAGCCACTCCATGGCTGTAAAACCTGTCTGTCAGCTCAGATGTGCAAGTGAATGGCCAACACACAATATTCCAGTGCCAATGGCCAGGCAAATCTGTAACTTCAACACAATGTCACCTAACTGTGCTTCAAGCCTATTTCTGACCATCCCTCACCAGCAGCACGCTGTGGTGCAGAAGGTTTTGTCCACTGCCAAGGATGAAATCTGAGGTCAGTGGAAGGTGACCTATAAGGTAAAACACCCACTCAAACCCACCCACAGCAGTGCCCAGCACTGGGTACCTGGTGGGTACCTCCTACAGAACCACAAATGGTTTGAAGGGACCTTAAAGCTCATCCAGTTCTACCTCCTGGGCAGGGACACCTTAAACTACCCCAGGCTGCTCCAAGCCCTGGCCAACCCATTCTCGGACACTTCCAGGCATGGGGCAGCCACAGCTTCCCTGGGCAACCTTGCCAGGGCTTCACCACCCTCACAGGGGAGAATTTCTTCCAAATACCTGATCTAAACCTCTCATCTGACAGCGGGAAAATGTTTCACCTTGTCCTGTCACTACATGTGACAAGCTCTAGTAAAAAGTCCCTCTCCATTTTTCTTATAGGTTCCCTGTAATGAGCAACAGGATATAAATTAACAAGAGCAGGTGGGAAATTCCTGCCCAGAAGGAGTTTTGCAGCTTAAGGACTCAACATCTTGACATACCGAACAATGAAGCAGCTTCTGCCAAATAATGTTACTTTTCATAGGGAAAGTCCATGTCCAAGAGCAAAAAACTAACAATGACTCTAAACATGAGGCTTTTTCTGAAGAGAAGCATGTGGGAGGTTATAAACTCTGAACAGAAAGTGACCTTTTAAAGACAAAAGGGACAAACAACATCACCACACATATCACAGCAACATACCATTTTCCCTACAGTGGTTGTTTCCAAACGATATTTTATTGCCAGAGATTTTGACTCCAATTTTCCAAACAAATTTAGATTACTCCTAAGTTCACTGCTAGCCATGAGACAATACAGCTCCTGCTTTTCATTCCTTCTGGATATGTCTGGGAGACAAATAATTTAATACATAAATGTGTGATGGCACCAGCCTGCACAGGATGGCAGCAGATGAGGACAATTGGCTTCATGGGGGTTTTGCCAGAGAGAAACATCCATAGAATACTGGAGTAAGAATGGTTTGGCTTGGGAGGGACCTTAAAGCACATCTCATCCCACCCCCAGCACAGGCAGGGACACCTGCAACCAACCCAGGCTGCTCCAAGCCCTGTCCAACCTGGCCTTGGACACTTCCAGGCACAGGGCAGCCACAGCTTCTCTGGGGACCCCATGACAGAGCCTCACCACCCTCACAGCCAAGAATTCCTTCTCCATATTCCATCTAACCCTGCCCTCTGGCAGTGGAAGTCATTCCTCTCTTGTCCTGTCCATGCCAAGCTTGCTCCAAGTCCCTCTCCAGCTCTCCTGGAGCCCCTTCAGGCACTGGAAGGGGCTCTGAGCTCTCCCTGGAGCCTTCTCCTCTCCATGTGAACACCCCCAGCTCTCCCAGCCTGGCTCCAGAGCAGAGGGGTCCAGGCCTCAGAGCAGCTCCACGGGCTCCTCTGGACTCATTCCAGCAGTTCCACATCCTTCCTGCGCTGGGACCCCAGAGCTGGATGCAGATTCCCACACTGGGGAGAAGGGCCAGACAGCAGGGCCTGAGCATGACACATCTCAATCCCATGTGCTGCAGCCCCCTCCCACTGCCCCCAGTCCCTTTTCTCCAAGGCAGACACCTGTGTCACTATGACACAGCCATGTGTCACCATGACACAGCCATCAGGGCCTACCCAGAAATCTCCTGCTGTAGGCAGGAGTTTTAATTCAGCAGATCAGATTTTTTTGGAGGATGACTTCAATCACATCAGGAGAGACATCCTCCCCCAGCCCACTGGATGACTGACACTGAGGTATGATTATCAGCTCCCAGAGGAGCCCAGAACCTGTTCCAAGTAGCTCAGCAATCAGAGATATTTCTCCTTTCCATAGTTTTGAACATGTCACGAGGAGACAGATTTTGACAGCTTCCCACTAAAAATGATGGGATACTCTGTTTCATGTATAGGCACAACCATACACTGTTAACCTTTAAAAAGTCAAAAATGATAACTATTAATAGACACAAAACAGTAGGGAGATTTATTGTGTCTCTGGGATATGGTCCAGGAGCAATGCTGCTCCTCAGGCCAGTGGGTCTGGGCTAACATTCACCCCGAAGCGAGCACTCCCGTTTCCTGGAGCGGCCGTGCTGTGTCCACACAGCACTGGAAAGAAGCACACACGTGTCACGGATCCTGCTGCCACCCTGTCCAGCACACTGCTCCCAGCTCCTGGGAAGAATACAAGGGGACCGTGTGCAATAGCTGCCATGGGTGCAAAGGGAAAGGAGCCTGGGGTGATCTGGGATCATCTGAACTGACTGCACAGGCCTCCAGCAATGCCATCAGCAGCCAAGGCAGCTGTGGGTGGCTGCTGCAGGGCCAACCCCAGCCCCATGGCTGCAGGGGAATGACTTGCTGACAACTGAGAAAGATCAGTCACCTCAGACAAGTCTGACAGCAATCTGCTAAAGCATAAAGTTACCTTCAACAGTTACAAGTTTGTGACCTTGCGTATCACTCCTGGAGGATTGGCTGTTTTGCTTCATCTTCCCAGGACTCACAGATTTTAGCTGGTTTTGTGTTACTCATCCCCATCACTGTTTCACATTACACCTTCCTAATTCAGCAGCTTGGTGAGTTAGAGGAATTCACCTGAAGGGATTTAGCTGTAACCCCGTAGTCACATAACCCACTCGGGTCACATGGCTTTAGGCACAAACAGTACGTTTTCCCCGAGCTGCAAACTGGTGCTCAGAGCTGGGCCGAGGAGTGAAGTGCTGTAACGAGAGGGAAAGCAGCCAGCCAGGCTAATGCCCTTCTCCATATACTGAGTTTAAGAAAAACCAACAAAAGCACATCAGGGTGGAGAACTCACAAGGCGAATCCTCTGTGCAGATGTGAAGCATTTTTGTAGGAATATTTGCAGAATGAATTTTAATTTCTCTGCTGTTTTCCCCCTCCATCTCCCAGAGAATCCAGAGCACTCCAGACACAATGAGGATGTTCTTCATCACATTCAAGCTCTATAGCAAAGCCTCAGCTCCTGCTCCTTCCTGCAGCACTTTGCTGCTATTTCATATTGCTATACATATTAAAGAACTTTCCTTGCAGCATACACAACCCATTAGAGCAATTTGTTTATAAACAGGACTAAACAGAGCCAATATCTCCCAGCCTTATGTTACACAGAATTAAATGCTCTCTAATTTAACTACACGATGCAAGTGACGCATGGTGCCACCTACGTGCCCTTGGACAGGAGCCAGATGGTTTCCCTCCCACATCACACCACATCTCTGCTAGAAATAAACATTCAAGGGTAAAACCAGGGGAAAACACTCATATCCTTAATCCCTAGAAGGGACCCCGGGCCAGCAGCAATGAAGCATAGGATGAACACTACCATATAGCACTGTCTGGATTGAAAGGATTTCAGTTTCTTATCAGCTGGCCAGAAGTTCACCTATTTTGTTCCTTTTACTGGTCAGCTTTCCCTTGTATCCCAACAAAATAGCTCAACCCTTGCAGACATACCTTACCATATTAGGCAATGTGAGTCCTGAAAGCAGAGGACTTGGAGCCTTCCTTGGCTTCCAAACACAGTCCAGAGGCACGGGGTTGGCTGCACGACACTGGGAAAAGGGGCAGCAACAACTGGGGACCCCCAGGGCTCCCAGGACACCCGCTCTGGCTACAACAGGACACTCACAAAACACTTAACAAAAGCTATTCCTGAACTTCTAGCTGTTCATCACATCCATCTGCCACAAAAGGCAAACAGCATGGCGACAAAAGCTGAACTAAAGCCTCTGTGGAAGGATAAAGTGGCACTAAAAAGCAAAATACAGGTGAAAAATAGGACACACCAAAATCAGGACTCCCAGGTCATAGCTCCGAGTCAGCAATAACGTTAAGACATTGAGTTTGTATAAGGAATTTTCCAGTTTGTTCGTCGTCCCTTAGAACTCATGGAATTAAGCTTAGAAATTCAGCCCTTCTACGACAGAGATTTAATTTATATTGGTATCTAGTTGCATCTGGTGATTTCATGGTAACAGTACAAGCAGGCAGAACACTTATTTACAAACCAGAGTGAGCCTGGTTCGTTCCATAAATCAAAGCACAGGGAGACAGGAATGGAGCCTATTTAATCCACTTACTGCAACAGTAATTCACAATCAAACGTTTCAGTGCTATTCCTCTATAAAACTTAATTCCATTAGTGTGTCTGGGGTTTATACTGGGCTATACAGACTGTCCTGAAGGCAGTTCATGACAACAGACATTTTGTTTGATACTTTTACTGCCCAGAAATTCTATTTTATGAACACAACACTCAGTGTATTCCTCTGAATTTAAAGTTTTCATTTGACAAACTCTCCCATGGGTGAGGCACATCTGTAATGCTCCAGCAGAGAACTGCAATGAGAAACAATTCTTTAAATGATTATAAACATTTTCTACTTGTTCTCTACACTCTGTCATTTAAAATGTATTTCTCTTCCAAATTTGCTCCTAATTGTTCCTGCTTTGCAATAGCAATGGCAGAAGTTGCCCAGAGCAGCTCTGGCTGCCCCAACCCTGGAAGTGTCCAAGGCTGGGTTGGATTGGGCTTGGAGCACCCTGGGATAGAGGGGGGTGTCCCTGCCCATGGCAGGGAGTGGCACTGGATGGGCTTTAAGGTCCCTTCCCACCCACACCAGTCTGTAATCGATTCTATTATTTTAAGTCAAGGCCAAGTCAAAGCCACCAGAGTCAGGGATAAAGAAAACCTGCTCTGAAGTGGAACACTGGAACACTCTCTTTAGTCTTCCTCATCATCCTCCAGCTGCTGCATCCCAGACTAGAACACTGATCCCTATCTGCACTGACTCTGTTGCCTCACCAAGACTGGAAATCGCATTGGTATTTTGCAGCCAGTGCCTTGAGGGAACACAGAAGGTTTCCCAGTGGCTCAGTCTGGATCTAACACAAGCTTTCAGACTCTCACAATTTTTATTTTCTGAGAAACACAGACAAAACTGTAGCCAAGCTTTTCCCCCATCTCTGTTTTGAGCTCAGGTCTCCCCGGACCACACAAAAACTCCTTCCTTTGCAGCTCCTTCCCATTGGAATCACAGAAAAACCTCTCTTAAAGCTGCTTCCCCAGAGGCTTTTTCCAGCTGAAGTCCTTGTACCCTTGAACTTTTATTCCACAATAAAACTTCATCTGCTCTTCCAACTTTCCACAGTGTACCCAGGCAGTCTGCATCCCAAGGAGGGAGGTGGGGTGGGAGCAGAACACACGGAGGATCCTGACACATCCCACTATGAGATCTCTTAGTTGCCTAAACCTCAGCCAAAGTGTCTGGGCTGGTTTCCCACTCTGGTGCTCATGAGCTCAGACAAAATAATTCATCCACTTCTGAGAATTAGAACAACATGGATTTGCTCCTATTTTTTTCCTAAGAACTGCCTTTACCTTTCCTGCGCTAGTCTCCAGCACTGCAGAGCTTGGAGGAGGGATTTCAAGTAAGGCCTTTTTTGGGCCTCCATGAAAATCATCCTGATAGCAGCCATGATATAAACACTGGAGAAAAAAATGCAACTGTTCCCATAAAATCAGATTCTTTGGGGCTCTGCTTCTAAAATGGGACACTCCAGACTGTTCAAGTTCACAACCTGGTGACATTTGGCACCTGCCATTCTAGAACTACAGTTGCTGAAGAATTAATGATTATTAACTGTACTCTCTTATTGGCACTAGAACTGAAAACAGAGAGCTGTTCCATGATTCATGCCAAAGTGATGGCCAGCTAGGACACAAATCTCTGATTTGGATCTCAAATAAACCAGAGAAGACTGATCAAGTGACATGATGCTGGAGGCACGCATTCAAGAAAATAAACTTGGAACTGCATAAAAACAAGAGGACTGGGGAAATGGGTGAAACAGCTCCAGCAGAGTGGGAGGAGAGTCTAAGCCAGGTCTAAAGTACATTGGGTGCATAAGAAACCACAGTGCTGGTGCCCTGAAGCACCTGCACAAGAGGGCTGATGGAACTGAAGGGAAGTTGCTCTGCTGTTAGGTGGATCATGGGAAGTGTCAGACAAAAGGAATTCTTGCTGTTAATTTGGGGAAAATCAGCATTATTAATTGTAAGAGACTAGGTGACCTTGAATTTTTGGGCAGCTGGGTTCTCCCAAAGTGTAGCTTATCCATTTACATGAGCAGTGAGGACTGTGCTCAATAAAATCTTAAGCGATTTTAGGACTCGGCTCCAGGAAGGCTCCAAACCTGCGGCCTCAGCTACTCTTTTGTCTTAATTTAGGTAATCTGGGACAACTTCCCAGAAGAACAAGACATTCCCAGCAAGTCCCCAACACGCCTGCTGGAAACAAAGTGTCCCTATTACGATTACTTTTTACACATTACAAAACTCCCCTCCTTCAGTCTTACTGTGAGGCAGCAGAAATGTCAAAACAATTTTAATGACGATAAATGGCCAAATCTTTCCTGCAGGGCTCAGTGAAGATTTCAAGAAACCCTGCGCTGTGATGAGCAGGAACTCCTGTGGGAAGAGCTGGCCTCCTTGAAGCAGGTGATGGTTCTGTGAGCAGGAATATCTCACATTTCAAGTGGAGTAAAGTGCAAAGTAAGCATTGGGAAAGCAAAGGCTGGCATGGAAAGATAAGCACACACTAAAAGCCATCCCAGCCCCACGTGAGTCTCTGGTCCCAGCAAGGCTTGCCGTGACTTTGCCGCATTCTGACTGAACATTGCAAGGAGGAAAACAGAGTCTGAAGAGTGTTATTGCCAATTTTCTGCAAAGAACCTGTTAAATTCCAACTAAATGATGCTTTAATCACTCTACTGCATTGCAAAGTATAGGAAAAGGCTGCCCCAAGTTCAATGTTCTCCAGTAAAAATGAAACATCCCACAAGCAGGCTGACCCCTATGCATTTGCTATTTCTCCCAGGTCTTCCACACTGCACTTTAATAGCTTGGAAAGGTATTTAGCTTTGACACTGTCAGAGTCAGTCATGCTGTCAGGCTCAAATGTGTTTCAGACAAAGACAAACAAAACCAAAGGAAACCAAGGTAATTTGGAAAGACTCAGTAATTATTGTAAAAGGAAAGAAAGGGCCTTAAAGGATGAGACTATTTCAAGAACAGGGGAACAACCTCTGATGTGCTGCCTGCAAAGACCATTTCCCCACAAGAAAACAAATCCGTGAGGAGACAGGAGAGCAGATTTCAGAAACACATAACATCCTGTCCAAAATAACAGCAATCCCAAGAACCAAGATCACACCTTCCCCAGGACACCGGAGATCTCAATGCCCTGGCACTGCAGCCCCTGCTGCATTTCCTCTAGGTTCCACAACTCCCGTGCAGCTCTCCAGGAGCCAACACTGAACTCAGGCCACTCTGCAGATATACCTGATCTTTCATAAGAGAAATCAGTAAGGAATTTGCTGCTTGGAACTACTTCCTTGCTCATACTCCTGAGCAAAGCCTGAACCTCTCCTACAGGCAAGAGAAAAAGCCACAGAACACTCTGCCACCAACACCCAAGAGCGACACATCAACGATTCAGACACGTGGTATCACTTACCCGAGTTTCCTTCACTTCCTCGTTTCCATCAACTTCATCATCATCCTAGGAGGAAAGGCAAACAATGTAATTAGGCAGCTCTGGAGACAACAAAATTTTATCCCAAGAAGGTAATGTGTTGTTTGCAGAATCACAGAATCATTAAGGGTGGAAAAGTCCAAGACCAACAAGTCCAACCTGTGACCAAACACACCATGTCAACTCCACCAAAGCACAAAGTGTCTGTGTGTGTTTTGAACCCTACCAGGAATGGTGACTGCTCTGGGCAGCCTGTACAAGTCCCTTAATTACCCTTTCAGTGAACAAATTATTTGATGCTATTGTTAAGAAAACTTCTGTCAAAAGCAATGCCTGTCCAGATGCTTTTGGCTAATCAGTAGATCAGGTTTGGTGTCCTAATGGCTATTTAGAAGATCTTGGTATTGAGGACACAATGACTCTCTTGAGATGGCTCCTGCCATTTCAGTGCTTCTGAGGATTTGGGAAGAAGTCACTAATACACTGAGAGAAAAAACCTGGAAGAGCTGCATATCTGAAATACTAACATAATATTGACTTCCAAAAGTATCTCCAGTTCAGTCAGACTCCAGGGGGGAAGTCTCCTCCTCCCAGGTATCCTGCACTTGTGTAGCATCTCTAAGCCACTGCCCTTTGTGACTGCTCCAGGATTTCATGGAGCAGATGTGAACTACCACAGCATCCCAGCTGACTCTGGACTCAACTTGTTAACCATAACTACATAATTCTTATTCTCTCCTGAAAAAGGTGATCTATTTCCCTACCGGAGGCTCTAACCAAAGTTTGGAGGGTTGGATTTCTTCCCTCAGACTGAAGAAATCCTCTGAAACCAGGACTAATAGAATTGACCACGACACAGACAGCTCTTCTGCGCTTCTGCTGTGAGTGTTCCCTGGTGCTGGGAGGGGACCCAGACACAAGTTTTTTCTTCTTGTCTTTCTTTCAAGGGGCCTAAAGAGCAGACAAATTTGTGCTTGAAGAAATTTGAAAATACTTCAGGTGGTTCATGCCCTCCTTCCAAAGGAATTTAACTTTGAATATCTCCTCTCCCATGTGGGCCCTTTCCCAGTCCTGCAGGGTTCCCATGATATGGGTCAGGAACAGGCTGCCCAGAGCCTGCTGCTCGGTCTGACAGAGGTCAAACAGGGATGTGAGATCTCTGGATATGCCAGTCTACAAGAGAGCTGGAGAGCAAAGAACTAATGGGAAATGAGTGGACTGGGAAGAAAACCATGAAGCTTGGAACTGGAAGAAAATTCACCCTGGAGTTTCTCTTTCTAAGGAACTCAAACTTACATCTTGTGTTGAGAAGATGATGCCAGTGCCTCTCCGTCTCTCCTTTGGCCGTCGCCGCTCTCGGATCGACTGTTTGTTCAGGGATCTGTCATCTGAATCCTGATCTTCACACTCTGGCCAAGCAAAGAAAGACTGCTTTGGTTTCGGTGATTTACATCTGTGCTTTCTACTACGGTTCTGGGGTTTTTTTCAAGCTGATCAAGGTCATCTTGCCTTGTGTTATATTACAAAGGCGCTATTAAACCAACTGAAATGGAATCTCAGTGTCCTACTACAGCTGGATACTGACGCTCCTTCCCTCAGCAGAGCCAGGAAGGTTACCCCAGCTGCCAGCTCTCCCCAAGTCATCCTGACATACTCTGTACCAGGGGAACCTCTTTCCCCAGCTCTGATACCTAAATGCTCCGTGATCACTATCTCATTTATTTATCCAAAAAAGAAAATATCCTTTTATCCCTCTGTGACAAGCAATAGGAATTTGTTTAACTTCATGAAACAAATTCGTTTTGTGACGTGGCAGCTCGCCTCAGAATACCAAGTAAACCGTACGCATTGGAAATTCCAAACCACAAGAAAACCCTTCAGCTTTGTCTGTTCTTCACTCTCCTGGCACATACCATTTTTCTCCATCTCCGTGGCCGCCGCTCTGAAATCTGCTGGATTCACGGAGTCCAGCCCTAGATATTTATTTGTTCGAGTCAGGTACGAGCTTGTATAGAGCAGAGGTGCTGCTGTGGAAGGAGACACAGGTGTCGTGGGTTTGTCGGGCTGGGCTGGGCCCCTCAATCGCCGATAGACGGTCTAGAAACAAAGAGCCACGACACAAAAACAGTACAATGAAAAGGCAGCAGCAGATTTTGGATTTCAGGGAACGCGGTAGTTTTTTCAGAGCGCGATGTTTTCTTCGCTGCTGCTGGAAGTGATCACCTGTGCTTGCCAGATCAGGTCCTTTCTATCAGATAAGGATGGATGTTAAATTGCACAGCCACACTGTAAGTGCACCCTCCACAGCTGGGAGATCTGTGATCAATCCCTTTGTCACTACAGCTGACCGAAGGAGACACAAGTTATCTAATAGAAATGTATGACTTAGAGTGAAAGAACCAGAGGTGGTGGCAGAGGCAGAAAACTGGTCTCTCCAGCTTTCTATTACACGTGGAACATCTGTGGAAAAATGTGAACACAAAGCCTCTGCCTAGACTGCACAGCACGGATGGATCCAGGCCACATTTCTATCATTAGCCTTCTCATTACACTTTCTGGGATTTACACCGTTTTATTTTCTGGCAAGAGACAGAAAGGGGAAATTCCCAGAGGAGAACGAAGGCACGGCTAAGCTCCAGCACCTCCACATCCACCTCCTTTGTGCTGAAGCGCTGCTCTTAGGCCAGCAGTACCTCTTCCAGCTAGCCTGTCCCCCTCAGAACAAAAAGATAACGCCCAAAGAATTTCTCCTGATGTCAGCACCCCTCCATGGCTTGGTTAGCTCTCAGGCAAGGGGTGCTGAGGCAGAAGGATCACCTCGTCGTCCGCACTCCTGCCCCAGCGCGCGCGGCTCTCGGGCCTCTCGCCGCTGTCGTCGGCTCTGTCGCTCTGCTGCTCCTGCGCCTGGCGCTCCGCCCGGGACCGGCTGAACGTGCGCTCGGCCTCCTGCAGATCCGTCAGCGTCACACCCTGCAGGGGAACGGGAGCCTTGATTCGTGCACACAATCATCCAACCCCACGCTGGTTTGGCTTGGAAGGGACCTTAAAGCATCTCATCCCACCCCCAGCACGGGCAGGGACATCTGCAACCAGCCCAGGTCGCTATGAGCCCCATTCAGTCTGACCTTGGACGCTTCCAGGCATGGGGCAGTCACAGCTTCTCTGGGGACTCCATGACAGGGCCTCACCACCCTCACAGCCAAGAATTCCTTCCCAATATCCCATCTAACCCTGCCCTCTGGCAGTGGAAGCCATTCCCCCTTGTCCTGTCACTCCAGGCCCCTGTCCAAAGTCCCTCTCCAGCTCTCCTGGAGCTCCTTTAGGCACTGGAAGGGGCTCTAAAGTCTCCTTGGAGACTTCTCCAGGCTGAAATTACATTTTCAGTCTTTCAGGTCAGTTTAAAATGCCACAGACTCACATCTGGTCAGGCTCATGTTTCATCCCTATGGTAAGAGAAAGGGAAGAATTCTGTTGCCTTTACTGTATTTCTCAGCCTATTGGCATGACCACTGACTCAGAGCAACCCAAATATACGTGATCACACTACAAACTAAGAGACAGGTACATTGCAGAAAGCTTGGAAATCTAACTCATGTATGTCTGTGGGAGGGTTTTGTAATAACTGCTTGAATGAAATTTTGCCAGAAGCTCTCCGAAACAGCGTGAGTGCAGAAAAGTCTCTTGTCCTACGAAATAATGTAAGAGCAGAAGAAAATCCCACCTCTTTACAGAATCATGGAATAGTGTGGATTGGACAGGACCTTAAAGCTCATCTCATTCCACACCCTGCCATGGGCAGGGACACCCCCCACTATGCCAGGTTGCTCCAAGCCCTGTCAACCTGTCCTTGGACACTGGGATGGGGCAGTCACAGCCTTTCTGGGCCACCAGTTAATCAGCTCTTCTCATCCTACACGACTGTGAGCATTTCCATTCTTTACCTGGGTAGACCTGCGAGTCTGCCGGGCCTGTCTGGATCGTGCCTTCCTCAGTGACTCTGCTTCCTCATCCCGCACCGGAGTCAGATATGACCTGGAAAAAAAAAAAGGGTGCAGAAGAGGTTAAAGGAAAAGCAGATGATCTGCCTTCCTGTCTCTGTAGACTCCTGAGCTATTATTCTCTTTCTCGTGGAAAAAAATTAATTTTAGCTCCATCTGCTATTGCTGTTTCTTTGGGACAACTTCCCCATGAGCAGACAATACACACATCTTCACAAAACCCTCTCCCCAGAGCCTCTCAATAAACCCTTTAATGCTGGACGTGTTCTGTTAAAAAGGTGCACCTAATCTCTACATTATTTGCTCAGTCCAAATCACTGCATCATTAGAAAAAGAACCCCACACCTCATAAACGCCCTCTCACTCAGACAAAAACCTAAGAACAGAAATCCTGTGCTGGTGCATTCCTCAGAGCCTCCTTCCTGTCATTATAGTCATGATCATATTTCTGCAATCTGCTGCCTTCATCAATATGAAACCCATCATGCCAGGAGCCGCTGAACTGCAGGCATCAGAGAGACACACGCCTCGGAAAGAGCAATAGAATTCAAGAAATGACCTTCACACTCTGTGCAAACCAATCTCCTTAACCCTGAAAAACCCACAGTTAAACACAGACCTGGGCACAACTAGATTTCATCAAAGCTGGGAGAATTCAAAAGAATTATTCACATGAAAATACATAAACGGCACCCTCTACTCTGGCATTCACTGGTTGGAACTGGTGAGGAATTGGGCAGTGCTTTGAGTCAAGGAGTGCACAGCAGTAAATTATTTCCATGCTGGAGAAGAGGTTCAGTCTTATGAACAGTTAATTAAACTTCAGCCTGGTTAATATGGAATGATTATTCACACTGGCCCATTGTACAGGGATGAGGGTGCTGGAATGTTCTTTGCAGGTCTATCACTGCCAGGTTAACACTGTACCAGAGGTCTGGATGTGTTCAAAGGGCAGTGAGCTAAGTGAGGGATGAAGGCGAATACACTTTGTCCTCGGACTCTTCCTGGTTTTAGTCAACCACCTTCATGGGAAAGGCTGAAGAGGATTTGCATCTGATCCAGTATGTTAAGGCATTTATTAGAAAGTTCACTAAACTGCTGTACTGCGACAAAACCACAGAGAATTCGTAAATTCGGATCATTCTAAAATAATCTGCCATGGAGGGTTTTATCCACCCTCAGGACCTGTGTTCAGTGCTGGTGCAGCTGTGCAGCAAATGCAGCCTGGCCTCCAGGGAGGAATCCCCTTCACGGGGGTTTCTTGCCTTGCAGGAGGTACAGAGTCACCTCCCAGCTCCTCAGGTGTTGTGGGGCTCATGTGAGAGGCTTCTCACCCGAAAGTGCTGCAAGGATTTGCCCTGATACATAAAGCCCTGAACATCCCTGATCTCCAGAGGCCAAGGAAAGTGCAAAGGATTGATTTTGTGCCAGGGATGCTGCACTGATCTCTGCTCTGTGACCAGGCACAGGACCCGAAGGAATGACGTGAAGCTGTCAGGGCAGAGTCAGGCTGGATATTGTGCAAAAGGTTCTTCCCCCAGAGGTGCTGGGCACTGCCCAGGCTCCCCAGGGAATGGGCACGGCCCCGAGGCTGCCAGAGCTCCAGGAGTGTTTGGACAATGCTCCCAGGGATGCCCAGGGTGGGATTGTTGGGGTGTCTGTGCAGGGCCGAGAGTTGGACTCAGTGATCCCTGAGATCCTTTCCCACTCAGGTGATTCCACGATTCTTTGAACTGTGCCCTGGGAGCTGCCTGCAATGGAGATGTCCCCAGCTGAGGGCCTGCAGAGCTGCACTCCCAGGGTGTGATTTATCACCTTCAAGAGGAGCCTCCAGCACAGCCCATGTGGATGCACTGCAGAGGAGCTCGTTTCTTCCCATCGATTATCCAGACAGGAACATGAGCGGTGATGGATACGGCAACAGGGGAAGTGCCTACACTTCAGAGGGATGACTGTCTCCCAAGAATCTGCTGTTTCATGAACAAAAAAAGCTGCTGCTTGATGAGTGAAAGCTGTGCAACTCCTAATTTTGCAGAGCAGGAGGTCTTCTCCTCGCCCTGCTGCAGTGTGTGCACTGTCCAGGTAATGGCACATTAAAGGAACAATCACCATTTTCTGTAATTTTTGACACAAGCAGAATCATTGCTATTTGCCCAACAGCCAGAAGCAATAAGCCACCTACAGCAAGAAGGCATTTGCAAAATACACTGCAAATGAAGTTCAGAGCAGCAGTAAAAAAAAAAAAAATATATATATATAAATTCCTGAAATATAAAAACCAAGTAAATTTGTAGTTCAGGATGGTAGGCAGTGTACTGCAATGGCTTTGAATCAGCGGAATTTACTCTGCAATGAGGACACAGGTATGTAGGAGCTACAGGTACAGAGAGGACAAAACAGGTTTTCAAATGAGTTTCAGGAAAGGTTTGGCAAATCTGTGGGGACCAGGTCAGCCCCAGGTGTGGGGAGGGGCTCTGCAGCAGGGGCAGGAGACTGCAGGACTCCCTTGGTGCAGCTCAGCCACAGCTTTGCTGCGGGTATGACAAGAGAAAAACCATTTTGGATCTCTTACCCCACCATCCTACCAGGCATTTTCCCTTCTTCTCCCCTAGAATTTACATAAAAATACAGATATATTACAGCACCATTAGCAACTCTGGGAGTCCAACCTCTAAGAGGGACTTGATCTCCAGCTGAGCACATCCTGCAGGTCAGCACGGCTCAGCCCGGGCCACAGCCACAATCGATCACCAACTTTTGGGCTCTTTCCATTTACACAATTCGTCACTTCCTGGAGTTCACCCAAAGCCATTTGCAGCATGAGATAACCGAATTTTCTGTGGCAAATCAGCAGAGCCACTGCACAATGACAAAGCTGCTTTCTGCAAGGGAGCAGCCACAGCCTTTTCCGAGTGCTGAAGGAGGGACCTAAACCTGCACACAGCAGCCTGGCCCTGCTGGCAGTGCCAGCCCAGGTGTGCCCTGCTGGCAGTGCCAGGCCAGGTGTGCCCTGCTTGGGACCCTGTGCGCTTTGCTTTTTCATCTGGGGGGAAAGGAGGGAAGAGACAGATTTTACAATGCGTTGCTTTGCTTACAAATTGAATTTTGAGAGACTTGAGTGTGCTTAAAGGGCTGGAAGACAGAGAGAACACATGCACAGGAAAGAGATGGAGACTCAGGGCTGGGCTGGGCTGGATGGCACAGGCAGAGCAACACGCTGCTCTCCAAAGCAGGAACACTGCAGAGCACAGCAGGCTGCAGGGCACAAGCACCAAATGGGGTGTGAGGCAGCCTCTGAACAATCCACGGAGTTTTTAATTATGTTTTAAAAGAACAAGCTGCTTGCTCAAGTGCAGTGCCTTTGTCATCCTATAATTCAAGCAAATATCTCAGGGTCCAAGGAGATCTTCAAAGGAAAGGCCCTATGTGTTTTGTTTCCCTGCAATAAGCTTCGTCTGAGAAATACTTGCAATAAGAGCAGCCATCACACCAAGCTCAAGGCATGTATAAAGCAGAACAGATTTTTACCAGAGTTTTGGCTGTAAGTTCAAGGAGAAGAATAGAAATCGTTCAAGATGTGTATGTGAGAGTCAGCAAAACCACTGCAGAGGTTTACAGCTCCCACAGACAGAGACAAGTGTGTCCTGCTGCCCTGAGAGAGCTACAGGCTTCTGGTTTGTGTATTAGCTAGGAAAAAACCTGGTAAGTGACTGATGAACCTGGCTCCCACTTAATTCTGCCTATTTTCAAGAAAACACCTATTTTTGTCTGTCAACTCTTTCATCAAGGATAGTGTAAAACTCAAATGGACCCCAGCTACTCCTCACCACGTCAAGGCAAAAGGAGCTGCAATACAACACCAACAGAAGGGGAGATTCAACCCAGGAAATAGGAAGGCTGGATGTACAGGCTGGTAAATCAGGAATACAGAAGCAAAACTGTGTTAGAGAATGCTGGCCAGAGGAAAAGAAAATATTCTGAGGAGAAACTAATCCTAAGACAAGGGTGAACAATGCAAAAAAGAGAGTTACAATGCCCTGTTGGTTGGTGCTCAGGTAACAAGAACAAAAGATTAATTTCTCCATGAAACACACACTCTTCTGATAATCCTTTTATGACACTGGTCCCTTTGCTACAGTCCTTCAGACACTCAGAGCTTTAAGTGTTTCTGGCAAACACCATTCACCACCACAGAGTCCTTCAGCAGAACATCACCAAGTCCCAGAGGGAACTGCAAGAATGTGCAAAATTCGAGTTTTACATCACCTATGCTCTGTGTGGCAGAGCAACTGTGGCTGCCCCATCCCTGGAAATGTTCAAGGCCAGGTTAGATGGGGCTTGGAGTAGCCTGGGATAGTGGAAGGTGTCCCTGCCCGTGGCAGAGGGTGAAATTAGATGAGCTGTAAATTCCCTTCCAACCCAAACCTTTCTGGCATTCTGTGAACACCTGGCAACAAATCTGGAAGCTAAACATCCACCATGTTCTACAGCTGTTCTTTTCGCAGACTGGGTTCAAGGAATTTCATTCTACTGTCAGGATTGAAAATTGAGATACATCCCCAGACGAGCTGCACTGGGCCATGACAGGTTCCCTGCAGCCAGCACAGTAAGAACATGAACTGCACACAGTAACTGGTTCATCAGAACAGCTGTCCCCAGTCTCTGAATGAGACTCTGCTGGTCCTGAACTGGAGCCAGGCTTGATGGGGCTCTTCTGGAGGAAAGCTCTTCCCAGGCCCTCTCCAAATCCTCTCACCTCTTTCTAGCTTAGAAGTGACTCTGAACTACACTCACTAGACTAGAACCAACAGCGACAGTTTTCTTGGAAGCCAGGACAGACTTTTGGCTCTTCCAAGTCCAGGTAACACAGGTAAGGGAAGCCAGGCAGAGGTTTGGCTCCCTGTGCACAAGGAGGTGTGTTCAGGACATGGCAAGCCATGTGGCTACTCAGACCTAAAATGTTTGAAATTTCTCTTCTTAAGAGTACAGTATCCCTATTCCAAACACTGCAGTGATTTTAAAAGTCCTTGTCACACATATATTTATTATTCAGGCATACACACATATATGTATGTTTTATATATATATATATATGTATATTAAAAACTCACATGTGCAATGAAAAAAGGAAGATTAAAAAAAAAGTCAGCAAAAGTCTGAAATACAGATACTGTTCCCCTGGAAACAACTGGAAAAATACAGCACCCCAGCAATGCATTCCTACAAACTGGAGAGCTGCCATTAGCAAATAACTATCTGTAAGCTGGAGGAGGGAGGATAAGCAAGTGCAAGTTTTGCAGGCAACAATGCTGACAGCAGTTCCCAAAATACAATCCCCTGAGTTAGAAAATGAACTATGTCCCCGGCAGCAAGTCAATCATTGGCAGCTACATGAAAGAAGTCGGAAAAAGAAACTTTCCTGCTCTTTTATCCAAGCAACAGGTTTTGATTCTTCCCTGAATTTATCCCTGCGCTGACATGCTCTGCCCATCAGCCCACTGCAACTGGAAATAGTCATTAGAGAAACTGCCAGAAGCTGGATGTGCTCTGAGAGACCCTTCCAGGCAGGAGAGAAGGATAACACATCAGACCGTGAGTGCTGGAGCTGGGAATGAGGTGGGGGGCAGCCTGACAATGCCGAGCTATTTCATCAGCTGAGGACAGAAGGATAACAAGATCATAGTACTAACGCCTTTCACAGCTGGCTCGAAAAGCCTTGGCTGAGAAGTCCCCATTTTCAGGCTTTTGCTGCTGGGAGCTGTCATGTTTCAACCCGGACAATGAATTGTCAGCTCGTGCAAGTTTCAGTGTCTGAATTTCAGCCCTATGGTTACAGGTTGATTAGCAGGTTCACTAACAGCAGATTAACTTCTTTATTTCCCATAGCTCTGCTTTGCTCAACACGTTCAGGTGCTGATCCCCAAGAGATTAAGAGACTTGTGAGGTTTGCCACTTGTTAATCAAAACAACCAGCTCCCTTTATCCCTGCAGGACTCCTGTTTCCATGGGACGTTTACAATGGGCTGAAGTTACACATATGACAGCTGAGGCTACAGGAACACTTCCCATCTGGGAGTTCTGGACAATTTTGGTCCTTTCCCATGCCCCAGCCCTGGAAATGTTCAAGGGCAGGTTGGATGGGGCTTGGAGCTACCTGGTCTAGTGGAAGGTGTCCCTGCCCATGGCAGGGGTGGGACAGATGAGCTGTAACATCCTGACCAACCTTCCAACCCAAACCATTCTATGGTTCCATGTTCAGGTCTGTGTGTGCCTGTCAGAGAGCAGAGCTGCTCCTTCTGTGCTGTGCCCCCAGAGCAGCTCCTTGTGCCTCCTTGGCAGCCTGGACTGCTCCAACACGAGGAGTGCTCGGGTTGCAGACCCAGCTGGGAACACAGCCCTGCAACCCCTCTGCCAGAGGAGTAAAATACAGCATGGGTACTCCTGAGAGCTCACCAAGTTTGGGGCTGGGGGAGTCAGCACATACATGAGAAGCTTTTAACGACCAATGTAATCCCTTCACATTAATGTCACTCAGCATTATGGTGAAGAGTAAAAAGGCAACAAACGTCACAGTGATCATATTCCCTAAACTGGCTGCAGTAACAGTTGCTGTGAACTCAGACCTTTAAACTTCTGCCAGAAGAGGAGAACATGTACTTGTTTAAAAAACAAAAATAATCCAGAAATTCTTTCTGTAAGAAAAAAGCAAAGAGTGCTGCACCCCCAGAGCAGAGGCAGCCAATAACACCTGAACTGACAGTATGACCCGACTCTGAGACACTGAATGTGCCAGCTGTGACCATCACAACTGCAAAGCTTACTAGGATGGAATATTTTGCAATTGTTTGTGTTCAGCACAGGACTTCAGGTGTCAATACACAGCACTGAGTGGGTTGTCACCGTGCACTGTCTGCAGTTCTCAGGAGCTTCAACTTTGCATTAAAAATGTGCAGCAGGACCTGGAGCAGGATGGAACTCCACTTCCTGCCACTGATAAAGGAAACCAATATCCTGCCTCTGCAAGCATCCCTCTCATTTGCAACTAAACCAACACAATCTGACATTTTCAACAACTTTAAGCAGACCTGTTACAGCTTTCCCAAAAGCTGGTTTACAGTCTGAAACAGGAAAATTTTCCAGGGCAGAAAATCCCTGGGGGAAAAAAAATTAACTTGGCAAAACTCTGAGTATTTGAGAAATTGTCTTTTGCAACTAAAAAAGAACGTAAAATCAAAACTTGGCGGCGATAAAGAAAGTTCAGCTGCTGAAGCAGATAAGCCCAAGGAGCAATGTTCGACTGCCAGTGCACTCCAGCAGCCTTCCACTGCCACCTTGTGGGAGCAGGAGATGCCTGAGCAGCTCCGAATTAGGCAAAATATCACTGAATGTTAATAATGTATCAAAGATTTCCATTTCCTACTGAGTCACATTGCCATTTTTTAGCCCGTGGCTCTGGTTCAATTTCCAGTGTCCACTGTTCCCAGGAACAGAAGATTAAGTCTGCACAAAAGCTTTCCAAACAGAAATGCCAGGGAGGTTACCTGGCTTCCTTGGCTCCTCCACCTGTCACATCCCCAGGTCAACACCGTGGAGCACAGAATTTAACACTACAGCTGATTTAGTGCTGAATTAGCTCTCAGCTGTAGTGACACACAAGATCTCTACAAATATTTCAGGTTGGCTTCAATGGACATTTTGGACGCAGAGAAGTAGCTGAACTCGTCCGAGTTAGTAAAGCCCAGCCCCTGAGCATCCGAGCAGTGGCACTGGGATGGCACTGGAGCCAGCAGGTGCCTTTGGCACTGTTAGAGCAAGGGTGAAGCGCGTGCAGCAGGGCAGTGTTCCATTAGTAAGCCAAGAATTGCACACACACTCGGCACGGGCGGGGCTGGGGAAAGGCAGCTTTACCTTCTGCTTGCTCCACGCTGCCGAGCTGCAGTTCTTTTACAATGCTTAGCTCAAGTGGTCCCTGCTTCCTTCCCTTGACCATTCCTGAAGGATCCTGCATGGACTCCTGCTTTTGTTAGCAGGCCAACCCACGGTCTGGGCTCCCCTGCCTAAAGCAAATGCCAAAATATCCACCCCCCTTCCCCTGAGGCCTGGCTGGATAAAGCCCTGGCGGCTGAGTTTCCAGCGCACACCTGCTCACCGCCCCTACAGGAAACTGCACTGACCCCGACCCACACCTCGACCTTACTCCAAATAAAAATGCAGCCTGATTTCTGATCCAGCAAGAGCCATCTCGCCTCTTCCCAACAGGGACAATCCCATGGGCAGCAGAATTCCTGCCCTCCCACGTCATCTCCACCAGCAGCCTTTGAAAAAAGGGACAACTTTATCTGAAAGCGATTAACTGCAGAGGCAGTGGCAGGGAAATGCTGTCACAGCAGGTGCCAGATGATCGTTCAGTTCTTCACAGGAGAGAGAAACCTCTTAACTTCTTGTTGTCCACTGTGTAGTGTGGACAGGAATCCTTTCCCTGCCCTGTAGCAGCCCCTTGCATGAGCATCCCACTGCTCTGCTTCCCCAGGGACCTCTCCCAGGAGATTAGGACCACTCAGCTTTACATCAGTCAGTGATAAGGATTATAGAGTCAAATGCTATTAAAAAATGACAGCAGCCAGCTACTGCTCACAATCTTTCCTGGCAGCTCCTCCCAAGCAACATTTAAATACCCCTTGAATGCAAATCTCATAGTTTAACTTTCACAGAGATCAGGGACATTTATTCCATTTGTCAGATCATAAGGGTTAAGGGACATATCAGGTGCCATACTCTTCCCAGAGGAGGCACCCTCAGAATGGCCAGAGGACAAGAACCACGAGGTAAAAGGACTTGCCAAAAATTGCTCATCTAACAGTACTGATGGAGGAGGATTCAGTTATTAGTATATTAATAATATATGCTACTATAATTAGCAGCTGGATCCTTAGAATGAAAAATAAATTCCTCTTGGGAATGAAGCAGGAAGCAGAAGTGTTTGTCAAACAGTTACCTGGCATGTCAGTAGATTTCCTTCAGCTCAAAGGCATTTCTAGGGGAGACTTCAGAGGGCAAGAAGGCATGGGCTGAGCAGAGCTGCCAGCCCCAAAGCTGCCCAGAAAACAAGTCCTGCTCTGGATTTATCATGGAATGATTTGGGTTGGAAGGGACCTTAAAGTTCATCTAGTTCCCCCCTGCCATGGGCAGGGACACCTTCCACTATCCCAGGTTGCTCCAAGCCCCATCCACCCTGGCCTTAGATACCTCCAGGGATGGGGCAGTTTTATGAGACACTGGTCAGAATAAATTAAAAAGGAGGAGAGAGATGAGCTTCCTGTCTCTAAGAGCACGTCTGATGGCAAGGGATGGAACCACCCTGCTGGAACCTTCCTGAAGAACAGGAAGAACACACACAATGGTAGAACTCAGTTGTCTGAACACAGTGGGGGTGGGGGGGTGTTAAAAAAAATTAAGTCCTAATTCTTGCTGAACCAAGAGAGACTTTGAATTCAGAGTCCTTTTAAATAACTGAGAGCATAGACTTGCCTTTCAGAAGCACTCAGGAAAAGCATGTCTCACCCCACGTGCCAGCTGTGGGCTGCACAGTCACCTTTCCAGCTGTTCTGGGAACCGAAATTTCCAGAGAGTATCAAAAGCTTCAGCCATATCTCCGACTTTCCTTCCAGCACAGATATCTCATGGCTCAAGTGACATTCCAGTATGGCAGGATGTCCTGCAGCCCCTTTCTAAGCCCATGGGACAGAGCTCCAAGCAGCCCAGACCTGTGACACCAGGAATACTCTCACAGGGGTTGCAGTGCAGGACTCCCAGGAGAAGCTGTGACCAGAACCCCGCACTGAACCAGCACAGATAAGGGCACAGAGAACTTGGGGAAGAACTTTTGGTGGCGCTAGAGGCCGCTGTCACCCTGGATGAAGGTGGATAATCCAGCACTGGGCTCCAACCAACAGAATCCCCCATTCCCCACCATCTATAGGCACCCAGCAGAAATGAGGAAGCTGTTAGTTCTGCCCCAGGAAGAACAGGGTGAGGTACTGCAGGCACAACATCCACGCAGCTGAAATCCACCCTCAGCAGAGACAGGGCTGTTTGAGCTCAGTGGACAAACACACTGACAATGGGAGACAATTTGCTTTTGGCAGGAGATCATCAAAATGGCCAGACTGCACTGCTCATCAGCAGCTCCAAAATTCCCAGAAAAAAACCTAAAAGAAACTGCCTGGCACAAGCACTGGCTGTGGGAGATGGCACATTTCCAGCTCACAGCAGCAGCACACTGCAGTGCTGCAGAGGAGCATTAGGAGGCTGGGATGTGCAGCAGGACACACAGAACACACATGGAGCAGTGTTGGGATGTGCAGCAGGACACACAGAACACACATGGAGCAGTGTTGGGATGTGCAGCAGGACACACAGAACACACATGGCAGTGTTGGGATGTGCAGGACACACAGAACACACATGGCAGTGTTGGGATGTGCAGCAGGACACACAGAACACACATGGAACAGTGTTGGGATGTGCAGCAGGACACACAGAACACACATGGAGCAGTGTTGGGATGTGCAGCAGGACACACAGAACACACATGGAGCAGTGTTGGGAGGTTGGGATGTGCAGCAGGACACACAGAACACACATGGCAGAGTTGGGATGTGCAGCAGGACACACAGAACACACATGGCAGTGTTGGGATGTGCAGCAGGACACACGGAACACACATGGCAGTGTTGGGATGTGCAGCAGGACACACAGAACACACATGGCAGAGTTGGGATGTGCAGCAGGACACACAGAACACGCATGGCAGTGTTGGGATGTGCAGCAGGACACAGAACACACATGGCAGTGTTGGGATGTGCAGCAGGACACACGGAACACACATGGCAGAGTTGGGATGTGCAGCAGGACACACAGAACACGCATGGCAGTGTTGGGATGTGCAGCAGGACACACGGAACACACATGGCAGTGTTGGGATGTGCAGCAGGACACACAGAACACACATGGCAGAGTTGGGATGTGCAGCAGGACACAGAACACACATGGCAGTGTTGGGATGTGCAGCAGGACACAGAACACACATGGCAGTGTTGGGATGTGCAGCAGGACACACAGAACACACATGGCAGTGTTGGGAGGCCAGGATGTGCAGCAGAACACATGGCACACACATGGTAGCAGCCAGGCTGAACCCCTGGCACATCCAGCCCTGGCACTGACCAGGCATGGCCCAGCTGGCACCATGCAGCACTGCACACCCCAAATGGACCTCTGCTCTGCTGCTCCTCTGCCGGTTGTTCTTTCATCCCCCTTGTAATCTACACTATTTCCCAGCATTTACTGGAGCATTCCTGACCAATTCAGCTGGAAAACAAGGAGCAGGTGAACCACCATGGGTCAAACACTGTGGTGGGGCAGGGTAAGGCTTGCTGGCCACCACAGGATGCAAATCAGCACTCCAGGGCACTCTGTCAGTCGTTCATCCCCAGCCCTAAGAAGCCTCTTCTGCCTTAACCTTTTGGCTTCACATACATAATTGCGAGGCCACAAGTTTGGAGATATCCCTATGATCTAATATTAGATGATGAGCCTGTTTATGTTTTTGTTGCTAAGAGCAAGCTGGCGCTTTGGAAACACCGAAGCAGCCCAAACACTCCTGCAACAGCTGCTGCTGGGAACTGAAATCCATACAGCACAGCCCTGACAACTGTCTGCCATTTGCCTTTTTATTTTTCTGGAATTGGTCTCCTTCCCTAATAAGCTCTTCCCGTTTAGGTGACTTCCCCTGTGTCCCTGGGTCCATGTTTCCTAGTTCCAACGTGCAGGAAGCTCCCAGTCACTTTATCCCACTGTGAGGATGTACATTCATCAGCAAGGTTTCCTCCCCATAAGCACAATACATCATTTCTGGGCTTTTTTCCTCAAAGCATCAAAGGTGGGAGGAATTTTCTGGTGTTTTCTCTTTACGTTACCATAATTCACAGGAGATGGCTCTCTAATAAAAATGCAAGAGACAAACAGATCTTCTGTATTATTTATAGAAACAGATTTGGCAGTAAATGCCAACGCAGTAATATTAATGGATTTTTTTTGGGCATCTACAAGGAACTATCCCAGTCCAGTTCTTAATCTGCAGACAGTGCTGGAAGTCTGGGAGGACTCTGAGCAGCCCACTTCTGCAGGGAAAAATCTGTTTCTGCAACTTCATTCTGGGTTTGCTACAATGGAGAGACCATTGTGAAAGGGCTGAAGTGAGACCTGAGAGCACAATACTCACTCTGTCCTCTTGCACAACCTCCCTGGGCACTGGCAGTATCTTTTGGCAGCTCATCTCGATTGAGTTGCAAATGACCCCAAGCCAAGTGACCTCCAGGAACTGCAACAGGAGCACACAGAGGCACTTCCAGGGCTAACCCAAGTGTTTTCACATCAAAGATACCCTACAGTGGCTAATGCAAACTGTCCCTGCACACAAAGTTGATGAATGTGGCTCCTCCAGAACGTTTTTATACCTTCCAAGTGCTCCCTGTGCTAGCTCTGGAAAAAAAAAATCTCCCAAATGCCATTACAAGTTTGAGTATTTTCCAAGAGAACAGCCCATCTTGCTTGGACGTGCTGCAGGTGAAGCTGAGCAGCAGCTCAGCCCCACCACCTTTAGCCTTGTAGGCTGATAACTCCCATTACTGTTTTTGCCATCCTTTGGCCTCGGGCCATTTAAGATGTGTCAGAGCACTATCTGCACTCAGGAAGGGTTGTATTTCAATAAATCACTATGACAGTTTGGAAGAATCCAAGCACTAGATACTCTACATGAACTCACCGCTGGTTAGAAACACCCAGTTCATCGCTGCATTTTATTTATTACTATTTGCTTTCACTGATGCCATTAGAAGAGACTGATTTTGTAAAAGTTACCCTGTTTGCAGGAGGAATATACGGATCATTTCACATTCTGTAATTAATGGACAGGGTGAAGTTCCTCTGAAAAGAGCTCTGTCTCCCCAGGTTTGTATTTCCCCAGTCTTAAAATAACACCATGTGATAAGAAAGAGATACCACCAGCTGGAGTCAGAGTCATTCCCACTGCTGCTGCTGCTGGCATGGCCTCAGCTGCACATGGCAGTCTCCCTCTCTGGCCTTTCCAGTCAGTCAAAGCCATACCTGCTGCTGGAGTCCAGCTCCTGCTGTGTCACACACTTACACACCCCAGGAATGTTTGTTTCCTCCCACTAACTGCAAAGGGAATCTGGGGACCTGTGCAGCACAGATGCCTCCATCAGGGCAGAAGTAAACACAACTGAGCTGAATGAGAGGGACAGATTTTATCTGAACGTATCTCAGTACAATGATCTTTTTAGGATGGGACTCATTTTACAGAACGCACTGCCAGTGGCTGTTCTGCAGCATGTCCCTGCAAACACACTGGGATCAGGCTGAGATTAGGAGCTGAGATTAGTACTGAAGAAAAAAACTGAGATGCTGAAGAGACAAGCAGAAAATTATGAAACTAAATTTAACCACCAAGCCAGTGATGATTCAGTTCAAAACCCTCAGACAGAGTAGGGACAGCAGGCTGGGAATTTCATGGAGCACCTAAAAACCAGTCGTTACACCCCCACCATCACCACCATGTGACAGCTGCCCACGGAGGAGGCCACCAGAGCCCACTCCTCACTGACCTTCTGCGCTCCCTGGCCTCCTCAGCCGAGAGGTCCTTCCCTGGGGCGGAGGCTGCCCCGGCATTCCCGGTGCCGTTGGCAGTGCCGAGCACAGCACGGTTTGTGATTACACCTAGAGGGGTGCTGGCACAGCTGCCCTCTGCGTTTTTCTCTACGGCAGAATCAGTTTGTTGCCTGAAAGGGGCTCTGAAATAGAGAAGACATATGGAAAGCAAAGCAAGTGAACTCCAGTGCTGATCGAGCTCGACCTCCTCGATGGAGCACGGACAGTTCATCCTCCTCGCCTCACACTCGTGTTTGTAGAGAACAGCCACAGCAAAAGGAATTTCACAAAACTAGGGAGAAGAATGAGCAGGAGGAATTAATAGCCTTCACATCTCTGTTAGTAGCAAAAATGACCTGAAAAATGTACCTAGTGAATAAGCAGAAGGAAGAAACTCCAAGAGCTTGTACACTGAGCACCCGAGGTCACAGGGACGGAGGGCACAAGGGACACACTCCGGGCTGTCACCTGCCTGCCAGTCACACCCACCACTGGAACTGTCCAACACCACCATCCTGGGATTGTTTATCATTCTGGAACTGCTTATCAGCACTTCCCATGTGGAAGCACACCTCAAATCCCTAATCCACTCTGGAACTTCCAACCCAAACGCTGACTTTTGGAGTTCTATCTCTGCTGGGAGCCGTTACCTGGTGTTGTGGCGGGCTGAAGCAGGAGTGTTCACACCGAGAGATGTGGGACAGCAAGAGACAGGTTGCCACGGGGTGCCCAGGGAGGTAGATGAGCCAATGGCAGTGGGTGAGGTAGCTAGAGATGGACTGCGACTGGCTGAAATGTAGGGACTGCTCAGGTCACTACTTCTACCAAATGAAGCACTGTAAAACATCACAAAATCACGTCCTTCAGAGCACAGTAAATATTCAACAGCACATCCCACAGCTGGGCTGGCAGCTGGGAAGAGAGCAGGCACCACACGGCAGCAAAACGTGTGCAAGGAGATCGGTGAGACGTGGAGCTGGCACCGGCTGCCCACACAGGCCAGCGCCAGCAGAGCCCTGCTTAGCTAAGCCTAGCTCAGTTCCAGCGAGAGAATAACGGCATGGGGGTGAGTTGGGGAGGATCAGGGAAGGAAAAAACCCTGCTGCAGTGAAAGCAGGGCACATGGAGCACCCTGTGCCCAGGGGAAAGGTGGGTGCAAGGATGAGGATGCTTAAAGCAGGAAAGGAGGGAATGACGTAAGCTGGTCTGGCCGCATCAGCCCTGAGGATGTCCAAGACTTCAGTTTTAAGAATTTATTTCCAGTGGCTTAAAGTTTTGGCAAAGACTCAGATCAATTCAGGCTTTAATTGTCTTTAAGACATGTTTGGCACAAACTGCATTTCTAGAAAATAGCTAGCACAGCTGTCCAAAAATATTCAAGACTGAGCAAGGGAAATAGCATTTTGCCTGTTTAAAGCAAGCCCTGAGAACCAATCTTACTGAAAAGCTGTGTTTGTGTTCATATTTTGGGTAAGAAGGAGGAGGACAGAAGGGCTCTTATACAAGGATCAACCCTTTCACTTTTTCAAAGAAAATCCACCCTAATGGGAGAGAAAATCCACTCTAGTGGGAAAAGCTGCATATCTCTGAAAACAGACTTGATGAAATCTGGCAGGATCTCCTTCTTGCACATGCCCAAGCCCTGCACACAGGCTACTCACTGCCTGCACAGAGCAATCTAGTGGGTCCTAGGGCCCTGCCACACCTTTCCCAGCATCTGGCATGCCTGGCTGCTACTGGTCAGACCGGACTATCTGAAGGATCAAAGGCTAGGAAGGCTGGCTCTCACCTCCTGTACCCTAAAGGCTCTCATGGCAGGGCACACGGCCCAAAGTGGTTGCACAGGAATAAAAACTGGCCCAGAGGAAGGAAGCAGGCCAGGACACAGCTGCAGGTTTTAGGGAAAGCAAGCAGTAACAGAGTGAAACTGGAAGTCAGCTCTAGAGTAGGAATCCAGAGAGCAGCCTGAGGCTGAAATAGCACTGGGAAGGGGCAGGAGCGCAGCCAAGGACAGGAGGCCAGAGAAAGGATCCAGTCCTGTTCATCCAGGCACCCAGTTTACAAGCCAGTTTTACATGCCAAGGTCCCCAGCCAACCCAGCATGAGCAGCTGGTCCCTAGGGAGCCAAAGGGAACAACAGAGCATCCTGGAAGGCCTCCATGGGGCATCCTGGAAGATCTCCACAGCGGGGGGGAACCTCCCAGTTGGGCTCCTCAGCTGCTGGCTGCCTGCCATATCCAGGTCACACAGGAACAAGCCAGTCATTGTCTCCAGGTAGCAATCTCTGCTGGACCCTAAACAGAGCTTCCTCTGGAATGCTGCCTGGAGCATGGAGCAGCAGGTAGTCCTGTTGGAAGCATGTCCCTCCCTTCTTGGCTATCTGCTCCAGAGGGAAAAGACAAGCCCTGGAGATGGGCTGGGAATGGGAAGAGCAGCCTGGCTGGGGTGGGCGTGTGGAGCCAGCAGCCGTGGGGTTGCATAAATGAGTGTTCTGAGGAGAGGATGGCAGTGGAGTCTGTGTCAGGGGAAGGAAGGAGAGGATCAGCAGGGGAAAAGCTGGTGGCAGCCCTGGGGGAACAGAGCTGATGTGGCACCATCCTAGGAGAGCCCAAGGCAGAGAGGCTGGGGCACGAGAGCGGCTGCAAGAGAGAGAAGGAACTTGGTCAGGAAGGGTGGATGCAGGAGGTTTATCAAGAAAGCCATGACAAGGATTGTCTTTCAAAGAGAAAGGCAATGGCTGAGGAGGATGGAAGCAGCACCAGGTGCCTGGGAGAGCAGTGATGTGGGGGGATAAGAAGGAAGGAGGAGGAGGAATGAAGGAAGAGGTCACAGGGATGACTTTGTGCCAGCTCCAACACACACATGGCTGAAATGTGAGAGAAATGTGCTGGGGCACTAGGAACACACTCCTGCTCCCAAGGGAGCCAAGGCACTGCCACCTCTGTAGGAATCCACCTCCCAGCCTGTCCCCTTCCATGAGTGGCACTGCACGGTGTGAGGAGCACTCCAAGGCATTTACTCCATCATTCACGTTTGACTGGAACAGGACCGAAAAATTGCAATATAAAGATTAGCCAGGGAATCCTGTTAATTAACAGCTGTGTCCATAGGAGTCTGTGAAAGGGATGACTATGAAATGATGCTGAAGAATTCAACATTAGAAATAAAAAAAAAGGTACTGACACATTGCTCCTCATTCTCTAACATTATCACCACAACAGAACCATCAGGGAATAAGCAATGAAATGTACAGCAACATTTCAAAGCAATAAAAAGAAATACTTCTGACTTTAAAGAAATACTTTAAAGGCATTAAAAAATTTAACTTAAGAACCTTCACACTCCTAAAAAAGCTTCCACATGTGGAAATAAAAAAGGTTTGCACAAAGCACATAACTGCTTTATTAAACACACTGCCAAGGTGTACTGCAGAGATCAAAGTAGGATTTGGGTATGGAAGCTGGCCACAGTGGTGGCTATTTAGAACAACGGTTAAATATAATCCCTGGCTCCTAAATTCCTGATTGCTGGAAGTAAGGAGCATGGGAGGTAGAAGACTGCTCTGAAGTTATCCTGGCTTTTGCAACTTCTCCTTCAAAACCAGCTGCTGTCAGATACAGAGTCCTGCAGGGACTGTCCTGGCTCACTGCAATGGCTTTTATGTGACCAGAACCAGCAAGGAGGTATATGCATAAATGTGAAATGAAGGGGGATCTGTGTGGCTGAAGGATTTCATTGTGGTGTAAGGCCTTCCTGGGAGGCAGCACTTCTGGCTGATGTCAAAGGTAGGATGCTGAACTAATCCAGCCTTCTATGCCAGTTTTCCTCCACTTCCTTTCATTTACAGTCAAAGTGCCCTGGATTTTTGAAAGCCAGTACACACTAAAATGGACACCAAGATATTAGAGCAGGGTTCTGTAGATTTCTGGGCCAGTGGTACACACAGAGAAAGCAGGACAACTGTCAGTACTATGACAGAGAGAGCATCAATATCTGCTTCAACTAAAGCTGAAGAACATTTGTAACATTGCTGCAACTTATTTTGTCCCCCCTTTTTTTAAAAAAAAACCAACATATTTTTTTCCCCATCTTAAGATGATCTGCTGCTGGTGTTCATTCTATGTTTGGGGCATCATAGAAACACTTAAAGAACACAACTAGGGTTAGCTGGGATATTGGGAAGGAATTGTTCCCTGTGAGGGTGGGGAGGCCCTGGCACAGAGCCCAGAGGAGCTGTGGCAGCCCCATGCCTGGAAATGTCCAAGGCCAGCCTTGTGGAAGGTGTCCCTGCCCATTTCAGGGGATGGAAGGAGTTGGGACTTAAGGTCCCTTCCAACCCCAGCCAGTCTGTGATTTTTATGGAGATCAGTCAAATGCTGAGGCACAGGGGAACTGCAGATGTATGCAGTCATCCCTCGAGTGACATCCAAGCATGTCACATTGGATTCTTCCTTTCTAAGAAGCTTTCACCTTTTGGAGTTGTGTTCAGAGCTTTGCTAATACTTGGAAATGAGAAAACACTTATGTCTACCCAGGCTCCTTTCCTCATCTTAGGGGTGGATACATAAGGCTGGAGAAATCAGAAGTTCAATACAATTGTATTCAATTTCTCTGCGCTCTCCTACAGAAAACTCTATGGGATAAAGGTCTGATTGATCATGATTTTACTGTTTGTACAGGAAATGCAAACCCTTTGATCTCTCCTTTAAAAGCACTTCTACTCCTGCCTGACAAAGCTATTCTCTATACCTGCTTGTGAACCAGTCATTCTCTTATCAAAGGCCAGAACTCAACCTTTGTGAAAGAACTCAGTATTACTGACATCCCACCGCAGCCTAAACCTTCACCACTCTCTGTACACTTTAACCAAGGAAATACAGTACAACTGTGTGAGGGCAACACTAAATCTGGTGCAGGATTAGCTGGGATAAACCAGCAATGTTTGTAAGATTGCCTGGGGGTGACTGGGCTGTCTCTGAGCTCAGGGAGCAGCACAGGTGTGCCAGCTGCAAGGGGCAAAAGTTTTCCAATGTAATCAGCTGCAGCTTGTCAGACCAGCTTCAGAGAGAGACAAGATGTGGAGGCTGGGCTGTCATCACATCCCAGGATAGCTGTGAAGTCACCAGAATGGATCAGCAGAGCAGAAGACTTCTGCTTAAAGGGGCTGCTTCACCTTTTGTAGCAATGGATCTGTACGTGCTCAGCAACCGGCCACACACACCCCTGAGCACCACTTACCTCTACAGCATAAACACTGGAACAAACTGCCTCCTCCCAAGTGTCTCAAGCAACTGTTCCATGTTCAGGAGTTCTGTAGTTCAGAGTCTAGAATCTGGTGAAACTCAATCTAAAGCCTTAAGCTATTGATGCAGTTTTCCTTTAGCAGAAACACAATGGCTTTGCAGTGTGACAGGTTTATCACAGGCTGTTTTGATGGTATCCAGTATCAGCTGAAATAAAGGTGAGGTACTGGCACTGCTGATCCTCCTGCTCACTTGAAAAGGCAGCAATGCAGGATCTGCCTCAGCAGAGCAGGGCACTGCTTCAGCTCACTCAGAGGGAGCCATCAGCTGGCACCTCAAGGACACTGAGGCTCTGCCTCCCAAGGGGGCCCAGGACACTGCAGTTACAGGTGTTCTGCCTGCAATTGCAGAACTTCCTGCTTCTGCCTGCCTCCTTTACCAATAATCAGCCTCTACAACTTCCCATGCACTGTGAACAAACTGCTTCCTTGCTGCCTTACAAAACAACCTTGGAAGCATCAGTTTTGCTCCTTAGCAAGTGCTGTACATCGTGCACAAGACCACTGCCACTTTCTCATAATACCATAAACATGGACTAACATAAACCAAAATCAGAGATAAGCTATAACTTACCAAGAGCTATCTGAACAATGCTTTTGGATTCTTATCACATTAATCTGTTTTTATGATCAGTTTATTCTCGAACCGTAACACCAGCATTAGAAAGAGCAAACATTGCATTTAAGTTATGGAAACAAGTGTATTTAAATTCAGTCCAGGAATTTGCAAACTAATAAAAATTATAGCCTTTAAAAACACTATTTAGCATGACAAATATCAAAACTTGTAATTTTTCCTTCCTGCTCTCAGCAGAAAGGGGTCCCAAGGCCAGTTACAAGATGCAGGAGGCAACAAGCAGGAGGCTGAGGTCTGGGAAGAATGTTAAGAGTGGTTGTGACTGCCTGAGAACCCAGGGTGTGTCTTAGACCTGGACATACCTTTTCAAGTAGGTGGATACGTAGGTAGTGGGTGCACCAGAGTGGGGAGCTTCGTTTCCCTTTGGCTCATCCCTCCAGGGCTGCCGGCTGTAGGAGCCGCTCCGCACCAGGTTCACAGCGGATTCTCTGGAGCAGGACAGAGCACAGGCTTTGCTTAGAAAAACCTCAGAGTCTGCTTTTGGTTCCTTTACAGTTTCCCAACACAGATCCTTCCCTTACACCTATGTGCTTCATTGTTCAGGTGACACAACTCAGAGAAACACCTGCTCTGGCCTAAACATCAGCTCCTGCTCTTGCCAGCTCAATTCAGAACCACAGTTGATGTAATGTTTCACAGAAAGAGGAACAAGATCCTTTTTAGTCAGAAAAATTGCAAATGAAGTTCAGATTATCCATATAAGTAATTTAACATATTTAATAGTGTCATTTAACATTCCCACTGCTGTCTGTATCAGGGTATAAATGGACAGACATTAGAACTGCAGGGAAGCTCTTATTCTTCAAGGTATCCAGGCAAGGACAAAAGCAATTCAGCATGGCAAAGCCTTTCATAGAATCATTAGGCTTGGAAAAGTCCTGTAAGAGCATTGAGTCCAACAAATAACCCAGCACTACCAGGTCCACCACAAAATCATGAAGCAGAAAACAACAAACAAAATATTTACAGTATCTAAAGCTACTTGACAACTCATCAAGAAATTCCTAGTAGTCCTATTTACCCTGGTTATCTGAAAACAGGGCTCTTTCCTTAATGCTAATGCACACTCTGGCAGTGTATCCTGCTCTCTTCCTGGTGCTGGACAGGATCTGAAGCTGTAATGCAGCACTAATCCATTCTCCCATCAGCCTGCAATTATTTCTCATTTCCATTTGTCATGCCCAGACTGATGCTCTCTCAAGATACCTGCGGCTTCCAGAAAGGAAAACCCAGATGTTCTGTAAGGAAAGAACATTGGGAAAAAATCTGTACCACACATCATGCCTGGCACCATCTGTTCCTGAAAGCCAGTTTTCCTCAGCCAGTCTCCACCAGAAAAGGACTTGTCAGCACCTACAGCGGGATGTGCCCTTGATAGCAGCCCCTGCCAAACCTTCTTGAGCTGCTCAACAGACACAAACTGTCTGCTAAACTCCGCATCTCAGAGACTGCCTCAGAGAGAACAAGAACACAGCGGGGAGCTTCCAGCAAAAGATCAGCAAAGAATCTCAAGCTGTGCTGAAATTCTCCCAGGGCGTCATCTGCCACAGCCCCTGCCCAACAATTACAGTTCACAGCCACTGCTCTGCATGTGCCTTTCTTCCTCTCTTGGGAAGGAGCTGGAAATGAGGCTAAGGTCAAATTTTACTCCTAGTACAAACTGAATCACAGAATGGCCAGGGTTGGAAGGGGCCTTAAAGCTCATCCTGTCCTACTACCTGCCCTGGCATGGACACCTTCCACTAGCCCAGGCTGCTTCAAACTCCATCCAAACTGGCCTTGGACACCTCCAGGGATCCAGGAGCAGCCACACCTGCTCTGGGAAACCTGTGCCAGAACCTCCCCACCCTCACAGCCAAGAATTCCTTAGCAATATCCCATCTAACCCTGTCCTCTGGCAGTGGAAACCATTCCCCCTTGTCCTGACACTCCAGGACCTTGTCTAAAATCCCTCTCCAGCTCTCTGGGAGCCCCTTTAGGCACCGGGAGCTGCTTGCAGAGAGCAGCTCCTCAAATACATCTGGAAATCCTGGATATATACACAGCATTTAGAACATGGTTCCATCCAGGGACATCTATGTACACTGACTGTAAAAACAGCCCTGCAATGAAACAGTTCCTGTATGGGAGAGTTCACAAGCTCGAGTGAATCTCAAGTGACAGAGGTGTGAACAAAGGGACTGAAGGTGACTGCTGAGCAAGTGACAAGCACAAGTGCAGGTGGCAGCTACAAAATGAGGCACTCACATATTAAAAGGAAAAAGGATCCATAAATCTGGTTGCCTGGATCTAGGTTGCCTGGATGAAGCCTGTGCCTGTGTGAATACGGGGTGGAGGAACCAGTCTGCTGATTCCTGCTCACCTAAACGAAAACCAACATACCAGAACTTTTATAGACAGAGCTGGCTCTTGATGTTGTGAATTCCTGTGTACTTGAGACTGCTGAGAAAATACACAAAGCATGACTACAGAATAATTATATTCCAGGAGTACTATTACAGGATGGAAGATGAGCATCAACTTCAGCCAGTCTCACCTGTTTTCTTTTTCTTCTATATCGCTCGTACTGCTCAGTCTTCTGGGTACTATGGTGGCAAGATAACTCTTGTTGTCTCTGTCCTGGTGAAGCAAAAGAGGAACTTCAGCTACATATCTCTAACCCTTCCAGCAAGTTCAGTGGCAAATTAATTATTTTTCAAATTTCTTCAACTACAAAAGCATTCTCCTACCAGCTGGTTTAAGGCAACTTCTTGGGCAACACGTACCACTGCATAGAAATACAGCTCTGAAAGGGATTTCCTGGTGACCGTGGTAGTGAATAAAAGCATGTTCTAACTTAGAGAATGACCTGCCAATCACAGAATCAGAGAATGGTTTGAGTTGGAAGGGACCTTTAGTTCACTAGACCAGAGCTCCACCCCAGGTGGCCTTGAACACCTCCAGGGATGAGGCATCTACCATCTACCCATGAGCAGAAAAGTTACAGTTACTGAATACGTGGCATGGGATTTACAAATGCAGCTGGTGGATAGAGGAGGAATCCATCTAAATGACAGGGAAGGAGAATCTCCACTGCAGGTATGTGCTGTGGTCTGGATTGGACATTTTCTGGTAAAGAACAGGCTGTGCCAGACTGGCAGCCCCTTTTCAGTGCCAGCCCGGTCCAAGCTGAACAGGAATTAGGCGAAAGGGGCACCAAACTCCAGTTCTGGAGAAACAACTGATAGGGGGAAAATATTTTACAAAATAAAAAGACAGTAAGAATGAAAGAGACCTGCGTTTGTTATGGATACAAACCCCAGCAACAACTCAAACAGAAAGGGCTTTACACCTGTGAGGTGAAGTGGATGCACTAAAACATCCTTGCTGAAAGCCAAACCTTTTCCTTGTTGTCCAACAGCGCAGATATCCGAGGGCTGGATGAGGAGCGATAGATAGAGGAAGTTTTATCCCTCTGTGCCTCACGAGTGGCAGCGACTTCACTCAGCATGTTGTGGCTGCCAGTCTTCCTCAGGCCCAGCCGCCACGAGGAAGGAGACTCATCCTTCTGCTCGTCTGACTTGCTGAGCCAGCTGAACTGTGAGGAGAAACAGGGACATTTGGAAAAAGGAAGAGCACTGCAAGGCACACTCCAAGTTCAAAAAGTGTTTCAAAAAGCTCCAGTTTTTGCTGGGCTAGACGTGTAAGATGGAATTACTTATTTCCTGCTTCACTTTTATTACAGGACAGAGCTTAAGGTGAACGCACAGGGATGCAAACTGCAGTAGTGCCTCATCCCCAAGGACAGAGGATGAAAGGAATCTTCTGTCACTGTGCAGGTCTTTGCCTACACAATGCCCTCCTCCAGCTTTGAGGAAAGAATATAAGGAACAATGAAGCTTTTAGTATTGCCCATTTAGGAAAGGGGAATTATTCAGTAAAGGCAGAAAGCCAAAGTCTTACAGAACCAGCTGCAAATAAACCCCTCACATCAGTGGAGTCCAGCAGAAGCCAATGAGATCATCAGGGAGCTGTAGTAAACAACACTGTAAAGGAAGAGACTGAGGAAACTTGGATTGTTTAGCATGGAAAAGAGAAGGCAAAGACAAGATTTAGTTGCTCTGCTACTTGGGAGTGGGTTTACAGAGGACATGGAACCAATCTTCTCTACGGTCTATGGTGAAAGGAGGAGAACAGACAACGTTCCACTTGGGAAATCCCAGCTGACATAGAGACATAACTCCTGGCAGGAGAAAAGCTGCACTGGGACAGGGAGTACGGGAGTAGTTCACCCTCCTGCATCTCCATCCTTAGAGACCTTTTAATACTCAGCTGAGCTCAGGTAGGACAATGCAACACGACACAAGCTTAATCCCGCTTTGAACAGGACACTGGACTTCAGCCTTGCAGAAGCCCCTTCCATGGGCAGGTAACTGTGCATAGCACAGAATGGGCCTTTGTGCTTTTTGTTACATGAGGCACTTCTGACCTGCATATACCAGTCCTGAAATACACAACTGCTTAAAAGTATGACTTTAGCTGCAGTTATCAAGTCCTTCAAAAGGCTGCCCACTGCCATTCAAGAATGGAGCCTGAGCATCACAAGAGATAATTGTACAGGGCTAAGCACCAAGTTGTACAGGAAATAAAACAAATTATTAGGAGCTAATGGAAAAGTAGAGAGTACAAAACACAACCAGTGTGGCTCTGTGTTATTGCAGGGTACAATCCTACTTTGGTACCACACACAGCTCAGCTCCAGGGCTCAGCAGCAACTGACAAGAAGGGAAGAGTTCAGGGAAGGGCAGCAAGAATGAGTAGGGCAAGAGAGGTTTTGCACGAGGAGATATTCAGCATATCAGTAGTTTCCAGGCTGAGATATGACCAAGGTACATGAAACCCTCAGTAGCAAACAGAAAGGTGAGAAAGGAACAATTATTCCTTGGTCCTTCCCACAAAGGAATGAGGGACAGCAAACAAACCCAGTGTGTGATAGGTTAATGGGACAGGGACACTGAGCTTTGCAGAGCTTTTAACTAAGCTGAAGGACTCTTTTTACCATTGGACATTAGAGGATGCTAATCAAAAAGTGTCAGCATAGAGGAAAAGTCCAACAGGGGCTACCAAAGACAAAAAGTACACCAGGTTCAATGAGTCACTGAAATGCCAATTGCTGGAATGTGGGAGAGAATTCCTGCAAGATCGTGCTCTCTAGTAGCTCCTGATGGTCACTGTTGGGCAGGACACTGGACAGGCAAGGCTTTTGATCAAAGCTGATCTAAGCATTATTATACCATATTCAATCTGACACAAACCACCTGCCACTATTCAGAATAAATGGAGCTACAGGGGAGCTCTGCCTCAGACTCACTGTCTGAAGACTGCCAAGCTAAAATTACCCCTGCAGTATTTGAGCAATGTTTTCAGCTCATGCCATTTTAGTGCAGACACAAAGAGTTAATCTGCACTCCACCATTTCCAGCACTGCCAGTCTACTGAGCTACACAGCTCTAACTACATTTGCATGTAGTTTTGATGCTTTCCTCAGAAAATGCTCAAAATCACAGCAAAAGTTGCCATCTGTAAATTCTGAACAACACAGGAACAGCACATACTAATAACTCCCCTAACAGAGGGCAGCACAATCTAAAGCCCAGTCTGTCTAACAGAATTACAGAAAATCAAAATCAAAATCAGCTGAGAGAATGTAAAGAATCTGGTCTCAAGTGACTACAGTCAAATCAATATTTGCTCTGCTCACAGGCCAGCTTCTACCCCCTAACACACTTACTCTGCATTAAACAGCTCAAAGGTGTGAGACCAAACCTCTGCAGCTGGGAAAAGGTTAACTGAAGTGCTCACACTTCCCAGCATCCTTCTACCTCTACCAGTTCCCCTGCTAAGCCAGCCTGAGCTGAACAATGCCCAGAGGAGCTCTGTTTCATTTGATCTTGGTTACGCTCAGCTACATGTGAAAAATAAAAACTTGTGACTTAAGCAAGAAACATTTCCCTCTGACAAGCGCCGAGTGCCTCAGTCCTGGGTCAGGTGTTTGTGCTGTTTCTCCATAGTGTGGTGCAAAAAGAAAGCAGCAGCACATGACAGGAGTCCTGTGCCAAGCAGTCTCCTGGTGCCATCTAGCTGAGTGATCTGAGAGCTGGAGGATTCACCTAAGATTTTAGCGACCACCTCACCTTGCAAAAGCTTTTATAGCCCAGCTGGCCAGCCACATGCAAACTACCCTCTGCTTGCTGGGTGATCACATCACATCACATCACACCACACCACATCACACCACATCACATCGCTGACTCAGCTGGCTTTGGCAAGTCGGGGGCACTTTGGATGATGGTGCCGAACTCACCACCGGCACACGGACAGGAATCAGATCTGGTGACACATCTGCTGAAAGGACATTGGCACCAGTCCCCTCAGCACTGACAGCACACAGAGCATGTGCTGTAGGCTGGGTTTCTTCACTACAATTTGCTTTGGAGGGTCAGAGATTCAAGAGGAACTGTATTGTCCCTACACTGCTGTTAACACACATCTTTATCAGAATTTCCTACTACCAAGCTTTTCTAAATTCAAGTCAATGTCCTCTGAAAACTGGTTTCAGAGCATCCATCTCCCAGTAACACATCCTGTTTCTGAGCACTGCTGGAGTCCCCATTGATTCCAAATTCACTTACTCTTCTGGCAGATGCAGTGAAGGAGTTGGGCTCGGGTGGTGGCATTTGCTCAGTGATGCTGGGCCTGGGTTCACGGCTGGAGTGGTTGGCAAAGGGCTCTTCCTTTCTCTCTACAATTTTAAACAAGAAGAGAAACCAAATGTTTCAGTATTGCACTTCTGAGGCCTTCTTTACACAGAGTGTGGTCTGCACTCCAGTTCAGTGCTGTGTGACCTCAGCCTCCTTGGATCACAGAGATGCTAGTGCCTCCTGCACTGTCAGATGTCAGAGCTTCCTGCAAGGAGCTTCCCACTTCCTAAAGAATAGGATGGACACATTTGCCAGGCAAAGCTTTTGTACTTGATCCTCACAGATAAGCAAAATCTTTGCAGAAAATACCATAAAGAGGACACACAGGTTTTTTGTTTTTCCCAATTTTGTTTCCTGTCTGGGAATTTCTGTCCTGGTAAATCTTGGGATGAAAAGGGGCACATGCTATTCCTGCTGTAGCCAAAGTGTGGTACAACCCACAGCCCTCAGTGCTGGGTTTCACTGCACAGTTCTGTGCACTTGCTTGTGCTGCTGGGCAGAATTTCTGGTCTTTTGCAGCAAAATCCATTTTTCTACAGGAAGCCAGGACTGCTGCCCAACAAAAGCCCTTACTTGGGCTCCAAGCAAGCCAAGCAACCCTTGTCCAAGCTCACTGCTTGTTAGATAAGTGCAGCTGTCCAGTATCACATTTATCTTTTGTATCGATGCACATGCTTGACAGAAGAACATCCACCAGACATTACCAGGGGGAGAGTACAGGCAATAGGTTCATTTGACAGGAGAGCACAGGCTGGAGACAGACTATTCACCATAAACCCAGGCACACAGAACCTGCCTGAGAAATAATGTACCTACACCCAACAAGCAAAGCTTTCCTTAGAGCTATGAGTGCTCACACAGTCATGGCTTGGAAAAAATAAAGTCATTTTTAGCATAAGCACCCAAACAGTCCTAGCAAATAACGTTATGTGCAGGGAATAAAAATCTGCTGTTACACATTTGGAGTTGATTGGGATGGAGCATCTGGGAGGACGGCACCTTGGAGAGTGAAGATCAATCTTTCTGCAACAAATATTCACAGTACTAGAAAAATAAGGATTCAAAGGACACAGAAAACAGGAAAGAGCAAGCCAAGGGAAACATTTTAAAATAACAGGAAGTTAGCAGGACTCACAGAGCCTGAACTAGAGACAAAGACAGAATCGTGGAACCTCTTGAGTTGAAAGGGACACACAAGGATCATCCACTCCAACCCCAGACCCTGCACAGACAACCCAACAATCCCACCCTGTGCACCCCTGGGAGCATTGTCCAAACACTCCTGGAGCTCTGACAGCCTTGGGGCTGTGCCCACAGTGCCCAGCACCCTGATATCCAGCCTCAATCTCCCCTGGCACAGCTCCAGCTGTTCCCTTGGGTCTGCATCAGAATGGGTTCTCGCCACTCTCCCCTCTCTGCAAAGTAGCAGATTTCAGTTCTGGGGCTGAACCCTCGGGTGCACTTTCACCCACCCCTGGGGAAGGACCAAGAGATCCCCCATTCCTCCTTGCAGGCCTGGCCTGCCACACTTGGCACCCAAGTCCACAGAAATGCTCATGCACAAGGAAGGACACGCTGCCATGTGCTGCCAGCTGCTCATTCTTGTGACTTGAGGCCTGGAAAACACAGGGCACCGAAGGAAGGGAAGGCAGCAGCAGCTCTCCAGGCTGGGCTGGACGGGCACTGGGAGCCTGTTCTGGAAGTTTAGATCAGCTTCTAAGGTCAAGCCTAACTAGAAGGGCACAGGCTAAAGTGCTAATGACAGGTTGGGAAGGACTAACCGTGAGCAATGTGACTGGGAGCAGCTGACTGCAGCAGAGGAACAGGCAGAGGGACTCTGTGCTGGCAGCACTGGTTTTGGGTCCCACATTTCATTCTACCAAAATTTCAGCAACAAACATTACGAATTCCAGACAAGAGAAACTGAAGAGGATTAGTTAAACCTCCTCAAAACAAATTTGGTAAGAGTAAAAATCTAGGCTTCTAATTCCTTTTTTGTAAGGGTTTTTGGATAAGGGGTTTTGTTTGCTTGGTTTTTAAACAAAACAACACTAAAAGCTTCCATGGTTCTCAGCACAGATAATCACCATAGAATTTTATACTGATCTTCCTCTTGTTTACAAGAGGTCAATGCCAAATTAATTGTCTTCAAAATGAATAAAGTGACATTAATGCCCTTAGCTTCTTTTGTCCGAAGAACACAAATTTCTCACAAATTATAAGAAACATACTACTCTCAAGCCTTCCAACAATTTCACTGCTTCCCTCACCCATTTTCTTCCTCCCATAGTCTCTGCAGATTCAACAAATTAATCGCAACCTGAGACTCTTCAAAACACACCTCAAAATAAACTTGTGTGTTACACTGCCAGCTTCTACATGCCCTGCTTTATGCTCAGCTTACAAAGGGATTAGAATTTTTAGGTTTAAAAAGTTCACTCAGATTTTTTTTTTTTCATCTGGACTTTGATGTCTTTAGAACAATTGTCATAATCTATGTGTCCAGCACTGCTCGGAATGATAAAGGTATGGAAATATTAGAGAAAATTAAGAGGAATGAAGGAATAATATTTATGTTTCCATACCTATGCCTCCTGTACAATCCAAGCATGTACAATGTTGACCAGAAAAACCAGAACCACAGAATCCCAGATTGGTTTCAACTGCAAGGAACCTTAAAGCCCATCCCATTCTAACCCCTGCCATGGGCAGGGACACCTTCCACTGCCCCAGGCTGCTCCAAGCCCTGTCCAACCTGGCCTTGGGCACTTCCAGGGATGGGGCAGCCACAGCTCCTCTGGGCACCCTGTGCCAGGGCCTCACCACTCTCACAGGGAGGAATTTTTCCTAATATCCTATCTAAACCTACTCTCTGCCAGTTTGAAGCCACTCCCCATTGTCCTGTCACTCCAGGCCCTTGTAAACAGTCTCTCTTCATCTTCCTTGCAGGCTCCCTTCAGTTCCTGTGAGGTCACAATGAGGTCACCCCAAAGGTTCTTCTCTCCAGGCTGAGCAATCCCAGCTGTCCCAGCCTTTCCTCCCAGCTGAGCTGCTCTCTCTATCCCTCTGATCCTCCTGGTGCCTCCTCTGGACTGGCCCCAGCAGCTCTGCAGGTGTGGTCTCACCTGAGCAGAATCTCGCCCTGCCCTGCTGCCCACTCTGGGGGATCAGCCCAGGAATTCTACTGTCTGTCTTTGAAATCAGTAATACTTGATTATTTTCATTACCAGAATGAAAAATCCTACTTCTCTCTGGAGTCCTCCTATAGCGTGGGCTGATGCTGTTGCCTTACAGAATCTTGCTTTAAAAAGAGCACCAAAGATGTGACCCCCCAGTGACATGTGCAAGTGATAGCTGTGTCTCCACCCAGCTGGGCAAGTCCACACTCATTTTAGCAGAGATTTCATAAGTTTACAAGGTGGGCTTTCAGTTCTGATGGAAATTTTTCAAAGGACCAATAATCTTTCCAGGAAAGGAGCGTACAGGTAACAAAGCCTGAAGCTGAATCATTACCTGAATGCTTCTTGTCTCCCATTTCTATTAGCTTCAGTGGTTTGACACAGACTCCTATAATGTGCTTTGCTCAGTGAATTAATGCAATAAAAAGACCTGTTCTGGCTTTACACGAAATTTAATGCTGAGTGCTGTAGACTTTTCCTTGCTGAAGGATCTTAGGTTGCTCCTGACTCAGTTAAACCCCACACAGCTGCAGGTCTTATAGGTGTGCAAACATTTGAGCTGTTTTGGTGAAAATACCACCACGTTTATAAGGATTACAAGCACTGGCATCCAGCTAAATAGGTATAATTTATATTTATATAAATACGTATATAGTCAGGGTAAAGCCCTGAAGAAGATATATGTGACTTGAACTGCATGTCTTTTTCCACCACTGACATGTCCACTAGACTTGTTTGATTAAAAAGCCCCAGGATGATTTCTCTGTGTTACTGCCATGCCCACCCAGCTGGTGCAGCTGTAGCTCTGCAGAGCCCAGCCAGGATTTTCCACCCCTCTCACCCTGCCCCAACATCATCAACTGAAACAATCCTAACACAGGTGACAATTTCACTGGCACAAAAGCACAACAAAACTTCAAACTACACATTCAGAACCTATTTCTTAGTATACTGGATATAGACAAGTAAGCTGATGTTAAAAGCAGTTTAACCATTAAACACATCATAGTCCAAGATCCACCTGTGTTCGCAGAATATTAAGTACAAATGAATCTTGGCTTACTGTAAAAGTAACTATCTGTACTTAAACTTTCTGTGCTGCAAGTAAACACTTTTAAAACTAATTAAGAATGCCATAGAAATTATGGAACATGAATGGGAGTAAGATGCCAGCAATATACTATAATGTCATTGCTACTGTGACTCTGTGTACTTAATCCTTATTTTCCAGTATCTTTTACAATCATTATTCATCATAGACTGGAAAACAGAAGTTTCTCACCTCTATAATCACCCAGAACAGCTTCAGCCCTTCATTTCAGACTGATCTGAACACCACAGGCTATTGCCTTCCTACACCTTCACACCTGCTTCCCAACCATCCTGCACTACCTGAAGGATTCTTCTTGAACTGGGCCAACAAGAAAAAAACCCCTGTTTAAGAGCAAGCTATGGACAGTGTGTTATCCTCAATACATGTCAGATGGAAGTAGGAATTAAAAAAGGATCTGAAGGAGTCGTTTTTTAATAATTATGCTGACCTGGGAGTCAGCATTGAATCAGCTTTTTTAGCACAGTAGCTCCAGATTTCTCCAAATTCTGTACATATACACTAGAAGTAAAACTTTCAGCATGTCCTTAACAACTAATTATGTAATTAGTAACAATAACAACAGCAATTACAACAACATTAATAATGATAATAGTTAGGCTAGTTATTAAATCCAAGGCTGTACTAAGTCTTACCTGACTCCTTTTCAGCATCCGATTCTGAAACTTCATCTTCAGCTTCTTCCTCTTCAGAACTAGAACTGCTCGAGTCCTTGTTCTCTTCCTCAGTTTCCATAGACTTCAACGTGTCTTCCTCATAAAGAATCTTCTCTTTGCTGCAAAATAGGAAAGTTTTAGGACTAGGCAAGCAAATTATCTGAGTTGTACTTCTGAGGAGCACACAGACATGATTTACTACATACAGAACAAGTGAAGGATAAAATCCATCTACAGACTGAACACTCCAGCACTCCCATCATGGCCAATTTGCCACAGATTCCACTGCCAGTCTCACATTTTGTAATTCTGCAAGCATTTTTCCATCCACAAAAATGTGATCTCTTCTAGTGCCACACAACACAGCAGTTGGGCTGTAGGGTTTAGTGCAACTAAAAGGTGCAGTTCTCAGCTCAAAGATCTGACTGATCCTCAGCCAGAGCAGGAGCTGGAGAACCAGACACCAGCCCAAGCCCTTGTTCCACCATTACTGGGTATGTTAAGACACAACTAAAACCGTATTTGAGAGTGCTCAGATTAAAAAAAATGCGTGAAATAAAGAGCAGTGAATTGTTTTTGACCCAGCTGAGGCCAGCTGGCTGTGAGATGGAGCTGCCTCTCTGATTACTTTCTGGGCAATTTCTTTTCAACTATAAGGGAGAGACTTACTTGGTGAAGAGTCTGTTTTGAGGCTTCCCATTCATGTCAGCTTCAATCAGCTTATTTCTTGTCTCCTTCTCACTTCGCAGCTATAAAAAAGTCCAGGAACATGGGAGAGAGAGAGAATGAGGACAGATATTAACCAGGCCTGTCAACACCATAGCACAAGGTCAGCCCAGCCTCATTAGACCGAACCTCTGCAGATTTGTGTAAGGAGCCTCTCGAACAGCAGCACACCTGCAATGGCACTGTGAGCCTTGGACTGGAGCTCCACCAGGGCACAGCACCCAGCGAGTCCCTGGAATGCAGCTGCCATTTAATAAAACCTTTGAAGGCACCTGCAGCTGCCCCTGTTGGGACCAGGGATGAACCTTGGCTGCTGCCCAGTGAGGTCATGGGCTCTCCCATCCCTGGAAGTGTCCAAGGCCAGGTTGGATGGGGCTTGGAGCAACCTGGGATAGTGGGAGGTGTCCCTGCCCATGGCAGGGGCTGGGACTGAGTGAGCTTTAAGGTCACTTCCAGCCCAAACCATTCTGGGATTCTGCTGGAGGTCTGCCCACATGTGTGTGCGTCCATGAAATCAGGATAGATTCAGGTGAAAATTTGCTGCCTTTGTGGCTATTATTTACTTGCTGTCAGAGGAAAACATTCAAGTCTGCCCTGTAGAGGCAACCAGAGAACTACTGTGAGGATGGGTCACTTCTTAAATCTCTCAAATGCACAAAGTCATTGCATGAGAATACCTGGGATCACATAGAAATTGAAAGTTTTTGGCTAGAAAGCAGCAATATTAATTTTACCACCATCAGTGGACAAAACAGTACCCAAAAATTGATTTAGTACCTTCGAGAAACACAGAAACAGCTGAGGCAGCAGCAGGGAGGGCAGTTAGGGGTTCAACATAAGGCTGACTCTGTTGTGTCATGGCTCATCAGGTTATTCTTTCTCTTTTGACAGCAGGTGACACCAGGCAAAGGAAGTAAAAGCACTATAAATTCTGAATCCCAGAATCCCTGAATTATTTGGATTTGAAGGGACCTTAAAGCTCATTCAGTCCCAGCCCCTGCCATGGGCAGGAACATCTTCCACTATCCCAGGCTGCTCCAAGCCCCATCCAAGCTGGCCTTGGACACTTCCAGGCATGGGGCAGCCACAGCTGCTCTGGGCATCCTGTGAAGTGGGAAAAGCTGCAGGGATTCCAGTGAAGAGCAAAAATCTGGGGTACAACATTGTTAAACAGACCAAACTGCTGGAGCACCGCAAAGGGAAGTGCAGGAAAACAGCCTGCTCCATGCACAGATAATTCAGTAACTGGGAAAAAAATCCAAACCCAAACCAAATTAATTGCTTCCAGCAAACAAAAATCACCCCTTCTCTCCAATAATGGCAGCAAATCTTTTAGCAAGGGTGGCAGTGTTCTGCTTTAGACTGAAAAAAAGATCTGATTTGAAAGCCATTTTGGAAGAGAAATAATGTCATGGAACTGTCTCTTTTTGCCTTGACAAATATATTTTCTCTATTTTTAAGTTATAAAAATGGCACATGATAAACACATGATAAATTGGCTTACCCACTAAAAAATCATGTCCACTAAAAAAAAGGTGTGTTAAAAATCTGGATTCTTCTGCCCAGTTCTATACTGACTAAATAAATGGAGAAGGCTTTTATGCAGTGCTTCTATATAGAGAACAGGGGAGTTGTAGCCCCTGCAAAGCAGCCCTAAAAATGGGTGAGCAGTCACCCAAAAAATGCTTTTTCTGTTCTTTTAAGAAGTGCAGTTATCTGCAAAATCCTGGGCAGTGTGAGAGGGGAATCCAAAATACAACCCTGATAGTATTTATCAACGCCTCATTTAGGGAGAAGCTGATTAATTTTTGAGAAGTTCCTGTGAACACTGAGGCTGCTATTTGAGGATGGCAGCAGCTGTGTTGTGATCAGAGCTGGAGTTCTAACCACCCACATCATCAGTTCCTGAAAATCCTTTCCTGGGGTTTAGCAGCAGTGGTCCCATTCTGTCTGTTTCTGAACCCACTGTTTTAAGTGATACTTACAGATTTTTAATTCTTCTTGAAAGAAGGTCAGCTTGTTTTTCAGAAGCACTCAAATGAGATAATTGAGCAGACCAGATGAAATAGCAAAAAATTCAATCCAAACCCAACTTTCTGGCTTGACAACCGCCCTTTGAACAAGATATATTTTGCTTTCTTCTTTTTTTTTTTTTTAATGTAATTTTTTGGCTTATAATCCCTTCCAATATCTCCACTGCACTATGAAATGGCAATTTAATATGATTTTGAAACCTCTCATTTTTTCAGTCCAGAATTCCCTGAAGTGTATAATTTCTTCTTCCTCGATCCAAAGCCTCCCTATTTTAAGAAAGACAGACATGATAACAGATCTCTTTCTCAACACTGACAGTGTATTTCCCTGGATGCAAACACAAAGCTGACTTGGGTAATCACCCATTAGGAACAGAGAGGTTTGATGCTAGAGAGCCTGCCAGCAAACAAAGCAACTGAAAATAACAATAATTAGAAAGATGAACATAAATTCCTTACCAGCTCCCATAATTTTGCATGCCATCACACTACTGACCTCCTTGCTGTAGTCATCCAGTTATCTAGATTTCTAGCTATTAAAAATACTGCTGTGATTAAAGATTACAAATGAGTAACTAAAGCAAATAGCTGGGCCTCAGCTTCCTGCATCTGTTGGCACCATATGTCTTGGAGAACACCCATGTGTGAAAAGGTAATTGGAGAGATGGAAAACGATCTCCATAAACTCACCACAGTCTGTTTCTTCTGCAGCATTTCTAAATGCTCCACAAGCCCCTCATCAGCAACGTCAAAGGGCGTCTGGCCCTGGTGCAATGAGAGAACACAAGAGAATATGTGAGATGGCACAGTGGTAATGCTCCAAAAACTCCTATTTACCAGAGCTCATGCTCCACATCCTCTCTCCCCAAATGGTGAAGGACACTGCTTCACTCCAGAGCAAGGAAAACCGTGTGACAGTGATCATGGAATCACAGAATCATTTTGGCTGGAAAAGACCTCTAAGATCATGTTTATGTTCACTGAGCAACTTTTACCAGGGCAGTGCAGCTCCCTGGTTGCTGCTGCTCAAATCCAACAGCTAGGACTATGCTTGAGATTCCAAGTTTCTAAAAAGGACACTCTTGTACTGAGAGGGAATGTGATCAGCTTCTTCTAATGTCGGATATCCAGGAAAGGTTCTTCCCCCAGAGGTGCTGGGCACTGCCCAGGCTCCCTAGGGAATGGGCATGGCCCCGAGGCTGCCAGAGCTCCAGGAGTGTTTGGAACACTCCCAGGGATGCCCAGGGTGGGATTGTTGGGGTGCCTGTGCAGGGCCTGGGGTGAGACTGGATGATCCTTGTGGATCCCCTCCAGATCAGGATATTCCTGGTTCTGTGTTACTTTACCATCATGTATTTAAACATTCTGAAAGGCCGCCAGCAAGTCAAAAAAATTGGGATTTATTTCCACAACCATGGGCATTTCTAAACTAAAACAAACCAGGAAAAAATACTCTAGGGCACAAACCAAGAAACTGGTTACATTTTCACCATAACTAAAACTCTAAACACCATTTCATTGAAAACCTGAAACCCGCTGGCTACAGGTCAAAAAATAAAAGGCAGCCTTGTCCCTCTGACCCAACAAGGAGACAATTCTGGGCTGGAAGGAGCAGGTAATGCAAAAATGCAACTGTGGCTATTTCTTTTTAAATACAGCATGATTCAAGACCTCATACACCTCCTGAGCACTTTGGAAAAGCACCTGATGGCATTTAAACAGAAAATATTCCCCATATTTTTGGTGCCAAAGAGCTCACCAGGCTGCAAGGGCTCCTCCTGGGGCATTTGTGTTCCAGCAGTTTCCAGCACAGCTGGATGCACTTGAACACACAGAGCCCTATCTTATCACATCCTCTGGCCTGCCTCATGCCCTGGTGCTCCTCCAAGCACACCCAACCTTCTCTCCACGTCCAGAGGCTGCCACGGCACACCTGACCCCGGGCCAGTGGGATGCAGCTCACAGACCAGTGAGGGTCTGAACATCCTAGCAGGGATGGGAATACCAAGAGCAGCCCTGGACAAGCCCTTGAAAACCCAAGGGCTCTTCAAGGAAAAACCTGCAACTATTAGAAAGGAAGAGAAATGTTTTTGCTCCTTTTCCTCCATCCTATTTTTCTTCACTCATGTCTCACAAATCTTCAATTTCCTTTTTTATTTCCAATACATAGAACAGGAAGGATTTAAAGCTGCCAGTTTCTCATGGGTTCACTTGTTTTCAGTGCCTTATACCTTATTATTAGTATATTATTTTGCAGTCCAAGACCATTTCTTCACTGCTGTTTGATTTCTCAGGGTTACACTAACTCAGGATGGCACAGATCAGCCCCTAGCCCTTCTTACAAGCTCAGTCTTAAAAGTTTAATCAGGTCACATTTCCCGTAATATTTGAAATCTTTTCTGCCTTCTGAAAGTCAAGATTCTTCATTTACTGATGTATTTAAAGTATCCAGTGCATAGGCAAGGAGAACAGCTATGACTTTGTCATGCAGTTGGATCCTGATGCTGGATCTCTTATGAGACCCCATCTGGATCTGTGTCCAGCTCTGGAGCTCCCATCTCAGGACAGACATGGACCTGCTGGAAAGAATCCAGAGGAGGCCACTAAACTGACCACAGGGCTGGAGCTCCTCTGCTCTGGAGCCAGGCTGGGAGAGCTGGGAATGTTCAGCCTGGAGAAGGCTCCAGGGAGAGCTCAGAGCCCCTTCCAGTGCCTAAAGGGGCTCCAGGAGAGCTGGAGAGGGACTGGGGACAAGGGCCTGGAGGGACAGGACACAGGGAATGGCTTCCACTGCCAGAGGGCAGGGATGGATGGGATATTGGAAAGGAATCCTTGGCTGTGAGGGAGGGGAGGCCCTGGCACAGGGTGCCCAGAGAAGCTCTGGCTGCCCCTGGATCCCTGCAAGTGTCCAAGGCCAGGTTGGACAGGGCTTGGAGCAGCCTGGGACAGTGGAAGATGTCCCTGCCCATGGCAGGGGGTGGAATGAGATGAACTTTAAGGTTCCTCCAAACCCAAACCAGTGTGGAGTTCTATGATTCCATGATCAGCAGCAGGCAATAGTCTATATAAACACCCTGCATTAGTTGTGTACTGACCAGCTTGTTCCTGATGTCCATGTCACACAGAGCCTCAGCCAGGATGGAACATGCTTCCTTCACTCCCCAGTGAGCAGCAGCGTGCAGAGGAGTCCAGCCATCATTGTCCTGGACGTTCAAATTAAACCCAGCCTGGATCAGGAGCCTGAGGAAAGCAGCAGGATTGATCTCTGCCCATCAGGAATGACTTCCTGATAGAGCAGTTTCCCCTGTTAGGCACCAAGTGGGCAGCCTGGCTCCCAAACAGCCAGCAGCATCTGGATTTGCTTAATAACCAAAGCAACATCCCACCTGATGTGCCCGAAACTGTAATGGAATTGGGAGAACACTTTGACCTCTCACCTGGCATTGGTGAGCCAGTCTGAACTCCTGTTCCAGCAGAGGAGAGAGTCTGGACTGGCTCAGGCATTGAGCACACAAACAGCATCCCTACAACTGGCATCCCTGTGCCAGGGAGCCAAGCACAGCACCTGCCAGCAGAGGGACATTTGGGAACTGGAACTCAAGCTTGGTTCTCCAACAGCACAAGGCCACAGTGTGGGGTGGTCCAGAAGGAGACCAACAGGACTGCCAGGGAAGCACCAGTGACATTGACAGAGGTAAAATCTGTACGCTAAACAACCCTCATTTGGATTAAACAACCCCAAATGCATTTTTTTCAGAGTAGCTCTTGCACAGTTCAAGCAAATCTTCCATAAGTGAACTTGCCTGGGATCTCCCTTCCTTACCCTCACTGTTGTGTCCCTTCCGCCCTCCCTTCTCCAGCAGAGCAGAACAGCGGTGTTCCACAGCACCTGGAGCTTGAATATTTAACACCAAAACAAACACAAGAGGGCTGGGGTAGTCTGGCACTCCAGAGCCATGTGCACACTGGTGTGGCAGTGATCAGGTGAGAGCACTGAGCAGCTCCTGTATCAAATTATCCAAGTTGCTTAAATATTGAAGAACATTGCAGGGGAACTCTGCAAGTCTGGTAAAACTGCTCCTGAAAATTTCCACTGTGGGAAATTCCCCCATCCAGAGCCACCATCACACAGCATGAGGGAAATCCACCATGACCCCAACATGGCACCAATAGCTTGGAAACTCCTGCAGCTTTACACCAATGTGCTACTGTGCTAAATAAAACACAGTCACGGCAGAGCAGCTGTGGGCTTCTCTGAAAGAAATTGTAAATTAGGTGCTGAGTTTCTGTTGATTTTTCCAGCTGGCAGAAGGGAGAAACAGAGCTGCTAAGAGACCCAAGGTCACAGACAAATTCCATGTCTCATTTAGAGTTAGCTGGCTCCTGGCTGTCAGCCTCTTCGGTTTAAGTCACTAAAGCTCTGGATTTGAACTTCAGCACAGCCATCACATACACAAGAGTGAAACAATGTCAGCTTGCTGTGAGATGTGTTTACCATTACCACAGTTAATGCCAAGGAGAGGCTGTCCAGGACTAAGTCATCCTGCACACGCTGAACTTCATCAAGGAGCACTGGATACACAACCCTCCCCTGACCGGCCACGGGACCAACACCTCAGATTCAGAGATATTACATTTCTGTTCACATGAGCTGAGGCAGATTCCTGTTCTTGGGCACAGTACAGGCACAGACAGCTCGTCACTCAATTATAAGTTCTAATGACTGAATACAAATCAGAAACATGAAGTACAATAAAATGCTTGAGCTTGATATGAAACAGTTCTTTGACATCAAATCAAGTCACTTAAAATGATGACATTTAGGATCAAGATAGATGAACACTTTCAGAGTGGATTTTAACGTGGGCAAGAGAGTAAGCTTGTGTGTTGGTTATGCCCAGCCTGGGTTTTGGCAGCAGGGCCACAGAGGTGACTTCTGTGAGAAGCTGCTGGAAGCTTCCACCATGTCTGGCAGTGCCAATCCCTGATGGCTCTGAAGGTGAAGATGCTGCTGGCCAGAGCTGAGCCGATTAGAGATGCTGCTAACGCCTCTGTGACAACAAATTTTAGAAGAAAAACAAACAAAGTGGGCACGTGTAGTTTTTGCTCTTGTCAGAGAAGAGGAGGAGGTGAGAACATGTGAGGGAAACAATATGGAGACACCAAGGGCAGTGGAGAAGGAGGGGCAGGAGCTGCTCCAGGCATCAGAGCCGAGATTCCTCTGCAGCCTGTGGTGAGACCACGGTGAAGCAGCTGAGACCCTGCAGCCCCTGGGGATCCACAGGGGATGCAGAGATCCACCCACAGCCCCTGGGGATCCACAGGGGATGCAGAGATCCACCCACAGCCTGTGGGGATCAATAGGAGGTGCAGAGATCCACCCACAGCCCATGGGGATCCACAGGGGATGCAGAGATCCACCCACAGCCCATGGGGATCCACAGGGGATGCAGAGATCCACCCACAGCCCCTGGGGATCCACAGGGGATGCAGAGATCCACCCACAGCCTGTGGGGATCAATAGGAGATGCAGAGATCCACCCACAGCCCCTGGGGATCCATAGGGGATGCAGGGATCCACCCACAGCCCATGGGAGAGGTGCCCATGCTGGAGCAGGTGATGCCTGGAGAAGGCTGTGATCCAGTGGAAGACCTGGTGCAGAGACAGGGCCCCTGCCTCCAGCCTGGAGCAGTGTGTCCTTGAAGGACTGCACCCCACGGAAAGAGAGACCCACGCCACAGCAGCTCTGGGAGGATTGTTTGCTCATGGGGGGAATTCACGTTGCAGCAGTTTTGGGAGAACTTCTTCTTGTGAGATTGGAACCAAGCTGGAGAAGGTCACAGAGAACTGTCTCCTGTGGAAGGGACACCCACAGCCTCCCAGGGGAAGGGCCCCTCTCCCAGAGCGGCAGAAGAAAATCTCAGTGATGAACTGACCAAAACCCCATGCCCTGTCTCCCTGTGCTGTTGGTGGGAAGGAAGAAGGGGCTGGGGGGAAAAACACGTTTTAAAGGTTTGTTTTACTTCTTATTATCCTCCAGATTCTGTTAGCAATAAATTCACTTTGCAACTTTAAGTTGAGCCTGTTTTGCCCTTGAAGTGTTTTCTCCCAGTCCTTACCTCAACTCATGAACCCTTCTTTCATTTTTTTCTCTCTGCTGCCCAGCTGTGGGAGGGGAGGGTGAGTGAGTGACCCCCATGGGTGCCTGGCCTTGGGCAGGGTCAAACCATGACACCTTGCAAAGACTATTTACAAGAGCATGCAGTAACAAGAGAAGGAGGAAGAGATTCACACAGATAGAGGACAGGCTTGGATTAGATATGAGGTAAAAATTCCTCCCTGTGAGGGTGGTGAGGCCCTGGCACAGGGTCCCCAGAAAAGCTGTGGCTGCCCCATCCCCATAAGTGTTCAAGGCTAGGCTGGATGGGTTTGGAGCAACCTGGGGTAGTGGAAGGTGTCTCTGCACATGGCAGGGTGGGACAAGATGAGCTTTAAGGTTCCTCCCAGCCCAACCCAGTCTGGGATGTAATGAGCTCTATGGTCATGGGCAGCTCCACCCACACATAAAGTGCAGAGAAAATATTGGCGGAAAACCTAATTTTACATTACCTGTAACAATATTAATGTTTTTTACCAGGAAATGCTACACTGGGCAAGTTTATGTTCATAATGATCTTGTTAGCGCCAGGGCAGCAGAGCTGTCAGGTGCTGGAATCCCTCTGTAGCAGGAGCAGGAGCATGAAGGGGCAGAGGACAGTCAGACAGCGGCAAACACTGCATTTCCCACTAGACTGGTCATGTTTGTGACTGTCATGCAGTGTGTGTTGTCACTTGGTATGTTAAAATTATACTTTTATCTCCTAATACTGTTTAACTTGCTAGCCCTAAAACTATTACCCTAACAGTGAAAATCAGACCTCATGATTAGAAAAATTAGAGACCTCCTGCTTTATGCCTCACTCTCGGAAAAGCCTTCATTACTTCAAAAAGGCCTGGAGGTAGGAAAGGGAATCCTCCAGTCCCTGTGGATTTCTGGGTGAACCACTGTGGTTGGACACATAAAATCACAGAGCCTTTTGAGAAATAACAGCCTGAAAATCTCAGTATGGAACAAATTTCTCTGAATGTAAAGCAAGATGATTTCTTCGGCCTTAATTCCATGCATCAGCCCTGGGAGGAGCTCCTACCTCATGACTTCAGAATAGCCCTTGGCTGCAGCAACATGAAGAGCTGTGGCTCCTGTCCGAGGCTGCTTTACATCCTCAATTCTCCCACTGTTCAGCCACTGTCGGGCATCCTGGAGCATTTGCTGCTCCTCTTCTTTCCTTGACAGCTCTAGGTCTACACCTAAGGGGGTGAAGCACAGAAGAAGAGACAAACAAGAGATGAAAGCTCTGAAGTACTTGTTACACTTACCCTATATTCCATTTGGTATAAAATATTAGTAAACTACTTCTGATCTTCCAAAAAACAATCAGCAAAAGCCTCTTCTATGAACTGGGAGAGCTCCTGTGTCATTGACAGAGACTTCAAAAACTGTCTGAGTTAAAAATTTTGAAAATTGGGCCAGTGGTTGCAACCCAGTCCAAATAATTAAAAGCTCAGCTGTGCATTAAGTGTAGAAGGATTGAGTTTACACGGGCTGCATCCCAGACTGAAACAACAGTCGTGAACAACAGCTTAACTGACTGAATGGACGTGTAGTGAGGGTATAAACTACAGGGAAGGGGTGAGGATCCTACAAGAGCACAGTGATGCCACAGTGTGCTCACTCCATGTTCAGGACGCTGTATGTGACACACTCAGGGATCTGCACTGCTCCAGAGGCATTCATGACAAGCATGACTCAATACTGAGAGAAGTATTCTGACACACATTCTGACACACACACATTCTGACAAAACACAATTTGAAATAATTTTGGCATTCGAAGGCCAGAAGAAATCTACTCTGATGGCCTCAGTGACTGCTCAGGAGCAGGCAGAGATGTGGAGAGGCAGAGGGATGATGGGGAGAGGGAGGTGTGTCTGGCTGACAGACTGTGTCAGCTGTCATTAAACCAATGAGAGGCAAAACCAACTTTGACTTGTTTTCCTCAGTGGAGCCTTCACAGTAATGAGATCACAGAAGGACAATATATCAATCACAAGTATTGATACCGATCCAAACACGATTAATCAGAGTAGAACTCAGACTCAGGAAAACATACAGTTAGAAGGTACCAATCTCAAAAATCAAGAAGGATCCTGAAGAACAAGCATCCCTATGGATTATTACTTCCAGCATAAGAATGACATGATTGGCAATTAAATTTTGGGGCATTAGGTTTAAAACAGAACCAAGGAAAACAACTTAGAGTCTGAGCTGTGAGACCCACTGCTGCAGGATTTTGCAAAGATCAGAAATAAACTGGCTTCAGACCAAGGCCTAGACAAGTTTTTAGCTATTACACGCAATTGCTGAACATGCTGGAGTTCCTAAGGAGGGCTGCACGAGCTCAGGAAACAGAAAGCCACGGGGCACTCACGAGTGCATAGAAAGCCAGTTTGGCTCAGGAATTTCTGGAGGCACAGTGGCTGGAGGCTGGGAGGGGAATTGTGCACACTTGAGCTGTTGTTACAGTCTGCAGCAGGCATCTGCTCATAGCCCCTACTGAGGACAGGCTGTGGAGCTGGACAGATGCTTATTTAAAGTTCAACCCCATTTCCTCCAGCAGTTATGATCCTGTAAACTGTGTGATGGGAATCTTCTCGGTGGAGACAGATGGTTGTTTCAGGGCATCTTAGCAGGTTGCCACTAATGTGGTGAGGCAATGCAAGCAGAATCCCAAAAAGTGCCAGGCAAAACACTCGCAGGTGAGGCAGAATCACTGCCTTGATGTCTTGCAAGGTTTCAACCACATTATTGCCATTTAAGGAACCTGAAGGTGCACAAGTCCACGGAACCTGGGGAGATGCATCCATGGGTCCCAAGGAAGCGGGTAGAGGAAGTGCCTAAGTCACTCTCATATTTGAGAAGCTGTGGCAGTCTGGTCAAGTTCTCACAGGCTGGAAAACTGGAATCATAACTCCCATTTTTAAACAGGGAAAAGAGGAAGACTTGGGGTACCACAGGCCAATTGGCTCTCCTCCGTGCACAGCAAGACCATGGAGCAGATCCTCCTGGAAGCTGTGCTAAGGCTCATGGAAAATAAGGTGATTGGTGACAGCCAAGCTGGCTTCTCTGAGGGCAAGTTGTGCCTGACAAATTTGGTGGCCCTGGAACATTAACACATGTGACAAAGCAGTAAGGGACTGATTCCTTTCTAACTACACCTTAAAAAATAAAGTCACCACCATGTGTCAGAATGTATCTGATGGAGCGACTGGATTCAATCCTGCATGCAAGTAAGCCCCCCAAAACCTGCAGGAATAAAATAATCCAGACAGGAAAGAGTCTCTGGGTACCTGTATCCCAAACACGCTCCAAGGAGGGTGACTTCAAAGCCAGATCAAACATAAAGCTCAGACATAAATGCAGCTGAGCCTTGACTATGTCCAAGGATGGAAGTTCCAGGAATTCCTTGGGCTCTTTTTCCAATATTCTTGATGAAATTCATAGACATGATTTAAACTTCTCATACACACACGCAAACATTCAACCAACGAAACTCCCAAATGAATTGTCTGAGTACAAAGAACATTTTAGACTGATAAAGCATCTCTTTATTTTAACATCAGTCCAAAACTATAGCCAGGGATGTTTGTGCAGGGACAGCCTGGAGAGCAGCCCCTCAACCAGGCACACCTGATGAGAAAGGGGATATGGCAGGAGAAATCAGGGGAAAGATTAGGATAAAGCATGTCACTCCAGGCCTGGAATATTCATTTCCTGGTCCCTGCCTTTGGCAGTCCCATAAATCTCACCTCGGTTTTATCAAGCCTTAGTGAAACAAGACCTTTCATCGATATCAGAGGTCAGAATTTAATCTCACTTTAAAAGTAACTAGATCTGATGAATCAGATTTCAGGACTGTGGTGCCTTGCTTTGAAGAATCCCAAGGACAGAGACCACAAACGTCCTTCATCTGCTCTACTGTCCTGATAGCAAAGCAAGATTTGTCTGCCGCTTCCTGGGCCACATCTCAGATCTCTTCACCAACAGGCAACAAGGCAGCAGAATTCTCATACAGAAACTCTCAGAGGCCCCACTCTGAGATGTTCAAGCCCTTCATTTACCTTGTTTCTTGACTTGCTCCAGAAGCAGGTCCTTCATGGCCGCCTCCTCCGCGATGTCGGACGGGACCTCCCCCTCACTGTTCACTGCAGCCACGTTGGCGCCGTGGCTGATCAGGAACCTGCAGCAAGGACAGCCAGGCCAGCACGTCACACCTCGAGTGCTTGGCTTCAGAGCAGTGACACGGGCAATTAACAGCACCACAAAGCACTTGCCTTTCTCATGCAAGTTCAATTACCAATGAGGACCATCTTCTTAGCCAATTTCAAGACTAAAAATGTTCACTGTAAGTGCAAAGTCCTTGCTCAGGGGCTCACAGTTTTTCTTTCCCCATAGTTACTTAAATAGCCCTGTTCTTGCACTAATCTGGTTGATTTTTTTTTTTTTTTTAAGAAAAGGAAATTATACTGATTTAAAAAAAAGCCTCAGGTATCAAGTATCATCAGTTTTTAAATTTGTCCTCTTGCAACTTAAGACTTCATTGAGGAATGACAGACATCTTCTTCGGCTTATACATCTTTTAATCAGTAAAATTCTGAGAAGTAAAAGAAGTACCTGTTTAAGCACAAAAATATAGGAGGGTGAGGTTGCCTAGTTTTATAATTTATTTTCAATGAATTTCGGAAATAGTTATCTTAATTCAAATTTTGGAAACTTTCTGGTTGCTGTGGTGGACTAAATATATAAGCATGGTATGACTGATAAAGAATAAAGGGTTGATGTTTAACCTGGAGAAAAAGAGGCTCAGGGGGAATCTTCTCACTCTCCACAACTCCCTGACAGGAGGGTTCAGCCAGGTAGGGGTCGGGCTCTGCTCCCAGGCAACAAGGGACAGAACAAGAGGAAACTACCTCAAGCTGCACCAGGGGAACTTCGGGCTGGAGACTGAGGGAAAGTTCTTTTCAGAAATAGTGGTCAGGCCCTGGCACAGCTGCCCAGGACCGTGGTGCAATCACTATCCCTGGAAGTGTCCAAAAAATGAGTGGATGTGGCACTTGAGGTTTAGTTGTGAACACCCTGGTGGTGCTGGATTGACAGCTGAACTTCAAAGTCCCCACTTAACCACAGCACTGCTCACACCCATCTGTCTGTGGTAAGTAAATGCAGGCATGGAATCTCAGCCTGGTTTGCACTGGAAGGGACATCAAAGCCCATCCAGTGCCACCCCTGCCATGGACAGGGACACCTTCACTGGACCAGGCTGCTCCCAGCCCTGTCCAACCTGGCCTTGAACACTTCCAGATATGGGGTGGCCACAGCTGCTCTGGGCAGCCTGTGCCAGGGCCTCAGCACGCTCACATCCTTCACTACACATCCGTGTACCAGCTGTCCCATTTCCTTTTTGCTTGGCATTTTAGCTAAAGTAGCTAATGAATCTCATAAGAAAGTCTAATGGCAACAGCAAAGGCAATCAGTTGAAGGTTTCACCTTAATCCTCAGAAGTTCAGAATTCAATACCAAGAGAAAAGCGCCTATTTTCAGCATTGCTTTCCAAAGCATCGTGCAAGGCTCAGAGTATTCAGCACCTGCGTACCTGCTCTGACTAGAAAGGCACAGGGAAGTGTTATAAATACCCAGAACAGCCCCAAACTCACTCACTCTGCTATGTTCAGGTAGCCACAGGATGCCACTGCATGAAGAGGGGTCCAGCCCTCGTTGTCTTGCTGGTTCACATTTGCTCCATTTTCTACCAGGAACTTCACCATGTCCAGGTTCTCATCAATACAGGCCTGAGAGAAGATGGGAGAGGATGTCCAGGGGGTGGAAGGATTGAAGGGAAAAAGAAGAGAGAAAAAAACATGTTGGTGTTGGTGTTAAATCAAAAGTACAACCTTCACTGGCAGCTTGTTGCCAGCAGGCCAAATCTGGCTTGAACTTCCCATGCTGTGAGCAACCACACCTCAAAGCACAGGGTAACTTCAATTTGTGAACTAAAACAAATTAATTTCAGAACTTTCAAAAATTAATTGTAACTCAGAGTTCCCAGATGGACAACCTCTTTAATTTGTTCAAACTTCACTTTTCACCACTGATCTCTTTCCTCTCTCCCACACAGTTCCCTCCCCACAGCAGGGACACTGAAATGATGGATCTGTGTCACTTTTAGGTACAGCATCAAATCACTCTAAGCAATGCAAGCTGTGTATTTACTCAGATTATACTGGTCCTCAAAATGTCAGTGAATAAAAGTTGTAATAGTGAACACAATGAGGCCTCACTAGGGGCAGGGATACGAAAGGAAAGCAGCAGGTCCAGGAGCCAGACTAAAGCAGCTCAGTTACAGAGGTAATCAATGCAAAAGCAGAGTTCTGGAGAACTTAATAACTTCTTTACTCAGCAGTATCTCTTTGTTTTCCTGAGTCTAACAGAGGAAACTTTCCCTGTTTGTTCTACAGCCCCATGAGCTGCTGAAGAGAATGACAGCCCTTGATTAGCTGCTGTAGTCATTCCTGAGCCTGCATTTATAGAGAGCTCTCTGAAGTTGCCAGAAGAAAACCTAGCTTGATTTTCAAGTCTCAGCAGTTCTGTTGGGTGGAATTCCTCCTTCCTCAAATTCCTGGCTCCAGCACGTTCTGCAATGCATTTACAGCTCACTGGAAGCTGCTATTCAAGGATGAGCTGGCAACTTAATACACACATACAAATGTGTGTGCCTCTGCTGGGAAGCACGGGGCATGGCCAGGAGGTGCAAGGACTGCTTTGTACTACATGTCCATCCCCAGGCAGAAACACAGCTCCTCACTACTACACAGGAAACAGCTTGTTCAGAATTCCTCCAAAATCCCAACATTCGATCCTTTTGCATAGCTTGGTGTGGGCACATCTATTGTTTACAGCAGTCAGGTGACTCTCAAATGACCCATCTAAAATGAGCAGCACTGACCATCCATTCATTCCTGTCCCAGCAAGGAATAAAAATGAGGAAATCCTCTCAAACCAATATCCAAACACCCCCAAAAGAAACAATCCTGGTTAATCAACATGTTCATCTCTGCTGCATTGCTCATGTCAAAAGAGAGGCATGTCCTGGACCAGGACAACCAGCTCTTGCTATTTTTATTGCAAGGAGAGTTGGACTGGATGATCCTTGTGGAGCTTTTCTGACTCAGGACACTCTAGGATTCTCAGTGCAAATCCCAAGCTGTCTGCTTAGGACACCATCATTCTTCCATTTGCTTGGTTCACAAGCAGCCATGCACAAGCCCAGCTTTGAAACCTCCAAGGAAGCATACTCCAGATAACTAACTTGTAGTGCAGGTACTTGGCAAACATGAGATAACACAAGGAACATCCATGGCACTAGGAAAGAATGCCCCAGGAGCAGGCTCGAGTCCCAACTGAGCCTGAGCTGAAGCGTTAGCATGCTTCCTGGCCCTGCTTTAGACTGGTTTACCTGAACCTTGACCAGAAAAGCACAAACAGAAATCTAGAAGTTGTTTACTTCAGAGGCTGCTCCAAATCCAGAATGGCTGAGCCCCATCTGGACTGGCTCCATCCCCCCTGCTCTCAGTACTCTCCCACCCTCAGGCCCAAACAGTTTTGTCCTGTAAACCCCGCTCTGAGGGGCTTCTCTTAGATTATTTCAAGCAGTAAAACTGCGGGAAAAGAAAACAAAAAACCCGACACAAAAAATCTTGAGGACAGAAGAGTATCTCCATCAGGTTGGGGGAGCCCCAGGTGCAAGCATGATGTGGCAGGACACGGCTACATCTTAGAGATGGGAATGCAAACCAGGTTCTAACACCAGCCTCAGGAGCAAGATTTTGGCCCTCTTTTAATTTATCTGGTCCGACCCCCTGCTCAAAGCAGGGCTAAATCTTGTTAGATCACACTGCTCAGGGCCTGCTTCAGTTCAGTCTGCTGGGATGGAGACTCGCTATCTCTGTGCTTCACCATCCTCTGTGGCTAATTCTTCTCACAATCTAATCTGGATTTTTCTTGAAATTTGTTCCTTCTACTTCAGCAACACATGTAGCCTCCAAGTGTCAGCAAGGGATTAGGGCAGGAAACAAAAGCCAAGTATTGCTACTGTCCACGAGAACTACTGCGTGCCCAATATGCATTTGATTAATTTTAAGACATACTGTAGAAGGGATAAACACCTGACTTACATAATTGGGCAAACTACACAAACAAATTTATGAATGTCCTCTGTCTGCAGAAACACATGGATCCATAATAATCCCTCCTCAGCTCAAGGAAAAATTCTTTGAGAATTCAAGTCTGATCCTGCAAAACTCAGATGTAATCTCTCTTTTACTGCCACTCACAGTAACTGTGATTTACTTCAAGCTTTCTCCCAACACACTTCAAATAAACTGCATTTAACATCTTCCTGATGAGTTACTTACATTTTGACCTGGGAACAGCACCAGTCTTGACTTCATCTAAAAGCATATTGCTCTAGAAATAGCCAGGAAAGGCTCGCCCACGCAGTGCTTTTCTTTTGGGCACAATCCCTCCTGGCTGCCCACAGCACCAGAGCCTCACAGAGGAATTTTATCAGCCAAGGCAGTGAGGTGGATGGATGGTTCCTGCCTGTGCACACTCACTGCTCTGCATTTGCTCAAGTGTTACCTATAGCTCGAGTGTGAATCTAAATGTAGACTGAAGAATGTCTCTAGAGCGTGAGCTTTGTACATATTTGATAGAGAATTGTATTTACATTGTTTACCAAATACACCCACTACATCTGCGTAGTCTGGGAATCAGCCAAGGGAAAAGCACAGTTCTTGCTGAAGCCACTGGATAAACTGAACTCTAAAGTTAAATGCCAGCTTAAATGCATAAAAGAGCCCCTGTCACTTTTTAAAATTTCTCCCTGTTATTGGTCTTGCTACTGCGCTGGTCCCTACCCTGTCTGGTTCTGATGGAAGGCACGCTAGAACCAGCAGGGTAATGGTATCGATCCCCACCTGCTCCTACATTGAAATCTGCAGTGATTTACCCCTCCTGGCTCCTGCACAGAGCAATTGATGATGAGGAGTCAGGGCTCTGTGGGTGCTGACAGCAGCAGGGACTCCCAAGGGAGCCAGGACCATTTGCTGTCTGCACTTACCGCCAAGAGAAAGCCAAATGCAAAGGTGGAGTGCTACTCCTTAATGGAGCAGCAGAGTATTCTTTAAGATGTAAGAGAAATAACCCTCCTCCACTCTTCTGTAGTTCACAAAAAGTTGCTGTTCAATGCACTTGATCAAGGAAAAGCTGCTGTTCCACATATGTGATCCAGCCATGGAAAACTGCCTGGCAAATACTGATTTTAGTACGAGCTGATGACACACAGGAATGGAACTGAGACAGAGTGGAGTAACATGAACAGTTTTTTAAGTGGTAGCTATGACCTTGCCTCCTTCAAATACCAAAATGCAAGGCTGTTTTGTGGTGTTGTATCATTACATGCAACTAATTACATTGGCTGAGATTTGAAAAAGTGAGGTGGAAAAGCAGTTTCCAAAACCAGCATTTGGCTCCTGCTCAGCTCTGAAAATCTCTTCACTGTGTCATGTAAGAAACTATCAGGCAAGGGATTATTTACATAATTTTTTTGTCAGACACCCTAAAAGAACACACTTCTCAGATCTTAACATGATATGACACGTTCAACACAACTCAGAGCAAGAATTATGAGGTCAACAACTTGGATAATGAGTAAAATTGGTAACTTCTAAAGATCTTCTGAACTTTAAGAACTTTAGAAAGCCTTTAAAAATGCTACAACAGATTAAATAGCAACTTTTAGGAGTTGCAATGTATTTCCGTGTGTATCAACTAATTAGCATGGTGCTATCAGGGAACTCATACTTGCACATACATTAATGGCATTAATAGTTTCATACATGCCATCATTTAACCAAGATACACATTAAAGAACAAAATTCCCACTGTCTAGAAGTACTTAGGACACACATTTGTCTGCCTAAAATTTTTGAGAGCCTGACTGCTGATACCAGCACATCACTGTGTGTTTTCTTGAGCAAATCTACTGAAATTAAGCACTGTGAGCCAGCCTGTAGGAAAAATGGCTTTCCCAAGGTCCAGGGGTACAGCTCACCTTCAGGCTGAGCCAGCTGGGTTACCTGAGGTTACCAGAGGAAGGAGAAGAGGACAAAGAGGAAGTAATGCAGCAGATATGTCCTCCTTTAAGTACTACTAATCCTCCAACCTTAAATTTAGTAGAGTGAATAAGTTTAGTAACCCGAGAGGATTTATTGCCATGCAGAGTTTTCCTCTCTTATTTGATCCATCATTCCTTAGGAACATGGTAAGGACCACGACCTCGGGGAGCACAGTCACAAAGCAGACACCTGCCCTCAGCCCCCAAAGGGAGGGAGACAGACAAAAACAGTTGAGAAGTAATGTTGCCCTTTTGGTGGGTAGTTTCTTCATGTGAGGAAACACTCCCTCTCTTAAACTGCTCTTGGAATCAGGCATCAAGAAAAAGAGAGGGATAGGTTTACTTCTTTCCATTTCAGGCCTTGCTAACCCTCAGCTGCTTGGCTCACACGCAGGAGAGGCTAAAAGCAAGGTTAACTACAGAGCATAGCAATTTTGTCTTTAAACTTCTAATTCCTTCTTTATCCTCTGCCTCTGTACAAGCTCTAACACAACCTTCAGGGTGATGTGACAGGGTGGGAGTAAAGGTGAGTGTCTTTCCCTCTCATCACGGATCTTCAGCAGGCTAATCTCTTGCCATCCCTGTATTTTTCTTGGCAGTTGATAAACTTCAAGGGCTTCTGGAACGGTACTAATGTATTACAGTTTTAGCAGTCCTTGATGGAAACCGCATCCAGTGCCCAGAATTACCCACTCAACATGCAAAGAAAGTTGGCTCATAAGATTTAAATCCCAGGCATCGCTGGGCAAGTCTCCATCCCCAGCTCATGGTGTTCCTCCAGCTCCTGGCAGAAGACCAGCATTTAGCAGTTTTTCCATAGGGAGGAAGTGCTCAGTTTCTAAAATTTGCAGATATGGCATATTAGCTTTCCCCCTTTGCAGTGAACAGGTGGAGCCCTTTCCAGCCAGGGACGCTCACTGCAGATCTGAGTTTTGCCAGGAGCTGTTGCCAAGGCATTCTTCTTCCGAGCATGAAGTTTACATTACAGTAAGGAAACGGGGACACCAGGAAATGGGACAGAACAACTTGGCTTGTCTGGCAAGGCTTGTCCAGCAACCAGACAAAATGTGATCTTATCTTGAATGAAACCTCATTACTGCAATGGTGTTGTGTTTGCTCTTTCCTCCACGCACCCAGAACACATAAGCACCACTGAGCCCTGATGAGTATCTGCTCCAGCTGCCTGCCAAGGGTTTGGTTTGCATATCTCCTGGGCATCCCCTGGGACAGAGGTTGGAGGATCAGGGAGGAAAAGGAGACACATGGCATGAGACTGAGGGTTCAGAAGACAAGGAATTGAGCTCCAAGAAGGTGTGAACAGTGTGACAGTGCTCACTTGCTAGGGCGGCATCACATTCAGCAAAGCCCCAGCCTAGGACTAATGTTACATTCCACTACATACTAGATACACACAGGATAGCAGCGAAGATAGCATCTAAACCACCTGACAAATTCCTAAGAAATTGCCTGGGATCAGCTGAGAGGAAAAAAAAGTATGCCCTTTCACCTCCACAAGGAGAAAAGTGGTTACAAACCAAGAAGAACACGGATGCCAGGCAGTAACTGCACACCAGCAGTGCTGTCACAGGCACCCATGTGAAGATGGTTGTTTCCTCCACAACTTGCCCAATTGCTGGTGGTTTAACATAAATACATCAATAATATTCAGCGCAGCTGTTCGCAGGCAGAACAGTTCTGCCCAGGATGGCAGTGAGAGCCACTCAGCAGCAGGGCCACGTCCTGCACTGTGCCTGCACAAGGTGCTGGCCTGCCAACAGCAACACCTGTAACAAGGGGGAACCTGGCTGGGAGCACACAGCACTGCTCCCTGCAGCCCCTCTGAGCCAATAAGTCAGTTTACAAGACGTCACATCCGCCAGGGTAATGTGATCAGGAGATAAAGCAGCCTGTAGAAGGTTGGCATCAGCCAGCCAGGAAACCTGTAATAACTGCTGTGGGCTAACTTTGGCTGTATTTAATTCCTTGGTGCTCCCTATGTGATTGGTTGGGATTTGAGAGGGAGAAGCCATGCAGTTGCTCCAGGCACCAGGAAAACTCAGGAAGGGGAAAGCAGAAAGGGCTCCGTGCTTGGTTGCTGTGTTACATGTTTCTACTATGAATACCCCAGTCTTGTGACAGAACCCAACCTTGGTGATTTCTCTGCGCACAAGAGTGAAAAATCTCGTAATCCTATCGTGTCAGATCCTTGGGTAGCAATCCTCATGGTTTCCACATGGAAATCATACTTGGCAGTTCCAGCTGTCACAAGTAAATGCAATATACAAACTGCCTGCTCAGGCATATGCTAGCTTTTGAAACGGAGTATGAGAGATGCCAGGCTAGGAGAGGCCATGCTTCAGCTCTTCTTGATTACTCCAGGAAACACCCACCTCCAGAGCCTCGCAGCACTATGGTACCTCTTGCCCTGTGCAAAATGCTGCTGCTGCTAAATCAGATTGCTTATGAAACCTGCATTATTAATTCTACCAGACTTTCATCCAATCTAGAAAGCAAGTGTTGAACCATGTTCAAAGCTCTTTAAAGACCCAACCCTTCCCTGACACTGTTTGTTTCCCTCTGCTCTATCACTGATTCAAATTTCTGTAAATCTCGAGTCACAGTATTGACAAATATCTCTGAGATTCTTCTATACAACCACACATCCATCATTCTTGCACTGATTTCAGGACCTTTCTCCACACGTCAGTGTGCCCAGAAGGCCACTCCATCCTTCCCTGTGGTGAAGCCACATACAATTCAGATGGAGAGATTCTCAGAGCAGGGACCATCTGCTACTGCTTGAAGAGCACTCAGCTCTCAACACACCCCAGCGCCACTCAGGTACAGAACAGCAACAGATACACTGTAGAATCACTGCAGTTAGAAAGTGCCTGAGAAGACTCCCAATCCACTGTCTCCAGCGTCAGCAGCGAATTCTCCTCACCCTTCTGGGCTGTGGATTTGTGTGTGGATTATCATCAGCATGTGAATATATTTTCATATAGACATACACAGACACTCACATTTATTCCTTGAAAATTCAGGGACCTTTGTAATTGTGTGAAAGGACTAGAAAGACATAGATTTGTGCAGTCATTTTGATCCAGATCTGACCCACCTCCACAGCTTTGATGCTTTATGTGCCCAAGCCTCTGGCTTTTGCCTCCTAAAGGATGTCCTCATGCTGAAAACTTGATGTAGACTCATTTGAGTGACAGGCTGCACCACCCAGGAGCTACCAAAAATTCTGCATTAGATATGGGGTGAAAAAAGTGGGTTTTGTTCAGACAGGGGAGACAGCACACTCAAATTATTAAAAGGTTTGCTTTGTGCTAAGCAAAGAGTCAGAGTGAATACAGGCCATCAAAAGCAGGAGTCTACAAGCAGAATGGTTTCTGAGTTCATGTAAGTACAGTCTAAATTCAGTCAAAGACCAGCACAAGAGCCCAAACAGATTTAAGCCCAGCTTGCCAGGGCTCCTCCTGGCCAGCTATGTGCTCCCACACCTGGCCTTGCACAGTTTCATCCACATTTTCAAAATGTAAAGACACACATGTGCCCAGAGGGCGTTGCCTGTCCAAGCTGAGTGGGATATGCCTGTCCTTTCCCACTGCCTGCAGACCTGCACAGACCCAGCAACACCAGGGTGAGCTGAACCCCACCCTCCAGGACTGACCAGCAGCCACAGGACAACCCTCCTCGAGCCAAAATCTACCAGGTCATTCCTTAACATGAGCTTTGAGACGGTTTTCTTCACAACAACTTTCTTCTATAGGACTGGTGTAATGAGACCACTTTGAGAAGTTCTGGAAATGGTGAAAGGGTCCCTGCAAACCAGAGGCCAACACTGACACCAGCAGCACCATTAACAGTTACACACCGGGCTGGAAGTACTGCCAGGGCAATTCAGTCACACTGTCACAGCACAGCCAAAGGGATTAAATGACAAGACTCACTTCTTGACTGTTCTCCTGTCATAAGTCTAAAATATATGGAACAAGGTTAGCCAGGAGATAGAGGGAGTCAATCTTCCAGCAAATGCAAGGCAGGAGTAAATACGTGATGTCAACATGTACCTCAAACCCACAAACAAAGGCAGGGCTGATGACAGCTGAACAGCATCAGGGTTAAATCTGGGGGCACAGAGAGAGGAGTTCACAGAAAACAAAGGGAAAAGCACTCCCAAAATAGCCTGGCAACTGTCAGCACTCGGACTGTCGGCACTGGAAGGTATGACCTTGCCATGGTGTCCCATGATCACAGCTCTGCTCTTAAGGGGCTTCTGTCAGAACCAGGACTGCCCAAAAATTCCACCTCCAAGCGATCGCTGTATCTCTGGCAGTACAGATTACACTCACCAGTGATTTGGGGAACAACAAACAGCTCACACTGCTGCTCCTGCAAAACCACAGAGCTTTTGCACCTTCTCTCTCCTCGGCCTCGGCTTCTGCGCGTCCTCACACCTTGTACCCTGCATGGGCATTTCTGTACCACCAACCCAGCTTTAAAATCCTTGGCAAATCCAATTCTGAAATGACCACATTAAAACCAGCAGAAATAGGTAAATGCTGTTTTAAAAAGAACAGGGGGAAAATAAGTGAAATGAGATAAAAAGATTAATTTTCTAGTCTGATTAATTAGCTATGGAGGTTCATTTTTTAACAGCTGTTGAGTCATACTTCTCATGTAAGCAGGAAGAGAGGCATGTCAGATTTTTCCATTGGAAAAAGCCCCACACAACGAGAAGTACTCAGCAGTATCCATGTCAGTCATCAAAAGAAACCAACAACAAATCTCTTACAATGATTAGCACAACAAAAAACCAGCAGAGCACATGGGAAGAGAGAAATACGTGCAGAGGCATAATTATGCCATGAACGTAGCATTTCCAAGACGAAACAACAGCATGAAATGTCAGGTGGAGAAGTGCTTTGAATAGAAGCTGCATTTTGAAACTATTTCGAAACTCCCCACACCTTCATACATGCACTGAGGCTATCAACTTATTTACAGGGAGTTAGATGAAAATACCTGCTGCACTAAAGCAGAGATGCCTTGGCTAAATGTCTGTGGACTTCTTTAGAACTGCCAGGACTCCTGCATGCGCTGCAGTGATGGTGCTGCCAGTGAGTGCTGAAGCACCACACTTGGCTTCTCCCTGACTGTCAGGACCTGCCCTCACCCGGGCAGCCCTTGGAATGCCAAAACTTCCAGCTCGGCTTCTGTGAAGAAACAGGAGCCACTGCGGGAAGGAAAGAGAAGGTCAGCTGGACACTCACACCCCGTGATACTGAAAGGGAGGGAAATGGGAAGAAAGCTGAATTGCTCTGCTCTTACTCTCGCTAGGATGACAGGCACAGGCACGCAGGATTGCCAGCTCTTCACCCCTCCTTTAACATTTCTAATCAAAGAGCATTTTGTCAAACCTAGGAAGATCAACATGGACCACACAGATATAGACTGACTACGCAAAGAGCCCCAGGGACCAGGGACTGGTCACAGCCCCACGGTTGCCAGAGCTCAAGGAGGGTCTCACTCTCAGGCACAGAGTGAGATTGTTGGGGTGTCTGCGCAGGGCCAGGATGTGGATTCCACGATCCTTTCCAACTCAGGATGTTTTATGGTGTTATGAACCCCTCCAGGCTCACAGTATTTATGCTCTCATGTGTCCAGAACTTGCACTGAATTCACCTCTCACCCAAACAGGGCCCAAGACATTGATTTTCCACTTCCACAGTGCTCCTCCTCTGCAGCCGACTGACTGCTTTGCCACTTGTGTATACAGCCCACAACACAGCTCTAAACCAGCACCAGGCCATGTGGGACTGACTTCAAAATTCACTCTAGATCATCATTTTACTCCCTTCCTTTTCATCATCGTCATCCCACTAGTTCCAGCATGATTTTTAATACCCATTATTTCAACAGCAGTCAGAGGCTAATGCTTTGTACCATCTGAGAAGAGCTTGAAATGAGTCCAGTACGTGATCAACTGCCAACACTAAAAATAAAATCTTTCTGTCACTAAAAACCAGGGACTGCCAGTTTTCTAATGGTGTGGAGCAGCACTGGCTTTCCAAGCCTCACCAGTTTAGTCATTCTGACCACTAAGTATGTAATTTCTCTCCCCCTCAGCCAGCACTCCCTGGCACTAGATCAAGACAGTCTATATAAAATCTTGCCCTTAAATTACTGAAATTTTCATTCCTGCCCAAAATAACTATGCTTCATAATTAGAAAGTTCACAAGCATTTCACTCCTGTGTGGAAAATGGAAATTTAGGTACTGTAGATTTGCTCAGCAAAGAAATGTTCTGCTAACAATCCTGTGTCCTGACAGAAGCTCCATCAGGGGCTACACTGCACTATTTAATGCAGTTGCCAAAGATTTCATTTTCACAACACAAGCAAATATAGATATGGTTCTGCCATCATCTCTATAACACAAACATATCCTAAACTTCCAAGATGCAGCCTTAGATCAGCTTCAGCCAAAGCAAGGTGGTGTCCTGCAGCCCAGGGCTGACACTTGCCCCCAGGCCTTGCAGGGCTGCTGGTGGTGGCTGAGCAGCACGGTATGGCCAGCACCAAATGGGGACTCTCCTGCTGAATAATGGGGGGGAAAACATAAAATCACTTTGTGGCCCACTTGGAAAGGTGGCTCCACTCACACCACACCTGCTGGAAGGGCAAGGTGGGGTGGGAAGGCTGGGCATGGCCCCTCTGCTCTGTCAGAGAATCCTCTACAGGAAGAGCCTCTCCAGGTCTTCTCCTACCCCAGCAGAGACATGGAAAAACAGCTGCAAATGATTTTAGCTACAGCTTGGCAAGCTAAAGGTGAGATTTGTGTTGCCTAACTATAGACCTCAAAGGCAGACAGAAAAATCTCTGTGGATCGCTCCAGGGTTTCTTTAGTCTCTGCCATGGCAGGATTTTGCAGCAGGCTCTGCTAAAGCCAGGACTGCCCTGGCCCTGCCTTATACCCTGCCAGCAGACCCTCTCCCCCAGCAAGGGCACTGACACTCATTTGATACCCCACTGAAGAGATCCAAGAGCTAAACTGGCTCACAGTGGGACCAGACAAGCACTTGCACTGGTATGAAAGGCACAGGACAGGAGCAGCAGGAAGGGCGGGACTGAGACAGTCTTAAGCTGCTACATAATATCTTGCTTATGTCAAGACAGACAGCTCATGCTGCCTTACAGCCCAGGGAAAAATGGATTTTTTCAACACAGAAAGCATTCAAGTCACCCCCAGGCCAGTAATGCTTTCAGAGAAACCAGCTCAACCTTACAGACATCAAAGTTCACATACAAGAAGTTTCATGAGTTCTGGCAAATGTCAAATACACTCAATTAGCACTAAGTGACTGGAAACCAGTGGCTGTGAATAAAACCACCTCAACACAACTACAGGTGAAGAGCAAGAGGAGATTCCTTGGAGGAATTCATTGTCAGTTTCTTCACAGACTGTCAGGCCTTTGGTTTCCGTGCACATCCCTGTCTTGCAACCATATCAAGTTTTGTTTCAAGATCTGAATTTTACCTTAGTGGCCAGAAAAAAGGTGGTGGTATGTAAAAAGCAAAACATACAGTCAGTAATTCTAATTATTCATTTTCCTTTACAGTCTGGCAGTGTGCAGGAAAGTTTAAATTTGCTATTTTGCAGTTATATATTCAGTGGTTAAAACCTCTCTAAGGATCAGTGCATGTGCTCCTAGAGGCAAAAATCATCCCCAGACAGACACGTGGCAGCTGGTTTGGGCATTTTCCAATCCCATGCCACTTGAAGCCTTCTCTGCCAAGCAAATAAGGGGCTTTTCTGAGTTTTTGCTACTGTTCCTGCCCACACCTGAAAAAGAGCGCAGCACCCACCATGGCTCAACTGCCACACTCACTAGTCCCAGCAGGAAAAGGCTTCACATCAATCAGAGGACACAAAATTTTCTTTGAAGTGTAACAAATGAGGGAGCTGACAAAGAGAGGGCTGGATAAAGAAATCTTTCTAAAAATAAAGTGATTTCACACTGTTCCTGACATGCCCACAGTTAAGATTTTGCAGCATTTCCATTTCTAGTGCCATCACTGGGATTTGCAACATCACTTCACACAGCACAGCTTTAAGGAAATGTTTTCTTTTAAATGCTGCTGAAATCTTGATATAATTAGATATTACAGCAAAAGTTAAGCTAGGTATTTTCCCAAAACACAGCAAATAAACCTATCCAAACACAGCAATTTAAGCCTGGACTATGGCTGGCACTTTTAGCATAGTAGGAAACTGAGAACACAGGAGTTCATGGTCCTATGACAGAGTCTGCACATCCCTTCGCAGAATCCCAGACTGGTTTGGGAGTGAAGGGAACTTAAAGCTCTGAAGGCCTCTGCTCTGAAGCCAGGCTGGGAGAGCTGGGGGTGTTCAGCCTGGAGAAGAGGAGGTTCCAGGGAACCCTCTAAAGTTAGAAGGTTCTAACCCCTTAGAGCCCCTTCCAGTGCCTAAAGTGGCTCCAGGAGAGGCATGAGCAGAGACACCTTCCACCAGCCCAGGCTGCTCCAAGCCCCATTCAACCTGGCCTGGAACACTTCCAGGCATGGGGCAGCCACAGCTTCTCTGGGCAACCCGGGCCAGGACCTCACCACTCTCACAGCCAAGAATTCCCTCCCAATATCCCATCTACCCCTAACTTCTGGCAGTGGAAGCCATTCCCCCTTGTCCTGATATTCCAGGCCCTTGTTCCAAGTCCCTCTCCAGCTCTCTTGGAGCCCCTTTAGGCAATGGAAGGGGCTCTAGAGCTCTTGGGCTTCTCTTCTCCAAGCTGAACACCCCCAGCTCTCCCAGCCTGGCTCCAGAGCAGAGGTAAAAACTTTTCAAGAAGTCCCAATACTGGAAAAATACATACGTTCAAGGATACCCAATTTGTATGAGTTTTCAAACACCAACCACATTTTCAGGCAGAGCACATTTGCACTTGGCTTTATTGACAGGAAAAAAAAAAAAAAAAGAAGAAATCAACTGACACTATTAGGGCTGCTCGGTCACAGCTAAGTTTCTTTGGGTTTTTTTATTCCTGTGGGAAACAAACTAAAACAAATCTCAGCACAGCCGCCAGTAATAAAATCCTTCACTGCTGGTTTCTGAGCACATTCCACTTCTGCTGCCATGAGCAGTCCAAAGAAAGGGCAGGGACTCCATTCTGGTGATGTCCATGGAAAAGAAAGGTGGTGGCCAACATCGTACAGAGAGCACCAAGCTGTTAAAGAAAATGACCTGTGGAATAAGGTCACTGCAGAGGGAGAGGAACTGCTTGACTGCCCTGTGAGAGTCTCACAGGGTAGCTGAGTGTGCCAAGGATGTGGCCATGCACTGCCACTTGTCAGAGCATGACACCAGATATCTCAGGAGTTTGAAAGATGGACACAACTAAGGTGTCAACTTTCCCTAGTGGTCTGAATCACTTTTCAAGTCTAATCGGGAACTGTGGTCTCTGTGATCAAAGAAATACAGACCTGATACAAACTTTTATGCATTCCTGAGAGTAACATAAACCCAGTCATCGCCTCAGTGCTGTGCACATGCCCAGTGTGGCTGAGGCCCTGGCAGCCCGCTGTGAACTCTGCCCCAACAGGACTTCCACAGCGTCACACAGATGGCAGATGCTGAAAAAAGGTCACAGCCAGAAATAGTGAGAGCAATGAATGCATCCAGTAAAGGGAGGGTTGGCAGGGGAGCAAACTCTCCACCTCTGTAAGCACCAGGAGCACCAGCCAGGCAGCTGCCTGGGCTTACAGGTGAACTACAGCACTTACTCATCCCTAAAGTAAATCAAAACCTGATCGAAGTCCAGCTGGAGGATGGTGAATGCTGTGTTTATTGCACTGTGTCTCCTGAGCATGAGTCTGCCCTGCAGGTGGGTGACACAGGAAATCCTCAGGAACAGCGTACTACAACCTGGATGGTGAACAGAATTAAGGAGAGGGTGAGGTTTGTCAACAAAGCCCAGCCGCCAGAGGCATGGAACAACCTCTTGTCTGAGTAGATCACCCCAGTCCAGACAAAGCCACCAGGTTAATCAGAGGGATGGAGCACCTCTCCTACAAGGAAAGGCTGAGGGAATTGGGATTGTTCAGCCTGGAAAAGAGAAGGCTTCAGAGCGACCTAATTGCTGCCTTCCAGTGCCTTAGGGGAATTTACAGGAAGGATGGGGCAAGACTATTTACAAGAGCATGTAGTGACAGGACAAGGGGTAATGAGTTTAAATTGAAAGAGGGCAGGTTTAGATTAGATCTGAAGAAAAAAATTCTTACTGTGAGGGAGATGAGGCTATGGAACAGGTAGCCCAGGGAAGCTGTGGATGCCCCATCCCTAGGGGTGCTCAAGGCCAGGCTGCAGGAGGCTCTGTGCAACCTGGTCTAGTTGAAGGTGCCCCTGTCCATGATGGCAGGGGGGTTGGAATTAGATAGGTCTTCTTCCAACCCAAACAATTCTATGATTCTATGGTTTCTGCTGAAGAGTAAGGAGACACAAAGAGCATCACACAAGAAGACTTTCAGAGGGATCAAAATGCAGCCTTATCTCTGTACCAGCTGTGGAGGAAGAGCTCAAAGGAAGAAGCAGTGAAATGATTCTTGGTGTCCTGGTTTAGGGTAAATCTGGGAGAAAACCTCTGAATGGGGTCCCTTCAGAATAGCAAATTCAAGCAGCCCCTCCCCCAACTGCTCCAGGAAAAGTCTTCATTGGAAAAAAGTGGAAAAAACTATTTATTTAACAATCAAAGTATCCACAAGCAAAAAAACCGAATAATATGAAACAATAAAACCTCTCATTGTCTGAAGAATGGCAAACCCAGGAAGTCTCTGTTGTGGAGTGTAGCTCGGCTCACTCAGTCTCTTATCAGTCCCACCAGAGCTGGAAAATGTGAGGGGCTCAGGCCCCCATGGGCCACAGGTGTGAGTTCCCACTGCTCTTCTGGGTTTTCATTCCAGAGCAGGTTTAAACAGTTCCAAGGAAAAAAAAAAAGGAAAAAAAACAGTCCAGGAGTTTCTCTGCCTAAGCTAGCTAAAAACTAATTAAAAGCAAAGGAGATCCCTGTCCTGCTGTCTGTGCTGCAGAGAACACAGTCCAGGAGCAGGGTGTGGAAGAGTGAGTGCAGTTTCTGAAAAACAAACTCAGCGCTTCTCTTTCTCCCCCTTCACTCTCAGAACCAGTCTTAAAGGTACAGAACATTACATCCAACACAGACAGAACAGATGTCTGGGGATACAAGCACCATAAAGTCCCCCTAGGACACTTTGGAGAGCAATCCTGTGTTTGTCTCACCGCAAAAGGACTGCAGATCCCCAAGACCATGGACGCAGGCTGAGTTTCCAGCCTGAAGCAAGAACAAGGTCATGAGCAGGTAGATTTTGTGAGTTCCCTGCTGCAGCCATGGCAGGTATACAGCCAGGGAAGGCTCCAGAAACTCGCTGGCTCAGAACAGGAGCTGGACAGCAGGATTGCTTAGGCAGCAGGACTGCTTGGGCAGAACTCCTGGAAACCACGTCAAGGCTACATGTACCAGAATCACAGAATCTCTTCAGCTGGAAGGGACCACAAGGATCATCCAGTCCCACCCCAGGCCCTGCACAGACACCCCAACAATCCCACCTGGGCATCCCTGAGAGCGTTGTCCAAACACTCCTGGAGCTCTGGCAGCCTCGGGGCCATGCCCATCCCCTGGGCAGTGCCCAGCACCTCTGGAGGAAGAACCTTTCCCTGATGTCCAGCCTGACCCTCCTCTGGCATAGCACCAGACAAATGGACAAACAGCGTGTCACTATATGACTAAGAGGATGGAAAGAAAGTCACCGAGAAGCACAGAAGCTCCTGGAATGGAGAAAGGGAAAGAGTTCATCAAACCCAAGAACCACCAAGCTGCTGGGTCACATTAGTGGATGGTACAATGCAGCAGAGCAGGTGTATAAGAAATCACCATATTCTGGAAAATATCCACCCAGGCTTTTACAGAGGAAAGTCATTTGACAGAAAGCCACTAGTCTTTTGAAAGGTAAATAAGCATGAAGACAAGGTCCATATGATACATGACATTCACCTCAGATACATGACATGACTTTTTGGGTTGTCCTGTGCAGAGCCAGAGCATGGACTTGACGACCTTAGTGCGTCCCTTCCAACTCAGAGATTCAATGAATCTATCCACAAAGACTTTCTAAAGGATTCTCACCAGGCCCCTTGTTGCACTGCACCCCCACACCCAAGTAGGTATTTTCCATATTAAAAAAAAGGGTTTAAGTTACACCCCTGGAACTTTAAAGGAAGAAGAACCAGAATTTTCTATGCTCCTCACAGCATAATTGGCCCAGTGCCAGGACAAAGGCACCTGCTGGATTTTGAAATGTACCTCAAGACTTGTAGCTGTTTCTACTGGGCAGCCAAAAAACCCGTCCTTAATCGTCCTTACGAAAGAGCACAAAATCTCTCAGCGCTTTTTGGGGTGTCTTAGCAGGTGCAAGGGACTCCCCTGCACTGTGCACAGCTTTTGCTCTTTCGTTCTGCATAGTTCGTTATTTTCTCTTTTATTAAGATCTTTTTGCTCTTTCAAAACACACCCAATTAGCTGTTTTGCTAATTATTCCCAAGCCATTTCTGGGAGGTTGCTGATCAACCCTCAGAGTTTGCTATACCTTCGTGGGGCTCATAAAACACTGGCCTCATGTGGAATTGTATCAACCCCTCAACTGCGGCTCCTTGAAGCCACTGAGTTGCCCAGGTAAGAGAAAAGATCCTTGCACAATTAAATGCATTTTTATGATGAGACCAGAATATGAGATAGATCTTCTTCCTGGAGAGCTCTGCAGCAACATCTCCCCCAGGGTCTGTGCTACATAAAGAACCTGGAAGAGGAGGTGATCAATGAGGTGAGGTTTGCTGGGGAAACTTTTCAAGAGGCAAAGCAAAGGATGAACTTCAAGAATCTTGCAGTACTGAGCAACTGCTGATAAAACAGCAGATGAAAAGCAGTGCAGATCACTGGGAGAGTGAATCACAGGCACAAAGTACACCCAACGTCATGTAACAAAATGAAAGGCTTTGAGCTTATTACTGAGTTCAGGGAAAGCTCTTAGGATTATAACAAATAGCTGTAGGAAAATATCAGCTCCAAGCTCAGAAATCAAAGCAAATTCTAGAAACTACTTGGAGCAGAACAAAACAAACCATAAAATATCATTAGGCATCTATATAATGCACCAGTTTTTCAGTATCATAAGAAATTCTAGACTCCACAACTGAAAAATATACAAGACACGAATAGGACATGAATGAGAAAAAGTTCAGCTTAAAGAATGAAAAAAAACAAAACAAAACAAGAAACAAAACCTCGCTCCAAAAAACCCAAACAACTTACCCCATTTTCCAATAGCATTTCTTAAGGATTTTTGCAGCATCACAAATATGGTTTATGCTATTTCTAGGGTACTACAGAAATAAACTCCTTGAGAAAAAAAAAAAAAATAGCTGAAGAAGATTTCAGAAAGATAAAAAGAGAACAAGCTATAAAAGATTTGGGGAAACCAGGACGTTTGTTCCACATTTGCTCCCCACAGCTGCTACCCGACCCACGGCAGCTACACAGCAGGGATGAGGCTGGGTAGGGAATCCACAGCCTGCAATTCCCTGAGAGAGACAAGTTCCCTGTGGGAACACTCCTCAAAGGTCCCACAGGCACAGACTAACGAGGCCGAGCTCTGTCCCTCCTGTTCAGCAAAAAGAGAATCAGAGATCACGTTTTACTGGTGTGAGATGAAACCAAGCAGAGAAGGTGGAGAGCTCCAGAGAGCAGAGCTCAGCCTCTCATAAACAGTGTCTCCCACAAACATTCTCACAGTGAAGCAATTCCTACATTTCGATGGGAGAATCTAAAGGCAGAACAAGAACATAAAGGACACAGCCCTGGGGGAATCACTGATGAGGTGAGAGCAGCCCCAGCACAGCTGTGCTGCAGCACACGCTGGCCCTGACAGCTCCCATGCTGCTTCCTGGGGGTCTCAGCCTTCCACCACAGCATCCACTAATCCGCTGTTAAAGCATCAATGACTGACACCACAACTTTTAATTTCCATCCCCAGCAGGTAACTGAGGGCTGGCTGAATGACTCAGAGGGGTGCTGCTGAAGCAAGAAGCACATCATCCATGGTTCCAGCTGAGCCTGCCAGGCACTGGGGCTTCTCGCCCTCTGGGAGAGGTGCAGACAAATGCTTTGTGATGATGTTTAGGAAGGGATTCATTAAATGTCTTTTCTAAAAAGCTCTGATAAATCTGGTCATGTCTCAGTGCAGAGGACTGAACTAGAAGGGTTTCTGTGACCTCTTCCAGCCATGTCTGGAACTCTCCAACAGCAACCATCTGCCATCATCACTGAGACAGCCCAGTCTGGTTTTTGGGCAAACAGCAAAAGGCCAAACACATGGCAGCAGAAGAGCTGCAGCTTTCAGCATCCTACCACAGAAGGAAAACTATCAAAGCACTACTCCAAGAAGCCAAAGCATTAGGAAACAAGTTTAAACAAACTGAAAAAGGGGTAAATGGTTAAAGACTGAGACCAGGCCAGCGCAACACATTAGCAGGACAGGGGGTGGCTTCTTCTCCCAAGCTACAAGGGACAGGACAAGAGGAAACAGCCTCAAGCTGTACCAGGGAAGGCTGAGGTTGGACATCAGGAAGAAAGTCTCCACAGAAGGCGTGGTCAAGCATTGGAAGAGGCTGCCCAGGGAGGTGGTGGAGAACCCATCTCTGGAGGTATTTAAGGACCAACTGGACAAAGCACCCAGTGCTCTGGTCTGGCTGACAAGATGGCTGGTCAAAGGCTGGACATGATGATCTTGGAGGTCTTTTCCAAACTTAATAGTTCTATGACTCTATGCTTAAAATAAATATATTATAAAAGAAGTTAGTAGCTTTGGCAACAATAGGTATCACCAAATCTCCAGGACTATGAAGGTTTGTTTCATCACCACAACACTGTAATTTAAAAGATGCAGCAGTTCTTGTTTAGGCTAGGGCTTGAATTGAAATCCCAAGCACAATTTGCAGGAAGCTGGGTGTGCTGTCAGCACATGGATCCCCTCCCAAGGGCTACAATCAGTGCCTTGTTCCTTGTTCACTTTCTGCAACACTGAACAATTTTCTTACAGATTAACAGCACCTAAACTAAAAGGAAAAGAATGGATTTTGAGGACTGAGTTGTAGACTGTAGAGAAGCCAATACTTGGAGTAACTGTAAGACAGCATTTGGCCATAAGCACAGAGCTCCTTCTATAGCAGCTATTAATATAAGGGAACAAAAATAACTCTTGCAATATGCTCTGAAGTTCAAACTCTGGCTCTGCTGCTGTACAGGCTGGCACAGCCCTGAAGTCTCTCACTGAGAGACAGACACATTTACCACTTATCTTTTTCAGCATGAGGGAATGCTTGCTCAGAATGACTCAAGCGATACTCATTTAAAAGACAAATCATTTAGGGCTATGAAGGTCAAATTCTGTTTGTCAATCACAAGAATGAAAAGAAAAGCCAGTGCAGGAGATGAAGAAAGAGGAAATCCATCCCTTGCAGAACACCTTGACCCTGTCTTCAGTCAGATGTATCAGTTCAGGCTACTAAGAGCCAGGAAGAGAAAAATGCTTAAACCCTCCTGGATTAGCAGGATGGTATCTCACACACATACATATTCCTTCCAGTTTAGAGGATACTATGAAATATAATCTTCATGACACTGCAGCAAGTTACCCGAAAGTTCAATAAAATTGCCCAATAATCACAAAGCAGAATTGCCACCATTTCTGCAGGATAGTACTATGAGCCCTCTAAAAAGCACTGGACTTTAATTTTAAAACTTTTGCTTTGACATTTGAGAAGATTTTTAACCTTACTAGTTTTCCCTTATCTTATTTTCTCTTCTTGAGTCTCACCTGCAATAAATAATGTGGTTTTTTAAATTGCTCTTTATATCTTCAATCCATCCTAGAGCTTGGCAATCCAGAGCTTAAACTTACACAGAATTTTACCCGCCATGCACATTCTGAACACACTGATGCTTTTGGCATGAGCTGTTTCTCAAAGCAATTTGTTCCACAGCTGAATTTTACACTGGATAAAAAATGTATTTGTTTTAAAACTCTGATATCCTTAAATTCTTCCTTGTAGGAAAAGCCAAACATCTCTAATGCCATTTCACATATAATTTTGGAAACCTTTATCATATAAGCTTGCGGCTTTCTGTCAGTCAGAAGGAATTGAAGAAGTTTTGCTGTTTCCTGGTATAGAAACCAATCCGTTACTTTGATCCTCGTGCTGTTATTTCCCATCTCTTTCCCTTAACTATATATATACTTTTTTGACATGGTAGAAAGAGAACTGCACGTACTAATCCACACATACAAGCTTTTCCAGCCTGTGACAGCTGGATTGGAAGCCACTGTTTCCCCATAAACGTTACTCCCCATTTACAGACCAAATTTCACCAGCCATTTTTTCAGTAAATTGGCTAGTATTGACACCCTTCAGGGCCAGTTCACACTTCACTATCTTTACTGTGTAGGAACCTTTGCAAACTGTGAAACTGCTCTATACTCCCTTACCTGTCTCACATAAAGGTGTGCAGAGCAGCACAAACTCCAGAGGAGATGCACAGGATAACTCTCCTTCCTCCTGCAAACTAAGCCTTTATTGCTAACCTTTGTTTTCTCTCTTTCAGACAGTAATTAATGAGATGTCTTTATTTCACAACAGCTTTGTTTCTTACAGCTTCCATAGAAAGATGTTGTCAAAAGTGTTATGGACATCCAAACATACCATCTCCACCAGATTTCTCCTCTCCACATGCTTTTTGCCTGCTTTGGGTTCATCACTTCCCAGGTTCTTCTTGGAGTCCCTTTTGGAAACTGTCACTTCGCACTGACGTGCCCTGGTACCTGCTTTAAGTGATACATTATACACAATGAATAATAGCTCAGTGACTTCATGTGCCAGTTCCAACTGATGCTGAAGACCTGACACTTTTCATTTGTCTGGGCAGCTCTGGAACCTCCTCTGTCAATACTACAGCTTGGGAAAGCTCAGAAAGCTGCATTTTAATTTTTTATCTTAAGGGATCTTTGTACAGGAAAGACTGACTGCATGCAGCCCCGGTATCACTTAGAAACACTACAAAACTGTTCAGCACACAATGCCAAAAGCGGGAAATTTGTCATTTGAAACTATTTTATTGAGCTGTATCCAAGACTCAGATTCTCCCAATACACTTCAAAACTCCCCTCCAAAATGGACACTGTGCGCTCCCAGAATAGAGCATGTACCTACTATAGTGATTTATGATAGAGGAGAATGCACAACATACAAAAGATGGTATGTCATAAGGAACAGTATATCATTCCTTACATTTTGAAATAATTAGGATTTAAATTCCACTAGTTCATCACTTTTTAATTTCCTTCACTGGAAGTCCTGTTTCATAGATCCAGAATGTAAATGTTTGCAGAAGTACTATTTGTCTGCAGCAAATATGCTCATCCTCATGCACCCACCTCTCCCTGTTCACCCCCCCTTCCAGATCCATGTGTATGGGAACAGGGAAGGGGAGCAAACCCAGGAGAGGAGTGGGTGATCTAACCTGAAATTTGGAAAGTTCATGCCCGGAGCCTTTGCACAGAGGGCTGACACACCAATGCCTGAGTACCTGTGTCTACAGCAGTATCTCTGGTGCAGCTCAGGTTGCTCTGGGGATCACAGAATCACAGCATGGGTCAGGTTGGAGGGGCCCCAGCAGCTCATCTGGTCCCACCTCCCTGCTCAGGCAGAGACATCCCAGAGCACATTACATCTAGATGAGTCTGAGATATCCCCAGTGAAGCTGACTCCACACCCTCTCTGGCCAGCCTGTTCAGCTCTCGGTCACTGCCCAGGGAAGAAGTTCTGCCTCATGTCCAGGCCAAACATCCTGGGCATCAGCTCCTGCCCATTCCTCCTGTGCCAGTGCTGGGTCCTGGGGAGCAGAGCCTGGGCCCTGCTCTGAGCCCTCTCCGCAGACACTGACAGACAAGAATTAGATTCCCTCTCAGTTATCTCCTCTTGAAGCTGAACAGCCCCAGCTCCCTCAGCCTTTCCTTGGCAGGGAGATGCTCCAGGCTTTTCCTCATCCCCGCAGCCTCCACGGGCCCTGCTCCAGGAGCTCCATGTCCCTCCTGTCCTGAGGAGTCCAGACCTGGACAGCACTCCCAGTGTGCCTCACCAGGGCTGGGCAGAGGGGCAGGATCCCACCCTGACCTGCTGGGAACGTTCTTCCCAATGCACCCCAGGACACCACCGGCCTCCTTGGCCCTCAGGGCACCTGGATGAAAAGTGGATCCCTGAGGATCTACAGCCTTTGAGCTTTCCACTGAATTAATCAGATTAAGTGACAGAGGGTCTGGGAAAGAAATGGCAGCCAGAAGGCAAGTGACACAGGACAAACTCAACAGCTCCAGGGCAGTTTGGACCCCCACAAAAGCAGCACCTTGGTCTAGAAAGCATCTGGGCAGCCCTGGGGATGCAGAGCAGCCAACACATGGTGGAACTGCCCAGGAACAGCAAACAAACAGTCCCACCCAGGACTATCCAAAAGAACACAGAGACACAAGCTGTCAAAACAGGGCTGCTGTTATCCTCGCTGGTCTCTTCCCTTCCAAGCCAGAGGCTATGCTACTTGGTCCAAGAGAGGGACTGCAACTGTCAAGCCCTGCTCTCCCCTCACTGCCCTGCTTGCTCATCTCCAAACCACCAGCCCACCTGCTGGCAGGAGCAGGGCTTTGCCTGCACCAAGCTTTGGCACTCAAAGCTACTCAAACCCAGCTCCCCAGGGTGGCACACGCGTCAGCTGGGCACATAAGACTGGCTTGTGACAAGCCTGTGGAGTGCTGAGGTTAAGCAAGTGGGACTAAGACATTCTTTTTGCAAGGACCAAGCTGAGCTTGCTGACGTATGGCTGTTCAGTCTTGAGCAGCCATCACTCACAGGCTATGCATGCTCCTCAGAGCCCAGCCCCTACCTGGTGCCTCCTGCACCCCCTTCCCATAGCAATGAGCAACAGTTAATATCTGAAGTGCAGCAGTGATTAAATTGGTAGCTGGACGGAAAGTAGAAAGGGCTCAAAAGCCAAAAATGTCTATTCAGCTTTATAGCATTTCCTACTGTGTCAGCACACCATAACGAGAAGCGTTCCTCAGCAACTGGAAGGAATTGCTAAGCCCATTAATAAAATTAAGACAGCCAAGTTCGAGAAGAGAATACATCCAACCTTAGGAGCCACTGATGTCTGTGCTGCAGGATGGGGAAGAAACATTTACCAAAGTGTAGTATGAAGCAGAAATCCACAGTCATCATCTTTCTTGGGAGACATGACCTGGCGGCACTTCTGATTGCGTGTCTGCTCCTGAAGAAAAGAGGTCACGACGTGCCTTAGAACTGAAAGCGCTGCTGACAGACAAGCCATTTGGAATTGATGGTGAAGTCACTGTGCAAGTTTGCACCAAAAAGTAGAGAAGGCACCACAGGTATGATACAACAGCAATTGCTCACTGGCTGTGTTCCTGCAGGGCTGAATGCTGAAGAACTAGGAGACAAGTCAAGTGGAAAGAACAACTCCAATCTCCCTTCCAGCAGGGACTCCACCATGGAACTTACATTTTTTAGAAGAGGGGTGGCGGGGGGGAGGGCTGGTAGAGCAGAAAATCAGGGCGGCAAGGAAATCAGGAAAATGCCCTATGAATGGTTAGTTTATGCTCACAGGAGTACCCCAACCCTCGAAGTGTCCAAGGCCAGGTTGGACAAGGCTTTGAACAAGCTGGTTTAGTGGAAAATGTCCCTGCCATGGCTGGAACAAGATGATCTTTAAGGACCCATACAACTCAAACCATTCCATAGTTCTGTGATTCTAGTAATGTCTGACAGTTACTGCAAAGAGTCAGAGGCAAGCACAGCTGAATCTTCCTGCAGGCCCACAACTCCAGCAGCGCTCCAGATCACAGCCCTGGTCCTACAAGATGGACATGTGCTCGAGGGAACAGACTAAAAGCAGGTCCCAGGAAGCACACACTTGTCTGCTCCACTGTGCAGCACCAGAGCCTCAGCACAGGGAATAAGGGGGAAGGAATGACCATGGACCACTTTTGAGACCAGGTGGGATACAGATATGGCTTAAGAGGGAGCTGGTTGATGTCACTGCAAATCACTGCCAACTTTCAAAGGTCATGGTGACACGCAAACACCACCCCACCATGTTAGAAGGGTCCAGGGAACATCAGACCTCTCAGCCTCACTGTAGCCCCTGGAAAGGCTGTGTAGTAAATCTTCCTGACAGCCATTTCCAGCAGGAGATGGAACAGCCAGTGGGGATTTACCAGCGGCAAATCTTGCCTAACTTGATTTGCCTCCAAGCTGCCTGTATGGAGGACAGGAGAGCAAGTGTGGTACACCTTTGACACTGTCTCTTTGACACTGTTTTCAACAGGCAGAAGCTGCACTGCAGAAGCAGATGACTGATGCTGGGGAGAGTTATCAAGCTAAAAAGGTGTTCAGCTGTAGAAAGTCCAGCTAGCAGCTGATTACCAGCAGCATCCCTCAGGGCTGATAAGAGGTCAATACAAACCTATGTCTTAATTAACAAACTCTATTAACACCAATTATAGAGCACTCTCACCAAGTCTGCAGATGATATCAAACTGCTGGCATGGCTGGGGCAGGAGATCCTTCTCAGAGGGACCTACACAGACTGGAAAAATGGCCTGATGGAGAATTTTGAAAGACAATAGAGGCACAGAGTGTCCTGCCCCAGGACAGAATAAGCCCTTGCACCAGCACAGACTGGGACAGCTGGCTGTAAAGCAGCTCTGCAGCAAACAACCTGCCAAGCTCTCAGGGAGAATAAGGGAACAGAGGCCAGGCAGCCACAATAAACTGGTTCTATGGACCATTCATACTACTGTCTGGAGGAGACTCTGAAACTCAATAGTGACTTTCTGCCTCTCAAAAGCCTTTGAAACAGTCTCCCTGAACACAACTTCTTTCAAAGCCTTGCAGGGTACACAGATTCCCATAAAAGGGTATGAGGAGAACATCAGCCTGCACTACGTTGAGCTGGCTGAAGCATGGAGCAGATCAGTCGGCTTCCTGAGAACACAGGGAAGGAGCATGAAGCCAGGGAAGAACTGAAAGCCAGCATCAAGTGATGGAACCAGCTTTGAAGGTTTAACCCAGACATGGTTTCCTTTGGAAGTAAGTCAGCAGCTCTCTCTAACTCCATTCTAGAGAGCTATTTCAGCCCAGAATTCATAATTCTGTTTGAAATATTTGCTGCAGACTCTTAAAACCTGTATCTTGCATAAAAAATGGAAGATGATCTGGTAATAAATCAGACCATTTATTATGCACTATCAGCATTATTAAATGCTGCTAGAACATAGCATTTCACTACTATCAAATTGCTTTGAAAGCCAGTGGAATATTTTTTTGGTAATGCCAATGATTACATTAATACATGTTAGTCATACCAACTTCACTTGTGACACTCATTAAAAGGCACAAGTAAGGGCCTAGGGTTCACTAGAGCAGAAACAACTACTGGCATACACAAAGCACTCAAAAAAAAATTTAAATCAGACAGTTGTCAAGTGTGAAGTGTGTCTCGTGTGCAGCCAGACTCCCACCCAGGATGTGCACCTCTTCCTGGACATGTTGGTTGTGCTACTGCAACCAGTTGTTCAGATTTAGTTGCTATCTGCAAAAAACACCAAAGCTGTCTATGCTGAGTATGTCATCTCACTTACAGAAACCACAGAGCAAATGGGGTCAGAAAAAATGGCTTGGTACATAAAAATCTAGAACATTTCATCTTCCGGTACCACAACAGTATTTAAGGTAAATATTCTGGTTATTTCTGTTGGCATAGGCAGGGTCTCTGCTAATGATGTAACTCAGAGCAATGATATAAATAAATACGTATACATACAGATATAAATTTGGGTATATCAAAACAATTAAAGGATGCCACTGCACTCACACCCAGCTGGGTCAGAGCTCCCCAGTCCCACCAATCTACTAAGGGGGAAATTCCTATTTACAGGTCTCACATAAAGTATCAAATTGTCAGAGATCAGAGAATCCTAGGCTGGTTTGGGTTTGAAGGGAACTTAAAACTTATCCAGTTCTGTCCCCAGCCATGGCAGGGTCACCTTCCACTATGCCAGGTTGCTCTAAGCCCTGTCCAACCCGGCCTTGGACACTTCCAGGAGTGAGGTGACGACAGCTTCTCTGGGCAACCTGTGCCAGGGCCTCCCCACCTTCACAGGGAAGAATTTTTTCCCAATATCCAATCTAAACCTCTCTACTTTTAGCTTAAAACTGTTCCCCCTTGTCCCATTGCTACCTGCCTGGGTAAAAAGCCACCTTTTAAATAAAGTTCCCGCTTTTTATAATTGTCACTCAAGATAATTAATAATTAAATAGTTGTTTTGGGTAAGGCTGACAATCTATATGAATTTAAATCCCCGAAGATGAAGATGCTTCATACTTTGACTTCATAATGAAACCAGCAGCACTTCTGGATGCTTCAATTCAAACACAAAGCCCATGTGGTGAACTGGGAGCAGATCCCTGTGCAGGCCCTACCAGCTTCATGCTGGTTTACATTCCTCTGGGTGATGCTACTCTATTTACAGGTCCAAATTAAACAGACATAAGCTGGGTTTGGGCAGAGCCCACACACAGTCACCACCCTACGCCACTGCTAGAATCCCCTCACTGAGCCAGCACTTGTGTTTAGACAAGCCTGGACCAGGACTTGCTGCTATCGCACCATTTCAGATCTACAAAACCATCAGGCTTTGATACGAAATCATTAACTGATACAGCAGGGAATGACAAATTATAAATAGGAGGTGGCTTCAGAGAGATTCCAGAAATGGATGGTGAGCAATCACTGCAGCAAATCAATGCTCTGGCTCAGGGGATCAGACAAGGACCAAGTTTAGTTTTACCCTGAAAAGGCAGTGACACATAAAAAGCTAATGGCAGGTGGTCACTCTGCATTCTGTACATCTCACAAAGATTTATGAGCAAGGCTGAATGCTGGAAAAGCAACACTGAGGCTGCTAGTGTCCCTCTGCAAGGTCAGCTTCAGCTTATTGTATTATAGAAACATTTCCAGCGAGACTCCTAGAAGTTAAGAGTGTTCTATTTTGTCCAGCCACAGGAAACAATCCACAAAAATTCCAAACAACTCAGCATTAAAGAAAAATAAATAATTTTCAGTTATTTGGGTTGTTCTCAGATCAGAAAACTTGTATTTAAGCTTAGAGTTTAAAGCTGGAAGGAGACCGATTTTTCCAAAATTTGCTTAACAAGAAAATATTTAGCAAGAGAACATACAGGATGTATTTTCTAAAATACTGATCACTTGTAAGCACTGCACATTATAATTATTATGACTGAAAACTGACATGAGAAATTACGTAGGTGTCTAAATCAGGAATTTTGATGTCCTCCATTGTCAACAGCTTGATGTGAAAATAGAAGCCTGACTCCCGGGATCTGGCTGTTAGCAATGTGAGGTATTCTGCTCATTAGTCTGAGAATGCAGAAAAGAAAATTTCCTCTGAAAAACATTTTAAGAATTAAGTATTTAAGAAAGGTTGTATTTCACCACAGTAAGAGGTGGGACATCTAAGGAGTGGAGGAAGGAAATAAAATTTGGTTCCTTGAAGCTGTGCAGGTTGAAGCTTCATCTCACAGCCATACTCTAGATCCTACTGCTTCCATGTCATGTTCACAGCATCTTGAAACATCTCTGCACAGGCCTGGATAGACTATACTCATCATGAGCTGCTTCTTCAGTCCATTCATCCTGAGGTGAGCCCCAAGAAAACAGGCACCTAAATCCCCACCAAATCGTTCCTTCATAGAATCATAAACTGGTTTGGGTTGGAAGGGACCTTAAGGTTCATCTCACTGAACACCCTGCCATGGACAGGAACACCTTCCACTAGACCAGGCTGCTCAAAGCCCTGTTCAACCTGGTCTCTAAATTTTTAGCAAGTGAACTTTTCCTGCTAAGGCCCACGGCCCAGCTCCTCCTGCAAGCTGCACCTTTCCTCCCCGTGCGGATCAGTTTGCTGCAGCCCAAGAAAGGAGACTGCAGGGACAGCTGTGGCACTTCCCTGTACAAGGACAGCTCAAAATAAACTGCAGACTCAGACCCCAGGATTTATAGTGAACACCCTCACCATGCTGGGGCCATACCATCATCACTAGGTCAAACAGTTCACTCAGCTGGGGATCCTGTCACTGTATAGCAGAGGTTGCCATTCCCCTGAAAGGCTCTGGGTTTCTCTTTGATTTTTTACTCCGGCCCTCTGCACAAACACGATTTTTTAAAAACCATGTTGCAGAATATTTAATGCTCACCTGCCCACATTTGTATTCAAAAGTTAGAAAGACTAAAATACCAATTTATACGACCACTTATGTAATATTCCCCTCTCCCAACCTTCTTAAAACTGATTGCTCTAATATACACAGTCTGACAAGCCTTTCTGACTGATGGTATATAATATTCCTCAACTGGGAGCCAGCAAACCAACCCAGAAGCCCTATATTTTAATATCAGTCAGTTATTATCTCAGTATTATTACAAAACACAGCACTTGAGTTGTCTCACAAGCCCCACAGTACCTAGTCTGAATTCTAAATCTCAAAAACTGTTTGAAATAGAAACAGATCTCAGCCTCAACACTCTCCATCAAAATAAGCAAAAGGCATTATAAATCAAAAAAAATAATGCCAGGATGATGGGAGTTTCATCCAGGCCACAGCTTAAGAGTTCTGCATATAAACGTGCTAAATGTTTAAGCACAAGCACTGAATGTTTCCAGCATGCCAGCAGGAGCTGCAGGACCCTGTGCAGGGACTGTCCAGCCACTGCATTCATTGCTCATTCCTGCATTTTTGCTGAGCTGGCTTTCAATCTTATCAAACCATGTTGATTCAAGCAAGTATGCAGCATGGAAAACTTGCCTCCACCTCTGATGCAGGTTCAAGAATTTCATCTGCACAAGTCAGAAAGCTTTCAGCATACATTAGGCACAAGAAGCTTTCACTAAAAAACCTTAGTTTTCCAAACGAGCTTTCCAAGTGAGGCCAGAACTCCAGACTGCCTAGCAGCTCGAGTGGAGATGAGAACCTTACCCTGGGCAGCACTAATGGACCAGGATCAGTACTTCCACCTGCTGCCATGAAGGAAGTTGGTGAAAATCCCACCAGCTCCCTTGCCCAGTGTTTATGGGCAGCAGCAGAGCCTGACGCGTGGAATCACTGGGTAGGATAAACAAAGGCTGAGGAAGGAAGCAATGAAGATGCACATTTCCCCTCCCAAACACCCAACTACTTACTAAAATGCAGAGTTTCCTCCCAGGTACCCAGTATTGAGTAAATGATGTGGTTGTCTTCGGTTTCCAGAAGCCAAACCAACCAGTTGAAAGTGCCCCAAGCCAAACCAGGGGAAGGTTTCCTGCCCTGCTGCCAGCAGTAGCAGCTCTCTCAGTCTCTAATTGCAGCTCAAGGTTAGTTTGTGTAGTCTACAGTTAATTCTGCCCACTCAGGAGATTGCTTGGAAATAGAGATGCAAGGGAAAGACAATTGAACCCTTGATGAAAACATCAAGGCAAAACAGGGACTGAGTAAGCCAAAAGGAAGAAAATAAAAGCATGAGGCTGATAAAACAGCACTTCAGACTTTAACTATTTTGTCTCATAAATTCCTGGTGTATTGCAGGCATCTTCCAAGCTCTCTCACTTTATTAGAGCCCTGTGGGATGGTACGTGCTACTGAGTTCCCATTTATAACTGAAACCCAAAAACCTCATTTCACTCACCCTAGTGATAAACCCTATTTTTGACACATATTTCACTTTGATGACCAGTGCTACATGCAGCGCAAGACGCTTGCAACTTTATTTTTTCTGGCAGAAGAACATCTTCATACAGGAACTCTGCACAGCGCATTGGGAAGGGTATGACTCTTCCTAGATAACCTTCTATTCCAGGAATGAATGTATTTTTAGGCAATGCAGCCACCCAATCTTAAAAGATGCAGCCTAATTTATGATGCTATCATCACCAACTTAAAGATCAGAAGCTGAACTACCTTAAACCACAGCTGTGATGCCCCAAAGATGGGGCACCTGAGCATTCATTCCAGAGTTGTCATGCCACCACAGGTTTTATCTCCTCACCTTTCAGGGTACAGACCAGCTGTTACCTTTCGGTGATTAAGAAATCTTGTGTGCAGAGTAGGGAATGGAGGTGAGGAAAGGTCTGGAGCACCAGGAGTGGCTGAGGGAGCTGGAGGGGCTCAGCCTGGAGAAAAGGAGGCTCAAGAGGGATCTTCTGGTTCTGCACAACTCCTGACAGGAGGGGGGAGCCAGGGGAGGCCAGGCTGTGCTCCCAGGAAACAAGGGACAGGAGAAAGACCTCAGGCTGTGCCAGGGGAGGTTTAGGTTGAATATTATGGAAAATTTCTTGCCGAAAGCGTGGTCAGGCCCTGGCACAGGTTACCCAGTGACATGGTAGTTACCATCCCAGAAAGTGTTCAGAACGTGTATAGTTGTGGCACCTAGGGACATGGTTTAGTGCTGAACATGGAAGTGGTGCGGGAATCCTTTCCTCCTTCCTCTCAGCCCCCAGATTTTGTTCCAGTGTTAGCACATCAATGCCTCTTCCAACAGTCTCCAGACTGCTGTAATGGGGCAGAGTGCTCTCTATTACCTCTGCCTGGTTTCTGGACTGTCCAAAAATTCTGCTGCTTCCCACTTTGTTGTGGCTGCACACAACCTGTATGAAGAAATGGCAAACTTGCTGAGCAGCAGCTGAAAATTGCCCAAACCTTTTGACACACATGCCACCTTACAAAGCTTTGAGGAGCAACCAGACATGCCTGCAGTTTTACAGCTCTGGCTCAGAAGGAGGAATAACAAACTGAGAATAACAAACAGCCTTCGCCTAACCCAGAGTCACTGCACAAAGTACCTGACTATTCAGGAAGCAGCTCCTCAATTAGCACAGCACCCAGCGCTTGAAAACAAAGTCAACAGCAAGCACCAAGGTACTGCAGAGTACAGTAAATGACACAGGAGTTATTTCACAAGCAACTCGCTTCTCCTTGGAACAGGCCAAAGGGAAACAGAGAGTAAATCATCAAAGGACAGACAGAGGATAAACAATCTTTGCTGTCATCCTTTGTGAACAAGTACTTGAAGACAAACAAGCATTGCTACTATTACATCCCAACTAGAAGCAGCAGAATGTTTTTCCTTTAAGACTCAATTTTCATACAAGTTTACTCTTTGGTTTTATCTGTCACCCAGGAGACAGAGGAACAATTCATACCCATTTACCACCACCTGCAAACACTAGAGAAGTTCAACTGCCACCAATAGTTCATTTCACCAACTGGTAGCAGTTTTCTTGATGATTTCTAAATGTTCACTCCCATTTAACTAGTATCTCCCTTTCCATTCTTCATTAGACACAAAACCATTGTCAAAAATAATTCAGTGAATATAATGGAAGTTAATCACTGAAAATACAGGACTGATGTTCATCCAGCAACATTCTGCAGGCACTGAGGTAGACAAAGTAAGGCTGAAGCCATCCTACAGGTTCCAGACACAGGCTGTGGTGCAGGTCTGTACAGCACCCAATGCCTCCAAAGGGCAGTGACACAGGCTGCAGGCTCAGAAACATCACTTGTAATTGAAAAGGTTATTTTCAAAATATAGCTTCGTGGCTATAAATAGCCAAGCCAGCTTCTCACACAGCAAGTACACAATGGATCTTAGCCACAGTGGCCCAGATACCAGAGCAAGTGTAATTTTACCTTTGTGAACACACACAATATTTGGGGCCACCCTGTGCTTCAAACAAACTAACCCAATTTGTAGGATTGCTCTCATGTTTTGTGGGAGCAGCTGCCGACTCTGACAAATTATGTCAATTGACTTGGCTAACCCTTCCATTACCTAAAAAGACCTGATTGCTCATCTAGAGCAAGTACTATATATTAAATTCTTTAACAACAACAAAAATATTTTACCTGAAGTTTCTGTCAACAAAGCCAGTTCTTTTCAATGTGTAGGATTTCCTTCCTCATTGAGTGGCCATTTGGTTGCACAGGTATTAAACAAGAGCACACTGTCACTACCATCTGCCCGGTAATGTAACATTGTGCTTCTAATAGTAAGAGAAGTTATTTAAATATCCTCACATGCACTACATCATTCCAGCTGTCAACCAGTGCACTGGGGATCCCCAGCTGGCCTCGGCTGAAGTTTTACCATAGGCAGCATTATTCTCCAAGCAACATGAAAAAAAAAATCTATTTTGGACAGGTTCAGAGAAAGGAACTCATAACAACCTCCTGACCATGCTAATAAACATCTTCATCTGATAGAAATTTACAGACTCAGGATACACATGCACAGTAAAACTTTTAACAAAACAACATTTGCTCCATTTGGGTGTGCAGGAACATCTTGTCACTCTTCACCAAAACTGTTATTACATCCATGAGATATCTGAACAAAGTTTTTGCTCCAATCACAGTAAGGTCACCATCTCTCTGTCAACTTTGTGAAGAAACACCTCACATAAGCAGCTGGCTGGTACTGCCAGCATCTGCTCCAGGGCTCACTCATCCAAGCATCCAGCCCTAGGTGCTACTAGTCACTGTCACTCGATACTGTGCTCCTAAGGCACATAAGATACAATTCTGTATCCTTTACGTATACAGAATTCAATTTGCAGCCTGCCTGCCAATACACGGCTCACCACGGTCTCCAGGAGTGTGACCTTGCTGAGTTCACTGCCTGCCGTCAGAGACCAGTGCATTTCACCAGACACTTCACATCACCCACAGCAGCAAGAGACCCAGGTCCTTCTGAGGGGTTCACCATCGATCCTGGCCAGAAACCCCCCTGGAAGTCATCCCAATTCTACCATGTAGTCACCTTAAATTCAGCCTTCTTGGCTGTCAAAATGTTTTGAATAAACTAGCTTTTCAGTAGTTGGTTCTTACTAGTGTCTACAGGACTACTTATTTGATAATAAATGTACTTGTGCTGTACTGGAGCTTTCTAACACAGGGCAATTTATTTGCTGCTGCTATGCCAAACTCCACAAATAACCAAGAAAAAGGTCCAGCCATTACAAAGGTCACTGCTTGCCAGCTGAAGTCTTATTCAACCTGACAGGTCTGTAAGCTTGCATGCTCTCTGCCTCACAACTTATTTTTAGAAGTCCAAGCCAAAATGAATGAATCTCCCTGGCCCTTGTTCCCCGAAATCTGGGAGCCAGCAAGCTCCTGAACCACCTTGTACATGTCCCAAAAGCTTCCATAACATCAGCCCAGCAAAGAAGAAATTCTGTTTAACTCAAGAACTGTCCAGCTATTTGTGCTGTTAACACATTATTCTTTACAAACACATTAGTTCCAGATGTTATTCCTGAACTGTGCATTTTTCCCCCACTCCTGTTGCTACACTACATGCTTAATCTACACTATCTTGAGCTAAGAAAATTTTCTTCCCAAAGTTGGCCTGGATCCAAATCAGATTCATTTCACTGACCAGATGCACCAATCTAAGACACTGATTTCACACGCCCTGCTAAATTCTCAATCAGTCTTGGACAGCAACACGTTTCCCAATATTCCGGGGAGGCAGTTTTGCATGTTCCCTTGCATTCCTGCTCACTTATACCAGAGCACCAAAAGCTTCGGCTGGAACACAGCATATGTTTCTTGATAGTCAAGGCTTTACCGCTCTGCAGTAAATTCCTGTGACCACTTTGTACCATCTTCACATTTGGATGAATATTAATAGAATCTACGTTGTTAATCGGCCATGCGGCCACTCTCTGCTCTCTGCCAAGGAGCAGTCTGGGGAGTTTCAAGGCAACTCTGATAAAACACAACACAAGAACTGGCCAGACACTCCTGACCTTGCAAAATTCGCAATGCTCCCGGAAAATTTTCCCGGCACTTCAGGAGACCTCAATCACATCCCGAGTTTTAAAAAAATTAATAAACTGGCTGCCTGATCAGGCCCGCAGACCTGCCAGCCCCTGCTTTACTTTGCTAATTAACCTACTTAATAACCCTGTGAAAAGTTGGAAAATCCCACTGCCCGACTGGAACCACCTCGGTTTGTGCTCTCACACAGGCTAAACGCGCCGGATGTGGTCCGGATCAACATGTACTGAACCGTCCGTCTACCAGCACCCCCAGCCGGGGCTGCACGTACCGCTGTGCCCCCCGGCCTGGTGCTGACCGAGGGCACACGAAGCCAGGCCGTCCCCCCGGCCCCGGTACCTGGTGCAGGGCTGTCAGCCCGTCCACATTGGTGGTGTTGATGAGGGCGCCGCGGCCCAGCAGCCTCTTCACCTCCTCGGTGTCGCCGCTGGAGCAGGCGGCCAGGAACACGGCGCCCTCCTCGAAGCGGACGCGGGACCCCCCCGCGCCGCGATGCCGGCCGCGGCCGCCCCCCGCCGCCACCGGCTCCTGCTCGGTCAGGGAGCCTTTCCAGCGCCGCAGCTGCTCGGCCCGCCGCAGCCGCGCCGACTCGGCCCGCTTCCCGCCCAGGTGCTCCGGCTCGGACATCGCCGCCGCCGCTCTGAGGGCCGCGCGGGGCCGCGCCGCGCTCAGCCCGGAGCGGGGCGCAGCGCCCCCGCCGCCATCTTCGCTACGCCCCCGCCGCTGCCGCGCCCGCGCCGCGCGCGCCCCGCGGCACCCCGGGACATGTAGTTCGGGCGAGGGCGGCGCCGCACCTGCCCCGGGGCGGCCGCGGCTCCCGGCGGCCCCCGCGCCGCGCCGCACCTGGGCGCGACCGGGACTACAACTCCCGGCGGCCCCCGCGCGCGGGCGCGGTTGGGCGCTATTGCCGCGGCTTTCCCGGGTCCCGCCCTCCCCGGAGTCACAGAATCCCGGAACCGCCGAGGGTGGAATGGACCTTCGGGATCATCGGGTCCAGCCTCTGCCCGATCGCCACCTGGTCACCCAGCCCAGAGCACTGAGTGCCACGGCCAGTCATTCCTTGGCTGTCATGCCTTCAGGGATGGGGACTCCACTACTGCCCTGGCCAGCCTCTGTCAATGCCTGACGGCCCTTTCCGCGAAGAAATTCTTACTAATATCCAACTGAAACTTTTCCCGGGCACAACCTGATGCCGTTTCCTTCTGTCCTGTCCCTTATTCCCCGGGAGCAGAGCCCGACCCCGCCAGGTTGCCCCCTCCTGCCGGAGAGTTGTGCAGAGCCAGAAGGTCCCTCCTGAACTTCCTGTTCTCCAGGCGGAGCTCCCCGGCCCCCTCCGTGCTCCAGACCCTTCCCCAGCTCCGTTCCCTTCTCTGGAGTTTCGGGACAAAAGTCCCGCTGCCATCGGGACGGACAGAGGGGTGCGGAGCTCCCAGAGCGGCTCGGTCCAGCAGCTGCCAGTCAGGCAAGTGGCTGATTTTATTGAGGAAATGCCGGAACCTGTAGATTAGCAAGCAAGAACTAAGCAATAATCATCAGTATGTCTGTGAAAACTCTAACCCTGGCACAAGGAACATTTTAATATATATATATATATATATATACGGAGTTCTGAAACCTTCATGAAACCAAATTCATCCTCCTTGAAAAGCTCAGAAGACAGGAAGGTTTATCAGAGCTTTGTGCAACTCTTCCGCCACACTAATACAGGATTTCTGCAAGATCACAGACATTAGAGAAGAAATATTACAGGAATTTTTGATTCTCTGGGCACTTAAAAATATATTTAAAGAGTGTCTGGAGAAAAATAGCGGGGGACAAACATGCGTCATCGCATACATTTGGTATTTCCATGTCTGGCTTCTCCTGGTTAACCCCGAGCTCGGGCGTCCCCCGGGAGGCGAGCGGGGACCTGCGGGGCTCCGTCCGGTCCGTCGCAGCCTCTCCCGGCTGCTCCCTTCCAGCCGGACCTGCTGCAGCGCTGGGGCTTCGGAATGAGCCGCTGCGGGTTCGGAATGAGACGTTTGGCTCGTTGCGCCTCCGCCGAGCCCCCTCTCGTGGCTGCGCGTCCGTCCCGTCCCGCTGAGCACCACTACAGCAGCGCAGTGTTCTCGGTGAAGGGGCTGCCCCTCTCCGTCAGGTTATTCTGCGGTGCCCAGCTGCTAAACGGAGGATTTGCCTCAAATTGTGTACTGGAGGAATCTCAGGACAGCTACGCTGCTGAATGATCAGTGACAAATCCCCCGGAGCAGAGAGCATTTGCTCGTTAGCCTTAAAACAACTCCAGCAGTTTTCAGCAAAGTTCCAGGGAAACCCCCAGGAGCTGTGGAGCCGTGTTATCTGATATCCAGTGTACAAAATATCATCACCCACTCTTAATGAATAGAGTTAGGAGCCACATTAAAGACTGCTCAATAGTCATAGAAAGGCCAGATAATGGTTGATGTGACAGTATAAAATCGCAAACCTGGAGTCTGGAATTACTAGAACAGAAATGGTTCAGAGAAGAGCAACGAGGACAAGAGCTTCGTGTGACAGACTAAAGTGTGGAGCTCCTGACAGTGGGCAGTAAGGACAGTGACAGATTTCTTGGACAAAAATAAAATGCAAACGCAACAATATTATATCTGAGAACCGTTTATTGATAAAAAGGGGTACGCATACTTCCTAAAGTGGGGCAGGAAAAACGAGAGACGGAGAACAAAACAGAATACAGTGACAGTGTTACAAGAACCTCGGCTGTCAGAGCCATGTAATGCTACAAACCGCGGTGCGTCTCCCTAGCTCCCGTTTCGCTGGGCGCGATTTCCAAACAGCAGCAGGCTCCGTGTTCCTTCCTTCGGGGAGAACGGGCTGCCGTAGCCACGGGCACTCACCTGGAGCAGCCATGTGTCCTGAGGTCGGGGCGCAGCGGCCGCGGGCCGGGTGCCACGGGCTTGGAGCCGGGCTGCACGGGAACACGGGAGCGCCCGCTCCGTCGGGAGAACAGCGGTACACTGGACAAAGAGATGCTCGCAGAACGGCAAAGCAGGGCAGGACGGGTGCGGACAGGGAAACAGGACCGCAGGGAGGAAAAGGCGAGGGGGAGAGAGGGCAGAGCAGACCCTACAGGCGAATCCCCGCGCCCTCCAAAGTACCCAAAGCAAGTGGTGTAGAAATACTTCCTCCTGCTTGCTGCTGAGGACTCCAGGACAGTGTGGATGAATGTAGACGAGAGACCTCTGAAGTTAGGTTTTAGAAGAAGAGGTTTATTGTATGGGACGTGAGGCCTTGCTCGGAGCCGCCAGGCGCAGCTGTAGCATGGCCTTGGAAGGTGGGGGAAGAAAGAGATAAGGAAATTCCAAGAGCAAAAGGCAAGAGGCAAGAGAGAAGAGCAAAGGAGAAGAGAACAAAGAGACAAGAGAGAGGCCCACTCTCGCAGCCCCCTGATAAGGGGTCTCGAGGTGGGCTGTAACAGGTTTGTGCCAATGGGGTTACAGATACCTGATACTTCAGGGGAGGGGTACAGGTGTGGGATGAACCATACATTGGGGGGTGAGACAGAACATTCCATTTGACCTGGGTCTGGCTGCAGGTGACCTTCAGCTGGTCACGTAACTGTTTTCCCAGACATCCAGTAGCTAATACATCTCAAACATCAAAACTTACTTTCAATTCTATCTCACCTACAGGTTTCACATTCTCAGAATATAGGCAATCATATTTATAGGGTTTTTTGGCTTCATCCTCCCCAACAAGTGGCTCCTGTTTTGGCACAGCTAGCTCCTTCCATGTGCTAATGCTCCTCCCACAGCACAATTTGGCGGGCAGTTTTGGCGGGCATCAGGGCATTTGCTCCACTGACCATGGTGCGGGTGGCTCACAGCCCAATCGTGGACGCTTTGCCTGCCCTGACTGCCTGCCAGGCGAAGCCGCCTCGGCGACAGGGCTGCCAGCACATCCACAACGCCTATAAGAATGTAACATATGTTGAGGGATAATCAAAAATCAGATTGGTCTTTCTCAGGTGGGTGTAAAAGCAACAGGGCAAGTTAATTATTGTAAATCAACACCAAATCATTCTCCTTGGTTGAAAAAGGCTTTCAGCTGCAGGTTGTTGCAGGGGGGGGATTCCTCTGCACACATTCCTGGGGAGTAGGAGATGGGCTGTGGGGCAAGTGGTCATTTTCTCAGGCTTCCTATCATAGAATGCCAGAATAGTTGGAGTTGGAAGGAAACTTAAAGCTTATCTCATTTCCCCACCTGCCATGTGCAGGTGTGAAGAGTGAAATAATACCAGTTGGTGTGTTAGTAAGTGTTGTAATTTTGAGTTCATCCACCGTCATGGTTGCAGAGATTATGTGTCCACATTGAAGTGTTTACTGTTATTGCTGTTGATGTTAATTACTTAAGCTAAAACTTTGGTTGTTACGTACCTGTATCCCTCTCCCGATGCGTACCGCTTCTGCTGCTCCCAAGAGACTGTGCGCCCAAAGGTGTATGCAAATTAAGGTACACTCAGTGACAAAGACCCCCAAAGATGACGAGCTATCGAAACCCAGAGGAACTGAGAGCAGCACCTCTGACCTGGCAAATGGAAAGGGGCCTTGGATCACCAATTAGAACTGCCTCCTAAGTCGTCACCATAAGTAAAGCAGCACCCGACCACAATGACATCCCTGGAGCACGAGCCAGCAAGTGTCTTCCTGAGGACTGCTGCGAGGACGCAAGCCCCAGCTCTGCCGGGTGGCAAAGCTGAAACACCTCCTCCTCTGCGTCGTCCACGGAAGCAGCGGCGGTGTGCACGACCCCTTGGGCCCCCACCCAGAGCTGCTCTAATACAGGCCTTTTCAAAGGACCTGGTCTCCTGGCCCATTCTTAACACAGGAACACCTTCCACTAGACCAGGTTGGTCCAAGCCCCATCCAGCCTGGCCTTGAACACTTCCCCAGATGGGGCAGTCACAGCTTCTCTGGACAACCTGTGCCAGGGCCTCACCACCCTCACAGGGAGGAATTTATTCCCAATATCCAAACAAAATCTTTCCTCTTCAGTCTAAAACTGTTCCCTCATGTCCTGTCACTCCAGGACCTTATAAATAGTCTCTCTTCATCTTCCTTGTCGGTTCTGTTCAGGTACTGGAAGGCTGCAGTTAGGTCACCAGAAGGCTTTTGATATTGCAGTCTGAACCATACCAATTCTCTCAGCCTTTCCTTAGCTCTCTAAGTCATCTCTGTGGCCTCCTCTGGACTTGCTGCAACAGCTTCATGTTCTTCCTCTGCTGGGCCCCAGGGTGTGAAGCAACTTTGCAGGTGGGGTCTCACCTGAGTGGGGCAGAGGGGCAGAATCCCCCCTCCCCTGCTGCCCATGCTGGGGCACCAGCCCAGCACAGAGGGGTGTTATAGATGGGTAATGCGATGGTTGGCTCTCAGAATTAAGGGATGAATAGATGAAGAAGGGATGAATATGTGTATGTTAAGAGAAGTTTTATTGATGTATAAGAAGAAGATGTATTGATGCATGGTTATGTCATTGTGATGTGTTGTTTAGACATCCTCTGTTTTCCCCATAGTCCCCTTTCCCCCTGTATGGGTGCCAAGGGACAGCCTTGGTAGTCGGGGCATGTGGAAGAAGGGCATGCCTGTGCCCCTTGCATCTGGCATTTGGGAGGAGGGAAGGCTTGTTACTAGGAGGCATGGCATGACAACACCTGAGCTCCAATCAAGTGGCAAGAAAGCAGATTCCACTGATGTTGAGGGTTAAGTCTCCTGTAGAATTTCCCCCCCCTCCCAAGTTGCTAGGAGACTAAATGCTGAGTACTTAACCTGGATGAAAGAACTGATAACTTAGTTTTGGGGGAGGGAAAAAAAGCTCCCGGAGAGAGCTGAGGCTGGGTGTATCTTGCAGCTCTTTTTCTTCCGGGGGGAGCACCGATTGGGCCACGGCTGGCTGCTAGAGTCCACGGTTAATGAAGGAGTCTGGTCCTGGGAATCCTACCATCTGTTGGAGTACCCAGGAATTCGGAGTTCTTCGCTGTCCTGCTGGATTTTGGGTGAGACCTGGGTCCTGCCGCTGCAGCTTCTCCAGCACTGCCACCTCTGCCTGCCGAGGACACACCCTGCCTGCGGAGGACAGTCCACCGCGCCCGGCTTCCAGCCATCAGCGCCGGAGCTTCCACCGTGTGCCCTCGGGGTTCTTGCTTCTGTTCTACTATTGTTATAATTGCTGTTCGTTTTTTTGTCTGTCCTGTTATATTTACTAGTAAAGGACTGTTATTCCTTTTCCCCATAGCTCTGATTGAAAAGTTTTATTTTTAATTTTCCAAATGATAATAACACGGAGGGAAGGATTCAAATTCCTCATTTCCTAGAGAGGCCTGCCTCTCCATAGCAGACACCTGTCTTTTCAAAACCAAGACAACTGATGGACGGCAAAGAAGAGTTGAGGCAGACTTTAGGAGGGGCCAGGGTTGCCTGATGTGTCGCAGTGAGGGTGGCTGCAGCGTGTCTTTTAGATTCCCTGATATTCAGGGTAGATGTGGTGCTGAAGAAGGAGTGGGCATGATGGTGTGTCCAAAGAAGAAAACTCACTTTAATAGGAAAATGAAATAGGGACAGTGCCCAGAAACCACACGCTGTAAGGATGAAACACCAAAGACCAGAAATGAGGGGGGAGTGGCAACATAAAGGTGTGGGAATAGAGGGGTCTAGAAACATGACCAAATATGGAATATTAACAGCAAATAGGGGAGCAGAACTTGGGTTCATTCACATAATAACAGCAAAGTCACCTGGGAGGAGATCTCTGTCTCTCCTCAAGTTAAACAAATGCCTCCCAGGGCTTGAAGCCAAGGTCTGGCTGGCCAGGGGTGAAATCTGGCTGGCCCTGTTCCTCTGCCAGGCTGATGCCCACACTGATGCAATACCAAAGGTATAAAAGGCAGAGCAGCCATTTTGTGGATGAGCACATGGCAGTTTAATTCCATGCTCCCAGCACTGTCCTTTTTCCTTATTCAGTCCTTTGCTGTATTTTGTTAAGGTTTAATAAACCTTGGAAAAATTTAAAATGCAGTGTCGTGTCTCACAGGGGGTTCTGGGTGCTGACACATGTGGATGGACCATGTCCACTTCTCACCCACCAGGCACCCACAAGTCCCTCCCCTCAGGACTGCTCTCAATGCCTTCATCCCCCAGCCTGTCTCTTCCCAGCAGGATGGGTTCTTCCTGATGATGGGCGTCCTGGGTCTGTGCTGGAGCAGGCCTGCAGCTGCTAAGCTTTTCCCCTCTTGCTTCCAGAATGGAATTCCCTGGGGCTGGAAGCCAGGCTGGCATTATCCAGAGCCCTGGCCCAGAGCCGTGGGCACAGCCACATTGGCAGTTCAGCTTTGGCTTCTGGGAGCCCCTTCCCTCCCGGAGCCGTGGGAACGGGAGAGAGCCCACCCTTGTTTGCACGGCTGACAAGAGCAGGCCCCGCTCTTGTGAAAACTGCCTGGCTGCGCCTATCAGCCATTTAAACCCAGGCCTTCTCTTGTCCTGACAGGAACTTGACTGGCATATTTGGAGACATTCCTGTCTCTTCCCAGGACTCCTGGACATCAGACTGAGCTACCAAATGCCAAGAAGTCTTGCAGAGCTGCATCTCTGGAGAGCTGGCTGTGACGCACACCAGTAGCCATCCCCAAAGCCCTGCAATCTGTGCCATTGTGTCTGTTTTTTGTGAAAGATACAGCACATTGGACTCAAGCTGTCATGTCCATATGAAGACGAGATTATAGAATTTGACAGACATTTGGGGCAGTTTCCCAGCCTGTAGGTCCAAGTTTGCTATAAACACAACTTGATGCAAAAGGAATTGCCTTTGATGCCAAGCTGCGGCTGTCCCCAGTGTTATGAAAAAGGTGTGATGATTGGCTTATGTAAATGAGGAGAAGTTATTAAGTATAGTGGGGAGAAGTTCTGTTAATGTTTACAGTTCTTTGGACATGTACTTTTGGTGTTCCAGTATAGTTTGGAACCCTTTTCTGTTCTCCCTTCAATCCTCCCCTCCCCTTCTGTGGTTCCTGCCTGGCAGCTCAGGCTGACAGGGCTGTACAAACCTGTGGGGCAGGGAGTACATTTACCCCTTGTCAGAGGCGGCAGGGAGTGGGGGACACTCGCTGCTGGAGGCCGGGCAGGGGAACATGGCCCCGCCAATCCAGAGACCAGAAGGGCTCCAGCAATGGAAGGCAGGGAAGGATTGATTGACAGGCCTTGGGAGGAGCCAAGTGTCCATCTATGGACAGAGGCCTGGGCTGGGGGAGGGGCCAGGACACATAAAGATTGCTCATGGATATTGATAATAATGACACAACCTTGAGTGTATAAAAGGCAGAGATGCCATTTTGTGAGCCTGAGCCTCTGGTGGGCAGAAGGAGTCCCATCAAGCTCCCAGTGCTGTTCCCCCTTTGATTTGTCATTTTAATGGGTTCAAATTAAATTTGATTTACTCATTCCCGCCCAGGGTTTGAGTCGTTTATAACGCCATCAATTCAGGTGAAGACTCATAGAAATCTTTTGGAATCCTCTCCTGGTTTGGCTTGGGGAGACTGGAACAGAGACCAGGAGAGGTCCCCCTTTCCCCATGGCATGCCATGGCTGACTGCACTGTCCAGGAACTCCCAGGAAAACAGGCAAACACACCCATTCCAATTTCATAGGACATTTTATCCCAGGTCCATTTATCAAAAATACAACTACTACAATTACAGAGTCTAATATCAAATCATGAATTTTACAGCTTAGCCTTAATCTATTAATCTTAATCAAACAATTTTCTTGGGAACTTGAACAGAAAGCAAACTCTTCCTTCTTGAACAAATGCTACCACTTATCCACCTACAGAAAACAGCAAATCTCTTCACAAACAACAGCTAAGCCTAATACAAACAACAACTATTGAACCTAAAAACTATTTAGCCTAAAACCCCCCAAATGTAGGTTTCTTTCCTTCAGCCAAACGCAGTCGTTTCTTTGGAATTTCCTCCTCTTGATCACTGTCAGAGTCCACTGGCCGAGATCTCTGCCAAATGGAAAAAGGCAAAAAGGAAATTCTCATGTTGAAAGAATACTTAGAAAGGTACAATTTTTGTTCCCCCAAATGCCATCTCCTCTGTCCATGCCCCAGCCAGACCAGCAAGTGGGCAGGGCAAGAGCCAAGAAGCGGCCCTCGTTCAGGGATGCAGAAGATGAAAGATCAGACTGTGTCCCCAGGTCAGCACCAAACTCCAGGGCCAGCCCATCCTTTCTTCAGGCTTCCTCCCCAGCAGTCAGTGTCCCTGGGCAGGGCTTGGGTGAATTGAGCCCAAGCCCCGCTGCAGGCCTCCAGGCTGGTGCTGCCCGTGCTGCATTGCCCTGGGCCAGGCTTGGCATGGCGTCACCACTGTCCCTGGCCAGAGCAGCAGCTCAGCCCAGTTGTCCCACCTTGAGGGCCACCAGCAGCGGGCATGGGGTTGCAGTCTTTGAAGAGGAGCCCTTCGAGCTCGTTGGTGCCGTCTGAACTGCCCCCCCTTGGGCTACATTGATAATAATTTGCTCGTCCTGCTTTGAGGCTCCTGCATCTCTGCCCAAGAGGGATAGGACCCTGTAGAGAGACAGAACAAGTGACGCCAGCTTTGGGGCTGCTCCCACCTAAGTCAGGATCAGCAATGATTTGCAGAGTTTGGAGGGAGCATGGCCCATTTGGAAGGCAATGCAGCTCCATGGGCACTTGTGTCCTCCCTGTAAGACACAGCAGCTGTTGGCTGAGGCCCAGGGAGGCTGAATCCCCCCTCGTAGGGACAGAGCAAGATTCTCTGGGGAGAATCCCCCCTCGTAGGGACAGAGAAAGCTCAGGGCTTTCTGAGAGGAGCAAGGAATTCCCTGAGCAAGAGCAGCTTTACTCCAGGGGGCTGCAAGGAAAGGTAGAGGCAGCTTTCCTCTCATCCTGGAAGTTCTCCTCTGGAAGGAAAGACAAAGTCAGTACCTGCCACCTGTTCCTGCTGCCCTCTGGCAAAGAGAAAACCAAGGAGCAGCCCAGCTGTAGGGCACTCCCTAGCAGGCTCCTAGCACAGAGACTGGGGCCTACCTGTGCGCGCTCTGCTTTTGTTGCTGCTGGTCTCTCGCATATTTCCTCTTCAGTCCCTGGAATGTCCGCACATAGGTGATGGATTCCAGTGCAGGATAGAAGTTCTCGATGACATAGGTAACCAGGGACTTACAATCTTCCTGCAGAGGAACAAAAACATGGTCTCAAGTCTCCAGCGGTCATAGGCTGCAGTTCAGAAAGCTTCCAAGTTTCCTTTGCAAAGGAACCATGCTTTGGCCAGAGCCAAAGCACTTTTGTCTGGAGCAATTGCGAAGCAATTCAGATTGATCCTGAAGCCAAGAGCTGAAATCTGGAAAGAATGATTCCTCTTCCCATGGCAAGGTTCACCAGAGTCAGCAGTGCCCCGAGGCTGTTTGTGCCAGGTGCATTGAAGAGGGAGGCTGCCCTGGGCCTGTTGAGCTGAGAGGCCACAGCCGTGTCTGAGCTGAAGCTGCTGCCGAACTCACCAGTCTGAGGAATTCAAACAGCTCCAGCAGAGCCCAGTGGAGCGGGTTGAACATAGCTCCATCCTCCAGCAGAGCCTGCACAAGGGGTGCCAGGAGGTTTCCCTGGATGATGTAATAGTTATAAAGCTCATCCTTCAGGGCAATGATCTTCTTCAGGAAGTGCAGAGCACCTTTGTGAAGAGAGAAATGCAAGGATTCCAGAGCCACAGGCCAGGGTTGCAGTGCAGAAATTCATTCCCATCCCTTCCCATGAATCCTGAGTTCAAGTGTCCCGTGGAACATCTTCCACCCAGGACACGCTAAGCTTGGAAGAAGGAAATGCCAAAGGCTACTCACTCAAGGCCAGAAATGTGTGTTTGGAATTGATCAAGAGGAGGACCCTTCTTAGCAAATCCCAGTGGAGGATGTAAGCCCTCATGTGCTCCTGGTGCCGTGTCACACAAAAATACAGCAGCTCCAAAATTAAGGCCAGGAGTTGTGCTGTTTGATAATCATCTACAAGAAAAAGTAATGACTTCAATGAGCAAAAAAGAAAAAAAAACAAAAAAAACCAACAACCTGTGCTGTCCATCCAGTTCAGGTGCTATTGCAGTTCCTGACATGGTTTTAGTGGACTTTGTTTCCTGGGTTGCTTTAGGAGGCAGAACTTTGTGGGAGAACAAAACCACCAACTCAAATGGACTTTTTTGGCCCTTGAAGCAAGTCTTCTTAGAAAGCATCCAAGTCCAACCCCTCCACCATCAACAACTCTCCTCCAGGAAGTTCCATCTGCTACAAAGCACAGCTGGAAGCCATGTCAGGGAGGGACAAGAAGGGGCCTGCAGAACCCCTGTCCCTGCAGAGCAGCTGTTTTCCTCAAGTGTATTCCTAGCTGGCCTGACTGCCTGATCCCTGGGAGCACCTCTGTCAGTCCCTTCCAGACACTACAAGCCTCCAAAGGGAGAAATCAGGGAAAAATCCTCATTGGCTATTTCCCAGGTACCTTTTGCTGCATTGGCCAGAAGTGGCGCAGTCAGAACAGGAAGACAGCACGTGTAGAAGGAATTGAAAAATTCAAGTATCTTGGACACCTAAGGGAGAAAATGGCTTCATTAAATCCTGGCCTTGGTGGAGACCTTCTCAGTCAGAAAGCGCAGTACTAGCAGAAACAGCCTTCAAAGAATTTCCTTGGCTCCGACAGCTCTGCCTGTATCTTTCTGGTGGGGCCTGAAGCATACAGGTGGGTGTTCCCTGCACAAAGAGCCATTTCTTTCTTTGCAGGGAAATCTGAGACACATCCAGCCCACCCTGCTATCCCCAAGAGAATTCCCAGCAGGGATGCCAATCTATCATGGCAATCCACCCGTGACTCCCAAGGCTTGATAAAGTGTCCTTCAAGTTCTCTCCAATGCAGTCATTGCATCCTGCCAACCTGCCAACCTTTTCCCAGGTATTGCTGTCCATGGCAGGGTATGAACCTGTGCACTGGGGCTGCCAGGGCCTCTCCTAGACTCTGCTGCTGCCGGATGTCTCCCGCAGGCAGTGGGAGCTCTGCTCAGAGCGTGCTGTGTCCCTGAAGTGCTGCTGCAGGGAACGACTGCGGGCACAGTGACCCAGACACAGCCCTGGCCTCAGCCAAAGGCTCTGGAAACTTCATCTCCTTTGGAGCTTCTTGCCATTCAGGCTCAGAGCACACAGAACAGCCAAGCACTAACCCCAAGCCCAACCAGTTTGGATGCTGGGCCCACAAGGAGAGCACTTGAGAAATCAGGGTTTCCCTGGGCTGAGACAGTCCTGTGTCCTCAGCCATTTGCATTCCCCTACCTCAGCTATGGTCAGCAGATTCCCTGGATCAAGCAGTGTCTGCAACAGCTCCATGGCCTGATCAGCTCCTCCAAATGCAGCAGGAGGAGAGCAGATCATCTGCTTCATGAGCACACGGATGAGGTCGGTGCCCTGCAAAAAACCCCGACAAAGTAAGCCCCAAATAATTAGAGTGCAATGGGTTTCCTGGTTTCTACCAGTTTGGTTGGTTTCTTTGAATAAACATGAAAACGAAATAGAACAATTGAGATTTTGTTTGGCTGTTTTGTTTCCCATTTGCCCTAAGACTGGTCTATCCAAGCACCTGCAAAGCACTTTTACTTACATGGTCCCTCTGCTGGGCCTCTTGCATGACAAATTCTTGGACCAGGAATGGACAAAAGTCAACAAGATAAGACAAGATGTCTGTGGCAGCAGATGCCACTTGCAGATCGTCCATTCCCTAAGAAAAAATTAATTTGGCAGGTTAAATCAGGTTTGCTGCATCCCAGCAGGTAAAGCTGCAAAGAAAAGGGAATGAAAGGTTTTGGGAAGGTTTCATTCCTAAGTTTGAGGAACACAAATGGTTCCAGAGAAGCAACAATAAACCAATAAGCAATCTCTTTTGCCCCCTCTTTGCCTCCTTTAGAAGGGACACAAGATCTTCTGGGAATCTGAGAGTCCTCATTTAAACAGGAACTGTTCCCATTGTGCCACTTCCTGGCTGGAATAGCTGAGACACTGATCTTCTGTACCTGCTATCCACAACTGACTCATTTTGTACCAAAGGATCAGTTGTACAAGTCAATCAGTCTCCTTCTTCTCCTCACTTCTTCTTCTCATGACAATGGATTGTAAGCCAGACGTAACAACTCCAGACCCTGCCTTGTTGTGTGGGTAAATTAAAGGCGGTTAAGCTTAAATTTGCCAAGGTCAAGTTTGTGAAGGGCCTTCCTTTGCCTGGATGTTGTTTAAAAAGTTGGCAAGTGCCTCATTCTGCCTTCATGTTCTCAAGCTTGCAAGTGAAAGGTTTTTCCTGCACTTTCTGGGAATGGCAGTGTTTCTCTCACACAGGGCTCACAAACAACCTTCCCCTAAAGGTGCCAAGCTGAGCAGGGCAGAACAAATGCTTTGATGGCAGTGCTGTGCCTTGCTCAGTTCCCAGGTTGCTCCTGCAGCAGAGAAACCCCTGGGATCTGGTGTTTGTGACCAACAGCAGCACTCAGCCTGGATTGCAATGGTCAGGCAGCAACAGCTGCCTCAGACAAAGGAGGGACAAACCCTGACCAATTGCTGCTCAGGACAGAGAAATCTGCTGCCACCATGAGGACAGGATCCTTCTGGGAAGAAATGAGCCAACAGCTCCAGAGGAGCTAAAAAGACGTCTCTGGCCCCGGTCCAAGCATAACCACAAGAGCCCCAAGAAAACAACACCAATGTGGCTGCCCTGTGGCAAAGAGTCTCTTTCCATCCTATCTCTGCCTTGTCCCAAGGACTGCACTGAGCACAGGATTTGCCCCTGGTGCAGAGTCACAAGAATCAGGGCAACCCAGGCAGGCGTTTGCAAGAGCTGTGGGAGCTTTGGGATTGTGGCTGGTTCAATCCACTTCCACTGTCAGCAGAGCCAAGGTATGCGAGCAAAGGGACACACAAGTGCTTGGTAGGTCCAACAAGTGTGCCAGTGGCTCTGGCCTTTCCTGCTTTGAGGAAAAGCAGCTGGAAGTTTCCACTTACCAGCAGAATTTCAAGAGCAGGAAGAAGTCCCAGCTTGGCCAAGCTTTGTAAAAATGCCTCCCTGTTCTGGTGAAACGTGAAGGAAAAGGCACAGAAGTCCTTCAGAAAGTTCATCTGTTGCAAAGGAAAAAGAATTTCCAGTGTCTTGGAGTAAGGCAATTCTCTGAAAAGAGGAAAGGGTTACAATTTCTAGCAGAGTTGGAGTCCTGGTTGGACCTTTCTAGAGAATGATCTTCTTCTTGTGGCGTCTCCTCCAAGCTTTGCCAACATCAACAAAGCAAAGCCACGAAAAGGAAACACACAGAGAAAGAAGAAATCTGTCACTTGGCCTTGACCTCAAAAATACCTCAGGTACAAAACTAAAGTTCTCTAATGCTGAAACCTTCTGGGAAGAAAGCAGAGCTTGAAGTCGAGGGTGTCAGTTCCATGCAGGTCCTTTCTACACAAGAAAATCCTGATTTACAGCAAAGAAATCAGAGCTTTGGTTGCCAGAAATATTCCTTTAAGTGAGGACTTAAATGGATTGAGCTGCACTGGCAAGGATTCCTGGGTTCCAGAAAGACCTCAAGGACTGCAGAAAGCCTCAAGAACAGTTTCCCTTTTTCATCCCTCTCCTTTCAAGCCTGCGAGTACTGACTCACCAATTCCCATCGCTGGTGGGCACCTGTAGCTCCCGCTGTTAACTGGGCCAGAACTTCTGACCAGAATCTCTGGTCTTTCTGCGGAACACACAGAAGGAACACAACTGTCACAGGCCCTCTGGAAAGGCAGAACTTCCATCTTGAGAGGATCCCCCACTACCGCAAGCCCAACTGTTCACCCCTCCATTCATTGTAGCCCAACAAAGGCCATTGCCAGAGCACACAGATCCCACAGGATCCCTCCTTCCCAGGGCATTGTTTCAGCAGTGTCTGTGTGCAGCAGAAGCAGGGGCAGAAGCCCAGAGCTGCAGGGGAAGCTGAACTCAGGGAAGGCTCCGGAAAAGTGGAGCTCCCAAGCGGAAGTCGAGACCCAGTTTGTCCCATGTGGCACCTGCCCTGCTCCCCCTGCCCTGAGAACATCCCACAGGGATCCCTTTCCCTCCTGTGCAGCTGCAACCCTTGAAAGCATTTCTTCATGTCCCCCAGGCAAGGGGGAGCAGGTTCCCAGCTGGCTGCAGCCACGGCCTGGTTGCCCTTCCTCGCACTCAAAGCAGCTCCCCCCTTGCTCTGCTCTGCACTTCTGCCCCAGCCTTGGCTTGGTACAGTCACAGCCTCTCCTCCCAAGAGAGACTTCAGGACCTCTAGGACAAGAGCTCCCGTCTGGCCAAGGGCTTCAGTTCCCCCATTGCTTAAGCCTCCAAAGGGACAAGAAAACCAAACTGAACATCAGCAGCATCTCTCAAGGCTTTGGATGCTCTCTGCCCTCTCTGTCCCCACATTTCCTGGGACACCTTGCCATGGGAAGCAGCACTGGCAATGTTCTCCCTGAGCCTGCTCTTTGGCATTTCAGGTTCAGAATGAGTTCCACAGACATTGCACGTGGCCTTAAGAAAGAATCCCAAAAGCTGCTTGTTCCCCAGCTCCCCCCACAAACCAGCTCCAAAGCAGTTCTTCTCTTTGCTTGGCTGTCAAAAAGAACTTGAAACGCTTGACAGCGCATTCAGGAATCTTTAGATCCTTTCCCAAGCTCTTCCCTTTTTAAACTACAGAATCCAAGGGAGGAGAAAGAAGGGGGATTGTTATAAATGACTCAAAACCTGGGCAGGAAGGAGTAAATGAAATTTCATTTGAACCTGATAAAATGACAAAGCAAAGGGAGGAACAGCACTGGGAGCTTGCTGGGACTCCTTCTGCCCACCAGAGGCTCAGGCTCACAAAATGGCATCTCTGCCTTTTATACACTCAAGGTTGTGTCATTATTATCAATATCCATGAGCAATCTTTATGTGTCCTGGCCCCTCCCCCAGCCCAGGCCTCTGTCCGTAGATGGACACTTGGCTCCTCCCAAGGCCTGTCAATCAATCCTTCCCTGCCTTCCATTGCTGGAGCGCTTCTGGTCTCTTGATTGGCGGGGCCATGTTCCCCTGCCCGGCCTCCAGCAGCGAGTGTCCCCCGCTCCCTGCCGCCTCTGACAAGGGGTAAATGTACTCCCTGCCCCACAGGTTTGTACAGCCCTGTCAGCCCGAGCTGCCAGGCAGGAACCACAGAAGGGGAGGGGAGGATTGAAGGGAGAACAGAAAAGGGTTCCAAACTATACTGGAACACCAAAAGTACATGTCCAAAGAACTATAAAGCCCAACAAAACTTCTCCTCAGCATACTCAACAACTCTTCTTCATTTGCATGAGCCAATCACCACACCTTATTCCTAACAGGATCACTCCCATCCTGTGCATATGCAACCATATCTGATGAATGGTGATCCCTTGGCAGCTCCAACTGCAGGTCCCAAACCACTGAGTGCAGGTCAGAGGCCACTTACCTCCAACACATGGAAGATGTCGTTTTTCCTGCAGCTGATGAAGGAGGTGAGGCTGGGCAGAGAATCCGCTCCCACTCCAGCTGCCTTGGGCAGGATGATGGCCTGAATATACTGTGCCCAGTGCATCTGGTGGAGTTTCTGCTGGAGCTCAGGGTCTTGGATGGGCAGAAGCTCCTTCAGCTTGGTTGTTTGCCACAGGAGCTGCCGGTGCCATTTGGGCTGTGCCAAAGAGGGGCCATACTCGAGGCAGCCGACCACATCCATGATACACTCCTGCGACAGCATCACCTCCAGCACAGCTGCTTGGTCAAGCCATAGAATTCCTTGCATAATGGCTGACAAATACTGCAAGGCCTGGCTGAGCTGTAACTCCTCGGCGACTTGGAAAACTTCTAAGAGTTTTGGAATGTAGCCTTCCTTCTTCAGGGCCAATGCCAGCTCTTCCCTGCGGCTGGCTGAGGAGAGAGCAGAGGTGACCAGCTCAGCAACCTCTGCCAGTCTGGGAATCTTGCAGGGAGGAAGGCTGATCCCAGGGCCCATTGCAGCCATTTCTTCCTGGTGTTACTCTGATGGCTGCAGAAGATGCGGGGTGACTGCCAATGAAGGTCACACCTGCCAAAAGGCAGCAAGAGGGAAGCAACAGGGAAGCACGAGGAGAGGCCACGCTGCGCTTGCCTTCTGTTGGCTCTGCCCCTGGAGCTGCCTCAGCTTCCTCTGGTTCTGGCCTTTGTGATGTCACATGGAGCAGGAGGCTTCCACTGTTCCGCTCCTTGACAACCTGGCCTCAGGTTGCCAAAGGTCCTCCACTCTGCCATGTCCCAGATACCAAAGTGGTGGGACTTCAGGAGAGAACTTGTAGAACTGAGAACAATCCAGCAGCTTCCCAGTACCCACCAGGAGAGGGCTACCAGAAGGCTGCAGAGAGACTTTTCCCCATGGCCTTCAGGGACAGGACAGGGGGAATTGCCTGAAGCTGAGGGAGGGCAGGTTACAGTGTGGTCTGAGGAAGAAATTCTGGCCTTGAAGTGTGGCTGGGCACTGGGCTAGATTGCCCAGAGAGGTTGTGGACTCACCAGGCTTGCAGGCGTGCGGTGGGTTGACTCTGGGCAGACACCAGGTACCCACCAGAGCTGGTGTCCCTGCCCTCTGCACCTGGACATGGCAGAGAAAATAGAACCAAGGGTCTCTGGATTGAGATAAGGACAGGGAGCGATCCCTGTCCCTTCACTGTCACAGGTTAAACTGCCTCAATTTTTGGATATTTATTGAATTGATTACTCCCAGCATCAGGGCAAGATCATGAGAAAACAAACAAATCTCACAGTCACTTTTCCCCCAGCCCTCCTAATCTGGGAAAAAAAGAGTCAGAGAGTGAGACTTGCTTTTTTGTATGTTTCTTTATTATCAAGCTTGGCCTTGGGGGAGAGCTTGCTTGCTCCCTTGGCAATGCAGAGGAGGAGGTACACACAGCTTCGCTTCACAGCAAAGCTGGGGACTCCCACCCCCCCTCACGGGCTTTTTCCTTGCCGGGGAGTCCGTTTCGCTTGGCTGATGAGGGGTCATCCAGCGATGGGGGACTCCTTCTCAGGTCACGGTGACTAAATAAAGCTGCTTCGGCAGACCCCCATACCTTTTGCACTAGTCTAAAGTGTGACTTCAGTCCTGGATTTTACTTTGGTTCTCTGCTTTTCAGAGTCTCTTGTTCTTGAGTTGTTCCCAGAATTCCAGTGTTCTTTTTATTTGCATATTCAGACACTATCCGGCAAATGGGGGCAGAGATACAGGTAATAAGGTGAATTCTTAATTAACAAACAAGTAAATAAGGTGATAATCAATATTAAAACAGGAATAAGGCAAATTCTTGATACAGAACTAGTATGAACAATCTTAATGGAATTACTTAACAATTAAGCAACTAAAACATAGATTATTTGAATAGAACTTATTTATAACACTCCCTCTTTCCCAAAGTCTCCCTTGTCCCCCACCAGGGGCACAGGAAGACAGGAATTTGGGTTCTAGTCTGTTCATCCCACATGGTTGCTGCTCAGAGGGAGGAGTCGGAGTCCTTGCCCTGCTCCAGCATGGGGTCTCTGCCATGGGAGACAGTTCTCCGGGAACTTCACCAACTGGAGTCCATCCCACAGAAAACAGCTCTCCACAACCTGCTGCCATGTGGATCACACTTCCTGAGGGACAGTCCTTCATGCCCTTCTGCTCTAGCCTGGCTCCTCCACATGCTCACAAGGCCTCGCAGCAAAGCTGCTTCAGCACGCGAAGCTCCTTCCTGCACAGATGTGTGGGGCCGTGCCAGGACCTTGCTTAGCAGGAGCTTCCCATGGTCTCCAAGGCTCTCTCAGGCATCCCCCCGCTCCAGCGTGCAGGGCTCCTCAGGGGCTGCAGGTGGATGTCTGCCCCCCGTGCCCTCCATGGGCTGCAGGGGCACAGCTGCCTCCGCATGGGCCATGCCACAGGCAGCAGGGAAATCGGGGCTGGTGGAGTTTGTCCCAAGTTTCTGCAGAGCTGCTTTCTCTGGAGAACTCTGTGCTGAATGCCATCAGTCAGGGATTCACAAGGCAGGCCTTAGGGTGAACTTAACCCTAAGTAAGCCTCCTGTCCACAGAGTGTTGCTGCCCGTGCACCAGCACCCCCAAGTCTTTCCCCTCAAGGAACACCACCAGGTTTGTTTGAGGTCTAAACAGTATTTCTGGTGCCTTGACTGTTTTTGGTCACTGCTTTGGGCACCTCTGGCCCCATCTCACTGCCCCAGGACACTCTTTTTCTGGACCTTCTGGTGTGAGCATTCCCGAGTGCCCCCTGGGGCAGAGCCCGGCCCGTGCATGCAAATCCTGCTGTGCAAAGCTGAGCAGGCCCTTTAGTCCTTTGGGAAATGAACCTGGAGAGGGTGAAACTGCCAGGTAGAACTGGGCCTGCCTGGGGAAGCTGAGCAATGCCGAGCAGAGAGTGCCAGCCCTTCCCAATGCCACATCCCAGTGCGATACAACACCAGCTGGCGCTGGGAGCTGTGGCAGTGCCCGGCAAGGGCCTCAGGGAATCGTGCCATCACAGGCCCGTGCCGCTGGAAAAGCTCTGAGACCGTCGAGTCCAACCATTTCCCCAGAGCTGCCACGCTCGGCACTAAGCCGCGTCCCCAAGTGCTACATCCACATGTTTCACGTGCAAAGGGGTTTTCTGTCCTTTCACTTGACCCCCCGTGTTTAACTTGTCTCGGTGCCCCAGGAAAGCCGAGGCCCTCGCTCCCGAGCAGTCTGCCAGCGCTCCGTTAGGGGGCGCCCTCCCCGCGCCATGCTGCGGGCCAGGAGCGGGCTGCGCTGACACTGCAGCGGCCGGAGAGCCTCAGCAGCTCTTCCCAATTCCTGACTCCGCAGGGCTCTTCCTCTTTATCTGAGCATGGGCCATGCTGCTGGCCACTCCTGGCACCGAGGGAAGGACTCACCCACAGAATTTACAGAATACCTCTCTTTATTGATATAAAACTTGTTATAAATGAACAGGGCAGGAGATCGTTTTTACTCCTTTAATGCCTTTATAATTCAGCTCTTTTGAAAGGGATGGCTCGGGAGAAGGCCTACGCCACCGCTGCTCCCAATGGGCACTGCTGAGGAGGAGGTTCACGTCGACTTTGCTGCGCAGCCGCAGAGTCAGGAGCCTGACCTCGCGGGAGTCCCCTAGGTCTCGCTTTTAGTTTGTTTTGGGCCTGAGGTGTCTCCCAGTAGGTGCTTCTTAGGTCAGGGTGAGAACTTAGAGATTCGTCAGAAGGGGTTTACGATTATTTGAAGGTCTTCCTCACCCGCTAATGCCTCTCATTTTGTTGGATTTTGTGTCGGCTCGTTGTTATTAGGGGTTGTTGGTATTTACCACACTTCCGGTTGAGAGGTGCACCTTGGGAGTCCCCCTTAATTCCATACTGGGTGGTGCTAGATGGAAAGTAGTCGGGATCTGGGCGGTGCCTTCAGGTTGATGAGCAGATGAGGAGGAGCTGATGGGAAGCAGGCGGTGTCAGTGCTTTACTGGACTTAGTGGCAGATGAGCTCAGCGGGCCAACCGGGGAGCAGCGGATGCTTCACTTGGAACAAGGTAAGGAGGAACTGGGAAAGAACTATGGAGTTTTGGGGCCTAACTTGGAATAAGGTAAGGGGAATGCACAACACTAGGTACAGAACTGGAGTCTGGGGTACAAGGAACAGATAACAAAGACAGATAACATTGGTACACAGAACTGGTAACAAAGAACATTAATACAGACAACTGTTTAACTTATTATAAACTCCTATTACTCTGCACCCTTTTGAATATTATTCCTCACAATCCCCCCTCTTTTTCTTTGATTGGGTCTTTAACCTGCATCAATCTCTTTTTCTTATTGACAGGACATTCCTTTTAGTTCTTGATATTGATGATACAATCTTTCTGCTGAACCCAATTCTTTTTCGTCAGTTGTTAATTTAAATATACTTGTGGGTTTCCCATGGTTATTTTCTGACATTTGGATGCTGGCTTGTACAGTGGAGGTAGCAATCCTAATCAGGCAAGGGAGTATGCAAGGGAGGAGGAGGAGGCTGGCTATTGCACTTAAGGCTATAAAGGTAATTTTCTTCCACCAGGCTCCTTTTAGGGACCAGAAATTATCCCACCAATCCGTGTTTATGAGGGGAGTCCATTCTTGAGTGCCCACATGTCCTGGTTTGGGACAAATTTGGGGGAAAACCCCTGTATAGGATCCCTCTAAGGAAGCAAACCCAAGTGGCCCCTCCCTCCAACCGGTTCGGTAAAAAAAAACCTCTTTGGAGAAAAGTGGAAAAAACTATTTTACTAAACAAATGAAGTGCATACAAGTATAAAGAATGAATAATATGAAACAATAAAACCTCTCCTTCTGAAGTGAGATGGCAAATTGAGAAAGTCCTTGCCGTGGGTGTAGCTCGGCTCTCTCTCTCAGTCTCTCCTCAGTCCCAGTCTCTCCGGCGCTGCTGGAAAATGCCGAGGTCCAGGCCCCGGTGGGCCACAGGTGCAGCCCTCAGTGCTCCCCTGGGTTTTCAGTCCAGAGCAGGTTTAAACAGTTCCAAGGAAAAGGAAAAAAAAACAGTCCAGGGAACTTCTCTGCCCTAGCTAGCTGAAATTAACTAAAAGCAAAAAAAGATCTCTGTCCTGCAGTCTCTCCAAGCCTCTGCCAAACACCCCATCCGCAGAAGAATGTGGAGGAGTCAGGCAGTTTTCTCAAAACAAACTCCGCGCTTCTCCTTGCTCTTAGAACCAGTCTTAAAGGCACAGGACTCAATAAACAGCAAAACCAGAACAGACGATTGGGGATACAAGCATCATAAAGTTACCCTAGGACACCACATATGCTATTTTTCTTATCTCTTTTGAGCTATTTCGGATTCCTTCACTTCTATTGTCAATCTCCAAGCAGCACTCAGATGAGTTAAACTTTCCACATATACCGCCTTCATTAGCTAGTAGATAATGTGCTGCTAACCTGATTTGGTATACTACAGCTCTAGTCCGGGCTAATTGATGACTTATATGGTCTAGAGCCAGGGCTGTTCTATTTGAGATGACTTCCAGGACTGCTTGTAATCTGATAATTCAATTCAACATGTAAATAGGAGTTCTATACCCCCATGATCCATCTTGAGCCCAGGTGGCCGGTCCATAGGTTTTGATTATTTCCTCCGGAGTCCAAACTGTTCCCTTCCATGTTTGAGTGCTATCCATGTTTATGATGGTTCTCTTTTGTCTGTTTTTCTTATTTAAGTGGTCATACAAAGCCACTCCTAATTCATTTCCTGACTCTTTGGGTAATAAAAAGAAGGCTGGTTTAATAATGCCCATCGTGCAACTGCCTGCCCAGTCCCCGGGAAGATGCTATAGGCTCTATCCCCACATATCCAAAATAGGTGTTCTGGGGCCCTCCAAGAGGTGTTCTGGGGGTCGAAGGGATGTTTCCAATATTTGGATACTTCCCTAAGTCCTGAAAATGGATTAATTCCCTTTCCAGTACACTGGTGTAATTGGTACCCTTCGTTGTAAACGCATCCAGTTTCTTTCTTCCCAATCGCCCAATGTCTCAGGCCCTCTGGGGATCCACTTTTGAGTGCGTTCTCGTATGGTTAGGGACCTTTTACAAGCCATCTTACCTACAAAGGTTTTATACCGTTTCCCTACACGTCGTATGTATTCCTCCCCAATAACTTTAGATTTTAAGTCCCATTGTTCCCTTTTTCTTTTCCCAATATGAGGGGGTTTTTGTTTTATTTTCTTCCACCTCAGGATATCCAAGGGGGCTAGACTGATTCCCTCCCAAGGCCATACATCCGACATTTGAGTACTACTGCAGATCCAACAATTAGTTATGTTAAGCTCATGGCTTATTCTTTCGACCAAATCAATGAATAAATTTTTATTGAGGGGTTCTTCTATTTCCATCTTCTTGATAGTCAGCGGTTTCTCTTTTATAAGATCTTCTACTCCTTTTACACCATTTACCTTTTCCATACAAAACCACTCTCTGATAGGGCATTCCCCAGTCAGGCGCTGCTTGAAAGTAGCAGCATTCTTTGCTACCCAATACTGTTTGCCCTCTTCTTCACAGGAAGAGAGCCGAGCCATATCAAAACAGGTGGGGTTCACGTTAGTATGAACTCTGATTAAGGATTCCAGGTTTTCCCCATCGTAGATTGGGGAATAACACTTTGAGCAAGCTCCGTTGGTATACCCACTCACTATCAGGACTAACACTAGTCCTCCCAGGAGTCCAGTGTGAACTGTTTCCACCTTGTTCCAGTCTCACCTGGTCTTGCCTCCTGGATCCTAGAGCTCCTCAGGGCTAATCCTCAGAGTCCCTTTATGTAACCCCCCCCACATTTGGTTATTAATTTAGTTCCCCTAGAGAGTGCCCTATGAGAGAGCTTTAAGGTACAGAGTAGAGATTATACAACAATGTTAATTACAATGGCTTATAATATTAAAGTAACTGTGCAACACTCTTATAATCTCGTTAGCAATTATTCTCTGGCATTCAAGGTGAGTAACTGCTGTGTAGTCCTTTATTTAGTCTGTGTCTTCTTCTTAAGGGTGAGCCTCAATGTACCGGGTTGTTGGGTTACAGTCCACTCCGTGTGGCTGGGTGACGTGGTTGATTTCGATGGTTCAGTGGGGGGTGGCACAGGTTCCTTTACCCTTGTAATATGTGTCCAACCCTTCTCTTGCATCCTGACCGCTGTATGGGTAGTGAGAAGTACCTGAAATGGACCTTCAAATTTAGGCGTTAATGAGGCACTGGTCCAGGATTTTATTAATACCCAATCCCCAGGGTCAATTTGATGAACTTTTGAGTCGAGAGGTGAGGTTTGGGGGACATATCCTTTTTTCTGGAGATTTTCTAGGGTCTTTCCAATGGTTTGCAGATATTGTTGTACTATGGTTTCTCCGTCTTGATAACTCCCCGTACTGTAAGGTGTTAATAAGAAGGGAAGTCCAAACATCATCTCACAGGGGGAGACCCCTATATCTGACCTGGGTCGTGCCCTAATCCTTAGAAGAGCGAGAGGCAGGCACCTGAGCCAATTCATTTGGGTTTCTTCTATTAACTTGGTTAGTACGTTTTTAAGGGTTTTGTTCATCCGCTCTACTCTCCCTGAGCTTTGAGGGTGCCATGGTACATGGAGTCTCCATTTCACTCCTAGTGCCTCAACAGTCTTTTGTAATACCCGGGCAGTGAAGTGGGGTCCTCTGTCTGAATCAATGTTGTTTATAAGGCCATATTGGGGGATTATGTGTTCGAGTAAGGTTCTTACTACAACTTCCGCTGTCTCCTTTTTGGTCGGAAAGGCTTCTACCCAGTGAGTCAGGTGGTCTACTATTACGAGGAGGTGTTTATAACCTTGAACTGGGGGCATTTCAGTAAAGTCTATTTGTATATTCTGAAAAGGCCTCAAAGCTATTTCTCTTCCCCCTAGTGGGATCTTTCTCAGGGCTCGTTGGTTAACTTTTTGGCAGATGATACACCCCTGGGTTATGGCTTTTGCTAACTCATATACCCCTATACATAGATGCTCCCTTAGGAAGTGGTCACATAGTCCTTGAGTACCCCAATGGGTCGACTCATGGATTTCGCTTAGCATCTTCCTTGCTAGGGGTTTATTTAAAAACTTTCTCCCATAGGAGTTACCCATTCTCCATATTTGCCTGGTTGCATTTCTAATTCTTCCATCATTTTTAATTCTTTCTTACTGTATATTGGCTCTTTTCTCTCTTCTCTTTCCCTTGAGACCTTGTTTAGGGCTAAGACCTTGATAGGTTCTCCTGGCCCCTGAGCCGCCTTTTTTGCTTCTTGGTCTGCTATACGATTTCCCTCCCCTTCTATGGTACCTCCTTTTTGATGACCTCTTACATGTACTATGGCTAGTTCCAGGGGCTTTAGTACAGATGTTAGTATGGCTTTTCTTAATTCTTTGTGTGCCAAGTCTTTTCCTTTTGAATTTAAATAGCCACGCTCCTCCCAGATTTTCCCAAAGGTGTGGGCTACTCCATAGGCATACTTTGAATCAGTATATATGGTTCCTCGGTCCCCTTCTAATAAGTCCAGTCCTCTCTTTAACGCATAGATTTCACAAAGTTGAGCTGACCAACTGCCGGGTAATTTTCCTGTCTCTAAGGTTTTCATATCATCTCTGGTTGACCCCTCGATTACTGCATATCCTGATGCTCTCTTCCCCTCTATTACTCTTGAAGATCCGTCTATGAATAACTTTCTTCCCTGGGGTAAGGGTATGGTTTCTAAATCTTCCCTTACTTTGGTTTGGAAGTTCAGGAGCTCTAGACAATCATGCTCTAGTTCTTGAGGAGGTTCTCCAGAAAGGAATTGCACTGGGTTTAGAGTTTTTGAAGTGGTTAAAGTTAGGTTTTCTGAATTTATCAAAGTAATTTCATATTTAAGTATTCGGGAGTCTGTTATCCATTCTGAGGACTTTTTGGCTTAAAATTGTTTTTAGGTCGTGTGGTGTGTGGACTCGTATCTTCCCCTGTAGGGTCAATTTCTGAGTCTCCTCCACCAGTACCGCAGTTGCAGCAACAGCTTGTAGGCAAGTTGGCCATCCTCGGGCGACAGGGTCTAGCAGTTTCGATAGAAAGGCTATAGGCTTTTTACATCCGTCCCATTCTTGAGTTATGACTCCATAAGCCACTCCCTCTTCTGTATTTACAAATAAATCGAATTCTTGTTTCAGGTTAGGTAGACTTAGGACAGGTGCTGTAGATAACTTGTGTTTTAAATCTCTTAATCGATTTTCATCATCTTCCGTCCATTCTACTGGCTCGGGGTTAATTAGTTTGTTGTAAAGAAACTTTACACTTTGAGTGTATTTGTCTAGCCAAAGTCTACAATACCCGAAGAGGCCCAGGAGTTTCCGTATATCCCTTTTCGTTTTGGGCGCAGGTATGGCTTGAATTCCCGCAGTCCTTTCAGGACTCAATTTCTTGTATCCCTTCCCAATCAGATGTGCCAGGTATGTCACCTCCTGCTCAATGAACTGGAGTTTCCTTTTTGATACCCTTAGTCCTTTTTCTCCCAGGAAGTTTGAGAGTTGTATACTCGCTGTCTTCACCTCGACCTGATCTTCTCCAGATACTAACAAGTCATCTACATATTGTAAGATCCGCACTGGTCCCTTGGGGTTAAATTGTTCCAGTAACCTTTCCAGGGCTTGCCCAAACAAATTTGGAGACTCGGTGAACCCTTGTGGTAGACGAGTCCACCTCAGCTGCTGCTTTCTATTTTTCCCTGGATGTTCCCTCTCGAATGCAAACCAATCTCTGCATTCTTCAGCTAAGGGGCAGGCCCAAAAAGCGTCCTTCAAGTCAATGATGGTAAACCACGCGTGTTCCAGTGGAATTTGGCTGAGTAAGGTGTAAGGATTTAGGACTACAGGGTATTTGGTGACAGTCTTTTTGTTGATTTCTCTTAGATCCTGTACTAACCTATACTTCCCTTCAGCCTTTTTTACCGCCAGTATGGGGGTATTATGAGGGGACATACACGGTTCTAGGATGCCCTCCTCTAGCAGTTGCTCTATGACTGGGGCTAGTCCTTTTCTCCCCTCTGGGGATATGGGGTATTGCTTTATTCAGACTGGGGAAGTCCCTGTTTGCATTTCAATTTTAATAGGCGGAATATCTAAGAATCCACTCTTCCCTTCTTCAGCCCATACTTTTGGGTCGATTTCCTCTAAGTCTTTTGCTGTTAATTTCATGATTTTTACTCGCATTTTTCCCTTCTCTGGAATAACTCCTACCCCCAACTGGACTTGTAAATCTCTCCCCAGCAGGTTAGTCTCTAAATCAGGTAGGTAAATAAAATCAGCAGTTACTTGCCGAGAATTCCCTTTTACTTTAACATTACTTATAATGGGGGATTTGAACGGTTTTCCCTCTGCTCCCATCACCTCACAGGTTCTCGTGCTAACGGTCATTCCTGTGGGGAGCTTTTTAAGACTGGAGCGATCTGCCCCGGTATCTACTAGAAATTCAAAGTCTTCTTGATTGGGGCCCACTTCGAAGTTTACCATGGGCTCTTCCTGGTGGTACATGGGGTCCCCTAATGTATAGAGCCCACGACACCCCTATTCTTCATCCTCTTCTCCCTTTAGCAGCCTCTCCAGTTTGTCCTGCTGTCCTGTAATCGCTTCATCAAAGGTCACTTTCTGGCAATCTCTTCACAAGTGTCCCTTTTCTCTGCAATAAAAGCATTTCCTCTCTTCCCCTGTCCTTCTTAGGGTTCTCCAGGGTGGGGTTGTTTCTCGCCTTTCTCTCTTTAACTCTGTGCCCTTTCTATCTGGTGGATCCTGATTTTTAATTGCCCCTATACTCTCTCTTGCTACAGCCACCATTATTTTTGCTTTGGCTCTAGTCTTCTCCTCCTCTCTCCTCAAGTAGACTCTCAAAGCTTCTCATAACAACTCATTTATTCCTTTCTCCTGCCAATCTTCTATTTTTTCCAGCTTTCTTCTAATATCAGGCCATGATTTGGTGACAAATTGGGTTTTTAGTAATATCTGGCCCTCGGGACTGTCAGGATCTATATTAGAGTATAATTGAAAATTCCTTTTTAATCTATTTAACCAGGTGGCTGGGGTCTCTTCCTTTCCCTGCATACTATCGAATGCCAATTTGGTATTATTACTTCGGGGCACTGACTCTTTAATTCCTCTCACTATCAAGATTCGATAATCTTCCATGTTCCTCCTATCTTCTTCTCTGTTGGGATTCCATCTAGGGTCTACTACCGGCAGCTTGAAGTCTCCTGGAGGACCAGTCCTGTTCTCTCTTTCCCATATCCGCATCCCTGCAGTACGGATCATCCTCCCTTCCTCCGGGCTGAATAATATCTTTAAAATAGAATTCAGCTCTCCCCACGTGTATATATTAGGGCCCAGAAATTGATCTATCTGATTCGAAACTCCAATTGGATCTTCTACAAGATTCCCTAATTCTTTTTTAAAGTTACGAACTTCAGATGCTGTAAGGGGGGCATTAACAAATCCTACCCCTCCAGCAGCGCCTCCCATCACGACTTCTCTCAAAGGGAAGAGTTTCACTTTGGATCTCGTGTTACAACAGGGCCCTTCTAGGTTCTCAATTCCCTGAGTTGGAGTACCTCCACTATGATTATTACTGGGGGAGGTTTCCAGGCTTGACATGGGAAGACTTAATCCCCTTAATCTGGAGGTGGAGCTGGGAGTGTGGATGGCAAGGGGGAGGACACGGGATTTGGAGGAACCCGGGAGATTGGAGGAGGATTGGCTGGTAAGTGCTGAAGGCTTGAATGGATATCACGGTAGATAGATGGGGGAGGTAGGTGATCGAGAGGGTCCCAAGTAGGGTGCTCCTCTTCCTTCGTTTTATCACTTTTCTTTCCTTGTTCCTGGACTTTACATATATTTACTCTTTTGTCTTCGAGATTAGGTTCCAGCCAGCAGGCTGCGTATTTTATTTGCTCTGTTTTGATATTCGCTTGGGCTCTTAGATGCTGGTTTAATAATGAGCACATCCAGGGATCAGTAGTCCCCTGCCAAGGCCATTTTCTGGGCAGATCTAGGGTAGGCCACACCTCCACACAGTAGTGAATCATCTTGATCTGATCTAAGGGCTTGGTCCTCTCATTTTTGTCCCATTGTTCTAGCATGTCTCCTAATGGACAGCCTGGGGGGATGTTAGTTACTTTTTCTTTCTCCTTCTCTTCCTCCTGCTCCTGAGCTTGTCGTTGTCTGCTCATGCACGCACCCATTCTCTCTAGGTCAGCTAAAAGATACCAATGGTGCCTTTACCCGAACGGAAAAGATAATACAAGGCAACACAAACTAGAAACTCTCTGACCCTTTTTTTTTTTTTTTAATTAAAACTTCTTTAAGGTGCCCCTACACAAACAGAAACATACAGACGGGCAACTCAAACTCTAAAATCTCACTCGCTCCGTAGAGACCTAGCCGCCTCAGGGCCACGACCACTACCTTCCCTTTTACTCTAGGGGACTCGTCCTGCCAGTCCCTCAGGATAGCCTGTGGGCCCGGCCCTGGGGCCTCAGCCACTATCCCCTCTTCCTCTCCCGCAAATCACTCAGACCCCTGTAGACGGCCGGTCAACCAGGGCCCAGGGTTCCAGGTACCGCCTACCGCCAGGGCCTGGATCTGCAGTGCGCGATCCACTCACTCACCCTACCTTTGACTCCCTCGTGCTCTGGGACTCCCCTAACACTCTCACCTCTGAAACCAAGACAGCGTCCTGTCCCCCGCCAGTGCAGACTTCTTGCACCCGGACAGCGCGCCTCCTTGCACCCCCGACCAGTGCAGGTTCCCCACACTCACTCTGGCCTCCACTATCCTGCACCCGGACAGCGTGCTTCCTTGCACCCCCGACCAGTGCCGATCCCAGGCCTACTGCACCCCGACAGCGTACCCCTTACTGGGCACCCCCGACCAATGCCCATCCCAGGCCTACTGCACCCAGACAGCGTACCCCTATACTGGGCACCCCCGACCAATGCAAAAATTCCCCAACTAGGTAGCCTGTGGGCCCACCCTCAGGACCTCAGCCACTATCCTAGCCAGTGGACCCTCTTAACCCTGCACCCGGATGGGGTATCTAGATCCCCCGCCCAATGCAGGTCCCACACCCGGATAATATGCTCCCCTGGGGCCACCCCGACCAATGTGGGAATCAAGGGCCACACCCACTACTCCTCTCTTGTTGGGGGGATCCTAGTGGGGCCTTCTTCCAACCGCCCTGTGACGTGCCACTCACTATGCCCCTGGAGACGCCTCACTCCTTCAATCTCCTTTCGCTTCCCCCTGTTCCTGGCCGGCTCCCTCGCGGAGGTCGGGAACCGCGGTCCTGAGGGGTCCTCACTCACTCTGGGGGTCCGAGCTTCCGGCCCCCGTCTCAGTCACTCCTCACTCACACGCCTCCACTCCCGCCACCGGTTTTCTTACCAGCGTTCCTCAGCGATGTCCTCGGCTGTGGTGTACTCGCTGTCCCTTCTTCGATCTCCGCTGGTGTCCCTCGGTGTTCTCAGGTCCAGAGCAGCCAGCTGTCTCGAAGGTCCAAGGCTGGGAGGCGCCTTCCTGTCCTGGATCCTCTTCTGGGCGTAGCTTATCCCGGACGAGTCCCCAAAATTGTTATAAATGAACAGGGCAGGAGATCGTTTTTACTCCTTTAATGCCTTTATTATTCAGCTCTTTTGAAAGGGATGGCTCGGGGGAAGGCCTACGCCACCGCTGCTCCCAATGGGCACTGCTGAGGAAGAGGTTCACGTCGACTTTGCTGCGCAGCTGCAGAGTCAGGAGCCTGACCTCGCAGGAGTCCCCTAGGTCTCGCTTTTAGTTTGTTTTGGTCCTGGGGGTGTCTCCCAGTAGGTGCCTCTTAGGTCAGGGTGAGAACTTAGAGATTCGTCGGAAGGGGTTTACGATTGTTTGAAGGTCTTCCTCACCTGCTAATGCCTCTCATTTTGTTGGATTTTGTGTCGGCTCGTTGTTGTTAGGGGTTGTTGGTATTTACCACACTTCCGGTTGAGAGGTGCACCTTGGGAGTCCCCCTTATTTCCATACTGGGTGGTGCTAGAGGGAAAGTAGTCGGGATCTGGGTGGTGCCTTCAAGTTGACGAGCAGATGAGGAGGAGCTGATGGGAAGCAGGCGGTGTCAGTGCTTTACTGGACGTAGTGGCAGATGAGGCACATGTTGATAGCTCGGGGGGCCAACCGGGGAGCAGCGGATGCTTCACTTGGAACAAGGTAAGGAGGAACTGGGAAAGAACTATGGAGTTTTGGGGCCTAACTTGGAATAAGGTAAGGGGAATGCACAACACTAGGTACAGAACTGGAGTCTGGGGTACAAGGAACAGATAACAAAGACAGATAACATTGGTACACAGAACTGGTAACAAAGAACATTAATACAGAGAACTGTTTAACTTATTATAAACTCCTATTACCCTGCACCATTTTGATTTTATTCCTCACAAAACTGTGATGGGTTATACTTCGAGAATTGTGGTAGTACCTGTCAGAGACAGGATTTGTCAGTGATAGGATCTGACTGCATAAATGTGTTCAAAGCAAGCCCCAGACAAGCTCTAGTTCCCAATTAAAGCATTCAGTGTGCACAGAGTGAAGTTCTTACCCAAGAGGTCCTGACAGGGAAGAAGGCAGGTTCAGCCCATTGACTGAGCTCAGCAGTGACCACGGAGTTTTCCCTCACTTTTCTCCCATTCTCAACTTACTTTTTATGCAGTTCCTTTCTGGTTAGGTGGAACTTGAGTGACCCAAGTCATGCAGATCTTTATGTGTATAACTCTTTTGCTTTACTTTTAACGACAGAGTCACAAAAACTATCCCAGTGAGGGGTGGACATAGTTTTGGAGGAGGTGGGGGTGTAACTTTGGGATGGAGGGGTGCGTTGATGATACCATTAGCCTTTAATGAACTACTTTTCTCAGAGGAGAGCATTTTCACCCCAGATGTTGGTTTGGCAGCAGGACATCTCGTCCCTGTCCTGGCTGGCAGGTGCTGAGCAGTTTCTCAGCTGCAAAGCACCATTGAGTTTTCTCTAATATCCAGCCTGAACCTCCCCTGGGGCAACTTGAACTCACTTCTTCTTGTCCTGTCTCTTGTTCCCTGGGAGATCAGACTGACCCTCCCCTGGCTATAAGGCCCTGAACTGAAGAGTCCTGCTCTCCTGCATGCCCTGGCTCTACTGGATGCTGTTGGGGAGATGAGAAGGCTGCAGCAGATGAGAGGCAGAGGGACAGCCCCAGGTAGCCCCAGGTGACAGAGCCCAAGAGACACCACTCTGCCACTGGGGAGACACTGGGAGGTGAGCTGGGATGGGCTTGGGGCTCTCTGCACTCCCAAAAGGGGCTGAGAGTGTCCCTCTGACACACAAGGCACCCTGTGCCAGTGCTGGAAAGGGCCAGGCCTGGGCCCCACTCCCTCTGCAGTGGGGTGCTTCACAAGCCTGGTCCCCTTCAGGCCCCTTCAGAGCAAAGACCAGAGATGGAGTTTCCAGCAGTAGGATTGGGGGATACAGGGATCCTTTCTGAAGCTGACTGGCAGCTTTGAATCCACTTGCTCTGCCTCCTCTAGAGAAAAGAAACAGCGGGAGAGCCTCAGAAACGTGGCAACCCCTGCCTTGCTCCTGTGGCATGGGGGCTGGACGGAGCAGGTCTGCTCAAGTCTGCTGCAGGTTGGCATCTCCTGCAGCCTGGCTTAGACACTGCCTCTGAGCCATCTGGCAGAGGCTTCTCACTGCCCAGGGAAAGGATGTTCATTCCCAAATGCTGTGGTGCCATCAGCTCTGGGATATGTCTAACGCTCTCCAAGGCCTCAGGGAACCCTGTGGGAGATGTCTGGCCATCAGGAGCAGCTGCAAGGGGTGATGTTTTGGTTGACAGCTGCTTAACATGAGTGGTCAGTGTGCCCAAGTGGGCAAGGAGGCCAGTGGCATCCTGGCTTGTAGCAGCCAAGGTGTACGCAGCAGGACCAGTTCCTCCGTGCTGGCACTGCTGAGGCATCTCCAGTGCTGGGGGCAGTCTTGGGGCCCTTATGGCAAGAGAGAGACTGAGCGGCTGGAGCGTGTCCAGAGATGGGAACGGAGCTGGAGAACGGTCTGGAGCACCATGAGCAGCTGAGGGAGGTGAGGGGGGGCTCAGCCTGGGGAAAAATTAGGCTCAGGGGGGAACCTTCCCATTTTATACAACTCCCTGACAGGCAGCTGGAACTGTAGAGAATTAAATTCCTAAGATACGAGCTCTTTGATACTGTTAAAATTTACTGTTCTAAGTTTAATAGTTCATAAGCAAAAACTTGTTTGTTTGTACCTTAATTCCCTACTCCCTACTCTATGCTGTACTCCCTTTCCGTTGAGCGTCACCGCCTCTGCTCCCAGGAGACTGTGCGCCCAAGGACATATCCATATGCAAATTAAGATACACTTGGCACAAAAGACCCCCAGAGACGAGGAGCCACCAGATAACTGAGGACTGGAAATAGCAACTCTAGCCTGGCAAAACGGTACAGAACCTTGGATCATCAATTGGAGCCAGCCCTGTGTCGTCGCCATGACCCTGGTAGTTCTAGAGGAAAAGGACACCCCCCTAGACTCCAGCCATCATTGTCTTCCCCGGGACTCTCGTGAATACGGAAGCCCCAGTTCTGCCTGGTGGCAAAACTGAACCACCTCCTCCTCCGCGTCGTCCATTGGGAGCAGCGGTGGTGTGCGCAACCCCTCGAGTTCCCCACCCTAAGCTGTTCTTAATAAAGGCCTTTAAAAAGGAGCTGGTCTCCTGGCCCATTTGTAACATTAGTAAGTGTTGTAATTTTGACTTCATCCATCGTCATGGTTGCAGAGGTTGTGTGTCCACATTGAAATGTTTACTGTTGTTGTTGATGTTAATTACTTAAGCTAAAACTTTGGTTGTTACGTACCTGTATCCCTCTCTCGACGCGTACCGCTTCAGCTGCTCCCAAGAGACTGTGCGCCCAAAGGCGTATGCAAATTAAGGTACACTCCATGACAAAGACCCCCAAAGATGACGAGCTATCGAAACCCAGAGGAATTGAGAGCAGCACCTCTGACCTGGCAAATGGAAAGGGGCCTTGGATTGCCAATTAGAACTGCCTCCTAAGTCATCACCATAAGTAAAGAAGCGCCTGACCAGAATGACATCCCTGGAGCACGAGCCGGCAAGCGTCTTCCTGAGGACTGCTGCAAGGACGCAAGCCCCAGCTCTGCCGGGTGGCAAAGCTGAAACACCTCCTCCTCTGCGTCATCCATGGGAGCAGCGGCGGTGTGCACGACCCCTCGGGCCCCCACCCAAAGCTGCTCTAATACAGGCCTTTTCAAAGGAGCTGGTCTCCTGGCCCGTTCTTAACACAGGAACATCTTCCACTAGACCAGGTTGGTCCAAGTCCCATCCAGCCTGGCCTTGAACACTTCCCCAGATGGGGCAACCACAGCATCTCTGGACAACCTGTGCCAGGGCCTCACCACCCTCACAGGGAGGAATTTATTCCCAATATCCAAACAAAATCTTTCCTCTTCAGTCTAAAACTGTTCCCCCATGTCCTGCCATTCCAGGACCTTATAAATAGTCTCTCTTCATCTTCCTTGTCAGTTCTGTTCAGGTACTGGAAGGTTGCAGTTAGGTTACCAGAAGGCTTTTGATATTGCAGTCTGAACCATACCAATTCTCTCCGCCTTTCCTTAGCTCTCTAAGTCATCTGTGTGGCCTCCTCTGGACTTGCTGCAACAGCTTCATGTTCTTCCTGTGCTGGGCCCCAGGGTGTGAAGCAACTTTGCAGGTGGGGTCTCACCTGAGTGGGGCAGAGGGGCAGAATCCCCCCTCCCCTGCTGCCCATGCTGGGGCATCAGCCCAGCACACGGGGGTCTTATAGATGGGTAATGCGATGGTTGGCTCTCAGAATTAAGGGATGAATAGATGAAGAAGGGATGAATATGTGTATGTTAAGAGAAGTTTTGTTGATGTATATGAAGAGGCTGTATTGATGTATAATTATGTCATTGTGATTTGTTGTTTAGACATCCTCTGTTCTCCCCATAGTCCCCTTTCCCCCTGTATGGTTGCCAAGGGACGGCCTTGCTAGTCGGGACATGTGGAAGAAGGGCATGCCTGTGCCCCTTGCATCTGGCATTTGGGAGGAGGGACGGCTTGTTACTAGGAGGCACGGCATGACAACACCTGAGCTCCAATCAAGTAGCAAGAAAGCAGAGTCCACCGATGGATGGCAAAGAAGAGTTGAGGCAGACTTTAGGAGGGGCCAGGGTTGCCTGATGTGTCGCAGTGAGGGTGGCTGCAGCGTGTCTTTTAGATTCCCTGATATTCAGGGTAAATGTGGTGCTGAAGAAGGAGTGGGCATGATGGTGTGTCCGAAAAAGAAAACTCCTTTTAATAGGAAAATAAAATAGGGACAGTGCTGTCCTGGGGTGACTGTGTATCCCCAATCGTCTGTTGGGTGCAGGGGGGAGGGCAAGCGCGGTTTGTTTTTCCCCAGGAAAACTCTGCTCATCGGAGTGACCTTGAAGTGGGGGAGTTGGAACACGGCAAGACGAAAGAAGCTCTGTTGTTTTCTCCCCAGCAGTTAGTTAGTTTAGTGCTAGTGTAGTTAGACGCTGTAGAATAGCTGAAGCTTTTTGCCCTTTTTTTTTTTTTTTTTTTTTTTTGGTCCTTTTTTTCCTTCCTTTTTGCTTTTTTTGCCCTCTCCTCCGAACTGTTCCAACCTCTCCGGACTAAGGACCTGGGGAAGCACTGGGGGCCTCCACAGGGGACCCACCCCACCAAGACCAGCCCTGTACATCTCCTTTTCTCCCAACGTCAGTGGAGACGGAGCGGTGGAGCACAGTGACGACCCTCAAGAGGAGACTTTCTTTAAGTTTGTTATCCCTCCGTAAGCGGCACGAAGCTCTTGTCATCGGGTATTGTGCTGGGAGTGCTTTGCCTGTTTAATAAACAGGTTTTTTCCACTTCTCTCTGAGGAAATCTTTTTTCCCGAACCGGTTGGAGAAGGGGAGGGGGGCCCCGTGGGAGGGTTTCTCCCAAAATCTGCCTGAAACCACCACAAACTTATTGGTGCCCATACGTGGGGCTCGAGAGAGTGGAAAAACCCTGTACTGATTAGTATTTAGCAGTCAGTAATTATGCTGTTTGACCTCATGTCTCTTGGGGTGGGGGCCTTGCTGTGTTTTGGATCCTTAGGCTTCTTTGAGGTCTTAATACCTTTGTGGTCCTTAGGTTTATTTGCATATCCAGAGATAGCCCCAATATTGTCACTAATACGCAGTTTTTACAGCAGAGGGACACGGATTAGAGTAGCTATTGGCCTTGGTTTAATCATAATCATTTGTAGGAAGTTTATAAAGGTGTTGAGATCTTTTCCTACTATGTATGGGTCATGGTTATGGTTATTCACCCTGTTTGTGGGAGGAGGAGCAGAGGATGAAGCGTTGCAGTCTTTCGTTTCCTTCTTCTCCTCTGAATCGGTTAAATCATTGTTGGAGAATGTTCAGTTTCCCCTGAGTGTTAAAGAGACCATCTTTCTGGTATGTCATCTGGTAAGCCTCCTCTATACAGTCTGCAGCTTCTCTAGAATATGGGCTGAGATTTCTAGAGGGGCTGATAAAACTCCTGAACCAGGCAGAGGAAATCCTGAGTGGTGTGGAGAATGGGAGGATATGGGCCAACTCCTCAAGGAATTCTCTGACCCTGTAGTCTGGGATTTTCCACGGGAACAAATTCAGAATCCAGTGGAGCTGGGGAAATACCTGAAAGAGAGGTACCATGATGGCTCTAAGGGGGAAAAGATGGCTGCAGTAAGCTGGGCCCTGGCATATGCTTATCGCACATTGCTAGAGACTGTAGGGCAGCAGACAGAGGCAGGGGGGAAGGGATACAAATCAACAGCCACCCCAGTCAGTCAGGCTGCAGCCAACACCCCAGTTATGAAGCCAGCAGCTAAACTAGAACCTGAGCCTGAGCTGGCAGCTAAAGCAGACAGTAAGCCTAAGCCCCTGGCAGTTGCTCCGGCAAAGAAGCACACAGTCAAAACCGATCGACCAGTGGACGATGATGACCCAAGAGAAGGACCCTCACCAAAATCAGAAGCCAAAGCTTCTAGCACAGGATCAGAAGCAAATATTGATTCCTTTTCCCTGAAGGACCTTCGGGGCCTAAGAAAAGATTACCGGCGACAACCTGATGCATCTATAATTAGTTGGTTAGTCCGTCTTTGGGATGCTGCAGGCGAGGCTACAATTCTGGACGGCACTGAAGCGAGGCATCTGGGATCCCTGTCACATGATCCAGTCATCGACCAGGAGATGATGAGAGAGGCTAGTCCTTGCAGTCTCTGGATACGGGTCCTAGGAAGTGTGGCAGAAAGATACTTGTGTGCAGATGATCTCTATATGCAGCAAACCCCATGGAAGACCATAGAACAAGGGATTCAACGCTTGAGAGAAATGGCAGTGGCAGAGATGGTTTTCTCAGATGATATAAACACTAGGAACCCAGACTTGGTATCATGTACATCTGTGATGTGGCAAAAACTTATACGACTCGGGCCATTAGAATACACTTCTGCTTTAGCAGTAATGAAGCGGGAGGACATGGAGGAGACGGTGCTTGATATGGCAAAGAAGCTCCGAGCATATGCAGATGCTGTGCATGGCCCAATACACGCCAGAATCGCAGCTGTAGAAACACGGCTACAGAAACTAGAGGATAAGATAGATGAGAATCATAAGAAACTCAGGGAGGAGATTAGAGAGGACCTTCTCCAAATCTCAGCAGTACAGATCAGAGGTTGTGGTACCCAACGTAGACGCTCCCCGGCTAGGGAGAGAGGATACACTCCACGTGCTGAGCTGTGGTTCTTCCTGCGGGATTGTGGAGAAAATATGAAGAGATGGGATGGAAAATCTACAGCTGCCCTCGCACAACGGGTGCGTGAATTGAAGGAAGTCAAGACTCAAAGAGGGAGCTCCACCAAAAGGGAAGCGGCTCCAGTTGCCCGTAGCCGAACTGCCAGGTATGACGATGATGACATGTCCGACCCCCTTGAAGGAACCTCTAAGACATATGCTCAAGGAAAGAAGGATAACCAGGCTTAGAGGGGCCCTGCCTCTAGCCAGGTAGAGGCTAGGGAAAACCGTGTATTTTGGACTGTGTGGATTCGTTGGCCTGGCACATCAGAACCACAAAAATATGAGGCCTTGGTTGATACTGGTGCGCAGTGCACATTAATGCCATCAAGACATGTAGGGGCAGAATCTGTCTCTATTGCTGGCGTGACAGGGGGATCACAAGATTTTACTTTGGTGGAAGCAGATGTGAGCCTAACTGGAAAGGAGTGGGAGAAACACCCTATTGTGACTGGCCCAGAGGCCCCATGCATTTTGGGTATAGATTACCTCCGAAGTGGGTATTTCAAAGACCCGAAAGGACTCAGGTGGGCATTTGGGATAGCGGCTGTAGTAACAGAGGGCATCCGGCAATTGAACACCTTGCCTGGACTGTCCGAGAATCCATCTGCAGTAGGACTCCTGAAAGTACAAGAGCAACGGGTACCAATTGCCACTTCTCTAGTGCACCGCCGACAGTATAGGACAACTCGAGATGCTGTGATTCCCATCCATAAGATGATTCAAGAGCTGGAGAGCCATGGGGTGATTAGTAAAACCCACTCACCCTTCAACAGCCCCATCTGGCCTGTGCGTAAATCTGAAGAAGAATGGGGATTGACTGTGGACTACCGTGCATTGAATGAGGTGACACCGCCACTGAGTGCTGCCGTGCCAGACATGTTGGAGCTCCAGTACGAGCTGGAGTCCAAGGCAGCAAAATGGTATGCCACGATTGATATTGCCAATGCATTTTTCTCCATTCCTTTGGCAGCAGAATGCAGGCCTCAGTTTGCCTTCACATGGAGGGGAGTGCAGTACACTTGGAACCGACTGCCCCAGGGGTGGAAACACAGCCCCACCATCTGCCATGGACTGATCCAGACTGCGCTAGAAAAGGGTGAGGCTCCAGAACATCTACAGTATATTGATGACATCATTGTGTGGGGGAACACAGCAGCAGAAGTGTTTGAGAAGGGAAAGAAAATCATCCAGATCCTCCTGGAGGCCGGTTTCGCTATCAAGAAGAGTAAAGTTAAGGGACCAGCTCATGAGATCCAGTTCCTGGGAGTAAAGTGGCAAGATGGACGGCGGCAGATTCCCACTGAGGTCATCAACAAGATTACAGCGATGTCCCCACCAACCAATAAGAAGGAGACACAAGCTTTCCTAGGTGCTATAGGTTTCTGGAGGATGCATATTCCCGAGTATAGTCAGATTGTGAGCCCTCTTTACCTGGTCACCCGCAAAAAGAATGATTTCCACTGGGGCCCTGAGCAGCAACAAGCTTTTGCCCAGATCAAGCAGGAGATCGCTCATGCAGTGGCCCTTGGCCCAGTGAGGACGGGACCAGATGTGAAGAACGTGCTCTACTCAGCAGCCGGGAACAATGGCCTGTCCTGGAGCCTTTGGCAGAAGGGGCCTGGTGAGACTCGAGGCCGACCACTGGGATTCTGGAGCCGAAGTTACAGAGGGTCTGAAGCCAATTACACCCCAACTGAGAAGGAAATCTTAGCAGCCTATGAAGGAGTTCAAGCCGCTTCGGAGGTGATTGGTACAGAGACGCAACTCCTCCTGGCACCTCGACTGCCTGTGCTAGGGTGGATGTTCAAAGGGAAGGTCCCCTCCACCCATCGTGCCACTGATGCCACATGGAGCAAGTGGATTGCTATTATTACGCAGCGCGCCCGTATGGGTAAACTGAATCGCCCTGGGATTTTGGAAATAATTACCAATTGGCCTGAGGGTGAAAATTTTGGCCTCACAGATGAAGAACAAGAGCAAGTGACACGGGCTGAAGAGGCTCCACCATACAACCAATTGCCAGCAGAGGAGACGCATTATGCCCTTTTCACTGATGGTTCCTGTCGTATTGTAGGGAAGTGGAAAGCAGCCGTGTGGAGCCCCACACGACAGGTTGCTGAGGCCACTGAAGGAGAGGGTGGATCAAGTCAACTTGCAGAACTCAAGGCTGTTCAATTGGCCTTGGATATTGCTGAAAGAGAGGGGTGGCCGAGGCTCTACCTCTATACCGATTCATGGATGGTAGCCAATGCTCTGTGGGGATGGCTGGAGAGGTGGAAAGAGGCTAATTGGCAGCGTGGAGGGAAACCAATTTGGGCTGCTAAGGAGTGGAAAGACATTGCTACCAGGGTAGAGAGACTACCTGTGAAAGTTCGCCACGTAGATGCCCACATCCCCAAGAGTAGAGCTAATGAGGAGCATCGAAACAACGAGCAGGTAGATCGGGCAGCAAAAATAGAAGTCTCAAAGATTGATTTAGATTGGGAACACAAGGGAGAGTTGTTTTTAGCTCGATGGGCCCATGATTGCCTCAGGCCATCATGGCAGAGATGCCAACTATAAGTGGGCCCGAGGACCGAGGGGTGGATCTAACCATGGACAGTATTTCTCAGGTTATCCACGACTGTGAGACGTGTGCTGCCATCAAGCAGTCCAAGCGGGTGAAGCCGCTATGGTATGGCGGGCGATGGTCCAAGTATAAGTACGGGGAAGCCTGGCAGGTTGACTACATCACCCTTCCCCAAACCCGCCAAGGCAAGCGCTATGTGCTGACCATGGTGGAAGCCACCACTGGATGGCTGAAGACCTACCCTGTGCCTCACGCTA